>NC_064643.1:236592914-237955057 GCF_023864345.2 Schistocerca serialis cubense | reverse complement strand
GGAAAGGAGGCGTTCTTTTCGTGAATCGCTACTGAGGAAATTTAGAGTACCAGCATTTGACGCTGACTGCAGTACAATTTTACTGCCGCCAACTTACATTTCACGGAAAGACCACAAAGATATGATAAGAGAGATTAGGGCTCGTAGGCAGTCATTTTTCCTTCATTGTGTTTGGGAGTGGAATAGGGAGAGAAGATGCTAGTTGTGGTACGAGGTACCCTCCACCATGCACCGTATGGTGATTTGCGGAGTATCTATGTAGATATAGATGTAGATGAAGGTTATTGTTCTCATACAGTTTGGCCATTGTGGACAAATCGTAGTTCCTTTTATTCTGAAGAAGGTTGGGTTATCCCAATTGAAACCTAGGTAAATCTAGGTAGACATTGTAACTGAGGCTGTTGTTAATTTAAAATAATAGCTTTTAATTATAAGCTGAAATTTCAATTGTTGTATTGTAATAAAACCGCTAATATAAAAGGACAAGACACTTGTGATAACCAATAGCTGATTTACCAACAGACATCGAATGCTCTTTCGAAACTACAGAATAATTCTTCCTGGCACGATTTTTAGTCATACGTTTGTACGAGTAGATTAGGTTGAGGTTGCACACCCTCAAGATTTAAACTCATCTGAAATAAAATTAAAAAAAACAATACTTTGAAACATGAAGAGCTGATTCGACATCTCTCAAAACTTACAACAGATAAGGAATGGCTTAAAGCTAAGGAATAACAAATGAAAACACCAGTGCACATTAAGATTCGGGTAAAACAGGTCAACGAAAAATTTAGCGCTTACCACAGGCCACATTCACTGAGGGAATAAGCCCAATATGCACAGTAAGTTCTTTAGTACTCCATATGCCATCATTCAAAACACTATTCCGGCTGCCAACATCAAAACTGCGCAAGGCGAGAAAATTCTAGATGGCATTCTGTAGTGTGCTCTCTCCCAAAAACCCAGAAATCAGCCACAATGGATGCTCTGGCACGGTTGTTTAGATTTTCCGCGATACATATTTCAATAGATTCTGTTATAACGGAGTCCTAAAAATAAGTTTCTGTTGCCAAAATTAATTTTTTGTCAAATTCCATTGAATATCCGTAGGAGTTACAATGTTTTGTAATAGAAGACTTTAAGGGTTTCAAGGGCATTCTCAGCTACACCCAAGAAACGTGATTTGCATAAACAGGAGAACGCGCCTGCAGCGACCCTAGCTTTTCTTCCCTCCGTTGGAACTATTTCCGTCAAAAGTGCAAGAATTCTTAATAAGATTCAGGTGAAAGTGGTTTACCGCCAAACTTCTATAATTTTCTACCTGCTGGGATATTGGTATACTTGTCTTCTGTTTGACTATTCGCATTCATATTCACAGAGAATGTGGTGAAAACTTTTTCTTTCCGGAGAGACAATTCGAATCTGACGCATTAGAATCAAGAGCTAGAAAAGAAAATAAATTTGGTCTGACCAAATACCCGAAATACATATCCTGCCGTAACCATTTACTGTGGAATTCCGTGTACTTGCGTTCTGTCAACAGAGACCAGGAAAATTAATTGGTCTGTTTTTAAAAGGACCAGATACAGAGGAAAAAACCGTTTTCGATTTTACCTTAATTAACTATTGAACATCTGGAAGAGTCTTCTTCTCAACGATTTCTAACAGATTATTCTTCATGTATATTGTCCTGCACCCTTTCTCCTAATAGCCTCTACCATCACGTACTTGATATGCTTTCAATATCTGAAAACTCTAACACAGCTGTCGCTTATTAGAAAGTAGTTAGTTTTGTTACTTTTCAGCGCTTAAATTCAGTAATTTGTCACAGTGTATTTCATTATATGTGCTGTGGTTACCTCGACGTACAAAATTATCAGCCCCTCGAAAAATGAGGCAGCCGTTTACTGAAACAATGGTTGATATCATTCCTGGGAAAGATTAAGGCGTTGATTTTTACACAGTGACTTATTTACAGCCCTATATGCTTTTTATGTCTAAACGTTCCCAGTCTCAGATAAGTTATCCGCGTGAGTAGTGTTGGGAAGCCCTTGTGTTTGTTGCCTTCAAGATGGAGTGGTTTGGTACTGCTTGTGTACTGACTGTTCAAAATGAAGCCGCGGTGACATTATACAGAATCGCCAGATTTGACTAAATGTCAGTTGGCGATAAACCTCTAGTAACATAAACATTTATGACGATATTCCAGTTGAAGCATTCGAATAAAGCACACACAAAGCGACAACTCAAAAAAATGCCTTATAAATAACACTGTTTTGTAGATCAAACTGCTACTATAAATGTCGTCGCACAACAAATACTAGTATAACAGAAGTAAAATGACATGCATTCGAGCGGCATCAGTGTTGTCCGCAAAAATTCATCTTGCCAACATACGTGCTTTCTTTGGTAAATTGCTGTAGTATTATTTTAAGTGGTTACACAGTCACAAAAAACGAGCTGTAGCGAAGCACTATGGTTTGTTGTCTATTGCAGAACATGGCTTTTTCCCTGAGGAACAGAATCGTAGCTATTCTGTTAGGACGCTTATAGCTATTTCAAGGAAACTTGTTTCTTCGTGATTGAGGGTGGTGTAGACAGTGAACAGAGGAAATCTCTAATCGTCTGGTTTGAAACACCTTGACAAGCTGCGAGGGTCTTGTATCATTCTATTTTATGAAGAATACATTAAATGAAATAGTGCGAAACTGGGAGCTGTGAGTAGAATTTTTGTTGACTGATGTGACATGGAACAAACCAAACCGATAGTGACAGTGGACGTGGAGATGCGCAGGTAATTTAATCTGGACTTCAAAGAACTAAACAAGACGTAGCAGGAATATTTCAATTTGTTCCAAAGAATACTACAGCTAAGGAAGCCTGCAGTGGCATGTTTAAATGTTCATTGGCTTTGGACTTTGTATCTAGCTGCCCACGAGCAAAAAGTGAAAAAAGACTAGAGTAGCAAGGCTCTTTTAAATTCTCTTGTTAATAACAGATCCTGTAGATATACATATGCAACTTGTAATCACATATAGAGGTTTTATGCTTTTTGTTGTAATATCAGTAATTATTGATAATGTTCTAAACTTGATCTTTGTTACATTTTGATTGTAAGACAAACCTGGTTTTGAAGTACTGTTGGTTTTAGTGTTGTAGTACTTTATTTATGGCTTATATTTAATGGCGGAGTAAATAAGAGATGCATTACATGGGCTTTGTGTACTCAGAAAGCAATCACATATAATAGAAACTTAAGAATAACGGTTGGTATGCATGCCTCGGGTTAAGTTTGAAATCGTATTGTTTTAGTAGAGCCTCACCAACGCAGATGATAGATAGTTTGTTAACTGAGGGCATGATTTCATTACAGTCAGCATGTACCTATGAACATTTGACACTTTCTGACAAAATGAAAGGATATTTGAAAGCAACAGCCACTTTTCAACGAACGGCACGATAAACGGACTTGTAGTAAGACACCTTCATTGAATGGGACACTCAACAAAGACAGCCATTAATGAACTGTTTTAGTGTTCTCGAAAATCTATCACAATTTTGCGATAAATATTTTACATTTTTAACTGTGTACTGCACGGATTTCAAAACCATTTCGCCTTCAGACTGTGCATTTCTGTACTAATGAACGTCGGTGAAATATTATCCTCTAGACCTAAGATACGAAATGTGGACTTCACTTATACTTGTAACATTAGTCAATTCATAAAATATGCAAATTTCTCTAGACACGATCAAACACTAAATATCGTATCATAACGTATATTCAGTTACAAATGTTTTATTAGTTTGTCGAAGGTGGCGGTTTTCCCACTTACCTGCTTTTTGTATGTTGGCCCTACCATGTCACTAAATGATCAAATGCATGACACATATGGTCATAGTGTCACCACAAAGATACTTACCAGAAACCAGATCTGTGAACCAGATCACAAGTTACCTCAGTCCTACTGACTGTATCTGAAACGCAGCTGAGCGATGTGTTCGGCACCTTGTAACTGTGGTGGTGCCACAAACATTATAATCGTAATTAATAATAATTACATGATTACTTGATGGGATTTTCATTTCAATTACACATTCAGTAATCGCTCAAAGAATTCACCGTAGCGGAGTTGTTAAATACTGGTGGGGTCGTTAATGATGTCAAATTGCCGCGGGCCTCAGCTGCAGACAAGAGTTAACCCACAAGCCGTCGTCACACCGAACGAGGCCAACTTCGACGCGGACGGGATATGCGACCTCATGAGAGACAACGCCGTCTCCCACACGAGACGAGCCGGGTAACGTGATTTGCGCACTCAGCACTGTCCAGTGTCCGTTGTTGATTTTATTTGGCTCCCAAACCGTACAATTTCTTTACGAAAACGGGCGCGCGCAAAATAGCTGCGTTAATTGTATTAGCAGTTGTCTAAAAACAGGGGAGAAAAACGGGAAGGGGATTTTGGACTCGTCGATGACTTTAACAGGAAACTGCTGGTAGAGGATCACCACATCACTTTACATAGATTTGAGATACATATTAGGAGAAGTTATTATTCGTTAACACAATCGAATTTTCATCCCATTTTCGGTTTTAAATAGAAAATAGTTAAGGTATAGTGTCTAATGTCAGTTTGCGCATGTGTGATTTTCATATCCTCGATGTAACATTAACTACCAACACTATTAAATAACGTGCATGATCACATAGATTTGAAGATCCAGATTTGTTTTGCAATTTCGTTCGAATGGAAGCGAAGACTTTGTCGAAGCTGCTCATCATCATTGAATAAGATATTTACCACCAAGGTACAAACAAGAGTCAGTCCAGATGGGTACAAATATTTCACATAAAGCTTCATAATAACAAAAACTTCCAGTGTGTAACGTGGGATGATCTGCAGACGTAGACTGACAGTTAAGATTATGGCCACTGGGGTAGCATTCCAGTCGATGGCGTTTGCAATAAGAATAGCAGCAAATACGTCATTTATAATAAAAACGTCGACTTTACAGATAATACTTTTATTAGACAAATAAAAAAACTCAGAATCTTTTAGAAAGCAAAAGGTTACAAAAAATATTGGAAGGAGATGCAGGGTTCGGTCATGTGCAATAAAATCGTCACAGTTTCAGATACTATGTAGTAGGCACCTGGAAGTTTAAGCGCTGTCTCATTGTTTCCCTCCACAACGGTCACACTGCTTGGTACCTTAGTTGAAATGTGAACGTTGTGGATAGCCTCAACCATGTTGCATCAGCGCCAGTTTAGAGCTGTTTTCCTGCGACAAGCACTGACAAGATCTTGTCAGAGGCGGTTGCTACTGCATTTGGTTGCTGTATGTGTTTTGGTCTATCATGCATCACATGTTAGGGAATCGGGTACAGCTCCGCTGTGAGTGGTTCCACTGCGATCTGTTTGAAATCTGATTCTGAATCTCAGTGGCATGATATGGGTTATAATACCGTCGACGAAATAAGTTTTGCCTGTCGTTCGAGGGGAACGACAAGAAAATTTTGCGAGGATACTGTATGGAATCTCGAGCAACGTAATTAAGACTAGAGGCACTACTATGGGTTAGATGGTAGCTCTATGGTGGTTTTCGATGGCACGTTGTGTACGACAGCCATGTTCCACAGCGTATTAAGTTTAATAGTGTGTGCTTTATTGTGATCTTGTTGATTGCCGGTTGCTGCACGAAAGTGGGTGAGCTAAATTTCGCGATAGCCTTGTCTCGCTCTGCGTTTACTTTGAGTATTCTCTTCGTAAATTTCTTATTTCTAGTCCTCTACCATATGTTAGCGCATTACTGTTAGGCCGACGACGTGTTCTGATAAGCGTGATGTTGCTGAACTGCCGTTGTGTGTTTTACCTGGTTCTAAGGAAGTATATCATTGTCCACTGAGTTTTGTGAACATTAGGTATACTTGTCCATGGCGCTTATTTTAACAACGTGTGCGAATAAACTAAATCGTTTCTTAGGCTCGCGTTAGGAACAACGTTCGTTATCGTGGTCACTCATTTTCTCGGTGAGCGTCTTAAGCCCTCATCTGCGAAGTCCTTCAGCGAAAGCTTTTCTAATTCATTAGTGGTAAATTAGTCTGCAGCGCTGATTACCGCTAAAGCTACGGTGGTATGCTGTTAATGATGATGTGGTTAATGCCTGTTACCTATTTCATGAGGCTACTTGCTGTTTAGTTATTTGATCAGGCTATTGAGTATTTATTTATAAAGGAGTTAAGCCCTCGCTCTAAAATGAAAATCTAACTCTATTGCCGATCACTTCATTCATTTTACCACAAGTTCCTACTGGGATAATTTTAGGTGACTTTAAGCTCAGCAATATTACCAAGTGAGCCATCTAGCATAAGTAGTTGTAGATATAGTTTAGAGAGCGGAAGCGGTTATGCCTACTAACATCTAGTGACTGTAATTATTAACAGGGCACGTGAAAAAATCTTGTGTAACGTCCTGATTGTGAATGTTAGTTTTCACTCTGCAGCGGAGTGTGCGCTGATATGAAACTTCCTGCCAGATTAAAACTGTGTGCCGGACCGAGACTAGTACTCGGGACCTTTGCCTTTCGCGAGCAAGTGCTCTACCAACTAAGGTCCCCCAGCACGACTCACGACCCTTCCCCACAGTTTCAATTCTGCCAGTACTTGTCCGCGAAAGGCAAAGGAACCGAGTTCGAGTCTCGATCCGGCACACAGTTTTAATCTGTCAGGAAATTTCACTGTGCAAGTTGCTATCACTTTTCTTTATTGAACACCAGTCTAATTAAGTTTCAGGACTATGCTGAACAGCATGTTTTGGGATGATTTTCATTGCCGTCAGCCAGTGATGTTCTTGTTCGATGTGAGATCAAGTCACTAATTCAGATCTTATGTTTTCCGTTCATCCTGTACTCTTAGCAGGTAACGGATCCGTACTGTCATTGTTAGAGACGCATCGATGGACGACATTAAGAGGGGGCGAGGGGAGGGAGAAATTTCTTCCATTTGACGCCAACCTATCGCCAAAATCGTCAGGTATTCCGAATTGGAGATGAAGATGTTGTTTTCAAAACAAATTTGGGTTAAATAAAGGATGTAAAAATAATTATCAGCGCTACCACCCTCAGTCGCAAACAACCCGCTGCTCCTCTCTCCAACCTCATTCTGGGCCCTTTCAGGGCAGTACGTCATTTCACGTAAATATCCGTGAACATGAGTCCAGTTCAAGGGAACCTAACTTTATTGTTTCGCAAGTACTGCATATCTCCGAACGTACCGCTAATTTTACACAGAACCAATAACTGGGTGAATCGTTTTCGTACAATACTGAGGGAATGTGGAAGGGAAGAGGGAGAGGGAGACAGTGTCTTTACGTGTGTGCATCTAATTGAGAGACAAGTACCTGTGAGAATGGGGCTATTTTAAGCAAATATCTTTGACATAGACGCCTTATCAAGTTGACGTTACGCTTTTTATCGAAAATACTGAGTATCTTCGAACTTGGTACTAATTCAAATAAAAGTTGGGTAATTTCACAGCTAGTTTCTTATTTCTTTTCTCATTGTAATACATCACTTTCACTGGTTGTCTAACATTCTGCGTGGTGTCTGTTTGTTCTATATCGTGTCTCCCTACCACTTTCGCGCAACGACGCTCTGAGCGTGTTTTTTAGGGAATTGACTAGTTTGATCCTGGGACCTGTTGCTGGTAAGGAGACGCCAGACCAAACATGACATGTAGACTTCAGAAGAGTTCAGTGAGACTAGCGATGATATAACCAAATACTTAATGATTTCAGCGTCATCTCCACTGCACTCCCTGTAAAAGAATCATATACTAACTAAACTTAGTGGAAGGATTTCAAGGCTTTCCAATTTTTAGTTAGCTGGTAAAATAACGTCAAAAAAGCAGTTAATTTTACCATTGGAAATTTTATTCTACTCACAAAACATTGTTTATAAATTGTACTATTGATAAAAGGAAATGTTTTAATACACGATGGTAAAAACCAACTGCGTTCAACAAAAATGTGAACGAATATTCCCTGAGTGGGTTTCCAAGTTCTACAATGGATCGAAGGATGACCTATGCCATATCACATCTATAATCTAGGTTTAAATCAAGTTTCGCAAAAGAGAAAACTATCAAAATTGTCTACAGTGCCCCTCAATTATCCTAAATTACTAACTTGTTGTAAATTACAGTGGCTGATGTGGCTTCTCAATAACTATATAACAGAAAAATCATCGCGTTTCAGATTTTTACTTCAAGTGGCAAATGTGAACACCGTGAGCTTTAATTGACGATCGACACTAGTATTACGCAAAAAGGGGGTGTAACAGATGAGACTTCTGCAGTTCTGAGTGAAGCTTTATGCGCTGTTAAGCGGCATCGCGTGCGTTCATTACCTTGTCGGTGTTCGTCAGGGGGCGACGGCCAGCGCAGCTCCGCTCATCTCGCCGTCTCGGAAGCAACTCTCTCCTAACTTCTCCTTACTATCTGGCTGTGTTTTAATCTGACCAATCAGGGTCCTACAAGAATTCTGTCTATCCAATGAGAAACGTTATACTTTTCATGGTGGGGCAATGTTTTTTAAAGTTTGCAACGTAACAGAGACGCGAAAAAGTCTCACGCTAAAACTTGCAGCAGGTGTGGTCCTTTTAGCGTTATCGTAAGATCTATAACGTTATTTTGGAGGGCTCTATCTTTTAACATGGGCTGGGGGGTGGTCCTGACGTAACAGAGACACGAAAAAGTCTCACGCTAAAACTTGCGGGTGGTGTGGCCCCTTTTGTGTTATCGTAAGATCTATACTGTTCTTCTGCAGGGCTCTAGCTTTTAACATGGGCTGGGGGGTGGTCCTGACGTAACAGAGACGCGAAAAAGTCTCACGCTAAAACTTGCGGGTGGTGTGGTCCTAGCGGTTAGCTGGCGACGTGGGTGTCCGTCCGTCCCTTATCGTAGGGCCTTCCAGCTTAACACGGTTCTGCTCTCGGCTTCTGTTCTCGTTTCTCCCCTCGGAACTGCGTCTGACTCACGGTGGGAAGGTATGACATGCATTTAGGCGTTCTTGTGTTAGTCTGTGGTATTCCATTTGCTCACTCGTTACTCGTATTACTTTGGTTAATTTAATGTCACGATTTATTCGGAGCTTCATCAAACATTACCTTTACATATTATTTGTAGGTTACAGAAAAACACACCCTATCTGAAACATCTCCAAGGCTAATCAGAATGTAATAAAAACAACGTAATTAAAGTTTTATTCTTCAGCCATACGTATTTTACATGCTTAAGATAAAATACGTAAGAGAATAACGTAATTGTAAACCAATCAGACTTGTAAGATTGTTTTATACGTGAGAGATCGATTCTTTAAATAACATGGAATTGGATTACTGACCCGGCCGGTGTGGCCAAGCGGTTCTAGGCGTTTCAGCCTGGAACTGGGAGACCGCTACGGTCGCAGGTTCGAATCCTGCATGGATGTGTGTGATGTCCTTAGGTTAGTTAGGTTTAAGTAGTTCTAAGTTCTAGGGGACTGATGACACGCGATTGTCCACTGTCATTTTGAACTAGAATCACAACTTGTTGAACTGAAAGGTTATCCCTAGGTGCAGAAGATGTATCGGCGCACAACTAAGTTGGCTCTGAACACTATGGGACTTGACATCTGTGGTCATCAGTCCCCTAGAACTTAGAAATACTTAAACATAACTAACCTAAGGACATCACATCATCCATGCCCGAGGCAGGATTCGAAACTGCGACCATAGCAGTCGCCCGGTGCTGGATACTGTTCAATGAACGAGGCCAAGATGTGCGAATATAATCCTACAAAATCTTGGAATCTGCGTCTGCTTCCGTGGCCTGTGTAATATAACTGTAGTGCGAAGGAAAAGATTGCAGCAATTCAGAGTCCTGCGCATCAATTTGGCAACAGGATGCGGCAGGTGCATCAAAATCAGAGTCTGGGCCAATCGGAAGGAGAGATAGGGCGTCTGTGTGGCCATGCTTTGCCGTTGGTCTGCACACAATTTCATACTGATAATGCGACAGTAACAAAGCCCAGCGTTGCAATTTTTGAGCAGTGCGTATAGGAACCTGCTTTGACGGATGGAATAAAAACTGCACTGGCTTGTGATCTGTCACTAAAACGAACTTGCGACCATTCAAATAGTCATGGAATTTGGTCACAACATACACATTAGCGAGATCCTATTTTTCTATTTGGAAATAACTGCAATGAGTTTCAGTGAACTACTTTGAGGCAAAAGCAGTGAGTCTGTCTTGTGCACCAATTCTGTGCAAAAGCACAGCTCTGATTCCATAAGAGAAAGCGTCTATTTGCGAAATCACTGGTTTGGCAGGATCAAAATTTATTAAACATCTGTCACAGAGAAAGGCACTTTTGACTTTATGGCCGGGCGCTGTTGCCAAGCGGTTCTAGGAGCTTCAGTCCGGTACCGCGCTGCTGCTACGGCCGCAGGTTCGAATCCTGCCTCGGGCATGGATGTGTGTGATGTCCTTACGTTAGTTAGGTTTTAGATGTTCTAAGTTCTAAGGGAGTGATGGCCTCAGATGTTAAGTCCTATAGTGCTCAGAGCCATTTGAACCATTCTTTTTGGGGATTACTGGAAACAATTAGTCCTAAACGAATATTCTATGCCACCGAGTAAACTATTATGATAATTGAATGCCGATAACAGAGGTTCCCAAAAAAGAGGGCTCTGAGCACTATGGGACTTAACATCTGAGGTCATCAGTCCCCTAGAACTTAGAACTACTTAAACCTAACTAACCTAAGGACATCACACACACCCATGCCCGAGGCAGTTTCGAACCTGCGACCGTAGCGGTCGCGCGGTTCCAGACTGAAGCGCCTAGAACCGCTCGGCCACAACGGCCGCTACAGAGGTTCCCAAGAACGGCCTATAAGTACAGGGAAATTGAAAACGATACAACTATATAGTTACATACCTAGCTAGATGACAGGTGATATTCCTAATACATAAGGACTGATTTACATGCGTATGATGGCGGGATGTAACACACTGACGGCATGCAACTCTGCCAGGTATTTGTCTTTGCGGGGTGAACATCGTGTCACCTACTTTTTTAATTTCGTGGTGTAGTATATGTTAAGAAACTCTATCAAGATTTTAATGTACTGACAACAGTCGTAGCACCCAAATTCATTAGACAGGGCCCTCTTCTCCTTGAGTGACAGAGCCGAGTTCAGATTTCTGTCAGTATACAGAGGTGTCGGTAATTCAGGCTCCGCTGTTTCCTGTCCTAGGTTATGACGATGTTCGCGGGTATTGCTACTGCGAATTTAGTGCGTGCACACTGATAATTACACACGTAAACATGGAAATATGGGACAGATGCAGAGCGCCACAAACACATATTCGGACACTGGACGCTCTGTGGGAATCACGCCCAGGGTGTTTTGTGGGCGGGTGGGGCTGGTGAGGGGTGAGTCAGCGCAGCTGGTGATAAAAACCCCGATTGCCGCACCTTCCGCGCCGCCGCCCCATGGCGCGACCGCATTACTAGCCGCTGTTAAAAATGTATCAGGCTCGGTGGGTGGAATGGTGGCATGGGAGGGGGGGGTGGGAGGGAAGGGCAGGATCCCCTCCGTAATTTCCGCTACGTAATAATTCTTCCTTGCGGTGCCCGAGGCCGATTTAACGCCTACTAATTCGTTCGTCCAAATCCCCAGAGACGAAAAAAGGAAGACGCTCCCATTGTAAAGACTTAGCGCATTCTTTGTCGCTTTAGGCCTACAACAAGAAAATTTAACTCGGGATGCAGGCGAAGAGGCAAGCAACACCACTGCGCTGCCACTTTCGTCATTTCCTGTTCTACTATGCCTGTGAGGTGTAGTGTACAAGTGATCTTCCACTGGATTTGGATATCACTTCAGGCTAGTTGTATTTTAGAGATAAATCCGAGCAATCATTTTCACTAATAATAAGCGAGGGGAAAATTAGTAAACCCTGTGTGCAATAACGATCTTCTCGGTATTCAAATTTTAGGACACACTACAATGCTGGTGTAAGTACACTACCGGAAAAAAAAAATTGTTGGCCTCTTTAGTGGTCTCCAGTTCACTCAAGATTCAGAGTTTCACTAGTGCATAAAATGTTTACATTTATAGATCAATAGCACAAGTGGTTCTAAGGTACCAGGAGACCTGGGTTCAAGTCCCGGCTGCAGTACAAATTTTAATTCACTTCTTCTGCTTCGATGATTATCGTAGATAATGAAGAGACTTAAATTTCTCAGGGAAACATTTCATCATAAAATCTGTAAGATCTCTTATGGTACAGGACTTTCCAACGCTGGGGTGCTATTCCAATGTCGGAGAGCCCTGGCAGTAGTGACAATGAAAAGGAAAATAAGGAGAAGGTATGAATTGAAGTGTGTGTTGGGGAGGGCACCCAACTTCAGTAGTTCAAGTAGGGATGTTGACGATTGTACTGTGGTGGAGTAATGGTTAACATTTCTGCCTATCAAACAAGGAGATACGGGTTCAAGTCCCGACAGCAACACAAATTTTAATTCATTTCTTCTGCTTCGATAATTATCATTTAAACAGTGTATTCACGTTTACGAAATGAAACCGTTTGCTGTACTCAGTTATTGTTTCTCCTCTCTCATTCCTACTACCAAACTCATATGCTCCTGTAAGACTATTTGTTATGCTATAACCACATTCCAGTCTCCCATTAATACTAGATTTTCATCTCTCTTTGCGTACCGAACTACGCGTTCATTATCCTTATATCTTTTTCTGCGCGTCATTAATCCGAGTTCGTGATTCGTTTTTAATGATCTCCTGCCGGGACATTAACCTCTAACATTTCTTGGATCCTTCTACATCTCAAGTAAATGATCTCTCTTTCCTTTCTGAGAACAAACTGGGCTTTATTTAAGTAGTAGTAAATTTAATCTAAAAGTGACTTAGCACGTATTATATATCATAAATAATCTACTTCCGTGTCGAATATCTAAACTGTGTTCGCCTAATTAAGTCCGTTGACTAGCAGAAAGACCCCTGATGTGGGGATAGCACCAGTGTAGAATTTTCAAAATATCATTCTATATTGGCTCAAAAGATGTCTTTAACGTTTAAAAACGTGAAGCAAAATGTCTAATCTCTGAAAAAGAAATAGTTCTGTCGATTTACAATCTCGTCTTCTATAGCCTCGGATGACCCGGAAAGGCGGCTACCCGCGCCAACTCCATACCCCTGTAGTGTCTGGGCGTAGTTAGAAGCGTTTTAAAACAATAATATGTTAGCTTGGGTCAGCAAACGTCAGTAAGTGTACGAAAAAGACAATTCTTTCTCTTAGAATCTCGATTTTTGTGTGCGATATTGACCTTTGATAGTGTGTAATCTCAATGCATTGACTTTTTTCTCCCAAGTAAGAATAAGTGGTAAGGAAGTCTATTCGGAAAGAAGAGCTACGAAACTACGAAAATATCGTGTCCAAAGCGGCGTCAAAGCTGTATGTCATCAAAGCGTCCAAAGAATAGATGGAGGCTGGGGGTGGTTCAGAAGGAGTCAGTGTCACTGCGAAGAAATTGGAAGATACTGACCATGATTTTGATGTGAATTATGGACTGAAACATAATTTTATTATTTTTAATATATATGTTCAATAATTACTCCAAGTTTTATTTCTCTACGCCCTTTCCTTCTGCCCGAAACAAACCGTCAATAAAACGCTTTTGTAGTCTGTTACAATGGTGTTAGCCTTTAATTACAGTTGATGAAGAACAAACATATCGTTCCACATCAATGGGGAATATGCATATTAGTTGAAATGTACATGCGGAAAATAAAGTAGATAACCATCGGTGGCCTTTTGAAATCAGAAGAGACAAAATGAAACAGCGTTAAATGAATAATTACTTAAATACGCAGAATCATTCAGTAATTGCTACGAGCAACACGTGTGAAACCGATATTCGTGTTTGAATGGATTCGGATATATTAGTAATTAGTCGTTGTAATAATAATTGCGACAAATGAGTAATTTGTACCAATCGCTGGTATAATTGTTCTATATCTGGAAACGCCACATTTCATTTAAGCAAACTGTACTCTTTGATGTCCACTTCCTTAGGCAGCTTGTAATGATGCAGTGTACAGCAGATAATATTAGCTGTCTCGGGAAGCAGCTAGAAATAAAAATACTAGTCCATTACATACTTAATCACGGATAAAATAACTAAACATAAGGTTTTTGTGCTATAAGACAGAGGAAATTAATTCTTCAAGGAAGGAACGATGGCTAGTATTTAACATACCGTCGACAACTAGACCGCTACAGACGGACCACAAGGTCGTGTTGTGAAGTTATCTGAAGAAAATCGGCCACTCGCGTTCCAAGAAACCATCTAGTCATTTACTTTAACCGATTTAGGGAAATCAGGGAGAAGCCATATGTGGATGGCTGGGCGTGGAAGTAGACCGTCGTCCTCCCCAATTCGAGTCCAGTGTACGAAGCACTGGGCAATATCGCTAGGGTTTTATTTCGCGGAAACTTTATTGTTTTAATATCGTACTTTGTACATTTTTTGTAATATTGTTATTTCCGACGTAGACGTGCCCAAGTACAATGCTACAGGCAGATGATTACTGACAGAATCGATTAAATAGAGAATTGGAAAACTGTTCCGTTTTAAGAAATAGTAATGCTCAACAGAACATTATGTTTCCTGTTATGGAATCCTGTTTGTTTTATACCTGCTATAAATTTCTAAATGTGCAATGGCAGCTTTAAAAACTTTACATTACGACAGTTCGCAAGCCACATCCACCCCTAACCCCAGGTATTGCCGGCCGCTGTGGCCGAGCGGTTCTAGGCGCTTCAGTCTGGTACCGCGCGACCGCTACGGTCGCACGTTGGAATCCTGCCTCGGGCATGGATGTGTGTGAAGTGCTTCGGTTAGTTAAGTTTAAGTAGTTCTAAGTTCTAGGGGACCGATGACCTCAGATGTTAACTCCCATAGTGCTCAGAGCCATTTGAACCATTTTTGGGCCCCCCGTATTACTGGCAATATCGTCAGCAAACATGAAGTCAAGTTCTTATTACAGTAAAATCTATTTGACGTCGACCAACATCGAACACTGTCCAGCTTCATCTGCGTCTACATACGTACTCTGCAAGGCACCGTGTGTTGAGCGGTAGGGGACACATTGTACCACTACTAGTTATTTCGTATCCTGCTCTCATTGCAAACCAAGCGAAATAAAGACGACTGTCTATACTCCTTCGTGCGAGACCTAATTTCATTTATCTTGGTGTTCCTTACCTGAAATGTACGGGGGTAAGTCAATTATTATCCGCAATTTAGGTATATTTTTGTTTACTTTGGTAGTACTGTCGTTTTACGTCGATGACGGATGTTTTGTTTATTTGTTGTTACATTTTTGCGATTTCAAGCTGCTAGGTTAGTTTCGTTACCACTGCCGTGCTGATAATCATGGCTGCTCCGCTGTCTATTTGCACCAAAGAAAAGCAACGTTCAGTAATCCGTTTTTTGTGGTCAGAACACATATCAGAGGCCGAAATTCATCGAAGACTCTCGGTACAGTACGGGAACAGTGTTTTGCCACAACGGAGTGTTTACGAATGGATTGAAAACTTCCGAAATGGTCGCACAAGTGCTACGTACGATGAAGGAGACGGACGACCATTTACTGCCACAAATGAAGAAACCATTGAGCATTCACGTGAAATGTTTCTCTTGGACAGACGATTAACTACTGATGAAGTGGCATATCGTCTGCAAATTAGTCACGGTTCTGCCTACGAAATCATTCTCAGCAGACTTTGGTTTCGTAAGGTTTGTGCAAGATGGGTCACAAAACGACTCACACAGTTGCAGAAACAGATGAGCTTGGACATCCGCAAAAAATATTTGGATTGCTTTTGTAACGAAGGGACAGCTTCTTAGACAGGCTCATTACTGGTGACAAGACATGTATTCATCATTATGAGCCGGAGAGTAAACGGCATAGTATGGAATGGAAACATCCATCTTCGCCGTGCAAGTAGTTCAAGTCCCAACCATCCGCAGGAAAACTGATGCTTACGGTTTTTTGGGACGCACAAGGTCCAGTACCGGAACATTATGGCGAAAGGGGCACAACAGTAAACAGTGTACGTTACAGAGATATGCTTACTGCCAGGGTAAGGCCTGAAATTCGAAGCAAACGCCGAGGTTTGCTGTCATAAGGTGTTGTGTTGTTGCACGACAATGCCTGTCCGCATACTGCTGCCCACTCTGCTGAAATGCTCCAGAAAGTACCGGATAATCCTCCATGAAATCCCGATCTTGCCCCTTCTGACTATCGCTTATTTGGTCCACTCAAACAAGCATTAAGGGGCCGTCGATTTGTCCTCGGACGAAGCGGTGAAAGAAGTGGTGCATTCCTAGCTCGCAGCTCAACCTAGAACCCTCTTTTATGAGGACATCAGGAAGCTTGTACAACTATGGACCAAGTGCGTTGAAACGCTAGGAGACTATGTCGAAAAATGATGTTCTGGTGGGTTTCCTATTTGAACTTTGCGGATAATAATTGACTTACCCTCGTACATTGGCAACAGTAAAATCGTTCTACTTTCAGTATGTCCGCCATCTTGTGTTGTGTGTATAACATCGAAGCAATTTGTGCAATGAATTACGTTGGCAACCAGTGACATAATTATAGTGTGCAATAGTGTAATGTCAATCAACAGCTCCGCCATTACACCGGTGATGCGAGTGAAGCAGCAAGATTATGAAATTGCTGTGATATACATAGTGAACCACAAAGAAGAAAACCAGCAGAAGACATCACTGATTTCGATTTCTAGCCATACACTGTCCCCCTCTTTCCACCCAAATGCCACACCAGCAGGTACAGTAAAAATCAATGGACAAAGTGTTCTAGATTAATCTAGTTTAAGACTGCTTATTTTTAAGTAACATTTCTCTATGTATGTATGTATGTATGTATAAACGCCTGAAGATGAACAAAACATATTCGAAATGCGTTGCATTATGTTAGATTAAGCATAAATTAAAAAGTGAATGACGTAGTCTATGCCACCTGATACCTGTCCTGTAAAATCAGGAGGAACCAGCTGTGATCCCCGGCCCTTACCAACAGCAGCTGTGGGTTTTCGCCTGAGCGAAAACCTGTACGCAGTGAACTTATTGCCTTTCTACGGCTGGGTGAATTCCTTTTGTTGGCTGTCACCTTCCTGGTGAGCCGCGCAGTTTGGCCTGTGCAGCTAGTGATCCAGCTAACGGCCGCTCTTCTCCAGCCATAAACTGATGTTGACCATCGGGTGGGCAGATAAACACCATCATAGTTTTAATTCCATCTATCCCGTAGTGTTCTAGGCTGCAGCAACGAAGCAGCTAGTCAGCGATGGGCTGTCTGTCATCTGTCGTCAAGGGCTCGCTACCTGGCATGAAGTCTTTGTCGCCCCGCTGACGCCAGCCTTAATGTTGAACAACTACTGACACCAACACGCCGTGCGATCGTGGCTGACACCCAAACCTACAGATGTCAGACACTCAGATCGGTATCAAACGTTGTATGTCAACAGAGTCAGCAAAAATAGCGTTTTAGTTCGTGCTATGTACTATCGTCCAGCAGAACATGCGTAAACGGCAGCTGAAAGTAACATCAAAACTATGGAGCATAGTCTGTGAAAGGCTTACTTGCATATCTCTCATGGGTGAGCTGCTAGTGCAGAAGGTAGTCGTACCAAACGTCCTGAGTTCGAGACCTATTGACGTCAGTTTTTTCTTCATTGCTTACGTGTGAAACTGTTTTATGGGAGAACATTTTCCTGGCATGTAAAAGTAATTTACGGCGTTTGTAGCAATGTTCTGTTGGTAGCCTGCCTTCGCTTCGTTAGTTGAAAGTAGCAAACCTATAGAGTACATTTGTACAGACAGGTGTGGTATTCTGTCGGTTATGGGCTATAGAACAGACACCACTCGTGATGAAGTAGCTATATAGTGCATTTGTAGTTTCACAGAATAAACTAAACAATCGGAACAGTAGAACAAATAATAAAGTGCATCACACGCGTGAAAGTACTTGTAGTCTCATATAACACTTAACCCCTAATACAATAAGAAAAATCATCATTGGGATTTGAACGAAAGACACTTGGTACGGCGATCTAATGCTCTAAAAGCTTCCCCACATTGTAGTTACAGTTATGCTTTTCCTGTGCTCCTTAGTTCTAGTGTTACTTTTAACTAACATTCAGGCCCGTTTTGCTGGATGACAGCACATAGTACGGACTAAATCCGAGTTTTCGTTGATGCACTATCGACATGCAAAGTTTGGTACTGACATCAGGAGGTTTGGCTATGAGTGTTGAAAGGAATACAACCTTCTCTCGTGCCTCAGTGAAATGAATAAAAGGCTTTCTTCATTAGGGATATCTCACGCTCCACCGTATGATTACAGTCACCACCAACTCCAAAGCCCTCGTCCAGGTGGGAAACAGCATTCCATCCTGATCTGCCGGCAGCTGACTCACCTGACGTCGTAGGAGTCACTTCACGACCCCTGCACCTGAGTCAATCAGTGTAGTGAATATTACTCCACATCCAGAGACTAGCAGTCATGTTTGAACGATCATGCATGCTATTTTATAATGCCCTAAGGTAACTATTGGATTGACGCACCCTCGAATTCTCTCGAAATTGTTATGTCTCTAGTAATAATAATACGAAAGCAGGTACGAATATCGATATTGTGGACTCAATAATCGTAAAAGTTGTCGACAGAAGCCTGTAAAGCTGGTAGGTCATATAAAGAAAAGTCACCAGTTGTATGCATGTGAGGATCCAAAGACATTCAGACAGCAGATGTCGGTGTGGCACTTTAGTTCAGCCCTTCAATGACCAGAATAATAGCTGACTTCGAACATACTGGAGACTTAGAGTAATAACCACATCTAGAAATTAAAATAAATCAATAAATAAAATAAATATTTCTAGACTGATTCACTAGTCCTAAGACAATACAGTGAAAATTGCACAGAGTACAAATAACCGCAAATGGTCACTGAATGTGCTGAATATTGTTTCAAAAGTAGCTCACAGTGCCGAGAAGGTCTGCAGTGGCAATTGCTGTGTGAAGACAATCTTCCAATGGCTGTCTAATTTCGCGTGATGACAAATGGTTTTACAAAGAGAGGTGGAACGAAGACCAAACAACTAATTTCTAGGGGTCTTCTTTAATTTACTAGGCAACAGAAATTTTGCAACCTGACAGTTTGTGAAATCGGTAGCCAGCGAGGAGATGGGAGTGGTATGGGGTCAAGCCACAAAAAACATTACGGTTCTCAGAAAAGATGTATTTAACAAGTAGTGCAAACACTTATTGTTAATATTTTCATTTTTCAACACATGAAAGTTACAAGTTCAAGTTAATTCAGGTATTTATAGCAATCCAAACAATCAGCAGTGTACCTTAAATTTCAGATACGATGAAAATTTGATGTCTCGAATCATGACATGTCGTAGAGCTACAACTCAAGCAGGTGATTCTGTCTCAACATAAATTCTGTAAACCACAATACGAATTCAGGCATTACTAAAACAGACATAGACATTCCAATTAACAAATATTTTACAGTAATATCCCAAATATGAATAAACGTTTAGTTAACAAAGGAGTTTTCACATGTAACGTACCAGATCACAACGGGAAATGAGCAACAACAAAAAATGGGAAATATAACTCTAACATAAATCAGAGAGGACTATCTGAAATCCCATAAATAGGGAGCTGTCGCTTTCGTACAGAGCTCGCCTGCAGGAACAAAAAGCCACACGTGTTATTAACCAGAATGCAAATCTCAGCCAACTGAGACTGTACCAATCTGCATAGCTTGGTTGTAAGTGTGATAACGCAGGCTAATTCTGTAAAAGAATGTATCAACAAAACTTAAACAACACCATCCACATGACTTCAACTAAAACAGAAGATAGTAAAATCGAAGTTATATAAATGCTGAGTACCAAATAAATCACATACTATCAGTACTAAATATATTCATAAATTACCAACAGACTCAAATCCGACAGACAAACAGTACACAACATGCTCTGAGTTGGTAAACTCTTTAAAAAAAATAATTCCAACAATCGCTGATGGCTGCTACAAAGTGATCCCACTTGGCTGGTGGATCTTTTACCCACAAATATCTATGTTCCTAGGCCCTACTTCTTCAAGTACGAGCGATGTTCTTCTTGGAGATGTAGGATGGTAGTATAGACACACACACACCCACACACACACACACACACACACACGGACAGCCATATTCTTGTCGCCAAATACTCCTAGCTTCCATACGCCAGATGACCGAAAACATTTGTCCTTGGATGACTACCCCGCAGTTGTTGGGAGTCTCATGCGTAACTCCGTTAAGTTGATTTGGTGGAGAGCGCGCGCAAACCACCTCTCCGGACGCGAAGGAACGGGTTGTATAACTACACAGGCAAAGAGATTACACCATGCTTTAGAGCTCCTAACGAAGCACTGCATGGGCCAGTTATATTAATAGTGAACCACCGCTTTACCAATAAAGTCAATAAAAGTCGAATTATGAACGGGACCTTTGATGATAATCATCACAATACTGTATTTTCTAAGGTTACGCCGTTAATTCTATGGAGGGTACTATTTACAAGTTATTAACTCTGGGATGCGCTTACGACTAGAGGATTACAACTGCTATGTCGCAACCCCGCTGGTATGAATCAAGACACAGCTTTCCAGGCCACCTCGAGACTAACACCGTGTCCTCGAATGCTCTCAGGTAGGGGGATTGTACCAGGAAGCGTTAACTGCACCCGTTTACTGAGCTCCTGGTAGCCAGTGGCAAGCGATTCCTTGACATGGTATACATCAGGCACTGACGGTACATATCTATAGCTGTCTGTCTGATTGCCGATTACGGATCTCTGTTAGAGATCGTGTTATTCATTTTCATCTCCATGTAAACTTAATGCGCAAAAAAGAGATTACCCGACGTATGGGACGTTATCATTCGTTGTAAGCGGCAAACTCATGCGTGTTTCAAAGGTACTATTGCCGCAACACTCTTTGAATCAATGCCGTTGGATTTTACAATTATTCATGGTCAATAGTTCAAAACTTTAAGCACTGCTATTAACTTAGAACAAATGCATTTTTCTCCGTCCATCCATCTTCCTATAGACTGTGAGCAACAAAATCTTCATGTGTTGCGGACGCGGAGGATACACTTTATTCCCAGTCAGTTTCGCTGTTACATTACGCTGGTGCGCCACACGAAATGGAGAATGAATCTTCGAAAATTCTAATAACTTATACTAGTCAAATTTTTGCAAAACCAGTTGAACAAACGCCAGAAGATTTAGAAACAAAATCGAACAGAGAATATCTGTACAATTGGCCGCGAAAATCTCAACAATTTAGTACTGATAAATGTGCTAACTATGGGACTATGAGTATGGATTAGTGCTGAAAGAACCTCTAATGTGATGTTCTACATTTACATCTACGTGATTACTGTGCTATTCACAATAAATTGCCTGGCAGAGGGTTCAATGAACCACTTTCAAGCTGTCTCTTTACCGTTCCACTCTCGAACGGCATGGGGGAAACACGAGCAGTTACATTTCTCTGTGCGAGCCCTGATTTCTCTTATTTTATCGTGATGATCATTTCTCCCTATGTAAGTGGGTGACAACAGAATGTTTTTGCAATCGGAGGAGAAAACTGGTGATTGAAATTTCATCAGAAGATACCGTCACAATGAAAAAAGGCTTTGTTTTAATGATTGCCACTCCAATCCACGTATCATGTCTGTGACACGATTTCCCCTATTTCGCGATAATACAAAACGAGCTGCCCTTCTTTGTAATTTTTCGATGTCATCCGTCAGTCCCATATGATGCAGAGCCACATCGCACAGTAATACTTCGGAATAGGGCGGACAAGCGTGGTTTAAGTAGTCTCTTTAGTAGACCTGTTGCACCTTCTAAGTGTTCTGCCAATGAATCGCAGTCTTTGCTTTGCTCTACCCACAATACTATCTATGTGATCGTTCCAATTTAGGTTATTTGCAATAGTAATCCCTAAGTATTTAGTTGAATTTACAACCTTCAGGTTTGTGTGGCTTATCGTGCAATCGGAATGTAGCTTTTTCTTTTAGTACTCATGTGATTAACTTCACACTTTTCCTTATTCAGGGTGAATTGCCACTTTTCGCACCATACAGATATCTTATCTGAATCATTTTGCAAGTCGTTTTGATCATCTGATGACTTTATAAGACGGTAAATGACAGCATCATCTGCAAACAATTTAAGACGGGTACTCAGATTGTCTCCAATGTCGTTAATATATATCAGGAACCACAGAGGGCCTATAACATTTCCTTGGGGAACGCCGGATATTACTTCTGTTTTACTCGATGACTTTCCGTCTATTACTACGAACTGTGACCTTTCTGACAGGATATCACAAATCCAGTCGCACAACTGAGGACATACTCCGTAGGCACGCAGTTTGGTTAGAAGACGCCTGTGAGAAAAGGTGCCGAAAGCCTTCTGGAAATCTAAAAATATGGAATCAATTTGATATCCCCTGTCGATAGCACCTATTACTTCATGAGAATAAAGAGCTAGTTGTGTTTCACAAGAACGATATTTTCTGAATCCGTGCTCACTGTGTGTCAATAAATCGTTTTCTTTTTCGATGTATTTTGTAATGTTCGAATACGGTATATGTTCCAAAACCCTACTTCAAATCGACGTTAGTGATATTGGTCTGTAAATCAGCGGATGTGACTTGAGCAATTTTCCAGTCTTTAGGTACGGGTCTACCGTGAGCGAGTGGTTGTATATATTTGCTAAATATAGAGCTCTTTTATCAGCATACTCTGAGAGGAACCTGACTGGTATACAATCTGGACCGGAGGCCTTGCCTTTATTAAGTGGTTTAAGCTGCTTCGTTACATCGAGGATATCATCTTCTATGTTTCTCATCTTTTCAGTTGTTCTTGATTGAGCCGGCCGAAGTGGCCGTGCGGTTCTACGCGCTGCAGTCTGGAACCGCGAGACCGCTACGGTCGCAGGTTCGAATCCTGCTTCGGGCATGGATGTGTGTGATGTCCTTAGGTTAGTTAGGTTTAACTAGTTCTAAATTCTAGGGGACTAATGACCTCAGTAGTTGAGTGCCATAGTGCTCAGAGCCATTTGAACCATTTTGTTCTTGATTGGAATTCAGGAATATTTACTTCGTCTTCTTTGGTGAAGGAGTCTCGGAAAACCGTGTTTAATAACTCTGCTTTAGTGGCACTGTCATCAGTCACTTCACAGTTGTTATCGCGCAGTGAGGGTATTGATTGTGTCTTGCCACTGGTGTGCTTACATGACGAGATCGGAAGGTGTGAAGACTGTGTCTTAAAAAGGCATTAAGAGCATTTTTATCAGCTTTTTTAAATAGATGTACTTTTCGTTCCTTTTGGATGGTTGTAGGTGTTACGGTATTCAGCCTAGCAGCAACTGCCTTGTGGTCGCTAATCCCTGTATTCGTCGCAATATTCACTATTTGTCCCGTATTATTTGTTACTAAAAGGTCAAGTGTGTTTCAGCAACCATTTACGCTTCGAGTGGGCTCATGAATTAATTGTTCAAAATAATTTTCTGCGAAAGCATTCATTAAAATTTCGGATGACGTTTTATTCCTGCCGCTGGCTTCAAACGTATAATTTTTCCAACATATCGAGGGTAGATGGAAGTCACCACCGACTATAACTGTATAAGAGGGGTCCTTATTTGAAATGAGACTCAAGTTTACTTTGAACTATTCAGCAACTATATCTTCTGAGTCGGGGGATCGGTAAAACGATCTCATTAATAGTTTAGCCCGATTGTCAGGTATAACCTCTACACATACTACTTCACACGAATTATCTACTTCAATTTCTCTACAAGGCAAACTACCTCTGACAGCAATAAATACTCCACCACCAACTGTATTTGATCTGTCCTTTCTGAACACTGTTAGATCGTTTGAAAAAATTTCGGCTGAACTTATTTTAGGCTTTAGCCAAATCTCTGTACTTACAACTATTTGAGCTTCAGTGCTTTCTATTAGGGCTTGGAGCTATGGTTCTTTCCCAACACAGCTACGACAATTTACAGCTACAATACCAATCGTTTCTTCAACTACCTTACTGTGTTTTACCTTCCCACTTTTAGATGGACGTACCTTCTGTGGTTTCCTGAGACCCTCTAACGTGAAAAACCGCCCAATCCCTTCCACACAGGCCCCGCTATCCGTGTAGCTGCCTCCTGTATGTAGTGGACTCCTGACCTATTAAAAGAATCCGGAAACCCTCCATCCGATGATACAAGTCAACGAATCTGTAGCCTACACGGTCACAGAACCGCCTGAGCCTCTGATTCAGACCCTCCACTCGGCTCTGCACCAAAGGACCACAGTCGGTACTATCGACGATGCTGCAAATGGTGAGCTCCGCCTTAATCTCGGAAGCAAGACTGGCAGTCTTTACCATTTCCGCTAGCCGTCCGAAACCAGACAGAATCTGATCCAATCCAAAGCGACACACGAGCCATCTCCTGCTGTTGGCTGCACCCTGTACTCTTCATGGCATACGGAAGCAGCCTTTCCACATCCGGAATGACTCCCCACGAAATGCACATGGAGTGCACACTGGCTTCCTTCCCCTCCATGGCAGCCATGTTTCCAAGGGGCCCCATTACGCACCTAGCGTTGGAGCTCCCAACTACCAGCAAACCAACCCTCTGTGAATGCTCAGACCTTGCAGGCCGAGAAGCTTCCTCTGGAACAGGGTGGACGACTCCATCCGGCCCAGAGACATCGTCAGCCACAGATAACGCCCGAAACTTGTTCGTCAAACAAACTGGGGAGGCTCTACGATCGGCCTCTCAGAAAGTTTTTTGCTGCCTGACAGACTTTGGAATGAACTCCCTCTCGAACACGGGTAAGAGGTCAACCACAATGCAGGCAGTACCTGGGGCGGCCACAGCAGTGTACCGATCGGAGGACACGTGGGACATGCTCGACGTCTCTCGCATCCCCGCGTTCGATCCCCCACAGTGACGCCCCTTGGCAGCAGCCTCAAGGTGTGTGACAGAAGGCAAAGCAGCCTCGAGCTGTGAGCGAAGGGTTGCCAACTCAGCTCGCATCTGTGCACAACAATTACAGTTCCTATCCATTACCGCAATCGCTCCTGTTTGAAGCTTGTGAAAATATGCAACAAACGAACGGTGTACTCACGGGAAATCGAAGTGCTCTCTCACTGACGTTCTAACCGACACTGAGCTGTCCCAAAAAAAAAAAAAAAAAAAAAAAAAACCACACACACAGCCTGTACGATACGAGGGTCGATAGCAACGGCGGTACTGTACACTACACTGTTATTGAAATGAAAGGTTGTACCTAGTAAGTACTCAAGGACGCAAGAAATTACAAAAATAAACTAGTAACAACCCAGATAACAAAAAACAAGTTGCTCCTGTTTGAAGCTCGTAAAAATATGTAACAAGCGAACGGTGTCCTCACTTTATTAGTAGCAGGAGCTAGCGGTGCGCTATCGCTGACGGTCAAACCGACATCGATGAAGGACGATCTTTTAATCAATGCTGTAAATAATATACATAACTTTCTCGTTAGAATAAAAAGGACAATGGTGCTTTTATTTGACAGACCTTACCACGATTTAGATAAACTGTTTCAAAGATGCTGACCGATGACACAAATAGACGTATAAATGCGAAAAGATGGAGCATACAATACACAATTTGTCTAGACTTCTATTTTCTTCAGTTATACCAGTTATACCTGTGGTGACAGCTAAAAATAGTGTGGGTATGGTACGTTGATTAAAAACTTTACAGCGATTCGGTACTATTCAGCGAGTTTGAATACTGCACCAATACGTCACGTGTACAATCAACAAATTTTATATTTTCCACCTAACTACTACACGCAACATCCTCCAAGATCTTTTGTTTCTCTTCCCCTACAATTTTGTTCCGTACTGTTCCGTATCATGTCAGGTTCATGTAGTACTAGGCGACCGAACATGTTTTCGATGTTTCCATTTTCTTCCTCTTCAGATATGTAATGATCGAATTTTACATCAAAACGGTACTGTGATCCAGAACAATATCTTTGGGAGCTTCTATATCAAGCCACTAACATTATTTGCTAATAATAGAAGTCTTCGCTTTCACCTGCATATACATATGCATACTCGAGCTCTGGAGGTCCAGGGTTCAATCTCGGATAAGAGTGGGGATTTTTCCTCCTGCAGGACGTCAAAAGGTCCACTTAACCGGCTATCAAATTCAGTACCGGAGATTTTCCCCTCCTGTAGAGGGCGGCCGAGCGATTTGCTCTCCACCCCGTGTTTCCCAGTGCCACTTCGAATGAATGTTGTACAGTACTGAAGTCAGGCCAACAAGATTCCTTGAGAAAACACACTTGCACTACCGTAACTTTTGTAATTCTAATGGCTTTGATTATCAATAAAACATATTCTTCCTAAGCAGACCTATTCCATTCAACAATGTTATCTATTTCGGTGAAATGAATATAGCTCCTCAGATTCCTAGCAGTGATATCTGTTTCTGTATGACCTTTCTCTGGTCTTTTCTATAGGATACACCCACATTAACGTGACCGCCGCACACGTCCAACGCCAACGTGCAATAACCGCTCTCAGGCGGCACGTGGCAGCCCTAGCATTGGAAGGTGTATAAAGCTTGTCGGTGGGACACGGAAAACAGTGTAGTCGTTGTCATAAAACGGAAACGGAGCCATTTATCTTACGTCCACAGGAGCATGATAACTGAATTTAGGGCCAAGGGTGGAAGCATTTCCAAAATCACTAAGTTTGCGAACTGTTCACAAGCCACAGTGGTTAAAGTATACCGTGAATGGCAGAAGCGCTAGACAAATCCTGCCCAGAGACATATGTGGTACACCACTGTCTGTAAATGGCAGGGGTGAATAACGGCTGAGGAGATGTCTACAGGCGAATAGACGTACAACAGCTGAGCAACTGAGCGCTCACTCGAACAAGGGATTACCTTTACGTCTCTCGTCGACCGTTCAGCGGATGTTGCTGCCTATGGGGCTCCGCAATAGGGTTCAAATGGTTCAAATGGCTCTGAGCCCTATGGGACTTAAATTCTGAGGTCAACAGTCTCCTAGAACTTAGAACTACTTAAACATAACTAACCTGAGGACATCACACACGTCCATGCCCGAGGCAGGATTCGAACCTGCGACCGTAGCGCTCTCGCGGTTCCAGACTGATGCGCCTAGAACCGCTGGGCCACTCCGGCCGGCCGCAATAGGGTATCTCGTTCATGCACCTTTGCTGACAGCTGTTCATCGTTAATGAACGCTGGAATTTGCCAGTACCTTACCCGAACGTCCACCGAATGGCAGCAGGTGACTTTACGGATAAATCACGTTTCGTTCCATCGAAAATGAAGCTTCAGAAAGTAAAGCGTCCAGGTTGTACGAGAAATTTCTATGATCTGGAGAATGTTTTCATGGCATTCCCTGTGTGACTTCGTCATTCAGGAAGGCACAGTGGATCAACACAAGGATACATCTACCCTTGCGGACCATGCTCACCCTTTCATGCAGTCTCTTTCTCTTGTATTCGGTAGTACCTGCCAACAGAAAATGCAGCATGTTACACAACTCGCAATGTAGCGGTGTACTTGAAAGAGCACCATGACATGTTTACCGTGCTCCCCTGGCCACCTAAGTCGCCGGATTTAAATTCAGTCTAGAATTCATGGGACCACATCTATCGGTCTATTCTCACCATAGATCCTCAACTGAGAAACCTAGTGCTACTGGCCACGTCACTGAAGCTGGCAGGGCCCCACCCCCCGTCGTACCTTCCAGACCTCATTCATTCTGAAGTTAAAATCTTCCGGGTTATTATTCCGCGTCATATTTCTACTAAAATGATCGACGTTTCGACCCCTCTGCTGGGATCTTCCTCGGGATCTTATGGTGTCCACTACTGCCAGAGCGTTCTAGCAGTAGACGATACCATAATTGGTAACAATATGACGTGGCCTAATAACCAAGAAGATTTTCACTTCAGTGACAACTCTCTTCCTGCAGCGATCCGCTCTGCAAAAGGTGTTTATCCAGAGTTTGACATGTGGTCACGTTACTGGGTCTGAACAGCGTATAAACAGACATTGTGGAACAGCTATAATCTCAAACATGGCGAAAGAAACAGAAGGATATACATTCCTGGTTGATAACGAATCAACTTTTGGGTTATAGATGGATCTAAAATTTTCAGAAAAGGAGTAAATAGAACGTTATTTTGACTTAGGGTCATCAAAAGAAAGGGACGTTAATATCTGATGTCTCTCAAATGAGTGTAGTAGTGCTGTTGCTGCTCTCTTTCTACGGTAGTTGCTTATCGATAGCAGCAGCTGCCATTTCAGATTTTAGCAAATGGTGCAGTTCCCTTGAGATCCTTTCCTGTAAATATTTAAGTAATATAAAGTTAGGCTTCGGTAGGGTATCAGCCTGATGGATGAACTGGCTATTACATCTAAAAGTAGAGGTCTTAAAAGGATTTCACTTCAGGAAACGCAAGAGTATGGCTACCGGATTACTAAATTACAACTACAGGCAGTTAGGTCATAGAAATATTTAGGATATAGTAGATATGTAGATGAAACAAAGAGCAGGCGACGATTACTTTGTAGAATTCCAGGATTTCCAATTTCCCACCAGAAATCGGATGCAAGAGGAAAATTACTGTAAGGCTGACGTACCAACTGCCTTAACGCATACCACATCATCCCACGGCGATTTGTGGTACCGCGACTGATCAACAAAACAGAACACTGCCTCCTGCATCTGCACCTGCTTCTGCACTTGCTTCTCAGGTAAATCCATGAGAGACAAGGTGCCGAGCTGAACACACTGCACTCTCATTCCGGAGTACCACGCTTCAGATCACCATCCGACAGTCCTGATTTTGGTTTTAAGTGATTTCCCTAAACGCAAACGCTGCTATGGATCCATTATAAGACCACAGCTGATATTCTTCTCTTCCGTCTCTAATGGATTCGCTGTCGATGGTATAGGGGGCGTTCACTAAGAAACGAGCCGGAGTCTGGAATACACAAACCGGTGACAGGAGGGTAATATCGTGGCGTGTGTAACGAGGTGTGTTTCCGACCAGAGCTTGGAAATTCACAGCCCGTAGCTAGAGGACACGCATGCACGTCACATGACTACAGAGCTAGCAGCAGCATGCATCAGTCGTCCAACGCTGCCAGTCACATCGCGAACAGTGACACGGAGGTGTCCAAAGAAGGGCAAGAGGTGTTGTTCGCCTTCTAACAGTGGAAGGAGTAGGAGAAACGGACATTGATCGACGAATGTCAGAAGTGTACGGCAAACACTGCCTGTCCGTTGCAAAGGGGCCGGCCGCTGTGGCGGAGTGGTTCTAGGCGCTTCAGTCCGGAACCGCGCTGCTGCTGCGGACGCAGGTTCAAATCCTGCCTCGGGCATGGATGTGTGTGACGTCCTTAGGTTAGTTAGGTTTAAGTAGTTCTAACTCTAGGGGACTGATGACCTCAGATGTTAAGTGCCATAGTCCTAAGTGCCATTTCAACCTTGCGAGGGTCAAGGCGTGGCACAAGCACTTCAGGGAGGGACGGGTGTCGTTAGCCGATGATGCACGGTCTGGAGCACCACAACGCATCACTGAATCACTGATGAAATCCTCCAGCTGGTGGATGCACTGATGCACTCATTACCCAGCACTGCCGAGTGATAGTGAAAGCCATAGCAGCCGTCCTCGGATTGAGCGTCGGAAGTGTTCACACCATCATGAAGTAACTACTGCATATGCGCAAAGTGTGTGCCCAGTGGGTTCCCCACAGTCTTCAACAACACCAGGAAGCATGTCGTATGGCCGACTGTCTTGGTCATCTGCAGCGCCATGCTCGGGAAGGGAATGCGTTCCTGGCACGAGTGGTGGCTGGAGATGAGTCTTGGTGTCATCACTTCGAACCAGAATAAAAACGACAAAGTCTCCAGTGGAAGCATCCAGGGTCACCACCACCAAAAAAAGACACGGCAATCCACACGAGTGCAGGAAATGTTATGCAGACGTTCTTCTCTGACGAAGATGGCCACATTCACTTACTGCAGCACGGGACATCAGTGAATGCCCAGCGTTACTCGCAAACCTTGACCACCCTTCGCGAAGCGATCGAATCAAAACGACTAGGCAATCTCACCCGTGGGGTCATCCTGCTCCACGACAATGCAAAGCCTCATACGGCCAACACAGTCGCGGCACTCCTGCAGAAATTCAAAAGGGAGGTTCTCGGCCACCCTCCATACAGTCCGCACGCCTCTCCCTGTTATTACGCCATATTTGCCCCCCTTAGAAAGTGTCTGAGGGCAAATGATTCGCCTCGGACGACGACGTCCAGCTGTATGTGTGGAACTGGTTAACACCGCAGCCCCAGGAATTTTATGACACAGTCATTCACTACCTTGTGTCACAGTGGGACAAGTGTCCCAACAGCCAGCGACAGTACTTCTAACATGCAGGTACTGGTTTCTGTAATTATGCCTCCAGCTTGTTTCTTTTTGAACGCCCCTTATACATTAAAATGTAATGTTCACTCCTTCTGTTAAACCAGACTAACTGATGCTACCATCTGGTGTAGACATGAAAGAAGAGCTAGTCATTAAAGAAAAAAGTATTAAAAAAACCTTTAATAAATTCGGAAAAGCTAACTAGTAGTCAAATTAATGGCCTTCTCCTCGTATCAGATTTTTTGGCCTGCTTACATGTGGAATTGTCACCGATTTTGTAAAGCGACTTGAGTGAACAGCAATATTATTGTAATTATCGTTCCGCATCTTCGGTATGACTAGAAAATCAAGCAAACAGTATATAAGCGAAAGTGAAATACAGGAACAAGTGAGAGAGAAGTGTTGTTCCCCGCGTCACCAGTTGTTGTCGTTGATATTCAAAATAGTTTTTTCCAAACTACCTACAACTTGGGTACAGAAAGAATTGTTACAGAGAGCGAGAGACACTATGCTACTGTTATAAGTGGCAGCTAGCGTCTTGTTACCAAACCAGTCGATCAACGTTGAGCAGAAGGCATCTCCTTTTCTTTAGCAATTTCCAGTAATTACATGCTTTTGAAACAAGAATTTACAGTAAACAATTCTTTTGACTGTCAGTAAGGCGACAATATGGCTGTTACCTCAGACCCGCATTGCGTTGCAAATTACCAGACGAAGAAATAGAACGGAGGTGAGGAAACTACGTCGATCACTTAGGGCTGTAAAAAAAATTTCACTACCAACGTTATTGATGTGTACCCCCGGAGCATCTTTCCTGTCGGGCCCTCATTGTTTTCTAAATGTGACAAGTGCAAAGTTGTCACTTTAGTTTGCTTGAAATCAAGAATCTAGCACAAGATGTACCAGTGTACCTGAGATGGCACCAGACATACACAATTGTCTAACTAATAACGGCCATTTTAGTTAACGAAATAAATAAGCGTTAGGTCATATAAATTAACGAAATAAATGACCGTTATTATCGTAGTGTAGCTACTTACATCGGCCAACAGTGTAAGAAATTTGGAGCAAATAATTATTTCCCTCAGCTCTCTACCCAAAAGAGGTGGCTGCTTGACTGATACTCAGCTTTAGACAAAACTTGATGACTTATTTCATTTAAATTTGTTTGAAACCTTCAATTAGTTTAGACGAAATTAACACTTCTTGATTTCTTAACGAGAAAACATCGAAACGTTAGCACTACTCGCAGGTTAGGCTTCGATCAGGATGTCGCCAATTCCTCCAGCCTTTAATGCCAATAGATGAATTATAATGATGTCGCTGCTTTTTATTCAAGCACCTCCTATTTTGGCATTAAGTGGTCGAGAGTATCACATTCTAGACGTCCGTACGTCAAAAATAATGTGAGAAGGTGTCGCAAATGCAATCTGTGTCCTTCCACACCGAAGACAACGACGCTCACCATTCGGCGACGAAGACAGTCAGCGAGACAACTGAAACGATAAAAAGTGGAAAGTACTGCCTTTATCAACAAAGCATTGCCTTAGATCAAACATAGTTTGTCTCAATCAGTATCTAAAGTGTCTGAATCGGTACGTCGTTTACGGAGAACTATTTCTTGGTTTTTGCTGTAAAATTATTACCGGTATCAAAATAAAATTATCCTAATCCACAAGTTTCCCAAAATACTTTCCGAAGTTTCTGCGCTTCCGAATATTCTTAATATGGAACCCCTTTGTCTCGTTCGTTATGTTCTTCAAATTCGCTTAACCCAAGTCTATAATGGGCCAAATCGCAAACAGCCTGGTGTATACTTCGGTGTAGAAAATGAAGTGGGAGTAAAATCGTACCTGTGAGGCGATCTGTGATCTGCAGATTAACTCTCGGCAGGATGCCGAAATATCGACGATTACTTTACACATACTATCTTGTGTTTCACTACAATAATTAATGTGTGTTGAAAAGAATTCAAAAATGGTTCATATGGCTCTGAGCACTATGGGACTTAACTTCTGAGGTCATCAGTCCCCTAGAACTTAGAACTACTTAAACCTAACTAACCTAAGGACATCACACACATCCTTGCCCGAGGCAGGATTCGAATCTGCCACCGTAGCGGTCGCGCGGTTCCAGACTGTAGCGAATAGAACCGCTCGGCCACTCCGGCCGGCTGAAGAGAATTACTGGAACTCTTGAGTGGAGCGAACAGTCTGTTGATTACAGAGTAAGGAGTGGGAGTAATTGAAGAAAGACGATAGTAACGAGAAGTTGCAGGAATGAGAACAGCGAGAAATTTAGAACTGGTCATCACGAAGTAGATGAAGTAAAGGGAATCCTCTATCTAGGCAACAAAATTACCCATGATGGACGGAGCACGGAGGACACAGAAAGCAGATTAGCACTGGAAAAAAGGCATTCCTGGCCAATGTAACTCTACTACTACTATCAAATACAGGCCTTAAGTTGAGGAAGATACCTCTCAAAATAAACATTTGGAGCATAGCATCGGATAATAGCTCAATGTGGACTGTGGGAAACCTGGAACGGAAGAAAATCTAAGCATTTGAGAAGTGCTGCTGCAAAGAGGTGGACCGATAAGGTAAAAGGAGGTTCTCCGCATAATCGACGACGAATGGAATATGTGGAAAACATTGACAATAACGAGGGACAGAATGATAAGCCATCTGTAAGACAACAAGAAATAACTTCTATAGTACCGATGGGAGTTGTACGGGGTAAAACTGCAAACATGACGGGTCTTTAATAAGTAATGCAAGGCATTTTGTTATGTCAGCACATTTCACTTGAAAAAATGCGAAGTTTGTTTTGGAACATTGTATAATATTTCAGCGTAGTCTCAATATCTTTATATAGTTCAGACAGGTGCCAGCTTAAGCCTCTATAGCTTTATAAAGTTCAGATAGGTGCCGGAACTATGAGTAGCCTTCAAAATGGCATCTGTACCAGAGCTGCGTTTCAAGCAGAGAGCTGTAACAGAGTTTCTTTTGGCGATAAACCTGAGCATTACAGATATTCATAGCCACTTGTAAAGTTTCTGGCAGTGAACAAAAGCACGGCGAGTCGATGGGCGAGGCGTCTGTCATCACCATAGCAAGGTCGAGCATGCCGGCCAGCCGCCCATAGATGTGACTCCTGCAACTTTGGGATCTGCGGACATTCTCATCCGAAGTGACCGACAGATCACAGCTTAACGTCTCGCTCCACAACTCGACATCTCTGTTGGTAGTGCTGACACACTCGTCGACCACTGGGGGTACTCAAAGTTTTGTGGACGATGTGTTCCTCTGCCTAACAGAAGACCATAAAAGGAACAAAGAACCATCTGTGTGGAGTTACTTGCGTGCTACGAGACTGATAGTGATAATTTTTTGTCGAATATCGTCGTAGGCTATGAAAAATGGCTTCAACAGTTCGAATCTGAAACAAAACGGCAGTCTATGTGTTGTCGCCACACCATAGCTCCTCTGAAGAAAAAGTACAAAGGTTCACCCTCAAACGGAAAATTCACAGCCATAGTCTTCTGGGATTCTTCTGGGAGTCTGTTTGTTTTCCTCCATCTTGGTGTAGTGTCAACTCTAGAGTGTATTGCACTGTCCTCAGAAACTAAAGATAGCAGCTTGTTCGTCACCACAAAAATGCAAAGGAACTTCTCCTTCTAAATAACAGCACAATTCCTCTCACAAGTACGCTAATCCGAGGGGAGATTGAAGCTGCATTGCACTTCGTTGTGGAATCCTGCCCACTCGTCGGGTATAGGGTGCCTAAGGGATGCCACGTTCTCGGAATGCTATACAACAGTTCAAGCAAATAAAGCAGACTGACAATACTTACCTTGGAGTATACAATGGTGTCGCAAGCGACGAATGACATGCAACATAAATCCGATTCCTTTGCTATACACAATGCTCATGCTAGTTTGACACAGTCTGTGGATCACTAATAATTGCTATTGTAGCGTCTTCTGCTATGCCCGTCCGTATATAAATGATCTAGGTGATAATCTGAGCAGCACCGTAGGTTGTTTGTAGATGACGTAGTAATTTAACGTCTAATAAAATGATCAGACGATCAATTCCAATTACAAAATGATCTAGAAAGAGTTTCTGCAAGGTGCGAAAAGTGGCAATTAGCACGAAACAGGGAAAAGTGCGAGGTCATCCTCACGGGTACAAAAAGCAATCCGATAAATTTTGGGTATGCGACAAATCGCACAGATCTAAGGACTGTCAATTCGACTAAATACCTAGGAATTAAATTTACGAGCAACTTAAATTGGAAGAACCACACAGATAATATTGTGGGGAAGGTGAAACAAAGAAAACGCTTTGTTGGTAGGACACTTAGAAGATACGACAAACCCACTAAAGAGACAGCCTACATTAGACTTGTCCGCCCTCCGCTAGAATATTGCTGCGCGGCATGGGATCCTTACCAGGTAGGATTGACGGAGGACATCGAAAAAGTGCAAAGAAGGGCAGCTCGTTTCGTGTTATCTTGCAATAGGGGTGAGAGTGTCACTGATATGATACGCGAGTTGGGGTGGCAGTCACTGAAACAAAGGCAGTTTTCTTTGCAGCGAGATCTATTTCCGAAATTTCAATCACCAACTTTCTCTTCCGAATGCGTAAATATTTTGTTGACTCCTACCTACGTAGGGAGTAGTGGCAAGACAGCCAAGCCACTACGAAGTGAAGCCGAAAGGCACGCGTCTAAGCTCACGCAGGATGGCGTGAGGTCTGGAACAGGTCAGGGATATGAGACTAGCAAAAATAGTACGTATCTGTTGGAATACTTAACTTTAATCCATAATTGGTGAACATCGGTCTGACGGTACATGCATCACAAGATAAATAGCAATTGATAATGGCGCCATGCTAGGTCGTAGCAAATGACGTAGCTGAAGGCTATGCTAACTATCGTCTCGGCAAATGAGAGCGTAATTTGTCAGTGAACCATCGCTAGCAAAGTCGGCTGTACAACTGGGGCGAGTGCAAGGAAGTGTCTCTAGACCTGCCGTGTGGCGGCGCTCGGTCTGCAATCACTGATAGTGGCGACACGCGGGTCTGACGTATACTACCGGACCGCGGCCGATTTAAAGGCTACCACCTAGCAAGTGTGGTGTCTGGTGGTGACACCACACCATTCGAGAGTATAATGGTAGAGAAGTCGTATGAAAATGGTTCGATCAACCCTGTGCCAGACACTTAAGTGTGAATTGCAGAGTAACCATGTACTGTTTGAAATACTGACAAGGGAACCTCCCCATCGCACCCCTCTCAGATTTAATTATAAGTTGGCACAGTGGATAGGCCTCGAAAAACTGAACACTGATCAATTGAGAAAACAGGAAGAAGTTTTGTGGAACTGTGAAAAAATAAGCAAAATATACAAACTGAGTAGTTCATCGGAAGATATGCAATATCAAGGACATTATAGACGTAGGAGCGCTGGGTCTCGTGGTAACGTGAGCAGTTGCGGAACGAAAGGTCCTGGTTCAAATCTTCCATCGAGGGAAAATTTTAATTTTTTATTTTCAGTTTATGTGACAAAGTCTTATGTTTTCATCACTTTTTTGGGAGTGATTATCACATCCACAAGAAAACCTAAATCGGGAAAGGTAGAAGAATCTTTTTACCCATTCGCCAAGTGTACAAGTTAGGTGGGTCGACAACATATCCCTGTCATGTGACGCACATGCCGTCACCAGTGTCGTATAGAATATATCAGACATGTTTTCCTGTGGAGGAATCGGTTGACCTATGACCTTGCGATCAAATGTTTTCGGTTCCCATTGGAGAGGCACGTCCTTTCGTCTACTAATCGCACGGTTTTGCGATGCGGTCGCAAAACAAAGACACTAAACTTATTACAGTGAACAGAAACGTCAGTGAACGAACGGACAGATAATAACTATGCAAAAATAAAGAAAGTAAAATTTTCACTCGAGGGAAGACTTGAACCAAGGACCTCTCGTTCTGCAGATGCTCACGGACCTATGACCTTGCGATCAAATGTTTTCGGTTCCCATTGGAGAGGCACGTCCTTTCGTCTACTAATCGCACGGTTTTGCGATGCGGTCGCAAAACAAAGACACTAAACTTATTACAGTGAACAGAAACGTCAGTGAACGAACGGACAGATAATAACTATGCAAAAATAAAGAAAGTAAAATTTTCACTCGAGGGAAGACTTGAACCAAGGACCTCTCGTTCTGCAGATGCTCACGCTACCACTTTTTTTTTTTTTTTTTTCTACCAGTGGACCACGCCGCTCCTGAGCTCACACTGTCATGATGTTGCCTATGTGCTCAATGGACCACTCAGTTTGTATATTTTGCTTATTTTTTCACAGTTCCACACAACTTCTTCCTGTTTTCTCAATTGATCTGTGTTCAGTTTCTCAAGGCCTATCCACTGTGCCAACTTATAACTAAATCTGAGAGGGGTGCGATGGGGAGGTTCCCTTGTGAGCTAATACTGAGCAGCCGAGGCCGGCATGAGCGGCGCTTACATTCTCCCCTTGTAGAGGCCGCTCCTGTCACGGTGCGGTCGTAAACAGCGAGCGATTGGCCGACGCCGTTTCACCGCCTTCTCTTAACTTTCGTTCCTCATCTTCGTTCCGGCGCTTGTGGCCATGCTAGAATATTCCTCACCCAACCAACAGCGCGAATGTCGGACTTTCCGACTTCCGTCTTCTTGGCTCAATGATAGGTGGACTCTGCGGGAAGCAGTACGTGGATGATGCAGAGGTTATATATGAAGAAAGACGTTGGCTATGACGTCGAGCATTAGAGTGGTATCATGGAGGCATACGGGCCCACCCAGTAATGTGGCATGAGGTCGTCTCATTGAACGAATTTCTTTTCAAAGCGAAAAGAGTGGAAAATAATACAGTGTATTCGAGCCGTGACTAAAACCAACATGATTTCAGATACGAATTGTTTCATTGCCTACTGAACGCCCCTAGTAACTGAGGAAATACCCTGCAAGTATTGCTCTAAGATGAGAAGGTTGGCAGAGGAGAAGAATTCGTGGTGGTGCCGTATCAAACCAGTCAGAATTCTGATGACTCAAAATAATGATAATAATAATAATAACTCCAAAATTCGTCTGCATCAACTGGAGATGGTAATGCTGCTCTGTCGATTCGTTGTAGTGAAAAAATATGCACCATTTACGAACTTGTAATGTATTTGTATCTTTACAAATTCAGGAGACGTACGGCGGAGCCTCTCGCTCCACATAAAGCTGATACGCAGCTGTAATGGGCTCTATTTTATGGGGGTGCTAGAAGACCCAGTTGCGATGTAATGGCGATAAGACTATAAATCATGACTGTAAAGTGCGGCTGCTCTATGAGCAGCGTCAGTGTCGCAACATTCTCATTCAGGGGAAAGATGTGGGCGATACTTCGAGAGGTATTCATTTTTTAAAAGTAATGTGGGGTGAGAGGGGACGTACAGAAGTATATAGAGGTAACTTTTATGACACAATTTTCTACGTGGGAATATTTGCCGACGAGTGGAATAGGAAATGTTTTTAGTGGAATTACAAGTGAGTTTCACGAGAGAGATTTCTGGTTAAAAACATTTCATTTTTAGTCCTTGGTGTAAAAGGCGTCTATTGTAGACCGCTCGATGAAGATATTTCGTCCTAATACTTTTCTTGCGAAATTTAGGGTTCGGACTTACGTTGTGGACTGTAGCTACAAGCGCACACGCTGTAACTGTCTGGTTACACATTGACAACATTTCTTAAGTTGCCATAGCGTGCTACACAGTGTTCTGTAGGTTATCCGGACCAGATGCTTGGCAATACTAATTCTCAGTCCTTGTTTTGGGGAAACGACTCGTTCCACATTTTCCCGAAGACCATAATATGATGCATTATGAATAGGGGTAGAAGTACGCCTTTCAGTTATCGGATGGCTTATGAAAGCTGGGAGATTTGAAAACTCAGGCAAAACAATCCAAGATGATGAATCTAAGGGGGAGTGATTTTATGAAACACACTGTCGAAAAATAAATCGCAACACCCATTATAATGAATGCAGAGTAATGAAATTTCTTAAGTACATATGTCTTGATAATATACTTAAGTGATTAACTTTGTAAGGTCACAGGTTACTGTAAGTACGAGATAAGTTATGGCAAATGTGAACTGCTGCTACATTAATAACCGGTGTCACCGCCACAACGTTGATTGAAACCTTGCAAACGTAGATGCATTGTTTTGCGCAGGTCAATTTGTGGGATGGATTTCCATGCCTGTTGCACTTCGCCATCCAGCACAGGGACAGTTAATGCTCGTTGTGGATGACATTGGAGTTGCCGTCCGTTGACGTAAGACATGTGCACGATTGGAGTCAGGTCTGGTGGTCAAGCGGTCTAAAGCAACATGTCGACACTGTGTAGACCACGTTGGATTACAACAGCGGTATATGGGCGAGTGCTATCCTCTTGGAAGACACCCTGGGAATGTTGATCACGAATGGTAGCGCAACAGGTCGCATCACCAGATTGACGTTCGAACTTATTGTCACCGTGCGTGGGACAACCACCGCAAATTGCCTCCTTCTAACCAACATGAGACTATAACTGGAACCGAAGTAGAACCAGCTTTTATTAGGAAACACAACATACCACCACCTTGTCCTCCAATGAGCTCTCACTTGACATCACTGATGTAAATGCTGGTGGTTCGGGGTCACTGGAATACACGCTACAAGGCATCTGCCTCGGAGTTGTCTCGTTGTGCCACTGCGGTGCCAACTGCTGCTCAAAGTGCTGCTGCAGATGCAGTACGGTGATCTAAAGTTATATTCCGAAATATGGCCAAGATAGTCTTCCATCTTGGTAGTGCCAGGAGGCCGTCCGGAGGCCGGTTTTCTTGCGACCGTACATTTTCGTGACCACCGCCGCCAGCAATCATGTTCAATGGCTACATTCCTGCCAACATGTTCTGCAGTATCGTGGAGGGAACAGGCAGCTTTTCGAAGCGCTGCTGCACGACTTCGTTCAAACGCAGCTGTGAGTTGATAATAGCGTCTTTATTACCTTAAAGGCGTTCTTCACTAACATCAACTCACGACGTTAAGTCTCAAAGCCAACTAACGCTCACGACCGTTACAGTGTGTATTTAAAGAAGCCTGATTAGGATCGTCATAGTTGCTTTACTAGTGCCACTTTTATGTGACTGGCACGGAATCTGAATCGATATCATCTTATAGATGTAGAAACACACTTATCAAAATTCACTTACACCGAAAAGCCAAAAAAACTAGTACAGACAGGCATTTTCAAATACAGACATATGTAAACAGGCAGAATACATCGCTGCGATCGGCACGCCTATACAAGACAACAAGTTGTTAGATCGGTTACTGTTGCTACGGTGGCAGGTTATCAACATTTAAGTGAGTTTGGTGTTATAGTCGACGCACGAGCGATGGGCCACAGCATCCCCGAGGTAGCGATGAAGTGGGATTTTCCCTAGCGACCATGACACGAGTGTACCGTTAATATCAGGAATCGGGTAAAAATCAGTCTCCGACATCGCAACTGCCAAAAAAAGATCCTGCAAGAACAGTATAAACGACGACTCAAGAGAATCATTCAGCGTGACAGACGTGCAAACCTTCCGCAAATTGCTTAAGATTTGTGCTGGGCCATCAACAAGGGTCAGCGTGCGAACCATTCGACGAAACATCATCCATAAGGGCTTTTGCAGCCGATGACCAACTCGTGTACCATTGATGACTACACGATGCAAAGCTTTACGCCTCACCTGGCCCCATCAACACGTCATTGGACTGTTCGCGACAGGAAACATGTTGCCTGGTCGGACGAGCCCCGTTTGAAATTGTATCGAGCGGATGGACGCTTAGGGGTATGGAGACAACCTCATGAATCAATTGACCCTGCATGTCAGCAGGGGACTGTTCAAGCTCGGGGAGGTTCTGTAATAGTGTGGGGCGTGTGTAGTTTTAGTGATATGGGACTCCTGATACGTCTAGACACGACTCTGACAGGTGAGACCTACGTAAGCACCCAGTCTGTTCTCCTGGATCCATTCATGTCCATTGTGCAAGCTGACGGACTTGGACAATTCCAGCAGCACAATGTCACACTCCACACAACCAGAATTGCTACAGAGTGGCTCCAGGAATACTCTCCTGAGTTTAAACACTTCCGCTGGCCACCAAACTCCTTAGATACGAACATCATTGGGCACATATGGGATGCCTTGCAACGTGCTGTTCAGAACAGTACGTGTGTCCCTTCTGCTGCCTCCTCAGATTTTCTTTGTGGTAGGCGGTCGCGAAGCGGGTCCTTTCAGCCTTGTGAGGCGAAATAAGAAACAGCGGAATCATCAGGATTCATCTACAGGTGGTAAGGGCTGGAGAGATAGGCGATGTCCTTATCCATGTCCCACGATTATAGATCCATCCTTGTACTGACTTTTAGGCAGCAGTCAGTCGGTACAGGCCAGAGTTCTAAAACTTTGGTGGATTTTTTTACGCTTTATGGTAATATACCTACGAGGCCTGTTCAGAAAGTAAGCTACGATTGATTGCCAAATTGAAACCACAGTGAACAACAGAAATGTTTTACTTGTAACAATCAGCTACACCTTTCAGCTACTTCTCTACGTAGTCGCCGTTCTGACTTAGACTTTTGTCATAGCGTTGTACCAACTTTTCAATAGCCTCATCATAGAAGGCAGCCGCCAGTGCTTTCCGCCAATTCTCCACGCTGGCCTACACCTCGTTGTCTGTGTCAAAATGTTGTCTTCAAAGACAGCGGTTCATGTGACCAGAGATGAAACTCAGGGGGAGACAATTGCGGACTGTATTGTGGGTAATCTAACATTTCCATTTGAAAACGATGCAGGAGCATCTTCATTGCCCCTGCAGAACGCGGCTGAGAATTGTCGTGAAGACGAAACAGCACGACAGTTATGTAATGTTAGCTGCATAGCTTCAGGCGAAATTTCTCACCAGGCCCTCGTACTTGCCGGCAGACACTATTTTCTAGACATCTTTACGCACTCACTGCGAGCTCAGAAATGAGAAGAGCGACGTGATGCTAACTGGGGTTATACTAGAGACACTACCCAACACATCTGTGCAAAGCTTTATCGGATTTTCATAGTCGTTTCCATTTCGCGAGCGATCGGAGCTTACTTTCTGAACGCCCCTCGTACATTCCATTCTTGCACACTGAGTTCCCAATGTTATAAGATGAGTAGTTAATAACAGATTCACGTACATTCTTATGCGACCATTTTTGTCAAAACTGTCACTTACGATGATTAAATTCCGATAAATAAGTTCAGCCAATCTGAATTAACCTCAAATTAGAAACGAGAGTACACCTATGATCAAAGTTAATGTCACTGATTGCCACATCTGTTTACTATATTTCCATATTAAATTCTTCCTGCGGAGGCCTGTTTAAATACATCTGAGAGTCTTATCGAGCACAGGTTGGGGAGAGGTCACCTGAGTAGGGTGAAATAACCTGTGTGCGAAAATTAGGTGGGGCTGCAGGCCCGTTCAGACGGCAAAAGGCGCCAGAGGGATAAGAGTCTAAGTAGAAATTACGAACAGCATACTGCGTGTAGGCTGGACTCCGCCATAGAGGCACTATCTATGTTGTGTCCCAAGCGGGGGGGTAGCCACTGTACTGTGTTTTTGACGTGACCAGTCCGCTAGAGATATGTCGAGAGCGCAGTTTTACTGCGCCATGTCCTCAGCAGGAAGTCAGCATTCTGGGAAATGCGAGACCACAGGTAATATAGATATAGAAATCTCTAAAATGGAGTAAAATAGGAGCCAAAGCGACACTATTGTGTTTAATAACAAGGGACCCGTACCCATAAGGTTGGTGCCAAGTTAACAGCCTTATTGCTCACTTAAAAAATGATATGAGCTGTTACCATTGGATAATGTTGATTAAACCTAGAGTAACAGCTGAATAACAGATGTGTGTACGTGTAGAGGCCTCTTTGGCGTCCGCAGCTCGTGGTCGTGCGGTAGCGTTCTCGCTTCCCACGCCCGGGTTCCCGGGTTCGATTCCCGGCGGGGTCAGGGACTTTCTCTGCCTCGTGATGACTGGGTGTTGTGTGATAGGTTAGTTAGGTTTAAGTAGTTCTAAGTTCTAGGGGACTGGTGACCATAGATGTTAAGTCCCATAGTGCTCAGAGCCATTTGAACCATTTTGAACCAGCCTCTTTGGCTAAGAACAGTAGATGAGACAGATGCTTGGTGTCAGGATCGGTTTGCTTATTAACTACAACACTAGAAACTAATACAACTGGTTACTTGTGTTTAAAGTGATTGTAGGAGGGAGAATGTTTCAATATTCGAATTAGTTTAGTCGGCGGTTATAACTATCACTGTCATTGTTGCTCAAAATCAAGCACAAGTAAACATTCTCCATCTCCCTTGTAACACTCTGTAGACTTTACTTTCATCCTAGACTCCCAGAGGACGCGTAAACCAACAGAGCGAGTTCATTTCAGACGGAGAGCAGCTCTCGGCACAGATCAGATGGCACAAAATTTTCAACCACCATACCCGCTACTCGCAGCCACCGGTAATGCTAAGGAAGGTGAGCCACTGCAGCACTCACAAATCAAGTCATAGGATGTACACGGAGTTTACAATCTGATTTTAGGGCTTCTAAGTTTCTAATTCAAGTACATTTATTAACAATCTTGAACTCAACATGTGCTCAATACAGATGAACGCTGTCCCCTGCCGAGTGTAGAGGTGTAATTATACAATGAAGGCTTTCACTCCCGGATATTTCAGCTGCCGAGAATTCTTCTGGGTTGTATAGCAGTGGTCCATGGAGCTCTTCTATTCCTACGTTTCGTGCGAAGCTACGTTGGACATATTCGGAGGTGCACCTGGTTTTGCTGAGTCTTGACGACTCAGCACAACCAGGAGCACCTTTGAAGATGTCTAAGATGTCTAACGTAGCTTTGGACGAAACGTCAGGGATATAAGAGTTCCATGGACCACGGCCATACAACCCGGAAGCATTCTCGGCAGCTGTAGCTGTGTACCCATCGACCGGCTAACAGTACATCGAGGAGTTGTGTGTTGTGTCTTGTGTGGACTCACAGTTGTATATGAAGATGGTATCTGTTCTGTTGGAAGTCCCGAAGAATGAAATTACAGTGAAATACAGACTTTCAGCAGCTTACAGGTGTTGGTAAATATCAACAGTGACAGCTGCAAATGTGTGCCCCGACAGGGACTCGCACCTGGCATCTCTTGCTTTCATGGCAGACGCTCTATCCGACTGAGTCACCGAGGACACAGAGGACAGTGCCACTGCAGGGAGTTATCTCTGGCACGCTCCCCGTTAGACCCACATTACCTACTTACTGTCCGCACCCTACACTTTGAGCGCCCCTGCCCGCTATACTCATTTCTCGCGGCACTCAATCTACCGATTCCCATCAGAGTTCGGGCAATGTGAGTGCATCCGTACTGAAGAAGATCATTGGCCGGTAAGCCTTGTCAGTATGAAGACGGTATCTGTTCTTTCGGACTTGTGTCATCGGTGGCCCAGACACATAGAGCGTCTCCCATGCAAGCAGTAAATCTCGGTTTCGGGTCTCGGTCGGGACACATATTTTCAGCTGTCCCCGTCGGTATTTACCAATACCTGTAAGCAGCTGAAGGTCTGGATTTCTATCACCGTTGTTATTGTCGGTGTTGAGTTCAATCAGGCAGAACGAAACATACAGTGTCTCCAACTCTGCTCTTGGCGTGTGTTATCAATTTGGTTTCACATCTTCAGAATATGTTTTAGCAGACTTTTAAAACGACAAATTTTACGCAGTTAGAACCGAACGGGCAGTTCCATGATTGAGGAGTAGGAGAAGTGCTGGGACAAGGAGTGCTTAAATACAATTTAAAAAAACTCATTTATTGTACTAAACACCAAGTACCATGAATTTTAGTATTAAAACATCCTGAAGTCTCTTGCAGTTCAGGCAATGCGTTCTAACACTTTTACTACAAAACCATGGCTGTTCAATAAATCTTTTTGAGTGAAACCTTGCAATGAATCAAAACACCAAAAGCTTTACTAACTTCGAAATTATTTAAGTAATACTTTACAATACCTTTAAAAAAGACATTTCCAGATATATGATAATAAATCACTGAAATATAAGCAATGAAATCTCAGAACTATATAAACCGGTTTGACAGTAAGGAAAAGTAAGGTTCCTCGTACCCAAACAAGGTCATTAACATGGCAGCATGAACGCTAAATTGAGCACCCTGCTCGCATCACTTATACATGCCACCTGTATCGCCACCAATTCTCCGTTACCTGAATTAATTGGTGCACATTTCAGCAGATAACGGTAGCTCCTTCCACATAAACGCTGTCAGTCACTGCAGGGAAGCTAAGTGAGTATACAATCTTTTAATACTGGAAACCGCCAGGGACTGGCATAATTGATTGATGCTTACTTCATTTCATTTCAAACAAAGATTGTACGTCACCAAGAGTTTTTCCCAAATTAAGAATAACGATCAGTTTAATTGGCAGAGGTACCTTGCGCGTTACCGTTGCTTTAGTTAACAGTTGTACCGAATGGCTATAACGATTACAAATAACACGTTAGCAGTAACCAACTGCTGACACCACGGTTTACGATCCATAGTAAATCGGGTTAATTCATTACACTTAACAACAGTAACAACTAGTAAATTTAAATATTGTTAAACAACAGCTAAATCACTTTGCGTATTGCCGTCTTTAAAATTACTAAAAAATTTTTCTATTGTGTTACAACTCAAACATGGAAAATATCACTTTACTGAAAAAGATTATCTATAGCTAGTAACCAGGTTGGAGAACCTGACACACTTTTACTAGAACATGTATATTTAGAGCAGGGTAAGTACGTACCTGTAATCAAACTCACATCTGCATTATTCTCACAGATATCAGCGCACTTAGCGTCTCATCCAAGGCATCTATCTATATCGGCAACACCTTGTTCCACAAGATGCACTCGGAACGGTACCTTCAGTAGGAAACAAACAGCAATTACATTTCCTGAGAAGTGCCATCAACTCTTACACCTAAGCAGAGATTACATACTCCGAATGAAAACACGGAGACATTGTGTACTTCATCCCTCCTGGCAGAGCCCGAAACCGACATATACAACCATGAATCTACACAGAACACAACACACACCACCGCGAAGTGCTGTTAGCCGTTCGGTGGCTCCACCTCTACTGCCAACAGGTAACAGCGTTCACTCCCTAGTCGCACCAAGCGCGCTGCAATGCGCAGCACTCAGTGCATCACTCCAAGCCTCTGGTATCACTATCTCTTCTAATGGCACAGTGCTCGAACCTTTAACTAGCCACGCCACAGTTTCTCTAGTAGTCAGAGCATGGAAGATAGCGTTAGATGTTGAACCGAGATAACTACGGACACTAAAGCGAAGTAAACTAGCCCACAGCTCAGAATTCGCAACCACTTCATCACTCAATCGTTTTCAAAGCGCCTTCACTTTCATCAAGTATTAGTACTCAATGAGTGTAATGATGTACTTGTGTACTTGTGTTTAATTTGAAGTCCAAACCAAACTGTAATAAACACGGTTTTATAGTTACCATCGTTTCATTCAGTGTTAACCTCTAGCTCGCTATTTCCTCATCTTGTGATTTACCGCACCAAAGTTTCACGTATGCTAGGGTCGACCATGTTCAATAAGTTAAATTCATGAAGCTACACCAATAATTATATAGTGAAAAGGCTTCATCTGACAGAGACTGTGAATTTCGTGTGAGTTGCTTTTGTGTGTATATGTGTGAATCCGTGGTCTAGGGGTAGCGTCAAAACGTCTTCGGTCCCGGGTTCGATCCCCACCACTGCCTAAATTTTGATAAAAAATCAGCATTGGCGGCCGAAGACTTCCGGCATAAGAAGTCAGCCTCATTCTGCCAACGGCCTTGTCAAAGAGGGCGGAGGAGTGGATAGAGGTTCCGGGCACTCTCTTATCCTAGTGGTGGGAAATTGCCCCTAAAGGCGGAGAATCAGCCATGATCAACGACATGAGGATGCAGAAGGCTATGGAAACCACTGCATTAAAGACACGTAACGTGTATCCACAGGACATGTGGCCTGTAATTGAAGATGTGTCATGCTGATCTCTCCATTGGCAAAAGATTTCGGAATAGTCCCCCATTCGGATCTCCGGGAGGGGACTGCCAAGGGGGAGGTTACCATGAGAAAAAGATTGAATAATCAACGAAAGGATAACGTTCTACGAGTTGGGGCGTGGAATGTCAGAAGCTTGAACGCGGTAGGAAAACTAGAAAATCTTAAATTGGAAATGCAAATGCTCAATCTAGGTATAGTAGGGGTCAGTGAAGTGAAGTGGAGGGAAGACAAGGATTTCTGGTCAGATGAGTATCGGGTAATATCAAAAGCAGCAGAAAATGGTATAACAGGTGTAGGATTCGTTATGAATAGGAAGTTAGGGCAGAGGGTGTGTTACTGTGAACAGTTCAGTGACCGGGTTGTTCTAATCAGAATCGACAGGAGACCAACATCGACAACGATAATTCAGGTATACATGCCGACGTCGCAAGCTGAAGATGAACAGATAGAGAAAGTGTATGAGGATATTGAAAGGGTAATGCAGTATGTAAAGTATGTAATAGTCATGGGCGACTGGAATGTAGTTGTAGGGGAAGGAGTAGAAGAAAAGGTTACAGGAGAATATGGGCTTGGGACAAGGAATGAAAGAGGAGAAAGACTAATTGAGTTCTGTAACAAGGTTCAGCTAGTAATAGCGAATACCTTGTTCAAGAATCACAAGAGGAGGAGGTATACTTGGTAAAAGCCGGGAGATACGGGAAGATTTCAATTAGATTACATCATGGTCAGACAGAGATTCCGAAATCAGATACTGGATTGTAAGGCGTGCCCAGGAGTAGATACAGACTCAGATCACAATATAGTAGTGAAGAAGAGTAGGCTGAAGTTCAAGACATTAGTCAGGAAGAATCAATATGCAAAGAAGTGGGATACGGAAGTACTAAGGAATGACGAGATACGTTTGAAGTTCTCTAATGCTATAGATACAGCAATAAGGAATAGCGCAGTAGGCACTACAGTTGAAGAGGAATGGAGATCTCCAAAAAGGGCCATCACAGAAGTTGGGAAGGAAAACATACGTACCAAGAAGGTAGCTGCGAAGAAACCATGGGTAACAGAAGAAATACTTCAGTTGATTGATGAAAGGCAGAAGTACAAACATGTCCCTGGAAAATCAGGAATACAGAAATACAAGTCGCTGAGGAATGAAATAAATAGGAAGTGCAGGGAAGCTAAGACGAAATGGCTGCAGGAAAAATGTGATGACATCGAAAAAGATATGATTGTCGGAAGGACAGACTCAGCATACAGGAAAGTCAAAACAACCTTTGGTGACATTAAAAGCAACGGTGGTAACATTAAGAGTGCAACGGGAATTCCACTGTTAAATGCAGAGGAGAGAGCAGATAGGTGTAAAGAATAGATTGAAAGCCTCTATGAGGGTGAAGATTTGTCTGATGTGATAGATAAAGAAACAGGAGTCGATTTAGAAGAGATAGGGGATCCAGTATTAGAATCGGAATTTAAAAGAGCTTTGGAGGACTTACGGTCAAATAAGGCAGAAGGGATAGATAACATTCCATCAGAATTTCTAAAATCATTGGGGGAAGTGGCAACAAAACGACTATTCACGTTGGTGTGTAGAATATATGAAACTGGCGACATACCATCTGACTTTCGGAAAAGCAACATCCACACAATTCCGAAAACGGCAAGAGCTGACAAGTGCGAGAATTATCGCACAATCAGCTTAACAGCTCATGCATCGAAGCTACTTACAACAATAATATAGAGAAGAATGGAAAAGAAAACTGAGAATGCGCTAGGTGACGATCAGTATGGCTTTAGGAAAAGTAAAGGGACGAGAGAGGCAATTCTGACGTTACGGCTAACTATGGAAGCAAGGCTAAAGAAAAATCAGGACACTTTCATAGGATTTGTCGACCTGGAAAAAGCGTTCGACAATATAAAATGGTGCAAACTGTTCGAGATTCTGAAAAAAGTGGGGGTAAGCTATAGGGAGAGACGGGTCATATACAATATGTACAACAACCAAGAGGGAATAATAAGAGAGGACGATCAAGAACGAAGTGCTCATATTAAGAAGGGTGTAAGGCCAGGCTGTAGGCTTTCGCCTCTACTCTTCAATCTGTACATCGAGGAAGCAATAATGGAAATAAAAGAAAAGTTCAGGAGTGGAATTAAAATACAAGGTGAAAAGATATCAATGATACGATTCGCTGATGGCATTGCTATCCTGAGTGAAAGTGAAGAAGTATTAAATGATCTGCTGAACGGAATGAACAGTCTAATGAGTACACAGTATGGTTTGAGAGTAAATCGGAGAAAGACGAAGGTAATGAGAAGTAGTAGAAATGAGAACAGCGAGTAACTTAACTTCAGGATTGATGGTCACGAAGTCAATGAAGTTAAGGAATTCTGCTACCTAGGCAGTAAAATAACCAATGACGGACGGAGCAAGGAGGACATCAAAAGCAGTCTCGCTATGGCAAAAAAGGCATTTCTGGCCAAGAGAAGTCTACTAATATCAAATACCGGCCTTAATTTGAGGAAGAAATTTCTGAGGATGTACGTCTGGAGTACAGCATTGTATGGTAGTGAAACATGGACTGTGGGAAAACCGGAACAGAAGAGAATCAAAGCATTTGAGATGTGGTGCTATAGACAAATGTTGAAAATTAGGTGGACTGATAAGGTAAGGAATGAGGAGGTTCTACGCAGAATCGGAGAGGAAAGGAATAGGTGGAAAACACTGACAAGAAGAAGGGACAGGATGATAGGACATCTGCTAAGACATGAGGGAATGACTTCCATGGTACAAGAGGGAGCTGTAGAGGGCAAAAACTGTAGAGGAAGACAGAGATTGGAATACGTCAAGCAAATAATTGAGGACGTAGGTTGCAAGTGCTACTCTGAGATGAAGAGGTTAGCACAGGAAAGGAATTCGTGGCGGGCCGCATCAAACCAGTCATTAGACTGATGAACAAAAAAAAAAAAAAAAAAGTGTGAGTGTGTGTGTGTGTGTGTGTGTGTGTGTGGGTGGGTATGTTGTATATCTTCGACCAAGGCCTTGTAGGCCTTCCGACAGACTTTTTCTTGTGCCTATCTGCGACTCCGCATCTCCACAGTGATTGGCAATTATCCTTTTCACAATATTGTTACTTTCCTTCCCGGATTTTCCGTTGTTTGATTTCACCTGTGGTTAAATTCACATGATCCTATTGGGAGGTAAAGTCACACACTACAGCTCTTTCTGACATCCACAGCGGTATGTCGCTGGCTCAAAAGAAGCCACACAACACAAAGTTTATTAAATAGTCAGTATTTCATCTGAACATCCAGTGTCTATAGAAGGCTACGGATTTCTTCCACGAGAGAGCTTAGGCAGCACATCCACTTTCGTATCGTTTGTTCTGCTCGTATTCAGTCGCCCGTTTGCAGTGAGGGTTCCGACATGAAGGCTCCCCCTCTTCGAAACCTCCGTCATAATGAGGAGCATTTATCGATAGCAGGCCGCACTGCTGCCTTCCGTTTATCCTCCGCGTCGTCTACGGGTTTCCCCCTACCCATTTTTCTCCACGACTCTTATCCCCGCACGTCTCGCTAATATTCATTTCGCTTTATCTCTTCCACTTACTCCCCTTAGGTCATCTTTCACATTTATGTGTCAGCTGCTGGGAAAGGCTAAATGCCCTACCGATGGCATAAGTGAACCAATGCTCCCACAGATGATACTGCTGCCCAAGGTCAGACACTACTATGTAATATTTATCTGTTTTCTGTCTAAAGAATAAGGAATAATGACTGCATATTCTTGCTGAAGGGAACAGTTGGCATCCTAGTAATCGGTTTAGAAAACAAGATATGAATGTATAATTCACTACAGATCTCGACTACATCACTTTGCCCCTCCTTGATGCAATATTTTGATGGTTTTTCTGTTTGTCATTGTCTGTTGCCAAAAAAGCGCTGTAAACCAGTGTAAACACTGCATTGAGGAGATGCCATTTTCTGTCTGATCAACTAAGACGAGTTTCTTCCATTTCGGACATAGGTACTCCACCTACCCAGTATCTAACTGCATGTAGTTTCGTTAAAAATCACGTATTCTACAGAACAATCTAAAATATAAAACGTAACATGAAATGACTCGCAATAAGATATGCACATATTCAAACCCGTAGCTATAAACATTGATGCTCTGCAAAGTCATCAACAGATTATTATTAATTTCGTCGTTATATATTTGTTTGTTTTAATCCCTAAGTTCCAAGGTTTCTACAAATTCGCGATCAGTTAAACACCAGTTAATCATCAGTAATTCGATAAACAAACACTGACAATAACACAGTGAACAACAATTTGGCAGAAGTGACAATGGACTGTAATTCCCTCATAATAATGGCACTGTTGTCGGTGAGACAGAAGGCAATTTGATATTCCGAAAAATATTTGTGCTCTACGAGGAGAATATAGGATCATTCTGTCCTGAAAATTTTTTTTCCTAGATGTGGCAACAGAACCAATTTGTATGCATAAACGCACACATACGAGGAGCAGCAACTCGACTCTACCATAACTACCCAATGGAGAAAACTTTTTATGTATTATAACCAAAGAGAGCGTTATGGGGTGTTAGCTAGTCCTGTTGAGTGTCTGTTTTATGAGTACTGACGAACAGTCTCATGCAGTAAATAGACTTTTAGTACAGGTTTATCACAGATTGCAAAATCGTGGAAATAAAAACCGTTGGTCAGTGGTTGTCTTCAACCAATGCTCTAGCAGTCCATAATACGGTAGACTTGCCTGAGTCCTTCATGACGATTTGTTTTAATTCAAGTTTTTTACAGGTATCGGTAGTTTACACGGATGAAATGGAGTAATTTACTGAAGGGCAAACTGATATACTTTTATCTTATCATAAATTGGGAAGAATAATGGCAAATGCTATCCCTCTTTATGCTGAATATGTTTTGATGAAAATGCTTCGTATTACTGTACTGTAAAAGACTTACCACACCTAGAATCTTACACCTAAAGAAAACGACACTTAAAATTGCCGTAAATAATGTTGCCGTAAATAGTGGAAGTAAAGAGACTTCATTGTAAGCTGCTGTTGATGTAAACCCTTACGTGACGTTGCTCATGATTCAACATTGTCACAGATAGTATTATGAGAAAATTATGATGAGAAAAATTTCAGCACCTTCATATTTAGATGTATCAAGAACTTCGTGACGATGGTTTTCATAATAACGACACGTTTTGTCAATAATCTAGTGATTAAATTCAAGTGAACAGCGATTTTTATGCAAAGCGTATTCCTCTGTGGTGAATCAGCTTTCATGATTCATATTACCCTGAGCATACAAAAAACGCATTACTGGAGCTCGGTACACAAACTTTGACTGAATAAAACCAGCTATACTTCTCTTAATTGTCCTACTACCTGACTATTCCGCAATGGAATTTGTGTATGGTAAATGGCGCCGGCCAGCATTTACATTTCGGATCTCTTTAATCTATACAGTGTTTCTTAAAACCTACGTTGAGGGTTGTTATTTCGTAGTACCGTTTGACAGTCTCTTGGATCTGTGAAATCACGTTTATAGCATTGTAACAGCAGTATGTAGGTGCTTCAAAACTATAGGTTTCTGGAATGCACAATTCTAGTACAGTTCTCTATTGACAATCAGTGGTGTATCAAAATGCATCTAACCCAGGGTGACAAATGTACTTCACTAAAATCTCTACTTCTTTGTGTTGGATTTTTAAGAAAGGAGAGAAAGCAGTTTAAAGGAATATTGGAAGTAGAGCATAAGCTGAGGTTATTTGAAAATTATCTGAACCCATGTATTGGAGCTGAGAAATGCTTCTAGCTCAAAGAAGTAATTGAAGTTACCGTGTGATCACAATGTAAGGAACACATCTGGGTGCAAAGAAGAGCGTCTCTGAACTATAGCGGCAGCAGTGTCTACTGCTGATTGAGCAGCGGGTACAATGAGCGAAGACGCCTTGTGGTCTCAGATATGAGGCGCCCAGAGTTAATCATAGGTAATTCGCCGTCTTTTTGCCAGGATATCGTCTGGACGGAGATCTATCGGCAGCATCCTTCGATTGAAGATTAATACCTGGTTCTTCGCTGAGGTGAATTTCAGCTGCCATTTCTTTGGCCATGAACTCCAATACCGCACTCGAGTTGGTGACGCAAGGTGCACGCGTTCATGTTGCAAGAATACAACGCAGTGTACAGTGTACAGTCAGTATAGAAAAGGGCCGAGTACCGTTCCTAGTGGCACTCCCAACCTGTCTGCTGGTCTGTGGATGTACAGTCATCTATCCTGACGTGGAGAGTTCGCTCCAGTAGGTACAATCTGAGGAGGATAGTGTGCGACTCGACAGCACGAGTGCGTACGCGGGACCGTCATGCCAGGCAGAAACAAAGGCTCTGGACACGTCGAGAAATATTGCTCCAAGGTATTCTCTTGTTTCCGGTGCTCTTATCGCTGGCTCTAGCAGTCACAGCAGCTAGTGAGATGTTTAATGGTCGCTTCAAAAGTGGGACTGCTCGTCCGAGATGACACCCTTCTGGGTGCCGTTTATCATCAGCGTTTTCGCGTACAGCTGCTCGAAAACTTTCGAGAGCGACGGGAGCAAGCTGATGGGCTAGTAGGTGGTTACCTGACAAGGATCTCCGCCGGTGTTCTGGGTGGCCACAGTTTCGGCGTGTTTCCGAGTTAAAGGGAAGCAGCATGAGTGGAGTATGTAGTTGAAGACGTATACGCTGAAGAGAGCATTGTAATCATAGCTGTATTTTGCTAAACCAGGTCACGTGTCCTAGCGAAATTGGCTTTAGGGGCGTGCCCATACCGCTATCTCAATAGTGGAATGTCATTTCAGACATGGCCGCGGAACTACGAAGGCGAATGGAAGTACACCGTTGCGCCAAAGACGCTGATACGGCCATGCGTATTCAAATACAGAGAAATGTAAACAGGCAGAATACGGCGTTGCCGTCGGAAACGGCTCTACAAGACAAATAGTGTCTGATGGAGTTGTTAGATCGCTTACTGCTACTACATGGCTAGTTGTCAAGACTTAAGTGAGTTTGAACGTGGTGTTATAATCGACGCACAAGTGATGGGACGGCGGCTCTCCCGAGGTAGCGATGAAGTGGGGATTTTCCCGTATGAGCATTTTGCGAGTGTACCATGAATATCAGGAACCCGGGAGAACATCAAATCTCTTTCTGTAACGGGATCAAAGACGACTGAACAGAATCGCTCAACGTGACAGAAGTGCAACCCTTCCGCAAATTACGGTGGATTTCAGTTTTGGGTCATCAACAAGGGTCAGATTGGGACCCATTCACCGGAACATCATCGATATGGGTTTTCGGAGCTGAAGGCGCACTCCTGTACCCTTGATGACCGCACGACACACAGCTTTAGGTCTCGCCTGGGCCCATTAACACCGACATTGAACTGTTGGTGACTGGAAACATACTGCCTGGTCGGACGAGTCTCGTTTCTAATTATATCTAGCGGATGGACGTGTACGGGAATGGAGAGAACCTCGTGAATCCATGGACCCTGAATGTCAGCAGGGGACTGTTCAGGCTGGTGGAGGCTCTGTAATGGTGTGGGACGTGTGCATGTGGAGTGATATGGGACACCTGAAACGTCTCGATAAGACTCTGACAGGTGACATTTATGTAAGCATCCTGTCTGATCTCCTGCATCCATTATTGTCCATTGTGCATTCTGGTGTGGGACGTGTGCATTTGGAGTGATATGGGACACCTTAAACGTCTCGATACGACTCTTACAGGTGACATGTAGGTAAGCATCCTGTCTGATCTCCTGCATCCACTCATGTGCATTGTGCATTCCGACGACTACAGCAATTCCAGAATTACTACAGCGTGCCTCCACTAACACGATTCTGGGTTACTTCTGCTGGCCGCCATACTCCCCAGACATGAACTTTATGGAGCACATGTGGGATGCTTTGCAACTTGCTGTTCAGAAGCGATTTCCACACTCTCGTACTCTTACGGATTTATGGATAACTCTGAAGGATTCACAGTGTCAGTTCCATACAGCACTATTCCAGATATTAGCCGAGCCCATGCCAAGCCGTGTTGCGGCCCTTCTGCGTGGTCGCGGGGCTCCTAGACGGAATTAGGCAAGCGTACCAGTTTCTTTGGCTCTTCAATGTATCTCGGTGTTCATGAGAGCTGTTTACGCACATCATCCTAGCGGGACAGCTACCCGCAGAACTTGCCTGGTGAGCGGAGCAATCGTCTGCCAGGTGAATACCACAACTTTGGATTTCGCTATGAGAAAAACATTCACATAGCACAATGGAATAATTAAAAGAGGCCTTAATGTAACGTAAACAAATACAAAACAACAGCCACAATGCTTATAACAAATGTCGTGTAGTTACTCGTCATTAGTTACATATTGAAGCCATAACACTTATAACAAATCTCGTGTAGCTACTCGTTACGAATTACATATTGTAGGTATACTGCACTGCAAATGTCTTTTCTCTCTGCATCCTGCAACACGTGAAAGGGTTGAGCTTGTGTGACAGACAAATAGTTCTCTGAGACCGCATCATCGTGTCTTGAAGGTCCGCTACGCACGAACTTAACCTATCTCTAAACGTCATTTAAAAACAAAGAGTGCCATCGCTACTATAGATAGTTTGACATGTAGTGAACACGAAGCGTAGTTCTTGGGTGAAAACTTGTAGAGGTTTCACAACTGTGAAACAAGTTCGTAAGAATCCTAAACTTTATGAATACATTATATTACACAGAACCTGAGTCAAAAATATTACGTTTAACATGCTGATGGTCTTCAATGGACCACGTGACTTTACATCATTGTACATCTACAAAAGACAAGGAAGATCGTTCTTCGTTTGTATTAATACCCTTGATATTTCTTTATGAGTGGAAAAACATTGAGTTACTTAACTTGCAAGCCTCGATGGCTGAACGGAAATGAGGTACTGATCGCCTCATTTTACGATGAAACTTTAGCGTTGAACAATGAACATGCATTGCCCCTGTTGAATACGACTGCAACAAAATCTTGCTTAAATCAACCTGATCTTCCACAGTGCACAACTAGACAAGTGCAGTACATGCTAGTAACAGTCTCATGACAATCCAGACCGATGCCACTTCAACGTGGTCATTTTTCTACAGCAAGACAAAGCGTCTACACTAAACAGATAGGCACGTCTTCACAATATCAAGTGAAAGAACGAACACTTACAGTGTGGGTCTTGCTAGCTGATTCTGCCCGCCAAACACAATACTGGATGGCTCGCCTCATACATGCTTAAGCCATACCTTGCAGTTATCATCTTAAGGTAAGCTACTCAGGCAGATGGATAAGTGACTAAAGTCCTGCAAGACAGTAACTTGCCTATTGATGCTCTTCAGTACATAGCATGGAAGGTGTCAAAGAGCGAACGACTTTCAACATCCACATATGATACACATTATCAATCATAGTTGATTCTATACAACTAGCTCGTACATACAAATCATTTCACTATCACCACTTGCGCCGAGGTGAATGTAACATGATTGGCTGGTATCATGTCCACGTATCACCCTGTGTCCAGAAAGAAGCATCCGCTACCCTTCGACGGTGTTGTGGAGGACTGGAGAGCCACATAAGCCTAACAATCTTTCTTCTATTCTTTGATAGCTACAATTTATATATGATATTGTTTACAAAGTGACTTCAACGCAAGTGCAATATTTAATGCTATTGGCTCCAAGTACACACAATAAAACGCAATGTAACCTCAAAAACTACAGAAAAAAGATTCCCTACAAGTTACGAATCAGGAGGTGTAAGAGTTAGTGCCGTGTCGTCGGCGAAGAATCGGAAAATAGTAGGCCTAAAACCAGATACGACCTCTGCCGCAATGTAGTTTACTAATGAAAGCTTTTGTTTCTGAAGACTAATTCTTCATCTTCAGTAATTTTAAAATGCAGCCTCAACCCAAGTGAACTGTAGTAATCTTATACTTCTAGATGTGGTTATATTATTCACTTGAGATTGCCTACAGTACTCCGAAACAAATAATATTGCGTCAAGAGGTCGACTTTTTTAACGCCATTCATAGCAGCTGTATCATACTGACGTTGTTGCTCCCCATCATTTCCCAACAACATAAATATATGTGTATAGTGCTGTAGCTGAATAATTATCTGTAAAGTTCTGTCAACAGAATTTAAAAAGGCCTGTATTTAAAAAAATCGTGTAAGTTCAGCAAAATGTTAACAAACGACAGTGTAATATGAGTCTATAACGTTGTCAGCATGTCGGGTACGGAATGATTGGAACAAGGTGAGGGACAAAAAATGGAATTGAGAAGATATTACATGCCAATATCTCGGACGCAGCTCCAGTTGTGATTACGACAAGGCTGACTATCTGAAAGGAAAGTCAAGCAGTATCTGAAAATTGAGACACAGTACAACAGCAAAGCCAGGAAATTTATAAAACTTAAATTTTATAAGACCACGTAGACACCTTTACTATTGCATTGAGGTTTTCGTTGGATAAATAAATAGAACGATGAGAGCAACAAGAATGGCGAAGGGCTGTGGAGATCTGAGTAAAAATGAGGTTTTTAGAGTTGAGTTTAAAGTAGATGGTATTAACAACTAAATACCTATATCTAACTAAAAGAGTAACATTCAACGAGTCGGAGGGTTTAGCCAGACGTCTGAATATGGCATGGAAACTAGAAAACTGAAAGCAGAAATGCTAAAGCTCAATGTAGATATTGTATTGGTCAGCGAAGTGAAATGGAAAGAACTTACAGATTCTTGGTCAACGGCAACGGCAGCAGAAGATCGTACAACGGGAATAGGATTTGTCATAGATAGGAAGATAGTACAGAGAGTGAGTTACTGCCAACAGTTTGGTGATAGGGTTATTGTGATCACAATCGTGAGAAAAACCAACGTAACAACATTGGTTCAGGCGTACATGCCGACGTCACAAGCAGAAGATTGAAAGAGTAGATGAGAATATTAAGTATGAGGGGCGTTCAGTAAGTAACAAAACATACTTCTTTTCTCCACAGATTTCAATTGACACTAATCGGAATTTGTTGTGGGACACCTTGAAATATTCCTTGCTCAAGCGCCTATAGTATCATGAAGTAACGACAGATGGCGGTGCTACAAGTAGTCTTCTAAATGGTGTCTGTAACGGAGGTGAGTTCCAACCAGAGAGCTGTCATTCAGTTTCTTTTGGCGGAAAACCAGAGCGTCGCAGACATTGATGGGCACTTGCAGAATATCTACGGGAACCCACAAGCAGCAATCGGTATTGTAATTGTCAACTGTCGAAGCTGCGTTGGTAAAGTACCAGAACTTCAAGCGCTGATAGAAAGCACCGAAGCTGAAATCGTTATAGGTACAGAAAGCTGGCTTAAGCCAGAGATAAATTCTGCCGAAATTTTTACAAAGGTACAGACGGTGTTTAGAAAGGATAGATAGCATGCAACCGGTGGTGGAGTGTTAGTCGCTGTTAGTAGTAGTTTATCCTGTAGTGAAGTAGAAGTGGATAGTTCCTGTGAATTATTATGGGTGGAGGTTACACTTAACAACCGAACTAGGTTAATAATTGGCTCCTTTTATCGACCTCTCGACTCAGCAGCATTAGTGGCAGAACAACTGAGAGAAAATTTGGAATACATTTCACATAAATTTTCTCAGCATGTTATAGTCTTAGGTGGAGATTTCAATTTACCAGATATAGACTGAGACACTCAGATGTTTAGGACGGGTGGTAGGGACAGAGCATCGAGTGACATTATACTGAGTGCACTATCCGAAAATTACCTCGAGCAATTAAACAGAGAACCGACTCGTGGAGATAACATCTTGGACCTACTGATAACAAACAGACCCGAACTTTTCGACTCTGTATGTACAGAACAGGGAATCAGTGATCATAAGGCCGTTGCAGCATCCCTGAATACGGAAGTTAATAGGAATATAAAAAAAGGGAGGAAGGTTTATCTGTTTAGGAAGAGTAATAGAAGGCAGATTTCAGACTACCTAGCAGATCAAAACGAAAATTTCTGTTTCGACACTGACAATGTTGAGTGTTTATGGAAAAAGTTCAAGACAATCGTAAAATGCATTTTAGACAGGTACGTGCCGAGTAAAACTGTGAGGGACGGGAAAAACCCACCGTGGTACAACAACAAAGTTAGGAAACTACTGCGAAAGCAAAGAGAGCTCCACTCCAAGTTTAAACGCAGCCAAAACCTCTCAGACAAACAGAAGCTAAACGATGTCAAAGTTAGCGTAAGGAGGGCTATGCGTGAAGCGTTCAGTGAATTCGAAAGTAAAAATCTATGTACCGACTTGACAGAAAATCCTAGGAAGTTCTGGTCTTACGTTAAATCAGTAAGTGGCTCGAAACAGCATATCCAGACACTACGGGATGATGATGGCATTGAAACAGAGGATGACACGCTAAAGCTGAAATACTAAACACCTTTTTCCAAAGCTGTTTCACAGAGGAAGACCGCACTGCAGTTCCTTCTCTAAATCGTCGCACAAACGAAAAAATGGCTGACATCGAAATAAGTGCCCAAGGAATAGAAAAGCAACTGGAATCACTCAATAGAGGAAAGTCCACTGGACCTGACGGGATACCAATTCGATTCTACACAGAGTACGCGAAAGAACTTGCCCCCCTTCTAACAGCCGTGTACCGCAAGTCTCTAGAGGAACGGAGGGTTCCAAATGATTGGAAAAGAGCACAGATAGTCCCAGTCTTCAAGAAGGGTCGTCGAGCAGATGCGCAAAACTATAGACCTATATCTCTGACGTCGATCTGTTGTAGAATTTTAGAACACGTTTTTTGCTCGTGTATCATGTCGTTTTTGGAAACCCAGAATCTACTATGTAGGAATCAACATGGATTCCGGAAACTGCGGTCGTGTGAGACCCAACTCGCTTTATTTGTTCATGAGACCCAGAAAATATTAGATACAGGCTCCCAGGTAGATGCTATTTTTCTTGACTTCCGGAAGGCGTTCGATACAGTTCCGCACTGTCGCCTGATAAACAAAGTAAGAGCCTACGGAATAACAGACCAGCTGTGTGGCTGGATTGAAGAGTTTTTAGCAAACAGAACACAGCATGTTGTTATCAATGGAGAGACGTCTACAGACGTTAAAGTAACCTCTGGCGTGCCTCAGGGGAGTGTTATGGGACCATTGCTTTTCACAATATATATAAATGACCTAGTAGATAGTGTCGGAAGTTCCATGCGGCTTTTCGCGGATGATGCTGTAGTATACAGAGATGTTGCAGCATTAGAAAATTGTAGCGAAATGCAGGAAGATCTACAGCGGATAGGCACTTGGTGCAGGGAGTGGCAACTGACCCTTAACATAGACAAATGTAATGTATTGCGAATACATAGAAAGAAGGATCATTTATTGTATGATTGTATGATAGCGGAACAAACACTGGTAGCAGTTACTTCTGTAAAATATCTGGGAGTATGCGTGCGGAACGATTTGAAGTGGAATGATCATATAAAATTAATTGTTGGTAAGGCGGGTACCAGGTTGAGATTCATTGGGAGAGTGCTTAGAAAATGTAGTCCATCAACAAAGGAGGTGGCTTACAAAACACTCGTTCGACCTATACTTGAGTATTGCTCATCAGTGTGGGATCCGTACCAGATCGGTCTGACGGAGGAGATAGAGAAGATCCAAAGAAGAGAGGCGCGTTTCGTCACAGGGTTATTTGGTAACCGTGATAGTGTTACGGAGATGTTTAATAAACTCAAGTGGCAGACTCTGCAAGAGAGGCGCTCTGCATCGCGGTGTAGCTTGCTCGCCAGGTTTCGAGAGGGTGCGTTTCTGGATGAGGTATCGAATATATTGCTTCCCCCTACTTATACCTCCCGAGGAGATCACGAATGTAAAATTAGAGAGATTAGAGCGCGCACGGAGGCTTTCAGACAGTCGTTCTTCCTGCGAACTATACGCGACTGGAACAGGAAAGGGAGGTAATGACATTGGCACGTAAAGTGCCCTCCGCCACACACCGTTGGGTGGCTTGCGGAGTATAAATGTAGATGTAGATGTAGATGAACAAAAGCAAGTCGTTAGGCAAGGTGGCTGGCATCATCGCAACAAGGCTACGCAAACCTATCCGATCTTCAGCGTGCCGGCCGGTCGCACACAGCTGTGATTCCTGCAATGTTGGAACGACACCAGCGTGTTCGTAGCCACCGAAATGCGAATGAACTTCTCTATGACGACGCAAAGTCTCAGAGGTCTGCGCACGAAAGACGAGCTCACAAAACTTACTGGACTGTTGTTCCTCATCCATCCTCCAGCCCGGACCTCGCACCTTCCCACTTCCATCTGTCTGGCCCAATGAAGGATGCACTTTGCGCGAAGCAAAGGGTATTGATTCAGCAAGACGTAGACTTCGACGTCGACCAGTAGTGTGGTACCATGGGGCATAAGGTCCTCCCAGTTAAGTGACGAGAAGCCGTCGCACTGAACAGAGGCCATGTTGAAAACTAGCGTGCTATAGCGAAAAGATTTGGGAACGATATACTCTATTGGAATAAGACCAATGAATAAAACTAACCTGCATTTAGAAAATAAACGTGTTGCATTACTCATTTAAGCCCCTCGTAGTAATCCGTGCCGACCGCTGTGGCCGAACTGTTCTAGGCGCTTCAGTCCAGAACCGCGCTGCTGCTACGGTCGCAGGTTCGAATCCTGCCTCGGGCATGGATATGTGTGGTGTCCTTAGGTTAAGTTAGGTTTTAGTAGTTCTAAGTCTAGGGGACTGATGACCTCATACGTTAAGTACCATAGTGCTTAGAGCCATTTGAACCAAGAAATCCATTGTGCAAATAGATATGGAAATCTAATAATTACAGGGGGTTGAAACACTGCTGAAGGCGAGTGAACAGAAGACTAATTAAAGATGAAAAAGTAGCCACAAAATCTTGAAATACAACACGAAATTGAGACGCTCAGTTTGATCAAGGAAACGATTGATGTCATATTTGTGAAGACAGATGTGTAAGCCCTTTATACAGGGTGTTACAAAAAGGTACGGCCAAACTTTCAGGAACATTCCTCACACACAAAGATAGAAAATATGTTATGCGGACATGTGTCCGGAAACGCTTACTTTCCATGTTAGAGCTCATTTTATTACTTCTCTTCAAATCACATTAATCACGGAATGAAAACAAACAGCAACAGAACGTACCAGCATGACTTCAAACACTTTGTTACAGGAAATGGTCGCATGGAATCCCTGATGCGCTGATGCAGCCCTGGAGAATGGCGTATTGTATCACAGCCGTCCACAATACGAGCACAAAGAGTCTCTACATTTGGTACCGTGGTTGCGTAGTCAAGAGCTCTCAAATGCCCCCATAAATGAAAGTCAAGAGGGTTAAGGTCAGGAGATCGTGGAGGCCATGGAATTGGTCCGCCTCTACCAATCCATCGGTCACCGAATCTGTTGTTGAGAAGCGTACGAACACTTCGACTGAAATGTGCAGGAGCTCCATCGTGCACGAACCACATGTTGTGTCGTACTTGCAAGGGCACATGTTCTAGCAGCACAGGTAGAGTATCCCGTATGAAATCATGATAACGTACTCCATTGAGCGTAGGTGGAAGAACATGGGGCCCAATCAAGACATCACCAACAATGCCTGCCCAAACATTCACAGAAAATCTGTGTTGATGACGTGATTGCACAATTGCGTGCGGATTCTCGACAGCCCACAAATGCTGATTGTGAAAATTTACAAGTTGATCACGTTGGAATGAAGCCTCATCCGTAAAGAGAACATCTGCACTGAAATGAGGATTGACACATTGTTGAATGAACCATTCGCAGAAGTGTACCCGTGGAGGCCAATCAGCTGCTGATAATGCCTCCACACGCTGTACATGGTACGGAAACAACTGGTTCTCCCGTAGCACTCTCCATACAGTGACGTGGTCAACGTTACCTTGTACAGCAGCAACTTCTCTGACGCTGACATTAGGGTTATCGTCAACTGCACGAAGAGGTGCAGGTATCCTCGTCGTTCTAGGTCTTCCCCAGTCGCGAGTCATAGGCTGGAATGTTCCGTGCTCCCTAAGACGCCGATCAATTGCTTCGAACGTCTTCCTGTCGGGACACCTTCTTTCTGGAAATCTGTCTCGATACAAACGTACCGGGCCACGATTATTGTCCGTGCTAATCCATACTTCAAATTGGCATTTGCCAACTCCGCATTTGTAAACATTGCACTCACTGCAAAACCACGTTCGTGATGAACACTAACCTGTTGATGCTACGTACTGATGTGCTTGATGCTAGAACTGTAGAGCAATGAGTCGCATGTCAACACAAGCACCGAAGTCAACATTACCTTCCTTCAATTGGGCCAACTGGAGGTGAATCGAGGAAGTACATTATATACTGACGAAACTAAAATGAGCTCTAACATGGAAATTAAGCGTTTCCGGACACATGTCCACATAACATATTTTCTTTATTTGTGTGTGAGGAATGTTTCCTGAAAGTTTGGCCTTACATTTTTGTAACACACTGTATATGACAACGACAAAGAAGACATCATTAATATCAAGTTATAAATTTCTATTATGAAACAACAGGTAAGATTATCTTTTGTCAGCGAAACTGTCATCATCGTCACTTGGTCCTCATGACACCCTCTCAAAACTGGTCTCTACAGAGCCTTGTAATCCCCGTTACTTCATTCCGGCGACACAGGCCGCACCCCACGCAAGATGTAATCCGCCGGCTGGCGGTGTAGCCTGCGGGCTGTGATTCACTGGCGCGTGTGTGGCGCCGATCTCGGTCCCTCACCGACCCCTACCCCCAGCGGCCACCGCCCGAGATATTACCACTGCCACCGCCGTTGGGTGGGGAGGGGAGGCCCCGCACGTGACACGTGACGTCAGCACGGCGGGCAGCGACAAATAGCCGCGGCGGAGGAGACAGCACTCGGGGCTATTTACGGGAGGCTATCGGCTGCTTAGTGCAGAAGCAGAGGGTAATCCTATAGGAAGAGATCCCCAGCAATAGCAGAACAACAGAGATCTCACTTGTACTAGGCTCTGCATCTGCTGAGGATTATACTTCCCACCGACGATGCTTGTCCTTCTGTCCTTATCAATTAAGCAAATACAATTCTGACCACTAAAATTTCGCAACCAGGAAAGATAGCGATGAATGTACTCTAAGTTATTGTACGTCTACGGTGTAGGAGGAAGATTACGATAAAATATCTATGGTATTTAGTGGTGTTCGTTGCACGAAATCTAGTACACAGAACTAACGCCTCCGGCAGCAACAGTGCATCTACCACGTTGAGCTTATGCTCGGGTGATGCTTATGAGCACGTGTTCCCACAAAGCTTCGACACTATGCCAGAACTCATCAGCTATAGTGGCTGCCGGGCTGTACTCCCAATACGCCTTGACCAGACATTTTCGTGGTCTTGCGGTAGCGTTGTCCCTTCCCGCGCACGGGGACACGGGTTCGATTCCCGGCAGGGTCAGAGATATTCCCTGCCTCGAGATGACTGGGTGTTGTGTCGTCATCATCATTCATCCCCATTAATTTCGGAGCCTTGCCTAGTCAGCGGTGCGGGTCTCCCGCATCGTCCCCTACGCTTCTCGGATTATGAGACCTCCTCATCGTCATCAGACATTTCCAAAAGGTGACATATCAGGTCAATAGTTGAACAACTTTGCCAGGTAGCTCAGCCTAAGACAGGGAAAGGCGGTCTTGCTTTATGTTCAGGAAAGGTAAGGTTATGGAGACTTCGAAAATACAGCACAATGACTAACCGTGACACATAAAAAACATAACGACTGGTGTCCAAATTGCTGGCTGTTCGAACCAGAGCTACCTTCATGCCATGTGCAGGCCCTGTAAGACAATGACTAATGCAACATGCCAACATAACTTCTACTTAGAGCCCCAATACATGGACGGGTTTATTGTGACTTTTTTGAGTCATTAACCTTTCTACGTTTCAGATGGAGCGCATTCTTGTCCTGTGCCAACCTCTTCATCTCAGAGTAGCACTTGCAACCTACGTCCTCAGTTATTTGCTGGAGGGACGCAAATCTCTGTATTTCTCTACGGTTTTTGTCCTCTATAGTTCCCTCTAGTACCGTAGAAGTTATTCCCTGATGTCTTAAAGATGTCCTATCATCGTGTCACTTCTTCTTCTCAGCGTTTTGCATATACTTTTTTCCTCGCCGGTTACATGGATAATCTGTTCGTTAGTAACAGTATCGGTACACTTAACTTTCAACAGTCTCCTATATAACCACATCTCAAATACTTTGAATCTATTCTGTTCCAGTTTGCTCGCAGTACGCTTCTCTTTACTATACAGTCCCGTGCTCCATACCTACATTCGTAGAAATTTCTTCCTCAAATCAAGGCTTATGTTTGATATTAGTGGACTTCTGATGGCCGGGAACGCCCTTGCTGACAGTGCTAGTCTGCTTCGTATCTTCCTTGCTCTGTCTGTCATGGGTTATCTTGCTGTCTAGTTAACAGAATTTCTTACCTTCATCTATTTCGAGATCATCAATTACGATGTTAAATTTCTCGCCGTTCTCATTTCTGGTACTCATAATGATTTTCGTCTTTCTTCGATTTACATTCAATTCATATTCTGTTCTCATGAGGGTTCATGAGAATTACATATATTGTAATTCTTCGCTTTCACTGAGGATAGCACCAGGGAATCTTAACATTGATATCGATTGACATTGAGTTTTAATTCCATTTTTGAACCTTTCTTTTGTCTCCATCATTGCTTCTTCGATCTTTAGATTGGAGGGAAAAGACTACACACCTTACTGGTCCGAGCCCTTGGTCTTCCACCGATATTGTTTTCTCTTGACTCTTCTACAATGTAGTATATTTCCCGTCTCTCCCTATAGCTTACCCCTATTTTCCTTCGTATTTCGAACATTTAACACTGTAGAAGGTTTTCTTCAGCTCTACAAATTCTTGGACGTGGCTTGATATTTCTTTAGTCTTGCTTCTAATATCAACTGCAACGTCGGAACTGCCTCCCTGGTACCTTTACCTTCCATAAAGCCAAACTGAGGATCAAATAACAGATCGTCACCTTTCTTTCCCATTCTTCTCTAAACTATTCATGTCAGCATGCATGAATAGTTAAGCTGAATGTGCGACGTTTCTCTTACTTGTCTGCTCTTGCTATCCTCAGAATTATGTGGATGATGTGCTTGTTTATTGCCAGTCTCATACATTCTACACACCAACGTGAATAATCGTTTTGTTTCCACTAACCCCAATGATTTTAGAAGTTCCGAAAGAATCTTATCTACCCTTTTGCCATATTTGATCTTAAGTCTTCCAAAGTTCTTCTAAATTCTGATTCTAATACTGGATCCCCTATCTCAGTAAATTAGCTTACTATGCCTACTTTCATTCACTTCTTTCGTATGGCATCATATTCTGGGGTAATTCATCGTTGAGTAGAAAAGTATTCATTGCTCAAAAACGTGTAATCAGAATAATTGCTGGACCCCACCCACGGTCATCCTGCAGTCATCTATTTAAGGATCTAAGGATCCTCACAGTAACCTCACAGTATATATATTCACTTACGAAATTTGGTGTTAATAATCCAACCTAGTTCAAAAGTAATAGCAGTGTGCTTAGCTATAACACCAGGAGAAAGGATGATCTTGACTATGCAGGGTTAAATCTGACTTTGGCACAGAAAGGGGTAAATTATGCTGCCACAAAAGTCTTTGGTCACTTACCAAACAGCATCAAAAACCTGACATTTAAAAATAAATTAAAAGAATTTCTAGGTGACAACTCCTTCTACTCAATGGCTGAATTTTTAGGTATAAATTAAGGAAAAAAAGACCAACTGAAACATTAGTGTCATGCAATATTTTGTGTGATGTAATATCTTGTACAGACATCTTTTATTAACCTGACACGTTCCACATCATTACGAAGTGTCGTATTCATGATCTATGGAACAAGTATTAATCTAATCTAATCTAACCTAATCTAATCTAATATCTTCCCTATCGACTCTATTTCTTCTTCTGTCACTTCATCAGCAAAATCCTTCCCCTCACAGAGGCCCTAAGTGGACTATCCCCATCTATCAGGTCACTCCTCTGCATTTAACTGTGAAATTCCTATAGCACTCCTGATATTTCCTTCCTTCCAATTATTACCCTGAAGACTGTTTTTACGTCATTTCTTTTTAGATTCCTTCACATTTTTAGTATAGCCATTGCGCCTTAGCTTCCCTGAACTTCCTTTTTGTTTCATTCCTAAATGACTTGCATTTTTGTATTCTTCAATTTCCCGAAAAATATTTGTACTTCCTTTTTTAGTTGATCAACTGAAGCATTTCCTCTGTTATCCAGGGTTTCTTCGCAGCTACCTTCCTTGTACCTATCTTTTTCTCTCCAGCAACTGTGATTTCCCTTTTTAAAGATGTCCATTCCTCTCCAACTGAACTGACTACTGAGCTATAGCAGCATCTACAGCTTCAGATAACTTCAAGTATATCTCCTATATCCTTAGAACTCCGTATCCCTTTTGGCTGCTCATTGATTATTCCTGACATGTCTCTTAAATTTCAGCCTACTCTTCATCATCATTGTGATCTGAGTCTCTTTCTACCCATGGGTACACCTTACAATCCAATATCTGATTTACGAAGATCTGTCTGACCATTATCTGAAATCTTCCTCTGTCTCCCGGCCCTTTTTGTGATTCTTGAACAGAATATTCCCAAGTACCATCTGACATTTATTATAGAACTCAGTTAGTCTTTCTCTTTCTGCTACCACATACATATTCTCCCACCGTCCTTCTATTACTTCCTCTTACTCGCTTTCCAACCCCTCAGGACTATGAGAGTGTCATCTCCCTTTACATACTTAAGTAGCCGTTCAGTATCCTTGAATACTTTCTCTTTCTCTCCGTCTTTTGTCTGCGACGTCGGCATGTACATCTGAACTATTGTTTATGGTGTTGGTTTACTGTCGATTCTAATGATAACAACCCTATCACTAAACTGTTTAAAGTAACTCAGTCTCTGTCCTATTTTCCGATTCGTAACGAGTCCTACTCGGCGTTACACCACTTTCTGCTGCTGTTGATATTACCCCAAAATCATCTGACCAGAAGTCCTTCTTTCCATTTCACTTCACCGATCCTTACTATACCTAGACCGAGTCTTTGCATTTCCCTTTCCAGATTTTCTAACTTCCCCACCATTTTCAAACTTTTGACGTTCCATGCCTCGACTCGTAGAACGTTATCATTTCCATGGTCACTCAATGTTTTTTCATTGTCACCTCCCTACGGACAGCCTAGAACCGCTGGCCCACAACAGCCGGCTGCGGCTTCAAGTTGTCCACCTGGTGCAGCGTTTACAGGGTGCGTGCGGTGTGGAATCAAAAATGTGCTAGCTAAGGTGAGAACTGTAAAGAAGAAATTGTATCGTCACGTTCATCATTTCCTTTTATTTTGTTTAAAAAATATCACGAAAATAACTTATTTTTTCATATAATCACAGAGGGCCTCCCATTGAGAGTCAAAGCTGATCCCGTAGTAGAGCTGTTAGTCTTGACTGACGTTCTTCTTGCCTGGGGTGAAACTACTCCTTTGTTTCGCAACCGACAAGAAGTTCCCCAAATGACTCTGACACTTGTTCAAATCTGCCAAACTGCTGTCTACATCCCGTCTGCTTAAAATTTACAAATGGAGTTTTTGTGACTTTCCGTTGTAAATTACGCCACGAGAGTACTCTCAGTACACAGTGAACTTCGCCGCTGTCCCTTTCTCTTTAAAAGCAGTTCCCATGTAGGAACCATGATACTAATATGTTAGAATGTCGTGATACTCATTTACAAACATTGTTCAACTTTCTGCTGATTACTCGTTTAATACTCGATTGTATTTGGTGTCTGGATTTTAAAATAATTAAAAATTAAAAACGACAGATCAGAGCCCATAGTGCTAGGGCAGCCGGGAGAAAATCTAGTTGCGTTACCTGTTCAGAAACGACAGAGCACATAAACACCGTGATGAACAGTACTAGTGCTTCGAAGAATCAGAGTGCACTATGCTGCAAAGGGCTAGGAATAAATGGGAGGTTGATTACCGCCACTACCTACATGAGGACATCCACATTGAAAATGTATCTCTAGCTGTCAACAAATTATATTAACATAGTTGTGAATTACATTGCGCATTCGGGAGGACGACGGTTCATTCCCACGTCCACCCATTCTGATTTAGGTTTTCTGTGATTTCCCTAAATCGAAAAAAATGGTTCAAATGGCTCTGAGCACTATGGGACTCAACAGTTATGGTCATCAGTCCCCTAGAACTTAGAACTACTTAAAACCAACTAACCTAAGGACACCACACAACACCCAGTCATCACGAGGCAGAGAAAATCCCTGACCCCGCCGGGAATCGAACCCGGAAACCCGGGCTTGGGAAGCGAGAACGCTACCGCACGACCACAAACTGCGGACTCCCTAAATCGCTCCAGGCAAATGCCGATATGGTTCCTTTGACAGGGCACGGCCGACTTCCTTCTCGCTCCTTCCCTAATCCGATTAGACCGATGACCTCGCAGTTTGATCTGTTCCCCGAAACAACCAACCAATTACATTGCGCACTTAGTTACTCTCTACATTCTGCGCTGTGAAAACAATATGGGAGCTACTGTTGTTCTTATCAAATAAGACGTAAGGGCTGCAGCAGCAACGCGTATACATCCATTCTGCGACAAACGCGGACGGGGCAAAGTAGTTCAAAACATCAGAGTGCTGTTTGAAGGTTAGTCTGCTAACATTTGAGGCAGGTAATCTCGTTTGAAGGGTTTTCAGGAACAGGAATTGAAATTATTATTCGAGAGCCGCACTATTCGACGTTCAGAACACTTTACGAAATGTGATGTCTGGAATTGCGGTGTGCTGCAGGTAAGCAATTTTGTGGGTCTAGTTAGCCAGCCCCTCCAAGCTGTGAGTGCGCTTGTCCCTCTTGAGAGCGGACCGCCAGATTAATTCGGAACTGAGTAATCGCTGGAACACGGACAGCGTAAAATTGTAAAACTTTGCTGAGCGCGGTACGTACTATACTCTCTCATTCTAAAACTTCCCTCACAACATTTACCGGTCGTAATTAATTACTGGCTCGTACAATTAGCTGGTTTCCGAAGCATGACTGCTAAGCTTGTAACCCTTGCAGGACGTAAATTCTGAATGAAAGATACTGTATTGGATTTAATGAATGTCTTTGATGACATGATCTAATGAAGAATGCTTTCTAGTGAGATAGTTTCCACACACTTGATTGCTACAGGTACTAAATTAAATGTCTTCCCTCAAAGCTACTTTCTTAGACGTAGGGGATATGTCATTGATGCTCATGATGAAAAACAAGTGATTTTTTACTCGTATTTCCACTCGACCATATTGAACAGTCCTTTGCGATGTCTTCTGGGGGTAGCCTCTTGATTTGTAAGTTTCAGTTACTTCCACGCAGTACCCTGGATTCTTTTGTCAACGGCTTCCAACAGTTTTCATCCAAGCTAGAGCCCACTCTGTGACGACCTCAACATCGACAAGGCGAATAGCTCTCTATGTCATAAACTTCAAGCTTCGGTGATATCGTCACTGGCTGGAATATGGTGAAGAAATGCGATACGTCGCACGGAGACGTGTTAAAAATCTTCTTCAACTCTTCTAAATACATTATTTGCCAACCATTTCTTGATTACCTATAAGCGTCACTGTGGGGAAAGGAGGAAGCAGACTCTGCCCACCACATAAACAGCTGGGGGATGGTTCATGCCATTGTAGACAGTACCACATGAGTATTATGTACTTCGTACCCAGCACAACCATGAAAGTAGAAGTAACGAACTCTTAAATCTTCCGTGAAACTAAGGTATTTAGGACATGTTTATTCTCAATAGTTCTTACTGCTAGAAAATCAGTCAATTCTCAAAATGTGCCATCGTCAATTAATTTGTCCACTTCACTGCATTTTCTAGAAAACCTCCTATGATGACTAACATGCATCTACCATCATGGCCTCAGACTTTCTTAATGGCACATTCTGAACAAACAAATCTGAGAAAACAACACACCATTGGCTATCTACTGCCAAGACTAGCAAATTTCATGGCATTGTTGATGTTTGACTTGATGCTATACTCAGTACACTCGTGTCCGGAGGAAATCTGACAAACCTCTGCCGATTGACTACTAGTGAGTCTGCCTATCAAGAAAAGTTCAACTAAGGATATGGCAGTACCTCCACCAGTGGACACTTGGTCGACCGCCAGGTAAGGGAAAGACAGACCTCATACAGCGACAGCGAGAGATGCAGACATGGGGTTATTCTGTGACCACACATGGGTCAGGTTGACTGGTGCCCTAGTTTTCCTTAAGGATGGACACCTTGTGAATAACCTAGCAGACAATGAGGAAAGTGCTGAGAATCCATGGACCCTTGCAAGCAGTAAGATAGAGTGTAGAGGAGAAAGCACCAATAATGCACACATGGAGGTTTGTGAAACTCCTGCTGGCTGACATCAGTAGCTGCCACCTGACTAAAGGAAAAAAAAAACCTAATCCATGGTGCTACAGTGACCACAGACGCCTACTGCAGCGGCAACACAGCTGACAGACCATCGATGCGGGTTGCCAACTCTGCTGCGAAGTCTGGCTGACGCAACAATGCTTACAAACAAGTACCACAGTTGACAACAAAGAAGTAGATAGTAGATGCGGCCAACGTCTATCAGAGGGCATCAACCAGCAGCAGATTCGACGATCAACGAATTATTTTATTTTCTGGCGGTCACGTGTGTCAAAATAGTTACAGAAATATCCTTCCGCCTGGGGCGAGATAAGCCGGCGCCCAATCGTTCAGCTGGCAGTTCTCGAGTCGCCGAGTGCGGAGAGGATCGGTCGGTCCAGCGGTGTGCCACGTCCACCATCCTCTCTTCCGCAACGATTGTGCTACATCGCCTCGACGTGGAACAGTTCTACAGCTACAGAGTCGAAGGGCACTCTGATTGCAGGAATTAGTAGTTATTTGCTTGATCCGCAGAAGAGGTCTTTATTGTTTTGAATATTGTGTTACTGTTCGTGTTTTATTGTAGTTTCCATAGTAAATAAGTTGGGAAAACAAGTTGGTTCTCGCTCAGTAGATTTTGCACATGGACCACTGCAAACACTGGGGCAGAGGGTAGGCACACAGTGCCAAGAATTGTCACAGGGATGCGTGTGGAAAAGTGGAACTCCGAAGAAGTCAGCCTGCTTAACAAAAAAATAATTACTGGACCACAAGAAGATTGATGCTCAGAAGCCAGGTATGACAGAAGATTCTTAAATGATGCACAAAGATCAGACTGTTCAGAGCTCATCCGGAGACAATCGTCACAAAGAAGTGTTCTGTGGCTGCTTTCACAGCAACTGAAGAATACGGAGAAACATCGGAATAATGTCCTGGACGATCGTTGGAAAAGCTTCGACATTTAACACGTGAGAAGAAAAGCAGTTCCAGAGTCACACACTAGGCCACGCAAGATATAAAATTTTCACCTTGCATGGGAAGGCATAGTCACGAAATGGCGGTCAGTCATTGGGTAGCATTGCAAATTGGGTCCACCAATGACAACGCTGGCAGGAGGAAAAATTCGAAAACTTAGTGATATACGAAAAGAGATGCGAAGGGACAGTCGGCGAGACAGCGTGCAAGCAAGAGGACATGGAGGCTTATCGCCTGCTTAGTCTGGTGACAGATCCTTACTCACATCTTAATTTTCATCGTCACTTTGTGTCATTCTTTTCCTGTTCCATGTTAAACGGACGAATCCTTACGATCCTGTACTTGGGAATTGTTTCACCTATGGCAATTCATGGTGAGCGGTCAATGCGGAAATCTTTCAAGGTCTTTGCCGATGACAGCTGCTGAATCACCGCCGTTGCTACGAAGGTAAACGCCATATCGCCACAGCGTCTTCCGTCGACATCACCACACGAGTAATGACGTCGAAGAATGGTGAGACGATTCATTGCCCCTACTTTCCCTTAATAACTGAGGCATTCCCACATCCGGCCATATCATCCATAATGTTGTGTAATTTTGTGTAGAAGACACTGTAATAAAAGCAAGTATTTCATGTTTTGGTCCGCTAATTCATTCTATCCATTTATCAATCACTAAATCTCATAACTGTTTGCTGCTTGATTTCACTGTGTTAATCAGTTGATTTTTGGCTGCCAGGGTGGGGTAGTCTCATTAGTAATCTACACTCCTGGAAATTGAAATAAGAACAACGTGAATTCATTGTCCCAGGAAGGGGAAACTTTATTGACACATTCCTGGGGTCAGATACATCACATGATCACACTGACAGTACCACAGGCACATAGACACAGGCAACAGAGCATGCACAATGTCGGCACTAGTACAGTGTATATCCACCTTTCGCAGCAATGCAGGCTGCTATTCTCCCATGGAGACGATCGTAGAGATGCTGGATGTAGTCCTGTTGAACGGCTTGCCAAGCCATTTCCACCTGGCGCCTCAGTTGGACCAGCGTTCGTGCTGGACGTGCAGACCGCGTGAGACGACGCTTCATCCAGTCCCAAACACGCTCAATGGGGGACAGATCCGGAGATCTTGCTGGCCAGGGTAGTTGACTTACACCTTCTAGAGCACGTTGGGTGGCACAGGATACATGTGGACGTGCATTGTCCTGTTGGAACAGCAAGTTCCCTTGCCGGTCTAGGAATGGTAGAACGATGGGTTCGATGACGGTTTGGATGTAACGTGCACTATTCAGTGTCCCCTCAATGATCACCAGTGGTGTACGGCCAGTGTAGGAGATCGCTCCCCACACCATGATGCCGGGTGTTGGCCCTGTGTGCCTCGGTCGTATGCAGTCCTGGTTGTGGCGCTCACCTGCACGGCGCCAAACACGCATACGACCATCATTGGCACCAAGGCAGAAGTGACTCTCATCGCTGAAGACGACACGTCTCCATTCGTCCCTCCATTCACGCCTGTCGCGACACCACTGGAGGCGGGCTGCACGATGTTGGGGCGTGAGCGGAAGACGGCCTAACGGTGTGCGGGACCGTAGCCCAGCTTCATGGAGGCGGTTGCGAATGGTCCTCGCCGATACCCCAGGAGCAACAGTGTCCCTAATTTGCTGGGAAGAGGCGGTGCGGTCCCCTACGGCACTGCGTAGGATCCTACGGTCGTGGCGTGCATCCGTGCGTCGCTGCGGTCCGGTCCCAGGTCGACGGGCACGTGCACCTTCCGCCGACCACTGGCGACAACATCGATGTACTGTGGAGACCTCACGCCCCACGTGTTGAGCAATTCGGCGGTACGTCCACCCGGCCTCCCGCATGCCCACTATACGCCCTCGCTCAAAGTCCGTCAACTGCACATACGGTTCACGTCCACGCTGTCGCGGCATGCTACCAGTGTTAAAGACTGCGATGGAGATCCGTATGCCACAGCAAACTGGCTGACACTGACGGCGGCGGTGCACAAATGCTGCGCAGCTAGCGCCATTCGACGGCCAACACCGCGGTTGCTGGTGTGTCCGCTGTGCCGTGCGTGTGATCATTGCTTGTACAGCCCTCTCGCAGTGTCCGGAGCAAGTATGGTGGGTCTGACACACTGGTGGCAATGTGTTCTTTTTTCCATTTCCAGGAGTGTATATGTTATTTCATAACAATATGAGAATTTTCCGTTCACTACATTTTCGCCCTAAACATGTGGCAATTTCATTGGTAATTTCCATACTATGTCATACCACAGACTTTTCAGTGCACTACATTACTGATGCTTTCGTAGCCATTATTCCAGTCCACAGCTGCGTGAGTAACAGGGCAGGCTAATGTAAGTAAAGTAAACTTCAATGAGTAATTATAGGGCAATTTTGAAGTACGTAAACCGCATGACATAAGAAGTAAAGCAGTTAAAACGGGAAGAGAATTCAGAAAGGGTTTGTGTGTTCACGATTGCAGCGGATGGCGGTTTGTAAGTAGGCTGCTTCTGTGTTGGCAGTGCTGTGTAGCGTTTTGCATTGGATCTCTGCGTTTTCTTTGTGAGAGGCTCTGTGGCTGGTCGGTCTCGTTGTTCGAAGTTAATCGCCAGTACTGTTGGGCAGTTGGAGGTGAACAGCCAGCAGTGATGGATGTTAGATGTGAGAAGTTAGCATTGGTGCAGAGTAGAGGTCTGAAGTGTTAGCGTAGGCCAACGATCTGGAAGTATCCGACTTGGAGATTGAGAAGTATTCATGATCCTATATTCTTGTACTGGATGTCAATGACGATTTATATTCGTGTGTGAACTGGATGTCACATTATTACGGTAAAGAATACATAATTTGGATTGCAACAAAATTTTTCCTTTGCTAACCACATGCATATTGGTAGTTAGTGGCTTTAGGAGTTAGAATCTTTTATTTAGCTGGCGGTATTGACGCTCGCTGTATTGCAGTAGTTCGCGCAATGAAGATTTTTGTGAAGTAAGTGCTTAATGAAATGTATAGGTTATTGTTAAAATTTCCGTTTAGTCAGGGCCATACTTTTAAATTAATTATTTGAAGTCAGGCTGTAATTTTTTTTGAGCAGTGAGATTGCGTTGTGCTAAAATATTGTGGGTCAGTGTCGTCAAGATAAGAAAAAGTAAAGAGAAAATAGGCTCAGTACGTTCAGTTTTACTCAGCTGTTTCAGAATCAAATAACGCAGAAATTTGATCTTCTCAGTCATTCTACATTTTAAGTACAGACACGCTCATTTAAATAAAGAAGTTTCAGGTTGCTGAAATTGTATCAATTAATAATGTAAAATGGAAACAGGCTGCGATTCGGAAGACATACGACAGGTAACATAGTTATTGTGAAAACAAGACAATAACAAACGGAAAGTTTCACGAGATATCTTGATGACCTGTGCACAAACAACAAAAATCGAGACGAAGTAGGCCATACAAGAGCAATATGATTTTTCTTTTCCACTGGCCATAAAAACTTAGTGTTGTTATTGAACCTCTTTGCTGAACTCGTTAAATTTTCTGGAAACAAAGTTCTTCGTATGTGGAAATATATGGGAGGAGAAGTGTGAAAATTGTAGTGAATACCGTGAGTGTTCACAGTTTATACCTCAGAACTCTTCGTTTTACCATTGTGAGAGCAACTATGCGAAGAGAAACATTAGGAAAAATTCAGTTTGCTGAAGCACTGTCACAAAATGAAAGTTTTGACGCCAAAGTCATCATATCCGTTTGAATGGAACACATTACACTGACCGTTAATAGCTGCTTAATCCTTAAGTAGTATAATTTTCCCCTTTGTACTCTAGGTACTATATTAAATTTTTTCATGTAAAAGTTGACAGTTGCACAAAATTCGACCGTTAACTTATTACTGTTAACCAGGGACCTTTTATCAATAATCAGTCCAATATCGAAGGAAGCACTGGTGACGTGGTCTTCGCTTCAGGTTCATTTTACTTCTCCTCTTCTGGTGTGGGACCTAGACCTCTACCCGTGGATGTCACTAATGTTTTGTTTTTGGTATGAAGCAGTGGGCTGTCGCATACACCACAATAACAAAACCTTAATGAAAATGGTTAGACTGTCTTCAAAAAGGCACTGAAACTGTTGAGTACGTTTTTAAAAGTACTACAAGTCCACATTCAATAATTTTTCCCCCTTGCACACAGTATTCTCTTACTTAAATAAACGTTTAAAAAGCACTACCCCCTTTTCTACCGTGCTGTTCCATACATCTGCCATCTTCTATAGCACAGTACCATTCCTGAACTTTCTCTATATTTTCATCTGTAATCGCAGCTTTGGGACAACCAACACGGGAACAGTCTTTGAGATATTTGAATTCCACAGGAAATTTCTTATTTGTTGAAAACTAAGGAACAGTCTTTGTAAACCTAAAATTATGCATGGCCATTGCATTCAAGGCGAACGGAAAAAGCGATATCGTGTTCCAGCTAACACATTTGAAAAAAATAAGCAATATAAGGAAAGTAACCTACATATGACATGGATATTTGTCTTACAGCGTAATAGATCATAAAATACAAGGAAAAATCATAGACGTTTGCGCCGTCTCTGTAAGGCTACTTAACTTTCATTTGTGTCCGCATCTAAAAGCTTATTCTGGAATGGAAATTGGAATTCTTACTACAAGTTCGCCAGAGGGTCGAAAGGAGAAACTTCAGTATTTGAGAAACCTAGCAAAGATAATTGGTAAGGTATTGTTTGTACTTTTAAACTAAAGAATAACCAGCTCAGACAGCATAGTTGTTTGGTAACTATTCCAAAAGCGAAACTAAAGGCGATAAGGTCACAAAAAGTCTCCGGTTTAGTTTGCCCTATCCGATGTCACTGTACCGTTAGTATTAGAAGACAATGGTTTATTTTTTATATCCTGTAATTTGTATCTTGGATCAGAAACCAGCTTCTGAAACTGTACTTCATCCAGCCCTCTTTTAAGTTCTTCAATACTTCCCTCCTGCTCTTATCCACAAGGCATATGATGGATATTTCCTTCATTGTGTACCGGTTTGTAACTTTCCCAACGCAGTTTTCTATCGTAGTGTTTCTCATTTAGTGACAGCAAAATTAATTTTGACATTACTCGACTGCCACGCGGAGTGGCCACGCGGTTTGAGGCGTCATGTCACGGACCGCGCAGCCTCTCCCGCGGGAGGTTCGAGTTCTCTCTCGGGCATGGGTGTGTGAGTTGTTCTTAGCATATGGTACTTTTAAGTTAGTTTGTAACTCTAGGGACCGATGACCTAACCAGTTTGATCCCCTAAGAATTCACACACATATGAACATTTTTGAATAATCGACCGTGTTATCTTCTTCGTTAAATTTTTTGTTTGGAAATCAACCGGGATTCACAACAGTCATACCACACAGTTTTCTAGAACCACCATCCTTCGAGGAGTCATTCATAAATACCAACTGTACAAAATTCGCAGTTCGACATACACACAAGGATGTTTCGCAGAGGAAAGCTGCTGTTGTTTTTGTGGTCTCCAATCCTAAGATTAGTTAGAGCAGTTCAAAAAAATGATTCAAATGGCTCTGAGCACTATGGGACTTAACATCTGAGGTCATCAATCCCCTAGAACTTAGAACTACTTAAACCTCACTAACATAAGGACATCACACATATCAATGCCCGAGGCGGAATTCGAACCTGCGACCGTAGCGGTCCTGCGGTTCCAGACTGAAGCTCCTAGAACCGCTCGGCCACACTGGCCGGCTTAGAGCAGTTCTCCATAGCATCACCTCCATTGTTTCACCTGACCAGAATAGCAGAGCCTTCGCGTTTACGTCCTAGAAACAGGGAACGGAGGTGGTAAGCGAGTGCAGTGCACAGGCACACTTGTAGTTTGCCCAGTATTGAAACTGATGTTAGTTCTGCCACAGTTCGCCGCCTGCCCTGTTTCATCGGAATGTCCAGCCTACGACGTCCTTCATCTGTAATGAGGGGTGGCCACCCAACACCACGACGTCTGGACGTAGTATTACCTGTGTTTTGCCACGTGTTGCAGATACTCATCACAGAACTCCTCGAACACTCCACAAGTCATGCAAATTTCCGAAATGCTCGTGACAGGCTCCAGGCCATCACAATCTGCCCTCGGTCAAACTCAGATAGAGCGTACGCCTTCCTCATTCTACACACGGAAGCAGGCTCACTGATACTACATGCACCGTGCACGTGTCTGACTAGCAGTTATTTCTCGACAAGTGACGCTGCTATAGCCTCGACGGCTTTATATCGATAGTAAGTTGGTGGTTATAAATTTCTAGCCGATCAGTGTAGGTCTTCTGCAAGAGGAGTGAGATAAGATAGAGAGTGAGATGGGATGAACAGATTTACAACAGAAGGATGCAGGCGGAAATAAGGGGCAACAAGAGAAGAAAGGACAGTTTACTAAGATTCGATATCTCAACGAATTTTTTTGAGGATTATTACACTGACGCAACTTTCTTGGTACCAGGTATTACCAAAAATGAAACGGGCGTGTGGCATTATTGATCGGGAAAACTAATAGGCCTTGTTCGGCCACATGGTGGAAACCGATTTGTTTTACGGCACTTCGGTAACTTGCGCATCGGTGATGAGTAAATGATGATGAGGATAACACTTACAGCCAATCCCGAGCGGAAAAAATCCATCACCCGGGCGGAAATCGAACCAAGGCCCCCGAAATCGAAAGTCAGCAACCTAACCAGAAGATCACGAAATGCTAGATATTTTCAGAAATGTTCATTACAGAATTTACTTTACTTTACTTACTTTTCCGTGTCCAGATCAAATTTTATTTTTCCAATAGTTAGCCACCCCAACGGCTTTGTCGTAGCCTTGTAGCAGGTCACTAAAAGTGCAGGGCTCCGGCAGTAGTCGCCACATGAGCAGATGTGCCTCGTCTTGTACCTCTCCGCATCCGCAAAGAACATCGTCATCGTTAGTCAGCAGTCCCCACTTACACAGATTAGTTTTGCATCTGGGTACACCAGCCCTCAGTCTATTTAGTGTTCTCCACACTGTATAAGGAAGTTTGGTTCCAGGTGCCATTTGCTCTTTTGGTATTATCTGCAATGCGGTTTCTTCATCTTCCCATCTACGGACTCTATTATCTTCCTGTGAACCGTCAAGGATCTTGGTTCTTGCAATAAAGCTATTTGTAGACTTAAGCCTCCGAGCCTGAGTGACGTGCCCATTCAGTGGGTGTCGAGAATCTGTTTCTTTCTTTGTTCTCTCAGCGCCTTCTGCCACCTGCCTTCTGATCTTGGATGGGGCAATTTCAGCAAGTAGGTACAAATTAACCGTTAGTGTGGGTCTGAGACAGCCTGTAACAATTCGCATTGTCTCATTTACACTTAGATCAACGTGTTTAGCATGTGCAGATGCTTCCCATGCTGGCGCTGCATAATCTGCTGCAAAAACAGAGCAAGTGCTGATGTTCTCAGTACTGATGGTTGAGCTCCCCATTCATAGTTTGTCAGCCTGCGGATGATGTTATTCCTGGAGCAGACTTTAGCCTTGGTGTTTTGGCAAGGAGCCTCCTAGTGTGTGTGTGTGTGTGTGTGTGTGTGTGTGTGTGTGTCTGTGTGCATGGTCCACATCTCCTCAACAACTGACACAGTTCCACACAAATTTTGTACATACGTACCTTACTGTCAGGCAACAACCGCCGTGAGTTTATGAACCACCTACCTACCAAAGGGGTGAAAAAGAAGCGTACCCCGTGACGCGTGAATTCCTAATCTTTATTCATTCAGTATTTCAGAAAGAGAGCATTTGGCAACTTGCAACAAACTTAACACATAAATTCAATAGTTTATAAAATTTCTTCCCGCTGACAAGCCCTACAAAATGATGAAAGGAAAATTATTTATCGCTTAGTACTTTTCGCTGTTCACGCAGTGAACGTAACGCTTGAGGCATGACGTTATAATTGATTATTTCGTTACTACTAATTATATTCGCGACACATTTTTCCGGCAGTACGCACATATACCACCGAATGTAGCTTATATCATTGTACAGCACATAGCTGAGGAGGTACGATGTCGTGAACAATGAGATGCGTGAGAAGTGCCGCATCGTTGCTACCAGCTCCATTCGCAACAAATTTTGCAGACGGTATTCACATATATAGCTGAATGTACCTACTAGATTATATCCCTGCAGGTCAAATAGTTCGGGAGATATGACCTCACAAAATTAAGCATAAAGCCAAATGCTGCGTGGTACATGTTATATATAAATACCTGAGCATTGACGGCTTTCTCCACTAGTTATTTTTATAACGTCTCTATATACTAGTCGCATCTGCAATGGACTGAAAATTAGTTACAGATGATATGACTATTTTAATCACTCCGGCTTTTGAGAATTATCAACGTTAGGCACAATTTCTTTGCAATTATATTTCTTGCTACGGTTTCGGCTATCTTCACCAATTAAGTGCCTGCTTATCTTATGCACAAATATGTTACCTGCATTCCGTTCCTATGCGCTACAGCTCAGAGAAGCAGCGGCCAAGCATACGAAGTTGCAGCTCACCGTGCAAATGCAAGCAACACATTACCCGCAACGATGTTTGTTAACATAACACAGACCATCTGCTGCCACCTACGTGGTGTCAAGCAGGCCTTGGGCGCGTAATGTGTTGCATTAGGCTGCAGGAACATCTGCCGGATGTGATTCACGCCCTGGTTACCAAAAGCAACAGTCCTGACACCTTTCATTTGCGAAGCCACTGTTGGCAAACATTAAGTCACATTTACGAGCAACGTGCGACGCACACCGGCAGCGATTAACGCTCTTGTGTTCGTGAGTCTTGCTTCATTGTTTCACAGAGTCCAGATAAACCATAGAAGAGAGCTTAAGTGTCTGTGAAAGCGGATGACCCGGTTGTCATTCCACTGCGATGGAGGGGCGTGGGTGGAGCAGCTCCGAACGAGATATTACTGTTGACACGCCGCACGCCGCCCTGGGGGGTTCCCCGCGCTCCCATCGGCCCCTTCCATCCAGTGAACAGTGGGCGTGGCCCGACACGCATGACGTAAGCTCGCATCCGGCTGGACGCCGTCGCCAATTTGTATACCGCTTCCACCCCAGCTGCTTTGCATTTCTATCACGAGCTCTCCTCCCTTTTATCGCGTGTATAAATTTCTCGGCGCTGAGGAGGAGCCGTAGCCTTTTGTGGCGTATAGCAATGATGCGATTCCCATTACATCGGCAGTTAAGGAAATTTGATTCGAAGGGCATTACTACCAGGCATTACCGGAATTACCATTAAGTACTCTTGTAGACCTGTTATTCCAGCTGTGTTGTAGTAATATTGATAACAGCAAATGTATACTTGGCAGCGTTGCAGGTTGTGCACAACAGTGCTAAAATTTCAATAGCTAACGTATCAGGATTTCTCAAATGTAACAGTAAACAATTACTGTTCAACCCAATTCTTCCTCAAAACGAATACACAATGCACTTTTCATATTGTCAAATTGAAGGACACGGCATATCTATAGTAATATGTTTCGTTTGCAAATGTACTGATCGCCAAGGATGAAATTTAAACAGTACACAAGTTTCCAACTGCAGAATTACACTTGAGTATAAAATTAAAAATGTAGAAGATAACCTTTTCCCTCAGCCCCCTCCCCTCCGCCGCCCAACATCCATGAACCTTGCCGTCGGTGGGGCGGCTTGCGTGCCACAGCGATACAGATTGTAACGGCGGTACAACCACAACGGAGAGATATCTATTGAGAGGCCAGAAAAACATGTGGCTATTAAAGAGAGGCAGTAGCCTTTTCTGTAGTTGCAAGGGCAACAGTCTGGATCATTGAATGATCCGGCCCTATAACATCAAATAAAACGGTCTAGCTCTGCTAGTAATGCCAATGGCTGGAAGCATGGGACATGCAGCTCTACTGTATTGTTAAACGGTAATGGGATCCTCTTCGGTAAAATGTTCCGGAGATGAAATAGTCCCCCATTTGGATCTCCGGGCGGGGACTACTTAGGAGGATATCATCAGGAGAAACAAAAGTGGCATTTTACGGATCAGAGCGTGGGAAATTGGATACCGTAATCAGGCAGGTAGATTGGATAATTTAAAAGGGGAAATTGGTAGACTGAAATTAGATACAGTGGGAATTAGTGAAGGAGGAGGAAAGGGTAAGCTACTATGAACAGCATAGTGAACGCATCATCATATTCAAGATAGACACGAAGCCACAGTGGCACAAGTTTACATGCCAACTAGGTCTGCGGATGACAAAGAGATGGAAGAAATGTACGAGAAATTAATCATGTAGTTAAAGAAGACGAAAATTTAACTGTGATGGTGGAAGGGAATTCGATAGCAGAAAAAGGAAGAGAAGGAAAAATAGTAGGTGAATATGAACTGGGCGAGCGTAATGAAAGAGGAAGATGGCTGTTAGAATTTTGCGCGGAACATAATTTCATCAAGTCTAAACTTGGTTGTATACGTGGAAAAGACATGCCAAAAATGACTCTGAGCACTATGGGACTTAACATCTGTGGTCACCAGTCCCCTAGAACTTAGAACTACTCAAACCTAACTAACCTAAGGACATCACACACATCCATGTCCGAGGCAGGATTCGAACCTGCGACCGTAGCTGTCTCGCGGTTCCGGACTGAGCGCCTAGAACCGCTAGACCACCGCGGCCGGCAAAGACATGCGGGCAACGATGGTATAAGATTGCTTATTTGTTGGTTAGACAGAGATTTGGGAAAGGGACTTCAAACTGTAAGACATTTCTCGGGGCAGATGTGGATTATCACAATAACTCATAGTTAGACTAAAACTCAAGAAATTGGATAAAGGTAGGAAATTAAGGAAATGGGATCTTGATCAGCTGAAAGTACCAGAGATTGTTGAGATTTTCAGAGGAAGAATTAAGCTACGGTTGTCCATAACAGGGGAAAGGGATACAGTAGAAGACCAACGGGGAACGTTAAGAGGTGAAATGATGAAGGCAGAAGAAGATCAAGCAGGTAAAAAGACAAGGCCCAGTAGAAAGCATTGGGTACTCCAACTGATGAAAGGAGAAAATTTAACAATGCTGCAAACGAAGCAGGCAAAGGGAATACAGGCATTTCAAATATGAGATTGACAGGAAGTGCTAAATTGCTAAGCAGGAATGGTTAGAGGACAAATGTAAAGATTTAGAAGCATATTTCACTAGGGGAAAGATAGATAACGCCTTGGTGACAAGAGAAGCAGCTGTAAGAATATCAAGAGCAAGGGCAAAGAAGAGAAATGTGAGAGGAGCATACAGAGTTCGTACACAAGGGAGATGAACTTTAAAACAATACTAAGGAAATGGTAGAGGACGTAGAAAAAGATGATATGGAGAATATGGTACTGAGAGAAGAATTTGACGAAGCTGATAAATATATATCTAAGTAGAAACATGGTCCCGGAGGTACACGATATTCCGTCAGAACCGCTGATAGCCTTGGGAGAGCCAGCCGTGACAAAACTCTATTACCTGGTGTATAAGATGTAAGAGACACGCGAAATACCTGACTTCAAGAAGGATGTAGTAATTCCAATTGCAAAGAAAGCAGTTGCTGACAGGTGTGAAAATTACCGAACTATCAGTTTAATAAGTCATGGTTGCAAAATGGCTACACGACATCTTTACAGAAGAATGGAAAAGCTGGTAGAAGCCCACCTCAACCTGCAGCTATGAGTCGAAGGGTATGAAAAGGTGGGGGTGGTCAACGTGGGAATGAGACCTCTAGCCTATCTCCGATGTTAATCGATATATACAATCAACAAGCAGTAAATGAAAACAAAGAAAAATTTGCAATAGGAATTGAAGTTCAGAGAGAAGAAATAAATACTTTGAGATTGGCGATTGACATAGAAATTCTGTCAGTGACTGCTAAGGACTTGGAAGAGCATTAAACGGAATGAACACTGTCTTCAAATGAGGATATAACGTGACTATCAACAAAACCAAAACAAACATAATGGAATATAGTCAAATTAAATAGGTTCAAATGGCTCTGAGCACTATGGTACTTAACGTCTGACGTCATCAGTCCCCTAGAACTTAGAAGTACTTAAACCTAATTAACCTAAGGACATCACACACATCCATGCCCGAGGCAGGATTCGAACCTGCGGCCGTAGCGGTCGCGTGGTTTCAGACTGAAGCGCCTAGAACGGCTCGGCCACTACTGGAGGCTAATTAAATAGGTGATACTCAAATAAACAGATCAGGAAACGAGACTGTTGAGGCAGTAGGTGATCTTTGCTATTTCGGCAGCAAAGTAACTGATGATGACGAAGTAGATAGGATGTAAAACGCAGTCTGAAAATGATAAGAAAAGCGTTTCTGAAGGAGGGAAGTTTGTTAACATCAAATGGTTCAAATGATTCAAATGGCTCTGAGCGCTGTGGGACTTATCTTCTGACGTCATCAGTCCCCTAGAACTTAGAACTACTTAAACCTAACTAACCTAAGGACATCACACTCATCCATGCTATAGGTTTAATTGTTAGGAGGTTTTTTCTACAGGTATTTGTCTGGAGTGTAGCTGTGATGTATGCTACTGAAACATGTACGACAAACAGTTGAGATAAAAAGAGAATATAAGCTGTCGAAATGGGGTGCTACAGAAGAATGCTGAAGTTTAGATGGGTCGATCACGTAAATAATGTGGAGGCACTGAATAGAATTAGAGAGACAAGAAATTTGTAGCACATCTAGACCAAAAAGAGGAACTGGACACATACTGAGACATCAAGGGTCACTAATTTAGTGTGGGAGGGAAGTGTGGGTGGAGAGAGTTAAAAATCCTAGAGGGAGACCAAGAGGTGAATACGGGAAGGCGAAGAGCGTGGCACAGGATATAGTACTATGGAGAGCTGAATCAATTCAGTCTTCGGACTGAGGACCACAATAACAAACAACATACGAAGTGCCGGAAGAAACCCTTTAAGAGGTTTCCAGTTCGCTCAAGATTTAGGGTTCCAACAGTGGATATGGAGTAAATGACATGATTACACTACGAGATCGATAGCATAAGCAGATCTGAGGTACTAGGTATCGACCATTGCTGAAAACCCGTATTATTACATAGCATAGCCTCCACATCGCCAATGTACGGCCCTTACTCTGGTATCCAGTCGATCGTACCGAAGGCGACTACTGCCCTGTGATTCGTTATGACATACATGCTCAATCTGTTCATGGAGAGAGTTTTTGGTTGACAAGTCGCACGAGTCACGTTTCGCCCATCGTATCCTACGTGTACTCGATTAGACTTAAGTCCTGAGACCGTGCTAGCCAGGAAAGACGCTGCACGTCTTGCAGAGCAGTGTATGGGAAAGCATTATCCTGTTGGAACAACAAGAACGTCAAAGACACGGGTCTAACAACATTCTGCACATACCGAGCGCTGGTTAGCTTCCTCTCCAGAAATACCAAAGATGAACGGGAGTTGAGCCTTATCGCACCTCAGACCCTCAGGTATATGGTGGGGCCAATGTGTCTTACACGAATGCGCTCTAAGAGAAGGCGCTCACCAGGTCTACGTCATACGTGCAAACGAAAATCACTTGCTTTCAGGCAGAATGTACTTTCATCGCTGAAGACCACTGTGCTCCATTTCATTTCTATGTGATCCTATGGCGGACCAGTCGATCGGTGTAGGTCGATGCAACGGCATCAGTGGTAGACAGACTGGAGGGGTGTCTGCACGTCGCCCAACTAGTAATAACCTGTCCGCAACAGTTGGTGTTGACAAGTCTCGGCTCAGCAAGCCCTCCTATCTGTGCTGTGGTAGCTGTACGATCAGCCACTGCCACCCTCACAATACGAGGATCCTGGCGGACGTCTGTGGTGTGTGGACGTCCAGGACCTTGCCTACAGGTGTGAGAATGTTCATGTGACCACTGATACCACCATCGTTGCCCAACTGACGCAGCATATTCATTTCTTTTGGCAATTCTCCGAAAGGACCATCCCGCCACTTGGAAGGCCACGGTTTGACGCCTTTCAAACTCACTCATCTGGCTGCAGCGTGTACGATTGCGTCTCCGTGGCATGGTAGCCTGATGCCTTCACGTTTGCTCCACACTGGGCCTTCTGGCAGTTAGCATTCCATATTAAAGGAGAGACATTTAAGGCGCTCTGGTCGCTACGCCACAACGCTATCTGTTACGGGACGATGTTGAAATTATTGTCAGTGCATACACAATTTCCTAGGCAGCATATTCCGCCATCAGATCAAAATCGACGTCGACTTTCCAAGTGTACTAATTTTTTTTACGGCAGTGTAGTACGAACGTAACTGATTCACCAAGGAAACGAATTTTCGGAATTACTTCCATTGCTTGTTGGGTAATTATCAGTGTCAGTCTTCCCTTACTACTTTATACCCTCGACAGCCCCCTCAGGTACGTTGGAGGTTATTCCTTCATGTCCTAAGAAATGTCCTATCATTATGTCCTTTTTTCTAAACACTGACCACATGTTGTTCTCCTCGCCACCCTCGTATCAATCAATTTAATTTTCAACATCGTATTGTAGCACTATAATTCAAACACTTTGAGCCTCTTATTTTCCCGTTTCCCCATAACTCAAGCTGCTCTTAAAAATTATTTATTCCGATCGTACATTCTAAGAAATTGCTTCTTCCAAAGGGAAATAATCCTATGGCACTGTTGGCCGGAAGGCCCACCCCGGGGGAGTTAGGGTGCCGTATTGCAAGTCCTTTTTAGGTGACGCCACATCGGTGACTTGCGAGTCAATGATGATGAAAGACACACAACACGCACTCCCCTACGGGAATCGAACCTGGGTCCCCTGCGTGGTAGGCGATGACGCTACCGCTACGCTACGGAGGTGGACACTTCTTCAAATTAAGACCAACGTTTGATACCCATTGAGTGCTTCTGGCCAGAATTTCTGTCTTTGCCTCTGCTAGCCTCCTGTTTATGTCCGCCTTGCTTCGTCGCCGGCCGCGGTTCTAGGCGCTTCAGTCCGGAACTGCTGCTGCGGTCGCAGGTTCGAATCCTGCCTCGGGCATGGACGTGTGTAATGTCCTTAGGTTAGTTAGATTTAAGGAGTTGCATGTCAAGGGGACTGATGACCTCAGATATTAAGCCCCATAGTGCTTAGTGCCTTGGTTCGTCGGTCGTATCTAATTTTTCCTGCAAGATAAAGGAAATCCTTAACTTCGTGTACTTCGTGACCTCTAATTAAGGAGTAAAACTTATAACTAATCTCCTTTCTACTACGCCACATAATTTCGTTCGTTTCAGTCAATCTGTAATTATTTCTCGCTTTCACAGGATACAGCAATATTTCTATATCGGCAAATTCTATCAATGTGTCTTTCCTTAAGTCTTGCTTCCACAATAAAGCACAAACTTAAAACTGTCTTAAGCATTCCTAAAAGTATATTAGTCTTAATCTAAAAGACAGTCTGTTTTCTTCGCTATTCGTCAGTGCATTAATCTTGTTCGTAACTTAGATGCGTGAGCTGTTAAATATATTTTTCGACCTTTCTTACCTTCAAACAGTCCACGCTCCGACAGAGCAATGTCTCTCTCCTGGCAGATCCCTCACAGAGATCCGAACAACTACGGAATATTTTGCCAATGGATGGATCATCAAGACACTTTTTCAAATTTATGTACACATGTGTTGGGAATGCACACTGTAAGTACACTATCAGTCCTTAATGCAATGATTGACATCGTCTTCAGCAGCCCCGTCCTTTGATCAATGCCACTTCTCCTGTTTAGGGACAGTTCCCCATCCAAGACAAGAGGGCGCCCTGAACTCCTATTCCTCAGCTGCCCTCTCTAACGAAGCTATTTGCAGGATGAAGGCGACTTATCTTCATCCAAAGTCATTAGATGCCATTGCTGAGTGATCATAAAATGAGCAATGGCACATGATCGAACATGAGACGACGCTACCGCCTAAAGACAATTATTTAACTGTAATTGTAATTCACGTAGAGGACAATTTTTTTTCTTTTTGGTCATCAGTCTTCTGACTGGTTTGATGCGAGCCGCCAAGAATTCTCCTCCTGTGTTAATCTCTTCATGTCAGAGTAGCACTTGCAATCTACGTCCTCAATTATTTGCCAGATGTATTCTAATCTCTGTCTTGTACCATGGAAGTCATTCCCTTATGTCTTGCCAGATGTCCTATCATCCTGTCCCTTCTCCGTATCAGTGTTTTCCACATATTCCTTTCCTCTCCAATTCTGCGTAGAACCTCCTCATCCCTTTTCTTATCAGTCCATTTGATTTTAAGCATTCGTCTGTAGCACCACATCACAGACGCTTCGATTCTCTACTGTTCTGGTTTTCCCACAGTCCATGTTTCACTGCCATACAATGCTGTACTCCAGACGTACATTCTCAAAAATTTCGTCCTCACATTAAGGCCGATATTTGATATTAGTAGACTTCTCTTGGCCAGGAATGCCCTTTTTGCCATTACTATTCTGCTTTTGATGTCCTCCTTACTGCGTCCGTCATTGGTTATTTTACCGCCTAGGTAGCAGAATTCCTTAACTTCATCTACATCGTGACCATCAATCCTTAATTTAAGTTTCTCGCTGTTCTCATTTCTACCACTTCTCATTACCTTCGTCTTTTCCAGGAACATTTCTGTACATCCTCCTTACATTGATCAATTGAAATTTTTTTCTCCTTTGCGTTTAACAGTGGCATTCCCGTTCCTCTCTTAATGTTATCACTCTTGCTTTCACTGTCCCCGAAGGTTGTTTTGACTTTCCTGTACGCTGTCTCTCCTTCCGACAGTCATTTCTTTTTCGATATCTTCACATTTGTTCAAAAAAGATGGTTCAAATGGCTCTGAGCACTATGGGACTCAACTGCTGTGGTCATAAGTCCCCTAGAACTTAGAACTACTTAAACCCAACTAACCTAAGGACATCACACACACCATGCCCGAGGCAGGATTCGAACCTGCGACCGTAGCGGTCGTGCGGTTCCAGACTGTAGTGCCTTTAACCGCTCGGCCACTACGGCCGGCCACATTTATTCCTGCAGCCATTTGGTATTGGCTTCCCTGCACTTTCAATTTTTTTTTAAATTCCTCAGTGACTTGTGTTTCTGTACTATTGAGGTTCCCGGAATATTTCTTTACATCTTCGTTATATTGATCAGTTGAAGTATTTCTTCTGTTACCCATAGTTTCTTCGCAGTTACCTTCTTTGTGCCTGTGCTTTCCTTCCAGACTTCTGTGATGGCCCTTTTTAGAGATGTTAATTCCTCTTCAACCGTACAGCCAACAGAACTATTCCTTATTGCTGTATCTATGGCCTTAGAGAATATCAACCGTACTTCGTCATTCCTTAGTACTTTCATATCTCACTTCTTTGCGTATTGATTCTTCCTGACCAATGTCTTAAACTTCAGCCTGCTCTTCATCACTACTGTATTGTGATCTGAGCCTATATCTGCTCCTGGGTACGCCTTACGATCCAATATCTGATTTCGGAATCTCCGTCTGACCAAGATGTAATCTAACTGAAGTCTTAATCTTCCCGTCCTTAACTTGTGACTCTTGAACAGAGTTTTCGCTATTACTAGCTAGAACTCGTTGCAGAACTCAATTAGTCTTTCTCCTCTCTCATTCCTTGTCCCAAGCCCATATTCTCCTGTTATCTTTTCTTCTACTCCTCCTACAACTGCATTCCAGTCTCCCATGACTGTTAGATTTTCATATCCCTTTACATACTGTATTACCCTTTCAGTATCCTCATACAATTTCTCTACTTCTTCATCTTCAGCTTGCAACGTCGGCATATATACCTGAAGTATCGTTGTAGCTCTAGATTTGTTGTCGATTCTGATAAGAGCAACCCTACCACTTTACTGTTCACAGTTCCTGTTCATAACGAATCCTACTCCCCTTATACCATTTTCTGCTGTTGTTGATATTACCCTATACTCATCCGACCAGAAATCGTTATCTTCTTTCACTTCACTTCACTGACCCATACTGTACCCAGAGCGAGAGTTTACATGTCCATTTTCAAATTTTCTAGTTTCCTTACCATGTTCAAGCTTCTAATATTCCACGCCCGGACTTGTAGAAAGTTATCCTTTCGTTGAGTATTCAAGTCTTTTCATCATGGTAACCTCCCCTTTGGCACTACCCTCCCGGAGATCCGAATGGGGGACTATTCCGGAATCTTTTGCCAATGGAGAGATCATCATTACACTTCTTCAAGTGTATATATATCATGAACCTCTCCATTAATAAGGCACAAGTCATGGCATTAAAAGGAAAATTGCCATGAGATCAAAAATTGTAATGAATTGTGTATTGCTGACATAGGTAACCAATATTTAGTATCTCGGCTGTGACACAAGACGAAAATTAGAGAATGAGGGTGATAATAAGATACTAAAATTTAACTCAATCTATGGAACAATCCTAAATACGCTAGAGAAACTATCTACGAAATGGACGCACCTGGAGTTTTACAAAGTCGTGGCAGTACGCACAGTTTTCTAAGGATCATACGCCTGGGTCTTCATAGAAAAGGGTATGAGCAGAATCCAAGCTGCAGAAACGATATTTCACAATAGTCTTATAGGTTGCACCAGAAGGGATCCCTTCAGAACGGAAAAAAATTATTTGTAGTTTAGGCTGACCAGATTAGCACCTTAAGACCCTCTCTTACATATGACCAGGAGCAGTAGTACTAAAGAAATTACGAAACCTTGAAACCTTTCGAATGATAGTGATAATATTAACGATAATAATGAAGAAATAATGTTAATTGACAATAGCAATAATATTAATAACGGTCACTTAGAATAACATAGATAAGCTTAGCGCATTTGAAGCCACGTTTAATATTAGCAGAAACGAAACGATAAAGGAAAAGAAGTTGATTGAAATGACAGTGATAGTAACTGGTAGAAGGAAACACAATGTAAATAGCCAACTCCGCCGAGAAGGTGTTGTGAAAAGTTGTGAAGGAGTGGGCCGACGAGAATGAGCTGGACAGAATGTGGGAGAGATGGCTATTGAGATAGAAGGTAGACCATTAGCTGCCTTCTGAAATCTTGAACGAATTTAATTTCTCTGAAATCTGGTTCCTGATACAGAAAATAATTTGTGCTATGTGAAAGTACAGAGAACTCTGCTGTTCTCTTCAGATAGTAGAGTAGGAGCTAAGACGAATAAGGGGGAGAGCAATGAGAAGACGATAGAGGAAACATATAGTAGAATTTCCTCTACGCTTATCGGCACGTACCTATGATAACTGTTAGTAGACTGGTGTGATACGGTCGAAAATCGTACACCACAAATGTATCGTACACAAGCATTCATCATGAGTTCCGGCCTGCGTGAGATTTCTTTAGGAAAGTCCTTGAGGAATGGTATCACATAGCCAAGCACGTGGGATATTATTGTGCCTGTGAGCTTCTTTTTAAGCATGAAAGGAAATCCTTCTTTACATTTCTGTAGTGAGTGAAGTTACACTGGTACCTTCTTACGTGTTTTCGGCTCAGTCTAAATGATGTTCCAGAATTATCCCACATTCTTTGCAGGAAAACGAAAGGTTATTTCTGTGCTTTTTAGAGATAATGACGGAAGAGATTCTCTGAAGTAAGGTGTAATAAGTCTTTTGTGAGTGACAAAGGTTGTTTACGTTCTAGGTGTGTTACGTTTCACACCTATACACTGCGCCCACACTGATAGCGCAAGTAAATCGTCATTTACATGCTAGATGGTGTCGACAGATTTGTTGGACCTGCACTCAGAGAGAACTGAATGTCGTCCGCGTATAGGTGATATTTGCAGTGCGAGAACAATAACACATAATGAGAAGGGAAATGATTCCAGTACCAATCCTCGTGGGATCCCTGGAACACATCCTTCCGTTATGACCGTTTCTTTCTTTCATTACACACTATTGGCGTGACGTATGGTATGAATGGAACCTCTCTAGATCGCTTCATGACAAATTTTGAATTGAGGGTTTAGCGCAGAAGTCGAATTAGACAGTATCGAAAGTTCTGCTGAAATCTAACAAGCACATATTAGTCACCTGTTGTTTATCCATAGCTTGCCTCACTTTGTCAGTAAACATGCTGCACTTTCGCTGGAAGACCGACTGGTACACATTTAAAAGGGTTTCTCATGTTAAATAATTAGTGAACTCTTCGTGAACATGCATTCTGTACTGTTGGATAATGCTGGCAGAATTTAAATGGGACTATAGTCGGAAACCCGTTTGGCAGATTCCTTTATGAGTCGCTGCTTCCAGGTTGTTGGAAAGATGCTGGAGATCAGAGAATGGTTAGAAATGTCCGCTATTTTAGGCAGTAGAGGATCGACCAGAACTCTGATCATTTGCGCTGTCATATTATCGTGTCCTGCTGCTGCCAAACGAATTCGTCCAACTGCCTGCCGGAACGGTTTAGGGCTTATCGGCAGCAGAAAAACGTTTTTCATTTTAGCCAGCCACTGATACTTTAAGGGAGTTCGTGGTTTGCGCCTTTCTGCGTTGGTCAAGTAAAGATAATGGAACTACAGGTTCAGCTGCAGATTAGAGTTTGCCGGTTCCTAGAACTTATAACGATTTACACATTATGCAGAACTGAAAATCTTCAGATAACGAGTGGGCATACCTGAGGTTAGCTTTCCTCCCATATTGACTAACTTGGTTGCGTAGTTGCTTGTAGGTAAGATGATAATCAGAGGTCACGTGACGTTAGTACATCGTGTGTACATTGGTAATTAGTTGAGAGCTGATTCACATGAAAATAGACTTAAATAGAAAAAGACGATTGGAATTTGCAGATAGAATGCATGAAAATAGTTCCAAACCAAATTTTTAACTACAATCCTAGAGGAACAGACAGAGTGCAAGGGATGGCTGTATCTTGCTGATCAGAGCTGCTAAAAGCACCTAATGCATGAAGGGAGAATAGTAAGAATAAGAGTTCTAATCATTATGTTTTTGTTTTCTCCATAATTCACAATTCTAACCCATAAGGGCAGTGCTGCTGAATGACCAAATGGTTCCTTTGAAAGAATAATATCCTACTCTCATTTCCGTGTCCATTCAGCGCTTGTATTCAGACCGTATTGTATTTGTCGCCGAATAGACGTAAAATACTGCTGTTCCTACCCATTCTTGTCCAAGGAACTTTAATCAGGATATGAAAACCTTACCAAGATCTTCGAGGGAAGCTGTCTCACGTTTTCATCCGTGTATGATGAAAAAAATTCCTGAAGATTTCTGCTGAAAACTTTTTCCTGATTGTTGCCTGAATATAAGAATATCTCAATCAGCAGCATCTCGTCTCTTATGTATTGACAACTGCGAAACTGCCCTCGGAAGAATGCACAACCATCGTAAACTGGTAGATTTGTTTCTCTTTGATGGTTCCATTTTAGCGTGAAAATGATAAGAAAAGAAAATGGCATCAAAAGCAAATGTGAAATACAGATACCTAGATTGATCAACATAGGGCTGCAGATAGCATGGTTTTGGCAATACCATTATTGCAAGAAAATGCCACCTTGCTGTTGGTAACATCGGTTCACAGATACCAGTTCATTCGAAACACGTGAAGAACGGATAGCATATAGGTGAAAGAGTGCATCCCTCATCGTCTACCGCGGTTAGCGAATATATACAGCCTTGCCAACGCAATTCACGAATGGCCAAACACGTTTTACAGCCAGGTCGTCCGATGAGAAGCATTCACGCAAACTGTTCATTAAGAGCGATGCAATCTCGGGCGTTGCCCCCTCCCTACAGTTGACTGCTGATGTATGAGGCCGCTGAGCCACGTTAGAGAAAATGCGCTCCTTAGTGGATCAGCAAACGACATGGCGCCTAAAGCAAACACAAAAACTTTAAGCTTCCGATTTATTTCAGAAAGACACGTAACGAAACAAGAAATTAGTGGAACGAATTTCGTCTGGGTTAGTGATAGCCTCTGACCCGTTCTTCGTTAATCAAGGAAAGTCTCGCGATATTGCCTCATCTGATAGTCCGTGAACTTTTTAATTTCATCGTGATTAGAGTTCGTTGAGAAGTCGATAGGATTTTAAATCGCTTGGTCCAAATGTTAGAAAAGCTTAGCAGTTACTAAATTCCCTAACCATAATTTCTCTGCATTGTCTCTTTAAATAGTTCCGATATTATTTTACTGAAATACGTAAGCAATTAAGAGAAAGCAAACAATCACTTTTGAATGTTTTCCTTGTATCTCCTTTGAGATTGGCTGCGTTAATTACATTTTGCGTCAAGGCGACAGTACCATCCAAAAGATCACGTATAGTTGAAGTATATTAATCCAGATATGAAGGATCTGCAGAATTATGACTTGGTATAAAGGTATAAAGGACAGCCAACCAGTTACCACAAATGGTGGTTTTCAAACTACCTTGACCACGATTTCGACAGATCTAAAACCGGCTTCTTCAGAAGGATTGACCTTTCTTCATGAACATCAGAATAAGGGTTAGTCTTTTTGAAACAGATCTTGGAAATACATCTCACACGATTCCAGCCACAACAGTAAGTCTGACCGTGATAATACACTCCTGGAAATGGAAAAAAGAACACATTGACACCAGTGTGTCAGACCCACCATACTTGCTCCGGGCACTGCGAGAGGGCTGTACAAGCAATGATCACATGCACGGCACAGCGGACACACCAGGAACCGCTGTGTTGGCCGTCGAATGGCGCTAGCTGCGCAGCATTTGTGCACCGCCGCCGTCAGTGTCAGCCAGTTTGCCGTGGCATACGGAACTCCATCGCAGTCTTTAACACTGGTAGCATGCCGTGACAGCGTGGACGTGAACCGTATGTGCAGTTGACGGACTTTGAGCGAGGGCGTATAGTTGGGCATGCGGGAGGCCGCCGAATTGCTCAACACGTGGGGCGTGAGGTCTCCACAGTACATCGATGTTGTCGCCAGTGGTCGGCGGAAGGTGCACGTGCCCGTCGACCTGGGACCGGACCGCAGCGACGCACGGATGCACGCCAAGACCGTAGGATCCTACGCAGTGCCGTAGGGGACCGCACCGCCACTTCCCAGCAAATTAGGGACACTGTTGCTCCTGGGGTATCGGCGAGGACCATTCGCAACCGTCTCCATGAAGCTGGGCTACGGTCCCGCACACCGGTAGGCCGTCTTCCGCTCACGCCCCAACATCGTGCAGCCCGCCTCCAGTGGTGTCGCGACAGGCGTGAATGGAGGGACGAATGGAGACGTGTCGTCTTCAGCGATGAGAGTCGCTTCTGCCTTGGTGCCAATGATGGTCGTATGCGTGTTTGGCGCCGTGCAGGTGAGCGCCACAATCAGGACTGCATACGACCGAGGCACACAGGGCCAACACCCGGCATCATGGTGTGAGGACCGATCTCCTACACTGGCCGTACACCACTGGTGATCGTCGAGGGGACACTGAATAGTGCACGGTACATCCAAACCGTCATCGAACCCATCGTTCTACCATTCCTAGACCGGCAAGGGAACTTGCTGTTCCAACAGGACAATGCATGTCCGCATGTATCCCGTGCCACCCAACGTGCTCTAGAAGGTGTAAGTCAACTACCCTGGCCAGCAAGATCTCCGGATCTGTCCCCCATTGAGCATGTATGGGACTGGATGAAGCGTCGTCTCACGCGGTCTGCACGTCCAGCACGAACGCTGGTCCAACTGAGGCGCCAGGTGGAAATGGCATGGCAAGGCGTTCCACAGGACTACATCCAGCATCTCTACGATCGTCTCCATGGGAGAATAGCAGCCTGCATTGCTGCGAAAGGTGGATATACAGTGTACTAGTGCCGACATTGTGCATGCTCTGTTGCCTGTGTCTATGTGCCTGTGGTTCTGTCAGTGTGATCATGTGATGTATCTGACCCCAGGAATGTGTCAATAAAGTTTCCCCTTCCTGGGACAATGAATTCACGGTGTTCTTATTTCAATTTCCAGGAGTGTATATATCACAAGATCCAATCAACTACCCTTACTCTGATGTTCATGAAGAAAGGTCTGTCCTTCTGAAGAGCACGAGTTTAGATCAGGCGAAACTGTAGTCAAGGTTATTTGAAAACCAACATTTCACGTAACTGTTTGGCTGTCCTTTATTCCCCCTGTTCTGTAACCGTTATGTTATACAGCTATGTTCAAACTATTGTAGAAATAAGAGTTTGTTTCAATTAAGAACATAGTCTGGTGCAAGAAGGAAAAAAATTATACACCTCTCTGACATCTCGTCGAGTTTAGTTGTTGCGCACCGTTCTCTGTGGCATCCTCTGTGATGCAGACTGAACATCATTGCAAGGAATCATCAGGTAAGCATCACGCTCTCACTACAATTAATCCCACCTTTAGAATCGGAGCCTCTCTTTCTTTTTCCAGTAATTCCTCGGCTATCCATAGCCAGTTCTCCACGAAGGAATACGCCTAGACAGAGTGGATAGAAACAATGACTACGGAGGTGGCGGCCTGACGTGTACTTTTTTTGCAAATGAAAATGTATGAGATCACGGATTCCCATCATTAATTATGGTTTGTGTAACATAATTATTTCCAGTTGTCATCAGAGATAGTACCCCAGCCCCGATAGGAGAAAAATTGAAAAGAAAGTTGACAGCCTTCTAGTTAAAGGAACAGTTCCAGCATTCGCCTTACGCAATTCAGGGACTCCATGGGCAACCTAAAATTAGGTAATCGAATGGAAATTAGGGTCCCGCTCCTCGCCACACCAGGAGAGATGTAAGACCAGAATGAAGCTCTGTGTAAGTACGAGATGCGTTAGGTGAACAGCTGAGTGCTTATAAATGTCAAGAAAAGTTATGCAAATAGCGCTCCAGCACAGCTCTGACCTGTAAGAATGGTTAAAGATTTTATGATATGTTCATCTATTATGTAGGTCTGAGGTAGACTATTCCTACTGTACATTAAATTCTTCTTATCATCCTTGTGGCGTCCGTCTAAAGAAATGATTTCAGGATTAGCTAATCATTTATTTGTAATAATTTGAGGATTCTACTTCCAAAATACACTGGTGTCCATAATCAAAGCAAAATACGGAAATTTTGCAAGGTTGCATTTATTTTGCCATGAAACAGTACAAACAGGTAATAATATAATACAAAGCATGTAGAGAACACATAATGTAAACAACTGCAAAATGTATAACGGGATACGAATTGTTTTTAACTTTTTCCAACATAATGCATTTGCACATACATTCCGATAACTGGTTAATGTGCTCAGTATGGGGTGCGACCACCTGTGGCAGCAACACAAGCCTGACAACGTCGGGTACGTTGCGAATGTTGTCATCAGTCTCACATTGAAGCGATAATACCCATTCTTCCTGAAGACCTGCTCGCAAGTCTTGGAGAGTGGTTGGTGGGTGGTGACGTGACGCAACCCGTCTCCCCTAGTGCATCCCAGACATGCTCAATGGAATTCAAACCGGGAGTGTGAACAGGTCACGCAGTGCGTGCAACATCTTCCGTTTACAAGAAAACATCAAGAACCCGTACTCTATGAGGTCGAGCGTTATCGTCCATCAGTACGAAGTCTGCGCTCACAGCGTCTTGCAACAACCGCACATGAGGTCCAAAGATCTTCTCACGATGCCTGACACCAGCTAAACCTTGCCAATTCACCTGTATAGTTTCTCGGAGAGCTGTTCGAGCGGTCAACGGAATCCTTGCCCACACCTTTAGGATTACCCCTCGGCATCGGTCTTTTTCACAATGTTTGGGTCCATAAATGGTATTCCAAATTCCCTCCAGATGCGAATCCGTCGGGAATCACTCTCCACACGAAAGCGGGACTCGTCTGTGAAAAGAACACTGACCTCGTGTTCAAGTTCTTCGCACTCGAGCTGGCGATCTCGCACACTGTCCTCCTCAGACTCTGCCTACTCGAGCGAACTTTCCATGTCAGGGTAGACAACGGTACATCCACAGACCAGCATGCACGTGGGGACTGCCGTTGGGATACGTACTCGGCCCCTTGCTGTTCTTACTGTACATTGTACACTGCTTTGTACAACCTCTGCGTGAACGCGCACTTATTGCGGAGGGATGTTGACGACTCCACTCTAGACGTTCCCTCGTGTGAAGAAGGATCAGATGTACAGATACAACAGGTCTCCTACAGTAAAGTCCACTCTGTTGAAGCTTCCTGTACTCCGTTTGCCTCAATACAACAAGTTAAGTGGGCGCTGCAAGATCAGACGCCAGTTGCCATGCAGTACTGGGGCGGTACCGTCCTGCCCTTACAGCCAAATAATGGTCTTATGTCTATGATGTCGCACATGGTCGGGTCTCCGCTAGTCTTCGGGATACGGTTTTGGTCTCTATAAACTGTCGCCACATCCAAGAAACAACAGAGCGAGTTACAGTAAGCCATCGGGCCACACCAGCTGTCCTGCTGTCCAGCTGTCCTGCTTCCATTCTTCCTAAGACCCTCCACCGAAAAGTGTCTGCTAGGTGTCTTCTCTGCACCATACTCCGCTTTCTGTGACTGGGTACACAGCGATTGTGGATGTGGAACTATCCGGTAATTACCACATTTGGTAGGCGCCCTGGCGTCATTGTTGGCGTGGTTGTCCGTTGACCAGAATACCATATTCCGTGCAGGACATGGTCATAGGGTCATCTATTGAAACTGTGATTATACCATGAATTAGACACATGACTGTGAAATAGTCATTTGTTGATTTAATTTTAGACATAAGTGTGCATCAATATTGAGATACAGTATACAATACATCTACATCTCACTGCTATTTTTACCGATATCTTCTTCTAGTATCTTATATATATATATATATATATATATATATATATATATATATATATATATATATATATATTACAGATACGAAAGTGTGTGTGTGTGTGTGTGTGTGTGTGTGTGTGTGTGTGTGTGTGTGTGTGTGTTCTTTCACGCTGAAACTCCTAGAAGGATTTGCATGAAACCTCTAATGGACATAGATGGTACCCTGAATTAACAAATAGGCTACCTTGCACAATCATACCCACCTACCATAGGGGTGAGATGTAAAAGAAGTTCACCACATAACGTGCAATACTTTATTTATCTAATATTTGAGAATAAGAGCACTTAGTGACTTGCAACAAACATTGCATATAATATCAAACTTTTGAGGAAGTTCTTCTCACTGAAAACTCCCAGTAAATCATTAAAAGTTAAAAATTTCTTATTTAATCCATTTTCGCTGTCCGTGCAGTAAAGCTGTGGGATGCAACATGTCATTATATTTTATTACTGTACTAGTAACTGTATTTCGATACGTTTTACAGGCAGTATGCGCATATACGGCTCAATGTACCAGGAAAATTATATCGTTGCATATACATATGACGTTAATACCTCTGAGATGCTTGAAAAACTGTCGCATCATGCATAACGTTTTATCTTTTAATTTTTTACTACTAACTCCATTCACAACATATTTCGCTGACAGTTGCCACATACACCATTTAATGTACCAGCAAAGTTATATCACACTACGGTTCATCGTTCAGGAGATACGACGTCACAAACACAATGCTATGTGAAAATGAAACTTCAGTGCGAAATTCGCCACAGTTGAAATATGCCTAATAGTATGTGTGAAATATGTTAAATACATGTAAATTTGTTTGACATGTTCGGATATGGGCAATGCCATGGGTAAAGAGCGCATCGTAAGCCCCAGCAGCAATTTAAACCACATATTAGTTACGATCTGGGAAGAAATGCTGTGGGTGTAGCAGCATTCCATTGGGGTGGGGGAATGATAACGTGGATAGAGGAGGGAGGAGAATGACGTGGACAGAGAGGAGATGTATACAGATAGAGGGGAGAAAGACGGAGAGGGAGAGAGGAGAATGGGAGAAGTTCAGAAGGTGGGGGGGGGGGGAGGAGATGGACAGCGAGTGGAGGGTGGAGGAAGTGGACAGCGGATGTGGAAGGGAAGGACAGAGACAGGGGGAAAGAGGACATGAACACAGAGAGGAGGAAATTGACTTTTGGAAGATAGCCGGCCATAGTGACCGTGCGGTTCTAGGCGCTGCAGTCTGGAGCCGAGCGACCACTACGGTCGCAGGTTCGAATCCTGCCTCGGATGTGTGTGATGTCCTTAGGTTAGTTAGGTTTAAATAGTTCTAAGTTCTAGGCGACTGATGACCTCAGAAGTTAAGTCGAATAGTGCTCAGAGCCATTTTTTGGAAGATAGTCATTCCCTTTCCTGTTCTACTGGCAAATGGAACTAAGGATACTGTCTGTATACACCATGAGATCAAAAGTATCCGGACACCTAGCTGAAAATGAATTACAAGTTCGTGGCACCCTCCATCGTTAATGCTGGAATTCAATATGGTGTTGGCCCACCCTTAGCCTTGATGACAGTTCCCACTCTCGCAGGCATACATTCTATCAGGTGCTGGAAGGTTTCTTGGAGAATGGCTGCACATTCCTCACGGAGTGCTGCACTGAGGAGAGGTATTGATGTCAGTCGGTGAGACCTGGCACGAAGTCGGCGTTCCAAAACATCGCAAAGGTGTTCTATAGGATTCAGGTCAGGACTCTGTGCAGGCATGTCCATTACAGGAAGTTATTGTCGTGTAAGCATTCCGCCGCAGGCCGTGCGTAATGAACAGGTGCTCGATCTTGTTGAAAGATGCAATCGCCATCCCTGAATTGCTCTTCAACAGTGGGAAGCAAGAAGGTGCTTACAACATCAATGTAGGCCTGTGCTCTGATAGTGCCACGCCAAACAACAAGGGGTGCAAGCACCCTCCATGAGTAACACGACCCCACCATAACACCACCACCTACGAATTTTACTGTTGGCACTACGGACGCTGGCATATGACGTTCACAGGGCATTCGCCAAACCCACACACTGATATCGGATCGCCACAACTTGTGTCGTGATTCGCCACTGCACACAACGTTTTTCGACTGTTCAATCAATTAATGTTTACGCTCCTTTCACCAAGAGGGGCGTCGTTAAGCATTTACCGGCGTGATGTGTGGCTTATGGTCAGCCGCTCGACCATGAAATCCAAGTTTTCTCACCTCCCGTCTGTCATAGGACTTGCAGTGGATCCTGATGCAGTTTGGAACTCCTGTGTGATGGTCTGGATAGATGTCTGCCTGTCAGTAATTACGTTATTCATCAACTGTTGGCGGTTGTATCAGTCAAAGACGAGGTCGACCTGTACGCCTTTGCGTTGTATGTGCTCCCTCACTTTTCCACTTCACTATCATATCGGAAACAGTAGAACTGGGGATGATTAGGGGTGTGTAAATCTCGCGTACAGACGTATGACACAAGTGACACCCAATCACCTGACCATGCGGAGCGCCCCATTCTGCTCTCTCACGATGTTTAATGATTAAAGACGTTTCTGACATAGAGTATCTAGCAGTAGGTGGTAACAATATGCACCTAATATGGAAAACGTATATTTTTGAGGTGTCCGGATATATTTGATCACATAGTGTACTTCCGTACAAGACCTGGATTCTCTGATCTTGTATTGCACTCCTCTGACAACCATTTCCACTGAAACACTATCGCTTACATCCAAAATTTCTCTATGTGAATGATTAACACTGTAAACAGTGGATAATGTCGGCCGAATATTCTACCTTGTTCTGGAAGGTGTCGCCCCCTAACCTTAAAACGCAGCAGTTTGATGCAGTTCGATAACAGCAGTTCGAGAGTTCAAGTGTTATTGTGATGTGGTTACTACTGGTGACTATCTGGGGCATGTGTGGCGAAGCTCGCGTTGCAGCAACACAGAGCAGATATTAGCAGCTCCTACCAGGGAGCCAACCTAGTTTCCGAGTTTCTAGTTAGCTGCGGTTTGAAACTTCATTGCCAGCAAATAAAGCGAAGGTTAAAAGCAATTCACTGAATACTTGTTTGAGTGCTTCAACGAACTCTACTCACTCCGTATGTCGGAGTCGCTAATGGTCAGACAGTGGCCACGGTAGAAGTGTGCCGTACTTCTACCGTAACAGCGGCAGTACAGCAGTTTAGTGATTAACGGCACTATTGTGGTCCGTTAAGTGGAGGAGAAGGAAAGTCAGCAATTCTCAGGGAATAAATCAAACTGTTCTGCAAAAAATTCAAAGACGTGGTGTGTATCATATGACTCTCATGAAGAAGCTAATGCATAAGTTTACGGTGAAGTGACAAAGTTCATGGGATAGCAATATGCTTACTTACAGATGGCGGTAACACAGCGTACACAAGGTATAAAAAGATAGTGCATTGGCGCAGCTGTCGTTTCTACACATAGGAATCATGAGAAAACGTTTCCGACATGATTATTGTCGCTCGACGGTAGTCAACATGCGTTGACCGCGGAATGATAGTTCGAGACAGACGAATCGGGCATTCCCTTTTGGAAATCGTTAGGGAATTCAATATTCTTAGATCGTCAGTGTCAAGAGTGTGCCAAGAATACAAAATTTCAGATATTACCTCTCACTACCGACAACCTAGTGGCCGACGGTCTCACTTAACGACATAGAGCCGCAGTGTTTGCGTGGAGCTGTCGGTGCTAACAGACAAGCAACGCTGCGTGAAATAAACAGGATACTGTTGCGAAATCTGGCGCCTTTGCTGACCGGACGACATCGCATACAGCGCATCTTCTGGGCTCGTGGCCATATCGATAGGACCATAGACGAGTGGAAAACTGTGGCCTGGTCAGATGATCCTTGATTTCAGTCGGTAAGAGCTAATGGTAAAGTTCGACTGTGGTGCAGGCCCCAGGAAGCCATAGGTCCACGTCGTCAACAAGGCAATGTGCAAACTGATGGTGGCTCCATAATTATGTTGGTTGTGTGTATTTGAATGGACTGGTCCTCTGTCCAACTGAATCGACCACTCACTAGAGAAGCACATGTTTGGCAACTTGGGGAACATTTTCCACCGTTCATGGACTTTATGTTCACAAACAATGATGCGCCACATCACCGGGGCACAACTATTCGCTTTTGGTTTCCAGAATATTCTGGACAGTTCGAGCGAATGGCTTTGCCACCCAGATCTCCCGACGTGGATCCCACCTAACATTTATGTGACGTAATCGAAAGATCGCCGGCCGGAGCGGCCGAGCGGTTTTAGGCGCTTCAGTCTGGAACCGAGCGACCGCTACGGTCGCTGGTTCGAATCCTGCCTCGGGCAGGAACCATTTGAACCATTTTTTGAATCGAAAGATCAGTTCATGCACAACATCCTGCACCGGCAACACTTTCGCAATTTTTGTCAGCTGTAGAGGCAGTAGGGCTCAATATTTCCGCAAGGAACTTCCAACGACTTGTTAAGTATCTTCTGGTAAATCTTCCGGGATGTAAGGTCGTGGTCCATGAAACTCTTCAGCTCCTAACGTTTCGTCCAGAGCTGCGCTGGACATCTTCAGAGGGGTGTTTCTCCTCCGGTGAGTCTTGCCGACTGACGGGTCGGACGTCTGAGAGCGACTTATATATCGTAGAAAGTGGGCGTGACCAGAGTTACACGTGATATGCAGAGATAATCTTTGTCAGAGATAAAACTTAACTATCGATCGTAATCTCGTCACGGATAAAACTGTCTAGCAATTCTGTAGTGCTACTGTCCAAATATCACTAAGTTTCATGGTATCTTCTTTCCGATTAAAATTATCCCTATGTTTGTATATTTCAATTGCTTCTCTTCAAAGCCGTGGGTAATAGTTCGTCATCGTAGATAAAATTTTTGTTTCGGAAAACTTCACTTGATGATTTCCTGGCTGAAAAGCGTGTTCTGCTACAGTTGATTTATCTGATTTTCCTAATCGGCAAAGACTTCTGTGTTCTTTTAACCGTGTATTTACGCTTCTTTTTGTTGTTCCAACATAAACTTTACCACATGTTGGAACAACAAAACTGATCTAATGACAACCATGTGCTGCTATTAATCATCTGTGAGGTTCTTAGGTAGTCAGCCTGAACTTCTATTATCCGTATAGGCAAAGGAAGCTTTGAGAACTCCGGAGCTGCGACGTTATCGTTGATTCACACAAAGAAAAAACTAGTTTTGCTTGCGAAGCAAGATATGAACGCAAACCGTTATGACTGATCACATTGTGGAACCCATCCTGCAAGAGCAGCAATTAATTTTCTATTAATACATTGATTCTGACAGTTTTGGGAACCGTTAATTCCATTTTCACCTAGTGGTTACAACTTTGGAACCGTTTCATTCTAAACATGTTCTACAAAGCCTTTATTGTTACAGTTCTGTCACTGCACTTCTACTGCCCGAGTTACTATCTCCCTCGAAAACAGTATCGAAAATAAAACTTTTGTAACTAGTCATGCATAATTTTTGGAAACAAGCGTTAGTTACTGACCGAGATAACATTGTAACATTGTAATTAACAAGGCTTAATAAAAACTAGGTAAGGTCGGTAGAAGGTGATGGTTGGTGAAAAGATGAGAAAGTCAAAAAACAAGAAAAAAGAGACCACTTGTAAGTGTAGGAATGGACTTGGATTACACAGACTGAGCCAGAGAAAGTTAATGAGAGCGAAGGGAGTGAGCTAGATTGCAAAAAAGAGGAGCAAAAAGACAGCGCGGAGAGCTTTCTAGATCATTATTTCCATGCACTCTCGTTCTAAAATACAAAGCAACTTATTGTGCTGAATTTGGTAGAGAACGTCGTGCTTAATTTAGTGTCTCAATGACGGTGCTATAAAATAACGTCTTTTGAAAGTTACAACAAAGAGAACTGTGATAAAATTGTTAGTTCTGTACGTCTTGAATATTTTTGGATTCTATGGGAAAATTCGATGTATCAAAATTGAAATTCTGAGTCCGCTACCCAAATTTTCGTTAAGTTCTCCAGTTGGGTAATGTGACAATTGGACAATATCGAACGAAGATGCTCTTTAGCAGGAAATGCCGGAATGTGGATATTTCACCTTGCTTAGAAAAATGTTTCCAGGAAATTTTAGACTGTGAGCATCCACAGCTATAGATCTGAACTGTGATGAATAAGAACGCTTCAGCGGTATGATAAATCTTTATCGCTGATCGACTAGTTTCGCGGTGTTAGAGGCACACCTTCAGGGATACGGATTTATAATTTATTCTAAACGATAAGTCGTAGAGGACCCAACATTCTTTGCCCCATTCTAACAAGACTATTTAAAAGTCATGAGGCACGTATTCCAATTTAGAATGAAACAGAATGAAGGTAACATCATCCCGATGCAGGAAAAGTAATCCTCAACAACGTCGTAACAGCATGAAGTCCGCTATGACCACCTAGATCGTTCGTGATTTGTTCCTGAGTCGCAATATTAAATGTTCAGAATTTCTAATGTAGTGTACACATTTCCCTACCAAAGGAATCAAAAGAGAAGCCAGAAGTATTATGATGTGACTCCACTAGTGCTCTGATTGTTGCAATATTGAACTCTTTCTTTATGCATCTTTGGGATATCGTTAAAGTCTCGATGGAAATATCACTTACACACTTAAACTGTTTTTCAGAATATCAGGAAAGTAGAGGGCGGATGCCTACTGTTGCAATGTTCCCGTAGGATCCTTCTGCGATAAGCCGAGTCGCGCAAAAACTCCTTGACGAAGTAAGATGTTGCAGACAGAAGAACAGTGGTATTTCCTTTATCGGCAGATAAATTATTACTTCGGTGCCTCATTTTCAGATAAAAGTTCACCACCAACGAGGGCCATTCTATTAATAATGCTCACAACACTTTCAACATATATATTCTTAAGGGTTGTAATGTTGTGAGAATATCAGTCAACGCCTGTTTCACGTGTACTCTTTTTGTACACAGATTCCATCACGTTCTGTGGATTTACGAATTAATGGTTGACCCTTTTGGCAGCAGATCCGCGAGAATGATACTATTACGATCCCAAAAGATAGTCATCATGAGTCTGCAGGCAGAGAAAGCTGCGTTGAGCTACTTTATCGGTGATTGTGGGTCGTGTCACTCCAGTCAATGACCTTTTACTTCCGGCTCAAAACGGTACACCCTGGGTTAGTCACTTGTAACAGCCCGTGAGAGAGAGAGACCTCTCCATCGGCCTCAAACTGTTCCAACAGTCCGGATGAAATGGTTCTTCTTTGAATCGTGTCATCTGTTGTGAGCTATCGTGGAACGTACCTTGCGCACATTTTGAATATCAAAGTGTCTCAGACACTGCACGCGCACTTTCAGTGTTCACCCACCGCACACTAGCTGGAGAGAGAGAGAGAGAGAGAGAGAGAGAGTTAGCTCACGAGTTGTCGAGATGTCATACGTCGCTCTGCACGAATAATTCATTCACGAGAATTACTTTGTTATAAGTAGTAGCGATGTCAGGACGTCCGGAACGTGACCGATCACGAGCTGAGAATCTGCAATTTCTGTAGCTTTACTGTTTTTACACCTTATCTATCAGCACTCCTATTACCAGCATCATTATCATACTATGAACACAAGCGTTTATGAAATGTCGAGGGGTTACTTTGCCCCAGTACCCAAGAATTAAATTACAGCACGTTTCTTCAGACAAGTGTCTTGTATGGACTTTGATGGTTCACTACAGCCCTGCCGTCTGCCAGAGTTAGTTGTTAGAAACTTCGCATACATGAAGAAAAAAAAAAATCAAAATCGAAGCACTTAAAAGGAACGGTCCGTAATCAGAGATATGACAGGAACGCTCATTTGAAGCAAAATCCATCATATGGACATGTGCCCTATTCCCATTGATTTTCCAGATATAACACGGTTAATGTAGATTTGTTTTTGGGCTAGAGGCGCACACTTATATGTCTTACCCATCCATGATGTTCAACGTTTTATTCTAGCCCAACCTACTCCGTTGCTTTCAGTCTCTCTTGTTGGGATGTCCTTTCGTCATGCAAATATATAGCCCATTCAACGCGCAGCTGTACATTGTGTGTTGTGAGTGGAGTAGTGTGAGGGACTGAGAGCGTGCCAGAGAGAAGCGTAGGTGAACTATGTTCGTACACGCGCTGGCTCAAAGGCCACACATCCACACTAATTCAGAAGATGCAGGTGTGTTTACGGCATGTGCGACTGTAGTCCTCTGTCTGCTGTTGAGGACTACCGTCGTCGCTTACTGACACGTCGAATTCGTAGTCGCACAGTATTTAACATAGTTGTTAGCAAACTGAGTGAAACACAAATTCTTCGACGTTCGTACTTTTTCTGAACGAGTACTACAACAACATTTGCAGGAATAGCAACACATTGTTGAAATAGTGCAACGTAGTCATACTACCAGCAGACGGTGACTTTCTGCACGTAGCAATGTCCGACGTACACGTGTGTCGCGAACATTACATCTGAAAACGTCTACTCAAAAGCATACAGCGACAATGCCACACGACTTGAATTACTAACTGGTTAAATGATAATCGTCATTTGCTTGGTTTAATACTGTTCACTGATGAAGTCAAGTTTCCACGAGATGGAGCCAACAACAGACATAAAAAAATGAAATGAGCGTATCGCATCTTTGGCAGGGAGGCCACATTCAAGGACCATAATAATCATCGACGATTGCAGGAAAATCCACGCGCTACAGTGGAAATCGATCAACGTTTGGTGTTGCGTGATCGGTATGATGATGATAGGTCCAGTATCTTTAGACTAGCGAATGACGGGATACCATTACTTTCATTTCTGTAATTTTGTTTCTTGAGAACCTTCAGGTCGTTCCTTTGGCCACGTGGACTGCAATGTACTTCCAACATTTTACGTACAAAGGAATATCTCCACCGCACTCATCCTAGTCGCTGGACTGATTGTGGTACTACAATAAACTCTCCACCAAGATCATCAGACCTTACACCATTAGATTTTTGTTACGTGATTCGATGAAGTCTGAGGCGCACAAACAGAAGGTAAGCGAGATGAATTGCTTGGTCAATCATGAACGCTTTTGCCGCTATTCGGGAACATACAACGCCACTCAAACGAGTAACACATATTCTACGATGAATTCAAAAATGCACTAAAGCTAAGATACGGGATATTGGAAGGTTTATTGTGAACTGTACAACTGTAATTTACTTTGGGGGTATCGAGCAGTGTTTGGAGGAAGGTGCCACTACCTGACTCCCTTCCGCGTTTCCACTAGCGAATGCCGCGTGGGAAGAATGACTGCCACTGCATTAGCTCTAATTTCTTGAATCTTCTGGGTTGTGGTCATTTTGTGGAACGTATGGAGGAGGAAATAATGTGATGTCCGACTCTTCCTGGAATGAGCTCTCTTGAAATTTCAATAGTAAACCTCATTATGGCGCACAAAGCCTCTGTTTGGAGCGTCTGCACTGGAATTTGTTCAGCATCTCAAAAAGCGATCGACCAGCCGCCTTGTAAGCCACTTCCTTCGTGGATGAGTTACATTTCCTTAAGATTCTTCCTATGAATCTGTCCGGAATCTGATTTTCCTGTTTTATATCAACATTTCTGGTAAGATTGTTGGATGTGAGGTCCGCCAGTTATGCAAAACACCGTTTTTCCTTAGTACCCAAACATGTTTCGGCACCACTGTGCCACCATCAATGGGTTTACGGTTTTATTTATCATGCAATGTGAACATTTTTTCTTAAATGATTATAAAATTATGTGCATCTTTAGTTCAGACAATAGATCATTTCTTTTTGTAAATACCTCTACATTTAATTTGTATAAATTTTCCGGATCATTTCTGTGTTAATTACTGTAGGTAGGTTGTCATCGGCAACCAAACGATGCATTTTATGTTTGTGTGCGTGTGTGTGTGCGTGCGTTGTCTTTTATACGGTATTCCTTTTGTGTATCAATGGTGCGTCTTTGCAGATTTTACTGTATCTATATTTCGTGCGCGCGCGCGCATTTGTGTGTGTGTGTGTGTGTGTGTGTGTGTGTGTGTGTGTGTGTATGTGTGTGTGTATATGTGTGTGTAGACTTTATCTGTTTGTGCTGTTTTTATTTGTAAAGTTCCTTTAATGTTTTAAATAGTGTGCCCTTGCAGAGTATAGTGTATTCGTTTAAGACCTGTTTTCCTTCTATTGCCTTCTGTATATGGAAGTTTCCCTTAACGGTCAGTTTGCTGTACAGGCTGTGGCTGGGTTTTAGTATTCTTATGTCTGTTTCTATTGTGGTTGGGTCGTGATTGTTGGCTACGAGGTGGTCAGCAAATTTGCTATGGGAGCTGTTGCTTTTTAAAGCTCTAAGATGTTCTGAATATCTGATTTTGGAGTTTCTACATGTATGTCCTATGTACACTGACTGGAAAGTGTTCCATTTGAGTTCATTTATTGTCGATGTGTTAAATTCATCCCACTGACGATGCCACAGTGTGCCGAAACATGTTGGGGTATTGAGAAAAAACAGTGTTTTGCATAACTGGCGGACTTCACATCCAACAATTTTAACTGCATACACGGCCAACACAATGAGCTGCAAATCAAAATGATGACTATTTCTGGTAAGATGTAGGATTGTTAAGCAGGGCACATGGGCTGCTGGAGTGGAATGCTGACCCCATTCGAGAATACAAAAATATATTTTCACCATGTTAATTAAAACAGAGCACTGGTAAGAACACAATGATTAATCAGCATTTGAAAATTGCGGTGATCTACACCGATTATTCAGTTGTATAAAAGTAATGAGCATAATTTAAAAAAAATTAAATGAAAAACAGCCTCATGGCCCCAACTTTAAATTAATAAAAATTACTTTACACTGCTGTAACTTTAATATAACTGCAGGTCTGAACTCACTAGCTGAGAAATGAAGTCAATTATCAGGCCTTGTGAATATCAGAAATAACAGCTTGTTAAGAAGCTATAAGGTTTCAAAAATACTCAAATAGCAAGATCTCATAAATACGTGAATTAACTGTTATGGAAAACATTCGGCAATATGATGTTATGATAACATGAAAGATCTACACACCAATCAGCACATTCTCGACGTTTGCCGATCACATCGGCCGCGGGTCTGAATTCCGTGTTCGAGAGCTCAAGCGATAACAACTGGCAGGAGGGCCTGCGCACACCAGTAACGTCTTCTAGAACACACAAACCCAATATTAATACACAGTTCACTAAAGTACTAAAACCAACAGCCAAGCACTGGGTAGTGCCAAATACGGGAAGAGATGTCAAACGTTATAGTGTAACAACTGCTGTTACTATTAAAGCGCTAATTCATTAAACAATCTCCAATGACGTGAAACTTCACTTGATGGATTTAAAAACCACAACCAGCTCAAGGTGATAATGACCAGACAATACGTGCACAACTTTAAATCCCAAAGCGCCGTTTGACGGCGCCAAATTGTTACTATTATAGTTGCCAACCAGGAAGAAGTGTGCAACTCCAATTTAAATTGATGGCTGAAGTTTTATAGAGGAAATAAACTTTGATTAATAAAACTGACCACTTAACATATTGACAATAATAATAAAAAAGGGAATCGTCGAATATCGGCCACACTTGTAATTCAAGATAAATGCAGCGGAACCAGGGCACAGCGAAGTCACATGGACTGGCAGTACCAAGTATCCCGGACCCCCGTCCAAGTAGTTTAAGGAATAACTAGCGATAATCACAGTGGCTACGCAGAGCAGTCACATCCAAATGCTCCACCAGAAAATGGCTCACCACTTAAAGTTAGTCCAGGAGCTCGCTTTTAACATGCACACCAGGGTAAACTCCCACACTCTCCTCGGGATTCGAGATAGACACGACTCTTAAACAGAGCCTGTGTTGACTGCTTCCGCACTCCAGTTCTGCTAGTCGCCACACCCAGGTGCCGGAATGTCAACAGCGTGCGTCCTCGCATTTCACCAAGCGCCGACTGACTACTCGCGATTCTCCGTACGCTGTCGTCCTTCTGTCACTGCCCCGACCTAGTCTCCGTCACTGTCCCCCCCTACCGAGGCTCACCTCGCGAGCCGAGGCCATCCTAAATAGAAGGCGCTAGCCAACCAGGACGTCGAAAGGCGCGTAACTTCGACAGTGAAACCATCGCAAGAAGTCACTGCTCAATTTCAAAAATTCAAATGTGTGGGAAATCTTATGGGACTTAACTGCGAAGGTCATCAGACCATAAGCTTACACGCTACTTAACCTAAATTATCGTAAGGACAAACACACACACCCATGCCCGAGGGAGGACTCGAACCTCCGCCGGGACCAGGCGGGCTCAATTTCACTTAAGTTCATTCTGCATAGTTACTCCTAGTTATTTTACGGTTGATACTGTTTCCATCAATTTCCCATCTACGGTCTAGTTGTGCAGTAATAACTCTCTTTTCCTACGTATGTACGATGTTTTACATTTATTGACAGTCTGGTCAACTGCCAGAGCCTGCACCATTCATCATTCCTCTGTAGCTAATTTTTCAAATCAGTACTGTATTCTGGCGTTGGTACTTTCTTCTGGACAACCGCATCTTCTGTGAACAGTATTAAGGAGCTCCCGACACTTTCTAAAGTGTGCTGAGAGGTGAACGTGCTATAAACATGTATTTTTCAGTCGCTACTTTGCACAACGCATGTTGTGATGTTTACTAATTGTTTTACACTTGTAAACCTGAGAAAGTATTCAATATCACACAAAAAAGTAACAGTGTACGTTAAATCTGTTATACCTCGTAACCCTTCGTGATAGGGCATTTGTCCATATGAAGTTCTTTTGCTTCAGATGATCGTTTCTCTCAGATCCCTGACAACTGACCATTGCTCCTGGGACATCCTGCTTATTAAGGGCTGTCATAAACATTGGAAAATTATTTACATATTTACTTACTGTAAAGAGTATCACAGAAATCTTTCACTGATTACAAACATGTATAAGGCAGAAAATGTGACACAGAGACACATGCATTTTATCTTGAAGTGCTTATAATGTATTCGAGTTTGTGTGTACGGACACAGATTGCATTTCAACGTTTGCTCCTTCCGTTGCCTTACGGATATCCAGACAATATTCGAATTCCACCCATATGTTGGTCAATATTTCACGAGGGATGCATATTATAATGTAATTATAATTCCTAATGTAGTGATGTTGTTTACTGGTGACCGGCAAACCTAATCCTTGATATATCCCCACAGAAAGAAATCCAGTGCTATTGCGTCCGGTGATCGAGGAGGTATGTTGAAGGGGCCACCACGCCCGATCCATTTTCCCGGAAATGTATCCAAACAGTCACGAACATCTAATGCCTAATGAAGTGGTGCACCACGTTGTTGGAAAATTAAGTCCACAATCTCCTTAATATGTGGCACAACTAATAACTGCCACATGCCAAGATAAGTACTGGCTCTGTTTGTTGTTTCACGGAGGAAAATAGGTCCTATGATTTTAGTGCGCATAATATCGCATCACACGTTCAGTTTAAGGTTATTTCTAACGGCCTCAAGAGCAGCATGAGGATTCTAGGATCCCCACATCTCAACATTGTTATGACTGATAACACCGTACAAATAAATCGTGGCCTCGTCTGGGAAAAGGACACGTTCCCAACAGTCGCCATGTTCCTCAGTCTCATTCACCAAGTCAGCTGTGAAGTCGTAACGAGCACAGTAATCCCTAATTGAACTGCGCGATCTGAATTTTTTAAACGCTGGGAAATATGTTGTAGATGTAGGATGCAGTGCACAAATGTATTCGGAATGTGCTACTCACGTGAGGCTCTATGAACTGACTTCTTGGGACTTATGACGAAGGTATCTCTGTGCGCTAGGAACAGACCTGCCGGTTCCAGGGAGATCACAGACGCTCCTGCTTTCCTTAAACATCGTATACCATTTCTTGTAACTTTAGACGTATGGTGGCTGTCTATGGTATACCGTCTGCAATATTATCTGGGCTTTCATGTTGAATAAAAGCCACTGCAGCTGTTGTAATTCTTTTACTAAAGGAACGTCCGATTCCGCAATTCCAAATTACATCATCAAGTGCAAATCTGAATTAGGAGAAGAAAGACACAATAAACATTTTTATACTGCACCAGATGTTCATCGGTCCGGTGGTTTGAAGTCGCGCGCCTGTCCGCCCGGCGGCGAACTTGGGTGGCACCTCTACATTGTCGGTGGAGCGCCTTCTATGAGAAGTGTGGAGTACTGCAGCAAGCAAACAGCGGCAGATGGCTTGAGGACTTACTTATGGTAACATCTCATGCTTGTGAACCGCCCATGTGGTGTAGAGTAGTCCGGTGTCACAGCACAGAATGTTAAATGTTGTTCTTTTGGGAACACAGCATTGGGCGGCAATAGTGAACTGAGGATTTCAGAATGTTCTTCCAACGACCTAGTTCTAGGTATTGTTTTATGATGCCGGTGGTAGTTACAATGCAAAAGCGGTCATGACGTGTTGAAAGGAGGATATTTTTTAAATTTGATTGCCGACTTGTGGTTTATTCTGTTTCTCGGTGAGAGTTTTTAATGACGTTTGTGAGGTGACGGGCGAGTTTTGACCCCCTGTAAATATTGTAAGTCCGGAGTTGGTGTGGCCGTGCTTCGGCCTCTCATCGGGCCGCAGCTTGTAGGCGGCCGCACGGTGCCCAACATTAGCCAGGGTCCTGTGACCACGTGGCTGGGAATTCCATGGAGGTGCTGTGTCGGTGGAGGAGACATGCCGGAAATGCCAAAGATGGCAGACTATGTGAAACCGTAATGGCAGACACTTCACAGTTCGTATAGAAGTTAGTAGTAGCCAGATGAATCATAACACCCCAAAAAGAAACATGTACTTTACTATTATTTGCACGACGATTCTGATGGTGTAATCAGATTTTCAATATCTTTATTAGCTTAAAGTTCAGTATCTGACGATAAATTATACAACGAATTTCCAAAATCTAAACGGTTCATCAGATTTTGTAGATCGACGTGTCTTTAGAGAGCTATTAGTGTAAGCCTAAATTACAAGCATGTAACTTGAATGGTACATGAGTTATTGGAGGTCGAGGTGGCCAATTACTATCGATCGAGTCAGGCCATAAGTACTCCACAGTTACACGAAAAAACGGTAGCAGCTTGCTTACAAGTATATTTATTCATCTATGTCTTTGTTTAAATCCGATGTATACTATTGCAAGATGGCAAGAACTATGCCCCTTACATGAAGTCATTAAAGATCACCTAACTCACGTTGAGCGAACAGTAGGGCTGAACAAAAATGACTGACAAGGCACAATGCATCTTGTAGAGGGTATAATATGGACGTATTGGAATAATTAATGTCGGGTTATGGTTTCAAAGTAATTCACACGTCATGAAAACTTTGTGGAAACGTGTCGATTTACTGGAGGCTAGTTTATCCCAGGGAAGTATTCGAGTTGACCGTGGCCGGCTGGAGAGCGGCAAAGGGAAGCAACAATAGGCAGCTTAGGGCGGCTCAAGCTCTAAGAAAGCGGTAACGGGACGCGGCCTCCAGCTGCCTTAAGATGAGTGATAGTGAGTGGGTGGTTGATCCCATGCTGGTGTACCGGGAAGCAGACAGAGAACTTGTACATCTGTTGATAGATGTCCGTCGTCCCGTTTTCAGTGAAACGTGCGAGAAAGCCACGCAAAGCTACAGTGGAGCGGTCAACAGAGGCCAAAACATGCGTTTTCATGACTATAGCAACTTCACGCTGAATTCACGGTCTGCAGAGTCTAAGTAAATCAGGTGAAGAGCGACAGAATGAAATACGCCAGCCTCCGATGGGAACGTAGGACTAAGGAACCTCAAGTACTCTCCCGGGAGTCCGAATTCCGGAAAAAATGGTGTTTTGTGCAGACGCTAACCTTGATGGATGGCCTGGGAGGAGCTAAATAGCAGAAGTTGAGAGGAAGGGAAATTTTGTGGGAATTTGTTCACTTCCCAGAGCAGGTATTGGTCGGTGCTGGGAAGCGACGCATAATTAACGCTACTTGTGCTGCAATTGGCGTAAGTGATTTTGCTGGAGGGGAAACCGAGGCGAAGAGCGGACTGGGAGGAAACCCCGTAGAGGTCTTCCATTCCCAGTTTGCCTAGAGTGCGGACGTGGCATTCTTTACTCAGCTTGCCTGAGAAAGAGTGAACATTTCTGCAATTTAGGACTTAGCAAATGGAACGATTCAGCTTGCAGATAGGAAGTTTTGGTTCAGCTATGTACTGAGCAAGATAGCTAGGAGTGAACAGACAAGCGCAGCCTTGCAGCACCACGAGGCCGGCCGACGTCCGCACAACGACGCCGCTCCGCCACACTGTATTCGATTGATATTGCGCCTGCTCCGACCACTAATTAATTTGTTGGATCACGTCGGAAAAGTTTCCACGAGGGTTTCATGAGCCATGTCTTGTAGAATTATTCTCGCACTTCGCATTACGCCTGGGTCAGTCAATAGGAATTACTTTTGAGTTATCGCGCTTTACTCCACGCAAACGCAATTTATTACCACTGCCTAATAGGAGAGTCTTGTAATGTGATGATTGAAGGTCGGGAATTAGAAGAAATTTGTGCTAATCGACTGCATCTGTTTTCAATCATGTAGTTCAAATCCCAAGTCACTTTCTTAATTAATTTTATGTTCAACATTTGCATCTGGTTTTCAATAGATGAATATAACATCAATGTGCACCCCTTTTTAATTAAAAATGATCAATTCAGAATCAATTAATGTCAACTCTGCCACCGCAGTTCAATCAGGGGTCACAGGGCCGTAATACTTTTTTGCGTTATCCGATATTGCGGCAGTTTTGCACTCTCTGTTGATCTGTTAGTCAATTAGCTTGGGCGAACATACGCCAAAACCAGTAAGTGATGGGTGGGGTGTTACACTATTCATTAGAAACTAGTTAAATATTTACTGTGTTTTAGAAAGCCCAGGGACATTAGGCTACTGGCCTACCTTTTGTTCTATTCCTTTGATATATGTTTATTTAATTTGTTTATGTATCTAATGATGTGTGTTAGAGCATGTTTATGGTCCAGCCGTACGAACCGGCTGGTCCGGCCGAGCGGTTCTAGTGCTTCAGTTCGGAACCGCGCGACCGCTACGGTCGCAGGTTCAAATCCTGTCTCGGGCATGGATGCGTGTGATGTCATTAGGTTAGTTAGGTTTAAGTAGTTCTAAGTTCTAGACCACTGACGACCTCAGATGTTAAGTCCCACAGTTCTCAGAGCCATTTGAACCAGCCGTTGGAATTTTTATTTAATTTCATGTTATTTAAATGTAAATCCAGTATTTCGAATGTGTATGATTATGTTTTTGTGGGTGCGTTGGCTTGAAGACGTGGTGCGAGCGCTCTAGCCAGTCACAGCAATCGTGAATGGGGAGACTGGGTGGAAGAGGGAGAAGACTGCTGGGCAGAATGGGACAGACACGGGGAGTGCGGGACAGTATGGCACGATGGACGCACAGTCGCGAGAGAGAGACTTGAAGAATGTAGAGTGGTTTGCGCGTGGTCGCGGGTGACAGAAATACTTTGAATTGCCGACGAGTGAACTTGTGAGATTTCGGTGGTTTCTACAGTGAAGATGTAGGATGCGTTTAGAAGTGAGTATCTCGCGAGCTATGTTGGTGCTCGTAACTGATTACGTGAAGAAGGAATCAATTGTTTCCTATTCATCTTATATTTTATTTAATCGCTTGACTATCGACACCAATAAGTGTTTTGCAGAAATATATCACACTCCCAAAAGTGCTTCTACTATCGTACTCATCATTTAAAGTCGTTAAGATAGTACCTGCAGATTTTATTTAATTGCGATCTTTCATTTATAAATTTTTGCGTTCCATTCGGAATTGCCTTGTGATAGGAACGTTCGACTATTCTGTTCATATTTATATCCATATTGTATACTGGAGATTCAGCAGTATTTGGCTTGTAATGCGACAACTACGTACCCCATACCCTAGACAACGAAACCAGCCAAAACTCTTAATATCTCAACTCTGAGTCTGTGGGTACATAGGTGAAGGTCACCACATCATTTCATTTTAATATTGAAAGTCCGCACGCTGTAGCAGTTATTCGGATTGTGGTTTGTTCATTTCTCCGGTTTTGTTCACGTCGATAAGGACCGGCGGTGTTGCTTTACACCCTTGCATGGGAATGTGTTGCCTGTGCAAAGGGCTATCCAGGTTTGCCAAATTATTGAAGGGCGTGCATCTGATCTCAGGAGGGCGATGCAGGGGAAATTTTCATTGTAATCATAGCATTGGTTAAGGTGTTACAAGCCGTAAGAATTATAGAGATTAAACGGCAAGAGTGCGTCCCTCGTGCTTCTAAGTATAACCCAGGTGTTAAGTTGCAATATTCTAGCGTCCTGTTTCACTGCTCGTCGGTTTGTATTCTTAATCAAGAAAAATAAAATACAGCAAAATAAAAATAAATAAAAATAAAAATCCCTGGGGCCTCTGATGACAACCTCTTCAATCTTATAACTTGTGCTCCAAGATAATTTAAGCTTTTGTTTTGAGTTTAGTATAATTTAAACCAGAAGGAAGGTGATAATGCAAGAGTTCTTAAGCATAAGTGTAGCTTAAGCTGCGCTCAGCCGTCAAATACTGCTGCGCGATTTGTTGGGTTGTGATGTTCGAGCTATAACGAGTTACAGAACAATGCTGCATTAGTAATTGTATTGTAAGTGTGTGGTATCTAGTGGCTGATGTCTAATGTCTGTGTATGTCCGTTGTGTTTGATTTACTTTTAATTTGAGCGAAAAAGTAATTAAATTCAGATTTTATTTCGTATCAGTTTTATTAATTCATGCATTATCAAGTTAAACGTTTATTGTGAATGGATATAATTTAAAGGCAGTAATTTCAATCAGTCTTCCAGGAGAGATGTTTTAATTTTTGCATCTATGTTATTAGGAGCTTAAAGTAAATGAAACTGCTTTTGTTATTTGAATTCAGTTTTCATTATCCCCCGTACTCCCATAGTCTGTATCGCTGTTGGATTAACTACAGTTCATTGTGGTTAGAGGCTCTGGGAACATTGTAAGTAAGCCGTCGATTTTCACCTGTCTTAGGTCCAGTTGAGATTGGTGCTTATGACTGAACAAATCATGGTGCCCATCGTGTCCTCCTCAGCTGATGGTCCTGTAACCGCGAGGCCGGCAGCCGAGTAGCCACGCGAGACTACTAGCTTCATCTACGGATAGTTCCGGTAAATCAACGGTATTCAGCACAGGCTCGTCAGATAATTACCCCAGCCCTCCTTTTCCAACCACGAAAAAGCTTGCCCAAATCTATAGCGACAAAAAGTGTCCGGAATACAGGTTAATTACATTAAGTGGTCAGACCACTTTCTTTAAAATTCTGGAAATTTGACATGACGTGACATGAAGCTGGAAACTATGAAAAAAATAGGACGTGTGAGAAGTTTATAAAAGGCACTGGGAACAGGATGAGGAAGGGGGGGGGGCGGGGGACGGTAAGTATAAACAGTGCAGCTGGAGCAGCCCTTCGATAAACTTTAAGGAAATGTTAGGGAACAGGGCGTACTAAAATAATCATACCAAAAAAACAGCTAATGTCAGATGAATAACTTACAGATACACTCCTGGAAATGGAAAAAAGAACACATTGACACCGGTGTGTCAGACCCACCATATTTGCTCCGGACACTGCGAGAGGGCTGTACAAGCAATGATCACACGCACGGCACAGCGGACACACCAGGAACCACGGTGTTGGCCGTCGAATGGCGCTAGCTGCGCAGCATTTGTGCACCGCCGCCGTCAGTGTCAGCCAGTTTGCCGTGGCATACGGAGCTCCATCGCAGTCTTTAACACTGGTAGCATGCCGCAGGAGCGTGGACGTGAACCGTATGTGCAGTTGACGGACTTTGAGCGAGGGCGTATAGTGGGCATGCGGGAGGCCGGGTGGACGTACCACCGAATTGCTCAACACGTGGGGCGTGAGGTCTCCACAGTACATGGATGTTGTCGCTAGTGGTCGGCGGAAGGTGCACGTGCCCGTCGACCTGGGACCGGACCGCAGCGACGCACGGATGCACGCCAAGACCGTAGGATCCTACGCAGTGCCGTAGGGGACCGCACCGCCACTTCCCAGTAAATTAGGGACACTGTTGCTCCTGGGGTATCGGCGAGGACCATTCGCAACCGTCTCCATGAAGCTGGGCTACCGTCCCGCACACCGTTAGGCCGTCTTCTGCTCACGCCCCAACATCGTGCAGCCCGCCTCCAGTGGTGTCGCGACAGGCGTGAATGGAGGGACGAATGGAGACGTGTCGTCTTCAGCGATGAGAGTCGCGTCTGCCTTGGTGCCAATTATGGTCGTATGCGTGTTTGGCGCCGTGCAGGTGAGCGCCACAATCAGGACTGCATACGACCGAGGCACACAGGGCCAACACCCGGCATCATGGTGTGGGGAGCGATCTCCTACACTGGCCGTACACCACTGGTGATCGTCGAGGGGACGCTGAATAGTGCACGGTACATCCAAACCGTCATCGAACCCATCGTTCTACCATTCCTAGACCGGGAAGGGAACTTGCTGTTCCAACAGGACAATGCACGTCCGCATGTATCCCGTGCCACCCAACGTGCTCTAGAAGGTGTAAGTCAACTACCCTGGCCAGCAAGATCTCCGGATCTGTCCCCCATTGAGCATGTTTGGGACTGGATGAAGCGTCGTCGCACGCGGACTGCACGTCCAGCACGAACGCTGGTCCAACTGAGGCGCCAGGTGGAAATGGCATGGCAAGCCGTTCCACAGGAGTACATCCAGCATCTCTACGATCGTCTCCATGGGAGAATAGCAGCCTGCATTGCTCCGAAAGGTGGATATACACTGTACTAGTGCCGACGTTGTGCATGCTCTGTTGCCTGTGTCTATGTGCCTGTGGTTCTGTCAGTGTGATCATGTGATGTATCTGACCCCAGGAATGTGTCAATAAAGTTTCCCCTTCCTGGGACAATGAATTCACGGTGCTCTTATTTCAATTTCCAGGAGTGTATATTGATCAACCAGAAAATTATAGCCTATATGTCAACCTTTCCACGGGTAACAGTGAAGACTTGTAGCAGCATGGAAGCAATGAGGCCTTGGTAGGTGTTGGAGGGAGCTGGCAATATATCTGAACACACAAGTCATCTAATTCCCATGTATTCCGGGGACGGGCACGATGAGCTCTGACCCCATGATCAGTCATATCAGATGAGTTGGGGAAGGGGGATCAGCAAATCAATTGGAACTCGACACTGTGTTCCTCCAACCACTCCATTTACATTCATATCCTTCTGACATGGCGCATTATACTGTTGAAAAATGCCACAGCAGTAGGGGAATATGATTGTCATGATAGGGTGTACGTGATCTGCAACAGGTGTATGATACTCCTTGGCCGTCATTGTGCTTAACACGAGCTCCACTGGATCCAAGAATTCCCGTATGAATGCTCCTCAGAGCATAATGGCATAATGGAGCCGCCGCCAGCTTGTCTCTACGCGCAGTACAGACGTCAAAGTAACACCCCCTGGAAGACGACGGATTCGCGCCCTTATTGGCGTTGTGATGAGGGTGTCGGGATTCATCAGACCATGAAACGCACTACCACTACCACTGGCGGTAGTCAAGTGCCCGTTAAAGGCATTGTTGCCAATATTGGTGTGTTAATAATGGCAATTGCATGGTTCGTCAGCTGCGGAGGCCCATCGTTAGAAATGTTCGGTGCATTGTGTGTTCAGACACACTCGTACTCTGCCCAGCATTAACGTCTGATGTTAGTTCCACCACAGTTCACTGCCTGTCCTGTTTTACCACTCTACCCAATCTGCGACGTCTGGCATCTGTAATGTGCTCTGACGTGGTTTCACGTTGGTTTCGCTACATGTTGAAGACACCACAAGCACTCCTCGAACACCCGACAAGTCGTGCTGTTTCCGAAATGCTGGTGCCGAACCTCCGGGTCATCGCAATGTGCCCTCGGTCATACTCACTCAGATAGATCTCGCGCCTTCCCAGTTCTACACACGGACAGCGCACTAACTGGTACTACATGCAACGTGGCCTGTCTCTGACTAGCAGTCATTCCTTGCCAAATGTCGTTTCTATCCCCTAGACGGGATTATATGGATAATAGATGGGTGGTCATAATGTTCTGGCTGGTAAGTGTGCAGGGATAAAAGATACAAACTGTTGTGTGCCTTTTATAAGCGTAAAATTGTCAGTCATGGAGTATATTGTTTACTGTCATTTCCCCCCTTTTCTTCACGTTAGCATCTGTTGACGTAATATGAAATTACGAAACCGGTTGTACCTTTAACAAAGGATCCCATCAGCTTATAACACTGCAACAGCATTTACGTAGCTTATGTAATCAGATACCAAATTTGGCTTGTTACGTACTATGCCCCAACAGAACAAATCACTCCTGTCACGGAAAAGCCACGTATAACACTCCTACCGTCTGTCACTGCTGTACCATAACCCTGAAGTAGGAGGCAGGTCGTAAAATATAATTATCTAGTAAAAACAATTATGCTATAAAGCAACAGAGCAGTGTTACCCTCTGAGAGGAATTTGGCTAGGTTGACCGTGCTGTACCTAACGGTAATGGCTTATCGAAAATGAAAGTCAGAATTACGTAAATATTTGAACAGTACGAACAAAATTTTGTCTATCTGTACTGTTCAACTGAGAAAGAAAGCGGTCGCCAGCCTAACTAGGCAAGAGAATGATTGACATTCTCGTTTAAGAAAATAGTTATTAGTAACTATAACGGATCCACACAACCTATACTTTGTCACACGCGAGTGCAGTGAACTATTACACATACATATGTTTACGGTAAGAATGGAACTAACAGAGCAGCAGAAACAATTTGCTGAATTATAACAGCTACCGAAACACACTATTACTTTCAGGGCTTACATAAAGTGAATGGTCTTTATAACATTACTATTAATATGCACTTCTAATACACAAGAGAGACAAACACTTAGGAAACATGAGTATATAACGTTTCACAACAGCAGCTTTCTCACTTTTACTACATCGAAACACAATGTTGACAAAATTGCAAGAAACTGACTCACCTTTTAGAATTTACTACAGACAACAATGTGATCATTTGTTTTATAAGCCTCAGTCTTAAGAACTTTTAATTTTGAAGTTAGCAACAGCACTTTAATAAGCAGTTTTAATAGGAATATTTTCAGCAAACAACATTTACTGTAATTCACTCTCTTGCCACCTTAATTTTAACTTTCTTTTTACTATGTTGAAGAGGCATTAATGAGCAAAATATTGGGCTTTAATGTTCTTTTAGTAAGGACACTCGGATATCACTTTAGCTCAATCGGAGAGGAACCTCAGAGGTGTTATGATGAGGAGAAAAATCAGGGTAGGTACATAAATTCAGATATAAATTACCTTATATTTGAGCACACTAACACATCCATTAAGCTGATCCTTCACTGTAATTCCGATGTAATGATTGCGCAATGTGGTGGCAACTGCATGTTGGTAGGTGGAATTGCAGGCAGAATTGCTGGACTCTGTCATTTCCTGGTGGCGATGATAGATACAAATTCCAAAATATTTCCAGCTATTTATCCATCCATCCGAGGCATAGGAAAGAAGCAGAAAAGCCTCTCTCGGAACCAGCACAATATGCAATTTTTACATGGCAGTGCACAGTTTGGTAGCTCGTCTCCGAGTCGTAGCTCGCCTCCGACTGACTATCAGTTCCACCTTTTCCACCTAGGCCAACCACAATTTGCGGGCGCTGCACAGTTCCGTTCCCGAGGGGAACCACTACATCTTTTACATACAAACTAACTAGGAACGCTAAGTGAGGATCAGCAGTTTACATAACAGTAAACAATCATTTTAAACAAAACAACATTTGCACATATAGACATTTCTACAAAAAATTATTCACACAAAATTACAATTATATACACTAAGTTTTGTTCCCTCCAAATGGGACAAAGCATTTAAACGACTGCATAGAACCAAACCATGACATCAAAGTTTGTGCAAAGAAAGAAATATACAGTTTTATGTTATCGATTCAATCACACACATTTACAGAAGCTCAGCGATGTAACATTAAATGAAACAAAGGCGAAATAAATCAGTACAACATTAGAGCTATGGTGTTACAAGCTGTAGTGAGTTTTATTCAACATGGAAAGGTTAGGCAGTGAATGTCCATCCAGTAAATTGTTAGGCTCCTCTGGACTGTTTTAGTTGAGGGGGTCTCGTGATAGCACAGGACACAACGGACCTTATTCCGTTTTCAGTACATGTTGTTTGCTAACGGTGTCGGATTTCGCTGCTGTCAAATAGCAAATTGAGAGTAAGTATGTATTAAGACCAAAACTTGAATACGTGACATGCAATTCTAGATTAAAAGTATTTGCAATATTCATATTTTATGCCTTATGAGAGCTTTTAATCAGGGAAAGGCTTCCCAGACTCTCTATATTTCCTTATTTGATTATTGGCACTGATCAAAAGTGGAAGCGATTAAAATTGCTAGATCACACGTTGATATAAGCACGAGATAAGGACTGAAAACGTGAAATGCTGGTACATTAATAACCAGTGTAACACCCAGAAAGGTGAATAACGCAAAAGTGCGCCACGCGGGGTAGCCGCACCGTCTAGGCGCCTTGCCACGGTTCGCGCGGCTCCGTCCATCGGAGGTTCGAGTCCTCCCTCGGGCATGCGTCTGTGTCTTGTCCTTAGAGAAAGTTAGTTTGAGTTAAATTAAGTAGTTTGTAAGCCTAAGGACCGATGACCTCAGCAGTTTGGTTCCATAGGAACTTACCACCACCACATACAAAAGTGCATGCATTGTGTTGTACAGGTGCCGGATGTCAGTTTGTGGGATAGAGTTCCTTGTCTGTTGCACGTGGTCGGTCAATACGAGAACAGGTCATGGTGTTCGTAGCTGAAGCTTAGCTGTCTTTGGATGCTCGACTGGAGACAGACTGGTAATCAACCAGCTCAAGGTATCAAGTCGACTTTCTGTAGAGCATGATGAGTCAAAACAGCGGTATGTGGGTGAGAGTTATCCTGTTGGAAACTACCTCGCGAAAAGTTGCTCATGAGTGGGAGCAAGGCAGGACGATACACTTGATTGCCGGCCGGGGTGGCCGAGAGTTTCTAGGCGCTAGAGAGTGGAACCGCGCGACCGCTACGGTCGCAGGTTCGAATACTGCCTCGGACATGGATGTGTGTGATGTCCTTAGGTTAGTTAGATTTAAGTAGTTCTAAGTTCTAGGGGACAGATGACCTCAGAAGTTAAGTTCCATTGTGAGCAGAGCCATTTCAACCATTTGATACACGAGACTGGCGTAAAGATTTGCAGTCTTGGTGGGTGGGATAACCACGAGGGTGCTTGTAACACCACAGCTTAGACACTACATACCTTTTGTTGACTTATTTTGCTTTCTGTTTTGTTCAACATTCCATCGTTGGGCGTCTGTAATTATTCTATGATTAATTTGGTACTGTATAAAAATGTGTACTTTTTTGTTTATGGGAACTTTGATGTCTTGGACTTAATCATATGTAATATATTGTCTTTATTACTTACGTTCTTCGCCTCATTTGGAGGGGACCAAACTTACTTTATATAATTGTAATTTCTGTGTGAATAGTTTTTTTGTAGAAATACCAATATGTGTAACTCATCTACTTTATTTAATATGTTTGGTTGCTATTATGTAATTGTTGATCCTCAATAGGGTTTTTAGTTAATTTGTATGTAAAAGGTGGTGCGGTTCCCCTTGGGAACTGATTTGTGTCGAGTGCGCAAAATGTGGTTGGCATGGATAGAAAGGTGGAACAAAAAGTCAGTCGGGGATGAGCTACTGAACCACCGACAGCTCACGAAAAGGTTGTAAATTATACTGGTGTCGAGAGGGGCTTTTAGTGTCGTTTTGCCGGCCGAAGTGGCCGTGCGGTTAAAGGCGCTGCAGTCTGGAACCGCAAGACCGCTACGGTCGCAGGTTCGAATCCTGCCTCGGGCATGGATGTTTGTGATGTCCTTAGGTTAGTTATGTTTAACTAGTTCTAAGTTCTAGGGGACTAATGACCTCAGCAGTTGAGTCCCATAGTGCTCAGAGCTATTTGAACCATTTTTTGTGTCGTTTTCCAATATGCCAAAGCCTCGGATGGATGCAGTAACTAGCTGGAATTATGTTGCAATTGATATCTATCATCGCCATCAAGAAATGACAGAGTCCAGCAATTCTACCTGCAAATCCACCTACCAATATGCACTCGCCACCACATTGTGCAATCACTGTAATGGAACAGAAGAACTATAATAATGTGCCGTGAAGGATCAGCTTATTGGCTGTTATAGTGTGTTCAAATATAAGGTAAATTATACCTGAACTCTTTTATCTACCGTGATTTATCCTCAGTCACATATCCACTTAGGGTCCCTCCCATGCTAAAGTGCTTACCGAGTGTCCTTTATTGAAAGCATAGTAAAGTTAATGTCGCAAAACAGTGAGCTAAAATTAACATTGTTTGTTGAATGTATCTTACAAATATCTCAATTTTGTGTATCACTTCAGTAAAAGTTCAGAACGGCAACTATTGAGAGTTACATGTTCATGTTTGCTAAGTGCTTGTTTCACTAATGTAATGAAAGTGCGTTTAGTTTGCTCTACTACAGTGGTCAAGACTGAACCCCCCCTTCCCATTACTGGCAGACCAAATGCACAAAGTTACTTAATTATAGAAAGTTTCAGTTACTCTTGCTATTCCTGTCAAGTTCTGCACAGTATTGGGTTCCTCTTGTGTATTGAAGGTGCTTATTAATAGTGTAACAGGATCCACAGTTTGTCTACTGTGCTCCAGCTAAATAAAACAGGAACTTCTTTTATTCAAAGTTCAGTGAGAAAGTATTTGTTAGTGAAACACATTTAACTTTCATTCTAAATAGAAAAGTATTTAGCTGAGAGAGAGTTAACCTATGTCCAATTTATGGTTCTAAGGTGAATATTAATACTAATATTGTTGAGATTATCTTTTTTGATTAATCTCTGAAGACAATTGTGTGTATCGTTATCTGTTATATTTATGCAAATAGTTTGCTCTGCTCTAACTGTCAGCTCTCACCTTAAGGTTAATACGCAGGTGCCAGAGTTCATTGCACTCTCGTGTGACAAAGTATAGGCTGTGTTTGCCCATTGAAGATACTAATTTTTAGTTTCTTGAACAAGAATGTTACTCATTCTTATGCCTAGTTAGACTGGCTGCCGTTTTTATTATCATTTGGACAGTGTGGATAGGTAAATTATTATTTGTTACTGTTTAAATATGTACCTAATTCTGACTTTCACATCCGACAAGCCACCTCCGTTGGGTGTATCACGGTCAACTCCACAAATTTCCTTTCAGAGGGTAGTACGGCACTGTTACTTTACACCATACTAGGTTTAATAAAAATAATTTCATTATACGAACTGCCTCCAGCTTAGAGCTTATAGTATATCTGTAGCAGACGCTAGTGTTATTTGCTGACAAGTGATGCATTCGGTAGCTCCAGTCACGGTCTCGCACTCGTTCTCTTCACCCTTCAGTGAAGCTCTCACCTGTTAAAATTGCGAAACGAACAGTTCCGGCCCCCGGCTTAAGTTAATTAGTAATGGCACGGTCTCACCTCTTAGGTGGCACCGATCTTTAAGCTGCCTTTGTTTAATGAGTTATTACGTTTCGGAATAGTTATTACAGTGTTTTGCCTTTATTACAGGCGGATGTTATGTTAATTCCGTCATCGCGGGGTCTTGTAATGTTTAAAGTCGGAATCTTGTCGTAGTAAGTATCTTCGACGCATTTAATTAGGTCCGAAATAATTGTTTTGTTCAAGTCTGGAGCCAATGAAAACTTGCCGACATTTGCGCTTTCATTGTTTGTTGTCACTTAAAGCTGACTGGACCTCGGGAGTTCCAATGGCTGTAAATGTTCATGTATGTGACCGGTCGCTGCTTATGTTTTAGAGAGGCGGAGCCTGGGTACTGGGTGTGGCGTAGGACGTCCAGAAAGTTTAGCCAACATCGAGACACATCATTAACCGCTGGTTGGTTTACTCGCAAGCAGAGTTTACTTATCTGCAAATTTTTCCTATTCTTGCTACGTGTTTTGCTAACTTCCGTAACTTGTTGTGACTATTAACGTTCTCAGAGATTTTACTTAAGCAAATGTAAAAAACACTAATTGCTCACACAAGTGTTTGCCTTTAATAATAGCTTTAAATCAAAACAGTGGTTTTGTGAGTTGACACGAAACACATTGGACTGGTGTGCGTTCAATAAATGTTAGTGCCACGAATGATGTTCAGTATCCCTTTGGTCCAGTCCTTCCGAGCCCAACGTAACCAGGCACAGCAAGTAATGTATCAGGTGCTCCTGCTGTCTTACGAAATCGCACCCCAGACCATAAGGTGTAAGTCCAGCAAGCTGCATGCCGTCAACTGGCGTCCCCCTATGCAACACACGGACATCGCTGGCACGCGAGGAAGAGCCTGCTTTCATCAGGAAACAGAAGAGACTTCCTTCCTGCCCTCCAATGAGCTCTAGCTTGACAAAACTTTTCAGCGGTAGTAGTTACTTCTGTAAAATATCTGTGAGTATGCGTACGGAACGTTTCGAAGTGGAACCATCATATAAAATTAATTGTTGGTAAGGCGGGTGCCAGGTTGAGATTCATTGGGAGAGTCCTTAGAAAATATAGTCCATCAAGTAAGGAGGCGGATTACAAAACACTCGTTCGGCCTATACTTGAGTATTGCTCATCAGTGTGTGATCCGTACCAGATAGGGTTGACGGAGGAGATAGAGAAGATCCAAAGAAGTGCGGCGCGTTTCGTCACAGGGTTATTTGGTAAGCGTGATACGGTTACGGTGATGTTTAGCAAACTCAAGTGGCAGACTCTGCAAGAGAGGCGCTCTGCATCGCGGTGTAGCTTTGCTGTCCAGCTTTCGAGAGAGTGCGTTTCTGGATGAGGTTTCGAATATATTGCTTCCCCCTACTCATACCACCCGAGGAGGTCACGGATGTGAAATAAGAGAGATTCGAGCGCGCACTGAGGCTTTCCGGCAGTCGTTCTTCCCGCGAACCATACGCAATTGGAACAGGAAAGGGAGGTAATGACAGTGGCACGTAAAGTGCCCTCCGCCACACACCGTTGAGTGGCTTGCGGTGTATAAATGAAGATGTAGATGTAGGTTTGGAGTCGATGGAATACACGCTTCATAGCGTCTGCCTCGGAGCTATCGTTGAACTAACCGATTTGCAAGTGTTCGTTGTGTCACAGTAGTGTTACTTGCTGCCGAAATTGCTGGTGCACGATGTGCCAGAGCCATACTCTGAACACAGAGGTCTTCCCTCTCGATTGTGTAAAGTGGCTGCTTGTAGCCCAGTCTCGTTGCGAAAGTGCGTTCTCGTGACAACCGTATGCAGTGGCATCATTCCTGCCAAGTAATTCTGCAGTGTCGTGGAAGGAACATCCAGCTTCTCAGCTTCTCATAGCTCTACAATGCGACCTCGTTCAAACTCAGTGAAATGTCGATAATGGTATGTTTGTCTCCTTAAGGACATTCTTGACTAACATCAACTCACCAGGTCCACTCTCATAGGTAGCTAACGCTTTCGACTGTTACAAGGTGTCTACGGTCGCAGGTTCGAATCTTGCCTCGGGCATGGATGTGTGTGATGTCCTTAGGTTAGTCAGATTTAATTAGTTCTAAGTTCTAGGCGACTGATGGCCTCAGAAGTTAAGTCGCATAGTGCTTAGAGCCATTTGAACCATTTTGTTACAAGGTGTAAATAAAGAAAACACTATTAGTATCCTCACTGCGACTGGTGCGACATTTGAGTAAACATCATGTTTCAGATACAGATATACACTATTCGACTTTCGTTTCTATCGCCCAATACCCTCCTTGTGTGAGTTTTTTTCCCCGTCGGGTTACTTGTACTTTTCTGATTTTCTGACTCACAACATAATGCAGTAGAACATGGGTCTCCAAACTACGGCCCGCGGGCCGAAACCGGCCCGCGAGGGCCGGGAAACCGGCCCGCGTTAGCTGGCCGGACATCTCCGATATACGGCCCGCCAAATATTTGAGGTGGTACCTATACTGCCAACAATAGAGTTTCGAGCCCTATCGCGACCAATACACCGCGACATTGGCTCTGCTACTCGCTACAAGACTACATATCTAAACTTATAGTTACGCCACTTGAAATAACAATGCGTTGACATACTCTACCTCTGTTACGTCTTGCAGTAATAGTGTTGCTAGCAATGATTTTGAGATTTCGTTAACTTTGCAGGACGCTTTCGTGAAGAATGTGCAGTGACATACTTTTTTGTCGGTGAAATTCGCCAGAATGAAATACGCCAGAATTTCGGTCAGGTACGTACACCAATCAAAATTATGTAATTAAATAAAAATGGTAGTTCGTTTCAGTGCTAGCTATTCCCACAACCTCAGATTTTTGCGATTTCATATTTCCTTTAGCCTTACATTACGGTGATCATGGGGGTGCTAGGGTGCTTTAATCCCACTAGGTAGATCTTGGCCCTTATGACTTCGTGGAGGAGTCAATGTGGCCCGCGGACTAAAAAGTTTGGAGACGCCTGCAGTAGAAGGTCGCTAGTGGTGGTGTCAGTCACTGCGGCCGCGTACAGTACCGCGGAGGGACTGCAGCGGAAGCGAGTGTACCGGCATGGCGGCCGCAGGGCTGCAGCTCGCATGGCGGGAGCGCCTTTGTGTTAACAATGCACAGGTAGGCCAGCTCCAGCGGCAGCGGCGGCGCACACAATCCGCGCCCCCAGCCTACAACAAGGCGTTCGTTCAGCACACAGCGCTCGCGAGGCGCGCGGAGCGGCGCGAAAGCGGATTTCCTGCGCAGCGCTGCGCCGCGCCGCGCGGCGGAGGCAAACTATTTAGCTGATACAATGGCAAGCGTCCGCTAATTGAGCACATTCTGCGCCTCGGCCGACTGCTAGAAATCCTCTCGATTCGCCCGGCACAATGCAGCGCTCGGAGCGCCGCTAATACGCTCGTATACACAGCTTATTGTTGTAATTACTGTGTAACGAGCGCGTAACTCGTTGGCTGCGAGGGGAAGGGTCACGCTGGCAGAAACGCCGCACTGCCCTTTCCTTACAGTCCGGGTGTGCGTCTGGCATCTCACTTCTCCGACGACTCGCTAATTCGTTACTCGCTGCTTAGAGGAGCACAGCAAATTCTCCATTACGCGAATGCAATCTTTTACATGTGGCAGCAACTGGAAAGGCTGACTGGATCTGGAATGCTGCAATAAACGCTCATGTTGGATACAGAACGGACACACAAGTGAGTTACACTGAACAGATCCTCTACACAGACCCGGTTTAAGGTCGCGCTCGGCCCGTATCACTAACGACGTACGAAACACCTATTCAGCATTAACTGGGCTGTTTTATAAAACAGATCTGAAGATGGTCATTATAGACCGAAAATAAAGGAAATTTATAAGAAAAAATATTTCAGTCATCTAAGAATTAGCTTGCGTTTACAGAGAAAAAGGTTCAACTTTGAACATGGCTGACATTTGCAGTAACCGTATACACAAATTTGAAAAATACGTAAAGATCTGCCAATCGGTTGCATACGTTTTCTATATACCTTGATCAGGTTTCGTCACCTCTAAGTGTGACTTCATCAGAAGGTGATATTTGACGATATGTTCTTCATGTAATTACCTTACCTTCTGATGAAATCACCCTTAGAGGTGACGAAACCTGGTCAAGGTATATAGAAAACCTATGCAAACGGTTGGCAGATTTTTACATATTTTTCAAAAGAGAATACGGTTTTGCATCAAAAAATTGAACTTAAGTTTTGGTACATCTACTTACACCGTGTTTACACAGGCGAAGCGACCACTCAGTTCTTACTTTCCGTATCAGTGTGTACGCAGGGCCTGTAATGCTACCAAGGACGGCCGCCTTTTATTGGTGGTGGCAAAATTTTAATTTTTCGTATGATTCCAAATGAATTAAACAAGACAAAGGAAGAGGAAGTCTGGGATAAATCGGAAATATAAATCAAAAACAAAACATAGTGTTGAATGTTGGGCTCCATGTGGTTCCCAAGTCGTGCAGCGGTCGTAAACCATAAAATTACCAAGTATGCAGCAAGCAGTCGCAAACTCATGTTTTATTTATTCACTTTTACAAATCGATTTCAACTGATTAACAGCCATCATCGGTGCTTTCAACCAATATGTGCACTGAGTAGTATTCAGGGCACATATTGGTTGAAAGCACCGATGATGGCTGTTAATCAGTTGAAATCGATTTGCAAAAGTGAATAAATAAAACATGATTTTGCGACTGGTTGCTGCATATTTGGTAATTTTCAAACATAGTTTCTTACGGAACATTTTCTACGGTACTGTGAAACAGATGAGAAAGGAAGCACCGGAGTTTGTCACCTTGATCGCGTCTTTCAAAATAGAAAAGCTCACAAGTGCCGATGTTGCTAACTCAGCTTCTACCATGCACCTACACAACACATGAAATGTACCAACGTCAGCTGGAAAGCTCCTACAGAAGCGACAAACTTTATAATTGCTACTACAATATAAAGACAAATCGCTGTCTAACATTATTAAAGTCTTGAAAGTTCTTGATCGACTTACTCCAAATTTTTACATGATACTCTAGTAAACATTCGACGTATATAGGCTACACAATCTGTTAGTATAACTTGTATATAAATATGTAAGCGAGCACAATCCCTGTACATGAGAGGCAATATCCTGACTGACTGACTGACTGACTAAGGATAGAAACTTGAAATTAGGAGAAGGTTTCGATCTTACGCTGTAGGCGATGTTTAAGAAGGGACTCTCCAAAGTTGCATTCGTTAGGGGGCGAAATAGGAAATGAAGGGTTGTTTTCAACATGTCATTACGCTTACGAAAATTGGTATTTGGTTTCACCGTCAGTTATAAAGAAATACTTGTGTCAGATTTTTTGTAAATTTTACTCTATGGGGATGAAAAAGCGGTTTTTTTGAAAGTATATCATTATTAAAGAACTACTGAAGTACTTTTAAATCCTTGAACAGTGGTTTTGGAAATCTAACCCCTAAGTAGGTGAAGCAGGGTATGAGATTTTATACGGAAATATTATATACGGAATTTTAATACATAATTCAGAAATGAAAAATATGTGTTTCACTGTATCTGGAAATTCAGCCTGACTCACCATCGTCCAGCCAAAATCTCTATGAAAAGAGACTTGAAGTTAAAATAGGGTGTGGATCTCATAATTAAGACGTCGTTTAAGAAGTAATCGTCTGAAATTCCACTCCTAACGGAGTGAAATGGGGGATGAAAGGCTCTTTGAAAGTACATCGCTATTAAGATAATTTTGAATCTAGAACTACGAAAACTGGTGTTTGGTTGCTTAGTCAGAATATAAGAGATACGTTTCTCAACATTCTTGGAAATTCGACCAATAAGGGGGTAAAATAAAATTAGATAATTACTAAAGTACTAGTTAAGAATTTTTAAAACCCCATATATGACGACTTGCATTTAACTTTTCGATTAGAAATTTAAAAAAATATTGTTTCATTTCCTAGAATTTCGGACCTTAATGGAGTGCAAAAGGTCATGAGAACTTTTAGGAAAATAATTCATATATCAAAAAATTTGAAACCTAAATTTACGAAAATTAGTATTTCGCTTCTAGGCGGGATATAAACAAATACTTGTTTGGAAACGAAAGTTGCTATGGAAATATCCCCACAAGAAAGCAAAATGACTGATTAACAAAATCTTTGGACTCCAGCTACCAGAATCGTTTTTGGTCAAAAGTACATTCGGAAAAGATCATGCTTATATGGCCTTAATTGGCGAGAAATGTTTGGAAGGTGTTCCAATTTGGGAACAACATAAAAATTCGATTAAACAGAAACAAAAGAAAATCTCTGTAGGCCATAATGTCTACACGAGTGAAACAGCGGGAACTAAGCTACTAATATTTAACGAGGAAACGTTGTTAGCAAAATCTTGAGAAGTTCTTCACCAATTTACTTCAATTTTTACAAAACGTCTAATAAAAATCCCGAAGGACGCAGACTAAAGATACATTTCTTTAAACAATAATGTCCCGCTGTTCTGATAAAACCGACTGCAAGAAGATAATGCTTTTATGTGATAATGTGCGGTTTCGTTCAACACATAATCAAAAATGTTTTACATCGCCGGCCGCTGTGGCAGAGCGGCTCTTGGTGCTTCAGTCCACAACCGCGCTGCTGCTACGGTCGCAGGTTCAAATTCTGCCTCGGGCATGGACGGGTGGGATTTCCATAGCTTAGTTAGCTTTAAGTAGTTATGAGTCTAGGGGACTGATGACGTCCGATGTTAAGTCCCGTGCTGCATAAAGCCACTTGAATTTAATTTTTTTATTTTTATTTATTTATGTATTTATTTATTTTTGCGTCACCCCGGATCCCAGAACTCCTGAAGATACGTCGACTGTGGATATTGTATCGCAGATACAGCCCCTTTGACTGTTCAGAGGTGTCACTACGCCCGCCCAAAGGTGTAAACAACCATGCATTAGCAGCGCCTATTAGACGGAGGGGTCCGACAGCCGATCAGTTCCTATAATTAACACCAGGAAGTACACGGCTCCTGTTGTCTGTAGTTCAACCATGCCTAGACGGTGAATATCGCTGTTCGATCGCGTCCTCGTTGTTACTTTGTGCCTGAAGAGGCTCTGTACAAGGTAACAGTCGAGGCTTGTCGAAGTGAACCAATGCGATGTTGTTCGGACGTGGAGCAGATACAGAGAGACAGGAACTGTCGATGACATGCCTCTCTCAGGCCGCACGCGGGCTACTAGTGCAGTGGATGACCGCTACCGACGGATTATGGCTAGGAGAAACCCTGACAGCAACACCACCACGTTGAATAATGCTTTTCGTGTAGCCACACGACGTCGTGTATTGACTCTAACTGTGCACAATAAGCTGCATGATGCGCATCTTCATTCCCGATGTCCACGGAGAGGTCCATCTTTGCAACCACGACACCATGCAGAGCGGTACAAAGGGGCCCAACATCATGCCGAATGGACCGCTGACGATTTGCATCATGTTTCTTTCATCAGTGAGTGTCGCATATGCCTTCAACCAGACAATCGTCGGAGACGTGTTTGGAATCAACCCCGTCAGGCTGAACGCCTTAGACACGACGTCCAGTGACTGAAACAAGGTGGAGGTTCACTGCTGTTTTGGGGTGGCATTATGTGGGGCCGACGTACGCCGCTGGTGATCATGGAAGGTGCCGTAACGGCTATACGATACATGAATGCCATCCTCTGACCATATCAGCATCGTATTGGCGAGGCATTTGTCTTCCTGGACAATTCTCGCCCCTTCCTTCAAGATAACGGCATCGCTCGACTAGAGTGGCAAGCATGTTCTCCAGACATGAACCCTATCGAAAATGTCTGGGATAGATTCAAAAGGGCTGCTTATGGACGACGTGACCCACCAACCACTCTGATGGATCTACGCCGAATCGCCGTTGAGGAATGGGATAATCTGGACCAACGGTGCCTTTATGAGCTTGTGGATAGTACGCCACGTTGAATGTGGGCATGCATCAATGCTAGAGTACGTGCTACTGGGTATTAGAGGTACCGCTGTGTACAGATATCTGGACCACCACCTCTGAAGGTCTCGCTGTGTGGTGGTACTACATGCTAAGTGTGGTTTTCATGAGCAATAAAAAGGGCGGAAACGATATATATGTTAATCTCTATTTCAATTTTGTGTACAGGTTCTGGAACTTTCGGAACCGAGGTGATGGAAAAGTTTTTTATGTATTTCTTAAGAACGAAAATAGTACTTTTCAACCTATTTATGTTAATCTCTATTTCAATTTTGTATACAGGTTCTGGAACTTTCGGAACCGAGGTGATGGAAAAGTTTTTTATGTATTTCTTAAGAACGAAAATAGTACTTTTAAACCATGAGACAAATTTTACCCGTTTACATTCTTTCTCCTTACATATAACTAAACAACTATTGTACACACGTCCATGTGCTGCTTTGTTTCCTTTCTCGCAGTCATTTTTAACAGAAAATATTAATCGCTGCATTTGTGGCTTATCGGCTCGTAACAGCAATACTACTACGGAAGTTGAATCGTTCGCAACACTGTAATCCAGATCAAAACTATACGAAATGCCGTCATTGAAGCCACTTTCTTCACACAGCGGCAACAGGAGAAGTCGCCATTACCCCTTACACAAATGGTTCCAACCGATTTACCCATTCATATTAAAGCGACTTCAGTTCCCAGTCGGGGTACATTAAGTTAGGCTTCCATGGGGTCTGTGGTGTCAATCGAAGGCATCATGACAGCTGGGGACTACGTGAACATTATTGCGGACCACCTGCGTCGTTTCATGCTTGAAGCCTCCCGTACGGCGATGACATCTTCCAGCATAATAACTGTTCGTGTTGCTAGGTCAAATTCGTACTACAGTGGTTTGGAATAACAATAAACATGGTTCGAAGTCAGAGACGGACGAGTGGGGGTAAGAGCAGATGGACGGAGAGAAGGGTAGAAGTGGACCCAGGGAAGGCAAGAAGGAGATTGACAGAAAGAGAGGAGGGCGAGGTGCAGAGAGAGATGGAAGGAGAAGAAGAGCAGAGAGAGATAGAGGAAGAGGGGTCTAGGATGTATCCTATACCCATACTTAGCAATTGCGAAGCATTGCCGGGTTCGCTGGTAGAGAAATAAAGCTAAATGTCAGCCTGTGGCTCAACGTATTCACTGCGGTGGACAGCTTTCAATGTTTCTAATTCGTTTTCAGTCAGTCATGAGGCTGCAACAGCGTGCAGGCCACAACACCAGTAGGGAGTGCCCACTGCAGAGGACTGAGTGCATTTTCAGTCTCAGGACAGTTTCAAATCGTCAAAGAATCGACCATTAACAGCTGTCCAACGTAGTGGACGCTACGCGCCAGAAGGTTAAATACGTATAGGGGTATCGCTGAGATAAACACTTTTTAATGAATAAAGAAAAAGTAAAACATTTATTGCCCGTCACATGCCATAGTCTTTTGAATCCAGACATTGTGATAAAGGAAGCTTTTAGTCGTAGGAAGATCTACGGCATTCTTTCCACATGAGTCCCTCCCTTCTGAATAACCCATTAATACCATTTAGACTGATGAGCCAAAACACTGTGACCACTGCCCGTCCGCGAAACTGAATGCCTTCTGTCGGCGTTGCGGGGAAGTGACGCAGTAAGGAAAGAATGCAAGCGGAACAGAGACGAATGGGCAGTCATGACAACGAAGATACTTGCCGCAAATGCCGACACCCACTGATATACCCGCTTTTAACACAAGGCCCATTGTTGTGGCGCTATGGCTGGAAACGAAAATCTCGGAAACGGCGAAGCTGGTCGCCTATTGCGTATTACTGTCGGGGGCAGCTATGGAAAGCGGTGAAATAACGAAATGGCCGTACGGTACTGGATGACCATGTCTCAACACGAAACTCAGAGGTCGGAGGATAGGTAGCGATCCGTGGCAAGTCTGGCGACAGAATACAATGCTGGTGTAGGGACAAGTGTATCGGAGCCGTTCAAAGGCCATTGTTAAACATATAGGTTCACATCACACGACACCTACTTGTTCTGTGTTGACCCAACGACAAAGTGGATTATGATTGCATTATGCACAGCATCACTGAGTTTTCACCGTGGACCAATAGAAACCTATCACCTGTCGAGCGAATCGCATTTATTGTTACACCAGGTCGACCGTTGGGTCCTTACGTGCCATCATCCAGAAGAATGGCTGCACGAAACATGCACTGCGCCATAGATAAAAACCGGTGAACGCAGAATTATGCTATGGGGTACATTAAGTTAGGTGTCTGTGATGTCAATCGAAGGCATCATGACAGCTGGGGACTACGTGAACATTATTGCGGACCACCTGCGTCGTTTCATGCTTGAAGCCTCCCGTACGGCGATGACATCTTCCAGCATAATAACTGTTCGTGTTGCTAGGTCAAATTCGTACTACAGTGGTTTGGGGTGCATTTTATTGAACCAAAAATTGATGTCTTGGCCAGCAAATGCGCCTAATCTGAACCCATTGGAATACGAATTGGGTGCCAGCTGCGTGCTATAAACCATCATCTCGTAATTTGCGGGAATTGCTTGACCTATGCCTAGACATTTGGTGCCGCATACCTCTGGAATCCTATCAAAGATTTATAGAACCCATGTGAAGCAGAACAAGCAGAACCTCTGTTGTAGTGTTTGATAAGTGGAAGGACACACTATTTAACAGGTGGTCGTAAAGTTTTGGCTCATTGATGTTCTTCTAGTCCCGCTCCTATATATATATATATATATATATATATATATATATATATATATATATATATATATATATATATATATATAGCGCTAAACTGTGCGTCGTGTTGTAAGATAATCTCTGTCACTACTTAACGGTAAAAATGTGCCAAGTGTCGTAATCATCGTCGTCCATAAGCCAAGTTCCGTAGAAGTCAATGTACATACCTTGTAATAAACAAAAGTGAAATGCTATGCGTATAGATATCTTAGTTATTACGCTTATTGAGGTGATGAAGTAAGTATTGTAATGTAACGTGATGGTGTGCTACGGAAAAGGCTGTCTCATTGTAGCTATACCACAAAGTTACTACTAAAACATGTTTTCCTTTTCAGAAGAATTCAGAAAATCTGTGCAATGATAAAACAGACACACCGCAAAAGCAACAATGTTAATTGTATCACACATTAGTAGCGTCGTGATATAATCGTGTAGCTGTCAAATAAACTAACCACTGTGTCTTCTGGTAGCTCTCAGAAGGTACTTTGAATCCAAAATGTATTTTCAAGTAAACTAAAATGTTGCATTAAAATCTCATTAGCAGTACCGGTATATGTTCTATGTATGTGAACCTTACAGTCATTACGTAATTGTGCAACTCACAAGCAAGAATGTACACACACAATAATACTGTGTCATCTGTTCACTATAACAATGCATTCGTAATTACTGTCTAAATATGTTCCCTAGGTTCTAGACTGGATAGTTAACTTCAAACATTGTTGCATGTTAACAGTTTCTAAGTCTGGCAAAGCATACTAGTAATGTGAAGTGAAAAGTTTTATAGCAAAGACTAAGTTAAAAAGCAGATTATCTCTCAAACGGTTTTACATGCGAAATGTGGTGCAATCCTTTACCCTTTCTAGTGCGCAGAGTTTCAACTTCAAAGCAATTATGTTGTATACTTAGGTAGGGAATACTAAAATTTTTCTCAAGGTTAACGTCTGTTATTTTTCTCCGAGCCAGCCGGTGCACATGGCTGCCTGAGGTGCGAGTCATTGTCTGTTTCTTTGTTGGCGCGTGTCGTTATTGGGATTTGGAGGTCTAACTTCTATAAATTCACCTTGTCGAGAGGGCCCTGCCCTATTTGAAACCTGCCAGTTCTGATGAAGTTCAGGTCTGCCATTACGATTATATCGTCTGTCGTCATGTCGGTAGATAGTATTGTATCTTTCTTGTCGGTCACGTGGTGGAGAATTTCTCCCTGAATCGTAACTCCGCGGAGGACCGTTGTGTCTGAAGTTACTCTGTCTCCCTTGATAATTGTTTTGATTCCCATATTGTCTGCTTCTATGGTTGTCTGTCACATTCATTACTATGGAAATGCTATCTTTCTCTGTAATTATTACTACTCTGCCAACGGTTGTCATACGAGTGGTGTCTGTTTTGGTCACGATTAACGTTGTAAGAATAGCCTTGTCCTGTCCAGTTATTATTCCTTTCATAGCGGAATTGTGATGGATGTGACCTGTAATTGTTGTGTTCCTGTTTTCGCGTCCCGCGATTATCAGTGTCAATTTCTAATTCTTGTAACAGTCCCTGAAAAGCTTCAGTGTCGTCTTTGCAACGTCCTGCCAAAATAATATGTCCTAAATGTTCAGGCAATTTGATTAAGCAAATGCGGATGAGTTCTGAGGGGCTGTATGGGTTTGAAAGATACTGATTCTTATGTGACATGTCTTCGAAATATTTGACAAGACTAGAAAATTCCGATTGTTCGAAATGTTTCATCATTATGATGCTATGTTTTACTCGGTCTTGTGTAGCTTGAGACCAATATTCTGAGATGAAGGCGTGATAAAATTCTCCTTCACTGTGACAATCGTGAATGACCGATTGCATTCTTACAACTGGTTCATTCTCTAAGAAGGCACACATAAATTTTAACCTGTGCTCCAATGACCAGTTGGGAGGAAACTAATGAGAGAATTGATGAAGCCATGCTTGAGGATGAATGTTGTTGCCAGAATTCTTGAATGCTTTGAATTTACGTATAGTAATGAACAACTTATAGTCAAAATCATCTTGTCGGCGAGTCGCATATCGGTCATTGTTACTTCGTTTCGGCGGTTCAATCTCAAAATTCAGTGCGCCTTGCCAATTTTTTTCATAATTTCCGAAATGCACTGTGTTATTATTTTGTGACTTTTCTGTATTTCTAAGTCCCTCTTCCCATGTTGGTGCGCGAGTCTCCTCTGAAATATGTAATTCTTGTATTACCTGTGTCAACAGATCTTGTACTTCCCGGATTTCTCTTCTGTACTGTTCATTGATTTGATTCTGATTTTATTTGAATTTTCTAATATGTTCATACTCTTCTGTGTCAGTGAAGGCTACAGCTCTTGTGTCATTCATATCATCCTCGTACCTTTGTGGATAAGTTGGTGAACTGATCCGAAAGTTCGGCTACTTTCTCCGATAGAGAACTTATTTCCTCAGTGTGTTTTTCTGAACCAAATTTCAGAGTGTCCATTTGTGTTGAAATCTTATCTACTGTGTCCTTTAACTTTTCCTGAGTTTTTGCAAGTTGTGTAACTGAATCGGTAGATGCAACTGAGTCAATTTTAGCTTGCAAGGTGTCGTGATTTTCATGAACAATAGTTTGCAGTTCCTTTATGGCTGCTTCGTGATTCTGTAATGCATTTTCATGACGCGAAAAAATAGGTTGAAAATGCTCACAGGCTTTTTGACATTTTGATTCGATTTTAAGTATCCCAGCACTTAAACCTTCACGTGTTTGTTCAAGCGTTTGTTCTATTGAGTCTAACCTCTGAAGCTGTTGCTGTGTTTGTCTCTGGTTTTGTTCCATCGTGTCTAACTTTTGAAGATTTTGTCCCATGTGTTTCAGATTTCGTTCAAGCGTTGTGTCTAACTTTTGAAGCGTTTGTCTCATTTGTTGCATTAACTGTAATAACAATGCACTGGTGTCTGAAATATGTTCCTCAGTGCTATTCGGCAGTGCATCTGAACCGGCAATATTCGCATTTTGAAAAGCAGAAAATGTGTCTTATTGGAGAAAACGGTGAGGATTCAAAACCTGAATCTACAGTATTTTCAAGATTGTGTCCTGTCATTTCGGATTCCCGAGGCGAGCTGTTGCCGACTGCTTTCGTTTTCACTGTCATTTCTTAGTTTACTTTGGAGCCTAGTATTACGTTTTTCACACGCCATTATTGTCACAATATTTCACACGATAACACAGATGGGCACAATTGGAAGAGTAAAATAAGAAAACACATAAACATAGCACTGAAAATAATATCTAGTTAATTGCAAGCGCAGCTGCAAAATACTTGGTGCAAATCTACATGCATGCCACAACTATTTTACTATACAACAATGAAAACTACAACTACAACGAAGATTCTCTCTACAATTACACGCTAGCAATAAACAACAGCTACACTAATTACACAAACTACAAGAAAAAATCTGAAGATTCCAGTGAGGTGTCCTCCGCTAAGGGTAGACATATGAAACGTCCCCTTAGAAAAATTAATGAATTACTGTGCTCATAAACCTCTTACATTATTTGATTTCTAACAGCTGAGCAGAACTGAAGGTACTCAGACATTTCGCTCTTTACCTATTCTGATCAACACTAAACTGAAACACAATGTTTTTAGCGCAACGCAGTCTGACTTTCAATAATACCTACAAATGAATGGCCCTGACTAACATTAACCTATACCTTTCACATATCACTTGCCTTACAAAAATCTTCGTTACTCGAACTACTGCAATAAAGCGAGAGCCACTACTGCCAGCTAAATAAAAGATTCAAACTACTGAAGGCACTAACTACTGATAGGCATAGATAGCAAATGAAAGATTTTGATAGAGAACAAACAGTGTATTTACCTTAATAATGTTCAAAAGTCATAATATATATATAGCATTTCATGACATACAGTCTTACAAATTTACTGTCTCTGATGGACACGCGTCCAGATCATCCGCTCTCAAAACTCCGCCATTTCTCTCCCCCACATCTACCACTGCTGGCGGCTCACCTCCAACTGTGCAACGCTACGCGCTGTTTACATCTAACTGCCCACTACAATAGAGAATCTTTCAACAATGCAAACCAGACACAGACTGCACACTGCACACAGCACAGCCAGTGATTTCCATACAGAGCGCTACTTGGCGGACAAGATGATGGAACATATGTTAAGACATCAGGAAATAACTTCCACGGCACTACAGGGAAGTGCAGACGATAAAAACTGTAGAGAAGATGGAAATTGGGATACATTCAACAAATAACTGAGGACGTAGGTTGCAAGTGCTACTGTGAGATGAAAATGGTGGCTCAGGAGAGGTATTCGTGGCGGGACGCTTCAAACCAGTGAAAAGGAAGGTAACTGAAAAAAATCCAAAAACCACAGAAAGTTCAAGGACTGGAACCTCCCGGGCAAAAAGGGTTGGCTTGAAAATTCCATGCAGGGAGGCAAAATCCATGGAGCCGTCCCTGTAAGTAGAAAATTAACGAGTTTTCCAAGTAGATGGCATCAGTGAAATTATCTGAAAGCTGGACGGACGTTTACTCACCGTTGCAGGCACTGATTGACCAGTAATGACTGTCATTACTGCACCCTGTGACGTGAAGTAGTTGCTTAAACAATTTCCCTTAAAATTCCGAGAGTGAAGGTGGAAGTGTTTCTTCTGTTAAGTTATGGTAGTAATCTATAACATTGGAGTCCATTGAACAGTCGTAGGGGAAAGTGTTGTAGCTTTTTGCAGCTTGCTGAGTCCGCCTGCTCAGCTTTCTTTACTACATTTTTGCTGGATGGCATTAAGTCTATGTGTTTGCAGTCTGAAATACCAAAAATTTCTATTGAATGTAAGACTCAGAGCATGTTCCAACGTACAACGTGGTTATCTACCTATGAACAGACATTCTACTGGAATTAAGAAGCGTTTAAAACGAGAAAATCTTGTCATAATTATATTTAATTATATACCTGTTTCTTATTTACTGCAGTACACGTCAAATATCAATAAGTGAAACCAATTAAACAGAAATAGTGTCAGAAAAGAGTTACAAGTTAAATACATTCTGAAGGAGAAGCTATTAGAAACTGAAACAATTTTGCGTTTTCAAGGCAAGTACAATTATTAATAAATTAACGAATCTCAGTTCGTTAGCAAGTACAATTATTAATAAATTAAGGAATCTCAGTTCGTTAGATGTATCACTCATTCCATGAAAGACGTACTTCTGTTTTGTAGTACAAGTTGGTGCACGACCGACGAGGCATGTCTTGATTACCCGCAAGTTATATAAACAGCTCCAAGTCAGGGGGAAAGATACGTGTTTTAACTGCTGATAGCATTAGTGACTCTGAACAAAAAACTTTATGTTGACATATGCACTATTCCGAATGATTTCCGATTTTTAATGTACATTTCTATTTATTTTTTGTATTATTCGTAGTCATTGCTTACAACGTACCATAGTAGCATAGAGGAAGTTGAGACGGACGTTTTGATACAGGAGGCTTGTAGTCAAACAAGTCGGAAAACTACATCAATCTGGCCTACAAAAAGTACTTAAGCTACAGCGCACACGCGTCGCGCGGGACTTCCAATATTCTCGTAATCTCTTAGCGCAAACTGTTAGTCCTATACAAAAAATAAATAGAACCTTTTTTGCAGCAAATTTAATTTAGTTTAATTGTGTACTGAGACCCGTTTTCGTTGGAGTGTGGGTTTTTCGAATTATTAAAGAGAAACCTACAAAAATGATGCCGGCGGGAGTGGCCATGCGGTTCTAGGGGCTACAGTCTGGAGCCGAGCGACCGCTACGGTCACAGGTTCGAATCCTGCCTGGGGGCATGGATGTGTGTGATGTCCTTAGGTTAGTTAGGTTTAATTTGTTCTAAGTTCTAGGTGACTGATGACCTCAGAAGTTAAGTCGCGTAGGGCTCAGAGCCATTTTTGGAGAAAAATGATATTAAATGTCTTTTATTTCGGAAACCATTGACAATAGGTCATATTGTGATCGTGTGGGTGTTATTCTGTCATTCTGCGCAACGGATTAACCTGAGTTGGCTCCAGCAAGATGCCATTTCCACCCCTACACTAGTACAGAAGTCAGACAAACGCTCCTATCTAAAGAGAAATGCCTGGAAAACTTTCAGCAAAAATATCTTCTGGAGTCATGTGCACTGTAAGAAAATGACATTAAAATTCACAAAATTTTTAACATAACTAGTGGGATACTTGGGTACTGGAGTAATGTTAGTTAGTGTAAGAAAAACATGAAACTAACGAAAATTATTATTTATTTTGCAAAATTTCTGAGAAATCACAATGGAACTTTTAGTTACGAATGGAACAAGCTATTTCTGGGTTCCTTTCGGAGTGTGAATTTAACCCTTAAGGATAAGATTCGCTAATGAAATTTCTATCAAAGTTTAAGATTGTTAATGACTTGGCAGAATGGCTGAGACCCACGCCTACTCAACTTGAATAATTATCCGTTAGAATGTTGCTAGGTACGGCCAAGGCTGTCGCTTGTGAAATGCAGTGAAGTGTACTGTTGTGGAGGAAATATGGAGCTCTCAAGAGCTGTAGCGCACAATACCATAAGCTGCAATGACTGCTGTCTGCGCCACTCGCTGCTGACAAATAAGATATGTCTCGTTCCATCTGGATTGACCTATGCCAATCAAACTTTACCTAAGCTTTGATGAGGTCAAGGACCCCCATTCGCCCCTAGTCTAACTATTGGCGTGGTACACCAGTCAGATAACCAGTCCACCATGATGCCACTAAAAAAATTCACTCAGAAATGTTTAACTATAACTCTGTTGGTGCACACCACACAATAAGTGTGGTGGCCAACACAGTGAACAACGCTTAATCGCAAGGACTCAATATAGAGTTGCACTCCAATTCGCTCTCGACAGAGGTGCTCTCCCAGTGAAGTACTGAGGAGAGACTTGTTCCTCACTCTTTGAGTACATGCACGTGCGCACATGCTCTCGTTACGTGTTCTCACTCCAAGAGCGACAACAGAACAGCTCCTGTCCACATCAGATGTGAAGGGGTATATCTTTTGGTCTCTTCCATTACTCTTCCAGCTCAAGGTGTCAGGAATATTGTGTGCCAATCAGCATTGCTCTTCTAAAACGGGAGAATGACGTTTCATTTAAGGCGACCAATCCGGAATTCTGTAGCATCTGCGTTTGGCGTTTGCTGTCTCCCTGTGAAAACTTCTGAAACTGCATGCTATGTTTGTAAAGAATGTGTAGATTGGGTGTTCCCACACAATGTAGTGGAATATGCTTTTAAGCCGAACACGGGGTTGTTCTTCCTTCCATTCGAGCATACGCCGTCTGCTCTATGGGCGGTCGCCGGCCAATATAGGTAAGCATGCTCATCCTCTGAAGGGACCGGACTCCCGGCGTGTGGTCTGCCTCTCTCGAACTAAAAGCTCATGTCTCGTGTCTGGAATGTGTGTGTGCATGCCAACCTTGAGTATTTCAATCTCGGTGCGCATTTGCGATTTACTAGTTATTTGCATATCTTTTATATGAATTCATAGAACATTGACTTTTTCTTATCGAGTTTGGATTTGAAAGAAATGTCTTCATGTTCGGAATATGATTGTGAGGGCGGAATATGTAAGCAATGAAAGTCAGGAGACCACGACGTCTAACAATATGTCCATATGAAGATTTTTGTTCAGAATCATTAATACTGATGTGTCTTAAAGCATGTGTCTTTCCTCCAGACTCGCCCTTTATTTAGCACTTAACTCACCATGAAACTCTATACCTGGAGAATTTACGATATTTTCCAAAAAGCTCTGACGTATGCGTGTTACGAATAGCAGATTGACAGATACATTGCATACGGATATGCGGCGTAACTGTTCATTTGCACTTCATAATGTGTACTTCTTGCGATGGCTGGCCGCTGTGGCCGAGAGGCTCTAGGCGCTTCAGTCTGGAACTGCGCGACCACCACAGTCGCAGGTTTGAATCCTGCCTCTGTCATGGATGTTTCTGATGTCCTTAGGTTAGTTAGGTTTAAGTAGTACTCAGTTCTAGGGGACTGATAACCTCAGATGTTAAGTCCCATAGTGCTCAGACCCATTTGAACCATTCTTTTCAGATGATTTTAATATTTTTGGTAATATCATTTTGAATATATGGACCTTTAGAAAAAGGATCCTTGCCTAAACTAGTCACCAGGTAAGTAAAAACGTGAAGTTTGCAACTTTGGTGGATTTTCCTCTACTGATTAGCAGAAGTTGCTGACCTGCAATTATTCCAGCATGTTGGCAATCAGCAGATACATTTCCGTTTTCTGTAGACAAAATACTTTGACCTCTCCAATGATCCACAGTTTTTTAAATTTCTGTTTAATATCCTTTCTGGTTAGCTTACACTGAAAACTATTTGTAAATAATGATATGTAATTTCATGGAATATTTTAAATCTTGTCAGCATTTAGTTCCTTGTAAATTTCATCCCAAATGATCACTTGTAAACTGTTCTTAAAAACATTTGTCTTGGAGTCATTAATTATTGTAACTTATTTCCACTCAGCAGTACCACACTGTAAGGCACAATATTGTTTATCCTAACTAACCGTGCATCATGATCAAGGAGAGAATTTGTTACTGGGTAAACAATTATTTTCTTGCTCTGTGTTTCTCCTACAAAAACTGTCTTTATCCACCCATATGGGAAAGATAATTACTGAGATCAAATTGAAGAATCCTAATAAAGTTTCCAGACCATTTCCCCTATCAGAATCCTTTAGAAAATCTTCACTGAAGTGGTCAAAGACTATATAACTCTTCCAGCTGTCTGACAGATGGCATTCCCTATAAACAGTTCAAAGTTTCATAGTGGGGATCTACCCACAGTTACAATTACAAGTGAACTATTGGAGATACGTCTATTTGCTGATCACTTCAAAATCTACTTCTCTCAATATTTTTCAACTTTAAATATATGTAACAACTCTTGCTTCTGCAAGAGTCAACTGCTGGAGTGTCATCTGGTACATGTAACTTATTTAATGCAGCGGTTGTGTTGCTGATACGGACACAGGACGCCTATCTTTTCAAAGCTCTCTACATTTCACACACAGACAACAAGTTCTACTACCATTTTTCTCAGAACTCTAATATATTAACGAAATAAGCTGACTTTACTTTTCTATGGAAACTCTAGCATTTTGTGTGGCTCTGCTGATTTTTTGAGTTCCTTAAAACGAGGTACCTGAATCATGATTCTAACCTAAAAATAGTGAGTCTTTGACATTAATAACCACAGGGATTTTGCTTTGTGTGTTGAGCCCTTTCGTATATTATCTACAATAAGCCGAGCCAACCCATCTTTCGCTCTCCTATTCAGGTAGGCCATGTCTAGTATAAACCCGTGAGCCAATTGTTGCATCAGGCATATGAGATATCATTTTAGTTTGTTATACTGCATGCTATTGTCTCTTCATCTCGCTTTGTGATTTTACTTTCCGCACTTAGTTGTTATAGCGAGGAGCACGTGCCACTAGATTAGTACTAATCTGACTGACAAGTCCTACGGCAACACTGAGGAAGCAGAGCATGCAGCCCAGTATTCCACAAGGTGCGTCTAAACAGTTCGGGAATCATCTCAAAAAATATAGGAAAAAAGTGTTACAAACAAAATGTCATTACTGGCCTTCAAAGTAATCACCATGAGCTACAAAACACTTCTGACATCGGTTGTAAAGCCGTCGTAAATCGTTAGCAAATGAACCACTATAAGCACACTGGTCACGTGTTGTTGGATATCCAAGAAGTCTGCCACTGATCGTGAAACATAGTGCATACATTGTGTATGTTCATCTCCAATTCTTCTATTCCCATTGTCAAGGAAAGTAGCCGATCATCGACAAGCATCAATCGCACTTGTTCGCTGTTGTCTGGTATTTTGCGTGTGCTGACCCGATCGTGGCTCATTCTCAACATTATCTTTTCCGTCTCTAAAGTATACAAAAATCACAAACACCCACTTTCTACTGACTGCTTCAGCACATGCACTAACAATCCATGAGTCTCAGTCTTCATTTTCGCTAATTTGAAGGACAACTTCATCTTAACGCATCGCTCCATTGTGTACTTCATTTTGCAATGTCTCGAGTGTGACGGATGCTTACGGATGGTCGGCCGCTGTCTTTGAGAATGAAAGGAGGAAAGCTAAAAATACGAAAAGACAATGTAAACACTATTGTCTTCGTGAATTTGCCGATATTGCGGGTATAAGACAACGTGTGACCACAGTGCCTCGAGCGATTCCACAAAAAGCGTTTGCTGACCGTTTCCTTCAGATTTACAACCAATCTCAAAATCGTGTTATAGCTACTGTGTCTTACTTTGAAGGTCAGTAAAGGTATTTTGTTAGCAGCTCTTGTTTATTTTTTATCATTTATCGAACTTTTGAGGCACGCTGAGACCCCCGCTAAACCCGCTGGGCAAGGCAGGTGATTAGGATTGGGCAAAGGGCCAAATAAGGTGGGGTCAGTTTCACCTTAAAATTACAATTTATTGTAATTTAATAACACCTTTAAACCAAAACCGCGCATAGCTGAACCTTTATAATTACGAGTTTCAAAATGAATTTCTTTCACGGTTGAAGGCCTCCAAATAAGAAATCTTAAAAAACAAAAAAATGCAGTTAAAATAGTAAATAAAATAATTAATAATATATTTGTCACAGGTAGGTAGAAAGCCTCAAGGCAAAAGTAGATAGAACAAACATATGCAAGGTGCAATGCAAACGGCTGAAGGCCACAATTATATTTCAAAATTTTAAAATATATTCCAAAAATCCTTTAAAGGTAGAAGGCCGCAATGTTTAAGCTTGAAAGGTAATTTTAATAATAAGGTTCCATGGCTGAAGATCCACAGTTAATTTTCCTAAATTTGAAAAAAAATATAACCATAAGCCTTAAATTTTAAGTAGCTGAAACCAGACTAAAAGAAAAGATAACACAACGGCAATAACCCTTTAACAAATATCCACTTGCCGGAATTCAAACTTACTTACATAAACACAGTAAAACCAAGAATTTTTTTTAATCATTGGCTGTGATTGATATAAACAGTCAAGTAAACACCGGTGAGACAGACAGTAAAGACAACACCACTCAGAAGCCTCCAGGGGGTCGGTCTGCCCTCGTTCACTTGGGTGAGACAGGTGGTGAGCATAATTACACGTGATCCGTCTGAACCCAACCAAGGGACAGTCACCGACCGACCGACCAACAAACGACTTGCTTGCCACCAGTCGGTACATGAGAACTCAAACATAAAATGTACGGGCGTGATTATCCACAATCAAATATGTATATGTATTAAGCTGTCAAAACTACACACCGTGTTCGACAGCGACAACAGTCGAGGAAAGCACACTGCCTGAAATTACGTTAGTGGCCAGGGCAAGTAACCGGAACACTAATGGCCACAAGGCAGAAAATTCCGCTGGGGGACTTGATTTTTAGTCAACCAGTATAGTTAGCTCCACCGCATGGCGGCTAAATTTCAGCAATACAAACACTCGGTGTTGCTCACAGGAAAACCTGCCCAACTGTTAACCACCGAAACGAACCTCCCAACATGAATGGACGTGGTTTGGGTGCTTGAAACCACTACTCAACTTTGACGTCCTGGGTCGGTGAACCACGAAGCTCGTAGCGACCAGACAGCCACACACACGCTCGGACACTGCGCAGGGACCGCCAGCGGACCCAGCCGACTGAATCGCGCGGAGACGACCTCCTTGATCCGCAGCAACCGACCGACTGACTCCAGGCCCCCTTTTTTTTCCTTTATTGTAATTTTAATCACCTATACAGGCGGGCTGTAAGCAGCATATTACGCTGTTCTTCAGCCTTAAGTGGCACAATAACATGACATAGAGGTGATACAGATAATACAAAAAAACGGCGGGCAAAAAATGGAGATACAAAAAAACAATAAACATGAAGCCGTTCACGCTGGACGATAAAAACAATAGCACTTGTTGACACGGCGCACAAAACACGGAGGACGGCGACGGCACATGTGAACAATGGAGTTGGAACTGCGAAAGAACGCGAAACACAAAACGAAGCACACACACGAGACACTGATGGCGATGATCTCCGGCGCGCGAATGTTCACTATGCGTGTGCGAGTCCGGGGACCTGCCAAGAGAGGAGGAGGAGGAAGGGGAGTGGGAGAGCGAGAGGGGAGAGTAGAGATGCCACGGGCAGGGGAGATAGGGGGAGGGAGGAAGGGGGAGGGGAAGCCCAGTGGAAGAGGGGTGGAGGGAGGGGACGAGGGAAAAGGAAAGAGAAGGGAAGGGAAGAGATGGGAGGGAGGGTGCCTAAAGGAAAGGACACCGGAAGTGGGGGGTGGGGCAGGGTCAAAGTTGATCGGAGGGGTAGATGGAGGGGAGGAGGACATCATCAGGGAGGGGGAGCTGGCGGAAGCCACCTTGGGAGAGGGTAAGGAGGGTGGAAAGATGGAGACCGGGTGGGACGTGGGAATACAGGCGCGGCAGCGGGCGGGGGTGAGAGAGGATCGGGGAGATGAGCGGGTGAGGGGGATCGAGTTTACGGGAGGTGTACAGGATCTGTATCCTTTCAAGGAAAAGGAGGAGGTGGGGGAAGGGGATGAGATCGTACAGGATCCGCGTAGGGGAGGGGAGACGGATGCGATATTCCAGGCGGAGAGCATGGCGTTCAAGGATTTGGAGGGATTTAGAAAAGGTAGGGGGGGCAGAGATCCAAGCCGGATTGTCCGGGCCCCATAGCCAGAAACTATATATACAAAACCACAGATGGTACACAGTGCAAATATCGATACACATCGCTGCTGCCACATGTAGAAGGAAGACGAACCACGGTGTAACCGCAACAAAGGCGGGAAACCAAACACAAATAGACAGCAAAGTTCACGAAAACGCACATTTGGGAGTGAGCACCGCTCACGAGCCTTGCAACATAATCAATCGGGTGTTATGGGAGCGAGACCGTGTAATTAGCTGCCTGTACAGGGCCGCTCCTGAGTCCAGCAAACTTTATCTCGTCTGCCTGTGTCTGCCTGGTAACTTTGGTCTGCATTAGTCTCTTTCTATTATTCTCCAATTAAACTTGAAGTACCATTTCCTCAGGAATTTGTTTCAATTTTGGCCAGAAACCCTAGTCACCTGCATGCAAGAAAAGTAAAAGAACGTTTCTGCAAAATTACAGACCAACATCTGTAACCTATGAGTGCTGCAGAATTGTTGAACATATTCTCACTTCGAATATAATAAACTTTCTTGAGACTTGGAAGCTTATGTGCACGAATCAGCATGATTTTAGAAAGCATCGCTCTTCCGACACTCCCGCTCCCCCTTTTCTCGCGTGATATACTGAGAAATTTGGATGAAGGGCAACAAGCAGGTTCCATATTTCTAGATTTCCTGAAAGCATTTTACACGGTGCCCCGTTGCAGGTTATAAACGGAGGTAACAGCACATGGAATAAGTTCATGGATATGTGAGTAACTCGAAGACCTCTTAAGCTGTATAACCCCGTGTGTTCTCTCGACGGCGAGTGTTCATCAGAACCAAGGGTACTGCCAGCAGTACCGCAGGGAAGTATGATAGGATCGCTGTTGTTCTCTGTGTACATAAATGATTTGGATCGCAGTGTGGGCTGGAATCTGCGGTTGTTAGCTGATGATGCCATAGTGTACGGTAAGGTGTCGAAGTTGAGTGACTGTTGGAAGATGTAAGACGACTTAGGCTTAATTTCCAATTGATGTGATGAATGGCAGCTAGCCCTAAAATTCGAAAAACGTAAGTTAAGGTGGATGAGTAGGAAGATAAGAACTCTAATGTTCGGCTACAGTATTACTAACGTCCTGCTTAACACAGTCCAGTCAGTTAAACGTCTGGGCATAGGTGGAACGAGCATGTGAGAGCTGTGTTAGGGAAGGCGAATTGTCCACTTCTGTTTATTGAGGGAATTTTAGGAAAGGTGACCGCTTATAGGACGCTGGTACGACCTATTCTTGAGTACCGCTGGAATTTTTGGGACCCGAACCAGGTGAGATTGAACCAAGACATCGAAGCAAATCAGAGGCAGGCTGCCAGATTTGTTACCGGTAGGCTCAGATAACACGTAAGTATTATGGAGATGCTTTGGGAACTCAAATGGGAATCCCTGGAGGGATTTTCGCTGAAAAAATTTAGAGAACCTGTGTTTCAAGCTGACTGCCGAACGATTCAACTGCCGCCAACATACATTGCACGTAAGGACTATGAAGACCGGATATAAGAAATTAGGGCTCATACGGACGCTAACAGACAGTCGTTTTTCCCTCGCTGTGTTTGCGAGTAGAGCAGGAAAGGAAATGACAAGTAGTGGTATAGGGTACCCTCCGCCACGCACCGTGCGGTGACTTGCGGAGTATCTAGGTAGATGTGGAGGTAGATGTGGATGTAGATTCTTCTTGGAAGTTTTCTTTCTAAATAGTAACTGAAAATAAACTCAGATATTATTTTTGTTTTGCGACTATTTATGACTTCAACTATGCCTGTCAACCAACTCTTTCGTCATGCCCACCTCACACTCAGCGTCATGCGCTAAATCAAAGAATGACTACAGTCGTACCTTATATTCTGACTATGAATCCGTCGCCACTGATCAAAAAGTTAAGTGTAGAAAATTCGTTCTCTTTATGTTTGTTAATATTAACAGATTTTCAAAAATCATTCTTTGAAGTGGCAAGAAAACGATTAGTCAAGTCGGTGTGTACAATGTATGAGACTGGCGATTTACAATCAGCCTTCCGGAAAAACGTCATAAACAGAATAAACAAGACTGTAAGATCTGAAGAGTTCGAGAATTATCGCTCAATCAGCTTAAGGGCTTATACTGCCTAGTTGCTGTCAAGAACAATCTACAGAAGAATGGACAAGAAAATTGAGGATCTGTTGGATGGCGATCAGTTTCGCTTTAGGAAAGCTAAGGGCACCAAAGAGTCAGTTCTCACGCCGCTGTTGATAATGGGAGTAAGACATGAAAAATCAAGAAACGTTCATAAGATTTATCGACCGGGGAGAGCCGCTTGACAATGTCAAATGGTGCAAGGTGTTCGAAATTCTGAGAAAAATAAGGGTAAGCTATAAGGAAAAGCGGTTAATATACAATATGTACAAACGCCAAGAGAGAACAATAAAATTGGAAGACCAAGAACTAAGTGCTCGGATTAAAAAGTGAGTAAGGGAGAGGTATAGTGTTTCGCCCCTACAGTTCAATCTGTACATGGAGGAAGCAATGAAGGAAATAAAAGAAAGGTACAACATTGCAATTAAAATTCAAGGTGCAACGATTATACTGATTAGATTCGCTGATGACATTGCTATCCTCAGTGAAAGTGAAGAAGAATTACAAAGTCTACTGAATGGAATGAACTGTCTAATAAGTACAGAAAATGAATTGAGAATAAATCGAAGAAAGACTATCGTAATAAGAAGTAGCAGAAATGAGGACAGCAAGAAACTTAACATCAGAGTTGGTGCTCACTAAGGAGATGGAGTTAAGGAATTTGGCTACATAGGTGGCAAAATAACCCATCACAGACGGAGCAATGAAGATGTAAGAAGCAGACCAATATCGGCAAAAAGGGCATTCCTGCACAAGAGACATCTGCTAGTATGAAACATAGGCCTTAATTTGAGAAAGAATGTACGTTTGGATCAAATCTTGAATGGTAGTTGAACATGGACTCTGGGAAAACCGGGACAGAAGAGAATCGAAGCATTTGAGAGGTGGCGCTTCAGAAAAACGTTTAATGTTAGTGGACTGATAAACTAAGGAATGAGGTGGTTCTCCACACAATCGTGAGGAAGAGAATACACAGGAAACACTTAGAAGAAGAAGGGATAGGATGATAGGACATGTATTATGATATCAGGCAATAACTGCCTTGGAATTAAAGAGAAGTGTAGAGGGTAAAAACTCTAGAGGAAGACGGAGATTGGGATACATCCAGCAAATAACTGAGGGCTTAGATTACAAGTGTTACTCTTAGATGAAAAGGTCGGAACAGGACTGAAGACTCATAATAATAATAATAATTATTATTATTATAACGGGGCTGTTCTTACTCTTAGCGTGGTGTCGTTATCCGCAAAGCAAGAACTATAGAACAGCTACTATTACCCAACAAATTTACTACATCGCTATGTGTCGATGTGCTAAATTTCTGAGGTATTTATAACACCGAGAGATACCTGAAAACATGCTTGCATTCGCGTCCAGCCAACGCAGATGAACGTATATATTTGTGCATCGTCTACGACTCATAAATTAGACAACTATTTTACTTCGGTTCTTCTTTATTGGTTTTCCTTTATTGATTACTTTAGTGGTGTATCTTCTTGTCTTAAAGACTTTAACAGCTGACTGACTTTTGGGTAGCTCGTCGAATGTTGAAACTACTTCATTAAAAACATATTACTTACGTCTCACATACGCGGGTATGAAAGCTGTACTTATTCAATAAGTGTGATTGTGAAATTTTACATATACGTATTTTCGGCATCACTCCTTAGTATGTGATGGTGAATCCGAATATGCTCAAATGAACTAATATGTGATCAAGACATCGAAACCTGCAGTTTAGTTAAAGCTGATCGAACTGCGATGTTACAGTGAATGCATTCATTATTACAACCTACATCTTTTTTCCTGACATACGTTATATCGATAATGTATGTATTTTCTTAATACTATCCCATTTATTTTCAATATAACCTAAAACGGGCCGCGTTCATTCCGTTAATATCTGTTGTTTTTTAATTAAGGGAGCGATAGCGATAGCAATACTGTCATTTTCAGGAACTTACAGCTTACTGCAGTAGGTTGGTTCAACAACTTCTGTTAATCAGTAGAACGAAAAGCCAATCCAAGTTGCAAATTCTTACTTTTTATTCTTTCGATGGCTAGTTTCGGGCCGAGACCCATTTTCAAGCCATCATAAGAAAACCGAAAATGGCATTTCCGAAGAGGTCAAAAATGTGTAATAAACATATACAGTGAGTTATCTGTGTGCACTGTACATGTTCATTGTACATTTTGGACATCCTCGGAATTGCCATTTTCGATTTCGTTATGATAATCTGAAAATAGGTTTCCGCCCGTAACTGGTTATCGAATGAATAAAAAGTAAAAATTTGCACCTTGGAATGGTTTTTCGTTCTACAGGTATTTTCATTGTCAAATTACATCGACTTTCCCTTTTGGTAACACTTTCTGCTGAACTTCTTAAGGTAACTATTTCTATTACAACATCTTCCGCACTAACAAAGTGATTCCTGTTTGCGATTTCGAGCTGAGTTTGGCTACGTTCTCATAATGATTTTTTACGGAGTTCATTCATATTCCGTAAGGGTGACGATAACCACACCGTTCAACGCCCTGAAACCAAAGCAATATCATCACCACCACCACCTTCTCCACCACCAACACCACCACCAGCAGAAGTGGCGGCTGTTTCAGTTACACTACCTCAATCAATGTTAACTGCACGGACTACAGTGTACTCAACGGAGATTTTTACGTAATGCTCAGAAGCACAATTTCCTGCCACGATAACTCAAGTGTCTGGCTTATTTTACGGCGATGTTTATGTTTCAAACGATACGGAATTTAGTTGCTATAACTCTTTCATGATAGTGATAAACTACGACAACTAGAGTTTTGTGAATTTCTTCTGCCGTAGACATTTATGATGACAATTTCGTTTCATATTTAGTGTTCATTGATAAGACTATGAAAGAATATAGGGACGCAACAATCGCATGAAACCCTCAAGCGCGGGGGACCGTCAGTTGTTTAGCGCCGTTTTCTGAGACAAGACTTACCGTGCGTTATTATCTGAGGGAAAAGAAGGTTGCAAGAATAACATATGTTTTCGATTTTTATTATTCCACTGTGGCGAAGTATTTTTGGTGTTCTGTTGCCCTACGGTAGAAGACAGTGTTAAAAGCGCCCTATGTGAAAATAACTAACCTCCAAACGATGAAATACAGCGTAAATAAATATGTTGTTGCGAAGTTGCAGGATTGTATTTTTCCCGCTTCACCATCTCCTATACGTGTTCAGTTGGGGAGAGATGTGGTGATCTTGTTGACCATAACCGTTCTTGTTGATCACGAAGAGCACGTTGCGTCGCAGTAGTTTATGTGGATGTGCATTGTCCTGCTGAAAAAGTTCATGGCTTCCCTGTCAAAGTCTTTGCAACGCAGTGTCTCACCAGACGTGACCGCTATTAGTAACATGTGGCCTCCCACAACGTGAATCCAGGGAAGAAACATCTCACCGTATCTATGTCACACACGTTTGGCATCCATCACTTAGATACTGATAGAACCTGCTCTCATCACTGAATATAATAGTGCGCCATTCTACTCTCCAGTCGACTACATCACGACACCAGAGCGGCCACGGTTGGCGGTATCGTGGTGTCAGTGGTTGCCTCGCCAGAGGCACACGTAATTTACATCCTGCTGCAAAGCGACGGTCGCTGATGACACAGCAGGTGCAAGATGTGCCCAGATTTTGTCCCTGGATGATGTTCGGTAGGCCACCGCTGCTAGCACATTGCGGTCAATCTTGACGCGCGTCTTCATTACGTAGGCGTCCAGAACCTGGACAACAGATGTGGCAATGTTCCACAGACCACCGGTGAAAGCAGCGACACACCACCGTTACTCTGTACCCAACATACGATACGTCCAGCTTTCTACAGGTCCACAATGCGACACCGTTCAGACGGTCAGGAGTGCATACTCGCCGGTGGGCTTGGTTGTCTCGAAATTTGGTAGAAAATCCGAAGAAATTCTGGGCGTATATAAAGTACACAAGCGGCAAGACGCAGTCAATACCTTCGCTGCGCAGTGTCGATGGTACTGTTACCGATGACTGTGCCGCTAAAGCGGAGTTATTGAACACAGTTTTCCGAAATTCCTTCACCAGGGAAGACGAATGGAATATTCCAGAATTTGAAACACGAACAGCTGCTAGATACATTAGGGGTTGCGAAGCAACTCAAATCGCTTGATACGGGCAGGTCTTCAGGTCCAGATTGTATACCGATTAGGTTTCTTTCAGATTACGCTGATACAATAGCTCCCTACTTAGCAATCATATACAACCGCTCGCTCACCGATAGATCTGTACCTACAGGTTGGAAAATTGCGCAGGTCGCACCAGTGTTTAAGAAGGGTGGTAGGAGTAATCCATCGAACTACAGACCTATATCATTGACGTCGGTTTGCAGTAGGGTTTTGGAGCATATACTGTATTCAAACATTATGAATCACCTCGAAGGGAACGATCTATTGACACGTAATCAGCATGGTTTCAGAAAACATCGCTCTTGTGCAACGCAGCTAGCTCTTTATTCGCACGAATTAATGGCCGCTATCGGCAGGGGATCTCAAGCTGATTCCGCATTTCTAGATTTCCGGAAAGCTTTTGACACAGTTCCTCACAAGCGACTTCTAATCAAGCCGCGGGCCTATGGGGTATCGTCTCAGTTGTGCGATTGGATTCGTGATTTCCTGTCAGGCAGGACGCAGTTCGTAGTAATAGACGGCAAATCATCGAGTAAAACTGAAGTGATATCAGGTGTTCCCCAAGGAAGCGTCCTGGGACCTCTGCTGTTCCTGATGTATATAAATGACCTGGGTGACAATCTGAGCAGTTCTCTTAGGTTGTTCCCAGATGATGCTGTAATTTACCGTCTAGTAAGGTCATCCGAAGACCAGTATCAGTTGCAAAGCGATTTAGAAAAGATTGCTTTAAGGTGTGGCAGGTGGCAGTTGACGCTAAATAACGGAAAGTGTGAGGTGATCCACATGAGTTCCAAAAGAAACCCGATGGAATTCGATTACTCGATAAATTGTACAATTCTCAAGGCTGTCAATTCAACTAAGTACCTGGGTGTTAAAATTACGAACAGTTGGAAAGACCACATAGATAATATTGTGGGGAAGGCGAGCCAAAGGTTGCGTTTCATTGGCAGGACTCTTATCCTCGTCCACTGAACACAGTCCGTGAGGTGCTGCATTTTTTCCCGAGTGTGTACTTTGGAACGTCTATACTGATACCATTCACGAAACATTTTATATGAATCTTGTACGTACGCTTTCGATGTTGTGTGCCGAATCTACGGCAAAATGTGAAATTCATTAAAAGTTTTCAAAGGGTACACTCTTCCTAAAGAATGAACAGATCATTCTTTGGGTCCCGCCGTTCGTCTTAATTCCACGGCGAGTATTGCCTCCCGGGCTCTGCGGCTCGTATTAGCTGAGCGTCATTGTCGGAGCTCCTTTCATATTTGCCTCCGCAGGGCGCGGTGCGAGGTGCGCCACAGCCGGCCTGTGAAGTGCGTGCGCGGCTCGGTGACTCGAAAGGGGCGCGCGTCCTTATCTTCGCACGCAGCCCCGCCCGCTGCCGTGTGAGCGACGGGTTTAAGGGAAAGGGGGGAAGGGGGGGGGGGCGTTCTGGGGGAGCAGGAAGCGGGATGTGCCCGGAAATGAAAAAGACGCCGCTCCCCGCTGGGGTAGGTCCCAATAAGCCACCAAGCCGCCCCTGAGCCACAAGACTCGTCGAGGAAAGAGGGAGGTGTCAACTGCCGGGCACAGACGAGTCCTCAGCAGGGGTGGGAAAAGTGGAGAGCCACTTGACCAATTGTTCATTTCGAGATTATAACGACTTAGGTTATGCAAGGGTATCTCGGTAATTCTCTGTTACCTATCTGACGAATGCACTGGCACACATTAAACGGAATAGAATGGTGTACTACTAGTGGGAAATATGAATCCGATGAAACGACATGAATTTCGGCTTTATCGGATGTAGGCATGTTTACGAATTTTGCAACTTAACAATTTTATGTAATTCTATATGAGACGTGGGACACACGATCAAGGATACTTCAACTCAGTAAAGACAAGGCAATAATTACAAATCAAACACAAACTATGGCTTGCAATTTCCAACAGATTTTATTTAACAATTGCATGACAATAGCAAACTGGTTTTACCCCAGAGTAATATATACAATTGGCCTAGAATTTGAAAGATTACTGAACAGACAAAATGTCCACAGGCGTCAAAGCCCAACCCAAACAACAAATAATCATAAAACCCTCTTTACATAAATCTTAAGAATCATACTACAATAAAAGGTTTACTGAGAAAAACTCCCACAGAAGCAGGACACCTTTCAAGTCATAACAGCAGAAACAGCTCACAATTTCTCTTTTTGGATAAGATATTAAAAACCCTGTACAATAAAAGGCATCTTTCAGGTATTACCAAATTTCAGTGACCAGTAATGACACATCAAAGGTGCACGGAAACTACAACAATGATCGAGCCTGAATGAAAGCTGAAAGGAACGGTGAAGAAGGAGAGACGGATGCCTCCGCGTCACCAGGAACAAATAAAGAAATAGGCCTACTAAACTTACGGGGGATACGACGTGAAACGGCCCGACTTGGAAGAGGAGAGGTACCACACGACATTTTAATTTCCAATGTCTATACTTTTACAAATAAATTCATTAAACTTTGTCAGCATGACCAGGAAGGATTCAGGATTCACACTAGTAGCAGTGGATGTTCGAAAACATTAAAAAATAATATTTTACGTGTGAAAGTTCATCATTCTTTCACCTCCTGTTTGCTGCATTCGTCGCTATACGTACACATTTGTTCACAGGTAAGAGACGTTCTACGATTAATTTTGCACAGCATACAAACCATACTTGCAGGTGTATGAAACTCTAGAATTTATTTAATTTATGAAAAAAATGAATGAGCTGTTTTATTTTAAACTTTATGTATAGAAAAAACTCAAATTTTATAGTTAATTATCTCAATTTTTACCGCAGTTATAAATAGATTTGGAAAATTCACTGACTGCCGCCAAAGCGTCGTCTCCCAGCTAAACCAACCAGCTACAACGGACAACACTCACCGCTTATTATACCACCGAAAGAACAACGTAAAATCACACAGCAACTGGGCACTATCCAGAGCATCACAATCCATAACATTAGAAAGATTTGAAAACAGTATTCACATGAGTACACTGCAGAATGTGTACAAAACAGAACACATGCTCTGTCTTATAATCCCATATGATAATTACATACAAGAAGAAACACAAAGTCATGTCGCTGTTGTTGTGGTCTTCAGTTCTGAGACTGGTTTGATGCAGCTCTCCATGCTACTCGATCCTGTGCAATCTTCTTCATCTCCCAGTACTTACTGCAACCTACATTCTTCTGAATCTGTTTAGTGTATTCATCTCTTGGTCTCCTTCTACGATTTTTACCCTCCAATGCTAAATTTGTGATCCCTCGATGCCTCATAACATGTCTTACTAACCGGTCCCTTCTTCTTGCCAAGTTGTGCCACAAATTCCTCTTCTCCCCAATTCTGTTCAATACCTCCTCATTAGTTACGTGATCTACCCATCTAATCTTCAGCATTCTTCTGTAGCACCACATTCCGAAAGCTTCTATTCTCTTCGTGTCCAAACTATTTGTCGTCCAAGTTTCATTTCCATACATGGTTATACTCCATACAAATACTTTCAGAAACGACTTCCTGACACTGAAATCTATACTCGATGTTAACAAATTTCTCTTCTTCAGAAACGATTTTCTTGCCATTGGTAGTCTACATTTTATATCCTCTCTACTTCGACTATCATCAGTTACTTGGCTCCCCAAATAGCAAAGCTCCTTTACTACCTTAAGTGTCTCATTTCCTAATCTAATTTCCTCAGCATCACCCGACTTAATTCGACTACATTGCATTATCATCGTTTTGCTTTTGTTGATGTTCATCATATATCCTCCTTTCAAGACACTGTCCATTCCGTTCAACTGCTCTTGCTGTCTCTGATAGAATTACAATGTCATCGGCGAACCTTAAAGTTTTTATTTCTTCTCCATGGGTTTTAATACCTACTCCGAATTTTTCTTTTGTTTCCTTAACTGCTTGCTCAATATACAGATTGAATAACATCGGGGAGATGCTACAACCCTGTCTCACTCCCTTCGCAACCACTGCTTCCCTTCATGCTCTTATTACTGCCATCTGGTTTCTGTAAAAGTTGTAAATAGCCTTTCGCTCCGTGTATTTTACCCCTGCCACCTTTACGATTTGAAAGAGAGTATTCCAGTCAGTCATAGATATCTTAATTTTCCAAAGACTGGCACTACATGTTGATCACACCTAACCGGTGGTTCCTTCGGAGTGTACTGGTCCCCAATTGGATATACACTCCCTGCCAGTATGTCAAGTGCGTCCAAATCAAGCTAACCACTGTTCAATAAGTTGTGCATCATTGGTGAACATGAAAGTAATAACATGGGGGTCTAATTACTGGGATAGCCGTTAACTGCAAACAGCATGAAATTCAACATACATATCTACAGACACCATAGCCCTTTCATAAGACGCAGTGGCGACCATACGCACGTCTGCGTTCACAGCCCCGGTGCCCACATGGCAGAAGGAGGCAGAGCGTGCGCAAAGAGTGACCGTTGACAACCAGACTGCACACCGGAGCGCCAACCAACCGACCAAAACCAACCACATATATATATATATATATATATATATATATATATATATATATATATATATATATATTGTATTGGTTAATAAAAAAAATGGGAGAAGAGAGACCGTGAAAAAGGGAAAGAATGAAAGAAATGCAGATCGGACTTCGTATTACGGAAAAGCTATCGGACTTCGTTATTCGGAAAAGCTATTGTTGGGGTGGTCCTTGTGGCGTTTTTGAGCAAAAGTTAAACAAATATTCACTACAAAAGTTATTGAAAAGAAACAGAGAATAACAGAATGTAACTGACAGGGGGAAGTGGCGTAGACGAGAGATCATCCTTTACCAGATTAACTTATCTTCTTTCGGGCGGCGTCCACGTCTTCAAAAATCTCCTTCATTTCAGCGTGAAAAAATCTGCTCCGAAATCTTGTGATAGTCCAGGGATCACTAATTTATACCAATTAAAATCATCTTGATACTGTATGCAATTTAATTCACTTTGCTACTTCCATCCACCGAATTTCTTAATAACTTCCACAATGTCTACACATTACAATCAGATCAAGATTAGCCATTAAGTTTTTACGTCAGCATCCGATCACGCCTGCCTTAAGCTACCGCTAACAAGAGACAAACAAAAAACGGATAGAAAACAAAAAAAGTGTTACCATTTTAGTATTTTCTCTGCCGTCGAGCGCTCATACCGCTGCGACGGGATATTTTTTGTCTGAGGGAACGAGTGTAGCGCGGCGAAATTCAAAGTCCCGCTACATCGCCCCCTCGACTGTCACGCTAAAACATTTAGCGTGGCAGGCTAGCAAACAATAGAATAGATATACCTAAATGTCTATTATACATATTTTCCCAGGAAACGCCACGTGCATACTTAGAGGATTATCTTTGCCAATACTTGGTTTCTAAATCTATATACTACATACACTTGTTACAGTTTTGATTCTTTTTAGACAATTAATATATATATGTTTACATAGTGTGTGTTTGAGCAAGCTGCTCACCAGCGCAGTTAATGTTGTGCGCTTCCAGCGTTGGTTTCCCAATTCACCTCTGGCAGCACGTAGTCTTTGCGCATGCGCAGTAGCATCACTGAATTTCGCGTGCATCAGTTTCAAAATCGCTGTGTTATGACAGTCTTCAACAGTATTCGCTCTCACATAGTGTCCATTACAAGTTGTTATTCCAGCATAAACGGCGTGTTAAGTTCGGTGACACCATAAGATTGAGTGTGTGCTTGATCTGAAGCAACGTCCATGTCTTCTGTTACGACACAACACTCCAGGTCCTTGTGCGTTTTCATGACTATTGTTCCCGGGGCATATATGGTCGATGTAGTTTTTAGCCTCCACATCGCCTACGACAGGTGCTGAGTTTATTGTCTCCAAGCATCTGAAGGCCGGCCAGGAACAACGGCGTCGATGTTCGCAAAGGTAGGTGTTTCACCACATTGTTTACACTTGCCAACAAACGTTCATTTGCAGTGTGAAAATCCTCATTATCGTCGAAGTAAATTGCAGTTTATATCGATTTACAAACAGTTATTTGGTTTATGCAACAATAGTTTCACAAACAACACGAAATTCGTCGTTTACAACGTTCACAGTTTAACACAGTTTGCAACACTTTTTGCCACATTTACATTTTAACAGTTCACTTTGTCCAAGCATGTTTACATCGTTAATTATGAAAGCTTACATTTCGTGGTCACGTTTCAAAATATGTTGACAATATGCAAAGTTTTAACACATATACAAATACATATAAATTTACAAGAATATACACGTGAAATATTTACACTAAAAAAAAATTATACTAAGTCCCATTGGCTTTCTTTTATTGAGGTATTAATTTTTTTTTATTTTTATTTATTATTATATTTTTTTATTCAGGTTTGGGCGTGCCATGGGATATCAGACTTAATACTTAAAGCACGGGCTTTCCTTCATTTATTATTTCTCTTTTTTTTTTTTTTTTATTCCATATCTTGGCTAGTGGTTGACCAGGCTTGTAATGCCATACTCAGTTTTCTTCATGTCTTTTTATTCATACCTGAAAGTTTACTGTTACACAATATATTCTTACATTCCACAAACAAACAATACCCAGCTGCAGGAGGTGGTAGGATAATGGAGAAGGAAAGAAAGATATACTGGAAGAAACTATTCACTACCTAAAAACTGCCAAATCCTACTGCTAATACATAAAAAGAGTACACAATACGTTATAATGTTTGCATCACCTTCAAGGGGTGTGTGAAAGGGGGTGCTTACAATTTACCAAATCATGGGTAAATGTAAGTGTCCTTACGTCAAGTCTGTGTAGGGTAACATCATGACAGATTCTCTGTTTGTGTTGTGATTGTTCATATGACTTAGCGTATTATACCTTAACAAATCCTTGCATGAGTGAATCGCATATCTGCTCAGTACATCCTCAATATCTCCACTTCTTGTGGATACCGTCTATACAAATGGAAAATGTATCTCAGAGATTGTCTCTCTCATAATGTGTATTATATGATAACATATCAAATTTCCTCTCAAGAGTTCAACCATGAACTTTCTTCTACTTTAGTGAAGGTTAAACATCATGTATGTGGTATATATATATCATTTCTATCTGTAAATCATAAATAAAGAACATATTATTATAATTGACAGTAAAATGTCTCTTTCTCACTGTCCGTTGCTCGACGTCGGCTGCACGGATGGTCACTGCTCCTTTGCACTTACCTTGCATAGCCTAAAAAGTCAAATGTCTTCAACGTAGATATAATTTTGTCATCTGCTCGCTTAAGTGGAGGTGTTGTACGAATCGCAAAACGGTCTTAATAACTCTCCTATCTTTTGCTTCCTCAGGGTTTACTGTCTTGTGTAAAAAAATTTTTTTTCTATACAAATGTATTCACATGAGGGCTGTGTAAAAACTATATTTCAACTTAAGTTCCTTAAAATATCATTCTCCTGTCTGAACACAAACTATAAATGTTTTCTTCCACACAGTGGCTTAACAAAACTTAACGAAAGGTTACCAAGTTACACTTCTGCCATAAATTAAAGCTAATGTGTTTCCAAGTTACATTCTTATTACACTTCTTTCCACAGCTGTAATCATCGTTATGTTCACTCTGCTTTTCTTGCATTCATTCCTTTTCAAGGGCACTGAAAATAGATTCACCTTTAACGCCTTGTACTCACGTGTTTTAACTCATCACAAATGTTTTCTTTCAAACTGAAATCCTTATGTAATCTTAAAGATGTAGACTATTTACTCACTTCTCTATGTAGCACAATATTACCAAAACATTCTCACTCATTCCTTACTCACATATTCATCATAATATATATATCCTTATACATTAAACATATTCCTCATCAAACATTAATATATCACATACGTGTTGCCATTTGGCACTTCCATTCTCATAAAACTCCAATAATATTTTCCTCAAATAATCTCTTGTCTCCATCAACTACTTCTCAGTCACTTACCTTCTTATATTAACCTAAATATTAACTCATTCATACTGATCATTCATTCTTACGTCCTCATTCATTCTGCTACATACATATGTCATTACTGATCTCAATAGCTATTATTTCCTCTCATTGTAGTGCCTTGAAATAACTAACTAGTTGTTGATTCACCTTATAATTTACAATTAACAACCAATGTAACCTGCGTAGACCTCATTCCTATATGAATATCTTTTCTCATTCAGTAAGTGTACTCACCTGGGTTTACTTTCTCTTCATAATTATGTGTGCAAGTGTAACTGCAGTATATAATTTCCATAAATGAATGTTTGTGTTCTTAGGCTGTATAACTTAATGTTCGTGTATTCAATACAAATATTTATGATCTCGTTTTCACAGCAACTTGCTCATGTTCAACTTAGTTATCATTATATTATGTTGTTTTAGTGCACAAAGGGTTTCAAATGTCTGTGGGGATGCAGCCCCTTCGGCTTGTGAGATAACGGGTATTCTAGGGAGTAAAACCTGGGTGAGGTATGCTTGCTATTCTGAAAGGACCTGAATATAATAGCTGTCATTTTGTCGTCGTACCTGAGGAAACAAACCGTCTCAGCAGTTGCGCTCTTACAACACCCCACGACCGTAGCACGAGCGCTTAGCTCGGTCGTCGACTGTTTTCCGTCGTCTGCTGTGTTTGGCCGGGTTCATTGACCAACTCCACTATGTTTACATTCCGGCCGGTTGGCGCCCACGCGTCAGCTAATGGCGCGCCGCAATTGTTATTGCTACTTCGTGGCGGGGAGTGCAAAACTGTACTGGGGAACGGGGGCGGATTCCGTGGAGGGTTATGATTTGTCATGCGTGAATTTTGTGTGTTCCACATATTCTGTCGGTGATTGTTGGGATTGCTGTTGTTTTGGTGGTAATTATGTCTGTTATATGTCATGTTCCTGTCAAAGTAGCCCGGGTTGTACCGGTTATTCTCACGTCTCCTATTGTTGTTGTTGTTGTACTGTCTGTAATTTTCATTTTGCTTGTAGTTACCATTTTGATATGGGTGATAATTATTATTATTCCACGAATTTCTGCGGTTGTTCCTACCGTCATACACGTTTCCATTTGAGTATGTTTCGCGCGCAGGCACCGTATTGTGTCGTGGCGCGGACGGATGGTTCCACCAACCACCGTCACTACGGTTCCTTTGGTGTGGGTGCTGGTTTTGGTTACTAATATGAATAAAATTTGAATGGCGTGAATCGCCTCTGTAAACTACGTCCATTTGATCTAAGAAGTTTAAGAAAGTCTTAACGTCATTCTCCGGTACTCCTATTAATCTGTCTCGGTATGGAAAGGGTAAGTGGCTCTTTAAAGTGTCAATTATCGCTGACAAGTCGGCTGGTTTGGACCAGTACAGTGTCTTGTCTAAGTACCTCTCAAAGTATTGTCTTAATGTCTCTTTTTTAGAGTCATAGGTCTCGGGGTTGCACACTTCTCTCCTTAGACTCTGTTGCTCATTCTCGGACCAGAATTCGTCCAAGAAGGCTTGTTCGAACTGTTCAAACGTAAAGCACCGCCGTTTCATAGCGGCACCCCACTTAGCTGCTCGTCCTCTCATGAGATTGGTGACGTATCTGATTTTATCGACTTCTGACCAACTACGTGGAAAAACACCGTCAAATGATCTAATAAACACAATAGGGTGGACTTTGTGCTTGTCGTCAATCGAAAATGTCTGGAAATACCCATGTCTTACAAACGTGTCATAGGCCATGCCGGTTGGCATAACTGTATTGACGTAGTTTGTGTCACTTGCTACTCTAGGTGTCGTAACGTAATATTGCTCGTTTGGTGGAAAAGAAAGCGGCACATTGTAATTTTGACTTGTAATAGGTGATTCCACAATAGGTGTTCTGTCTGTGTCATTAGCCATGGTTTTAGCTGTTTTGTCGTTCCCTGATGATGCGTTTGCACCTATCGCCAAACACGGCACAACATTGTCTCGTAATTTTGTCACTTCGTTTTGTATGTGTTTTGTCTCGTCTTTAACATGTGTCTTTGTTTTTGAAAGTATGTCTTCTGTAATTGTTTCAAGTTTTTTGTCCAGATAGTCGTCACACAATTTACATTCATGTACAATTCTTTCGGCCATGTTGGTGTCGCTGTTTAGTGACGCGAGGTCCGCTCGGTCTTCTAGTTTTTCTATCTTTTCTTTGAGGTGGGTTTGTTCAAGAACTACCATTGTAAGTTGTTGGGTAATATTTCCCACTTCTTCAGTCAGCTTTTCTTGGGTGGAGCTAGCCGAAGTGTGGGCCTGAGCTATCTCTTCCACACGGGTGTTCACTTCCTGCTGCACATTAACTATTTGAGTTAACTGATTCTCACATCGGGTGATATTGTTTTTTGTTTCGTGTGTGAATGTAACCAAAGTTTCTTCCTATTTAGTGACTCGGTTGGACAAAGTTTCAAATCTCTGGCTGAGCTTTTGAGTGGTGTTATTTAATTCTGTCATCTGTTTTGTCTTTCGTTCAAAATTTTCGGTCATAGTACGGTTTAATACGTCAAATTTTTGGTCGCTTTTATCTAGCCTTTGTTTAAAGTCCTGACCAAGTGCGTCCAGTTTTGCTTCAATTTTCTGACTAACGTCTCGTTTCATGTCTGCAAATAACTCTAATAGTCGGTCCAGTTTGTCAGTTTCCTGTGTCCGATTTGTGTCACATTGCTGAATTTGTCTCATATTCGGTTCTGACATTGATGTTAACAATGGCGCTGACGGTCTAGTCTCGCGTCCATTCCACATTTCGTCATTTAAAAACGCCAACTGTGTATTATCACAAATGTTGCGAGTTTGAGGCAAAATCATTGCATTGATCTGTGAACTGGTCCATAGAGGGAAACGCGGACTTTCTTGTTGGTTGAAAGATGAATCTACTTCACTTAACACATCTGCCGAAACAATCTCTACCTTACCGCGTTCCATTGTAATAGAATGTATAATCGTAAGTCAAAAAGGGAATAATATAAGTCTGATTAATAAAAATTTGTCTCAAATTTAGGTTGAAATATTTTCTCGTCAATGTAAATGATTGCTCTATTGCAAACAATGGTTGAGAAAGCTGCAGCAGGGCGGCCAAAATTTTTCGTAACAAATGACTGTTGGGCTGTCAAATTCACGATCTTCATATGCTACAACAATACTATAATTACCACAAACTACAATAGAGATAGGTAATTTTGTAAAAATCTAGAAGAAAACTACAGGATGTATGGAAAAGGAAAAATGGATTCTGCAGTTGGCTATTGAATGTTTGAATGAAACATAATTGTGTGACTCACCATTAAATTTTCTGTCCTGCAGCGGCTGGTCAAACACTTCTGCGTAAATCGTATTCGTCAAAATATGGATTTTCTTAATACATCTCCATCGGATAATCACTAAAAGTCCTCAAAATAACAGTTTTGCATCAACATATGCCATGCAAAGAAAAACAGATTGAATTAGTTACAAAAATTCTTTACAATATTGTTGTATAATCATTTGCTTAGGTACAATAAAGTTGGTGTTTTCGTTACCCTTTAAACTTCAGGATTTTTGGTTATTCTCTGTTGGGAAAAAATACAAATTAAAGTTTCAAATTTGCTCAAAAACGACACATCCGAAAACTGCGTCCTGTCGCGGGAGCCAGTTGTATTGGCTAATAAAAAAAAAAATGGGACAAGAGAGACCGTGAAAAAGGGAAAGAATGAAAGAAATGCAGATCGGACTTCGTATTACGGAAAAGCTATCGGACTTCGTTATTCGGAAAAGCTATTGTTGGGGTGGTCCTTGTGACGTTTTTGAGCAAAAGTTAAACAAATTTTCACTACAAAAGTTATTGAAAAGAAACAGAGAATAACAGAATGTAACTGACAGGGGGAAGTGGCGTAGACGAGAGATCATCCTTTACCAGATTAACTTATCTTCTTTTGGGCGGCGTCCACGTCTTCAAAAATCTCCTTCATTTCAGCGTGAAAAAATCTGCTCCGAAATCTTGTAATAGTCCAGGGATGACTAATTTATACCAGTTAAAATCATCTTCATACTTATGCAATTTAATTCACTTTGCTACTTCCATCCACCGAATTTCTTAATAACTTCCACAATGTCTACACATTACAATCAGATCAAGATTAGCCATTAAGTTTTTACGTCAGCATCCGATCACGCCTGCCTTAAGCTACCGCTAACAAGAGACAAACAAAAAGCGGATAGAAAACAAAAAAAGTGTTACCATTTTAGTATTTTCTCTGCCGTCGAGCGCTCATACCGCTGCGACGGGATATTTTTTATCTGAGGGAACGAATGTAGCGCTGCGAAATTTAAAGCCCCGCTACAATATATATATATATATATATATATATATATATATATATATATATATATATATAGTAAGGCGGTCATGTCAATTTGGTATTTATATGTTATCGTGTTATCGATGTGCACGTCAGAGAGAGCAACTTATGTTACTGTTAAACAATCATGGGTCTTGTCGTGGCACAGTCTTTGCCTCTGTACAGTCTGATATGTTCTTAGTTGAATTGTGGTAGGTAATGTCCGTATTTAGTAGTGCTGTGTGGTCTTGTGATAATATCTGTTAGATGAAGGAAGATTGGTTGTAAAGGACGGCAAGAGTGAAAAAGATGTGTGTATTAGAAAGGGAAGAGTGTATAAATTTTGAGGTTATTACTTTAATTTGGTTTTTATAAAAATTCTCTTTTCACACTGTACTTTGTTTAAATGATTGTCCACTTTGTTAAGCAGAGTATTGTTCACACGAATTTTATGTTAGAAAATCATGCGAAGATTCGCTCTATCTTTCTGAATACACATTTCATTCAAAAATTGTTGTTTTGGAACATCATTTCAAGGGAATAGTTACTCTTCCCATCCCACTGCTTGTCATTACGCATTACCACATGCAAAAATTTGAATATGTATTTGGAAGCAGACCTCTAGGTTAGCCACTGTTTACTTGCTCTTTGCTGTTATGTTTTCGAGAAATTTGCAACATTATTGTCAATATACGAGGTAAGTGCAAATTTTTATTAGGGCCAAATATTTGCTTTACTTGGTGTGCATTTAATACAAAAACAAGCTGCATCCAGATCGGTTACAGTTCAGTTCAAATTAGGTTCTGCTTAATCAAACGTTATCATACTTGTTTAAGTTGGAAAAAACAGTTAGTGGATACATAATTAACGTGCTGCCGCACGTAAGGCCTCCCAAGTTTGTCTGACAAACAGGTTCCAGGCGCTGTCTGTGGCTGACTCTGTCAGCCAGACGCTGTCACTTGTCCTCTTTCAGAGGAAATCTCTCAGTATGCAAGATCCGGACAATCGCAAAGGGTGGGATTATTGATAGTTGGGAGCTCCAACGTAGGCGCGTTATGGGACACATCGGGGACATGGCTGCCTAGAAGGGAAAGAAAACCAATGTGCACTCCGAGTGCATACCGGTGGAATCATTCCAGATGTGGAACGGATCCTCCCGGATGCCATGAAGAGCACAGGGTGCAACCAGCTATATGTGGTGGCTCACGTCGGTACCAATGATGTGTGTCCCTTTGGATCAGAAGAGATTCTCTCTGGTTTCGAGCGGCTAGCAGAAGTAGTAAAGGCTGCCAGTGTTTCTTGCACAATGAAAGCAGAGCTGACCATTTGCAACATAGTTGACAGGACAGATTGCGGACCTCTCGTACAGAGTGGAGGGTCTGAACCAGAGGCTTACACGGTTCTGCGACGATGTAGGCTGCAGATTCCTCGAAGGGTGGTTGGGTTTCGGGTTCCGCTGAATAGATCACGTGTCCACTACACTCAAAAGGGGCTACATGGGTAGCAGGGGCTGTGTGGCGTGGACTAGGCGGTTTTTTAGGTTATAGGGTCTCGGGAAAACACAAGAAGGGCTTCAGCCAGAAAGGGTGCAGGCCGAACACAGAAAGAACGTAGATACAGGAACCATCGGTATAACAGTTGTGAACTGTCGTTGCTGCGTTGGGAGAATCTAACGGTATTCCGAAAGGATAGGCTAAACACGGTTGGTGGTGGCTTGTTTGTTGCTGTTAGAAGTGGTTTATCTTGTCGCGAAATTGAAGTAGTTAGTTCCTGTGAGTTAGTATGGGCAGAGGTTATTGTTGGCAACCGGAATAAAATAGTAATTGGATGCTTTTACCGTCCTCCCAATTCAGATGATACAGTTGCTGAAAGGTTCAAAGAAAGCTTGAGTTTGATATCAAACAAGTACCCGACTTATACGATGATAATTGGTGGTGACTTAAATTTACCCTCAATATGTTGGTGAAAATACACTTCTGGAAATTGAAATAAGAACACAGTGAATTCATTGTCCCACGAAGGGGAAACTTTATTGACACATTCCTGGGGTCAGATACATCACATGATCACACTGACAGAACCACAGGCACATAGACACAGGCAACAGACCATGCACAATGTCGGCACTAGTACAGTGTATATCCACCTTTCGCAGCAATGCTGGCTGCTATTCTCCCATGGAGACGATCGTAGAGATGCTGGATGTAGTCCTGTGGAACGGCTTGCCATGCCATTTCCACCTGGCGCCTCAGTTGGACCAGCGTTCGTGCTGGACGTGCAGACCGCGTGAGACGACGCTTCATCCAGGCCCAAACATGCTCAATGGGGGACAGATCCGGAGATCTTGCTGGCCAGGGTAGTTGACTTACACCTTCTAGAGCACGTTGGGTGGCACGGGATACATGCGGACGTGCATTGTCCTGTTGGAACAGCAAGTTCCCTTGCCGGTCTAGGAATGGTAGAACGATGGGTTCGATGACGGTTTGGATGTACCGTGCACTATTCAGTGTCCCCTCGTCGATCACCAGTGGTGTACGGCCAGTGTAGGAGATCGCTCCCCACACCATGATGCCGGGTGTTGGCCCTGTGTGCCTCGGTCGTATGCAGTCCTGATTGTGGCGCTCACCTGCACGGCGCCAAACACGCATACGACCATCATTGGCACCAAGGCAGAAGCGACTCTCATCGCTGAAGACGACACGTCTCCATTCGTCCCTCCATTCACGCCTGTCGCGACACCACTGGAGGCGGGCTGCACGATGTTGGGGCGTGAGCAGAAGACGGCCTAACGGTGTGCGGGACCGTAGCCCAGCTTCATGGAGACGGTTGCGAATGGTCCTCGCCGATACCCCAGGAGCAACAGTGTCCCTAATTTGCTGGGAAGTGGCGGTGCGGTCCCCTACGGCACTGCGTAGGATCCTACAGTCGTGCATCCGTGCGGCGCTGCGGTCCGGTCCCAGGTCGACGGGCACGTGCACCTTCCGCCGACCACTGGCGACAACATCGACGTACTGTGGAGGCCTCACGCCCCACGTGTTGAGCAATTCGGCGGTACGTCCACCCGGCCTCCCGCATGCCCACTATACGCCCTCGCTCAAAGTCCGTCAATTGCACATACGGTTCACGTCCACGCTGTCGCGGCATGCTACCAGTGTTAAAGACTGCGATGGAGCTCCGTATGCCACGGCAAACTGGCTGACACTGACGGCGGCGGTGCACAAATGCTGCGCAGCTAGCGCCATTCGACGGCCAACACCGCGGTTCCTGGTGTGTCCGCTGTGCCGTGCGTGTGATCATTGCTTGTACAGCCCTCTCGCAGTGTCCGGAGCAAGTATGGTGGGTCTGACACACCGGTGTCAATGTGTTCTTTTTTCCATTTCCAGGAGTGTAGATGTTTACTTCTTGAGGTACGCATAGATCATCATCCGAAATTGTGTTAAACGCATTCTCTGCAAACTATTTCGAACACTTAGTTCGAGAGCCCACGCGAATGGTAAACCGTTGTGAAAACACACTTGACCTCTTAGCAACAAATAATCCTGAGTTAATAACGAGTATCAAAGCAGATACAGGGCTTAGTGAACACTGGGTCGTCTTATAGAGACTGAATATTGTAACCCCCAAATGCTCCAAAAATAAACGAAAAATACACATCTTCAAAAAAGCAGCAACATGCAATTAGTAGTTTTCATGAGCAATGTAAAGGGCGGAAAGGACTTTTACGTTGATCTTTATTCCAATGTTCTGTACAGGTTCCAGAACTCTCGGAACCGAGGTGATGCTAAACTTTTTTTGGTGTGTGTAGTCCTGCAGAACGCTGAACTTCTGACAGTGGTTTCAGTGACTGAGTTTGAGCGCGCATACGAACTGTAACTTAATTTGTGAAGTTTGATGCATCTGAGAAATTTTGATTTGAGTTTGATCACTTACGACAATGTGCTTTAGTCATATTTCGTGATTAATAGAGAGGGACTGCTTTTGGAATTTGAATGTTCGCCCACAAATTTTGCTGTTGAAGTACTGCTAAACAAATTTCACACCCACATATTCCGTTTCCGTTACATTAATTATTACGTATTTTCTTTTAGTTTAAGTCTGCAGTTCACAAAGTGTAAATTATTTTCAGTAATGTTTACTGGATTAACACAACAATTATTCTGTTTTGACGACGTTATTCATAGCAAAGTATTTAACCATGCCGTTAAAACTGGTGCAAATTATTTCATTAACCTACTTACAAAACTGTAACATCCGTGCGTCCGTTCTTTAACAAATGCATGGACGTGAATGTGCTGGCTCACGACCGACCCCTACAAACTGAAGCGAACCAACCTAATTGTCTAGGTGGTACATTGCCCACACTGAGAAGGGATCTGTTTAAAGCTACATTCCTCAATACTCAGATAATTATGTCCCGTGAGGGCTACAGTTCAAACACAGTGCATAACTTATATTTAGTTATGGCGCATAAGTAGATTTCCCAACCTCATAGTGACGTAACTAATGACTCCTTAGATGATCAATTGGTTTATTATACTCAGTTTTTTTGTTTTTACTTCAAAACTGCAGAGAAATAAGAGAGAGTGTTCTACGTAGAGCAGGACTGTCCACGGCGAGCCAGATCTCACACGTGCCGTGTGTGGATGCCGCCTGCGGGCCAGTGAACGTCCTGCGTCTCGGCTTTTCTCGGTGTTCCACGGGAGCACCCGGAAAAGCGTAATATTTCATTTAGCATTATGGTGAGACATTTTTCGGTCGGCTCAACTCTCTGAGTTCAGCAGAATGGTAGTTTCAGCAGTTCTTACCCTTCGTAGTTTGTTCGTTGTATGAGGGATGTTCACTGGTCCGGTGGCTGTATGTAAAAAAAGAGATAGTCTGGCGATCTGTCGTCACTATACTTCAAAATGAATGTGTTTCACAAGAGAGGGATGAGAATTCTCAATTCATATAAGCGACGGGTACTGCATATTTGCTATGAAATGACATTACAATGCCATTCTGAAAGAATTTAAAGACTTAGTTGACAATGAAAGAGCAATAAATGACAATGATGGAAAAATGTGATTCATTGTTTTACACATGAAGGAACACTTAACGATAAATTTGCAGGCATTATGTAAGTGAAGAACCTGGATGTACAAATATTAAAATTTCTGAAGTCGCATGGATTATTCAGTTCTCAGTTGCAATTGTTTTCAGTGTAACTGACGGAGAGTATGGAGACTTAATATATTACTGCACAATACGGTGATTAAGTCAAGTGCATGCCTAAACGATTTGAACATGTAACACATCATCCTCAGTTGCAAATAGAAACCAACCTTTACCCAGGTTTCAGCCAAAATAATTTGGCCCCTTCAGAAGCCAGTGAAGAAGGCCAAATTATTTTGGCTCAAACCTGGGCAAAGATTGGTTTCTATTTGCAACTGAGGCTGACGGGTTACATGTTCAACTATCACAGTTGCTGACAAGGCTGCACAATGTTAAAAATTCCTAAACGACTTCTCTATTTAAGACTCTATTGTTGAATTTATGAAGGGAAGAGGAGTGCAGGAAAGAAAATTATATCTGGAATGGATTGCAGGCTTCCATTTTGAGTGGACTTCACTGAACGCTCCCCACAGTAAGACATTACAAGGCTACTTCTTTCTGATGTGATGGGGATGTATTTAGAAAGAAAACAGCGTTGTAGAAAGGAAACATTCTGACAAAGAACGTCTAGTTTCCCAAGTTGACTGGCGATAAAGAAAACGTGAGATTGGAAGAACTCATTGTGATCTGGAAAAACTTATAACGGTAGTTACATAAATGTTTTGAAGACACTGGCCTGTCATATTTTCTTATTTTCTTTCTTGCTTCTGTGTGCATCTACATCGTCTAAGTGTTTAATAAAAGATACATTGTCCGTTGTAAGCTGTACTGTGCCTTATTACAATCATGTTAAAGAATCGTTATAATGAATGTACACTGTTTAATAAGAAGTGTCTGCAAATCAAGGTTATACCAAGATGCTTGATAATGGATCAGGCCGAAATTAGTAACAACACGATTTTAGTAAAGTGAAAGTTAGCCTACACCGGACAATGTATTCATTTATGAACCACTTAGAGGCTGTGGATCCCCACAGAAGAAAAATCTTCATGCCTCTGCCTAGTGCGGCATGGGATAACATCAGTAAATACCAATGTATTTGAATTAAGATGTTAAAAGTGAATGAATTTACACGGTTTAACAACAAGTGTCTGCAATACTAGGTGTTACCAAGGAGCTTGATAATTTATCGTGGTCGAAATTAGCTAACAACAACAATAACGTTGCAATAGAAGGCTACAACGGACAATGTATTCTTTTATTAGATCTCGTATCTGTTTGCAAACTGTTTTAGGGACCGTTTGCCATTTCAGTTGGAAGCACCCCTGTGCACGTGCTGACGTACCTACAGGCAATCCCCGTTTTAAAAACAAATACCTTTAACATTAAAATTGCCTACTGCATTTACATTGCTTCCCTCAGATAGAGTTTCCACGTCTCCATAATGAGGTTGCAGAATGACTATAATATTGCGATCAATACATATTTATGAAAGACGTCTTTTTCGACTGTGACATGAAATAACTACCGATTACGTGGCAACTTGTTTGCGAGAACCTATCAAACTGTCAGCGTCTCTCCGTATGCCGACAGCTTGTAACATGGAAAAAAAGTATTTATGTCTCCAGCGAGTCGGAATAATTGAATGAAACTGAAAATTTGTTTTGTTTGTGACCTGTGTTGTTGAGAAATGTGAAACATAAAACCAAGCTGTAAGCAGCGCGACTGTGCGGCCTTTCAAATGTGCGGCATTCGCCATTTCTGCCTCTTCCATCTCTTTGTGTAACACAGTGTAGCCTGGCGGTGGGGTCAACGGGTCAGCAGACTTGTGAGCTGAGTTCTTGATCATCTGTGACCTACAGGATAACGTACCTAGGAACACCGAGCGATGTAGCGCAGTGGTTAGCACACTGGACTCGCATTCAGGAGGATAACGGTTAAAACTCGCGTTTGGGCATCCTGATTCAAGCGCTCCATGATTTCCCTAAATCGTTAGAGGCAAACGCTGAGATGGCTCTTTTGAAAGGGTACAGCCTACTTACTTCCCCATTCTCTCCTAATCCAATGGGACCAATGACCTTGCTGTCTGGTCGCCTCCTGCAAACCCAGAAACCAACCTAGGGACATATTATGGGTTTTGGTCAGTACTTCTGTCTCGTCATTGATTTTAGGGTGACATGAAGGAATGCCTACAGCAGGCTGCCATTAGAAGTTTCCAGTGTTTCTACAATTTTCATTGTTTTTGGATATTGGGCTGTGCTTTGTGTAGCATTTGTAAATATTTCGAGTTTTACACACTTAAATGCTGACAAACACTTGAGAGGAATTTGGAATATAGTGTTAATTCTTCACTTACAGAATTTTGAGGAGACTAAAATGTTACTTAAGTTTAGATATATTTAAATTAAAATATATCAGTAATGGCTGCCGAAGATGTCCAGCCTAAAAAGTCACCTTCATTCTGTCAACGGCATTGTGAAAGAGCGCGGAGGAGCGGACAGACCTTCAGGGCACTCTCTTCCCCTTTTGGGTAAGAAATTGCCTCTAAAGGCGGAAGAATCAGCGATGATCAACGACTTGGTGATGCAGAACACAATGGAAACCACGCCATTAAAGACACATAAACTGTATCCACAGAACATGTGGCCTGTAATAGATAAGTATCGTGTTGATCTCTCCATTGGCAAAAGATTCAAGATTAGTCCCCCTTTAGGATCACTGGACTGCCAAGCGGGAGGTGACCAAGATTGAATAACCAACGCAAGGATAGTGTTCTACGAGTCTGGGCGTGGAATGTCAGCGAAGGTAGAAAATTTGAAAAGAGGAATGCTAAGGGCCAATCTAGGTATGGCGAGGGTCAGTGAAGTGAAATGGGAAGCAGACAAGGATTTCTGGTAAGATAAGTATCGAGTAATATCAACAGCAGCAGCATATGGTGCAACGGGAATAGGATTCGCTATGAATAGGAAGGTAGCACGGAGATTGAGACACTGTGAACAGTTCAGTGACAGGGTTGCTCTCGTCATACTCGGCAGCAAACCAACACCGACAACGATATTGCAGGTATACACGCCGGCGTCGCATGCCGAAAGATGTAGAGACAGAGGAAGTATATGAGGATACTGAACGGCTAGTTCAGTACACAAAGGGAAATTAAAATCTAATAGTTATTTGGACTGGAAGGCGGTTGTACAGGAAGGAGTAGAAGAAAAGGTTATGGGAGAATATAGGCTTAGGACAAGGAATGAGAGAGGATAAAGACTAACTGAGTTCTGTAACATACTTTAGCAAATAATAGCGAATTATCTGTTCAAGTACCAACAGAGGAGGAGGTAATCTTGGAAAAGGCCGGGAGGTATGGAAAGATTTCAGTTACATTACATCACGGTCAGACAGATTCCGAAATCCGATACTGGATTGTAAGGCGTACCTAGGAGCAGATATAGATTCAGATCACAATGTAGTAGTGATTAAAGAGACTAGTCAGGACAAATCAATATGCAAGGAAGTGGAATTCAGACGTACTAAGGAGTGAAGAGACACTCTTAAAGTTCTCCAACGCTATAGATACTGCGATAAGGGATAGATCAGTTGAGTTGATGAGCAATGGATATTAAATAAGGCAAACACAGAAGTTGGAAAGAAATCACATGTACAAAGAAGTTAACTACGAAGACATCATGGGTAACACAAGAAATACTTCAGTTGATCAATGATAATAGGAAGGAAAAAAAGTCTTCAGGAAAATTCAGGAATACATCATCAAGTTGCTTAGGAATGAAGTAAATAGTAAGTGCCGAGAATATAGAGCGAAATCACTGCAGAGAAAGAATGAAGAAATCGAAGAAGAAATAATTGTCGGAAAGACAAAAATGGAAACAATGGTCAGGGAAGTTAAATATAGGATGGTAACATTAATAGTACTGTGGGAATTCCACTATTAAATGCAGCCGGCCGGGGTGGCCGAGCGGTTCTAGGTGCTATAGTCTGGAACCGCGCGACCGCGACGGTCGCAGGTTCGAATCCCGCCTCGGGCATGGATGTGTGTGATGTCCTTAGGTTAGTTAGGTTTAAGTAGTTCTAAGTTCTATGGGACCGATGACCTCAGAAGTTAAGTCCCACAGTGCTCAGAGCCATTTGTTAAATGCAGATGGGATAGGTGGAAGGACTATCTGAGGTAGAAGACTCGTCTGATGTGATACAAGAAGGAACAGGAGTCAACGTAGAAGAGATAGGGGATCCAGTACTAGATTCAGAAATTTAAAAGATCTTTGGAATTCTTAAGGTCAAATAAGGCAGAAGTAATAGAAAACATTCCATCAGAAATTCTTCATCTTGGTTTGTAAAATATATGACTCTGGAGAAATACCATCTCAAACTATCATCCGCCAAATTCCGAAAATTGCAAGAGCTGAAAATTGCAAAATTATGGCACAACTTAGATGAGGTTAACTTGTCATGCATCCAAGCTGCTGAGAAGAATAGCATGTAGAAGAATGGAAAAGAATATTGCGGATGTGTTACGTGATGATCAGTTTGGCTTTAGGAGAGGTAAAGGCACCAGTGAGGCAGTTTTGACGTTACGTTGACATTGGAAACAAGACTGAGGGGGGGAATCAAGATGTGTTCATAGGGTTAGTCGATCTGGAAAAAGAGTTCAGTGATGTTAAATGGTGCAAATAGTTTCTAATTCTGATGAAAATAGGTGTAAGCTGATGGGAGAGATGGGTAATATATAATATGTACAATAGCCAAGAGGGAATAATAAGACTTAAACACTAAGAACGAAGTTCTGGGAATAAAAAGAGTGTAAGACAGGGATGTAGTCGTTCGCCCCTATAGTTCAGTCTCTACATCAAAGAAGCAACGATGGAAACGTATGATAAGTTTAAGAGTGGTATTAAAATTCACGGCGAAAGTAATAAAAAAATGGCTCTGAGCACTATGGGACTAAACTTCTAAGGTCATCAGTCCCCTAGAACTTAGAACTACTTAAACCTAACTAACCTAAGGACATAACACACATCCAAGCCCGAGGCAGGATTCGAACATGCGACCGCAGCGGTCGCGCGGTTCCAGACTGTAGCGCCTAGAACCGCTCGTCCACCCAGGCCGGCGCGAAAGTAATCAATGATAAGAACCGCTGACGACATTGTGGAAACGTATGATAAGTTTAACAGTGGTATTAAAATTCAAGGCGAAAGTAATCAATGAGAAGAATCGCTTACGACATTGCTACCTTCAGAGATAGCGAAAAAGAATTATAGGATCTACTGAATGAAATGAACACGCTGATTAACACAGGGCGTGGATTGATAGTAAATCGAAGAAAATGAGAAGCAGCAGAAATAAGAACAGCGAAAAACTTGACACCAGGCTTGATGGTACGAAGTAGATGAATTTAAGGAATTCTGCCACCTAGTTAACAAAATATCCCACGATGGACGGAGTCAGGAGGACATCAGAAGTCGACTAGAATCCGCAGAAAGGAAGAAATTTCTGTGAATGTACGTTTGGAGCACAGTATTATTTTGTAGTGAAACATGTTGGGAAAACCGGAAAAGAAGAGAATCGAAGCACATGAAACTGGTACTACAGAAGAACGTTGAAAATCAGGTGGACCGATAAGGTAAGGAATAAGGAGGTTCTCCGCAGAATCGTCGACTAAAGGAATATATGGATAAACGTAATGAGAAGAAGGAAGATAATGTTAGGTATGTCTTAAGACATCAAGGAATAACTTCCAAGATGGTAGAGGGAGTTTTAGAGTGTAGGAACTATAGAGGAAAACAGAGACTGAAATTCATCCAGCAAATAATTGAGGTCGTAGGTCGCAAGTGCTACTCTGACATGAAGAGGTTGGCGCAGGAGAAGAATTCGTGGCAGGCCACAGAGGACTGATATCGGTCATGCACTCCCTTGTACCCTGAAACTACAGAAGGCAATACTTGCAAACGTACTGAGTCTTTAATGTCTTAACATCTTCATATATATGGAAAACAGATATTTGTGTTTGTTTCTCATAGCTTCTGCTTCAAACTGTATTCAACTTATAACTGTGTTCTGATAATGCTTCAGCTTAATCTGATTTCACTTCATGATTATTGGTAAGTAGTACAGTAATGATGTAACATACCGACGATTAAGTAAAATCATGACAAAATTATCCATATTGCAACACTTTTAAATTAAAATGGAATATTTGTTCCTAGGTACATCATCATGTTGTACCTTAGCTCATATTTTCACACTTGGAAGATACGTTAATTATTCGGAATATTTTTTGTAATTTCACAAAAAAGATCGCAGTTCAGAAATCATGGATGCTATCATTTCGAAATGGGATTAGAAAACGTATTAAGCTTCTGTTACAGAGCTGGCTAGTCTGAGAAATGTACCAAGAGACACTCGCCCCAACTGTTATTTTTTGCGTCAAGTTCAGTTTCTTTCAATGTGACAATTCGTGAAGATTCCTGTGTTTACTACGCACTTCACAGCCAAATGTACTCTCTGTATTAGATGCCTTTTCCATATTGAGTCATCGTTAAGAAATCTAGGTTTCAGTCATGGTGATACTTTTTCAACATATTTGGCTGCAACAAGTCATGGTTTTGATACAGAAAATATTGTCTGGAGACTTCTCCGGAGATCATGCTTGTGCAGCTACAGCAGTGTACCCCTACATTTGCATTGCATTTACATCCGCATCTATATTGTACAAACCACTGTGAACTATATAGCAGAGAGTACGTCCTATTCTATCACTAGTAGAGCTTTTTCCCATTAAATCGAGTGCGGGCCGCAGGAAGAATATTGCTTAGGTGCATATGCGCGGTGATAGACGGTTGATTCTATTTCTAGTCTTCTAACGTATTACTTGTTGCTGAAATATTGAAAATTTTTACAAGGGGTTATTTTACTCCTGTCTCGAAGTGTCTGCCAGCTGAGGTTCCTCAGCGTGTCTGTGACTGTCTCTTGTGGGGTCAAACAAAGACGTGACCATTCTGGCTACCTATTTTTATGGAGTATCAACAGCCCCGTTATTCCTGCTTGATATAGGTCCCAAAGGCTTGAGTAAAATTCGGTAATGAGTCGCTCGAGAGTTTCGTAAGTTATCTCTTTCGTGGATTCACAGTATTTTTCCACTATCCCACCCATGAACCATAGTGTTTACCTATGCTTAAGAGTACGTGATGATTCGTTTTCATGTTCCTCCTAACTGTTCCATTCTAGTATTTGTGCGCGTTGATTAATTACATGTCACTGGCCATTGTGGCCGAGTGGTTCTAGGCGCTCCAGTCCGGAACCGCGCTGCTGCTGCGGTCGCAGGTTCGAATCCTCCCTCGAGTATGGATGTGTGTGATGTCCTTAGGTTAGTTAGGTTTACGTACTTCTAAGTCTAGGGGACTGATGACCTCAGGTGTTAAGCCCCATATTGGTTAGAGCCATTTGAATCACTTTAATTACATGTCTGACACACTGACATTGCTTACTACGGTCTTACGTTTTGAGCAGACCATACTGTTTCATTTCTGAACAACGAAAGCCTTTTGTCAGTGTTTACAACACTTTTAAATCGTGTGAAGATCTGACGGGACGTGAATGTTGCATTTGTGAGACAACACTTCATTATAGGCTACTGCATAATGTAAAAATTTCCTCCGATACTAATAATATTGTCTTGCATGTTACTAATGCGTAACACAATTCTCTGGATCTCGCTGAAGTTACTTTTGCATCTGTCGATGACTCTCTATGCTAGATATTGCTACAACCTACCTATAAAGAAGTCCTCAATCCAGTAAAAATTTGTGCTTTCCGAAAGTCTATAAATATTGTAACAATCGGAGATCCTGCATCCATGACTTTCAGGATGTCGTGGGAGGAAAGGGCATGTTGACATTCGAATGGTCAATATTTTATGCAACGTTCGCACTCAGGAGGTGTTTTTAGGATGTCGTGGGAGGAAAGTGCGTGTTGATATTCGATGGTCGATATTTCATGCAACGTTAGCACGCAGAAGGTGGTGTTTTCAACACACATCTTCTCAGTTTGAACGCCAGATGGTCGTGAAAGATAATGTACTGCAGTTTTGTGAATGACTCCTACTGTCTGTCTTGTAGAAGGAAGGGCGACCGCTGAACATACGTTTCCGTTGCAGGGACCCTCAATACAAAGGCTAGTTGTTAAAAAGAGGTAGCTGCTTAAATTACAAAGCGGTTTCAATAAGTAGCGCAAGACATTTTGCTCTCGGAATTCCTGTTGTAAATATGTGGAACCTATTGTGGGATATCTAGGAATGTTCCCGCTTCAGCCTCTGTGGTTTCATGAAGTTGCGATAGGTGGCGGCGCTATACGTAGTCCTCAGGTTAACGTCTGTAGAGGAGGTTTCTAAGCAGAGAGCTGCCATTGAGTTTATTTTGGCAAAAAAACAGAACATCACTGATGTTTGCAGGCGCTTGCAGAAAGTGTACGGAAACACGGCAGTGAACAAAAGCATGGTGAATCGGTGGGCGAGGCTTCTGTCACCGTAACAAGTTCACGCAAACCTGCCCGATCTCCCGCTTGGCGACCGCCCGCACACAGTTCTGACTCTTGCAGTGTTGAAACGTGCGGACAGTCTCATTCGACGTGCTGTATGAATCACAATCAAACACTTTGCTGCACAATTGCACGTGTCTGGTGATAGTTGTTTTGTTTGATGATCTCCCTCGTGGTGTACTCTGCTGCCTGCCGAAAACTGAAGAAACGGCTTCAACCTGTTGGTCGCCACAAAAATGCTAACGAACTTCCGTTTCTCCTTGACAATGGAAGGGATCAGACAAGTCTGTGCACCTGACAGGAGCTCGTTGGACGATTCTTCCTCAGCGACCGATCAGACCGGATCTCGCACGTTCCGCATTCCATCCGTTTGACTCTGTGAAGGATGCACTATGCTGGAAGCAGTACTTGGGGAAGTTATTGATTCAGCAGGACGCTTGCTCCGATGTCGATGATCGGTAGAGTGGTTCCAGAGGCTAGCATGAGACTCTCCTCCCCCCCCCCCCCTTTCAACCATCGCCACCAGTAAGGTGGCGCAAGTATGTCGCATTGGAGAATAGTATGTTTTGTATGAGTTCTAATTAAAGCCAAGAAAGGGAAAAATGTTTTGTCTTACTTATTTGAACGCACCTCCTAGCTTACACGTCACTTTAGCAAAATATTCTTCAAAAGTGAGGATAGTGCAGTAATAAATCTCTTATCGCCTCAATTTCCTTTCTGGAAGTGAGAGGAAAGTAAGTTATTCTGACCTATTAAGGACCTAAAATAATGTTAGTTATTTTGGTTCGGTGTGAAATTAATTACATAAACATTGTGTTCGGTAGTTCTCAGCATCCAAAGGAACGGTCTCTTCCGGTTGACGGCTCACAGTTACCCATGGCGGACGCTGCGACACAGCACGTGTTTTGGAGTCCTCGGCACGTCAGCTCGCGTGTGGCAGCCCCGGCTGCGTGACCGTGGGCGGGAGCATACGTTAGAGTGGCCTCAAAGCCCGCGGTGGGTTTTTCTGGTATTTCATCGCTTGGCGAGGCGGGCTCTAAAATATGCAAATGCGGCCGCCGCGGAGGGCAAGTTGACGTGGATGGCCGGTGCGGTCTGAGCGCTTACCGATCCGCCATCGTTACTAAACTGTTCCATAAAACTTTTACGAGGACTTCGCGAGGTTCAGCAGAGGTACTTACCAGCAGACAATGCTGTCTTTTCTCCGATGAATGTGGGGCACGTTCTTCCCCACGTATTTTTGGCAAGTTGTTTACAGAAGTGGAACTAGTTCTTGTCCATGAAATTTCCGTTGTCGTCCAAGTAAACGAGTGAGGCACGCCATTATTCATTGCCTGTCTCCTCAGCTTGTGGAGCTAACAAGTGCCCAATGAAACTTTAACATTACTTAGTTCGTTCACTTTCCTTTAGATAAAAGAATGTGCTATGTATGTACGCAAATACCTCATAAATATTAGTTATGAAGTTGCTCACGTTCGTCTGGAAGTTTCCGAAAATTATACTCCATGCAGCTATACCTAATACTACTTATAACGCCACAAGTAGGAGGCTTGGAAGAGCAGCGATGGAGGCCATCATTTGAGGTGTTACCGACCAGTGCGCTCCCAGTGAGTATAGATGTATAAAAGTAAAAATGGTGGCGCCGCATAATTGCCTGCCAGATAAATACTTTTGATCCACAGCTCATGTTGTACAACAGCTCATCGTCTGTCAAGTATACTGACGTGACAAACATCAGGGCATAGCAACATGCACATATACCGATGGCGGTGGTATCGTCTGCACAAGGCCAAAAGGGCAGTGCATTCTCGGGGCTGTCATTTGCGCTTAGTTGAGTCACGTGAAATGGATTTCGACGTGATTACGGTTGTACCATGGGAATTAACACACCTTGAAAGCGGAATGGCAGATAGAGCTAGACGAAAGGTACATTCCGTTTAGGAAATCGTAAGGGAATTCAATATTCCGCGATCCACAGTGTCAAGAATGTGCCGAGAATACCAAATTTCAGAAACTACCTCTCTCCGTAGACAATATAGTGACCAACAGCAATTGTGTTTCCGATGAGTTGTCGGTGACAACAGCCAAGCAACACTGCGTGAAATTACCGCATAAATGAACCTACATCTACAAGGATACTCTGCAAATCACATTCAAGTGCCTGGCAGAGGGTTCATCGAACCAACTTCCCAATTCTCTATTATTCCGATCTCATATAGCGCGCGGAAAGAATGAACACCTATATCTTTCGGTACGAGCTCTGATTTCCCTTATTTTATCGTGGTGATCGTTCCTCCCTATGTAGGTCGGTGTCAACAAAATATTTTCGCATTCGGAAGAGAAAGCTGATGATTGGAATTTCGTGAGAAGATTGCGTCGCAAGGAGAAACGCCTTTCTTTTAATGATTTCCAGCCCAAATGCTGTATCATTTCTGTGACACCCTCTCCCATATTTCACTACAATACAAAACGTGCTACCTTTCTTTGAACTTTTTCCTATCTAGCAAGGGTCCCACACCGCGCAGTAGTATTCTAAAAGAGGACGGACAAGCGTAGTGTAGGGAGTCTCCTTAGCAGATCTGTTACATTTTCTAATCTGTTACATTTTCTAAGCGCCCTGCCAATAAAACGCAACCTTTGGTTAGCCTTCCCCACAACATTTTCTATGTGTTCCTTCCAATTTAAGTTCTTCGTAATTGTAATACCGTTGAATATAAGGCTTTTGGATTAGACTGATTTACCGTGTAACCGAAGTTTAACGAGTTCCTTTTAGCACTCACGTGGATGACCTCACACTTTTCGTTATTTAGGGTCAACTGCCAATTTTTTGCACATTAAGATATCTTTTCTAAATCGTTTTACAGTTTGTTTTGACCTTCTGATGACTTTATGTGAGACATAATGTATCGGTTAGGACAGTGTGGCAAAATTTTGCGTTAATGGGATATGGCAGCGGACGACCGACCCAAGTGCCTTTGCTAACAGTACAACACGCCTGTAGCGCCTCTTCTGGGCTCGTGACCGCTGCGCTTGGGCCCCAGACGAATGGAAAACCGTGACCTGGTCAGCTGAGTTCTGATTTCAGCTGGTAAGAGCTCATGGAAGTTCTCGATTGTGGCGCAGACCCGACGAAGGCATGTACCCAAGTTGTCAAAAAGACACTGCAAGGTTGTGGTCATTCCATAATGTTGGGGTTGGTGTTTACCTGGAACGGACAGCGTCTTCTGGTCTAACTGAAACGATCATTTAGCGGAAATGATTATGTTCGGCTACTTGGAGACCATTTGCGGCCATTTCCAAACAACGATGGAATTTTCATGGATGAAAATGCACCGTATCACCGGGCCACAAATATTCGCAATCGGTGGATTGTTCGAATGAATGTTTAGGTCAACCAATATCGTCCGACACGAGTTCCATCGAACAGTTACTGCACAAATTCTTGCATCGACAACCCATTCGCAATTATGGAAGGCTTCAGAGGCAGCATGGCTCACTTTTTCTGCAGAGGATTCCCAGCGACTTGCTGAGTCCATGCCACGTCGAGATAGTGCAGTACGCCAGGCAAAAGAAAGTCCGACACGATGTTAGGAGGTACTCCATGACTTTTGTTACATCAGCGTAGTCACACTCATTTTACGAAAGTAGCGAACAGACCTTCATACTGTATGTTATGTGCACTTTCCATGCTACATAGAGCAGTATTTCCTGTGAGAAAGTAGAAAAAAAACGAAAATCTGTGACTATTAAATTACATATTCACGATTTTGCGCGACAAACATTTTCCAACACAGGATGTCTTGGCGGCGACCTTTGTTGGACAAGTTCAGCGGTTTAGGAAACCGCCGGGAAAGCTTGAAGGTTTAGGGAATGTTTGATCTTGAAAATCATATCGATGTCATTCTCGAAATGCCTTCCACTAAATGGACTTCTTTCTATCCGAGAAAAATGGAATTGGAAAATACGTGCCATGCCAACTCAGTACGGGGCAGAGGAGGAGGGAACAAATTTTATTATCCAAACAGGGTGATGTGTACAGAATGAGCTTGGATGTTGTCGGTCAGGGTGATGTGTACAGAATGGTGAGTTCAATGGAACCAAACTGCTGAGGTCATCGGTCCCTAGGCTTATACACTACTTAATCTAACTTAAACTAACTTACGCTAAGGACAACACACACACCCATTCCCGAGGGTGGACTCAAACCTCTGAGGGGGAGCCGGGCGAACCTTGGCAAGGCGCCTAAGACAGCGGGGCTACCCCGCCCGACTTACACAGAATGAGCTTGGATATTGTCGGACAGTTTCCTGCGTGCTTCACCTTGACATCCTCCGATAAGGTCCTCAGGAGACTGCGGTAGTACCTTCGTATTACGATTTGACACCTAAGAGCGTGAAGTGTTATTAACCCACCAAGGCAGTCCCAATTAACACCCCGCATCAACATACCCAACAATGGTAGTTTCTTTGCCGATTTCGGCTGTGGTCAATTCAGTAAAAAACGCAGCACATTATTTTAAAAAAAAGTTATGGCTGCTGTGGCTGTCAAATTTTATTGATGGGTGTGAATGGGCGATGTATGTGACGATGGTCCGTCAGAAAGTGGAGCCAGCCTAACGGCGCCCACACATAAAAGTAAAAGTGGTGTGTTCACAGCCACAGTTAGAGCAGGGAAAATAACATGTCCATATCCAAAAGCAGTAACAGTGACCAAAAGGCTGAGCAAACGCGGAAATGACAGCAAGGCCATCCATTTTGAGAATAACTTCTACCGAGGATGGACAATTTCAGAAATTAAGCAAGCTGTCATAAAACGGCGCTATGGGAGAAACACTCCCAGGAGCCCCTGAAAGATCAGTATACATAGTGTAACAGATATTTGTAATGGTACAGCGAGGACGTTGCACTGAACAATATAACAGTGTTAACGTCCCTTGGTGACTAATAATTATAACTGTTATAAGCTGTATATTTTTATGTTTCTTAGCACCTCCAAGCAAATGTGGCAAGAGCACTAACGCTTATTTTCCCCTGGGACGCCAAACGGTTAGTCTATTCTGACTGCCGTAGTCCACTTAGTGGTGCGGTTATGGCCGTATTGGTAACATTAGGTCGTAAAGCTTGTGATGAGTTTGTGGGAAGACAAACAACCAACGCACTGATGTTTCCACATATTGAAGCACCACATATACAAGTATCTCTACTTACAGCCGTTACCCGCTATATAACAGACTAGCGCGAAGAATGAAACTGGTAGTAAGATCCAGTGTAAGAGTGAGTGGCACTACACAGCGTTGAGTCTTCAGGAGGAGTACCGCAGTCAGGTCTGAGCAACACACTGTGTGACGCTTGTGAATGAAAACTCCAAGTAGTCTATACACATTCAACAAAGGACAACTGACTTTCTGGTAAGTATCCAGCAAGAGTTTTCTGCTTGTTAAAGAAATATTAGCAATACAGAGTTTTGTCCCTAAAAACAACGTGTAGTATTTGTTATTTCTCTATCAGACTATGAGGATGAGCAAGCAATGTCTCGCACTTGACTCCAATTGTGAATATGGTATCTATTTACGTCCAGCATACAAGATGCCAATAAGGCAGCAACTTGAAATGATTAAATATAGCCGGCCGAAGTGGCCGTGCGGTTAAAGGCGCTGCAGTCTGGAACCGCAAGACCGCTACGGTCGCAGGTTCGAATCCTGCCTCGGGCATGGATGTTTGTGATGTCCTTAGGTTAGTTAGGTTTAAGTAGTTCTAAGTTCTAGGGGACTAATGACCTCAGCAGTTGAGTCCCATAGTGCTCAGAGCCATTTGAACCATTTGATTAAATATAAAGTGTAAAAATCCCTCAGGGCTGCTGCCACACGTAAAAGATGTTATTATATGACTTGTGTGGTTGATTTGGAAATGGGCTGAGGAGGTTCGAAACTAGTCATCAGTTAATAAAGACAAACTTCTGTGCAGCTTTGACGGTTTTGTATAATTAGGTTGAATAAGCTATCTGAATGTATACAGTCCCAGCGAATAATACTTGCTATTTCCACTCTGTTAGGTTCTTCAGAGGAACAAGTTGTGTCTAACACTTGTCAGCAGTTGTGGTTAAGTTATTTGACTGTGTGCTTCCGGAACGAATTGGAAGCAGATAGCTCGTCTGAGGTAGCGAAAGGTAAGATGCAGGAAACAAGAGTTGCTGGAAATGATAACAGCAATTAGTGCTACGGGATGCTAGCTATTCTGAAAGGTGAACAGCCACTGTAAGACAGCTCTCCAATATAAGGTCAAAGAATTAGGAAAGTAAACCGGTTTTGAATTAGATTTAAGAGTTATTACACTCTCGTTCACTTCCTGTACATCTTCCGATAAAGCTATTGCCTTTGGCGTCCTGATTGTGCCATATTGGCCACAATTTCACCTAAGCTGGCGATAGTGCCTTGATTGTGCTATATTGGCCATAATTTCACTGAGGCTGGCGATAGGGCCTGTACCGGGATGTAATGCGACACACATTTAGCTGAATTGTGAATTCCTCACACCTCTTGAAGTACCTTATATGAAAATGGTTTTAACCCTTGATCTAAGCCAATTAACTGTTTGCCGCAACGAATACCTATAATCTGTGATTTTTTTTGGTAATATGTTACAATACAGCATCACCGGTCTACTGCGGTCGAACTGTGTTGGTGAAGCAGAAATTTATCCACAGGGCAGTGACTGCGTCACTGCAATTCACTTTGGAGGTGTGGCGGTGGGACTTGTAGTCCCTTACCACCCTCTGACAATGACAGTACTACATGAGTCAGGCAGAAAAATTTAGCCTAACGTGGGCAGGAATGATTGGAAAGTATTGGAAAGTATAGAATGGTGGCTAGTCCCGCCAAAGGATGCGTCCGCGGTGGGCGTGCCAGACCTATCGTTAGCCATGGTCGGAATCTGATTCCTCTAGGATGGTTAGTGGAACCGGATGTCGATCCCAGCGGGGTGGAAGTGTGGTCCTAACGTGGCGTATCCCATGGACAGTGTCCCGCAAGGCATCCACTTTGTCATAGAGCCGCCGCGCGTTGTTGCGTATGGTCGTCTTTAGGAGGACGATATCCGCTTCCTCGTGGAGAGTGACAATTCTCGTGAGTGGCGGGGCGTGCAGGCTCCACCTGAGCACCTTGTTCTGCAGGCGCTGCAATGTCCGCATTTTGGTGACACTAATCGTGTCCCATGCAGCAGATCCATACGTGAGGGCAGGCAGGATAAGTGTTCGGTAAATGCGGAGCTTGGTATGCAGGTTAAGTTCCCTACTGCGAAAGAACGGGTACAAAGCCCTGGTTAGCTTTTGCCCCTTGTTGGTGACATACTCCGCATGACAGTGGAAGAGCAACTTGTGGTCCATCTGGACCCCGAGATAGGTGGTTGTCGGGGACCAGGGCACCTGCACACCTGCAACCGAGATATTGCGGCGGAGGACAGGGCGCCGTTTCGTGAAGTAAACTGCCGTAGTTTTGGAGGCATTGAGAGCTATTTTGTCTGTCCGGCACCAGGTGATAGTGGCGTCCACCTGTCGCTGGATGTGGGCGACGACGGCGTCAGTAATGCGGCCAGTGGTGTATAGTGCTGTGTCGCCAGCGTATTGTGTAAGGTGGCACTCGGGGATGACCGGCATATCATTGACATAGATATTAAAAAGGATGGGAGATAGCACCGATCCTTGCGGAGTGCCTGCCGACAATTGGCGAATGCCAGAACGCATTCCCCGTTGAGCCACTAGGAAAGTCCTACCACGGAGGAAGTCATCCACGATCTTGACATAAATATCCGGTATAGGGGTCTGTGTCAGCATCTGGTGTACGAGGTTGTCTTGCCAGATCTTGTCGTAGGCGTTTTGCAAGTCCAGAAAAACGGAAGCTTTCGACTTAGCAGTGTTGAAGCCTTTGCTGATGTGTTCAGTGATCCGTAGGACCTGAAGTTCAGCAGAGAGGTGCGAAGTGAATCCAAACTGTTCGGGGCGGATCGTCCCAGCTGCCGCAAGAGGTTGGGAAAGTCGGTGAAGGATCACAGATTCAAGGACCTTCGCCATAGTGTTTAGGAGGCTGATGGGCCTGTTGTTGGTGGGGACTGTAGGGTCCTTGAACCTCTTGGGGATCGCAATAAGCTTGGCTTGTTTCCACTGAGGGGGGAAACGGCCAGATGTGAGACAACAGTTTAAAATCTTGGTGAACAAGATGAGTGCTAAGCGGGGAAGGTGGCAAAGATGTTCATTTAAAATTCCGTCCAATCCAGGGGCGGACCGGCCACGTTTCCGTCGAAGGATGCGCTGAATTTCTGCCCTGGACGTAAGAAGGAGAGCAGACTGGGGTGGGCGATTGCGGAAAGCAGCAACAGCTGTCAGGACTTCATGTTCTTCCTGTAGTTCGTTCGGAGAAAGGTCCTGGACCAGAGGGCGGTTTTGGGCCTCGAACGCATCTGCCAGCGTTTCCACAATTTGCAGGGTATCATATGACAAGCCCGCTGCTGTGCGAATAGGATGGGCAGTCGCTGGCTTAGAACGCTGCAGGGTGCGAATGACAGCCCAGTCAGGTTTTTGGTTGAGTAGGAAAGTGGACATCCTATCCTTCCACTGTTCAGTCCTCCATTCGGCGAGCCGGTAACTGAATTCGCATTGGAGGCGTCTCGTTTGGCGTTTGTCCTGAGGGTCACGAAACTGCTTCCACCTCCGGCGGCAGCGGTTCTTTTGCACCTTCAGCTCTTGTACCAAAGGCGGCAAGTCGTCCTGGGGTGTTAAATTTCGAGGTGCAGTGGAGGTGGAGAGTTTCACTGCTTTCTGTATTTTGGCGGTAAGGTAATCCACAGCACGGACTATATTGGCCGGTGTTGTCAAATCGAGGTCGTGTCGAGTGGTGTTATTAAGTACCCTGGCAAACGTTTCCAATTGGTGAGGGTCGCAGTGGAACGAACATCAAATGAAAGGGCAGCATTGGTGAGGTGCAAGAGTACTGGCTTATGGTCAGAGGCCAGTTCGTGGAGAACTTACAGTGAAAACTGAGCGATGATGTTTTTGAAAATGGCTACATCCAGAACGTCTGGCTGGCAGTTAGTATGGACTGAGATATGGGTAGGTTCGTGGAGGCCATAGACTGATAGTGCTAAAGTATCCTCCAGGTCAAGGAGGAGCCGGCCTTTGGGGTTAGACACACGAGAATGCCAAGCTGGGTGCTTGGCATTGAGATCTGCCCTAATGATGAGCCTGTCGAAGGATGACTATGTGCGGAGGTCTGCTTCCAGCAGTGGCTTGTTTGTGCTCAAATACGCTGCTGCAAAGGTAATGGCACCAAGGCGTATGGAGTAGGTAACTGCTGTGGCCTCTATGTGTTCCATTGGCTGGAGAGTCTCTTGGGTATGGACACGAGCTTTGTTGAGGAATACAGCTGTGCCTCCACCACGGCGATCGAGGCGGTCAGAGCGGTAACACACCATGTTGCGAAGGCAGAAATCGCCTGCCGGTTTGAGGTGTGTTTCTGTGACCAGTAACATCCACACGATAGTCATGGAGGAAGGTGTTCAATTCCGTCTTCATACATTTTATGCCACTGACATTAAAAATGCAAGTGACAAGATCCCGAGGGGGCTGGTGGTGGTGTGGAGGTCCATTCGCCTTTACAACAATATTTGACTAAGCCCTTCCGCTAGGGAGATGACCTTGGAGAGCCCATCCTCCGACTGACGGATTTTTTGGCCAGTGTCACGAATAACAGCCCGGATATGGGGTTTCGTGAAAAAGGAGATAACCTGGAGGATTTCGCGCATGTCCGCCCGAAAGGACGCATTAGTCTCCACCACTGGGGGAGGGTCCCGGGTTGTCTGCTTGCCCCTACGGCGCGCAGGTGCAGGTGTAGTTGTAGGTGGAGTGGGGGTAGGGGCAGAGGGCTGAGATAGAGCCACAGATGGACTGGAGGGAGCTGCAGCTGGCTCCTGTAGTTGGTGAGCTGTGGGAGCTGTCTCGGGAGACAGACAATGAGGAGGAGACCGGGCTGCAGCAGCAAAGGATGTCGTGGGAGTCTGGGCAGGAAGGGGCACAGGAGCCACCAAACCATCTGGTGCCTGAGTGGCTGGTACCAGACTGGCTGCTGAGGACAGTGCACCAGGCTGACCCCGCAAAACAGGATAGTTGGTCATGTCCCGTAGCGGTGGGGGAGGTCGATTTGTTCTTGGTTTCTTTTTGGGCGGACGAGAAGACTTCAGTGCCTTCTGGTAAACAGGGCACCCCCTCCAGGATGCCATGTGGTGGGGATCGTGCGTCGTTCCCAAGCATCTGCCACAGGTAGGTTTCTCCAAAGCAGGGAGTGTGCAGTTCTCCACTAAATGTGGGCCAGCACACTTAACACACCGCCACGGCAGGCAGCAGTAATTCCCAGTATGTCGTAAACGTTGGCATTTGCGACAGATGGCTGGCCCATTGCGGCCCTCGTACGATTCAATCCGGAATTTCGTGTACAGAAGATACCGGATTTGGTAAATCCGCTCTATGACCTGCCTCTGGGAAACGGAGACGACGTGGGTAGGGCATGGGATAAATGCCCTGGTCTCAGGATTCCTCTTGCTATACTGGTGGACCAAAGGATCTTCGAAATCGAGGCGAAGCAGTTCCTCCTTGACCTCCTCTGCCGTAACCTCTGGTGGCAAGTCCTTGATGACGATTTTGGTGCGGCGATTACCCGACGTCTGGTGGGAAAAGTAAGGCATCGCCTTTGATTTTACGAAATCGAGAATGGTAAGATAGTCGTCCCTATTGTCAAGGAGGTATTTCAGATGATCTTTTTGGTAAACAGCTCTCAATTGGCCGACAATGAGCCGCTGGAGCTCAGTGCTCAGTTTCGTATAATTATTGACATTATGTACTACAATGGGGGGTATCATCTCTTTCTTCAGAGGCCTTGACGGGATCTCTTGAGAGGGAGGGTCGGGAGCATTTGCCATTTCCTCATCCACAGGACCATCCGGTGCGGCGTCCCCCGGCAGGGGGGTATCGGAACACGATCCGCTGCCACCACAGCCCGCGTGGGCGGAGGGGCGTCTGGAGCGACGGCCAGAGGACTTTTCGACTGGGTCAGGGTGTCCTGAGGACTCGTCACAGTGGCGGGACGGCGTAGAAAGAGGTGCAGGTACAGCCGGGTGGTGGTCAGACAGAGCCGATGTGTTCGCCGCCTCACTACGAGAAAGTTCGATTACTAGGCGGTCAGGTGAATCGTCGGACGACGACGACGACGCGGATGAATGGACCCTGACACACGACGGTAGACAACCTTCATGATGATCGGTTTCAGTGCCGGTGGTGTCCACGGGTGATTTGTGGCGGTTGGCGCGATTCAAGCGATCCTTCACCCGTTGCGGGGTGGGCGGAGCATTGTGCGTGATTGGAGGCCGGGACGAGCGGCGTTTCGGACGAAGTTCTCCCCGAAGGGCGCCGGTGCAAGAGTCGGAGGGTCGTAAAGGCTGCTCCGCGAACTTCTCCATAGTGGACACGGGGCTGCCTGACATGGCCGGGGGCCCGGCACGAGAAGACAAACACTCACCAGTAGCTTCCCAGCTGTTCTGTGGTAATAACTACTAAAACATCAACGCTGAAATAGCAGGTATACCAACGCTGTTAAAGGGCTGCAAATAAATACAACGATACAACATAGTAAAGCACTCGTATTAGATAACCTGCGAAATTTTTTTTTAATTTTTTTTTTTAAGTTTTAGACGTGAAGTATTGTCCCTACTAAATGTAGCATAATTGCTATATTCCGGCTGCGAGTACCAGCGATGATGTGCTACCATAATTGAGACGACAACGCTCTATGCAGTGACAACAACGCTCTTTACTGTGGAAACAAGAAAAACGTCTACCTTTTGTTGTAATTGTGGTAGATAAGTAATGCCGATTGGACATTGTGTTTTTTTGAGGTCAGATGAGTTTGGATGTAGAAGTACTTTTGAAGTGCGCAGGAGATACAACTTACAATCGCAGTTATCAAGAATAAAAAAATTTCTCTTATGAAAAAGAAGGTATCGTTTACGAACTTTTATTCGATGTGTATCCACGGACCTTCATAAAAACTATTAGCATGTTTAGAAATACAGTGCATAGTAATTTCTTCGCTAATTAACAATGCTGGGCGAATTTGCTGCTATCACGATCCGAACAACGTGCAATATTTCGTAGCCGTCAGCCTGCACGTTCAAGACGTTCCCTAAGCGACTAGTTTCTTAGTCAACAGATAACATAATGCCACTGTTGTTCAACCTTCTTCGTTGGTTGGTTTCAAATAGGGTGGCAAGGGACCAATCTGTGAGATGATCAGTCCCTTGTTTCCGGTAAAATAATAACACAGGGGAAAGAAGAAAAGAAAGGAGACGTACAGCACAATAACAGGAGAAAGGAGGAACCAGAAGAACGACAGAAGGACAACCAACACTACTATGGACAAAACAGGAAAAGAAAACAGAGAGAGATGCAAGAGACAGGTAGAAGGGGTAAAAGCAAGAGAGCAGACGACCGTGACTGGCGGACCGCGAGAATAAAAACGAATAGCCAGCCACTCTGCGACACATTAAAACATCCACCCTAAAAGCGTTAGAGTGCAGAACACAGAGGGACGAAGGACCTGCACTAAAACGTATATGGAATGATAAAACTCACCGTTACGTATAAAAAATAAAACTAAATTAGCCGATGAGGCGTTTTCAGCTAAAATTAATGGCAAGAAGTCCGATAACTGAAGAGTCCGTCGCAGGGCAGCCAAAGAAGGACAGCTCATCAAAATATGGGTCACTGTCAGCTGGGCGCCGCATCGACATCGAGGTGGGTCATCACGGCGCAGGAGGTAGCCGTGTGTCACTCAAGCATGGCCAATGAGGAGCCGGCAGACAACCACAGAGTCCCTGCGAGAGGCCCGCATGGAGGACTGCTACACATTCATAGTCTCCTTAATAGCACGCGGTTGTACGTGCTGAGGTTATGCCGTTTCGTCTCCCTAAGCCGCGAATCCTTGTAACTTAGTACTGAACACCGGTCATTTGCAGAGAAGCCGATATGGATAAGCGGTTTGCGCGTAATCTGTTTGGACAGCCTGTCGGCAAGTTCGTTGCCCAGGATTCCGACGTGACCTGGGGTCCAGACACCCACCACTGAACGACCGGACCGTTCCAGGTCATAGATGGACTCCTGGTTGGTCGCTACCAAAGGATGACGGGGTAGCACTTGTCGGTAGCTTGTAGGCTGCTCAAGGAGTCAGTACACAGAAGAAACGAGTCCACAGGGCATGAACGGATGTGCTCAAGAGCACGAGGTATAGCCACCAGCTAGGCAGTGAAAACACTGCAGCCATCGGGCAAGGAATGCTGTTCAGTGTGTCCTCCATGGACATACGCGAAGCCGACGTGATCATCAGCCATTGATCCGTGGGTGTAAACCACTTTGTGGCCTCCGTACATGTCAAGAATCAAAAAGAAGTGACAGCAGAGAGCCACTAGCCACTGGGTTAACTGAGTCCCTAGGGCCACGTGATAGGTCCAGGCAAAACCGCGGCCTAGGTGTACACCATGGAGGTGTACGTGAATGGACCTCATGTACTGGTGGTAAAGGCAAGGACTCTAAGCGAAGCCGCGGCCTAGGTGTACACCATGGAGGTGTACCTGAATGGACCTCAAGTATAGGTGGTAAAGGCAAGGACTCCTGTTCGGAAAGAAGGGATCGGATATAAACTGCAATTGGAAGCCCTGACCTGGCCACCAATGCGAGAGATGAACCGCCGTGAGTGGAGCAGGAGACTGTCATTCGGATACGCAGGAGAACTACGAACGTGTGCAACGCAACTGGCCAGCAGTTGTGGATGCCAAACCTGCCTTGGAGGGACTCCGGCCTCCGGAAGGACGCTGGTCACCGGATTCGTCTGAAATGCTCCTGTCACTAGGGGAACGCCGCACTGGTGCACTGGGTCGAGTAAACGCAACGCTGAGGGCGCCAACAGAAGTGCATAACAAACGACTTTGCTGCTGAAAACTGGAAACCGTGGGCTAGAAGCCATGACTGTGCCTTGTGGATGGCTCCCCGTAGGCGTCACTCAGCAACACGAGTACTGGTGGAGAAGTACGAAATGCAGAAGGCGTCTGCATACAGAGAAGGTGAGACAGACGGCCCTACAGCTGCTGCTAGACTATTAATGACCACTAAAAATACACACTCAATACAGAGTCGTGTGGGACTCCATTCTCCTTGATATGGGGAGGAACTGTGGGAGGCACCAACTTGGACACGGAAAGTACGAAGCGACAGGAAATTTTGGATAAAAATTGGGATCGGGCTTCGGAGACCCCACTTGTATAATGTGGCAAGGATATGATGTCGCCAGGTGGTGTCATATGCTTTTCATAAATCAAAAAAGACAGCAACAGGTGTTGGCGTCTGGAAAAGGCCGTTCGGATGGCATATTCGAGGGACACAAGATTATCAGTGATCGACCCTGGTAGAAGCCGCCCTGACATGGAGCCAGTAGGCCACGCGACTACAGGACCCAGCCCAACTGCCGACACACCATACGTTCCAGCAGTTTACAGAGAACGTCGGTGAGACTGATGGGCCTATAACAATCCACATCAAGCTGGTTTTTACCGGGTTTCAGCACCGGAATGATAGTGCTCTCCCGCCATTGCGATGGAAATACGCCATTGCACCAGATCTGATTGAAGTTGACGAGGAGATGTCGCTTGTAGCCAAATGAGAGGTGTTTAATCACCTGAATTTGGATCCGAACTGACCCAGAAGCCATGTCAGGGCAATGAGCAAGGACACTGAGGAGCTCCCACTCTGTAAATGGGACGTTATAGGATTCACTGTGGCATGTAGTGAACGAGAAGATTTCACTTCCAGCCGCCGTTTGAGAGTGTGAAAGGCTGGGGGGTAATTCTCCAACGCAGAGGCTCGAGCATAGTTCTCAGCAAAGTGCTCAGCCATCACGTTTTCGCCTGTAGATAATACGCCATTTATGTTAACACTGGGAACATCTGTTTGCGCCTGGTAACCGAAAACACGTTTGGTCTTTGTCCACACTTGGGAAGGTGACGTATGGCACCCAATGGTAGAGACATATCTCCTGTAACACTCCTGCTCCGACGTTTGATAAGACAGCGAACGCGAGCACAGAGCCATCTAAAGGCTATGAGGTGCTCTAGGGAAGGGTCCCGCTTATGTCGCTGTAGAGCTCGCAGACGCTCGTTAATTGCTTCAGCGACTTCCCGGCGACCACCAAGGGACTGCCTTTCACCGGAGGCACTATAAAAAGCGAGATATCGTGTTTTCTCCCACAGAAACGATTGTTGTAGTCCTCAGCGGATGCCAGAATCTCCAACTCATCCACAGACGCAAAACTTGCAGGTAGTGATGGTGTTGGTGGCACCGCGTTTACCTTGGTCTTGGGGACATTCTCTTTGGATTTCTCTCGCTGCTCCTTGGGTATCCCAGGCTGGGAGAATTTCACTGATTCAGTCTCCAGGACTGAGAATGAGCGTGAAGCCCTATGACCAGCTACTTTTGCGCTCTTCAGCCACTGGTGGGTCTTCTTTCCCACTAGCAGAAACCTGGGAAGGGAGTAACCCAATGGAGCCCTTCCTAGTGAGATGAGCCAAAGAAGGCTTACACCTCTCCAGCTCAGAAGTGGGGACTGATATCCCTGATGGTTAGGGGGTGTGGCATTGATCCCGAAGGAGGTGGTGTGGGAGCAATAGGGAGGGAAATGCCCCCCCCACCATCAAGGGGGCAGATGTAGTCCTCTGGTTCTGAGAGGTGACAGGAATGCGAGGAACTGATGGGGCGACAACTGTTGGCAGTGTAAGATGAGGTCATAGGCACAGGATGTAGGCACTCAAATTTCCTCTTAGCCTCAGTATAGGTCAGTCAGTCCAGGGCCTTATATTCCATGATTTTACTCTCTCTCTCTGTAAAATCCTGCAGTCTGGCGAGCAAGGTGAATGAAGCTCTCCGCAGTTGACACAGCTCGGAGGCCGGGAACATGGAGTATTGGGATATGATGGACATCCACAATGTCGACTTGTGACTGCAGGAAGACATAGGACCAAACTTCCAGCACTTAAAGCACAGCATCGGGGGAGGGATATATGGCTTGATATCAAAAAATGGTTCAAATGGCTCTGAGCACTATGGGACTCAACTGCTGTGGTCATAAGTCCTCTAGAACTTAGAAATACTTCAACCTAACTAACCTAAGGACATCACACACATTCATGCCCGAAGCAGGATTCGAATCTGCGACCGTAGCGGTCGTGCGGTTCCAGACTGTAGGGCCTTTAACCGCTCGGCCAGCTTGATATCACAGTGGTAGACCATCACCTTGACCTTCTCGTGCAAATGGCTCACCCTCGAAGGCCAAGATGAAGGCTGGTGGCAACTTGAATATCCCTCGGACCCTAATGGACGCGCCAGACGAAATGAACGTCTTACCGCTCTAAATTGGCGCGCAGTTGGTCGTCAGACTGAAAAAGAAGGTCCCTGTGGAATATAATACCCTTGACCATATTTAAGCTGTTATGGGGCATGATGGTAACAGAACTATCCCCCAACTTGTCCCAAGCGAGTAATGCCTATGACTGACACAGAGCGCATTTTAGACAAGCCCTCCACCTCCCTAAACTTGTCCTCCAAATGATCCACAAAAACCTGAGGCTTCATGAACATGAAAGATTCCCCATAAACTCTCGTACATACGAGGCGTCGGGGCGAATAAACTTCACTGCCATCCATAGCCTGGCGTTCCTCCCATGGTGTGGCCAGGGAGGGGAACGATTTGGGGTCATATTTCTCAGCACTGAAATTAGACTTTGATCACATAGAGGCTGCTAGCAGTGGACCACCAGCAACAGATGACGTACTACGCTTCATGGCGTGTCATCCGCCCTGATGCCACCTACTCCCACCAGGTGCCCTCCCCATGGGCGCCACCCAGCCTCAGCAAGCGCCACCTTGAAGGATGGCCATTGCCAGGAGTCCTGATGCTCCAGGGAGTTGGGCATCTACTCCATGGCATACATAGAGAGCGATCCCTGTGTAATCAGGGTGCTACAACCAACAGGGTACATGGCGGCCCCACCACAATGAACTGGCTACCGTGCTTGATATGAGGTGCAAAGAGGTCCATGGTCATCGTCGGTGCAGAAAGGGGGGGGCACTGCATAGTGGATGGTGGAAATCATACGCGAAAAGGTGTTCTCGCCCAGGAGATGGAGAATGAGCGGGTCTGTAATGCGACGACGAGAAAGTGGGCTAAAGATCTCCATGCACGATGGACACGGTGCACCATATAGGGCGCCCTTCCTCAGTTGGCTCGCTCTTCCGGAAAATTTTGAAAAATGGAGGTCAAATACTAAAGAGGAGCTACACATAAAAGCCGAAAGGTGTGAGCCTCCATTTAGTCGCCTCTTACGACAGGCAGGAATACATCGGGCCTATTCGAACCCCCGGGGTTCAACCTTCTCATTCTGCAAGTATTTCTCGAAAATCCTATGACGACTGAATTGTAGCTACCATGAGAGAAAGAATCTTCATCGAGAGTTGTAGCAGTTTACTCCGACTTTGCCTGGCGTGCTCTGAGTACCGGAGAAACGGAAACCTCCGACCGCCAACTCATCCAGTACCTAACACGTTCTTTCCTTACTGCAGTCACGAAGAAAACGTATTCATCTACAGTAAAATTTTTTCACAGCTTGTATTAGATAGGTATAAAAATTTTATGCATCCAGGCAAAAAGTCAAAGGAGAGTTTTAAATGCTGTACCTGTCTTATCCGTGTCAAAGTGAAAGGTCAAGCAAGTTAATTAATCAATTTTTTCTTTTACGGCGTAGAAGAGGGCATTAGGGAGTGGCGGCCGTGAAACAGCACTGCTTGCAAATTTAGGGAACTTGTTAGCATTTTGTATCATTTCCATGTATGTATGCTAGTGATAAGAAGTGTACTATAGCGCGTGTCTCTGTGTTGCATACCCTGTCCGTGTTTGAGAGCACAACAGGGACAGGAGAGCCGGCAGACTGGTGCCGTACGGCTCATCTCAACGGATCACCTGAAAGTCAAGGCTGCAGGCAAGCAACAGCAAGATTACTCGTCTCGAATCTAATACTGTCCTCTTCTGTAGAGTCTTTCTAAAGTTCATGTGTATATTTGTACTGATTTATGTGTGTACATTGAAACTACGTGGCTCGTGTGAAGAATTTTTTCAGTGATTTACGGTTAGGACACGCGTCCAGTCGAGAATGGAACGGGAACAGAATACAACGGTCAATATTCAGTCAGTTGAGGATGTCCCTTCCACTGATAGTTCAGTACCTGTAATGACCACAGCTAGGACTGAGGAGTTTAACACTGAACATATTTAACTTAGTATACTCAAAGCGGTTCATACGTTAACTGCAAATCAACAATCGAAGTTTAATCTGTAAGTGAGCAGTCTAGGATAGCTTCCGCACAAGAATCAACGCCACCGGAACAATACACAATTTCCACTACAGTTCATACTGTAGCAGTGGAACAGGCACGTCTTTCTGCTAAACAAGGTAGTCTCGTTAAGCACTGGCTACCGAACAAGCAAATATCAGGCTAACTGTGCAAGATATTATAGCTATGACTGAGTCATTGCCAAGTGAAATGCGAAGTGGATCATTTAAGCACTCAGAAAAGTGATCTTCTTACGGAAATGGCAAGTCTTAAGCTGTCCTCGGAGAAAGTTCCTGAAGAAATCTGTACGATCCAAACCGAAGTAAAAGATGTAACCACAGCCATAGAATCTCTAATGTCAACATTGGTATTTGTTAAATCAGACTGTGTCGCAGTTATACGAGAAGAAGAGAGGATGAAACAATGTGTTAATGAACAACTGAAACAAGTTGTGCAAAACGTTCAACTGGCTAATGCATCAGATTCCACAATGATCCAGATTAACAGTGATGTGATAAGACAACAATTTGGTCAAGAGTTCTCGAAGTGGAAAGACAATATAACCAAATCGATTGAAGAATGTTCCAAGTCAACAAAGGAAATAAGAGCTAGTTCTGACAAACATGTCACATATTCCGACAAACCGAAGCAAAATGTGATGAATTTGGCGTCAGTGATGAATAGCCAAATACCTACGACAAAAAGTGCACATGTGATGTCAGACCTTATTTATGACAATATACCACTCAACAATGTATTAGTCCAAATGTTAATGGAGGAGAAGCTCCTAAAGCACCGGAAGTTCCAAACTTTCTGTCCAGAGAAGAAAACTGTTAACCCCGTCAGTTCATTTGGGGGTTCAGAGGTATTTTACCCCGTGCATGGAGAAACGCGCAAAACATTTCTTTTGTCACTGGCTACATACAGAGGCAAGGTAGTTTATGGTGCACGGATATTATGGAAACCTGTGGCACCTAGAGGATTTTGAGCGAGCGTTCTTGAGTAGGTATTGGCCTAAAGGAATTCAAGAACGACTGGAAAAAAAGATTTATTAACCAGAACCATTTCCAATCAAGAGTGGGAACTTGCGTCGGTACTGTGAGAAGTACCTTAATAAAAGTAGATATTGGGATACTCCAGTCCCACATGTGTATATTTTGAAGATTAGTCAGGCAAAGTTACCGATCGAGATACATGAAAAACTGTGTATGCTCCCGAAGACAATGTCGAACATTTTCTATCTGTCGTCGAGACCATCGACCTAATCGTATTAAACGAAGACTTCAGAGCCACAAATCATGGGAATGGGTCGTCGACTAGCGTAAACAAGAACTTTGCCTATCACCCAGGACCGAGCGGCAACAATAATAGTAAAGCGCAGCAGAGCTCAGGCTTCCAAGCTCAGAGTAACAAACCACAGCTGAACGGCGGCCAAAGATTCAATGCCAATGTGGTGCAGTTCCAACCTCGCTGGGGGAAAAATAAACCCAACGAGTGAAGATTCAGGCCGATGCAAACCACGACTCAAAATAACCACAACCTACAAAGTCGAAATAATCAGAAGTTACAGGGGTAATCCAAGCTGGCAATCACAAAATATTAACCAGCAATCTCTGAATATAAATGGACAGAGCAACCGCCAGTGATTACGGATGTCACTAACGAACCCAGAACCCATCCGTTAAGCTAAAGACGACCGGATCGTACCCCGAAGAATCGGTCGGGCGCGATGTAAGGGGCTCTGGCAAGAGAGTTGTCATGTTCCGATGCAATGAAGGACAGAGACTAGTAGATGAACTTACACATGACGGCCAGCATATTACCTTTCATATACCGGCGAATGGCCATACCATTAAAGTAATTCTTGATACAGATGCAAATGTGAATGCTGTCTCCTCAGCAATGCTTGAGAGATTGACACGACACCGGAAACTACCAGTCTTTCCTGTGAGTAATTGAACCACAGGGCGCAGAAGGTAGATATATAGACTCTTATTGAATTAAGAACAGTAAATGTAGTGTTTTTATGCAAATTGCTAGCAATAAATAAATTAACAGAGGACTGTATTTTGGGTATTGAGAGTATTCGGGAGATGGACGTAAGTTGCAATTTCTCTGCAAGCTGTGCCTCTTTCAAGATTGGTGATACGAATGTGTGTGTGGAGCTGACCAGAGTAGACAGTAGCCACGAAAGATATTGTCGGGGTTCAAAAATTAATCTTTTAAGGTGTTTCAAGAAGAGTGGGAGATCAAATGCAGAAGAGGTTTATCAGGCATGCACATTGACTGATGTTATGCATCAAAAGATTTGTGAATCTAACTGTTTGGACGATCGGCAGCGAAAGCAATTGACAGACTTATTGCAGCTGAATATTGATGTCTTTAGTGAAAAACCGGGTATAGTAAAAGGCTATATGTGTAATTTGAAAGTGTACCCACATAGTACATATTGCCAAAGTTTTTATCCTGTACCTTGTTGACATCGACGACCTGTCGATGAAGAATTGCAACGAATGCTGGATTGGAAGTTGATTGAACCAACCACAAGCCCATACTGTAGTCCTTTATTGGTTGTCCCTAAACCAGAGGGCGAAGTTGGACTAGTTTTGAGAGCAAGACAAATAAATAAGATTATAATTCATGTCCGAACTCATCCAGAAAATATCGATGAGCTTATATAGAGGTTTCATGGCAAGAAATTCTTTTCAACTTGTGATCTCAGACGTTCTTAATGGCAGATAATGTTAAGTCCTGAACCGAGGAAGTAATAGCATTCGTTTGTGCAGGGAGAAGCTATCATTTTAGGGTTATCCCATTCGGCCTAAATGCTAGCTCTCGTTTGCTTATCCAGGCATTCGATGCTGTCTTAGGACCTTAACTGGGTAGTCAACTTACGCTTTTTGTCGATGATATTCTCATTGCTAAATCTTCTTGGGAAAAACACATTAACTTCTTGGCCAGTCATAAATGCATTTAGTAAAGCAGGCGTGACAGTTAACCTGCAAAAAACTCATTTTTTACTTGCACGGATCCGTTTCCTCGGGCATGTAATAAACAAGAAGGTAATAATGCTGGATTTAGCCAAGTTGAGCGCCGTCAAGAATTTTCCCACACCATTAAACAAGAAGCAGTTAAAACTTTTCATAGGAACGACGACCTTCTATAGGCGATTTTTAAACAAACCGGTGATGAATTCAGAGCCCTTACACCAGCTTTCGGAAAGACGTACCGTGGAGGTGGACAATGACTATGAAGTTGCATTCCAGCCCTTCAAAGACACTCTTGCGTATGCAAAGTTGCTACGCCATCCGTATATGACTTCGGAGTTTGGTTTGATGATTGATTCGTCGAGCGTTGGTTTAGGTTGCTATTTGTTTCAAATCAAGGACTTCAATCATCAACCAAAATTCTGTCCCATAGCTTATGCAAGTCGCATGTTATCATGCTGCGAGCGCTTGTACACAACCACAGAATTGGGAGCATTGGCGGTTATGTGGGCGTTTCGAAAATTATACTATTACTTGTTTGGAGCTTGCACTACCTTGTCCTGCGATCATCAAGCTCTCACATTCTTGCAACAAGCCAAACTACTTCACGCTCGTCTATCTCGCTGGACCTTGGCTTTGCAAGAATATAATTTCAGAGTTGTATACATAAAGGGACAACATAACCAAGTCACATATGCTTTATCTAGACTACCTGGAGGTTTGGAGAACATTACCACTGTGGGGGATGAGGAGAAGCAACACAGGCTCTTGCTGATGAAAGATTTGGAATCCAGGAGATATAATTTATACATGTGTAGTAACCTACCTGTCCTCCACCAACGAGATCATCATGGGTCTATAATTTTGAATAAACTGAGTCAGCCAGACTAAGGTCAGTTCCGAAGATTTGTCAAAGTAGTTGATAACGTTTTGTTCTACAGAAGATCTGATACTTCAGTTAAATGTTGTATATGTATACCAGAAGATTACGTGGGAAAGCTCATACTGCACACTCACTATGTTTGTCGATATTTTGGCGTACTTAAATGTGGAAGCAAGATAGGTAGCTATTGTTAATTTGCGAATATCAGGAGAATAGTTCAGCAGGTTTTGAAGAAATGCAAAGTTTGTCAGCTGACGAAGCCTTGTAACAAAGGTACATAAGATGAGATGCATTCCATCCTTCCACATAAGCCCTTAGATACTATCTCTGTAGACACATATGGGCCAGTTTCTAGGACAAGAGGAGGTAATAAATACATAGCAGGATTTTTGGATACGTTTTCTAAGTATGTAACGTTGTATGCAGTTCGATCAGTCACCAGAAAATCCGTTATCAGGAAATTGGTTTCTGATTTTATTCCATCTGTTGGGAAGCCTAGATTGGTTCTAACAGACAACGCAATGATTTTCACGTGTTATATTTGGAAGAAGGCTTTACGGGATGTAAATATTACATATATCAAAACGTCGTGTTACAATCCCGGAACGAGTCCTATCGGCCATGTATTTAGAGAGTTAAATCGTTTTATGAGAACCTACAGTTCAACGAAGCAACCCAAGTGGACTGAACGTAAATAACCTATCGCATACAACTGCTGGTTATACTCCGGAAGAATTATTCCTAAATACCCAAAAAAATGATCAGTGGATGCAAGCATTACCGAAGACACAACGGATCTCTGATGACCTCTTCAACACCGTCAAAGAAAAATTAATTAATTAACTTGCTTGACCTCTGACTTTGACACAGATAAGACAAGTCCTGCATTTAAAACGCTACTTTGACTTATTGCCTAGATGCATACATTTTAAAAATTTTTATCTGTATAATAAAATATGTGGAAAAAAATTGACTATGGATGAATACGTTTTCTTCGTGGCTGCTGTAAGGAGGGAACGGGTTATGTACAGGATGAGTTGGCGGTCGGAAGTTTCCGTTTCTCTGGTTCTCAGAGAACGCCAGGCAAAGTTGGACTAAACTGTAACAACTCGCGTTGAAGACTCCGTCTCTCGTAGCAGCTAAAATACAGGCGCCGTAAGATTTTCTGGAAACACTTTCAGAATGAGAAGGTTGAACAACAGTGGCAGTATTATCTGCTGACTAACGAACTGGTCGCTTAGACAACGTCTTGAACATACATGCTGACGGCGAAATATTGCACGTCGTTCGAACCGTGATAGTAGCAGATTCTCCCAGAATTGTTAATTCGCGAAGAAATCACTATGCACTAAACATACTAATAGTTTTACTAAACATACTAACAGTTTTTAAGAAGATCCGGAGATCCAATACCGACTAAAAGTTCGTAAACGATATTTACCTTCTTTTTCAAAAGAGACACTTTTTTATTCTTGATAATTGCGGTTATCAGTTGTATCTCCTTTGCACTTGAACATTTCTTCTATATGCAAACTTATCTGACCTAAAAAAAAAAAAAAATTGTCCAATCGGCATTACTTATCTCCCACAATTGGAACAAAAGCTAGATGCTTCTCTTTTCACAGCAAAGAGCGTTGTCGTCTCAATTACAGTATCGCATCATCGCTGGTACTCGCAGCCAGAATCTTACATTCACATTACATTTTGTAGGGACATTATCGATTCAATATTTCATTGAAGCAGTGTAATTCACATTATTTCCGTTGAATGGTTATCTTCCTGTTACGTGTACCCTTCCACCATTTAGGCCCGTTTTTGAGTATTTCTTGCATATATGTCCGAGAATGGAAGGGAATTGCGTTACAGGAAGTTACTTACCGAAGCGTGATGTTCTCCCACCCATGCCAAGTAAGCATCCCATTGAGGAGCCAGAAATTTTAACTGCGCCTTCAAATACACATTTTCGCTAGTGAAACTCGTCATAAACAATCCATCACAATTTGAGTTTAACAGTGATGTACACACCTACGACGATAGAGGGAAATGACCTTTATTAGCCAGTGTTAAAACTGCCAGTGGCTCAGAGAGAAACTCAATATAGTCAAGTATACCTATCCTGTAAACCGACTCGTTTCACATTATTTCGAAAGGAGAATCGTACAAATGATCTACGGAATATGTAACTAACTATTCTTTTACAACAAACAGTGATGACTTATTCACAGAAACAAAGCTAACACCTGGAATTGTCATCAGCAGTACGTCACATCACATTTATCAGATTATGAGCGAGTATGAACGCATAGTTATAAAATATTATTACCTAGAGGTTGCTTAGCATATTATTATAATTAACCTACAAGGGCATGGGGAACGTGTGTTTGATTCAGACTCACATCAGAGAGACTCCAAACAGAATCATGTAATTTATCCACATTCCCACCATGGAGGGATGTTGTTGTTGTTGTGGTCTTCGGTCCTGAGACTGGTTTGATGCAGTTCTCCATGCTACTCTATCCTGTGTAAGCTTCTTCATGTCCCAGTACCTACCGCAACCTACATCCTTCTGAATCTGCTTAGTGTATTCATCTCTTAGTCTCCGTCTACGGTTTTTACCCTTCACGATGCCCTGCAATACTAAATTGGTGATCCCTTGATGCCTCAGAACATGTCCTACCAACCGATCCCTTCTTCTAGTCAGGTTGTGCCACAAACTCCTCTTCTCCCCAATTCTATTCAGTACCTCCTCATTAGTTACGTGATCTACTCATCTAATCTTCAGCATTCTTCTGTAGCACCACATTTCGAAAGCTTCTATTCTCTTCCTGTCCAAGCTATTTATCTTCATTGTTTCACCTCCATATATGGCTACACTCCGTACAAATACTGTCAGAAATGATATCCTGACACTTAAATCTATATTCGATGTTAACAAATTTCTCTTCTTCAGAAATGCTTTCCTTGCCATTGCCATTCTACATTTTATACCTTCTCTACTTCGACCGTCATCAGTTATTGTGATCCCCAAATAGCAAAACTGATTTACTACTTTAAGTGTCTCATTTCCTAATCCAATTCCCTCAGCATCACCAGACTTAATTTGACTACATTCCATTCTCGGGTTTTGCTTTTGTTGATGTTCATCTTTTATCCTCCTTTCAAGACACTGTCCATTCCGTTCAACTGCTCTTCTAAGTCCTTTGCTGTCTCTGACAGAATTACAATGTCATCGGCGAACCTCAAAGTTTTTATTTGTTCTGAAGGGATTTTAATACCCACTCCGAATTTTTCTTTTGTTTCCTTCACTGCTTGCTGAATATACAGATAGAATAACATCGGGAGAGGCTACAACCCTGTCTCACTCCCTTCCAACCCTTGCATCCCTTTCATGTCCCTCGACGCTTATAACTGCCATCTGGTTTCTGTACAAATTGTAAGCAGCCTTTCGCTCCCTGTATTTTACCCCTGCCACCTTCAGAAATTGAAAGACAGAGAACGTAAGTATTGTTCAGCAGCCAACATTAGTGGAAGTGCATCCAGTTTCAATCATCTGGTTAAAAACAAAAAAGCATACCGGAAATAATTCCCTATTGTCTTCAACGAACTGTGACAGGAGACCGAACGACAGGGGACTGACGTAACACGACATGTATTAAAACTATAAAATAGTGCAATGGTAATGGCTAGGCACTTGCCTAAACCTAGTTTTTCTCTAATAAGGCCTGAAAGGAAAGGACCGTTGATTGATGTGCTCCGTCATTCTGAAATTCTCTTTTGATTTCGTGATTTGTGCCATTCTGAATTTCATGCGCTACAAATACATATCAGCACCATTGAAATGCCACAACATCACTAGTACGTGGCGCTGTTATAGACGAAGCCCACAGTGTCAAACACAGAGAATGATCTTTCGAAAATAGTACTTAGTTGTCGACAAAATCTCCGCAAATCAACGCCGTTGTTAAGCAAACAGATTTAACAAGAAACCTAGTTCATAATGCTTCAAGTACATACCTCTGGAGCCATGGTGTTACGGTACGAGTTCAAACAAAGCTGACACTACCAGACTGCTCCAGCACACAAAATGAATTAAAATGACCATCATATGGAGTATCGAAACGTGTCCCTGACAGAACTAATACTGAAACAAAGCAGGTAGCACACTTCTACAAATTTAAACAAACATTATCAAATTTATATATCAGCACTGGAACGAGCCAGCTCACCAGAGTGTGACAATTATCTTGTTTATACAGCGACAGAGCATATAGGGTGCCCCGCCTAGCCGACAAACGGTTTCGCTTTCAAACCGTGGTTGAGGCGAGAGAGTTGCGTTGCCTCTGACTAACCACAGCACGACGAAGTCTGAATCTAGCGTTCAATTTTGAGTTTGATCTCAACTTCCATTCGTTGCTAACCTACACCAACATGCTATGCGGGCAATAACTCATCTCCATCCACGCTAACTGCGACTACCAGTGGAAACATTTGAATTGCCGGCACTCATCACTAAATGTAGGATTGATAGGGACAGAAAAGCAGTTTTATTGATAAAGTAAACGAACAGACTGGTCCATCCCTTCTGTAGTGGCCTCTGGTAACTGTAGTAGATTAACTTGTAACACATAAATCAGAACTACAGCTGCATTGCGGACGCGAGTTCTACGAAAGGATTCTGCCTGAAATGTTTCAGGTTCATTGACACTACTTCAAGTAACAACGTTTAAAAATAGGAATTTTATGTATTTACCTTAAGTTATATTTTTCATATTTGATATTGCAGGCATTATAAAACGTCCACAGGCAGATACTGGCCAGCAATGTACTACGTGATATAATAAAGTTAACCTTGTCAGTAGGTTGTTTAGGTTTTTATGTTAGTAACGCCACATAGCGCTCTATATGAAAACCACTGACTGTGCTGTGTGATGTTTGTGGCTGGTTTGCATTGTTGGAATATTCGCTATTGTAGTATTGGGCAGTTGGATATGAACAGCGCGTAGCGTTGCGCAGTTGGATGTGAGCTGCCTGCAGTGGTGGATGTGGGCAGAGAGATTGCGGAGTTTTGAGAGCGGATGATCTGGCCGTGTGTCCACCAGAAAGAGTAAATTTGTAAGACTGGATGTCATGAACTGATGTATATATTATGACTTTGGAACATTATTAGGGTAAATACATTGTTTGTTCTTTATCAATATCTTTCATTTTTTAAGTATGCCTATCAGTAGTTAGTGCCTGCCTTCAGTAGTTAGAATCTTTTATTTAGCTGGCAGTATTGGCGCCCACTGTTTTGCAGTAGTTCGAGTAACGAAGATTTTGCGGGGTAAGAGATTCATGAAAGGTATAGCTTATTGCTAGTCAGGGCCATTCTTTTGTAGGGATTGTTGAAAGTCAGAGTGCGTTGCGCTAAAAATATTGTTTGTCAGTTTAGTGTTGATCAGAATAAGTAAAGAGAGTATTGTCTGAGTACGTTCAGTTTTGCTCAGCTGTTTGAAAATCAAACAACGTAGAGGTTTATCAGCATAGTAATTCATTAAATTTTTATACCGTTTTTGAAGACTACGAAGTTAATCCATATATTTAGACTGTTGCATTTGATCCCCAGTCTTTTAGAGCTCTATCCAAGTTGTAACCGCCCCACAAAAATTAAGGAATGATAATTGTAGCCAAGTGCAAACTCCCCATACAAAAATTGAGGGATGAAAATTGACCATAAACCCACAATAATATCAATTAAATTATGAACCATGAACGAAATGTAACCTCCCAACAGAAATAATAGTATCTGGTAAATTTAATAAGGACAGCAGCGCTGACCTTCGGCCCTGTATTCTGAATAAAAAAGCAAAAATTCTTACCTCAATAAAAACTGCAATTATATCTGCTCTTAATTATACATTCTTCGACACACCTTCGTGCAATGCTGGCCTATATATTTTTTTAGGATTCTTGGAAGCAATGATAATGCATTGGAAAAATTCTTTAAATTGAAATGAATACTTTTCTTTAAAAGAGCTGGCCTATATACATTTTTTTTGGATTATTGAAAGGAGTGACGATCCATTGGAAATGTTCTTTAAATTGAAGTGAATGTTTTTCTTTAAAAGAGTTACTTTATAAAAAAATTATTATTGGGGCAATTTTTTTTGAACAAATTAAGTACAATTAACATACATTATTAAATATGCGCAATGCTGCTTCTTTACCTCCTACAATAATACTCATCCTCCAGAGTCCTGACCAGAGTCGCGAGCAGAGCACACAGCCGACGCATGCCGACTCCCGCAGACTGCTACCGTTCACTCCCTACTAAAGCCGACCGACTACTACTGTATCCGACTGACTACTACCGTATCCGAGTGACTACTACTGTCGACTCGCGCAGACTACCGCAGACTCGCGACAAGCAACAACTAACTATAAACTACTCTCTGGTCAGAGATTCTGTCATGCCTCGCCCATCGCCGGCGAAGCATACGCCTTACATAGCCCTCCACTGAGGGGGCAAAAATTTGGCAACGATGGTGAGTCAATTGGACTTGCCGTGAGCAACAAATTTTTCATAATTAATTAACTTGACAATCACATAATATGTACACACACACACACACACACACACACACACACACACACACACATATATATATATATATATATATATATATATATATATGTGTGTGTGTGTGTGTGTGTGTGTGTGTGTGTGTGTGTGTGTAAATGTATATATATATATAGGTGCAGAACATGAAATAAAATATAGTGCACATGCACTGAGTACAGACATTTCAAGCAATGACAAAATGTATACACAATGAGTACAAAACATATTAACAAATGGCAAAAGTGCACACACACTGTAGTATTGAACATATCAGGAAATCACAAATGTATAGGCAACGAGTACAAATCATACTGAGAAATGACAAAAGTGCACACGCACTGTAGTTCAGAACATATCAGCAAATCACAAAATGTATATGCAATGAATAATAATCATGTTAACAAAATGACGAAAGTGCACACGCACTGTAATACAGAACATATCTGGGAATCACAAAATGTATACGTAATGAGTAGAAATGGCATAAAGTGCACACGCACTGTAAAACTCTCTAATATTTTTACAACAAATAAACATAATGAGTACAAATCATATTGACAAATGACAAAAGTGCACACGCACTGAAGTTCAGAACATATCTGGGAATCACAAAATGTATACATAATGAGTACAAACCATATTAACAAATGGCATAGAGTGCACACGCACTGTAAAACTCTCTAGCATTTTTTTTACAACAAATAAACATATCAAGGAGTGAAATAAAGTGCACATGCACTATAGAAGTCTTTAGTATTTTTAGGACAACTGATCTTGTTAACAAATGAAATGAAGTGCACACGCACTGTATATGTCTTTATCAATTTACAAGAATTACGAAAGGAATGGGAAAGATTGCGTCATGGTTGTAGCACTTAAGGTTGCACGCAGCTGCACTCAAAGTCCATATCTTTCTACAGAAGCACAACACCAAGTGAGACAATCTGAAGTTCTTTTCCTTGAAGTAGTAATCAGTGTAGCCAAGACACTAAAATGTCGTAATAATATTCCATGCTATCATTTTGGTAGTACACCAGGTACACCAAACAGTGGGACCATAATAACATCTCCATCGCTCAAGGTGGTGGACAGCATGTCGTGTCAACACCATGTTCTTGTAAAGTAGACCAATGTAAAATTAGTGCGAAAACCAAATATAGTGCTCCGTGATCATGAGGATAGACAGGACAAATGGATATTGCAGTAATTTCTGGTAATTAGGTCAGAAGGTGAAGGACATTAAGTCACATAATGGTCATCATTGAGAATTACACTAGTCTAACAACTGATTTGAGTAATTGGTGGCACTCATCGCCCAGTTACTGAACATTTCTGTACTATGTATGTAGTATTACAGAATAATGTTCATAAATTATCTGAATATAGTAATTATAGGCACTCATTTCCCAGTTACAAACCATCAGAAGTCATCATTCAAAACAGAAGCTAATGAATGACATAGTATTAACATAATTCACTTAATTATAGTAATCATTGGCATCATAGGTCATCTTATTACAGTAATCAGTGGCATTCATTGGCCAGCTACAAAGCATTTTTTTTGCATTTTTTTTTGTATTCTTCAGAAGTCATCATTCAAAATGAGTTAATTATTGGCATACCATTTATACATAATTAATCTAATTATAGAAATCGTTGGCATCATAGGTCATCTTATTACAGTAATCAGTGGCATTCATTGGCCAGTTACAATTATACATAATTAATCTAATTATAGTAATCATTGGCATCATAGGTCATCTTATTACAATAATCAATGGCATTTATTGGCCAGTTACAAAGCATTTTTTTTATATTCTTTAGAAGTCATTATTGAAGTGACATACTATTCAGAGCTGATCAGTATTACTCAGAACTCTCTTAAACTACTAGCATTATTTGGGACTGGTAATTTCTTTGTTTGTTTTTGAGTTATTGCTGCAAATGAAGATGTGTAACGTCATTTGTCATGAGTCAGCTGTAGCAAGGTTATGAAACAAGTAGAGTATATGTGATCACATTCATAAACGACATAGGTTTAAGAAACAACTATTTATACCACATTAATTTCATGAATAATTTCTCCTGCAAAATATACAAAATGGATTATGAAACTGAAAGAAGAAATGCAAATTATGCTGAAAAGTGATTAACTTCGAATTAACAGGTAGTGAAATGTGAATAAAAATATGTGTGTTCTCTAGCTGTCCTTTCCAAAACCTTCAGTCATCATTCTATGCGATATAATACATACTGTCAAAACGAACTGCAACAAATACTTAAATAACTACATAGGATCTCTTAACTAACAGCAAATATATAAACCTCATCATTATTTCCATCTGCAAAGAAAAACTTCATTATCCATATCTCCATAACTCCATTATTATCATCACCCATAAAAAAAACTTCATTATCCATAGTAGCATACTCTTCATCATTATTCATCACCATTCATTATCATCTGCAAAAAAAAAAATCACTTCATTATTCATTATACAACTATTCCTTATTTCTAGCGTATTTCATCACTAAAACTAAGATGTGTAATTCTGTCTCACAGCCTGCGTCAATCGCCTCGTAATCTGAAAGAAAAAGTTAGTTAAGACTGCTATCATACGATGTGTATAGTATATTCTTGTTAATGCTTGTTAATTCTGATCCATTTACTCTTCATCACGAGGTATTGCATCCTCTTTCGTTCATTCCGAAGGTGAAATTCCCATTTCTGTTTAATTTATTTCGTTTACACGTTATTTCTTTCTGAAAATGATGAACAAAGATTAATGTCTTGCATTTAATTCATATACCCATTAGATAAAAACTGGTTTATAGTAACATAATCGAGCATACAGCATAGCATGACAGAAAACGTAATACGTCAAAAACATCGACAGTGTTCAGAAGCAAAAATGTACACAGTGTATCACAATGTAGCAGCAAAAAAAAAAAAAAAAAAGTAAAGTAGTCACGAAGTTGAGATATCATAAGGCAAAATATTAAAGTCAACTGGTGTCTCTTATATCTTAACTATTTCATAGTACATACAAACAAAACAGGAAAACAATCATACATACATAAAAAATGGAAAATATGCACGGTCTAGGGCGTATAACGACAAGAAATGTGATCTTCTTTGTGTACAGCTTGTATGTTGTGTAGTTAATAGAGGCGAGAATTGAAGACTTTCATGGAGAGAAAATTTGATAAAATTAATATATCACTAGTTAGAATTGCAAAATTATTCGTAAGATACATAATTTTATCTGGAAAATGTGCACTGTCAGATGTGTAACGACAAGAAAAGCGACCTGCTAACCTTATCTTGCCGGGCGCTTGCCAAGAAAAAATACAATTATCAGTAAGTAGTCACATAAAAATAATTGCATAAGTGGTCATAAAATGTGTAAGTTCATCTGAAAAAATATGCACGGTCTGATGTGTAACGACAAGAAAAGCGACCTGCTAACCTTACCTTGCCGGGCACTTGCCAAGAAAAAAATTACGATAATCATCAGTAGGTGTTCATGTGAATATAATTACATAAGCGGTCACAAAAAAATTAGGAAATGGCATTACGGTGTGATAAATCATAAACTATGTTCATTCAATAAAAGGTTTGATGTTGGATACGTGGTGGTTCCCTTTGGTTTTTCTGGTTCTCAAAGTTTCGACGTGCACTGCATTGGGGTGAGGAATGCTGCGAACCCGATACGGACCTACGTATAGAAGTTCTAATATACTGCACCTACCTTTTCCTCTATTGGATAAATAGTGTGTACGTACTAATATCTTCTGTCCAGTGTGAAAGTCACGGCGTGTACAAACCTGTTTTTGCTGTCTTCTCCGGCGCTCTGCGGCACGTTTGATGTTGTTCAGCGCAATGTCAATTATTCCATGGTGTCGTAGTCGACGAGATGTAGGAAATGTTACTAATTCTTTAATTTTGTTAGGTGGTTCAACATTTTTCAGTATAACAGACGGAGATAGCATAGTAGATTCATTCGGTATGGAATTAATTACATCTTGGAATGAGAGTATGTATGTGTCCCAATCAACATGTTTTTTATGGCAGTAAATTCTACACAGTTTACCAATTTCTTCCATTAATCGTTTACAAGGGTTCGAAGAAGCATGGTACCTGGATATATAGACGGGAGAAATGTTTCTAGCTCGTAACGTACGTGTCCATATAGCAGATCGAAACTGTGATCCATTGTCGGAAATTAATTTCAACACATGCCCTACATGAAATAGAAAATGTTTTACAAATGCTTTCGAAACAGTTTTAGCAGTAGCTTTGCGTAACGGAGTGAAGGTAACAAATTTTGAAGTGAGTTCAACAGCGACAAAGATGTAGCAAAAACCTCTATTATTTCTGGGAATCGGACCAAAAATGTCTACAGCGGCCATGTGTCTTAATTTAACAGGTACAATGGGATGTAATGGAGGAAGATGTGAAGTCGTATCTGATTTAACTTTCTGGCAGATTTTACATGACGCTAAAATTCGTCGAATACGTTTCTCCATGTTGGTAAAATAACGGTTCTGTCTCAGTATAAGAAAACATTTTCTAGCTCCGTAATGTGCGTAACTTAAATGAGTATACCAGATTAATTTGTTAACAAGTTCGTCAGGAATGCATAATAACCAATTGTTGCTGTCAGGATGAGAGCGGCGAAACAGAATGTCATTGCGTACGGTGTAATGGTTTCTAATGGTAACATTATTCCTATCTTGCCAAAGGTGTTTGATTTCTTTCCATACGTTGTCTTTACTCTGCTCTTGTGCTATGTCTTGTAATGACGACGAAATGAAATTTTCAAATGCAAATTGTTGAATGTACATGACGCTGAAATTTGCTTTGCAGAAGTTGGTTGCGATGTCTTGCTGACTGTTGCTGAGAGAACGGGATAGTGCGTCTGCTACAATATTTTGTGTGCCGGGAATGTGAACAATTGTAAAATTAAATTCCTGCAAATAAAGTTTCCATCTGCTTAATCTCTCGTGTGTAAATTTAGCCGAAAGTAAAAATTGTATCGCTCTGTGGTCTGTGTAAACGGTCGTATGTCTTCTATAAAGAAAATGCCGAAATCTGGTAAAAGCCCATACAGCACATAATGTTTCAAGTTCTGTAGCAGAATAATTTCGTTCAGCAGGTGACAGAATGCGACTTGCAAAAGCGATGTTTTTAATTACTGTACAACCATCTTCTTCAATTTCCTGAAAAATATGTACGCCTAAAGCGGTGTTAGAACTGTCGGTAGCAATGAAAAAATTTCTGGTAAGATCTGGGTGCGATAAAAGTGGTGCATTCAACAAAGCATGTTTCAAATAACATTCTCGTGAACAAGATTCTGCGTGTCAAAAGTATTGCTTGCGTTACTGGAAGATGCAACCTGTACTGTATCTGGTCAAATTCTATCTGACGTGTTATTATTTTCGGGAGGATGCTGTGGCATTTCCACTATTTGTACTGTTCTGTTATTTCTTCCAGACGTATTACGCTCTGGATGATACCTACTGTCTGGTTCATTCATGATAATATGTTGTTGCTGATGTTCTTGCTGCTGATAAGATAGACTGTTATTAAATGTACGCTGAAAATTGTGCTCATTGTTTTTACGTCTGTCGTGATACTCATTTCTATACGGTGCATTGCGATAGGAATTGAAATAGTGTGTTTTCTGTACGTAGTTATTTCCTTGTTGCTGTGCATTACTATATGTTGGAGCTGACGCTATACGTGTACGCGGTGAAACATTAAAGCTTGGTTGACCTTGTACATTTCATTGTTGGTTATGTATGCTAACCGGTTGGTTTTGTCGCTGATGTTGGGAAAAAACGTCTATTGTTACCAAAATGTGTTTGCGACTGCTGAAAATTTTGCGCATACTGATGATTACAATTTTATCTGTTATTAAAGTTACGGCGATAGTTGTATTTCGGGAGTGTCTAAAGAGAACTGTCACTTTCGGTAAAATTTGTCATATCGGGTTTTCTTTACTCTTTTCTTAATCCTAGATAGAGCAATAGTTGAAGTGCTGTTTCAATAGATATAAAGGATAGTAGAAGAGAAGGCAGCAGTGCAGAAAACTAAAGATGAAACAGCACTACTACGGCTAGGGGCCCTATGCTCGCTACGGCACATATTCAAGCGTAATGAATCCCCTGAGGTCTATTACGCGCTGCAAATACATTTTAGCTTTTGCGTTACAGGCAGTGCCGGTGAAAATTCAAAAATAAATTGCTGTATCCATGCTAATTGTAGTTTCTGTATTACAGGCAATGCTATTGAAAATACAGAAACAAATTGTCGTATACGGTTCAAAGCGTGTACCTGTGCTCTGTCATTTTCAAATACCTTAGACTTTTTTACGGATGAACATTGCTCGTAATCAACGTTATCTTCACTGAATGTGTGAACATGTTCATGATTACATAAGAATCTGTCTGTCTGTATCTTTTCGGATTTTACCTCCCGTAGTCTCTGTAAGTTACCTAAGTTATACTGGCTGTACGAGTGTGAGAAATGTTCGGAATGTGGCGTATGCTGTGCCGTGTTAGAGGCTAAAACATTTTCAATTCTGTTACTTTAATACGTTCCTCAATTTGGTTGTTCTGTTGTTCACATTTCTTACTGACTTCCGTATCCAGAGTGTGTGAAAGTTCTGGTGACTTTAAATTAAACTCGTCGCGTAACTGTGTCGCATTTTCAGAACATTGTTCAGCGACTGCATTAATTTCATCTCTAAATGATTCTGTTGTGCCTGCATGTCTATTACCTAATTCTTGTGCAACAGATCTAGTTTCTCCACTATTGTTCGTAGCACAGGTCTTAATTTCGTCACGTAATTGTTCTTTAGTATCATCACGTTGCACGGTAACGGCTGTAAGCTGTTCACTAAGTTGTTTGTTCTGTTCGTTAAGGTTGTCGTGTTTTTCGTTCGACGGTTTGAAATGGTTGTCGAAACTTTCATTAAGTTGTTTGAAATGGTTGTCGAAACTTTCATTAAGTTGTTTGAAATGGTTGTCGAAACTTTCATTAAGCTGTTTGAAATGGTCGTTTTGTTCTTTCTTGAATTGTAGTAAAAATGCCATAACTTAATCCAAAGTAACATTACCTACTCTGTTCTCTGTGCTGTTTGATGGTGTATCTGCAATTGTCACGTTATGCGTATCCATTTCGATATTCTGTGATTCTTGAAAATGTTTGCTAATCGGATGTGCACTGTTAGTCACTACCTCGGAATTAAATAAATCTGTCGTACTCTGATTACACTGTTCATTTTCGTTGGAAAAATTGGTCTGTTCATTACGTAAATTTTGTAAATCGGGCGTGTCGAACTGCGCAGCGTTCATTGCAACAGAACGTCCCGCGTCATCAATTGTCGTTAAATTAACAGAGGACACAATTGAATTTATTTGTTCATCATTATGATCAAAATCAATATTAGTGGTCGGTACGCACTCATTGTCTGTAAATGGAGTATTGTCACCATTACACTGAGTATCGCAAATATTATCGGTCAAATTATTAGAGTCGGTTATTTCGCTCATTATACATCGCGATGTACTATTAACAGTTTTTCGCGGCATTTTTCACAAAACAAAATTATTCACAAATGAAACAAAGACAATGCAAAATGCAACAAAACTAAGAGCAACAAATTGCTGATGATCTGTGAAAGTAAGAGTGACAAATTAGTAAATGCGTTGCGCCAGATGCAAACTACATTTAAGTAAATAAGAGCTGATATATGACCACTTCTCAGAAGATTCACAAAGAAATACGATCCTGACCGGATGTCGCCAAGTGTAACCTCTCCGCAAAAATTAATAAATGAAAGTTTGTAATGGAGCCAAACGTAAACTCCCCACAAAATATTCTTAAATGGAAATGTGCCAAGTGTAACCTCCCAACACAAATTTATTAAATAATAATGAAGAATGGAAATGGAGCCAAGCGTAAACTCCCCATAGAAATAAAAGGAATGGTAATTGTAGCCAAGTGTAAACTCCCCACACAAAAATTAAGGGATGAAAATGGACCATAAACCCACAATAATATCAATTAAATAATGATCCATGAACGAAATGTAACCTCCCAACAGAAATAATAATATCTGGTAAACTTAATAAGGACAGCAGCGCTGACCTTCGGCCCTGTATTCTGAATAAAAAAGCAAAAATTCTTACCTCAATAAAAACTGCAATTATATCTGCTCTTAATTATACATTCTTCGACACACCTTCGTGCAATGCTGGCCTATATATTTTTTTTGGATTCTTGGAAGCAATGATAATGCATTGGAAAAATTCTTTAAATTGAAGTGAATACTTTTCTTTAAAAGAGCTGGCCTATATATATATTTTTTTGATTCTTGAAAGGAGTGACGATCCAATGGAAATGTTCTTTAAATTGAAGTGAATGTTTTTCTTTAAAAGAGTTACTTTATAAAAAAATTATTATTGGGGCAATTTTTTTTGAACAAATTAATTACAATTAACATACATTATTAAATATGCGCAATGCTGCTTCTTTACCTTCTACAACAATACTCATCCTCCAGAGTCCACTCCCTACTAAAGCCGACCGACTACTACTGTATCCGACTGACTGCTACTGTCGACTCGCGCAGACTAACGCAGACTCGCGACAAGCAACAACTAACAATAAACTACTCTCTGGTCACAGATTCTGTCATGCCTCGCCCATCGCCGGCGAAACATACACCTTACAAAGTGTATCCTCTCCTTTTCTGAACTCCTAGAAATGGGTTTACTTTTGACTGCTTCTAGCCAACGGCCTTTCCGCAGTGGTAACACTGCTTGCCGTCACATCACCGAAATTAAGTGTTGTCCGGCTGGGCTAGCACTTGGATGGGTGACCATCCGGTCTGCCGAACGAGCCGGCCATCATGGCCGTGCGGTTCTAAGCGCTTCAGTCCGGAACCACAGGACAGCTACGGTCGCAGGCTCGAATCCTGCCTCGGGCATGGATGTGTGTGATGTCCTTAGGTTAGTTAGGGGACTGATGACCTAAGATGTTAAGTCCCATAGTGCTCAGAGCCAACTGAACCATTCCGCCGAACGCTGTTGGCAAGAGGGGTGCACTCAGCCCTTGTGAGACAAACTGAGGAGCTACTTGATTGAGAAGTGGCGGCTCCTGTCTCGTAAACTGACATATGGCTGGAAGAGCAGTGTGCTGACCATATGCTCCTCTATATCCACATCCAGTACGCCTGTGATTTGAGGATGACACGGCGGACGGTCGGTACCATTGGGCCTTCCATGGCCCATTCGGGCGGATTTAAGTTTAGTAGTTTTGACTGTTACTGTCATTAGAAATGGTTTTCTGTATGTATTTCTTGTAGCTAACACACTGCTTCTCGTTTTCTGTTAGGTGCGAATACGGATCAGAGAGCACATACAAATTTTTTTCTTCGTGTGTCTACGAATCTAGGAGTACGACACAGACTTCTCGTATCTTCGTCACAATCGTGAGCCAATCACTGCCATTTTGACGAAAGTTTCTTTATCTTCAGTTAACTTTACCGGATGTATGGCTTGTCGTTATACAGGTGAGAATATTTGAAAGTTCCTATGGGACCATACTGCTGAGGTCATCGGTCCCTAGACTTACACACTACTTAATCTAACTTAAACTAACTTACGCTAAGGACAACACACACTACCCATGCCCGAAGGAGGACTCGAACGTCCGACGCGGGGAGCCGCGTGAACCGTGGCAAGACCCCTCAGACCGCGGGGCTATCCCCTGCGGCATACAGGTGAGAGAACTGTCATTTCTGCCAGTATTTCAAGTGGCTTTCATCAGGTTAGTGTATTTATTCGGCCGCCGAGGAAGATATATTGCTGGACGCATATATTTTTCCACATGTTTCCGTTGTTTCTGGAAGCATTATCTGCTTTAAAGAGAGAATTGTATTGTAATAACTAACTGCAGAAAAAATCGATTGAAAGATCAAGGGAACCAAATGAACGAAAGTCTCATTATAACACAGCTTCTGAAGTCAAAGTAAGTATCACTATGTGGTGCAATCACTGCCTCTTTTTCTATGCCTTACTCCTCGACTCTTGCTTTTGTTTTGTTACGTGATAAAAATGTACATATTTATTTTTTACTGGCTTTACTAGATTTCTTGCATTCGATGTTACAACAAAAGTTTAGTGTTATTAGCATGCAAAATTGCAGGTGCATAGAACAGCCATGTCGACTGTATTCTTCTGTTCCATGCAAGGTCAACTATAATTTATGAATGTATTTTGTACCTCGCTTTGCGCGTTTCTTAACTTCATAGTGGATGACTAGTCAATAACTCATGCCAGATGCTATTTGTTTGTGTGTGAAATCTTATGGGATTAACTGCTAAGGTCATCAGTCCCTAAGCTTACACACTACTTAAGCTAAATTATCCTGAGGACAAATACACACACCCATACCCGAGGGAGGACTCGAACCTCCGCCGGGACCAGCCGCTGCTATTTGTTGTTGACATCTCCGTGCATATTGCATTTATGAGAAAGCATTTGAAATGGCTTATTCTTCTATACAGAGAGAGAAATGGTGATATTTACAAAATGTCAATCTGTCAGCTTTCATGTTTGTACTCAGCTTGTATCTGTGCTTTGATCGATAGATTTTTCCTCTTTGCCTCCCCCCCCCCCCCCCCCCCCCCCGCCTCTCCATAAGTTACTTACCTCTAATGAAATATTCCGTTGCTGTTCCCGTCGCTCTTCGTAACAGGTGGAAAATCAGAATTGCGGACCCATCTCACCGTCGGCTGAAACGCTTCATCAGCCAGTATTTCAGTTTTTGTTTTGTTTTGCTTTTTGTTTTTCTGTTCCTGGAAGCATTTCAGTTTATCGAAAGATACTCCAGGTAATCTGATTACAATAGCGAGAATTTTGCCTCGTTTTATTGAAACAGAGTGTCATAGTTTAACGAATGCCGTAGTAAACTGATATCACTACGGTCGAGAATGGCTTCTCCACGAACCAATGTAATTATTTTCGTTGGATAAAACTAGTTAGTAGTACACACTTTGCGTGCAAATAACGTAAATGATAATTTAATGTCGACATGATTTTTCTCACTATATCAAACGTAAAATACATGCCATCGTTTAGAAGAAAAATATGTTTTACCCATGTCACATGTATTTGCAGACTTTAAACTGATACGTGATAGAAAATTCTTTTAAACTCCGTATGATTTTTATTGGCGTTAGTTTTGTTGTGTATGCGAATGAAAAGTATTTTCTTTTTTTAATTTCACTCGGTGGCCACTAGTTCTTTCATTGTTTATCGGTAAACTAAGTTTGCTCTTTCCCTTTGTTACTTCTTCTTTGATATTATGAAAAAGATATAAAATTTTCCGCGAGTTACATTGCCTCAACTGCAAATTTCTGAACACTGCTCACTTTAATAACTGCAAAATAAAACTAGTGACTGGTTTTCCACAGGAATAAAGTTTCTTAGTAATTGTTACTACCATATGTCCGGCGTCTACGGGGTCACCCTTTGATTACTATTTACCCATGTCTGTACCTTCATATTTACGAATCAGCCTATTACCTACAGCCACACCATGTTTAAACTGGCATATGAAAATTCAGAGTACCACGTTCACTACACCAGTCAAACAAATATTTTGCTACCTAACGAGCTACCTGTACAAAAGTAGCGAATGTATAGCGCGATTGCCGGCCGGTGTGGCCGTTCGGTTTTAGGCGCTTCAGTCTGGAACCGCGTGACCGCTACGGTCACAGGTTCGAATCCTGCCACGGGCATGGATGTGTGTGATGGCCTTAGGTTAGTTAGATTTAAGTAGTTCTAAGTTCTAGGGGACTGATGACCACAGAAGCTAAGTCCCGTAGTGCTCAGAGCCATTTGAACCAATAAAGCGCGATTACTGAATCACAAGAAAGAATATTCTCGTAGATCATTCAGTCATCAACTTCAGTGTTTCTTTTTCTTGTTCAGGGCTTCACGTAGTGCTATATACTGAGACATAGGACCATTATAGAGTCAGTAACGTTACACGGATGTTGTGAGTAACAGGAGTTAGGCGTGATAATCAGCAACCTGCCTCTATTGTGATGAAATAATTTCGCTAAATTTTATGTCATATCTGGCTCTGTAAATCAGACAGCTTGATGCACTAGTATGAAATGTTAAGGAACCGCATGTCAGAAATGTAGTTCAATCGTTGTATTGAGAATTCAGGAGGAAAACCTAACAGAAAAAGTACACAGAAAAGACAAAACTTTTTGATCACTTTAAGATGGCCCAAGTATTTAGTGGCGAGTACTGTCAGATTAATTGAAGATTTTATATTAAGGAGTAATTCAATATACATCAGTAAACTAGTGAAATAAAATTAACGTTGAAATATCGAAGCTGTACAAGGTGCACAGTCTGGCGACGGAAAAAAAATACTGGGTGATTGGAGAATTAATAAAGAAAACAGTGAGAAATTGAAGGAACCTATCCCCTTAGCTCATATTTACATTTACTCAAATGTTTGACATCCTTATGATAAACATGTCTAGAAATGTTAATGTTTATAATTTTCGTAATAGTGTAAACTATACGCCGAAAGAAAAATGTAATGTATGAAAGCATATCCAGAGTAAAAGTAAAAATATAAGAGAAACACATTAAAACTACAAGGTTTAAAAAATATGTAAACATCTTAGCTGAAAATAATGAAAACTTAGATAAACTGTTCTACAGAATTAACATATCACTTGGCGTAGCATGTAAGTTAACTATGTGTACAACAAGAGAGAAAATAAAAATGAGTCGAGTTAAAGCGAAACTTTACATGGCAAAATTAAATGAGGGTGGATACAGTAAATGTCAAAGATTAGATGTCAAAGGTTTTTTCTATTTAGACGCAGAATACGTGATACATAAATGGTAAGACGATAGGGTGATTTGTCTGTCCTGATTAGACAGGTCAGTCGGAAACGTAATGTCCAGCTGTAGGCGAAGTTCGTTGTTCGATTCCTGTCCTCCAGTGCATAATTTTAACCGGTTAGTAGGTTTCTTTTGGTATAAGATGTACCGAGAACAAGTTATAATTCTGTACTTCTGTAGCATGGAATTAAAAAATAGTGTGATGTAAGCTGTGGATGCTATACACGCCGAGTTAATAACGCCGGTTCCACAATGCAGCTGATTGGATATGACTCAGTTAAAAACACAACCAGATACGAATCACAAACGAGCATTACAGATAGATGCACGCAATAAATACAATGCTGGAATTAACATGCTCAATGGTTTTGATGAAAATTATGCTGTCAGTTTTCAACTTCTTTTAAAGGTAACTGAGAATAATGTGTTTGCCCTTCGATGACTGTTCCGCTTTTCTGTCTCGGTGCAATTATTACTTCAGTTAACAAGAGCTTGAGTTTAAAAGCTTTTATCTGACTAAGCATAAACTCAGGCCTCATTAAAAACAAGGTGCTATCAGTTCAACATTAAATTAAGCCTTTAGATTTCAAAATTCATTTGGTCGTCCATGCAGGTCGTCTTGTACCATAGTCGGAAACAGGAGACGTGAACGTAAAGCCAGTTTCCGAGGACGTTCACAAGAGCGGAGAGGGCACAGTGTACAGTTGACAGACGTAAACATGTGCGTAGTTACGGAATTTTCCGGCTATAATGTGGAGGACAAGTCCACCATTGCGTTAGTTCTCACAGTATCGAAACATAGTCAAGAAAGAGCCGTAGAGGCGCGCGGGATTAGCCGAGCGGTCTGGGGCGCTACAGTCATGGACTGTGCTGCTGGTCCCGGCGGAGGTTCGAGTCCTCCCTCGGGCAGAGGTGTGTGTGTTTCTTCAAATGGTTCAAATGGCTCTGAGCACTATGGGACTGAACTTCGGAGGTCATCAGTCCCCTAGAACTTAGAACTACTTAAACCTAAGTAACCTAAGGACGTCACACACATCCATGCCAGAGGCAGGATTCGAACCAGCGACCGTAGCGGTTCCGGACTGTAGCGCCTAGAACCGCTCGGCCACACTGCCCGGCTGTGTGTATTTGTCTTTAAGATAATTTAGGTTATCTCCAGATGATTCCCAGTTGGATGGCCCGCAAGATCATCGGATCTGAATCCATGTGACTTTTGGCTCTGGAGATACCTAAAAGAACGTGCTTACCAGGACATGTTCCGTATCTAAATGATCTGGAAGCCAGTGTACAGGAACATGTTGCCCTTATTCCACCGGAACTACTGAGAACAACTGCTGGTCACGTCGTTTTATGGCTGTATCATATTGGCGACGTCTCCTGTACTCATACTGACGGATCATTGTAAGCGGCGGTTAACAATAAAATCAACGGTATTCGTTTCTTACTTGTTTGAGCTTTACTGCCCACGTCCTTATCCATTACATATGGAAAATTTTCTAAACGTCTTTCTTGCATTGAAGAGCGCCAGGTTTGCATCTGGTGGTCAAAACCGGAAACAATTTCCTTTTTCCAGGGTCAACTCGTTCTCCATTAACGCATTAGAATATCGGCTGTTTCTCTGCCATAAGATAATTACAGGCCACTCTTTACCACTGAGAGTAGCTGTACTTCAACTATAACCACACGGCAGGAGAGAGGTCCTATTCTGTGTACAGGTAGGCCAATAGCCTAGTCATGCGCTTGCACTACAGACAGAAGTAGCAGACGAAGGCTTGACTACAGTAATCAGATTGAAGTGAGGTGTGACAGCTACGCAGAGAAGAGATGAAGAAACTTGTAGTTATAACTTTTTTTTTTTTTTTGGTCATCAGTCTACTGACTGGTTTGATGCGGCCCGCCACGAATTCCTTTCCTGTGCTAACCTCTTCATCTCAGAGTAGCACTTGCAACCTACGTCCTCAATTATTTGCTTGACGTATTCCAATCTCTGTCTTCCTCTACAGTTTTTGCCCTCTACAGCTCCCTCTAGTACCATGGAAGTCATTCCCTCATGTCTTAGCAGATGTCCTATCATCCCGTCCCTTCTCCTTATCAGTGTTTTCCACATATTCCTTTCCTCTCCGATTCTGCGTAGAACCTCCTCATTCCTTACCTTATCAGTCCATCTAATTTTCAACATTCGTCTATAGCACCACATCTCAAATGCTTCGATTCTCTTCTGTTCTTCTGTTCCGGATTTCCCACAGTCCATGTTTCACTACACAGACGTACATCCTCAGAAATGTATTCCTGAAATTAATGCCGGTATTTGATATTAGTAGACTTCTCTTGGCCAGATATGCCTTTTTTGCCATATCGAGTCTGCTTTTGATGTCCTCCTTGCTCCGTCCGTCATTGGTTATTTTACTGCCTATGTAGCAGAATTCCTTAACTTCATTGACTTCGTGACCATCAATCTTGATGTTAAATTTCTCGCTGTTCTCTTTCTACTACTTCTCATTACCTTCGTCTTTCTCCGATTTACTCTCAAACCATACTGTGTACTCATTGGACTGTTCATTCCGTTCAGCAGATCATTTAATTCTTCATCACTTTCACTCAGGATAGCATTGTCATGAGCGAATCGTATCATTGATATCCTTTAACCTTGTATTTTAATTCCACTCCTGAACCTATCTTTTATTTCCATCATTGCTTCCTCGATGTACAGGTTGAAGAGTAGGGGCGAAAGGCTACAGCCTTGTCTTACACCCTTCTTAATACGAGCACTTCGTTCTTGATCGTCCACTCTTATTATTCCCTCTTTGTTGTTGTACATATTGTATATGACCCGTCTCTCCCTATAGCTTACCCCTACTGTTTTCAGAATCTCGAACAGCTTGCACCATTTTATATTGTCGAACACTTTTTCCAGGTCGACATATCCTATGAATGTGTCTTGATTTTTCTTTAGCCTTGCTTCCATTATTAGCCGTAACGTCAGAATTACCTCTCTCGTCCCTTTACTTTTCCTAAAGCCAAACTGATCGTCACCTAGCGCATTCCCAATTTTCTTTTCCATTCTTCTGTATATTATTCTTGTAAGCAGCTTCGATGCATGAGCTGTTAAGCTGATTGTGCGATAATTCTCGCACTTGTCAGCTCTTGCCGTCTTCGGAATTGTGTGGATGATGCTTTTCCGAAAGTCAGATGGTATGTCGCCAGACTCATATATTCTGCACACCAACGTGAATAGTCGTTTTGTTGCCACTTCCCCCAATGATTTTTGAAATTCTGATGGAATGTTATCTATCCCTTCTGCCTTATTTGACCATAAGGCCTCCAAAGGTCTTTTAAATTCCGATTCTAATACTGGATCCCCTATCTCTTCCAAATCGACTCCAGTTTCTTCTTCTATCACATCAGACAAATCTTCACCCTCATAGAGGCTTTCAATGTATTCTTTCCACCTAGCTGCTCTTTCCTCTGCATTTAACAGTGGAATTCCCGATGCACTCTTAATGTTACCACCGTTGCTTTTAATGTCACCAAAGGTTGTTTTGACCTTCCTGTATGCTGAGTCCGTCCTTCCGACAATCATATCTTTTTCGAAGTCTTCACATTTTTCCTGCAGCCATTTCGTCTTAGCTTCCCTGCACTTCCTATTTATTTCATTCCTCAGCGACTTGTATTTCTGTATTCCAGATTTTCCCGGAACATGTTTGTACTTCCTCCTTTCATCAATCAACTGAAGTATTTCTTCGGTTACCCATGGTTTCTTCGCTGCTACCTTCTTTGTACCTATGTTTTCCTTCCCAACTTCCGTGATGGCCCTTTTTAGAGATGTCCATTCCTCTTCAACTGTACTGCCTACTGCGCTATTCCTTACTGCTGTATCTATAGCGTTAGAGAACTTCAAACGTATCTCGTCATTCCTTAGTACTTCCGTATCCCACTTCTTTGCTTATTGATCCTTCCTGACTAATGTCTTGAACTTCAGCCTAGTCTTCATCACTACTATATTGTGATCTGAGTCTATATCTGCTGCTGGGTACGCCTTACAATCCAGTATCTGATTTCGGAATGTCTGTCTGACCATGATATAATCTAATTGAAATCTTCCCGTATCTCCCAGCCTTTTCCAAGTATACCTCCTCCTCTTGTGTTTCTTGAACAGGGTATTCGCTATTACTAGCTGAACCTTGTTACAGAACTCTATTAGTCTTTCTCCTCTTTCATTCCTTGTCCCAAGCCCATATTCTCCTGTAACGTTTTCTTCTACTCCTTGCCCTACAACTGCAATCCAGTCGCCCATGACTATTAGATTTTCGTCCCCCTTTACATACTGCACTACTCTTTCAATACCCTCATACACTTTCTCTATATGTTCACCTTCAGTTTGCAACGTCGGCATGTATACCCGAACTATCGTTGTCGGTGTTGGTCTGCTATCGATTCTGATTAGAACAACCCGGTCACTGAACTGTTCACAGTAACACACCCTCTGCCCTACCTTCCTATTCATAACGAATCGTACACCTATTATACCATTTTCTGCTGCTGTTGATATTACCCGATACTCATCTGACCAGAAATCCTTGTCTTCCTTCCACTTCACTTCACTGACCCCTACTATATCTAGATTGAGCCGTTGCATTTCCCTTTTCAGATTTTCTAGTTTTCCTACCACGTTCAAGCTTCTGACATTCCACGCCCCGACTCGTAGAACGTTATCCTTTCGTTGATTATTCAATCTTTTTCTCATGGTAACCTCCCCCTTGGCAGTCCCCTCCCGGAGATCTGAATGGGGGACTATTCCGGAATCTTTTGCCAATGGAGAGATCATCATGACACTTTCTTCAATTACTGGCCACATGTCCTGTGGATACACGTTACGTGTCTTTAATGCAGTGGTTTCCATTGCCTTCTGCATCCTCATGTCGTTGATCATTGCTGATTCTTCCGCCTTTAGGGGCAATTTCCCACCCCTAGGACAAGAGAGTGCCCTGAACCTCTATCCGCTCCTCCGCCTTCTTTGACAAGGCCGTTGGCAGAATGAGGCTGACTTCTTATGCCGAAAGTCTTCGGCCGCCAATGCTGATTATTTATCAAAATTTAGGATGTGTCGGAGATCGAACCCGGGACCGAAGACGTTTTGATTACGAATCAAAGACGCTACCCCCTTTTTTTTCATTTTGTTCGTTATTGATCGTCGTGTTTGGCCGTTGCGGACGTCGCAAGATAGCCTGTTCAAGTACGGTGGTTGATCGTTCCACTCAGTTTTTTTATTACAGAGGCCAACTGGCTCTCTGACCGAACACGCTGAGCTACCGTGCCGGCTGACCCTAGACCACGTGTACATATATCTATAACAAAAAAATTACGTTCTATTAAGTCATCTTGTATAAATCCAGATCATAACTTGACAGTATTTCTTAAGGACCTGAGGCGGCCATTACATAAAAATTTTCATCAACCCATTGCTGCAGTGAAAAAAACCATCACAGCTGAAAGTGTCCTCTATCGTCATCATTCCATAAAGACATAAAGAAGAAACATCCGCACTGCCTTACTCTGCTGGATAACCCAATCGTAGAATTGAACATAGAGTTTACACTGAAGAGCGGGAGAAACAGGTACACCTATCTAATATCGTGGAGGGCCCCCGCGATCGCGCAGACGAGTCGTAACGCGACGTGGCATGGACTCGACTAATATCTGAAGTTGTACTAGAGGAAATCGACACCATGAATCCTGCAGGGCTGTCAACAAATCCGTAAGAGTACGAGGGGGTGGAGATCCCTTCTGAACAAAACTTTGCAAGGCATCTCAGAAATGCTCTACAATGTTCATGTCTGTGGAGTTTAGCGGCCAGCGGAAGTGTTTAAACTCAGAAGAGTGTTCCTGGAGCCACCCTGTAACAATTCTGAGCGTGTTTGGTGTCACATTGTCCTCATGGAACTGTCCTAGTCCACTTGAATGCACAATTGACATGAATGGATGCGGGTGGTCAAACAGAATGCTTACGTACGTATCACCTGTCAGAGTCGTATCCAGACCTATCAAGGGTCCCACATCACTCAAACTGCACAAGCTCGTCACCATCACAGATCCTTCACGAGCTGGAACAGTCCCCTCCTGACATGCACAGTCCGGGGATTCATGAGGTTGTCTCCATAACCGTACACGTCGATCCACACGATACAATTTGAAACGAGATTCGTCCGACCAGGCAACAAGTTTCCAATCATCAACACTCCAATGTCTTGTTGACGGGCCCAGCGAAGCGTAAAGCTTTGTCTCGTGCAGTCATCAATGTTACACGAGTGGGCCTTCGGCTTCGAAATCCCATGTCGATGATGTTTCTTTGAACAGTTTGCCCGCTAACCCTTGTTGATGGCCCAGCATTGAAATCTGCAGTAATTTGCGGAAGGATTGCAACTTCCGTCACGTTTAACGTTTCTCTTCAGTCGATGTTGGTCCCGTTCTTGGAAGATCTTTTTTTGCGGCCACAGCGATGTCGGAGATTTGATGTTTTACCGTATTCCTGATATTCGCGATCACTCGTGAAATGGTCGTACGGGAAAAGGCTCATTTCATCGCTAACTCGGATACGCTGTGTCCCATCTCTCGTGCACCGATTATAACACCATATTCAAACTTAAATCTTGATAACCTGCCATTTTAGCAGCAGTAAACGATTTAAGAACTGCGCCAGACAATTGTTGTCATACTTAGGCGCTGCCGACCGGAGCGTCGTATTCTGCTTGTTTACATATCTCTGTATTTGAATACACATGCCCTTATAAGTCTCTTTGGTGCTTCAGTGTATAATCATTTGGCCCCATGCATTTCACATATTGTTATCGATACGGATAAAAGTTGTAAGGGTTCAGTGCGTGATGTCTGCAAACCGCTCTGACTGCCCAGCCAATGTCTCCGATGCGGCTGGTTCGCGCCGCCGGAGAAGTATTAATGCTGATTCATGTTGGTGAGATATAGTCTACGGCCCATTTGGACGGTGCCGCTTTCCGGGTCGATCTGAATTCCTGTCGAGCGGCGAACAAGTTAACAAGTGGTAGACAACCTGCGCCGTGTGGACAAAGTTTATTATGTGTCTCGGTCCGGATATTTCAGCCTTCGTATGATTCTGAGGCATGGTCTCACCTGACAATAGAAATATGTTTTTTGTGGATTTTTGTTGCGCATAGATCTCAAACTGGCACCACTACACCCACATAGAGTCATGTGGCTCTGGGCACTATGGGAACTAACTTCTGAGGTCACCAGTCCCCTAGAACTCAGAACTACTTAAACCTAACTAAGGACATCACACATATCCACGCCCGATGCAGGATTCGAACCTGCGACCGTAGAGGTCGCGCGGTTTGCTAGCAGAAAATGGTAACAGGTGCGGTGAGTGTTATCCGTAATTGGAATATAGTAGGGATTGGGGTATAGAGTACGAAGATTTATATCTTTTCTTTAATTTTTGTAAGTAGTTTTCCCTTGTTTATTTTGCTTGGTCTCTCGGGCACTACTTGTTGATAACTACACTCCTGGAAATGGAAAAAAGAACACATTGACACCGGTGTGTCAGACCCACCATACTTGCTCCGGACACTGCGAGAGGGCTGTACAAGCAATGATCACACGCACGGCACAGCGGACACACCAGGAACCGCGGTGTTGGCCGTTGAATGGCGCTAGCTGCGCAGCATTTGTGCACCGCCGCCGTCAGTGTCAGCCAGTTTGCCGTGGCATACGGAGCTCCATCGCAGTCTTTAACACTGGTAGCATGCCGCGACAGCGTGGACGTGAATCGTATGTGCAGTTGACGGACTTTGAGCGAGGGCGTATAGTGGGCATGCGGGAGGCCGGGTGGACGTACCGCCGAATTGCTCAACACGTGGGGCGTGAGGTCTCCACAGTACATCGATGTTGTCGCCAGTGGTCGGCGGAAGGTGCACGTGCCCGTCGACCTGGGACCGGACCGCAGCGACGCACGGATGCACGCCAAGAGCGTAGGATCCTACGCAATGCCGTAGGGGACCGCACCGCCACTTCCCAGCAAATTAGGAACACTGTTGCTCCTGGGGTATCGGCGAGGACCATTCGTAACCGTCTCCATGAAGCTGGGCTACGGTCCCGCACACCGTTAGGCCGTCTTCCGCTCACGCCCCAACATCGTGCAGCCCGCCTCCAGTGGTGTCGCGACAGGCGTGAATGGAGGGACGAATGGAGACGTGTCGTCTTCAGCGATGAGAGTCGCTTCTGCCTTGGTGCCAATGATGGTCGTATGCGTGTTTGGCGCCGTGCAGGTGAGCGCCACAATCAGGACTGCATACGACCGAGGCACACAGGGCCAACACCCGGCATCATGGTGTGGGGAGCGATCTCCTACACTGGCCGTACACCACTGGTGATCGTCGAGGGGACACTGAATAGTGCACGGTACATCCAAACCGTCCTCGAACCCATCGTTCTACCATTCCTAGACCGGCAAGGGAACTTGCTGTTCCAACAGGAAAATGCACGTCCGCATGTATCCCGTGCCACCCAACGTGCTCTAGAAGGTGTAAGTCAACTACCCTGGCCAGCAAGATCTCCGGATCTGTCCCCCATTGAGCATGTTTGGGACTGGATGAAGCGTCGTCTCACGCGGTCTGCACGTCCAGCACGAACGCTGGTCCAACTGAGGCGCCAGGTGGAAATGGCATGGCAAGCCGTTCCACAGGACTACATCCAGCATCTCTACGATCGTCTCCATGGGAGAATAGCAGCCTGCATTGCTGCGAAAGGTGGATATACACTGTACTAGTGCCGACATTGTGCATGCTCTGTTGCCTGTGTCTATGTGCCTGTGGTTCTGTCAGTGTGATCATGTGATGTATCTGACCCTAGGAATGTGTCAATAAAGTTTCCCCTTCCTGGGCAATGAATTCACGGTGTTCTTATTTCAATTTCCAGGAGTGTATGTTACGGTGTCTGCCAGGGAGGTGATCAGGAACGCAGAGTTGTGAAAGGAGGAAATAATTTATGAAATGTCCATTGAAGGTTGTAGCTTTCCCTCGAGTGTGGCCAAGTAGACGCCTTGGCTGAGGGGCGGCATCCAATTGCGCCGTAACCGTGACTGACCACGCCTATCTTGGAACCGAGCGAGGTCAGTGATGTCATCTCAGCTTTCAGTGTGCGTTGTGGGAGCTTTTTTGTGATAGTGTCGCCGATTAGGGGAAATAGGTAACGTGTGGTGCACTACGCTAACAGGTTTTGGAGTTGGTGAAGGGTCAAAGCGTCGGATACGCTGTAAGCAGTTACTGGAGCCAGCAGAAGAGTGGGTCGCGAGAATGTCGAGGGTGATCAGTTGTAGCGATGACTCCGGGTTGTAGGGGATAGCCTGACGCAGAGAAACGGTGCATAGAGAAACACCTAGCAAAGAATTGTGTGTGCTTTCCCGGTCTTTCCACTACACTGTCTAATCCTTCAGGGGGATTGTTGAAGGAATTGGGAGTACTGTCAGTGATGTGCAGTGAGGATGTTGAGCGCTCACTTTATCTTTGATCTTCAGGATCATGGTCGAAAGGTTGATTTCAGTGACGAACAGTTTTACCAAAAGTTGTGCCCAATAGTCATGATGCCTTTGGAACGATCTCTGAAGGACGGGATGTCCGCACTTTATGAGGCAATTTGTATGACAAGTGGGAAAGTAGCCTTGTCGTGGCTCTCAACAAACCAACCAGGAAACATCTGGAGGACGATCAGGGTAGGGTGCATCCCGATGCGGATTACCAAACCTTAAGTAAAAACGTTGTTCTTCTGTCAGTACTCTTACCCGACCTATATCCATGTACTGGCTGGTTTTAGAAGCCAAATATTTTTACTACACTCAAGCTAAATCAGATTTATTACCACATTCCACAAGCTGAAGGATGAAACTCCGTAACAGCCTTTACCGCCAACTGGAATCTTTATGAGTTCAACGGATTTCAGTGTGGGCTACCCATGGAGATCACTGTCCTCTGCACAATTTTGGACAATGTTTCTTTCTGATCTAAACTTTCGGTGTACTTACCTCTACATTGATGAACCGATAATTTTCAGTGAGTTTTGACGAACATCTTGAGTGTGTTGGAGAAGTCTTTCAGAACCTTCGCAGTGCCATTTTCAGTTCCAAAGGCGAAGTTTTCGCGACGCAAGATGTGTTTTCTGGAGCACCTATCTCTACCCAGACTATCAAGAGTACAGCAATACTAATGCGATTCCTTCTCCCCCCATCCTCCGCCAACCTCGACGTTAAATTGGCATGACCAATTTTGGTCTGGTCGGTGCACTCATTAATGACCTTCTGAGTGGGGTGCGTCCTAGGAAGCACAGAAGCAGCATCAATGGACTTAATGGGGGCTTTGGCAGGCAAGTGCCCCGGTGTTGGCTATGCCCAACTTTAATAACGAGCTTATAGTCAAGACCGACACAGCGATGACACGTACTGCGGCCGTCATTTTACGGGAGTATGATAGTGGACAGTAGCGTACTGCTTACGCTTCCTGGGACCTCTCCTTCCTTGTAGCCAAATATCCTGTGTGCAACCTGAGTCCCTGGCCATTTTACTCGCAGTTGACAACGCTGTCGGTTCATGTATTATGAGATGGTCAGTAACAATTTCTGCGTTCCAATTCCGAGCTAAACACACATGTGACACTTAGAATATTGTCGCAGACATTCTGAGCGGCATATTTGAGGAGTAAAAAGATCACGTCATGGGTGAAGAAGACTGTGAACCAAGTGAACTGGATGCCATAGACCATACAGTTTGCTGAATGCTAATAATGTGTTCTCTCCTTTTTAAGGATAACGTGGAACAACAGGATTCTCACTGAGAGTTAAAGAGATGAAGAGGAAAATCAGGGAAGATGAGGCAGACTGTGTTGGACTGCTTGTGGAAGCCGCGAACATTAAAAAGGTTTACCCTTGAAATTCTTAACACTGGTATTTACGCATTACCATGAACTTCCTATAAGTGGTTATTTGGAGGTCTTTAAGACTAGGATGATAGTTTTGGAGCACTTGTCCTAGAAGACCATTGGCAAACAGATTTGAGGTCACGTATTGAGATGCAAGATACGTGCATTTAGTAAGCCATCACTGAATACTCGACTGGGGTACCTGACATCAGAAGTAGGTAAGCAGCCCGCGCAAGGAGGTATGTATGCTGATTATGTGCTGTCTGGTACGCACTATTGGCGTAAGGTTGCCTAGGTGTGGAAGGACCAGGCAAAATAAGAATTGAGAATCATTAATATCAAGATCTTTATTAACGCTCCTCAGGGAAAGTAATTTTACTAATCGGACCAAAAGGACCTTGACATATTAAGACGAAACCAGCCAAATAGATGAAACAATTTAAGAACAATTACTGATAATCGACAAAACAGTTGCCTCGTTAAAATGATAAACGATTACGTATAAAACTCAAGGCTGCCCCAAATGCCAGTGTTTTATAACTATAATGTGATAGGAAAGCTGGCTTCAAAACAAGCAGGCAGTAAACATCTTTAGAATGTGTTTGACTCAATTACAAAAAATAATTCTGATTTACCTAAGAGGAGTTCATTGACAGGAAACAAAAACAATTAATACTGCTTGATATGAAACCAAAATGCATCGGGCAATGAGGTCCGGATATACGGCCCTATATTTACTTAGGGCTGGCCCGATATGCCACTCAGCACACACTTCCTTTTCTGAGCACACCGTGGGTTCACGCCCAAAGGCACAACGTCAATGATAGCCTCATGAACAGAGAAGTAACTTCTAAGTAAAACGGGTAAAATTTACGTCGTCATATTACACGCAGGTATCGTAGACAAACCAGTTGTGTTAAGTGGTTAGCTTACGCCTGATTGTTAAGAAGTTCAGCGGCCAACCGAATTCAGTTTAAAATCACATCATAAAGTAGAAATGGCAAGTACTTAACTATCTCAAGGGAACGAAAACATATGTGTAAGGGAGACTGAGATTTTGAAATCACATAAGTAGTTCAAGGCATACTCAGTAGGAGAACAGACTCTGATCACAATTCAGTAGTGATGAAGAGTAGGCTGAAGTTTAGGAGACGTGTCAGAAAGAATATGCGTGCACAGAGGTGGGATACGGAAGTACTAAGGAATGCAGAGATGCACTTGAAGTTCTCTAAGACTACATGTAATGCTATAGGGAAGAGCTCAGTAAGCAGCGGGAGGGGAATGGAATTCTATAAAAAAGGGCAGCGATCGAAGTGGGAAAGAAAACAGGTTCAAGGAAGGTAACTGCGAAGAAACCATTGGTAACAGAAGAAATGCTTCTCTGGGTCGATAAAAGAAGGAAGTGCCAAATTGTTCAGGGAAATTCATGAACACAGATATACAATTCACTTTGGGATGAAGTAAATACTAAATGCAGAAAAGCTAAGGTGAAACAGCTACATGAAGAACGTGAAGAAACTGAAAAGCAACCATCGGTGAAATTAAAACCCAGAGTAGTAACATTAAGAGTGCAATGAATGAGAGGAATGCAGAGGAGAGAGCAGATGTGTGGAAAAAGTAAGTGGAAGACCTCTTTGAGGGTGCACCTGGAAGACCTCTTTGAGGGTGCACCAACGGTGTAAAGGCCCTGTTGGACATCATCTTACGCTATAGGGAGTACTCCGATGACCTGCTACTGCTGATTCATTCCACCAATGAAATCAGCAGCTTGCTAAACTGGATCGAGCGATACGGACTACCTGCGGGCATTCTTCTCAACATCAATAATTTAATGGCGCTTGATATCGCGGGCCACACGCTGCCGTCCCCATCCCGAAAGTTACTGAACTGAGACATGTGGGTGTCACGTTGTCGAAGGATGTGCGTGGAACGACCGTGGCAAGCTACCGACGGTTACTACAGAATGTACGCATAATGGAGCACCAGAAGCTGCCATATGCTTCAACCAGCTTCTTCTTCGGCGAAGGGGAGAAAGCGGAGCTTAATTAATTGTGGTACCTGAAAAATTCTCACAACGCTCGTGAACACACACCGAAGTACCATACACTCATTGGAAATTATTTATGCAGTGTTTTTGTAAACCCTCCAGCAAGTTGTGGAGTGCTTGGCTCAGTGAGACGTTCCGTGCAGGATCACGTCGAAGACAGAATGACCGTAATGGCAAGTAGTGAGGAAGGACAGAGAATGGCCGATTCATGGACAACTGCTTCCAGTGAGGCATTAGCAGTGCAGCATGACTCCATTGTAAATAGTTGATGGTATTGTTGCACAGTTTCTTCAACAAAGATTCTTTGAGCTGAAATAGGACAAGAAATAAAGAAAGTTATTTTAGTTTGCCCTTTGACTCACAATTTCTTTGTAATTGTTTTATAGAATTTTCATTCGTCGGTAGAACTGGAAAAATCGGCACAACCTTCAGTGAAATTAGCAAAATCAAGGGCGGTAACATTAAGAATGCAATGAGAATTCCACTATTACCACACAATTCCGATGATACCAATATCTAACCCAGCGAAAATTATCACAGAGTTAGCTTAACAGCTCGAGCATCCAAGTTGCTGACAAAAGTAAAATACAGAGGAATAGAAAAAGAAAATTGAGGAAGTGTTAGATGATGACAGGTTTGGCTTTAGGAAAGGTAATAGCACCAGAGAGGCCGTTCTGACGTTGCGATTGATGATGGAGGGGAAACTGAAGAAAAATTCAAATACATTCATTTGACGGCCTGGATGAAGCGTTTGACAATGTAAACTGATGTAAGATATTCGTAGTTCTAAGAAAAAAGAAAAAATAGGTGTAGGCTATAGGGAAAGAAGAGTAATATACTTCTACGTGTATGTCTACATGGACATTCTGTAAATTACACTCATGTGCCTGGCAGAGGTTTCATCGAACCGCTTTCAAAGTAATTCTCTATTATTCCGCTCTCTAACAGCGTGCGGGGAAAAACCAAGATTGGTACTTTTCCGTTCGAGCTCTGATTTACCGTATTTTATCACGATATAGGTCGACGTCGGCCTTTGAAAGTCGGCGACAACAAAATATCATCGTATTCTGACGAGAAAGTTGGTGACGGAAATTTCGTGAGGAAATACCGCCGCAACGAGACACCCCTATGTTTTAATGGTGTCCACCTCAAATCCTGTATCATGTCCGTGACACCCTTCCGAATTTTTCTCGATAGTACAAAACGCGCTTCTCTCCTTTGAACTTTCTCGATGTTCTTCGTTAGCCCTATCTCGTAAGGATCCCACACCACGATATTTACAAGAAAAAAGAGGTATCAATATGACTGAAAACCAATAGCTAAGTGCTCGGATTAAAAGGGGTGAAAGGTGGTAGTGTAAACTTTCGTCCCTACTGTTCAATCTATACATCAAAGAAGCAATGAGGGAAATAGAAGAAAGCCTTAAGAGTAGGATTAAAATCAACGAGAAAAGATACAAATGATAACAGTCTCTGATGAAATCGTTATCCTCAGTGAAAGTGACGCAGAATAACAGGATCTGCTGAATGCAACGAACAGCCCCTAATGACTACAGACTATGGACTAAAAATATATCCAAGAAAGATGAAAATAATGAGAAGTAGCAGAAATGAGAGCAGCAAGAAATTTAACATCACGGTTGGTGAGCACGAGGCACATGAAGTTAAGAAAATCTGTTGCCTAGGCTCCTAGGGGCGGAGCGAGGACATAAAAACAGACTAGCACTGGCCAAATGACATTCACGGCCAAGGAAGTCTATTACTATGTAACATACGGAGACTCTAATTTGATGATGAAATTTCTGACAATGTACATTCAGAGCATTGTATTGTAGTGGAACATGGACTGTGGGAAAACCGGAATGGAAGAAAATCGACAGATTTGAGATGTGGTGCCCCAGAAGAACGACGAAAATTTGGTGGACTAGTAAGGTAAGGAATGTTGAGGTTCTCCCCAGAATTGGCGAGGGAAGGAAAATATGGAAAATACTGACGAGAAAAGAAAGGCATGATTGTAGGACAATTGTTAAGGTATTAGGGAATAACTTCCATTGTACTAGAGGGAGCTGTAGAGGGCAGAAACTGTAGAGGAACACGAGGTTAGAATACATCCAGCAAATAATTGAATACGAAGGTTGCAAGTGCTACTTCGTGATGATGAGGTTGCCACAGGAGAGGAATTCGTGGCGAGCTGCATCAAACCAGTGAGATGACTATGACCAAAACAGTCTATAATTCTATGATTTATGGTTTGAATTATGCTTTGTACATAAATAATTGTGTTTTGACAGCTGTTTCTTCGTTGGCATTATATATTCATGCCTTTACTTTGCACAAAACTTTTCCAAATAGTACTACGACAGTGCCACATGGTATGCTTACGGAATAGTTCCTGTGCTTGCTCTGCATTTCCGTCTGTAGTTGGCTATTCTGAGAGCTTGAGCACTTGTTTTCAACCTGCGATATATTTGTACATAGTATTTATTTTAAACCTGACGTGCTGATGTCCAGTGACTTTCATTATCTTCACATGCATTTTCGTCATCTATTCGACAGATAGCACCAATAGTGAAGCTCATGTGGATTTATAGAACATAAGATGTGTTACTTTCTCCGTTATATGTACAATCGATACTTGACTTAAAAATCTGTTACCCTGTTAACTTTTTTGTATCCAGTGCATATTCGATGATGGTAACGTAGTCTTACTAAAACAGTTTATCGAAATAAAGGCTTTACTAGCGATCTTGGCTTTTAGAAATTTTCCTTCTGAGTTTATAGCAAATTGACTGTGGAATGCTTCTGATGAGACAGAGGGAGCGCTACATCGGTGTCCAAGCATTATTCCTTTTGCACCTGGTGTATTCATTGTAATGTGATGCCATCATGCCATACCTTATGACAAATGTGGATGTGCACGTTTCAGTGCTCTTCCTTCCTCCCAGACCTTAGGCTGTAAGGGGGGATAGGGTGATACTTCAATTCTGTCACGTCAGTGAGCAGCTTTGAATACATGCACAACTGCTCCGTGGCCAGCTTCAGCGCTGTTACTTCCATGTGTGGTCTCAATTCTTGTTGAGCGTCAACGAACAAACATGTGGTGGACAGCCTACGCCCTGAAGACACAGTTTCCTCTGTGTCTGGACTCGGCGACTATTCTGGTCCACAACGGATATCCCAGCCGTCGTATGATTCTGAGGCGTGGTCTGATCTATTTAGCTTTTAAGAATGTTGCATTTTAGGCTTGCTAGAAAACTGTTGCACGTCAAGGAGCACTGGTTACGAACGTCTGAAGAACTTTCTTTTGCGGAGTTAAAAAGTGGCTGTGTTTGGTACTAACGCTTCCTACTCATTGCTAAACGATAGTGAGACATTCTGTGTTGAGAGGCCTTATCATTGGCCGTTGTTGTGGCCTCTTATAATACTATTGTAAATATTGGTTACCGTTTTTATAACCCTTGTTTAGATTGTTATGTATTTTGTGGGCCTCTGTTCAAACTAAAATGTTCGTTTACACCTCTGGTGTTTACTCAGTGCATGCACAATTAATTCCGTACATCGTTATACCTGTTTTTGTGTAACTTCCAGCATGAATTTTAAAGCATATTTGAGTGTTTTTAATACTGAAGTTGTTTTAAACTGAATGTAAATGATTTTACAAAGCTCTTGCCTTAAGGCTAGTTATTTCAAATCTACTCCTGACAGTTGACAATTGTGAGACTTTAAATCCTTGTAAATTCTTTAACTACCTACATAAGTAATGCTACGTTGAGTCTGTTTTTCTTTTAATATTTGTGTTTTCGGTGTTATTACACATCGCTGTAATAAAATAGTAAGTTTAACTACGGGTTCTTCTCTTGATTAGGTTCTGTGGTAGATACATGCCACTGTTGTGATTATATAAACATTACATTTGTGGATTGTTGCTGTGAACACATCTCAACTCAGCAGTGACGCTCCCACCTACTGTCACAGAACTGCTGCTCCACCAATACCACAGACTGCATGTTTCGAGTAGCTTAGTACGCAAAAATGCTTACTTATGCTTGTTGTTAAATCAGCTGTCATAAAACGTAAACAGAATAGAAAAAACTGACGTAAGCACAAACCCACTCACCCACCCACCCACCCACACACACACACACACACACACACACACACACACACACACACACACACGCGCGGCATGTGATATATACTCTGGAATAATCATAACCTGCCACTAATTATTTACCTCAATATAGTCTCTTTCGAATCCTCTAACACATGTATAAATTAGATTCAGTGCAAGAAATGCCATTGAAGCCTCTCGTTTGTTGAGTAACCGCGGCAGCGTGTATTCCCTTGCTGGAGTATCTTTTAGTTGAACCTGAGGTACTCTATAACAAAGTGATTCAACGGAAACGAGAAGAGGTCTGGATTTTCCCATTTCCAAAAATACGCTCGTGGAAAATGATTGCTTTTCAAGGTTCACCGATACACTGGTGGCATCATCATCAGCCGTATCGTTACCGTTACCAACGGTGAGATCATAGCTTTAATGGGTTAGCACTTCTTTCGCAAATGGTCTTATCAATCCTGCTCCATCTCTATTGCGAACGTTGTCTTGTCAGCCATGCCACAAGCTAGGTTCGCTTCTTCCTTCTGATAGCACCGTTATCACCCCACTATTTGTTACATGTCTGTCTTTTTCCAATAACTTAATTACTCTCACATTCCTTACCAATTTTTCTTCTAAGATGTGGCAGTTAGTTTATATTGGACTTCATAGCCCCCTAAAGATACTGCAAAGCGAATGATGGAGTGGTAGATCTTTATCTTTGTTGTGTATGATAGGTCTCTAAATTCATATGTAATAATTCGCTCGATAATAATGCGTGAGCACCCAAAACAATTGCTAAAACCGAGAACCACAGCCTCCAGTTTGTAGGCGTATAATGACCTTCATTCTGAGATGAAATTGCAGGGGCTGTTGATTGCTAAACTTCATTCGCTATTCCACATAATTAAGGACATTTTCTCCGGGATTAAGGTCGAATGATATAGCGGGGCTATCATGATGTGATAGAATGTGTGACTGTTGGTCAACCTAGATACGTATACGTAAAGCTCCATAACGTTTCTGTTATCTGGAAGGGCGGGACTATTCACAGGTCAGTCATCAAGTAGATATAGAACAGAGAGGAGGTCTACATCACCCAGAATGATGAAATAAACATTCTGGTTCAGAATCACGGAGGCCTGAATAAAGGGGCCTAAGACGTGCGACGAAATACACCTCCTAGACAATACAGAACTACACGTCCCACACATTGCACGTTACACGCCTCCTGTGCCATCTGTGTATTGGGCACTTAACGTGGCTGAGCCTAGATCACAACTCTCGAGACCATAACATGGAAGATATGCAGCTCCTTGTGCCGCTGAGAGTAATGCCATTTCTTGTGGTATCTATCTCCAAATGTCCATTGCACTGAGTTCGCTTCATATATTTCACCTTCAGAATGTTCACTTCGAATTCGGTTGAGATGAGCATGCGCTCACTGATGGCAGGAATTTCCGTCGGCTGCGAAGCCCACTGTGATTATCAAGGCATGAAATTCGTCTGTGATTCCTGTAATTTAGGAACTTTTTACGAGAACTGTTGTTACACCGTTTTACATGGCTGAGAGTGGTACTGCTCCTTGTAAACCAACAAAATGGGCTACTTCTTTGACGATGTGGCAATGGTCGAGTCAAAACACGATAGCTTGTTTATGACAATCTGTCATGTCATCAAGTCGACTCGCCGTAACTCCCCGATTCCATTCAACTGACTGTCATGTACAGCTCACTTCGATGCAGTTACTAACGTAAACGGTAGTGGGTCACATGACAACCTGGTACCATTCCTGTACCATCTACAACACTCCACTGTGACCAGCGTAGAGTTGGAAAGGGAACATTTTGTCCGTGAAATTGTGTGTCTTGTTTCAAGCCTCCTCGGGTGTACCAGATCCTGCAGGAGCCGTTACGACTTCTCCTGCTGTTATAGGAATGTGTTGAATTTCTGTGTTAGTTTGACTAACATCCAAATGAGTGGGGATACTTAGGGTCTGATATCAAGGTTGGCGACACACAGTATTCTAGAAAGAAGAAAAGAAAGTTAAAGTTCAATCGCTGCTCGAAAATTAAGTCCTCACAGACGTAGCTCAAGCTTCAGACCATCGAGGGTGGGGAATTAAACCATCTGTGGCCTTTTCATGGCAGTCATTTCGGCGTATGCATTAACTGGTTTGGAGAATATCCCGGAAACTTAAATATCGATAGTGATACGTAGCTTTAGAAAAAGATTATTCCGAATGTTTGGGACATTGTACCAACTCTCTTTAAATATCCGTGAAAACGTTATTGTTAGGTAAGACGGTATGAGAGTCGCCATCGTACCTTATAGTTTTAACCTCTCATTAATAATGTATCCTTGAATGACTTAACGAAATCGATATCAGTCTTTGGAAACAGGGTCAAAGGGAAGTAAACAGTGAGAGGGCAAGACAAGCTGATAACTATCTGCTCTTCTCAGTATGCTGCGAAAGGTGCGTAGACGAACAACGTCCACATCAGCAAGAAATTGACGAGCCAGATGTGATAACTGCTTTCAAAAGGAAGTCCTAGAATCATGGTACATAATTTTAACTTACTAGAGAATCGACTCTCTGTCGCTTCATTGTGTGTATGTCAGCGTGGGTTTGGAATTGGAAGTGCCGGTATCGCGTTGAGGGGAAGGGAAGTGTGTGTGTAGGGGGGGGGGCAGGTATGAGGAATAGTTCTATGACTGTATGGGAGCTCATGTGCTTGTTATATATGAATTCATTATGGCCGTATAATGGCATTAAGAACGGTGTATGACCGAGCCAGATTTGCAGTTGCCAGTTCATATTGTCGTTAAAAAAGTCATAATCCAAAATTACTCTTGAAATGTTATTAAATAACAATTAAAATCCGGTTATCACTGATCTGAGAGTTAAGTGAGTCATTTCTAAAATGAGATTTGCAGATTTATCGATTGGAAGCTGCTCTGCTAAGCTTGTGTTGTTTGCACTTCATCGGAATATAATACGCTACAATGGAAACCAATTAAATGTATTGTTTCCTACGCTGACTGAAAATAATTTACCAATAAATGTTGTGTAAACAAAACTAGATTAAATTTTTCAGGCAGTGTTCTCGCAACGGTTGGAACTAAATTTCACGCTACGTACGTCATACGAAGCGGCCCCTACAAGCACGCCACCCGAGCTGTGGGCTGCAAACAACAGCAGCCCTTATGTTGTTTGTGACGCCTGTAGAGAGGTAATCTGCTGCAAAGCGATCGCAGAATGTCTGAGAGCTGCATTTGGTAGTGACGTTAATATGATTGATACCAATGACCTGACAATTATTGCTGCACGCCATCAAATAAATAGCATGAATATCGAAACCACATCATCTTATTATTCTTCGTACCGGCTACGTTATTGCAGGGACAACCGGACAATGATCCGTCACCTTGTATAGGTACGTCTCAAACGTATTCTGAGCATTTTCATTGTAAGATTGGCTTCGGAAGCATTACCATCGGCACCTTCAGAAAATGTCATCTATATTCGGTCTTCGTACTTGTTTTTCTGTTATTAAAGCACATCTAGTGCTCTCGAAACGCAATAACTTTTGATTTCATGTGCTTAGCCACAGACTCTTAGCGATTTGAGAAAATTAATTTCCGCTACTAGTATTCCATAAATACTTGGAGACTTTAAAGCATGTCTTAGAGTGATATTTTGGTCAAGTCGAAGGAAAGATTGTCTCGTATATTACTACACACAGTATGGCGATTTGTTTTGGCGTCCAATCGAATCGTCATTAGGGAATGGTCTGATACATTGAGCTGCGGCTGCGTTTTCTGCTTTTGGTGTACATTGTGCTCTCCCCTCACCACAGTATCCCCCCACCCCCGCCCCACCCCACTCAGCCACATCGGTGCTTCTGGACGACGGATGTTCGATTCTGGACGATTTCGCTTCTTCGTAGACGTTCCATTTCAATTGAGAACCATAGAGTTGTCGAACAACCAAAGAGCGGAGGGGCACGTTCGTAGACTGAATTTGCACTGAATCCTGTCATCGGACGCAAGTCTGCCACATGTCTTGCCTACTAATGAGCTTATGTAATCTTTCCAGGTCACATCCCTATAACCTGTTCCAGCCATATGTATATAAATGGAAGAAATGAAGAAATGTAGTTGCAATTGAGAATACTTGCAGATTGTAGAAACACAGCAGTTAAGTGACAATGCAAATTTGTGCCGAACCAAGACATGAACCCGGATATCCCGCTTATCGCGAGTGGTTGTCTTAACCACTTAGGCTACACGATCACACCTCCAAGAACGACGAAAACTTACATATGTCACTGTGTGTCTACATCCAGCCCTTGCAAAGTTGCTTTGATTCTGGCACAGGAAGTCAAGCTCATTATTAGTGTTGTGGTCTTGTCTAGGCATGAAATACTATTCGCTGTGTCTGTTATACGATGAACTATACAGTTTCCCTCCGACAAGCACGTATGTCTGAAGCACATTTCATAAGACATCGTATAACATAGACACTTCAAATACAACGTGTTTATGTGACTAGCATGATTTTAATCCAGAATGATAGATGTACTCCATTGTTTTGTGAAGTTCACAATGCCGGCCTGAGAGGCAGAGCGGTTCTATGTGCTACAGTCTGGAACCGCGCGTCCGCTACGGTCGCAGGTTCGAATCCTGCCTCGGGCATGGATTGTGTGATGTTCTTAGGTTACTTAGATTTAATTAGTTCTACGTTCTGGGCGACTGATGACCTCAGAAGTTAAGTCGCATAGTGCTGAGAGCCATTTTGAAATGCACAATCTTAGATTCGTGTACATTGAAAGCAAATTGCCAAGTTCCCAAGTAACTTGAAATCGTATAAAGATCAAACAGAATATTCCAGAATGAGATTTTCACTCTGCAGCGGAGTGTGCGCTGATATGAAACTTCCTGGCAGATTAAAACTGTGTGCCCGACCGAGACTCGAAATCGGGACCTTTGCCTTTCGCGGGCAAGTGCTCTACCATCTGAGCTACCGAAGCACGACTCACGCCCGGTACTCACAGCTTTACTTCTGCCAGTATCTCGTCTCCTACCTTCCAAACTTTACAGAAGCTCTCCTGCGAACCTTGCAGAACTAGCACTCCTGAAAGAAAGCTGTGAGTACCGCGCCTGAGTCGTGCTTCGGTAGCACAGGTGGTAGAGCACTTGCCCGGGAAAGGCAAAGGTCCCGAGTTCGAGTCTCGGTCGGGCACACAGTTTTAATCTGCCAGGAAGTTTCAAAACAGAATATTATTTTCAGATAGTTCACCATCATAGATAATCGCATCATGTGGGAAAAGCCCAAGGTTAATGTTAATATTGACTGGCCGGTCATTAAAATGCAACACGAGCAGCCAGGTTCCCGGTACACTTTCCTGGGGCACGCTTGAAGTTACTCCTGTCGATGGCTCTTCATTTTAGATAACTTGATGCGTCCTCCTTACGAAAACATCTCCATCCAAGCCCAAACTTCAGTTGGGTCCCCATGGAGTAGTAGTTCTATTAATAGACCAAATCAAATATTTGTATGAAGCCAAGAAATACTGCTTCCATCTAATTGCCTTTGTTCATAATTGCTCCATGGTTGATACATATGACTGATGTGGTCCATTATCATCGGAGGGTCTTAAAATACACAAACAGCTACAAATGACAGCGTAACAGCACACAAAAAGGCGTATACAATTACGTAACAATAATGACATGTAGCACACATGAAAATGTATTCGTGGTAGTTAAGAAATGACATACAAGCACAAACTCCATGAGATAACAAACCTTTTCAAAAAACCAGGCTTAAAATAGGTTTCAGTCTAAAGTAAATAAAAAAAGGTACAGACATCAATTATACGGCAGGAATATACCAATTACTGTACAACACATGTCGTGGAAGGTATGAAAGAAAAACTGGCAGAATATTCGGGGTCCAATGCAAAGATTTTACAGCATCAAAGCCTGAAGTGTGGGATAACAAGGAAGAAAGGTATGGAAATGAGAATAAGTAACGAAGGACATCTGTTAACTTTCCAAGAAAGCTATCGCATTCGCAAAACATAAAGAGAAAATGAAGGTACTGCTCAACGACCAAGTGAATACAGCAAGCAACTCACTGTTCACGCTAATTTATTACATACTAGACAAATGTCCCAGTATACAGGCACGCACATACACACACACACGCACACACACACACACACACACACACACATGCACACAAACGAGCGTGTGCACTAAAACAAAAAGACAGGAAATCAGCATGAGTTTTAGAAACAAATGATGTACTAGACAACGAAAACTACAAATGTATTAATGTTGTTTCAAAATTACAGTGACTATACGTGAAAACGAGCTACTTACAACCGATTTTTCACATGAGGGAAACTGCATAACTTTTACGTAATGAATTATGTGTTTTACTGTATGCACCTTCTCATTATACTATATAATAATTACTTTTCTGGAAAAACAATGTGTCGAATGGAAAAGTCATATAATATTCGGGGACACACGCAGATGGTGCCGTCTTACGAAAGCGAAAGTTTTTTGGGTACATAAATAAAAATTCTATGCAGTAAGAAAATAGTTATTTTGTTGCTAACTACTAAAATATACCACCACTTGTTTCATATGCTGGGATTTGGTGTGTCGCCATATTTAATACAAAATTTTGCTGCTTGCTCCTGTTGTGGGAAATGCAACCTATTTTAAACCAGGTATTTCTGAAATTCGAACATTTTATGATTCTTGTTGTTACTTGCATTTACCTAGGATTTAAGAACCATTTTTCCATCTTTCGAACGTAGGGGCACAGAAAGTAACGATAATTTCTTTCCTACTGACGGGATGGTGGTAGTGTTCGTTTCTCCCGATACCAGTAACCAGTATACTTTCTTTCCTGTATTCGTTAACAAATTAGCCAAGAAGAATCGTCAGTCTGAAGCATCTGTGTTTGGAAGCACCGCTTCAGTTTTATTGCGGCATAACAGGTAAATATGTTAACGCGAGTTTCAGTTGCCTGTTTCGATAGACGGCGGTTGGCAGCGGGAATCGGCGCTCTGAAGCGACTACGGTCCAGGAAGAAATGCTGAACAAAACTTCTCAATAACCGCTACCAGATATTGCAGAATAGTTTTTATAAATATGGATCCTCGATTTAACTTAAAGGGCGTAGTTCATGACGCATTTGTTCTCCAAGGTACCACCTAAGACCTGGTACCAAGGAAGGCATTATTGGGTTGCGATTGTGGACGGGGCCGTAATCAATTACTGTTGGTTAGTTTATTTTTCAATCAAGTACACTTTATTTGGAAACAACAACAATAAAAGGTGACAATATACTAATAAGTGTTCCACGCTGAAGGCCTTAATGACAACAAATTCAAACTATTTCTCGGCTGAAGGCTCGAATAGTATTAATCTAAAACTGTTTCACGGCTGAAGGGCGGACTAGCAGCCCTTTTAAGAACCACTTAAACATCTTCAAACTTAAAATTACAGTCATTAAAATATTGCTTTAAAAAAAAATTATCAAATCTGAGCAAACCAAGGGGAAGAGGGGGGGGGGGGGGGGGGGGAGGGCGCAGACGTAGCTCCAAGGATCGACCTGTGAAAGTCCCTCAAAACTTCGGCAAGCGATGAGACAACAGGCAACCAAGACTTGCATTCACTTCACAAGATGGTAACTCAGACTAGTGGCAGTTTAATCGCATGACCAGAGATCATTTGCCGAATTTACCTAACGTGTAATGACCAATGCAATGATGGAATAACACACCCAAGCCGGAACCGGCGGTCAGCTCTCCGTCTTCAGACTCCGGTGCTTAGAGCATCCGGAAGCAGAAAGGAACCACTACTACCAGAGTAGGAAAAAAAAAAAACGCCACCCATCCCACAAATCAAGGAAGCTGTCGAACTACACGCCTTACCGGACAGCAGCGGCAAAGCGAGGAAAAGTACAGTGCCGTAACATACACTAAGCTTCAAGGGAGGTAATTGGGGCGTTAGCGGCCAGTAGGCAGGAATAATACCACTGGTTGAACTTCACAAATATTAACCTATAGAATGCAACAGTTAATAATAAGGGTAATTAGGTTCACCTTCCCCAGAAGCTCCACTCGCTGTTCTTCGTCTCGGCGACACTGCGAGCAGCAACACGCAAGAAAATGGCGAGATCTCACAATGGTGGAGGTTTCACTACTTGAAACAAGCCCACTCAGCTTGAACTTCCTGGGTCCGGTTGACTACGAGGTTGTACCGCTACATCTGGCAGTGCATACGTGCTGCCAGTGGTCTCAGCGTGTTCTCGCGTTGCGCGGACGTGGCTACTTGTCCATCCCCAACCGAACCGCCGACTAACACGACCCGAAAACGCCACAACGTCGCCCCAAAGATAGTATTACCGTTACTAGATATTAATAGCCACTGCTGCTGCCACTAGCCGACAGACAACGCTTGCAAACAAAGTGGCCCCAATGAACACAAAGGAGAAGACGATAGCCGTAACTATACCAACTAACCTATGCCAACCTAACAACGGCACCAACGCGAGCCGCAGTACGGCTCACCGCCATTAACCAAAGTTACTGACATCAAATATTATATTGTTTCGTGAGGCAATGCGAAAACATGAAAAGAAAAAGAAGAAGCGGCAGGAAGTATGGTGTTGCAGCAACAGCCAACAACCACAGTCCAGACATGACAATCTGTTGCGAAGTGGATGGGCGGCCTGCCTAATAAATCTCGCTGCTGGATGCTAGGATACCGCTGGTACAGTATACTGCTAGCCGCGGGAACCTGTCACAACATAGCTGGGCGGAGCGACTGTAAACACTCTCCGTACAGGCTCTAGAAGCATTTTTATTACTATGGCGATTGGTTCTGGAATTTCCGAATACACCTGATGCCGTCCTCATGCCTCAACGTCTCCTGTGTGGGCTCAAGCCTCTTCAGCTTCTCAGGTAACAGCTTGTGAATAAGCTAGTCTTGATGGTTCCGGTTCTCGTGCCAGTGCCACCAAAGAAAGAGATGGTAGCTTCATCCGACACTTCGTGCCGTCTCCAAGGATCTTGCATCCGTTACTGGGTATTAGCACGCCAGGCCTACTGTTCACGATGACTGTGCCGTAAGACCACTGTTAGCCAGAGTAGCCCAGCTTACGTCAACACAGCCGCCGCACCGGCCACGGTTTTGCACTGTGGCAAGTGTTGTGGCGTAACAAGCTAGCTACGCCACACTGAGAAGGGAGCCGAAAGGCACGCGTACACACACGCCGACTGGCGTCAAGTCTGGAACAGGATAAGTAGTGAATTCTAATAAGAAAAGTATGCAGCTCCTCAAATACTTAACTTTATTCTATCCTTGTGGTACATCGCTCTTGATAATACAAATAAGACTATCTTCAGATACGGTTAATGGCACCTTGCTAGGTCGTAGCCATGGACTTAGCTGAAGGCTATTCTGTTTCTCGGCAAATGAGAGAAAGGCTTCGTCAGTATAGTCGCTAGCAAAGTCGTCGTACAACTGGGCGAGTGCTATATCGTATCTCGAGACCTGCCTTGTGGTGGCGCTCGGTCTGCGATCACACAGTGGCGACACGCGGGTCCGACATGTACTAAATGGACCGCGGCCGATTTAAGCTACCACCTAGCAAGCGTGGTGTCTGGCGGTGACACCACAGCAAGCACCACTGCCTTGCCTACACGCACACTCCGACGAACCGAGCACGTAGCTGGGACTTATACTGAGGTAGCAAGCGCTGCCTGGGTGAACATACATGCTACCGAGATGCTGACATCGACCTCTGTACTTAAGAGTTGCTGAATAAAGAATGCTATTACCGGCAGATTTCTCCTGATTCCGTGATCGCCATGGTACTGGTAGAACGCTACCCGCAGCTCCTACACGAGACATTCTGTGGTGGAAGCGTTCGATAATATCATGGAGTCCGCATCCCATATCATTTAGCTGCTAGCATGCTGTTAACTCCACTAATATAACACTCCTAACCTCACAGCGTCATGTGTTAGGCACATTTTCGTTAAAAATTAAAACTAGTAAAAATTTTGTAGTCACTTTTCCCTGTAGTGCAAAGGAACCTAAAAGAGGAGATACATTTCGTGTGATATACTTGGGTTGAATGGAAGTACTGCTGTTAGAGAGTGGTAAATGATTCAGACTATGGTAAAAATAATGGCTTGATTTCCGCCACAGCAGGCCGGCGAGACCGAGGATTCACTCTATCCAGCCTCGACCAACCAAGGTTATGTTAATATGCCCCTTAACTGGTTATGGTCTTGGCGATACTCATGCGTTTCAGCTTCGATGCGAGGCCATGTAATATTACATTTTGACAGTAGCTGAAATTTTCTGTCGGTACAAATAACATACATGTAAGTCAAAGTCATTCTGTCTGTGTTTGCGACATTAATTTGTCAACTGGGAATGGTCTAAGAATCCGACAGCCGGTTCGTGTACAGATAAATATAATTTTCAGGGAGCTTTTCCTGTGTAATATGATTATATCTTTTACGCTGGCAGAAGGCCCTTAAATTACAATTCTTGCTATCTAATTTACGAAATAATAGGGTGGATGTAGTGCGTGTCGTAAAATATTGTGAATTGTTGATATTTCTCTCTAAAATATAAGATGGGATATTTTAAAGTTTCGCAAAGTAGCTGTCTCATCTTGTATGTTGCGTAAACAAACAGCCACATATAACTGTACATTTACTTTTCTCTAGGTTTTTATTGAAATGGCTGGGAGCTTGGATCTGGGAGTGATAAACTGATGAGCATTAAGGTGATCAGCATTTTCAACATATTTGTTTGCCACAGAGGGCAAACTTAAAATACACAGTGGAAATCAATATTTATTTGCCACAAACACCAAATTTCCCATAAACAATGACGAACAAATTACCTCAAGGGGAAATCATAATACATCTCCTTAAGTTACCAAAACTTCAAATTACTGTCCTTTTAATATTTCAGAGAATTTTCTGTTTTAATTTATAACAAAGCAACATGACGCTCGGTGATACGCCAGTATGGCGGTGACGAATACACGCTTCCAATGTGCGTTCACCGCGAGGTCACCAAACACGAATGCGACCACCATGATGCGGTAAACAGAACCTGGATTCATCCGAAAAAATGACGTTTTGCCATTCGTGCACCCAGGTTCGTCGTTGAGTACACCATCGCAGGCACTCCTGTCTGTGATGCAGCGTCAAGGGTAACCGCAACCATGGTCTCCGAGCAGATTGTCCATGCTGCTGCAAACGTCGTCGAACTGTTCGTGCACATGGTTGTTGTCTTGCAAACGTCTCCATCTTTTGACTCAGGGATAGAGACGTGTCTGCACGACCTGTTACAGCCATGCGGATAAGATGCCTGTCATCTCGACTGCTAGTGATACGAGGCCTTTGGGATCCAGCACGGCGTTCCGTATTACCCTCCTGAGCTCACCGATTGCATAGTCTGCTAACAGTCATTGGATCTCGACCAACGCGGGCAGCAATGTCGCGATATGATAAACCGAATCGCAATAGGGTATAATCCGACCTTTATCGAAGTCGGAAACGTGTTGGTACGCATTTCTCCTCATTACACGAGGCATCACCACAACGTTTCACCAGGCAACGCCTGTCAACTGCTGTTTATGTATGAGAAATCGGTTGGAAACTCTCCTCATGTCAGGTGAACAGCTAATCATTTGCATATCACAGCATCTTCTTCCTGTCGGTTAGATTTCGCGTTTTTAGCACGTCATCTTCGTGGTGTAGCAATTTTAATGGCCAGTAGTGTAAAATCGTCCATAGAGGCACTCAGTTGGTTCGAAAACTATTTTGTCTACTTAAAAATCAATATTTCGGTAGCCATAAGATGGAAAACAGTTCACATTTAAAAGAACATTCAAGGTAGCAAAACATGTGATCTCTACATTTTCTTGAAAATAAGGAAGAGAGCACTAGCAAATGAGCAAGGGTAGGCAATTATTCACAAGAGCAATCAAGGCCAAATTCAAAGAAAATGAAGTAGCCGCAGAACAGGGACTAGCCAACATACGATAACCGTCTTGAGCTCTGACCACGTCCCAAACAGTTGCTGGACTCCGTACACAAACTAAAACACTCACATAAAACACACATTAGGTGTACACAACAATAATGGTAGATTGCACAAGGGCCTCCAGCCATGATAGAGAATATCAGGCAGGCTAGTTAGAGCTACTGACCCCCAAGTACTTTAGGTTCACATAGTAAAATTTTCATTACAAATAAAATTATAACATGCTTGCCTTCTGATACCTGAGCCAATAACTCAGCCTCTTTGATCCCAAAGTGCTCGAAGTTAACTGACAATGAAAAATAACATAGAAAATACAGTCCAGCAGTGCAGGAATCCTTCTAGATAAGGTACTCACAACATACAACTAGGTACAATATAAGCCTCTTACACTTGAGTCTATGTTTAACTCGAGCATGTTCTTATCACTGGCATTCTGATCAACATTGAGGTAAAAAGTAAAATTACGGTCAAAGGCATAAGTCATATCAGCTTCCGGTAAGAATATCAACCTTAACTTAGTAGCAAAAACACAGGTGTTTTCACAAACAGTGGCGGACTCATTGTCGCACACAAGACGTGTTTCTCACCATTTATTCCGGCGTCGTGCCTGGGGGCAGGGGGGGGGGGGAGGGGGAGAGGGGAAGCTAAGAACAATGTACATGGCCACGTCCACCAACGAAGACAGTAAGAAACGGGCCTATTCCAACTGCAAAGTACGATTCACTACCACAAAGGCAGATGGAAGCGGTGACTCTGACTCTCCAGTAGGTGGAGGTATGCTCCCCGGAGTAAACAACCGCCACCCGAATGCGGCGACTGGACCTGCACAGTTAGGAAGTTCTGGCCGCGCTCCAGACAGACTCCTTCACAGACAGTCAACCCCCAACAGACCTCTAGTGTGAGCTGTACTTGCACTTTCATCGCGCTTGAGACGCCGAAATACGGCCACCTACCGCGATAGCAGAGATGACGTAGCTGGGTAACTAAACGCAAATTAGTTCCGGGAGCGGAAGAATCCACGTAATCACGTGCACATGGTTCACTTATGGAGAACGTTCTTTCTTTTCAGTATTTTGATAAAGTGGATCAGTTCAGTATTTAGGCTTGTTTGAAAACGAGTGCTGAAAGGGCGGGGGGGGGGGGGGGGAAGGTTTTAAGATCAGAAGGCATGCCAATATTAACATAATGGGTAGCTTTATGTAAGTTCTCATGACCAGTTCTGCAATTTTGGTGTAATGGTTCAAGGATTTTACGAATTATTAAATGTCTGCCTTAAAGAGTATTTATGGGGCACCTGATACTTTTAATTTAATTTCTTAAACCAAGAGAACAACATCATCAGGTGTGGTGGTTCAGTGCATGTAATCTAGGTTTTCGGTGTCTAGATGTATGGTTCTGATTTGCTATACACCCACACTTCACCACTATAGCAGGAACTCACCAAACTTTTTGTGCCATTACAACATATTATGAGAAAACACCGTTTAGGTTTTTTCCTTGAATACAACATTTCTTCTTCTATGCAAGCATACTGCTCCTTAAAGAGGGACTATAACATCTCCACATTTCGGACGTCTATCGTTAGGTTCATCATCAGAACTCGAGTAATGTTCGGATATTTTAATATTAGTTCTCCATTCCTTTCTACCAGAGGCATTTTAATGAACAACTGTAGTTTGAGTTGTTTCAGAGAACGTTGTGAAAGTAAAGGATATGTTTGCTGTCTTACGCTTTTTGGGGGGACATGAAACAGTTTGGATTATAATCAGGCTTGGTCTAATATTAAGTGATAAGAAACTCGGTTGACATAATTAACTTACTACACTGAGAAGTTTGCAGCAACGAAGTTCGTAGTAAGCTACTAGGAAAACCATAACAAATCATGTGATTTACCATTAAACGCTATGTAACTAAAATGCACATCACTAGCATCAGAGGGCACTCATTCGCTACGGTAATGTACCTGTGACATATTTGGAACTCTATTAGATCTGCGGAGGCTACAGTATTGGCAGCATAGTGGTGAAGAAAGTGCTAAGCCTATAGGGTATGCAAGGTAGAGAGACAACGGATAACATTGTTTCATACTGGGTATCTAAGTCGAATGATGATAACAAGTATGGAAAGGATTCTATATATTACTACAGGTCTTCCTGCCCGTCTGCAGAAGATTTTCCTGACACTAAGAGGAAAGGCTTGCATGTCACTCGAGTGAGAAGCAAATGATAACTAATTGACTCTGTTGCACCATAGCAGAAGGAAACACCAACAGAGGCAAAAAGTTAACTTCATTTTTTAAATAATCTGGAACAATAAAACTTATACATCTTGCTGTGGGTCATTCGAATTTGTTTCTTTACTTACAGCTTTTCATGAGCTAAGATCATGGCTTTCTGTCCATACGGTTTGTAATAGGTATATGTGCAGATACACTACGAGATCAAATGTGCCCGGACACCCCCAAAAACATCCAATTTTCATATTAGGTACATTGTGGTGCCACCTACTGCCAGGTACTCCATATCAGCCATCTCAGTAGTCATTAGACATCGTGTGAGAGCAGAATGGGGCCCTCTGAACATGGCCAAGTGATTGGATGTCACTTTGTCATACGTCTGTACGCGAGATTTCCACACTCCTAAACATCCCTAGGTGCAGTGCTTCCGATGTGATAGTGAAGTGGAAACGTGAAGGGACACGTACAGCAAAAAAGCGTACAGGCCGACCTCGACTGTTGACTGACAGAGACAGCCGACAGTTAAAGAGGGTCGTAATGTGTAATAGTGAGACATTTATACAGACCATCACTAAGGATTCACTGCACGTGCTATGACAGTTAGGCGGGAGGTGAGAAAACTTGCATTTCATGGTCGAGCGGCTGCTCATAAGCAACATCACCGCCGGTACATGCCAAACGACGCCTCGCATGGTGTAAGGAGCGTAAACATTGGACGATTGAACAGTGGAAAAATGTTGTGTGGAATGACGAATAACGGTACACAATGTGGTGATCCGATGGCAGGATGTGGGTATGGCGAATTCCCGATGAACGACATCTGCCAGCGTGTGTAGAACCAACAGTAAAAATCGGAGGATGTGGTGTTATGGTGTGGTCGTGTTTTTCATGGGAGGGGGGGGGGGGCTAGCACCCCTTCTTGTTTTGCATGGCACTAGGGTGGGCCAACACCAACCATATTGAATTCCAGCATTACCGATGGAGGGCATCACGAAATTTAAGTTAGCCGGCCGCGGTGGTCTAGCGGTTCAGGCGCTCAGTCCGGAACCGCGCGACTACTACGGTCGCAGGTTCGAATCCTGCCTCGGGCATGGATGTGCGTGATGTCCTTAGGTTAGTTAGGTTTAAGTAGTTCTGAGTTCTAGGGGACTGATGACCACAGAAATTTAAGTTATTTTCAGCTAGGTGTCTGGATATTTTTTAACGCATAGTGTATTTTTATCGGTGACTGAGGGCAATGTATTCAACAACATTATATCAGTATTTGCTTCATTTGCGGACTAATGATTATAGCTGTTAAGTGTACTGTAGTATATTTTTCGGTTTGTTTGTACCTCCAGATACAAGTGACAAGTGAAAGTCATTAATGTTTATCTTATCTGGGCTGCAGGTCAGGTGTTGGAAGTGGATGCGTGGATGCAAAATGGTTAGCCTGTACTAACAGGCGTAGTCGACTTAGTGGGTGTAGTTACAACCATGCAGAAAGCATCAAACAGTAAATTGTGTGACGTGCTTGTGGAAAGACCGTTCGACCCAGGGAAAAAACAACCATAAACTGATGTCTATGTATATTAAAGTACCACACTCAATAATATATGTACTTATATCTGTCACGTCCCCCATACTCGACTAAATTTCATACTGGACGAGCCCTTGGTGATAAACCTAATTTTTAAACAAATTTATAATGCACTTCCTTACTGCACTGAAAACAGCGTGATGACACAATCTGCAAAAGCAGCACACTGCAAGCAGTCTACAATGTTTTTTAGGAAGTTTACTCCATAAGCTGCGATGTCTACGTTTCCCAATCTTTACAGTTACATCGCAGGAAAAGGTGGAGTGGGAAGGAACTGGGGGTTGTGTGGGCGTAAGCCCTTAAGGGTAATGAAATATCTTTATTAAAAGCAGCAACTGCAAGTAAGTAATATGTTCAGTGCTCAAATTTCCAAAATACAAAACTTAATATCTAACACAATAGGACACATAGTAATAAAACCTACCAGTTTGAGTTTATTAAACTTCACAAGAAAACGTGCACCACAGACAACCACAAACAATAAACAACAGTAAAACGATGACAAGCAAGAGAAGTAACAACGCAATCTTCGTCGAGAATGCAATATTCTAAACAATATCCCAACAAAAGCAGATACCGTAATTAATAACTTAAAGTCAATTAGAGGAGAAGAGACTATAAATCACAGAACGCAATAAACCGAGTTACCATTTTCTAACCAGATGCACAGTAAATGAAAACAGCCACTTAACACTAGCACAAAGGACAGATGAGAATATCACTGAAACCCAGACCATTAGCCTTATCACTCTATACGACCTACGGTAGCCTCTACTTAATTGCAGTGTGATCTCTTGCAGAATTCAAGTTGATCAAGGCAGAGACAGACATCTACAATATAAAATAAGTGAAATAATTACAGTCCCCACAGTTTCGTTTAACTGTCATTGCCGGACACACAGTGCAGCTAGTACTACATTTATCTTGCCTACGCCGCATTTTTGGATCAACGAAGCCAAGTACCGTCATTTACTTCAGATAGGAACCGATGTCCGATGTTGACAGGAAACCATCACGAGCCCAGTTGGCAGAGACAATTTTTCATACTGCCTTGCTCTTTTGCTGTACACTCTACCTGCACCGCCTGCTAATTAATGGCATACTCTGAACTGTACTAGGAACTCCATCCGAACATTCCTCGAAGGCTCAACGGTACCGACCGAACACTGTGTCATCCTCGTCTCACAGGCGTCAGGGATGCTAACACGGAGGGACAGATGATCAGCACGCCACTCTCAAAGGCTACGAGACAAAAGCCACTACTGATCAGTCAGGTAACTCCTCAATTTGCCCCACAAGAGCTGAGTGCAGCCGCTTGCCAACAGCGCTCAGCAGACAGAGACGTACACCCACCGATATGCTAGCCAAACCGACACGCTTAACTTCAGTGATCTGTTGAAATCCAGTGTTACTACCGCAGCGAGGCCGTTGGCTGAACTGTCTTACAAACTGACTCATATCTGTGGGTGATTCTGCTATATATACGGTACTACGAATGTAACACATACTGAGCTACAGATTGACCTCCTGGTAGAGACAGCAGCTAGACCATTTTGAAAAGGCACTGCAGACAGAAAAATGCAAAAATGCAACCAATACTTTTGATGCTAGTATTTGGAAAGAAAATGGAAACAAAAGAAAAGAATGATTCAAGATAATGTACGTTCAGTGAAGGTAGCAACAAACTGGAAAGAATATGTAGATTGCCGGTCGGAGTGGCCAAGCGGTTCTAGGCGCTTCAGTCTGGGATCGCGCGACCGCTACGGTCGCAGGTTCGAATCCTGCCTCGATCATGGATGTGTGTGATGTCCTTAGGTTAGTTAGGTTTAAGTAGTTCTAAGTTCTAGGGGACTGATGACCTCAGATGTTAAGTCCAATAGTGGTTGGTTGTTTTGGAGAAGGAGACCAGACAGCGTGGTCATCGGTCTCATCGGATTAGGGAAGGATGGGGAAGGAAGTCGGCCGTGCCCTTTCAGAGGAACCAACCCGGCATTTGCCTGCAGTGATTTAGGGAAATCACGGAAAACCTAAATCAGGATGGCCGGACGCGGGATTGAACCGTCGTCCTCCCGAATAAGTCCAATAGTGCTCAGAGCCATTTGAACCAAGAATATGTAGATTAACGTAGAATATTTAGGAAAATATAATACTCCATAGAAATGAAAAATAAAATTATTATTAAATACTGTAATAGACGAATTCACGTTCCATCTTTACGAGTTGGGGAACTTTTGCATGCGGCAGTCAGGATGGTTTAGATACTCTTCCGTGGATAAGAGTGGTTTCGATTTGCAGTGAGGGAAACAGGAACCTGTCGAAGGTGAGGATGGCTGCAAAAAGATGAAAGATTACAGCAGAGCCTTCCATTATTAGGTCAAGCTGAAGAAGAGCAAGGTGCGCCCTCTTGTAGTCTTAGCATCTTATGTCGGTCCACAGAGTCCCTACATGGATGCAGCGAATGCAGTCATGTCTGGAGTCCATGTACTGCTGAGGTAGCTTTCTGGTAAAGCATTGCGACAACGATGCCCAGTTTGTGCACACGCAGTGACCGTGTCACAGAAGAGATGCGATTAGTACAGCTGCTGGAGAACTGACAATGGCCCACCGTGTGTGCAGGATTCCATGGGCAGCCGGGCGTCGTCGACCTTCGGGCCTGAGGGAGTGTTGTAAGCTGCCACTTGACTGAGGCGGCCAGACCCGAAATATAAGTCCTCCGTGCTCTGTCACCGAACTCTTCTCAGAAATCTCCGCTGTTGGCAGCCTATCGAGACTGTGCAATTTGTAGCGCCCGCAAGCTGACCTACTTTGCTGTTTGGTGGTGAAGGTATGCACAGCCGATTTCAGAAGTGCTGTGTTGTCACGTAGTACAGGATTCAGTCCCCAACCTAAGGTAATGCCTGGATTGTTGGGTGAGTCTTCAGACATACGGCTACTGTGTCCTGAAATTTCTCTGTCATTGTATTCCATCAGCATCATGACCACTTGAGAGATCTCTAAGGAACCAAGTACTATAGTGAATAGTTCTGAAAAGTTCCACTTAAAAACATGTACAACCAAATTTTACAAAAAAAATGATGAAATATATATCAGTAAAAATTGTAACATTAACAACAAGGTTGTTATAAGTTATCACATAAACATCCAGACAAGTTGGTTTGGGTTGTTTGGGAGAAGTGACCAAACAGCGGTATCATCGGATTAGGGAAGGACGGGGAAAGGAAGTCGGCCGTGCCCTTTCAGAGGAACCATCCCGGCATTTGCCTGGAGCGATTTAGGGAAATCACAGAAAACCTGAATCAGGATGATATTGAACCGTCGTCCTCCCGAATGCGAGTCCAGTATGCTAAACACTGCACCACCTCGCTCGGTGATCCAGTCAAGTAATGATGGCAGTACACGTAGATTGTAACGCTGACTTGCCCTGCAGTGAGCTTCAGTTGTGGCAGCACGCTAGATATTCACTATGCAGCGAAAACGACAGGTAGTGTGGCTGGGTCAAGATTAAATTAGTGACTTCTGTAAGAGCAGTAGCTCGCTGTGTGTTGCACGTAGGTATCGGCCACCGAATCTTCAGGCGCTGCATGAAATGGACACTGAGATGTGGCAGTAGTAATTCTTCTGTAAAGAGACCTCGATACTTTCGTCAGAACGAGCTTCTACAAGCTAAAAAGCACCAAAAATACGAAATGTCTATACAGGTTAACAGTTCGAATTAGTTGAACTTTGGAATGTTCCAAGTGTGTCACGAGCACTCTGCTAGAATAGTAAACCTCATCGTGAAAATTACGATATACCCGGAGACATGTCCGAAACTTTCGATGAGTCATCTTCAAGTACCCTACACAGCTGTTACTGACGTTCAGCGGCATCAAAACCTGGATCTGTTTCGTGTCAGCAGAAATGTTACAAATGGAAAAATGTAGGGGGCGGACCTCTCACACACATATGTGAGGACAAGTAAAAAAGTAAAGCATTCCTTTATATATGCATCACCGTAACTACTGTGCACTCTTTCCGTATCCTCACACGCAACCTACGTATTAACTTAAAAAGATCCACTTCTAACTGCAGAGGGTGGATAAAAACAAGAAACACCGCAGCACATTATGATGCCTAATACGATGCAGAAAAACTATTGGCATTCAACAAAGCTTACAATACTCTCGGAACGAATGAAAAAAGGCGCTGTGTTATTTCCAAGGGTATCTTACATCCTCCTCCATAATGGTGGTAAGTTCGGGAACGATAATGGAGGTGAATAGCGATCACGACTCTTCTCTCTATTGTAGACTACAAACGCTCAATAACGTTGAGACATGGTGACTGTGATGGCCAGGGGACATGTAACTGTTCATCTTCGTGCTCACAAAGCCACTCCAGGAAGACGCGTGCCTGGTATGCATGTGCTCTATCATCTTGGAACACAGCACCACCACTGTGGAATACGCATCGTACCAAGTGCTGAACCCCATAAAAACGGTTCAAATGGCTCTGAGCACTATGAGACTTAACTTCTGAGGTCATCAGTCCCCTAGAACTTAGAACCACTTAAACCTAACTAACCTAAGGACATCAGACACATCCATGCCCAAGGCAAGATTCGAACCTGCGATCGTAGCGGTCGCGCGGTTCCAGACTGCAGCGCCTAGAACCGTTCGGCCACTGAACCCCGTCAGCCACAACGATCGAATAATCGTTGCCAGCTATGCGACTTTGCAGAGGAAGCATATGGCACATGGAATACCACGATGTCGCTGCCCAAATCATCTCTGAAGCCCCGCCAAGTTTCAGTCTTTGGACATGAATAGGTCAGAAGCTGGAATCGGCGTAGAACAAAACTCACGAGGCCAAATTACTTTCTTCCCTTATTACGTAGTCCAAGTTTTAAGACTTCGGGCCGCGCGAGATTAGCCGAGCGGTCTAAGGCGCTGCAATCATGGACTGTGCGGCTGGTGTCGGCGGAGGTTCGAGTCCTCCCTCGGTCATGGATGTGTGTCTTTGTCCTTAGGATAATTTAGGTTATGTAGTGTGTAAGCGTAGGGACTGATGACATTAGCAGTTAGGTCCCATAAGATTTCACACACATTTGAAAATTTTTTTAATGAATTCGGCACCACATCTTCATGTTGTGGGTATTCCCACCACAGAAGTGAGGTTTGGAGTTCCAGCTCCCCTGCCTTTCCCTGCTTTGGAGCCGCCAAGATTCGGGAGTGCGACTTACAGTTTTGAAATGACAAATACACCTGTTGTTCTCTAATTTTTCGTCACAAACCTCTTCGATGATAGTCCTCTACTATCATTTATCACACACTTATTTCCGCAACAGTTGTTATTGTCCTCATTCCGAAGAATGCTTTGATTCAGCTTCCTATGCTAGTTTGTCCTGCACCAACCCGCTCTTCTCTGCTTACCTCGTATAACCTACATATACCTGATCCCGCTTATTGTAGTGATACCTTGGTTTCCCTCTACAATTCTTCTCCATCCCTCGATACGTCTCCTATCCCCAAAGTGGCGATTTCTCGAAGTCTCAGGATGGACTATCAACCGAACCCATCTTTTACTCGATTATAGGCATAAATTTCTCTTTCCCCAGTTGGATTCCGTACCTCTTGATGTAGTCTTCAGAAATATTCGATGACGCCACATTTAAAATGCCTCTATGCTCAGATGACAGATGGCATTACGCAATCGTACGGACACAACAGTGAGCTGTATACTCTAGTAGTCTGAATAACACAGATCAGAACAAATTACTTTTGTATTTGCTGTAATCTATGCTACCCACTGCAAACAACCTTCAGATGTACGTATGACTGTGGAAAATTAAATTTAGCTTTGTGTTACTCACAGTGAAGATTGTTGTTGTTGTGGTTTTTAAAAAAATGATTCAAATGGTTCTGAGCACTGTGGGACTTAACATCTGAGGTCATCAGTCCCTAGACTTAGAACTAATTAAACCGAATTAACCTAAGGACATCACACACATCCATGCCCTAAGCAGGATTCTAACCTGCGACAGTAGCAGCAGCACGGTTCCGGACTGAAGCGCCTAGAACCGCTCGGCCACAACGGCCGGCTGTGGTTTTCAGTCTGAAGACTGGTTAAAAGCAGCTGCCCATGCTGCTCTATCCAGTGAACCACCTTCGTCTCCGAGCATCTGTTGCAACATACATCCTTCTGAATGTGCGCTCTTTATTTATCTCTTGGTCTCCCACGACTTTTACAACCCCAGTTCTACACTGGTGATCCCTTGGTATCTCATAATGCTTCCTACCAACTGATCCTTTGTTCTAGTCAGGTTGTGCCACAAACTTCTTTTTTCTAGCCGTCTAATCTTCACCAGTCTTCTGTAGCATCACATTTCAAAAGCTTCAATTCTCTTCTTGTCCAAACTGTTTATCTTTCATGTTTCATTTCCACACACGGTTATACGCTTTCCAATTACATTCATAAAAGATGTCCTGACACTTAAATCTACATCCGATTTACCAAATTTCTCTTCTTCAGAAGAACGCGCGGGGTAGCAGCGCGGTCTAAGGCGCCTAGGCGCGGACTTTTTCGAGTCCCCCCTAAGGCATGGGTGTGTGAGTTGTTAATAACGTAAGTTAGGTTAAGTAGTGTGCAGGCTTGGGGACCGATGACGTCAGCAGTTTGGTCCCACTAGACCTTATCACAAATTTCTTCTTCAGAAACGATTTTCTTCCCATTGCCAGTCTACATTTTATATCATCTACTTCGACGATCATCAGTTATTTTCCTGCTCAAATGTCAAAACTCACTTGCTATATTAAGTGTAGTAGGCCAGTAGGTTGCACAAATTGAAAAAAAAAAAAAAAAAGAAAACAACTAACCACGTTTCGATAGTTCTAAGACTATCTTCATAAGAATGATAAACGTTACCTAGAGAAATATATAACGTATAGAAAAAACACATGAAGTAGATATATATGTGATAAATGTCACCCAAAACCGAAAACTCTAGTTACATGATATTACGCAACAACTTTAAAGTTCCAGCATCAGCGCTCTCATCAAATGACATATTTCTGTTCCACGTGTCAAGAATAAAAAGTCGTAATAAAAAAGACAGCTATCACAGAATGATAAGACCATCGTTTGCAATTGGTGGCACAAGTTAACATGCTGCAGCCGGCTAAGACCGGCACATACACAGCGGAAGAGGCATCTGACTTAAGACACATAAGCCGACACTGCTATGAGATGGACATTAGGATTGGGTAGTGTCATCTAGTTACCAAACGGTAAATTTATAAACATCTGCGTTAAGAACAAAATTATATTGCTGCAGATATACACTAGTAAGACATAGTACCCAGATAATAGACAATATGAAAGTTTGTAAAAATAGTAAATCAACCTTTTTACAGGCAGTTTTGAATAACATAAATAACTGACAGTGACAGCTGGATGAGGGAAACCGTCATTCCCGACGCTACTATGAGGAAAAATTCGAAAATCAGGCAATTCTAAGTAACGGCTATAAACCTTGAAAGAAGTTTTTAATACGCAACTGTAATTGTTCGTTAAGAATAAAACCGTCTTTAAGCAAGAGGTCGCTCCAACTGTCCCTGTCTATCTCCTCCTCCTCCTCCTCTGAGTCCATTTCCTTACTCTCTGTCGATCTCCTCCTTCCTCCTTGTATCTACTCCTCCCCCTCATTCTATATATCTCCTCTTGCGCCTCTCTCTGTCCATCTTCTCCAAACCTCTCCCTCTGTCCACCTCCTCTTCCGTTTCTCCGTACATTTTTTATTTCCCGGCTGTCCATCTCCTCCTCTCCGCACTCTACGTCGATCTCTTCCTCTTCTCTTTCACAGTCCATTTCCCACTCCTTCTCTCTTTCTATCTATTTCCTCCTCCCTCATAACCGTGCCAATGTCCTCCACCCCCTCTCTCTGTCTATCCCTTCCTCCCCGCTTCTGTTACGTCCCCCACCCTAATATGAGGTTACTGGTTGTTGCCCACACAGTGTTTCTTTCGAGATATTAAGTAATACGTTTACCAAGCTTGGCTGAAATCGTTCCGGAGGTATATGAGAAGTCATTTACCCACGGGTTTTGCGGACCTTCACACATACACTGGTGTCCAAAATTAAAGCAACAAACCACTCATTTCCCCGTCCTGTGTCTAATTCACGATGTAAACTGTTACCAGATGTCCGAACGATCACGTTCTACACGGAAGACGGCACTTCGGTCAAGTGTAAACCACCCCAACGATGACGTCATGGCAACTACTAAACGGAATAGTTTTGACAGGGTAATTCCACACCCACAATAGCTGTGTACACAGTTACAGAAGGTGCAGTATGGCAAAGAGAAGACGCCTACCAGACTCTCTGCGATGGAGAGCCATGGGAAGAATGGAAGCAGGACAGTCGCAAACTCACATGGCCCAATGGCTTAACGTGGGACGACAGTTTATAGACACCAAAACTGTATACTGAAGACCAAGCCAGGGCCGACCAATTGTGGCATAAGAAAGTGAGGACCATTATTTGGCTGTACGGGCATAACGGTATCGTCTTAGTACTGCGCAGAAACAGGCATCTGACCTCGCAGCATCCGCTGGACGTATTGTATCGAGACAAAGAGAAATTTATGCCTATAATCGAGTAAAAGATGGGTTCGGTTGATAGTCCATCCTGGGACTTCGAGAAATCGTCACTTTAGTGATAGGAGACGCATCGAGGGATGGAGAAGTATTGTAGAGGGAAACCAAGGTATTACTACAGTAAGCGGGATCAGGTATTTGTAGGTTATACGAGGTAAGCAGAGAAGAGCAGGTTGGTGCAGGACAAACTAGCATGGGAAGCTGAATCAAAGCATTCTTCGGAATGAAGACAATAACAACTGTTGCGGAAATAAGTATGTGATGAATGATTGTAGTGGACTATCATCGAAGAGATTTGTGACGAAAAATTAGAGAACAACAGGTGTATTTGTCATTTCAAAACTGTAAGTCGCACTCCCGAATCCCGGCGGCTCCAAAGCAGGGAAAGGCAGGGGAGCTGGAACTCCAAAACCTCACTTCAGTGGTGGGAATACCCACAACATGAAGATGTGGTGCCGAAGTCATTAAAAAAAATGTTCAAACGTGTGTGAAATCTTATGGGACCTAACTGCTAAGGTCATCAGTCCCTAAGCTTACACACTACTTATCCTAAATTATCCTAAGGACAAAGACACACATCCATGACCGAGGGAGGACTCGAACCTCCGCCGACACCAGCCACACAGTCCATGATTGCAGCGCCTTAGACCGCTCGGCTAATCTCGCGCGGCCCGAAGTCTTAAAACTTGGACTACGTAATAAGGGAAGAAAGTAATTTGGCATCATGAGTTTTGTTCTACGCCGATTCCAGCTTCTGACCTATTTATGTCCCAAGACTGAAACTTGGCGGGGCTTCAGAGATGATTTGGGCAGCGACATCGTGGTATTCCATGTGCCATATGCTTCCTCTGCAAAGTCGCATAGCTGGCAACGATTATTCGATCGTTGTGGCTGATGGGGTTCAGTAGCCGAACGGTTCTATGCGCTACAGTCTGGAACCGCGCGACCGCTACGATCGCAGGTTCGAATCTTGCCTCGGGCATGGATGTGTCTGATGTCCTTAGGTTAGTTAGGTTTAAGTAGGGGACTGATGACCTCAGAAGTTAAGTCTCATAGTGCTCAGAGCCATTTTAACCGTTTTGATGGGGTTCAGCACTTGGTACGATGCGTATTCCTCAGTGGTGGTGCTGTGTTCCAAAGTGGCCTTTATTGTCCATGTCCTGCTGTATGTGTGCAGCTAGCGCGTCTTCACAAAAGGGAACGTCTAGATTGAAGTCGTCAACCTGCCATCTCTACCTTTGAAAAAAGACCCATTGTTCTTTTCACAGATGCGCCCCGATTTGGTCTCGAGAGTGATTCTCGATAAATTCGCATCTGAAGGGAATGTGGAACATGATTTAGAGAGCCGAACATTGTAGTAAGAGACCGATGTCCAGAATTTCTAATGATGTGAGCAGGGGTTGTGTTGACCACTCGAACACGTCTTCATGAATTTGTACAGGTGAATCGAAAAGATTTAATAGGTGTCAGGAATCATGATGAAATCTTGGTACCTCACGTTGTTTCGAGGTGCTGTGCGCCCAGCCTTTGTACTGACGGACGATAATGCTCGACCTTATAGAGCACGAGTGGTTCATGTTTCCTTGGAAACGGAAGATATTGCAGGCATTGCGCGGCCTGCTCACTTGCCCTATTTGAATCCCATACAGCATGTCTGGGATGCACGATGGAGACGGGTTGCACCACGTCAACATCCACCAACCACTCTCCAAGACTTGCGAGTAAGTCCGCAGGAAGAATGCGCGCGATCGCCTCAACATGACATTGATGACTTTATTTACAGCATGGTCCGTTGTTATCAGGCCTGTATTACTACCATAGGTGGTTACACCCCACAGTGAGCGCATTAGCGAGTTGTTAGAATATGTGTGAAAACCTTTACTTGTAAAAAACCGAAGAACATTTTCGTCTACTCTTATGCGTGTTGCAGTTGTTTACATCCTGTATTCTTTACATTGTTTCTGCTTTCCTATCATTGTTTGATCCGTTTTGAGACAAAATAAACGCAAACTTGCAGAATTTCCATTTATAGCTTTAATTTAGGACACCAGTGTATCTCGTATTCATAGATGTTTAATATATATCGCAGACATTTGCACTAATGTTTCACCTGTCTCTGTAGCGTATTTCGCAGTGCAGTTGTGTTGCCAGTCACCTCAGTCGTTATAGCCTCCTTCCTTCTAAACTGTCTGTCGCAAAATAACACAATTTTGTAATTACGGTCAAGGGAATAAGTGTTTATTCCATGCGAAATGTGATGCGAATAGATGTAGTAGCAGAAAAGTAATAAATTTAAACATCATGCACGATGCAACAATTTTTTTCACGCATCTCAGTGTTTATGACGTCATATCTACTAAACCTTGTGGCGCTCAGTTACATAATTTTGCACGTATATTCAGGAGTGTATGCGAATACTGTCTGCAGTACGTTTCACGAATGCAGTTAGCAGTAAAGAAATAATACACTGAAATCTCATGCCGACGATTTTACTGTATGAACAGCCGAAACGTAGTAAGCGATAACCTTTCTCCCTATCTTCATTTAATGGAGGTTGTTAGCGAAAAGGAAGTTTCCTAAGGGTTTCAAATTATATGTTAAGTTGATTGCAGTTAACTAAGTGCTCTCATTCTCAAACACAGAATGAACAGAGTCTTGGTATTCACACGTCATCCACACACTTCTTTTTCATGCGTACCTCTTTGATAGCTAGGTGGTTCTTACCCACACAGCAGTTATTTCCAGACACAAAGTGCTATGTGTATTACGTTTGGTTGAAAAGTTGATCAGTGGTTTAGGCGGAGATGTTGAATATACATATTTTTTATAATATTTGTGGATCTATGGATTCATGCTGTGTTAATAGTTCTTTATACCACACTCAATCGTCGCTAGGACGAGTACTTAGGTAAGCATATACATCCCTTTATGATCTAACATAAACAATTTATTTTTCTGGTAGAGACATTTATTGAGAGATATACCAAATTTCAATTGTTGACACTAATTTGTAAACCTGAAGATAGTCTATACTAGCTAAACCCGGATGTCGAAAATGTAACGGAAATTGTGAAGCATAGCAGACATACTTTCAGAAAAGCTGATAGCATATAAATATGCATCGCAAAATGAAATTATTTACATTTCAAAGTGCTTTTCTTACAGTACCTACAGTGAATATGTTTTATTGGTTACATCCATGATACACAATACTGACGCAGAACAAGGTAATTTACAGGCTGTAGTGTTACTTCGTAACATTTGGCTGCAACATGGCCATCTGCAAATGTGTTCTCAAAAATAGAATTTTTTTAAGTTGTCCTATATCGGAATAATATCACAGAATTGCATTAAATAAAATCCAAATTGCTTGGTAAAAATTGTTTCCCCGGAGGAATTTATTAAAATTGTATTAAAATTTAGCTGTGTTATTGCCACACATCTATTATTAATGTGTGAGTGATTGTACAGTTTTATTTTCACAGCACAGCATTTCGTTTCTAGGTTTGCATATCATTCATTTACAACAAACACCAACATTGTGTAACACATTCCAGGTTCTCTCGCCTCATTAAATCTGACGTGAATAAAACCTCGGGCATTCAATGAAATCAATCATAGTCTCGTCAGAGCAACTATCTGTCCTTGTTGGATTTGTAGCGGCAATAAATAGCACATAGACGACAGCGTAGGTCTTCATTACGTTATGCTGCCAGAGAATTTGTTCCTGTTCGCACTGATGACACACTACCTCTTTCGTAGAAACATAAACAGTTAAACGCTGTTTTCGCTGTCTCTTCATTGTGGTGAGCTCGCTTCCATGTGCCAAAAGACAACAGCCACTCTCCAGGTTTAAAGTTGTTTTTGAATTTCCAAATTGCTACTACTTACTCAGTGACGGAAGCCCATTATGTAGAAGCGTGAAAAAAGACACCAGTGGCGTAAAATTTTATTTTGCAGTGAACACATAGTGCGTAGTGGGGCGATCACTCTGTCGTAGAAATAATCCAAAAGCCAAGATCGCTTAAATACTATTTACTGGATAACCGGTTTGAACACACTACATCTACATTCAGATTCGATGATGGCATCTTTAGTGGGTTGAAACCGGTTATCCAGTAAACAGTATTTAAGCGATCTTGTCTTTTGAATTATTTCCTAAAATTTTATTTTCTATTTATCGATAAAATTGCGCTGAGCCACTAATATTTCTCAACTTCTTCATTTTTAACGATGACGATAGAGGATTTCGCCGAAAACTCGAGGTCTTGGTCATACGTATTGGAAAATGTTTCACTCACGAATGACATCATGAGAAATTAGGGCCACATAAACATAACATTTCCAATCGCTTCATTCGAATCAGGTCCTTGACTGAGAGCACAATTTCTCATATAGCTCAAAATCCCGATGACAGTGTGTGTGGGGAACTAATTCTATTTGTCAAACCTGCACGATTTAGTTATTAACAGCAGCCGATATTTGATAAAGGGATTTTCATTCGTGCGAGAGTACGGTTTGCACAATAACTTCCATGGGAACGATCAAAATATGGAGCGTGAAATGAACGTGAAATATATTTACCATCACCCTTACAGTCGTTCACGTTGATACCGTGTAAGGTCCTAAAATACCTCCGTTAGTTTTCCTGTCGACAAAAAAAGTTCCTTAAGCTCAGTTAAGACGTCATATTAACCTTATTTCGCTTCAGTACAACTGCATACTCAAGCTAGACGGACGATTTTAAAAACACTCCCGCCGAAGGTATTTGGTCTGACGTGAAGAAATGCAACAATCGTCGGTCAGCAGCAGGTATACAGAATATTATTCAGCTTTTTACATAATCGAATGTGTGAGACGTTAGCCAGTATATCACCACGGATCGTAATGTCGCCGTAGCGTGTCGCAATGCTATGATTTATGACAGCTTAGTATACTGTCGAGTGTAGATCTTCGACAGTTGCTTTAGAAAACATTGTGATGACTTACGTCGATCATTTGTTCAAAGGAAGTCAAGTTCGGGAATCTTGAACTCCTCCCCCCCCCCCCCCCCCCTCACCGAGTTCGAATCTCAGTCCAGCACACAGTTTTATCTTCCAGGAAGATTCATGGTGTGTTACCACTCTGACTACCTCGACTGCCATGGTGGAAGCATGGCAGTGTTCCTCAACAAAGCTCTTTCCATACCCAAGAGACTCTTCAGGCAATGTAACACACAGAGTCCATAACGGTTACTGTCTGCACATGTCTTGTTGCCATTAACTTTGCAGCAGCGCATTTGAGCCCAAACAAGCCACTGCTGGAAGTAGGCCTCCGCACATTGACGTCCTTCGACAGGGTCATCGTTGGGGCGGATGTCAGTGCCAAGCATATGGCTTGGCATTCTCAGGTCTCTAACCCCACAGGCCGGCTCCTCCTCAGCCTGGAGCATACTTAGCGCTATTGGTCTATGGCCTCCAACGAACCTACCCATATACCAGTCTGTTGTAACTGCCAGCCAGATGTTCTGAATGTGGCCATCTTCAAAACATTGCCACTCAGTTTTCACTGGAAGTTCTCCACGATCTCTCCTCTGACCATGACCCAGTACTCCTGCATCTCACAAATGGTGCCCTTTTATCTGATATTCGTTCCACTGTGACCCTCATTGTTTGGGACAAGTTTGCCAGGATACTTAATAACACCACTCGACACCACTCGACACGACCTCGACTTGACAGCACCAACCAATGTAGTCCTTGCTGTGGATTACCTTACCGCCAAAATGAAGGAAGCTGTGAAACTCGTCACCTCCACTGTACCTTGGGCTTTTATCAACCTGGAAGATTTGTCTCTCCCGTTCCGGGAGCTGAAGGAGCAAAAGAACCGCTGCCGCCGGCGGTGGAAGCAGTTTCGCGATCCTCGGGACAAACGCCTAATGAGACACCTACAGCGCGAATTCTGACACCGGACCGACAACTGGAGGTCCAAATAATGGGAGGACAGGACGTCCGCTTTCCTCTTCCACCGTAAGTCTGACTGGGCTATCATTTGCACCCCACGGCATTCTATGCTGGCGACTGCCCATCCTATTCACATAGCAGCAGGCAAGTTGTATGATACCCTTAAAATTGTGGAAACGCTGGCGAATTGTTGGCAGGCACTCCACAAGGATCGGTGTTGTCTCCCATCCTTTTTAATATCTATGTGAATGATATGCTGGTCACCCCCAAGTGCCACCTGGCACAATATGCTGACGACATATAATACCACTGGTCTTATTACTGACGCCATCGGCGCGCGCCTCCAGCGACAGGTGGGCCCCACTATCACGTGTTGACGGACTAACAAAACAGCTCTGAATGCCGCCAAAACAACGGTAGTCTATTTCTTCAAACGGCATCCAGTCCACTGGTGCAACATTTCTATTGCAGGTGCCCTGGTGCCCGACAACCACCAATCTTGGGGTCCGGATGGACCACTAGTTGCTGTACCACTGTCATACGGAGAGTGTCGCCAACAAGGGGCAAAAGCTGACCAGGGCCTTGTATCCCCTCTTCAGCAATACGGAACTTAACGTGCATACCAAGCTCCGCATCTACTGAACAGTTATCTTGCCTGCCCCCACGTATGGCTCTGCTGCGTGGGCCACGATTAGTGTCACCAGGATGTGGACACTGCAGCGCCTGCAGAACCAGGTTTTCAGGTGGAGCCTGCGTGCCCCGCCACTCACGAGAATTGTGACTGTCCATGAGGAATCAGGTATTGAACCCCTCAAGAGGACCATACGCAACAATGCGCAACGGCTCTAAGAGGAAGTGGTTGCCCTGCAGGGCACTGTCCATGGGTTACGTCATGCAGGGACCACACTTCCACGTCACTGACATCGACATCCTGTTCCTGTACCTAGAGGAATCGGATTCCGACCACGGGTAACGATAGGCCTGGCACTCCCACCACGGATACATCTTTTGGTGGGACTAGCCCCCTTCTACGTCCACTACTCTCCCACCCTTCCTGCCCACGTTGGGCTAAGTTTCTCTGCCTGACTGATGTAGTACTATCGCTGTTGGAGGGTGGTACAGGACTAGAAGACCTACCGCAACTCCTCCAAAGAGTATTGCGTAAATGACCTTTGGATGAATTTACTGCCTCACCAACACAGTTAGCCGCAGAAGACCAGTGATGCTGTACTGTACCATACCACATAAAAAATGCAACTTTCGAGGATATTCGTAAATTAGAATCTGCAAAATGACAGATCCATGAGAAACCGTGTAGAGGTCAAAATTCAAAGACTCGTTATTACCCTAAGAGAAATTCGTGAGGGTGTACAAGTTTCAGAACCTCGTCAGTGTTGATATCGTGTGGAGAATCCTGTTGCACTGGCACTCATTCGTGTATGTTGGGTTTACAAGTTTCAAAGATTTGTCAGCGTTGATATCGTGTGGAATTATCGGGTTGAACTGGTAACTGATTCTGTCGTGGTCACATGTCGCTGTAGTAGGGCATTTCAACATCCTGATCTGTAAATCACTACTCCATGAGAAACTTATGTAGGTTACACTGTCCGCCTATTTAGCTGAGTGGTAACGTGCTGGGCTTCCATGCAGCGGGCCCGGATTCGATTCCCGGCCGGGTTGGAGATTTTCTCCACTTGTGGACTCGGTGTTGTGTTTTCCTCGTCATCATTTCATTCGCATCACCGGTATGCAAGTCGCCCAATGTGGCGTCGACTTAAATAAGACTTGCACTTGGCGGCCGAACGTCCCCGATTAGGGCCTCCTGGCCAACAATGGCATTGGATCATTTCATTTCAGTAGGTTATACAAAATTCAAATACTTACATATACGTCAGTCATCTTGATGACGTCTCCAGCTAACGCAAGACTTAATGTTATCCACACACTGGCACTGTTTAACCGCTTACAGTCGCCTTTCCATTGGTATCTAATTCAACGTTATCCACACGCAAAGTTTCCACCATCCGACAGTGCTGACACGCCAGATATGAACGAACTCGAAAATGACGAATATGTCATACGAAGACTCTCTTAATAATATCAGGTGGGTGCATATTCTGAATTTCTTCGCAGTAATCAATAATTTGTTCTTTTCTCTTCTGCCAAATGGGAAGCACTGATTTTCTCGATTCAGTGTGCGCCGTGGCTGGCTCGTGTTATGCTTTGCATTCAACCTCGAATGTTATACTGGGATTAGTCGCCCGCGGTTATCGCGATTATGCTGTTATCCTCTCTCTCCGTGAGTCGCAGCAGCAGTGTGTATCGATATTCGCACCCTAGTACTATCTTTGGCCGCGCGCATATAGTTCCCGGCTGTGCCGTGTGTGGGCAGTTGGTCGGTTGGCGTGGAGTAGCGAGGAAGTCGCCGTGGCGCATGTCTGGCCAGGGAGGCTGGCAGCGTCCATGCGCGGTCTGTGTGTGAGGGGCTGTTTGCATTGTTATGAGGTCCGTAGTTCACCGATCCCACACACCATAGTTGAGTCTTTATTTAAGCTACCAACCACCCCCAGCTGTTCACATACATTGTGTCGTTTGAATTTAGTCGTGGGCTGTTGGGTTCAAATGGTTCAAATGGCTCTGAGCACTATGGGACTCAACTGCTGTGGTCATAAGTCCCCTAGAACTTAGAACTACTTAAACCTAACTAACCTAAAGACAGCACACAACACCCAGCCATCACGAGGCAGAGAAAATCCCTGACCCCGCCGGGAATCGAACCCGGGAACCCGGGCGTGGGAAGCGAGAACGCTACCGCACGACCACGAGATGCGGGCGTGGGCTGTTGGGACATTCCCTAGAGCAACAACGTGTGTTTTCAAATTGGTGAAATTCTAGTCCCCCTCCTGTGGAGTTTGAGTTAACTTGATTATTTTTCAATTTATGTGCGCCAGCGGAATCTTCTGTCTTGTGGCCGTTAACGTTCCGGTTACCTGCCCTGGCCGTTGACGTAAATTCAGCCAGTGTATTTTCCTTGTCGTGTTGTGGCTGTCCTGCACGGTGTGTAATTTGACAGCTGGATGTGTAATTTGTTGTGGGCGCCGATGGCTTCTGCGTTGTTCGATTGAACTCCCTGTTGTGTACTGGTCGGGTGGAGCGGAAGTTGTCCTGTAGCTTGGTCCATTGACTGTCTGTCGGTTGGGTTGCCATCGGATTGAGAATTGCTGGGTCGACTGTCTGTCTCACCTAAGCGAGCGTTAGTGTTTGAATTCCAGGCCGACCTTTGGAAACTTCTGAGCGCCATTTGATGTGCTGCCTTTTCTTATTTGTCCTTGTTGTTTGTTTATGTATGGCTTCTAGCCGATTTTAAATTAAAGCTGTTTTGCCCTCGAGGCGTGAAATTGAATGGCGCATTTAGCCGGGAAATAAGTACTAAAATTAATGCTTGGCTTGCTCTCTTTTTAATGTCACTGGTAGTCGCTTGTGCTTGCCATTCCATTTGCTGTCAGGTTTACTCTTGTTATGTTTTTGTGTTCTGTGGCACCATACTGCTTTGGCTGTTACTTGCCACAGGTGCTTATCATAATGGCAGTCACAGTGTCCGGTGGTCCGCCTGCTCAGAAAGGACCATCTTTTTTTACGAGTTGGCAATAAGGCGCCAGTCGATTGAGGGCAGTGTTCCGGTATTAAAAGTCCGTTTGGGCGCTGCCGTTCTTCATCCGGTTAATGTCACGTCGGCTCTGGTGGGTGAGACAGGAGCGGCAGTTGAATTTTTGTTTGAGGCTGTTAGAGGCCTTGAGCACCCTATTTGTGTTTTGGAGGGAACCCAATCTATTGACAATCAGCTGGATAGGGAGCGGGCATAGAAAATGCATTTAACTAATCGGATACAGAGTTTAGGCACGTTAGCTTTGGAAGATCATCACAGAAAATTAACCGTTGAGTTGGGAACTTTGTTGAGCGCGTTACAATTCAAGCTTACTTGTTTGGAGTTAGATGGGAGGAGGATTGAAGATCGGGACTTGTGCTGTCAGGGAGAGGGTGAGAGCCTGCCCGGGGGTGGTAGTGTTACATCCTCTGTCAAGTTAGATGCTGTATTTGTCAAGTTGCGTAATCCTCTGTCCTACTTCTTCCGAGATATTACTGAATTGGTTGTAGAGTGACTTTATCAGGTGGAAAATTTTTTATGATAATAGGTTCACTTAGAACAACTTGTGGCTGCTTTTCGCGTTCCGCACCAAGTAATTCTGTGGTTGTTGTACCCGTTAGCTAGAGGTGAGTTGCAGAACCTCCTCTCGCGAGGCATAGCGGCAGGGTCTTCCTTGCAGCAATTAAGGGAGCTCGTAATTAGGCAAAGGTTGATCACCGGAGTTCGTAAACAAATGTCGTTACATTTCTGAAGTATAGCAGGGTGAGTAGCAGTTACACCAGTATGTCGAGAGAGTTCAGACAGCCTCTTTGGCCTCTTTAATTGATTTCCCTGAAGAAGAGTTGGTGTCTATCGTTCTCAGTGGAATGCAGGTGGCTGATAAGTCGCATTTAGTCCTCCGCAAGCAGCCTTCAACTGGGAAGCGCTCCGAGACGTGGTCGTAGCAGCATCCGCATGACCACTGGAGATCAATGTACGTCACGAGGTTAAGGGGCAGGTCGTCGGCGCTGATTCCGGAGTATCTACATCCACTGAAGCTATCAGAAGGGAACCCCGGCGTTCTTTCAGGTGCTTCAGTACGGCTCATGTGGTGCGCTCTTGTGTTCAGCCTTTGTCCACCAAGAGCCAATAAATGTCACGAGGCTGGGCCGCGAACTCGGGATCGTGCATTCAGACCTTGGCGTACTCGTGTGGTCTCTCCCTCATGACTTCCCTTGCCCTACGTTTGTTCTCGGGTAAGAGGTGAGCCGATTTGTGCTCTTTTGGATTCTGGTAGCTCCTTTTCGTTTTGAGCTTCGAGTGGTTTTTGGAATTTGGGCATCTTAAGTAACTTCGGTCGGTCCCTTCGTCGCTGCAGACATGGCAGGTGGCTAATGGCCAAGTGTTGCCGCTGCATGTTTGGGTCCAGGGGAGTACATCGGTCGGCGGTCGTACAATTATCTGTACGAGTTAGTTATCTATAGCCGTTCGTTTCAGGACCATTTGGAGCATAAGCAGCAAGTTCTTTTAAGATTACAGGGAGCCGGGCTGGCCGTTAAGCCTAGTAAGATGACGCTAGCCAAGCAGCAGGTATCTCTCTGAGGTCATATAGTGACGGGTTAGAGTATTCGCATTGACCAAGAGCGAACTGAAGCCATACGGGCTTTACCTCTGCCTACTGATTAGCGGGGAATTGCTAAATTCATAGGCTTGGCGGACTAATTTTGGCGTTTCTTTCACAATTTTTCTCAGTTGGTGGAACCCTTAAATCAGTCACACCGGAAGGGCGAGCGTTTTGAATGGGGACCCGCACAGGAGGCTGCCTTTGAGCACCTTAAGGCAGCAATAGCAATCCTGAGGTTCATGGAGTACCCGATTTTAATAAAAGGTTTCTTGTTCAAACTAATGCTTCTAATGCTGATATTTCAGCTGTTCTCCCCCAGGAGTCTGAGGGGCAGAGACAGCAATTAGCCGGCGCATCTCGTCGGTTAACTGAAGCCGAACTTCAGTACTCCGTCTACGACTGCGAGGCTTTGACCGTTTTATTTGCACTGGAGAAGAACCGCTTCTGCCTTGAGCATCGGGTTTTCCATTTAGAAACCGACACTCAGGCTTCGAGCTGGGTGTTGGCTAGGCCGCGTAAAGCTAGCCGTATTGCCAGGTTTCAGTTTGAAGTTGAACATGTGAGAGGCTCTGAAAATGTCCTTGCGGATGTCCTCAGCCGGATGTTCGCCGAAACTACACCTAGTAAGGGAAACCAGCAGGTAGAGGGAGACAGTCTTAATTGTATGGTGTTTGGTGAAATTCCCCGCTTGTTTGAAGATGTTGCTCAGCATCAGGGGCTGGACACTGTTTGGGCCCCGATTAGGCAACGTGTGTTGGTAGGAAAGCTGTCGGATGAATATGTTAGTGGTATTCTCTGTAAGAGGGTGGGTGATGCTAAGCAGTGCAAGATCTGTTTGCCTGTAGCTTTGGTGTTCCCTGTTTTTCGTTATTTTCATGATTCGTTGGTGGGTGGCCACTTAGGTATTTATAAGAGTCTCCAAAAGTCTAGGAGCCTTTAACTTGGCCCTCCATGACCGGGATGTCGCTTGTGTAATGTAGCCAAACCCAAGAATGCTCTTCAATAGGGTTTGTTGGGTTCTGAACGAGAGTCCTGTCCTGTCCTGCACAAGCTCTACATTGATTATTTAGGACCTTTACCTCGTACTAAGAAGGGTCGTCGATATGTGCTAGTTATTATCGATGCGTTCTCCAGATTTATTTTGCTCCTTCCGAGCCGTAACGTTACCGCTGCCACCACTATTTCTCATTTAACTAATGTCTTCAGTGTTTTTGGCCCACCTAAGCGGCTTGTTAGCGATAATGCTCCTGCTTTTCTTTCGGCTACTTTCAAGGCCTTCTGTTTTCAGAACGGTGTCCAGCATATCATGACCACCCTGTTTTATCCACAGGGTTCTTTTGCGGAGAGAGTTAACCGAAATCTTAAGTCCGCGTTGATTATTCATCATCAGAAAACGCCTATTTAATAGGACTCCAGTCTTCCTTGGTTTAGTTTTGCCTTTAATACCTCCAGTCATGAGCCCTTGCGAGCTACGCCTGCATCTTTGGTCTTTTCCTATACAGTCAATTCCCTTCTTTCGAACTTGTGGGGAATTTACGATCGTATTCCAGCGTATATTAGTCCTCGAGTTGTCAAGGAAAACTGGCACGGGCCAGACGTAATATACTCAGAGCCCACAATAAAGGAGCTGAGCGTTGTAATCGTAATCGAAAAACCTTTAAGTGGAGGTCAGGGCATCAAGTCTGTGTCCGCAATTTCCCGAGGAGGCGGGTGCATGGCGGGAATCAAAGTAAATTTACTATCCGGTTTCTAGGGTCTTGCACCATCGTGCGTATTTTAGGCCCAGTAAATCTGTTGACGGAGGATAACTGTTCGGGTAAGCAGTACCGAGTACACCTTAGCTAAGTTTAAGTAGCTCAGGGGGGGGGGGGGGGGTCACCCCCTCCGTGTGTTGAGTTGAAAGGGCGGGGGGGGGGGGGAGGGGGGGGGTTCAGCCGTGGCTGGCTCGTGTTATGCTTTGCATTAAACCTTGGTTGCTATTCTGTGAATACTCTCCCGCGGCTATCGCGATTATGCTGTTATCCTCTCTCTCCACGAGTCGCAGAGGCAGCGTGTATCGATATTCGCACCCTTGTACTATCTTTGGCCTGGCGTTTAAAGTTTCCGGATGTGCCGTGTTCGGACAATTGGGCGGTTAGCATGGAGCAGCGAGAAAGTCTCCGTGGCGCGTGTCTGACCAGGGGCCGCTGGCGGCTTCCACGCGCGGTCGGACTGTGAAGGACTATTCCCATTGATACTAGGTCCGCGGCTCACCGATCCCGGACACGAAAGTTGACTCTTTACTTAATCTACCAGCCAGCCCCAACTGTTCACATTGTGTCGTTTGAATTTCGTTGTGGGCTGTTGGGACATTCCCTCGAGCAGCAACGTGTGTTTTCAAGTTGGCGAAATTCTAGCCCCCTCCTGTGGAGTTAAACTTGATTAATTTTGAATTGAAGTGCACCAGCGGGATCTTCTGTCTTGTGGCCGTTAACGTGCCGGTTACCTGCCCTGGCCGTTGACGTTAATTCAGGCAGTGTGCTGTGGCCGTCCAGCACGTCGGGTAGTTTGACAACTGAATGTGTAATTCGTTGTGGGCGCCGATAGCTTCTGCGTTGTTCCATTGAACTTCCTGTTATGTGCTGGGTGGAGCGGAAGTTATCCTGTCGCTTGGTCCATTGGCTGTCTGTTGGTTGGGTTTCTGTCGCATTGAGGATTGTTACCGACCCTTGGAAAATTCTGAGCGATGTTTGATGTGCTGCCTTTTCTTATTTGTCCTTGTTCTTTTCTTTATGTATGGCTTCTAGCCGATTTAATATTAAAGGTGTTTTGCCCTTAAGGTGTGAGATTGTTTGGACCTTCAACCTAATTTAGAGAAATGCTTTAAGATAAGGCCTTCTACCTTTTAAACTCCAATTCCTCTTTTTGAATCTTAAGTTATTGGCTCTCAGCCGGTTTTAAGTTAAAGTTTTTTGCCCTTCGGGCGTGAGATTGAATGACGCGTTTAGCCGGGAATTATGTTCTAAAATTAATGTTTGGGTTGCTCTGTTTTTAATGCTTTATTTACTCTTGTAATGTTTGGCAAATGAATGAAGTAGTATGTTCGGGTGCAACTGACAGGCTTTCATTTTGGCGCCTTTCCACAAATTAAACCATCTGTCCTGTCCTGCGGGTATAGCAGGGCATCTCACAATGCACACATTTCAAGCGACTGACCTTAAACCTTGTTAGTCATTGAGAGTGCAAGGTAAAAGCGAAAATCCAATCGTTTGAAATCAAGTGATAAGTCCTTGGCAACGATGGAAGTATGTGCAATCGATGCACCTCTCTTTGACTGCCCATTCAGAGGTGGCACTTCGATGACGTTCTCTATCAGTCTGTAGACAGTGAGCTATTTTCTATTGCAGAAATATGGTCAACGAAGGTTGTGATGCACCAATTTTAAGAGAATTTGTTTTGTGACACATCAACAACAGCCAACGCAACTGGATGATTTAAAATCTCTCCCTCATTCATGACACTGTCGCTCGATTAGTAGGTGACAGACTGATCCCTAGTTTGTTCAGAGACTGTATAGTTGATTGCACTGACATCGGTGTTTGTGCTGCGAAGATAGGACGTCCACAAAGCCATTCGCCCATTCGCGATTTTTGTAACTGAAGGGAATGTGCAGGGATAATATCTGAATTATTTCCTTTGCTCATATGACAGTGAAGCTAAAGTTTAGTGTAAGCTCATTCAATAATTAAACAGACAAACTGTTCTGAAGACAAAGCGTTTATTTTTACAAAACAATACCTTTTGTACTTTTCAACATAATCCCCTTGAATATTTATGCACTTATTCCAACGGGCTACAAGGTTTTTAATTCCTACTGCAAAGAACTCTTTATCTTGATGTTTGCACCAATTTCCCACAAACATTTTCACGTCCTCGTTGTCCTGGAACCTCTCCCTACGTAATGTCTCCTTCAGTGCACCAAACAAATGGAAATCACTACGCGCTAAATCAGGACTGTAAGAGGGATGAGGCAGTACTTCCCAACCCTTTTTATCGATGGAGTCACGGGTTAGTTGACCAATATGAGGGCGTGCGTTTTCTTGCTGGATAATCACACCTCTCCTCTAAGATCTCCTCTTTCATGGCTGGCTTCACCTTCGTTAAAAGGAAATCCGAGTAGTATTGGCTGTTCATTGTACGCTGCTTTTCGAGATAATCACAAAAACTGGACCTTCAGTGCTCCAAAACACCTTCAACATGACTTTTCCTGCTGATGCTTGGGTTTTGATTTTTTTCTTGACAGGTGAGTTGGTGTGCTTCCACTCCAAGCTTTGTCTTTTTGATTCTGGCTGTAGTAGTGAACCCAAGTTTAATCATAATTTAAAATTTAGTTGAGGTACTGCTCACCTTCTTCTTCATAAGCCCTCTTATCTCGGTGCACATTCTCAACCTTGTTTCCTTGTGTAGCCACGTCAGCTCCTTTGGGACCCATCTTGCACATGTTTTGCGGTACTTCAGATTGTTGCAGGAGATGTTATTAATTGTACTAACTTTAACCTTATCATTTCCACAGTCACACGGCGGTGGGCACGAACAATGTCATCAATTCGATTTTCAAGTGAGGTGGCCAGAGCGGTGCTCTACCCACTAACAAAAATTTGCACGATTCATACAACCTTCACCATAAACTTTAGATATTTTGCAGTATATACTCACTGGTGTCTCGCCTTCAGCAAGTCAGAAACGAGTAACTGAACGTTGTTTAACTAATGTGGACGTTTCAAGCGGACTCGCCAGCTTGAAATGTATTTTTGAGGTTATAAACAAAGCAATCTTGATACATTTGCTGATCATTGCTGACTGCAGTCATGCCAACTTAAAACCATAAAAGTACCAAACTTGCCCTACTAACAGTTTTTTTTCCTCCAGACCGATTTGTCTTTTTAATTATTGAATGACCCTCATATATATAGACCGAGTGAGTTTAGGTTTTCCGTGATTTCCCTAAGTCACTCCAGGCAAATGCCGGGATGGTTCCTCTGAAAGGGCACGGCCGACTTCCTTCCCCATCCTTCCCTAATCCGATGAGACCGATGACCATGCTGTCTGGTCTCCTTCCCCAAACCAACCAACCAACCTCATATATATATATATATATATATATATATATATATATATATATATATATGTGTGTGTGTGTGTGTGTGTGGGTCGGAAAAATGCCTTACCACCATTTCAAATGCTGTGGAATTAACTTAGTCAAAGCTCACTACAGTATTTAAAACAATTACAACGAATCAAGTATAGTGCACCACAGTGCATCGCTATTGAGCGCATTTATCCTTCGCCCCCTCAGCGTGATTCACAGCAATATAAATACGTTTCCAAATGCAAGTTGCACAGCTATTCCCACAGCAACAGCAACATAACAATAATTTTGTATCGACTGCTTTGATGCTTACGATAAAATATTTCCTGATTTTAAACAACAGAAGTAGCAGCCAGAGGACAACCCACGTTTTCAGATTGACTGCTACAACAATATGCAGACTACTGTAGTTCTTCTTCTTGTTCTTCTGCTTCCGTGCTGTTTACACCATGGAGTGCATTCAAAAGAAGGAATACCGGTCGGTGGTACAACGGAAACACTGTTCGCACAAACAATTTATGATCTGGACATTAATATAAAATCTTGCAATATAAATCACTGTTTGGGTATACAATAGATGGCTCTGCGCTTAATCAGATAACGAACGCCTGTATGCAGTCTCTTCATCGTCCTTGACACTCCCAGCAATGAGATATTGCCTTCTATGAAGTAGGTGTAACCCAGATACCTAAAATAACAAACTTCAGTCATGGTCATTGGGCTATTTCCTCATTTTCATTCCACAATATTAACACTATCACAGCTATCACAGATTTTTAATCACAGTAATATATTAAAACAAGCATAATATATCTGTGTTTTTCCTGGACGCACACCTCTGACCAAGGGACTGCCACAATGTGGGAATGCCAACGATTTTGTCATCGAGCAAGGGGTTTCACACACAACACCACCGTCGCCACTGGACTAGAACCTGTCCCATTTGCTGTGCACTGTATTGACTGTATCTACCAGATGAGCATACCTATCCAGCGAGGAATGTCCAAATGAAAACGCATCGGACTAAACTGTGTAAAAGTGAAGGAGGAGGAGGAGGAGATTAGTGTTTAACGTCCCGTCGACAACGAGGTCATTAGGGACGGAGCGCAAGCTCGGGTTAGGGAAGGACGGGGAAGGAAATCGGCCGTGCCCTCTCAAAGAAACCATCCCGGCATTTGCCTGAAAGGATTTAGGGAAATCACGCAAAACCTAAATCAGGATGGCCGGAGACGGAATTGAACCGTCGTCCTCCCGAATACAATTCCATTGTGCTAACCAATGCGCCACCTCGCTCGGTGTGTAAAAGTGAACAAATTCTGTATTAACACGATACACGTATAAAAATTGTTGTATTGTTGACCACCAGAAGCTTACAATTAGAAGGTTCTGATGCTGCGCAGTCTCTCTTTACAAGCTCAAGTAGCTGTTACTGGTGGGACATATTGGCTCACACTTCAAGGCGAAATGCATTTTAGCAATGGTGCATTGTGTCTGGTTGCTTCATATCTTAATTTCATTAAAATACGGAGATCAGTTGTAACAAGAACGGAACAAGGATTGTCTGTCCATTTACCATACAAAGTTACAAAGAAGTTAGGTTTTATAACGGTTTAACGTAAACTTATTGTGCCATGTGTGTGCTTGTCATCTAGCAGTTAGACCTACATATATACGAGGGGGGGGGGGGGGGGCGAGAAGCCATTTTGTTGAATGATATACCTACCGATTGTCTGGAGGTCCAAATAATCTCCCATGTCTTGGTATAGAAGGCGGTGAATACACACTTAAGGATTGTTGTTTCTGTGGCGATGTGTACGTTTGTGTGTGAAACACCTCTGTCTTCTGCCAGCACTGTAATAACAGCAAAGCACGAAGTATAACGATGTATGCATATCCTAATAATTTGCGATTGGTAAGTACTTATTGATAAGTATTGTAACTCTCTGTCTTGGAGGGCCCAAAATTAACCATCTATATTATCATCTGGCAAGAACTATTTTTCATATAAATCTAGATGTGCATATAATTCACGTAGTGACTACGTAACAGTTGCTTCACAACTTAACTGCGTAGGTGTTTAAATACATGCCACTGATTAAGTTTGCACATTTAATGTCACCTTAAGAGAAGGTCTACTTATACATCATCTCACCATGATGGAGCTCATAATGCCACACTGAAACATGTACACTGGAAATAAGTGAAACACGCATATCTGAAATACGACTGGAATTACGTAATTGACAGTAGTCTGAAGCACAACTGTTAGAATGGGAATGGCATATGAACGTCTATTTTATCTCATCGCTAATGCACTTTACCCTAAACTGAACATTTCTGACTGTAAGAATGTAAATTTAATTTAGCTGCCAGATTGTAAACTATCAATAACTTTAAACCAAACCAAAACTGCATGAATTTACATAAAACAAAAACCGAATCTGGTGCATTGATTTGAAGTTGTCCCTGGTAGTAAAACTAAACTTTATCAATTTGAAAATAAAGGTCCCTGTGCTTAATGAATGCTATCCATGATATAATAAAATTTCTTTCCATTATCTGTGCAATGATAACACTCTTTGCTCTGCTCTCTGTTTGTACTTTAAATTACATAGTTAGAAAACAGCAACTGTTGTGTATGGCTGTTATTTAGCATACATTTAAATTAAATAAAATATGACTGAAAAAATAACTTCCTGAGAAAAACAGTTAATGAAAAACGACATCGATCTGGGAACTGGTATTGATATGGGGGAAGTAACAATTTGGCACTAACTTTGAAACTTGTATTTTGTCTCTTTGAAAATTAATAATGCTCAACATTAACAATTCACATTAACAATTAGCTTTACAAAATCATTGGATGTGAATGCGATACATTGTCTCAGTCAACAGTTAAGATTATGCCCATTGCATTAGTAACAAAAGAATTTTCTTTAACTTAATTATTTCCAACTTCCGTCGAGATTCCTTTTAAGATAGCACATATCATAGTATCTTGTAAATAAAAAGTCATTACTGCCTATATTGAGTAAGTAAATATCTAGCACACATCAGATACAACACATCCTCCGTATAGCTCTTGATCTGAAGTTAGTCAAACACATTAGCAATCGCTGTTGAACAACATCGCTACTACACAATTGATACTACATTTGACCCTCTCTGGTTCAATAGAATATTTTCTTACAAAACTTGAATTAATTTACTCCTTGTATATACCTTTCAATATGTCTTGTTATGGTTACTAATTTAACATCGCTTAATATAAGACCATATTTACACATAGTTTCAGCATTTTCGAGCTTGAAATTTCAAGACGTTACACCCATACCGATACGCTATAATGCCGCAAATAATACATAGTTCAGCTAGCACTTTGAAATATAAATATATGTTAACTACATTAAACAACGAGGTGTACATACACGTGCTGTGGGTTGTTCGTTGTTTGAAACCAATGTCACATCACCTTAATTCTTACAGACAAGTATTTTTCTATAACTAAATCGGAGCAAATTGCCTGAACCTTCCTAAACTAACATTTTCACTATTTTGCAGACAACTGTGCTATGACATCAATATATGCTGTTCAGGTGTTTTCCTTCGCGATTTTTCAACTCAGTTCTAACTACTGCGAATGGCGGAACTTATTTAATTGGAATAGTAATAAGAGCATTTTGTTATAACGAATAGCCACACCACAGTCCTGTCACTACAGAACACAAGGCTAGAAAGGAGAGTACCTTTCCTGAAGGCAGTGGAGCCCCTTCATAATCTCAACAACATGATGTTCTGACAGCAAATGGTAGGGCTCATGCAACTGAATTACAAAAATTAATATAGCTCAATGGCTTGGGGGCTGAGCAGGCCATTGGGCAGCTGGCTGAAATTTCAGGGCCACACAGTGATTGGCAGACAGCTTGCCGATGTCCATGGAACACAGTTGGTCGGCCTACCCTCCCTCCCTCCCCCATTCACTTCCTTCCACTCTGAGGAGTGACCTCAAATAAGACATTTACAAATTTGTTGGCTGTAATATGACGCCAAAGTGATCTGAATGTTGGCCAGAACACAGATCGATTCCCACTGTGGCAACAAGTTTTTCCTCTGTTAGAGCTCTAAAACTTACTGTTTTTAATATACCTGTCTTAATCTAGAGCGACGACCTGTTGCGACCGAAAATATAAATATTGACTGCTTAATTTGATCTTTGGTATTTAAAAATTTTTTGACGCTAAATCATCATATTTTTTAAATTACAATGAAATCCAGACCATTACCTGCCAACAGGCGTTCATAAATATCATCTGGGACAGTTGAAAATGTGTCCTAATGGTCTGTATTTAACTGCAATTCATTCTTCGAGAGCTGCAATATCACCAATGGTATCTTACTTTTGCGAATTTAAATTTTTAACTGCTTTGATTTTGATGCCCTTACAATTCAGCGATTATATGAGTGTATCAAATGTGGTGAGGTCTGTTTGCGCTGCAATAAAATTGTAAAAATATTTCTGCCGAATCTGGCATCAGCTGTTTACAACTCTCAGATCCCCGCTTGGTAGCCATTTCTGCCTACTCGTGGAAGCGGGTGTTCCTCTATTGCAGAACAGGTGACAACAGCTGCTTGCTAATTGTACAGCACTCATTCGCAGCTCTCCTAAACATCAGAATGAGTCTGCTTTTCCATAACACGGCGATGCATCCCACACAATAGCAGCCCACATTTGCGATAACAATTGCTGTCTGTATCCGTGTCTTTCCCTCTATCACCTCTCCTCCAGGTCCTCTCATGTACACCACCATGATGTATACCTCGACTACTACTTCATCTGGATATATCACTCAGCTCATTCTGCGGCCTTCCGCTGCCTATTTATCTCTATTATTCTCGCATCGCTTGGTTCAGAGGTAGTTTACATGGATGGCTCGATGGTTGATGGCCACGTTGCGTTCGATTATGCTCACGTAGGACATACCGACATGCACTCCTTGCCAGATTGCGGTGTTTTCACTGCCAAGTAGGTAGCCATTTCTCGCGCTGTTGAGCATATCCGTTTCTGCGCTGGGTAGTCCTTCCTCATTTGTAGCGACTCCTTGAGCGCCTTACAAGCTCTCGACCAGTGCTTTCCTCGCCATCTTTTGGTAACGGCCATCCAACACTCCGTTTACTCCTTGAAAAACTTGGAGGGTCTGTGGTCCTAAGTCAGTGGGACCTCCCGGAATCAAGGGAAACGAACTAGCCGACAAGCTACATAAGTGGACTACTCGTAAACCAATTCTGGAGATCGGTGTATTAGAATCTGATCTTCGATCTGTATGACGCCATAAAGTTTTTGTGTCCTGGAATACAGAATGGCGCTCCCTGACTTTGAAAAATTAGTTACGTATGTGAAAGGAGACGACGAATGTGTGATGGTCCTCCATACAAGCCTCTCGCTAGCACTCTATTGTCCTTTGCCGTCTCTGCATCGGACATACTTCGCTGGCTCACTGTTAGTGGTGAGGACCCACCTCAGTGTTTCTGTGGTTGATGTGTGGAAGTGGTCCACATATTGTGTACTGCCAAATTTAGCTAGTCTGATGAAGACTTTTAATCTCACTGACGCGCTCCCTTCTATTGTAGGTGACATTGCCTCAATAGCTAACATGGTTTTAAGTTTTATCCGAGATGGGGGCTTTTATTATTCAGTTTAAGTATGGGCACCTTAGGCTCATATTTCAGGACGTCGCCCTACCTGCATTTTACCTCTTCCTTGCTCCCTCTAGTCTTGCCTTTTGGACTTGGTGTTTGTCATTTCAAATATCTGTGTTTCTCTTGCCTTGCGTGTTCTCAATAGGAATTTCAGTGTGTCACAGAGAGGCTCTCATCCTTTCTTATTCTTGCGTCAGCCAGCCAACGCAGTCTTCTATATTTTTTTAACTCTTTCTACCGCTTTTTTAGTCAATTTTTCAATTTTGTCTTAATTCTTTCGTTTTCTACTTCATTGTTGTTACACATATACACTCATGCTCATAAATTAGGTTAATTGCAAAATGTGGTGCCACACGACGTGGCACTGCACAGAACTGGAGCTAATGAATAAGCACATAGGGAACACACACGGCACAGATCTGTAAGTCCAGGGTATTGGTGACAAGTCCAGAAAACCGTCCCAAAACACAAGTGCTACAAAACACCACTGTCTACTGCGCGCGTACCCCTGACAGCAATATGGGATTTGAACACCATGCACACGCACACAGTGAAACGTCCCCTTAGAAAACTTATTGAATTACTATGCAGATAAACCTCTTACATCATTTGATTTTCAAATAGCTGAGCAGAACTGAACGTACTCAGACATTTCGCTCTTTACATATTCTGATCAACACTAAACTGACAGCCAATATTTTTAGCTTAACGCAATCTGACTTTCAATAATCCCTACAAAAGAATGGCCCTGACTAACATTAACCTATACCTTTCACAAATCACTTACCTCACAAAAATCTTCGTTACTCGAACTACTGCAATACAGGGAGCGCCACTACTGCCAGCTAAATAAAAGATTCAAACTACTGAAGGCACTAACTACTGATAGGCATAGTTAGCCAATGAAAGATTTTAACAGAGAACAAACAATGTATTTACCTTAATAGTGATAATATATATAGCAGTTCATGACATCCAGTCTTACAAATTTCAAAACTCAGCCATCTCTCTCCCCACATCCACACCTGCTGGCGGCTCACCTCCAACTGCGCAACGCTACGCGCTGTTAACAGAAGCTATAAGAAAATGGTTTGGCCAAAAAAGTATTTTGAAAGAGTATATAAACAAAAAAGTAGGGTTTAGGGACAACAGGTTTAGGTAGGATTTTCTTGGAAATAAATGATGAGGCAAGATAATGGAAAATAAATAATGAGGTAAGAAATATGTGAACATATAAATACAGAAAGCATGCTTGGATAGGATTTTTTTTTTGGTGGAAACAAATGTTGAAATAAGACGAAAGATCTATGGAATGAAGTTTTGGGTTGGACTGCAGTACCAAATGTTACACTGAAAACAAACCCTGCCCTTTCTCTTGTGTTATTCTGCTATGTGTTTGTGTACTCTTTTATATTTGCGTTTTTCCTGTCTTTATGTGTTTAGCTGATATGAGTTATGTTGTGGAATTTTTCTAATAGTATGTTATTTTGTTTGCAAAGATGTTTAGACATTATTAATTCTGTTTTGTTTTAATGCTTACGTGTGAAGTTATTCTGATCTTTTATGTATGTACTTACGTCATAATTCCTGTAACACTGATTTATATGTTATTTCGATACTTTTGTAAACCTGCATTATCACAAATGTTATTTGTATTGTTATGTTCTTTAATGATGTATTTTGTACCTTTGTAATTGTGTTCTTCTGTTTGTAAATTTGTAGTTGTATAGACACCAGTTCTTCAAATTAAGTTACATTTCACTGCACACGTTTCTGTTGGTCATAGTATATGAGTATATGCACAATATCTGAAAAAAAGGGACTGTTAGTGTTTGCACGTGTGTTAATAATTCAGCAAGGGACTGGATAACAGCATTGCTGGTTCTAAGGACATTTCAAAAAAAAAAATTTTTTTTAGTGCACAAATGGTGGTTCATGGACTTGCTATATTGTCCAAAGACTCTTCGATGGTGATTGTGCACCTGCACCGTTGGGCAGCTGGATGTTAACAGCGCGTAGCGTTGCGCAGTTGGAGGTGAGCCGCAAGCAGTGAGGGATGTGGGGAGAGAGATGGCGGAATTTTGAGAGTAGATTATCTGGATGTGTGTCCATCAGAGACAGTAAATTTGTAAGACTGGATGTCATGAACTGATATATGTATTATGACTTTTGAACACTATTAAGGTAAATACATTGTTTGTTCTCTATCAAAAACTTGCATTTGCTAACTATGCCTATCAGTAGTTAGTGCCTTCAGTAGTTTGAATCTTTTATTTAGCTGGCAGTATTGGGGCTCGCTGTATTGCAGTAGTTTGAGTAACGAAGATTTTTGTGATGTAAGTGATTTGTGAATGGTATAGGTTATTGTTAGTCAGGGCCATTCTTTTGTAGGGATTGTTAAAAGTCAGATTGCGCTGCGCTAAAAATATTGTGTGTCAGTTTAGTGTTGATCAGAATATGTAAAGAGTGAAATGTCTGAGTACTTTCAGTTCCGCTCAGCTGTTTGAAAATCAAATAATGTAAGAGGTTTATCAGCACAGTCAATCATAAATTTTTCTAAGGGGACAATTCATAAATGGCCCTGACTAACATTAACCTATACCTTTCACAAATCACTTACCTCACAAAAATCTTCCTTACTCAAGTTACTGCAGTACAGGGAGCGCCACTACTGCCAGTTAAATAAAAGATTAAAACTACTGAAGGCGCTAACTACTGATAGGTATACTTAGCAAATGAAAGATTTTGATAGAGAAAAAACAATGTATTTACCTTAATATTGTTCAAAAGTCATATTATATATATCAGTTCATGACATCCAGTCTTACAAATTTACTGTCTCTGTCCAGATCATCCGCTCTCAAAATTCCGCCATCTCTCTCCCCACACCCACCACTGCTTGCGGCTCACCTCCAACTGCGCAACGCTACGCGCTGTTAACCGCCAACTGCCCAACACTACAATACAATGCAAACAAAGCACAGCCAGTGATTTTCATACAGAGCGCTACATGGCGTTACCAATAAAAAAGCCTATACAGCCTATTTACAACAGGCAGCACGGGTTGGCATACTCTGGATCAGGTGGTCGAGCAGCTGCTGGGGTATAGCCTCCCATTCTTGGATCTGTGCCTGTCGGAGCTTCTGAAGTGTCGTAGGGGTTTGAAGACGTTCAGCGATACGTCGACCGAGAGCATCCCAGACGAGCTCGATGGGTTTTAGATCTGGAGAACAGGCAGGCCACTCCATTTGCCTGATGTTTTCTGTTTCAAGGTACTCCTCCACGACGGCAGCTCCATGGGGCCGTGCGTTATCATCCATCAGGAGGAAGGGGGGACCCACTGCACCCCTGAAAAGGCGGACATACTGGTGCAAAATGACGTCCCGATACACCTGACCTGTTACATTTCCTCTGTCAAAGAAATGCAGGGGTGTACGTGCACCAACCATAATCCCACCCCTACACCATCAAACCACGACCTCCATACAGGTCCCTTTCAAAGACTTTATGGGGTTGGTATCTGGTTCCTGGTTCATGCCAGATGAAAACGCTGCGAGAATCACTGTTCATGCTATATCTGGACTCGTTCGTGAACATAACCTGGGACCACTGTTCCACTGCCCATGTACTGTGTTCTTGACACCAGGATTTACGGGCTCTCCTGTGACCAGGGGTCAGTGGAATGTACCTTTCAGGTCTCCGGGCGAATAAACAATGTCTGTTCAGTCGTCTGTAGACTGTGTCTCTGGAGACAACGGTTCCAGTGGCTGCGGTAAGTTCCCGAGCAAGGAAACCTGCAGTCCTCCGTGGCCGTCTGTGGGCACTGATGGTGAGATATCGGTCTTCTTGTGGTTTTGTACACTGTGGACGTCCCGTACTGTAGCGTCTGGGTATCTTTCCTGTCTGCTGGAATCGTTGCCATAATCTTGAGATCGCACTTTGTGGCACACGGAGGGCCCGTTCTACTACTTGCTGTGTTTCAGCAGCCTCCAGTCGCCCTAGTATTCTACCCCTCATAACATCATCCATATGTGTTCTCTGAGCCATTTTCAACACACAGTCACCATTACCACGTCTGAAAACGTCTGCACACTTACTCGCTCCACCATACTCTGACATGCACCAACACACCTCTGCGTATGTGGACTGCTCCTAGAGCCACCGTGTGACGACCGCAGGTGAAATGCACCGCATAGTCATACCCCGAGGTTATTTAATCTTGCAAACCACCCACCAGTGCGTTGTTTCACCATGTATCAGCATTATCCTTAATTTATGAGCATGAATGTAGTTTTACGCATTTTTTTCGTTCACCAGATTTCAGGCGTTACGATTCTTGTGGGATATAGTTTTAATCCGAGACCTGTTAATTAAGGGAAAATGGACTGTTAACCTCGCAGTTTAGTCCCTTTAATCTACAGACAAACCAACCAAACAATTCCTAACCATTTGCTGTTTCTTGTTTCCCATGCGTTGTGATTATGGGTGCTTAGCACCGCATGGTTTACGCACTGTATTTTTTTAGCATGCGATATTTCTCCACAAATGGCACCAAAAATCTGAGGAGAGTGTGTTTACGTTTCGTGGCATTTGAGATTGTGTGTACGAAGAAGAGCTCTCTTTTGCCATTCAATGTAATATATCGTTCTCGCATTTACTCATAAGATCAGCATATTTTGTCAATCAGATGGAGCCTGACTGGGAATAGAATGTCTTTTATCTAGTTTCATGCTGCTTTCCATGTGCCACCCACGCATGTCATAGTGTCGTGTGCGTGTTTATGGATGCCTCATGGACTATCAGTAAACTTTGGGGGCATCATGACAATTTTCCCAGTGGTGCTGATGTTTCCATCGTTCAAAATTACATCTTGTAAACGAATTTACTCCACTGAGCGCCACCGTTTTTGATATAGTCAAATGAGAAGGAGGCGTTGAGATTAAATTATCGTGTACGTTTCCGTAAAATACTGGTGAAACAGTTGAGGATTGTAGAACGTAAATTGTCCCGTTTTGTGGTGTCCTCAAGCTGTTTGTGTAATAATTCATTGCTCTTTACATTTTTATGGATTTATGTACCTATTAGGATAAATAATACGAAAGATGTGCTAAGGTAACATAAATCTGATTCACGACTTATGAAGGATGGTTTTTTAATATAATGCAGAGTGACGAAGTAACAATAAGTACAGTTACCCTAGCTGCATTAGCTTGCATAATTATGAAGTAATATCCGTTCTCCCTATCCCAGAAAATTATGGAATACTGCAACGCATCCCAAGATCTATGTGTTTCGGCGACATGTGCAATTGTGTTATTCCTTGGCTATAGAATTATACCATTAATATCACGTTATTCTCCTACCATAACAATCTTTAGTTTAGTTTTGATAGGTATCCATGCTGTCCGATTGGTGACTTGCCATACCGTCTGTGGATTGGGTATTTATCCGCAGGCAAGTTGACAATTGAACCTCTTAGCGATTTTATCAGGGCGTTATGTTGTTCAAAAGATTTGGCAAATGTGATATAACACGACATATTGTGGCTGGAGTAGCATTACATCACAAATTAACTTTCATATGATCGTCGCCAACAAATTAGGTTTTTAAACATTTATGTTGAGCTTCAGGAACTGGTAGAAGTGATCCTAAGCGATGACAGACAATGTAAGAGAAAAGAATAACGACGGATCACAAAGGAATTATCCGAAAGGGATGAAGATCGTTAGATGTGATGTATATGTGCAAACAACCAAATGGTTATAATTTCAGAAAAACTGGAAGGTTTGTTCAGGAGAGAGAGCTTCACAAATTGTGCTAGGCCATTAGGCGTTCGTCTACCCCTGGCGCCAATTCATTCACTTATTTAGCTACGCACTGAGTGATAGAATGTCCTCCCGAGTGATGTCATGCTAAGTTCTGTCCAGATGGTGTGTTAGATCATCCCAATCTCGACCTGGTAGGAGGGTCCTAGCTATACTGCTACAAATGTTCTTATCTGGGTAGAGATCCGGTGAACTTGTTGGCCACGGTAGGGTTTGGCGACTGCAAAGGCAAGCAGTAGAGACTCTCGCCGTGTGCCGCCGGCATTATGTTCCTCAGGATGGCTCGCCATGAAGAGCAACCAAACGGGGCATAGAATATTGACGACGTACTGCTGTCCTGCGGGTGACAAGCAAAGCAGTTCTGTTATGTAAACAAATGGCAGCCCAGACTACCAGTCCTGGTTCTCGGGCAGTGTAGCAAGAGACTCTCAGGTCAGCATCCAACCACTATCCGAAGCGCCACCAAACACCATCATCTGCTTAGATTTCACGAAGATAGTGTCAGCCCGCGCTCGACAAAAGTTTCTTCTAATTGTCTTTGTGCTCGCCAAATCCTACCTTGGCCACCAAGGCCACGGATCTATATCAAATTGAGAACGTTTGGAGCCTTATGGCCAGGGGCCTCCTAACAGCTTGGCATTTCTTAGGATCTAACGCGCCTGTCGGACAGAATTTGGCACGATATCCCTCAGGAGGATATCCAAGAACTATATCAATCAACGTGAAGCTGAATAACCGCTTGTTATGAGGGCTAGAGTTGGACCAACACTTAATTAAGTTGCTCAATCTGTGAAGCTGTTTCTATTGAATAATTCATCAACTTTTTTCTCTGAAATTGTGATTATTTGTTCGGCTGTATACGTACAGATTTCCGACCCACTAGGATAATTCCTTCTTTGTGCATCGGACATTTTTTGTCTAAGCACTAAGCTCGTATTTCCCCAAAATTTTCCAATTTGACATATTTTGAACTTCGAATACTTTGTCGGCTCGAAAGGATGTCATCTTAAACGCACTACTATACGCGTGTTTTTTTTTTTTTTTTTTTTTTTTTTTTTTTTTTTTTTTTTTTTTTTAGTGGAATGGGTTCGATTCGGCTAAGTTTCCCTATACCATGACAACAGCCTTTCAGGTAATGGTTGCAAAGTCAGAAGTATAACTTTTTCATTTGCACAGCACATTCCAGCTGGTTCAATTTCGAACTTTCATGCACCGCAATGCTCGAACACCTTACATCCTCTTTGCCGATGTCTACATCTGGAAGGAGACTACAGCTGTAACTGACGTTGTGCTGGGATCTATCGAAATTCAAATGGTTCAAATGGCTCTGAGCACTATGGGACTTAACGTCTGAGGTCATCAGTCCCCTAGAACTTAGAACTACTTAAACCTAACTAACCTAAGAACATCACACATATCCATGCCCGAGGCAGGATTCGAACCTGCAACCGTAGGCGTCGCGCGGTTCCAGACTGTCGTATCGAGATTGAGCATGAACGACTCTGAGCGCTGTGGGACTTAACATCTGAGGTCATCAGTCCCCTAGAACTTAGAACTACTTAAACCTAACTAACCTAAGGACATCACACACATCATGTCCGAGGCAGGATTCGAACCTTCGACCGTAGCAGTCGCGCGATTCCGGACTGAAGCGCTTAGAACCGCCATCATGACCGTTTCCTCGTGTGGGGAGTAGACTGCAAAAAATTTTGCTTCGTCTCTTATTGTTTGTTGCTATATGACAGTGGTGAATATCATTGACCAATTCATAAATGATTTGCTGCATTGCTTACTTGTCGTTCATCGGTTGCTTCAGATTCATACAATCGGTTTATATTTCGTGCTCCGATCACAGATCTACCGGTTCATGAGCGTTTAGGGGGCACTACTCTTATGACGCAGAAAGCAACAAGTACCAGGAAGACAACGAAGATTTCCGCTACTTTATAGAATAGAAGACTACATTTTAACAGGTTTAAACGTTCAGTGTAGCTTAACCGGCTTTGAAACAATGGTTTATATTTGTTAAACCAATGAATGTCCATCAACGGGACATGCCGCAAACAAAAAAATAAAATTCAAAACTGTCTTGGGAAATTAGGCTTCGTTAAAATTCGATATGATTGAAATACTGCTGTTGGCCAAAGTAGGATTCGACCTGCGTCGCATTTTGAGCGCAACATCAGCTTAAGACACAGACAACACGTGTATGTACACTGAAGTGACATGAGTCATGTCACACCTCCTACTATCGCTTCGCATCTCCAGTTTTCCCGGTGCAGAGTAGCAACTCGACATGGCGTGGACTTATCAAAGTCGTTCGAGGATCGCTGCACTGAGCCATGCTGCCTCATTAGACATCGGCAACTGTGAAAGTGTTGCCGGTGTAGGATTTTGCACATGAAATTACCTCTCCATTATGTCCGATAAATGTTCGACGGAATTTTTGTCGAGCGATCATCGTGACCAGATCATTCGTTCGATTTGTCCAAAATGTTCACCAAGCCAATAGCGAACAGTTAGACCCGGAGATATGGCGAACTGTCAACCACAAGATTTCCATAGTTGTTTTGGAACATGAGATCGGTGAATGGTGGCAAATGGTCTCCGAACACCACGAATTCCAGTGAATAATTGGTTCATTTGGTCCAGATCACCCAGTCAACTACATGTAAACACAGCCCACACCATTATGGAGCCACCAACACCTTGCACGGTGCCCTGTTGACAATATGGGTCCATGGCTTCGTGGATCTGCGCCACACTCAAACCCTACCATCAGCTCTTTAGCAAAGGGACTCCCGTCAGTCATCTGCTGCCATAGCCGAATGATGCCAAATTTCGTTTCCCTGTCCAAAGGGATACTTTCCTCGTACGTATCACATTAATTTCAGCGGTTATTTCATGTACTGTTGGTTGTCTGTAGTATTCACAGCTCTACGGAAATGCTGCTGCTTTCCGTCACTAAGTGTAGGTCGTTGGCCACTGCACTGTCCGCGATGAGAGGTAATGCACACTCTTGCCACTGTGCAACTTGGAACATTGAATTCCCTACCAGTTTTTGAACGGAATGTACCATGCGTCTAGATCAAACTACCATTCTGGATTCAATTCGCATCCTGCGCTCGTAATTACGTTGGAAACCTTTTCAGATGAATCAGCTGAGTACAAATTCCAGCTCAGGCAGTGCCCTGCCCTTCTACGTGTCTGTGTTTCTATCGCCATCTATATATGTGCATATGCTATCCCATGAAGTTTTTCATTTCAGTATACATGGTGCATGTCAAAACGGCGGTATCCAAAACCGGTGCCGAGGCAACCATGGTGCACCACGAGACATAGATAACAGGGTGAAAGACGGAGATGTGTACAGGCGAAAAGATGTGTAACTCTTGAACAGCTGTCCGCCCAGACGCACTAAGGGGTTACCTGCAGTGTCTCCTCAACGAGTCTTCAGAGAATGTTGCTGCGTATTGTTCTCCGCCGGATTTGCACGCCAAAAACGCAACTCGACGTCCACTGAGTGGCAAAGGTAGGATTTGTCAAGATACACATTTTGTACTCCATCAGACAGATAGCCTGAAGGCAATACGCTGCAACAGTCGTGGGAAGGATACAGGTCGGGAAAGTAATGATCTGTGGAATATTTTCGTGGCACTCTCTGTATGATCTCGTCATTCTGGAATGCACAAGGGTTCATATCAAATATGCACCTACTCTAGAGTGTCATTTCCAACCCTACATGCATTTTATTTTTCCACAGAACGACTGGATCTACCATCAGGGCAGTACAATGTGTCACACAGGTCGCAGTAAAAGTGCGTCGTTCGAAGGGTACCAAGGTGATTTTGCCGAATTCCTCCGACTCCACGGATACGCCCAATCTACAATCTGCGGGATCGCTTCGTTCATGCTGTACGCACCGTGGATTTTCAAATGTATAACGTAGCGCACCTGGTCACGGCTTGGGATCCATGTCCCTGTCGCATCTTCCAGAAAGTCACTGACTCTCTCCCTGCGCGTCTCGCAGGTGTCCCAGCTGCAAAAGATTGTTTAAAAATGTTTAAATGTGTATGAAATCTTATGTGACTTAACTGCTAAGGTCATCAGTCCCTAAGCTTACACACTACTTAAGCTAAATTATGCTAAGGACAAACACACACACCCATGCCCGAGGGAGGACTCGAACCTCCGCTGGGACCAGCCGCACAGTCCATGACTGTAGCGCCTAGAGCGCTCGGCTAAGATTGTTATTCAGGCTTCTGACTGGCGGTCACGTTAATGAGACTGCAGACTCGCTGTCTTTTTTCCCCCTAAGCCTGTTCTACGATTAAACCGAAGTGTGACATCCCCCTTAACTACTACTAAAACAATAAATTCCATTTAATATTGATGTGACACTAATCTGCAAGGAGCTATTCGAGGTGTTCCATTGTAACTACAGCTAAAAGGTACAGTTTTGTTGCTCGCAACCTAGCATAAATGAAGAGCCACATTACATGTTTTTTTAGGCAAGAGATCCTCTGGAAAAATGAGGACTAAATCTTAACAAGAGGAGCATGAAGCACCTGTACCATTTTTACAGCTTATTATATAGAAGAGACCTAAACCGAAGAAAGTATCGATGTTCGTGGATTTCTTCCACTTTCGCTGCAAGTGGTTCTGACCTAGTTGACGTGGACATAGTACCTCGATATAACGAACTTTAAGAAGAAATGAAACTGTGGTGTCACCGCCAGACACCACACTTGCTAGGTGGTAGCCTTTAAATCGGCCGCGGTCCGTTAGTATACGTCGGACCCGCGTGTCGCCACTATCAGTGATTGCAGACCGAGCGCCGCCGCACGGCAGGTCTAGAGAGACTTCCTAGCACTCGCCCCAGTTGTACAGCCGACTTTGCTAGCGATGGTTCACTGACAAATTACGCTCTCATTTGCCGAGACGATAGTTAGCATAGCCTTCATCTACGTCATTTGCTACGACCTAGCAAGGCGCCATTACCAGTTACTATTGATGCTGTAAAACATGTACCGTCAAGAGCGATGTTCACCAATTATGGATTAAAGTTAAATATTCCAGCAGCTACGTACGTTTTTTGTCAGTCTCATTTCCTTGACCTGTTCCAGACCTCACGCCAGCCTGCGTGAGCTACATCGCGTGCCTTTCGGCTTTTTTCATAGTGGGTTGGCTGTCTTGCCAATCCACAACAGAAAATTATCATAAACTAGTGAATCTTACAATCAACGGAAATCAGCGTAACTAAAATCAACGCAAATCAGCTTTAAATGCGACACTTGCAGATCCAGTCTGATGTGCACTCGACTAGCTGCTAAAGCACATCGCTTACCCATTCGGGCACAGTGGGAAGACTGGAGTAAAAGATAATACTAGCGTTTTCATCCTAGGAAATCAGTAAACCCAAGTAACTGCAATACATTTGCGTCATAGCTTAGTGAGAAGTTCACCGATCAAACCTCAACGAGTGTGTATTCTATAGAGGTACGAGACGACTGAACCGCTAAAAATCATTCTCTGAGTCAGAAAATTTGTGCTGTTTTTTTAAGAAGGAATCTAAAAAAATTTTTATTGTGTGCAGATAGTCTGGTGTTACTCATGCTGCTGAACACCAGGTCATTAAAACGCGATAAACAAGAATTTCATCATACTTCACTGGGGCACTTGTGAAATTAAGTCCACTCGACGACTCTTCAATATAATATGCTGCATCCTTAGCAAGGGATCCACAAATTACTAACAAAATATTTTTTGATAGCCCACAGTTAGATCAATAAGCGTTAGTTTGATAATGAGTGAAATCTGTTCTGGAAGCGCAGAAACACTTCACTCGCCTAATTACTTGTGTTCTTAGCTTTAAGAATGTTATGTGGCATTTGTGCGAGTTTTGTTTCATTTGATGGACATTTTCGGAAACTTTGTAGTTTGACATTCAGACATCTGGACCCGTACCTACATTACTTAATTTGTTTTAATTACAGACCTCAAAAATAACTTCTTTGCTTATGTCACGTAACATGTCCTGTCACTGAGAACAAATAAAAACACAGGTCGAATTTTTCACAAATCCAAGGCTGTGTTAGTTAACTTAGTAATTTTCATTAGTCATCGTACTGTCTTCATGCGATAACGTGTTTGATGGCTCAACTACTAGAGTAATCTTCTGCTTGGAGGAAGATATTCAGGGTTTTGTTTGATAAATTAATGTGAAATAATTTGTTACAAAAAATATAGCATTTCATTCGCATTATTGTGACGCAGCACTTTTTTACCATCGTAGTATGTCTGATATTCAGATTACGAATCAGACATACAGTACAGTCAGCGAAACACAACAGCCACATCACACAACAATCTAACAAGAACAAAGATTATACAGGGTGGTCCATTGACCGTGTCCCGGTCAAATATCTCACGAAATAAGTGTCAAAGAACAAAAATTTTCTAACTTGAAGGGGGAAACCAGATAGCGCTATGGTTGGCCCGCTAGATGGGGCTGCCATAGGTCAAACGGATATCAACTGCGTTTTTTTTAAATAGGAACCCCCATTTTTATTATATATTCGTGTAGTCCGTACAGAAATATGAATGTTTTAGTCGGACCACTTTTTTCGCTTTGTGATATATAGCGCTGTAATAGTCACAAACATATGGCTCACAATTTTTTACGAACAGTTGGTAACAGGTAGGTTTTTTAAACTAAAATACAGAACATAGGTACGTTTGAACATTTTATTTCAGTTGCTCCAATGTGATACATGTACCTTTGTGAACTTATCATTTCTGAGAACGCATGCTGTTACAGCGTGATTACCTGTAAATACCACATTAATGCAATAAATGCTCAAAATGATGTCCGTTAACCTCAATGCATTTGGCAATACGTGTAACTACATTCCTCTCAACAGCGAGTAGTTCACCATCCGTAATGTTCGCACATGCATTGACAATGCGCTGACGCATGCTGTCAGGCGTTGTCGGTGGATCACGATAGCAAATATCCTTCAACTTTTCCCACAGAAGGAAATCCGTGGACGTCAGATCTGGTGAAAGTGCGGGCCATGGTACAGCGCTTCGACGACCAACCCACCCGTCATGAAATATGCTATTGAATACCGCTTCAACCGCATGCGAGCTATGTGCCGGACATCCACCATGTTGTCATGCAGTGAAACATCTTGTAGTGACGTCGGTAGAACATTACGTAGGAAATCAGCATACCATTTATATTGCCATCGATAAAGTACGGTCCAATTATCCTTCCTCCCATAATGCCGCACCATACATTAACCCGCCAAGGTCGCCATCACGGAATTCCCGTTGCCCAGTAATGCTTATTACGCCGGTTTACGTTACCGCTGTTGGTGAATGACGCTTCGTCGCTAAATAGAAAGCGTGCAGAAAATCTGTCATCGTCCCGTAATTTCTATTGTGATCAGTGGAAGAACTGTTCACGAAGTTCAAAGCCGTCGCCATGCAATTCCTAGTGCATAGAAATATGGTACTGGAGCAATTGATGTTGATGTAGCATTCTCAACACTGACGTTTTTGAGATTCCCGATTCTCGCTCAATTTGTCTGCTACTATTGTGCGGATTAACCGCGACAGCAGCTAAAACACCTACTTGGGCATCATCATTTGTTGCAGGTCGTGGTTGACGTTTTAAACGTGGGTGAACACTTCCTGTTTCATTACACTTGGTCCGGACACTTGGATAATGTCGTCCAGGATACCGAGCAGCATATATAGCACACGCCCTTTGGTCATTTTGATCACAATAGCCATACATCAACACGATACACGATATCGACCTTTTCCGCAATTGGTAAACGGTCCATTTTAGCGAGGATAATATATCACGGAGCAAATACCGTCCGCACTGGCAGAATGTTACGTGATACCACGTACTTAGACGTTTGTGACTATTACAGCGCCATCTATCAGAAAGCGAAAAAAGTGGTCCAACTGAAACATTCATATTTCTTTTCGTACTACACGAATATTTAATAAAAAATGGGGGATCCTATTTAAAAAACAGTTGATATCCGTTTGACCTATCGCAGCGCCATCTAACGGGCCAAACATAGCGTCATCTGGTTTCCCCCTTAAGCTAGACTAGTGTCGTTCTGTGTAGCTTTTTCGTTTGATGCTTATTTCGTGAGATATTTGGCCCGGTCACTATCGATGGACCAAAACAGAATGATTCTTCTACGTAACTAATGCGTTCTTTCTTAACAATTTACTTGTAAGTTCATCATTAGCAGTTTTAATGTCATCAACTTCATATTAAAATGATATTGAATATTGAATTCTCAAATAAATACAATGTATAATAAGTAAACAAGATCGTTTATTCCAGAACGTATTGGAACATGCACTTTGGATATTATGTACGGAACCAGCTCTTTCGTATCGATAAAAGTACACCAAAAACAGAATTACAATCTCAGATTTACTGCATCCTGTCGTGAATTTATCGACAGTATCAAGTACTCCATTACATTACGAAGAAAGGGCCATTCAGCAGTTCCATTACAGGATTTCGAAGGTCATTCCGTGCGAGATATCACATTACATACAGTATGAACACGGAGTGTGTTCTAATATCCTACAGCAGATGGATGTGACACGTATTGAACTGTAGTTTTGTGGATCATTTCTCTTGCCCTATTTGTAATTGGGTATGACCTGCACTTTCTGCGAACCATTATCCACTGAGGTTTGTTGAAGGTAGCTATTGTATGTTACAGTTAAAAGAAGGTCTTATCTAGCTAAAAATTCAGTATAGAACACAGCACAATGAGCTCTCTTCAAGTTCTTGTCGTGCATGGATTTGTACATAATATGAGTAAGCAGAGGTGGACCACAGAGTAGTGCGGCAACTGTCGTTGTAGGAAAGATGGATAGGGGCTAAAATGATAAGTGGACATGTTAAACAGGAGATATACTAAACTTGTATTTTTCAAAGCGTACAAAGATTCATAATAAATAATGTGACAAGAAACAGCCCCCCAATCTCAGAGTCAACCAGGACTCGCCACACTTGGCGCAAAAGATGGTGTCGAAGCGAAGACGCTCCATGTGCTAGTGGGGTGAGTGCTGCCGCCGGGCGTTCTGTATCGTGACGGCAGAGGGCGCTTATGGTACCGAGGTCCTGGAGCAGTGAGTCAACGGGCACGTCTCAATGGGTCCGCCATGGCCACGCGACCGCATTTGGCAACGGACAGACACTTGCAATTCCGTTGCCAGCTTCGCGGAGTGATATCAAAACTTGATACCACAAGAAGTACGTTATTAAAAACGGTGAATTTCTGCATAAGTGATTTGTATGTATGTATGTATGTATGTATGCGTGCGTGTGTGTGTGTGTGTGTGTGTGTGTGTGTGTGTGTGTGTGTGTGTGTGTTGTGCGTGTGTGAATAAAAGAGATGGAGAGAGACAGAGGGAAAGAGAGAGGGAGGGACAGTACGCGATGATCGGGGTACATTATGGATTGGCCCTTTGTGTTGATTTTGAGTCAGCAGCATCCGGACTGGTTTGATGTGGCCCGCCACGAATACCTTTACTGTGCCAACCTCATCATCTCAGAGTAGCACTTGCAACCTAAGTACTCAATTATTTTTTGGATGTATTCCAATCTCTCTCTTCCTCTACAGTTTTTGCACTCCACAACTCTCTCTAATACTATGTCTTAACAGATGTCCTACCATCGTGTCCCTTCTGCTTGTCAGTGTTTTCCACATATATCCTTACTCTCCGACTCTGTGCAAAACCTCGCCATTCCTTACATTATCAGTTCACTTAAGTTTCAAGATTCGTCTGAAGCCTCACATCTCAAATGCTTCGATTCTTTTCTTATCCCGTTTTCCTGCAGTCCATGTTTCACACCCATGCAATGCTGCGCTAGAAACGTGTCTTCTCAGAAATTACTTTCTCAGATTAAGGCCTGTGTCTGATACTAGTAGACTTCTCATGGCCAGGAATGACCTTTTTGTCAGGGATGGTCTGCTTCTGATGTCCTCTTTGCCTTGTCCGTCATTGGTAACTTTGCTGCCTAGGTAGTAGAACTCCTTAACTTCGTCTAGTTCGTGACAATCAATCGTAACGTTAAGTTTCTCGTTGTTCTCATTTCTGGTACTTCTCATTACTTTCCTCTTTCTTCAGTTTACTATCAGTAGATAATTCGTACTCATTATCCTGTACATTCCGTTCAGCAGACCATGTAATTCTTCTTCACTTTCGCTCAGGATAGCGATGTTCTTCTCAAAATTTCGTATATCTTGCACTATTTTACATTGTCGAAGGCTTTTTCCATGTTGTCGAATCCTATGAACGTCTTTTGGCTTGCTTCCATTATTAACCACAACTTCAGAATTTCCTGTCTCGTGCCTTTACTTTTCCTAAAGCCAAACTAATCGTCATCTAGCAAGTCCTCAGTTTTCTTTTATATCTTTGTGTATATTATTCTTGCAAGCAACTCAGATGCATGAGCTGTTAAGCTGACTGTGAGATAATTCTCGCACTTGTCAGCTCTTCCTGTGTTCCGAATCGTATGAAGGATATGTTTCCAAAAGCCACGTGATATGTCACCAGACTCATACATTCTACACACGAACGTGAATAGTCGTTTTGTTGCCACTTCTCCCTATGACTTTTGATATTCTGATCGAATGTTATCTATCTGTTCTGTATTATTTGATTTTAAGTCCTCCAAAACTCTTCAATTCTGATTCTTATACTGGATCCCCTATCTCTTCAATAATGACTCCTGTTCTTTTATCACATCAGACAAATCTTCCCTCTCATAGAGGCCTTAATTGTACTCTTTCCACATATCCGCCCTCTCCTCTGCATTTAAAACTGGAATTCCCACTTACCCAGATACCGAGTCTGTCCTTCCGACAAACACTTCTTTTTGGATTCAGCAGCCACTTCTTCTTAGCTTCTATGCAGTTCCTATCTATTTCATTCTCCAGAAACCCGTATTTCTTAATTTACTTGAATATTTTTGTACTTCCTTCTTTCTTCGATTAACTAAAGTATTTTCTGTTACCCATGGTTTCTTCGTAATTACCTTCTTCTTACCTATGTTTTATTTTCCAACTTGTGCGATTGCCTTTTTAGGACATGTCCATTCCTCTTCAACTGTGCCGCCTATGCGTCGTTCTGTACTGCTGCGTCTATAGCCTTAGAGACCTTCAAGCGCACCTCTCCATTCCTTTGTACTTCCGTTTCCCACCTCTTTGTGTATTGAGTCTTCCTGTCTGTCTTAAACTTTAGCTAAATTTTCATCATTACTACATTGTGGTCGGAGTCTATATTCGCTCCTGGGTACGCCTTACAGTCCAGTATCTGAATTGGGGATCTTTGTCTGACCATGATGTAATCTAACTGAAAGCTTCAAGTATCATTCAGCCTTTTCCAGGTAAACCTCCGACACTTGTGATTCCTTAATACAGTACTTGCCTCTCCCAGCTGAAATTTACTACAGATTTCAGTTAGTATCTCTTCTGTATTATTCCTGGTTCCTAACCGATATTCGCCTATCATCTTTTTTTCTACACGTTCTCCTACAACTGCATTCCAGTCCCCTATGACAGATTTGCGTCTCCCTTTACGTACCGTATTGCACTTTCAATATCCTCATCTTATTTCTCTATCATTTCATCTTCAGCTTGTGACGTCGGCATTTATACCTGAACTACCGTTGTCGATTCTGATAAGAGCAACTCCATCACTGATCTGGTCACAGTAACACAGTCCCTGCCGTACATTCCTATTAGTTACAAATCCTACACCCTCTATACCATTTTCTGCTGCTGTTCATATTACCACAGACCCCTCCCGGAGACACGAATGAAGGACTATTCCGGAATCTTTTGGCAATGGGCAGATCATTATGTCTGCAGCTTATATGGGCTATGATCACACGTTATGTCTCGTAGAGCAGTGGTCTCCGTTGCCTTCTGCATCCTCATTCCGTTTATCAATGCTGATGCTACCTTCTTCAGGGGCAGTTTTTCACCCCAGGGAAAGATGATGTCCTGAGCCTCTGTCCGCTCCTCCGCCCTCGTTGACAAGGCGTTGGCGGAATGAGGGTGACTTTTTATGCAGGGAGTCTTCTGGCACCAATGTTTATTATTAATCAAAATTTAAGCGGTGGCGAGTTTCGAACCCGAGGACACTTTTGATTACTCATCAGAGATGCTACCGCTGAACCACATGTGCAAGTTTAAATAGGTCCAAAAAAAAAAAAAAATTCTGTCATCTATGAAGCACCTCTATGGCTACAGGAGATAATTCTCAGAAATTGTGCCATATCTGCAATACGTATGTGTTTCTACTATTTTGAAAGGCGTCAGCTCGCAGTAAAAGAAGGAAAGTGGTGGATATGCATGGTACTAGCTCAGGGAGCATTGTGTTCTACAGGGCTGTAATCAGACTGCTACGTTCTGATGAATTGAGGTGAAGAATTGGAGGGATGGAACTTCTACGCTTCAGAACATATTACGCGTTCTGGCGCCTTTCTGTGTGACGATGGGCGCTCTTCCTTGGCCAAATCTTCCCTTTCTCAAAGAGAAATAGGAAGAAAAAACGAGTAGTGGAAGTTCGGTATATTCTGCTGTAATACGGAGGGAGTGGGGAGACGACAGATAAGGGAGGGAATAAATTGCGGATTCTGCACCTTCTTTCGGAAGGTGAGGCCGGAGTCAGCCTGCACCTGACGGGAGAATAATGAGTGCTCCGCGGGTTTTGTCTGGTCGCCTTCAATTACGACACAATGCGGGGAGCGCCGAAGGAAAGAAAGGACCTCCCTGCTGCGAGCTAAAATGGATTTTAAAAACACTAATAAAGTGGAGCAGCCAAGTCTCCCAGTCTCCTCACCTCACCTTTCCTCAGGTCGCCTCTTGGGACAGCTGGAGGCTTCCAGGGAGATTGTGGAATCCATATTTCTGGCTCCTGGCTGTTGCAACCATTGCTCTATTACTCTAATGCACCTGTCCCACTTCTGTAGTGGGATGATAAATCCTGTAAAATTCTGTCAAATAGCGTTGACCTTTATTAAACAGTATGACTATGTCAAAGTAGTATCTTTTAATGATTTTGATGAAGTACGTTGTTACATGCAAACTTTGGTAACTGCCTTTTGCGATGATCGATTGATCTGGCGCCTGTCTGGAAATGAAGAGGGAGGAGTGTTGAACAGTAGTAACATCTTTATCAAAAATATTGTCCCGGTACAAACTGAGAGACTTCCTGTGGTCTAAGAATTACTGCTCAACACTGTGTATTTCCAATGATATAAATTTAAAAAATGGTTGTGACTTAAGTTTACATCTGCCTCATTTATCGTAGCTGACTGATGACTCCTTCAAACGACTTCCAGCAGGAGCGAATGGTACCGAAGTAGAACATTGCGCACTCTGAATAATTTCCCATGGTTGCGGTTCGCAGTCATGTAGAAACTTTTTTTTGTGGATATCATATTTACCATTTACTGTAGAAATTATTTATTTCATTATTACAGTTTCGAGTGTTTGCGTTTGGGTCATTTTCAAGTGGTACTGCAAAAAATTTGCTTCAACACGTGTCAGACTTTAAAATTCTTTGATAGGGATATATGCCACCGATTTTCTTTCTTTACTTTTATTTAATCACCCCACGCCTCCCAAACGGGTGGGGTGGGGGAGCTGTCAGTTGTACAAGCAACCCACTCCTCAGACAATGCGAAAAAAGTTGAGCAGAAACAGATAAAAGAAATGTATACTTTTTAAAAGTAGAAAAATTAAATGAAAGTTTTGAGATATATGATGGATGACTTTTTGCACTGGTAGTTAAAATTGTAATAATAAATGGTAAAATAAAGTACGATAATTGCAAATTTAAAACATGTGGGCGAAACGCTAACATGTGAGAGGAGCGCTTTTCTGCCACTATAAGTTGGAAGAACCTGCCATGGTACAGGGAGTCAGTTGTTGAAGGAGAAAGATCTGCCCGGTGAAGAAGGTAGGAATGTGGTGGTGTAAGAATGGAAAACTGGTGCCTTTCAGCAGTGGGGTAGGAGTGGCTGTTTGGTCAGAAGAAGGGGTGGAGTAGTGGTGGGCGGGGGGTGGGAGGAGTTGGTGACACTAATAGTTGTTGGGAAAAGGGGAATGGGGAAAGAAAGGGGGAAAATCGGTAAAGAAATGTGAGGATGGGAGGGAGAGGAAGCCCTGATGAAGTGGATTGAGGGCTGTGGACATATAGCTGGTAGGATGGGTAAATGTCAGAGCAGCGTTCATGATCTGGGAGGAGGAGATGGTTGAATTTCCGATGGGAGAGCATGTGGAGCCTGTGAAAGTGAAGAGTTGGTTGGATGAATTGGTAATGATGAGGAATGGTAAGTAGAGTGGAAACGGTATGAATATTGGAGTCGAGTTTGTGGCTGGTGTAGAATGTTCTGAGGTGAGAAACGTGAGTTAGGAGAGACGCGAGCGTGCTGAGTTGGTGGAGGAATCTTGTGCGGAAAGGTAAATGGATGCGGTAAGAGAGGCAGAGTGCGTGGCGTTCGTGAATCTGGTGGGACTTACAGAACTCGAGAGGTGTGGATATCAATTTGATAGTAATTGATGGGGCAGACTCATGTCGTCGTCTTTTAATTTTTTCTTTATTGCTGTTTCATTCCCCCACCCCCTATAGCCGGCCGTAGTGACCGTGCGGTTCTGGGCGCTGCAGTCTGGAGCCGAGCGACCGCTACGGTCGCAGGTTCGATTCCTGCCTCGGGCATCGGTGTGTGTGATGTCCTTAGGTTAGTTAGGTTTAATTAGTTCTGAGTTCTAGGCGACTGATGACCTCAGAAGTTAAGTCCATAGTGCTCAGAGCCATTTGAACCATTTTAGCCACCTCATATTGACAGGGTGGCTGGGTTGTCAGCAGATATAGTTTGCCGCTCTTGAGCCACATCAGACAAATTTTTTTTAAAAAAGGAATTAATACAAAATTTGTACATGGCGGGTGACGAAAGAAACGGTTGATAGAATAAATAAAAACCAGATCGTTAGTTGCATAAGCTAAAATATAAAAGGCTGATTCGGTGATTAATTAAAATTATAGACACAGACGAATGGAAAATGATTAATACAAAAAAAATACAAAGTTGCATAAAGTAAAATAGGAAGACCGATGTGTGACTGATTAAAAGAGATACATGGATGACTAAAGATGAATGGATATACACCGCAAGGAAGAAGAGTTCCATGGTTCCATGGGAGAGGGTTAATGTGTATGGGTGAGTATTTGGAGGAGAGATAGTAGTCAAGTGGACATGGATATGGTTCTGAACAAAGGTGTAGGAAGGGGTAAGATTGGAGGGGAAGAGAGCCCTGACAGGGGATGGGTGATACGGATATCTGCTAGATCTGGCGGGACAGGTATACATCAAGGTAGATTTAGTGATCGGGTAAGGGAAAGTGAGCAAAGTTTCGTTGGGAGATGTGTAGTGTTGGTGAAACGTGGTCATAGGGCGCGGCAGAGTACCAGGATTAGTGATCAGGTAGGATACAAGGGGTTGGGTAGCGTTGAGATTCTGGGTACACAGGGTATTCGGAGGTGTTCAAGATGGGAGAGTAGAATGGAGAATTTTATAAGTTGGTAGAGGATGCGAGTGGGGGAGAGTAAGTGGATCCAAAAGGCTAGGTGGAAAGAAGGCTTTGCAGAATCTGTAGGGCTTGATGAAAAGAGGGAGGAGCGTAAGTGCGTGCCACGTTGGCATAGCACAGGATGAGTCGGATTAGGGCTTTGTAGGTGTGGTGGATTGTGGACAGGTGCAATCAGCAGGTTCGCCCGGTTAGTGCTTTTAGTAATTTTAGTCTGTTGTGGAATCTCTGTTCAAGGGTTAGTCGGCGATGAAGTGTTAGTCCGAGGTATATTTAGTGCATTAAGTAACTGGACTACTTTTATAGCACTTATTTTAAATGGTGATTAATTGGATTACACTCTCTTGCACTAGACAGGACAACGACCCCCACATCGAATGTAGATAATATGTTATTCTAAGTACAATACCTTCCAAAGAAGAAAGTTTTAAAATTGCTGGAACCATGGGCAAGGTTTATGAGAACTGTATTTTGTAATTGCTTGGTTGTTGTTTCTAGTCCATGGAAGTATATAGCCTACACGTTTATCACATTTTGTAACACTGTTTTTCATTTTGACTCCAGACCTGAAAATAGCTTCGTGCTATGTTACACACTGAAAATATTATATTTTGGTTTTCACAGAAAACCGTTTGCTGTAAAATTTTTCATCGTTCTTCCTTAATTTTCTTGCAACGTTTTCTTCTGGAACTCAAATCAAAAGGTTTATGTTTCAACAATCATTTAATTTCTGGCACAACGTCAACGACGGTATTGTTACCTCAGCACATTGAGCGAGTTACACATGTGTGTCATCTTTTGAATATGGCCGGTACCGCCCGAAACTGATCATTTCGTATACAGATTGGTTGCGAACGCAAATAAATTATTTCCAAGCCATGAATTTCAACAATCGTTGGCGTCTCGTGTATGTATGAAATGTCGTTGCTTTCAAACCGTTCTTTACCTGGGATCTTTACATACTGCTGCGGTCATACTGCACGCCAGGGTACCTTTGTCAACGTATTACGAAGAAATTCGACAGCTGATGATTGTAAACTACTGCTACAGCCTATGTAATAACCGCGTAGGTGTATGTTTCACCTACATTATTGGTACCCTCGAGTTTTTAACGCAGTTTGGCTCTAAGCACAATGGGACTTAACATCTATGGTCATCAGTCCCCTAGAACTTATAACTACTTAAACGTAACTAACCTAAGGACATCACACAACACCCAGTCATCACGAGGCAGAGAAAATCCCTGACCCCGCCGGGAATCGAACCCGGGAATAGAATAACGCAGTTTCTTATTGTTAATAGTGTTGAAGCCCTTCTACGTATGCTCCTGCTGAACCGCACACCGAAATCGGATTTATGAATTTTTCTTTACATCGGATATGTAAATAAAAAGAAGGCTGTGCAACATGAGCCCTGTTGACACTTCTTTAATGTTTCTTGGTTAGAGCGAATATGGTGCCATAAGCTTGTAGAAATTAGGCACATTTGTTGCGTACAGTTCTAGCACTCACATCGGATAAACTATACAGCATTTCTAAAGAATTTGTATTGACTGACTGGAGGTTGGATAGCAACAGAAGAAAATGAAATCGTTTGACATAAGATCCTATAGAAGGATATTGAAAATCAAGTTGACTTAATAGATGGGACCTGTGGAGGATCTAAACAGAATCGCCGTTGAGAGTAACATGTGTAAAACACTGACGAGATGAAGATATGTGTTAGTAAATTTATTAATAATTCCACGGTACTAGAGGGAGACAGGGGGGGGGGGGGGGGAAGAACAGTAGCTGACGTCAATGAATGGAATATATAGCAAACAACTGTGGATGTTACATGCAAGTGCTACTTTGAAATGAAGACTTTGAAGCAGGTGAGAGATCCGTGAAGCATAGCAAGAAACGAGTCAGGCGATTTATGGGGAAAAGTTAATAATTTTTTTCTGTTGAATTTCCTGGGATATGATGTGACGCAAGAAACCAAACCGGGCCGGATTTCAAACGTCATCCGATTTGTCTACAAAACTCATGTATCTCTAACATTCTAAGACGTTATTTCATTTTTTCAAACTATTCCAAATGATCTCGACAATCGCTGAATGGCAGAATCACCTCCAGAATACGAAGATGTTGAAGAAACGAAAGAAGCCCGGGTTCTCCTCTGTTCACTGGTTATGGCTATATACCTACTGAAGATCTTCATTTAATCAATGTTGCTTCACTTCCTGACTTCAAGCTGTATTTGGGATTAAATGATACCAAACCAGAACTACTCATTATATGTAGGCTACTATCAGTTGCTGTCAATGTGTAAGAAACCTTCACACTTTCGTTAGAAACAAGGGACTTGTGTAATTCCTTACAATGGGAGGCACTGTTTGTTGCATTCAAGACGTCACGCCAAGACGCGATGTAGAAGACAGCAATTAGTGTGGCAGCTGTTGTTCTAGTCCCGTAAGAATAGTTTTAAGGCAGTATTATTGCATGACGGACACAGATGTGTTTCATTACTGGTTTGATATTCTGTCCATTTGAAAGGGACTTACGGCAACGATAATTCTTGAAAATAAACCCAAAGTACATCTGACGTATCTGTCGTGATATTAAAGTAATCGCTATTGTATTTGGTACGCATACTGCGTACACTAGGCACTTCTCTTTTATCTGGAAGTGTTGCAGCAGGGATAGGAAGCCTTATCAGCCAAATGGACGAACAGAGATAGAACATAGCCAGGCAGTGTAAAGGTCCTTCGTAAACTGTTACAGGACTAGCGTGACAAAGACATCGTGCGACCGATGCATATGGATTTTGGGGTACGAGAAGACTGTAAAGGTACTAAATAGACTCAGATGTTATTTAGTACCTGTGTACAGGATGGGTCATATCAAAGAGAAAGAAGTTACACAAAGAAGACGGATCATCGCTGGCAGTTACTTCCAAGACTTAATAGATAATGCTAAATCATACGATGATTAATTGTCGGTCAGTAGTGGCCAAGTTCCTTGGAAGTCACAAAATTTCATAATTGCGAATGTCATACGCGTAGTGTGTATGAAATTACAACATAAAAGTAATAACAGATAGAGTAATATGGTTATGGACCCAAAAAAAGCCAAGCCACAAGTTTAAATAAACGCAATCAACAATAGAACATTAGAATCAGCTTCATTTATCAAGGAACTCCTCAACACAATAGAAGGAGTGTCCCCTGAGGAAACTTTTCAGTTTCGATGTAAAAGCGCGTGGACTACTGCTAAGATTTTTGAGTTGTTGTGGTAGCTTACTGAAAATGGATGCAGCAGTATGTTGCACAACTTTTTGCACAAAGGACGAGGAAGTGCGATCCAAATGTAGATTGGATTCCTGCCGAGTGTTAACTGCGCACAAGCCGCTAATTCTTAGGAATAAGCTGATATTGTTAGCAGAAACAAGAATATATTCATTGAGATGGCAATGTTAAAATATCCAGTGTACAGGGGTCGACAGGAGTTTCTCGAACTTGCACCACTTATTGCCCGAACTGTCTTCTTCTGAGCCAAAAATATAATTTTAGAATGATAAGACTTATCCCGAAATATAATACCATACGACATCAGCAAATGAAAATAAGCAAAGTAAACTAATTGTCGTGCCAATGCTCACGTACTTCAGATACCATTCGAACAGTAAAAATTGCAGCATTAAGTCTTTGAACAAGATACTGAACGTGGGCGTTCCAAGACAGTTTACTATCTATTTGAACACATAGAAATTTGAACTGTTCAGTTTGACTGATCATATGCCCATTCTCTGAAATTAAAACGTAGAATTTTGTTGTAGTGTGTGTTAGAAACCGTAAATACTGAGTGCTACTGTGATTTAGCGTTAGTTTACTTTCTACGAGCCATGAACTTATGTCATAAACTGCACTATTTGGAACAGAGCCAATGTTGCGCACAAAATCCTTTACTACTGTTGTGGATATAGTTCCGCATAGGCAGCGCGTACACAACTTTCCCAATATAGCGCGCCCCGCTAAGCACAACAGCGCAGGCGCAGCGCTCGTCCGTCTCCGCACTACGAGATGGTGCTGTCTTAGAGACGGACCAAATTCTGCTTCCACCAATCCGCGTATTAATATGTAACGCAGCCAATGAGATTGCTGCTGACACAGAACCTTTTCTCCTCGCGGATCACAATCGCGCAGTGATACCTCAACGCGGGAGGTATTATAACGAGTGTACAGACCTCCAATTAGTCAGTCTGCATTTGTCTGCACCAGTCTGTACTAGTCTGCATCAGTCTGCATTAGTCTGCATTAGTCTGCATTAGTCTATAGTCATGTTTCAGTCTGCGCCTAATAAGATTACCATATTCCTGTACATAGCCATGAAGATAAATGAATAGCCACTTTGTCAAGTATCAGAGATATGTGAGAATAAGATTAACATACCAATACCAAAGGAACTTCAGATTGTCAATTGTAAATAGCATTCAGAGTCAAGTTAAGTAATTTTATGTTGCTATTATTTTAATAAAAATGTGTGAAAATTAATCAAGTTCTGTTTAAAGTTGGTCACCGTCAATCTGCTACTCTAAGCATGCAAGTGGCATTTCTATCGTCTGACCAAACGGCAGAAGATAAACACGCCATGATAAGATCACGAGGCATATTACTGACACTCGCCTACTTCGTTAGAGTGACAAGTATGCACAGCACAACTACCGATCTAATGTTATCAGCAAACAGAAATATTGTAAAATTACCCATAATACTAGAGAACATATCATTTATCTAAATAAGGAACAGGAGTGGTCCCAAAACTGATTCCTGGTGTACCCTCCCCCCTCCCCCATTTAACCGTGCCTTAATCAGACCCCACATCACAGCCATTCTCAACATGGTGAATAAATTACCTTTTGCTGTCTGTGGTTAAAGTAAGAGGTGAACCAATTGCGAGCTACTCCCCGTATTCCGTAATGGTCCAATTTCTGGAGCAATATTTTGTGACCAACACAATAAAACACCTTAGTTAAATCAAAAAACATGCCTAGCGTTCGAAACCTTATGTTTAATCTATACAGTATCTTACGGAGAAAAGAGAATGTAGCATTTTCAGTTGTTAAAGGATTTTTAAAGCAGAACTGACCATTTGATAGTAAATTATGCGGCATTAAATGATCAATTATCCTTACATACACAGTTTTTTAGTAACTTTAGCATACACTGGCATAGAAATAGGTCCAAAACTGTCTGATTATCCTTTTCTCCATTTTCATGGACTGAGTAGTTGAATCGTTCAGGAAACTGACCATTCTAAAAGGAAATATTACAAATATGGCTAAGTACAGACCTAACATGTGCAGCACAGAACACTAATATTCTTTTAGGCACTTCATCATATCCATGAGAGTCCTTAGTCCTCAGTGGTTTAATTATTCATTCAATGTCCACCTCGTCAGTATCACAAACGAGTATATCAGAAATTAGTTTTAGAAAAGCATTTTGCAAGAGAGTTATATGATTCCCTGTAGATACTAGGTTTTTATTTAACTCACCAGCAATGCTTAAAAATGATCGTTAAATACTGTACATATATATGACTTATCAATATCAGAATTATTTTTACTACGACCTGATTTTATATCGTCGACCTTCTGCTGCTGAGCACACACTTCCTTCACAACTGACCATATGGTTTTAATTTAATCCTGTGAATTACCTATACTATTTGCGTACCACGTACTCTTTGCCTTCCTAATAACATTTTTAAGCACCTTACAATACTGTTTGTAATGGGCTACTGTAGCTTGATTATGACTACTTATAACATTTTAATATAATTTCCGCTTTATTCTGCATGATATCTTTGTCCCACTAATCAGCCACTCAGGCTGCCTTTTACTGCTAGTGCCCCGTTTAGAACGTTATAATGGAAAGCCACTCTGAAAGAGCATGACAAATGTGTTAATGAAAGCAATATATTTGTCATCTATGTTATTACACTATAAATATCCTGCCAGTCTTGTTGGAGTAGCTTTCCTACATAGTTTGAAATTATATGTGACATCTGTTTGAGTACAAAAGTCATTTAGTGTTAAAATTTGTGCATCATGGTCTGAAAGGCCATTCACTCTTTTACGAACACAATACCCATATAGTAATGAAGATTGAATAAGAATATTATCTATGGCTGTGCTACTGTCACCCTGCACCCTGGTTGAAAAAACACATTCAGCCCTGAAGTCACCACATATTACTAATTTCTGGCACTTAGTATAAAGTGAACCAAGAACCCTCTCAAGCCTGAACAGAAATGCTCTGAAGTCAGAGTTAGGGAACCTATAAGCAACGACAATTAAGAAGTTTAATTTCACGAAATTCAACTGCCCCTGCACAACATTCAAATATCTGTTCTGAGCAATTCCGTGATACGTCTATCGACTCAAACGGAATACTGTTTTTTACGTACATGGCCACTCGCTCACTTCGCAAGCCGCTAATCTAAGCCTGCTAATCTGTATTCTGGTAAAGAAAGCCTCTGAGTTGTCAAATATTCAAGTGGTGCTCCGATATACCAATAATGTCGGAGCCAACATCTATAAGCAGTTTACCAACTTTATTTCTAATACCTCTTATATTATGATGAAATATGCTAATTCCTTCTCTACTTGGATGCCTAGGGTCCTCTGAAGGTGATTTCGTAGTTAGAGGGTCTTCCTTCAAGCAGTTAGAGTTATCGGTTGACTTAAACCCAAAAAAGGTGCAGCTCTAACACCAACTACTACAGGAATTGTCGAGGTTGCTCCCATTTTGTAATTTTTATAAATTAGCGTTTTAAAAACAGTTTCACTGGACGATATTACGTGGGAAGAAGAAGATTTAACATTATTCGCAAGTGCATCATTTATTTCACTGCAGTAATCTGATCATCAGCCAAAAAAGTAGAATAAGAGACGACGCTGGTGGACGACCACCCTTTTAAAAGTAGGGACAAAATTATTGTGTGACGTTAAAGCTGAGTTGAAAAATGGACTTATTCATTTTTTTTAAATGAGAGCTGAAGATTTCGAATTATTATTACATTACGTAGGCCCGAAAATTTCCAAACCGGAGACTTCTTTTAGGAGAGCTGTACCTGCAGTCAGAAGACATCCATAAGGATTCAATTATCTTTTGCACCTCGTGCATGTTATCTTGTAAAAGTTTACTTATTTCTGTCCAAGTGCCTTATCTTTTCAATTTATTCTTACAATCCAGTTCGTAGCGTCCAATGACCATTCATTCCAGCTCACGATAAGGCTATCAGCTTTAATGCTCTTTCCTTTTCCCACACTACACGGTGGTTGAACAGGCATAGGATATCGCTACTGAATGAACGAACTTCGCACCGCCGTCTAATTCACCGCCAACACTTTGATGTTACTGTTGGCAGTACGAACCGCAAACAAGGCCACCCGCACGCATTAAGAAAACGTCGGGGAAAGAAGTGGTTGGTTTTCGTTCATTGGCCTAAGTTGATTTAGTGTGTACCTGCCTATAGAGAGATCTCCAGACACCAAGTTGACCATCGATTCATTTTGCATCTATTGATAACTTTGTCTTAGGAAGCTGCAAGCAGGTTACCACCATCAATATAAGTGTAGAAAACGGCCATTGTTAAATTGTTTGCGTAGATAAATGAAACTGGAATGAAGAAGATTTGTGACAAAAAGACCTCTCATCAGCGAAACGCAGCTGAACACTCATTGCTCTCTTTGATGGCATATTTGCAAGAACTACACTCACATTTGGACGTAGCAGACAATGACATGGCGGAAATCAAAGATTGCTACTTCAACTGTACCTGACAACTGCTAGCCGAATCATTACATTGAAATCAATATCTTAGGTATATATTGCTTACTAATTGATTTCAGCGCCCGTAATCGGATGTCAGTGAACAAGGCATCCGCTTAAGGCAGAAACGGATGCAGATGGTCGATGAATAAGAACTGTCTTATCCCAACTTGTTCTGAAGTAGCTACATCTTATAGTACAGCCAGAGAAGGAGCTCCTCTGATCACTCGGTAACACAGAAAAAGAATCTTGCATGTAGTTTTAGGCTTTTGGAGTCCAGCCACGGCAGTGTACGGTGATTGTGTGTGTGTGTGTGTGTGTGTGTGTGAAGTTAGACTGCACTTCAACCATACGGGTGTTCTTTGCGCAGGTGGGGTCGCTGCTCGGGCTGTGCGCCCCACTAAGAGAGGACACTTGTTGACAAAAGAAGGTTAAGTTATTGCTGTGTTTATGTTGGTCAGAACTAGGACGCAATTACTTCGAACATACATGGTTGTCGGAAGAAACACATGTAATGTATTCGAAACCCCGAATATGAACAGTCATGAGATGTTTAACGGAATGGCGAAAGTTAAAATTTTTGCCGGACAAGAACCCGGATTCCCTGCTTATCGCGAGTGATCTCCTCACCGGTATGCTATCCGAGCATAACTCACGGTCAGACATCTGGAAGTTTGTGTGTGACGCGAGTCGTGCTCGGGTAGCACAACGGTAATGTGATCGCTCGCGATAAGCAGGGAATCCATGTTAGAGTCCCTATCACGCACAAATTTTCATTATCATTATTGCATTACGCAGCTGACAGCTGTTCATATTCGCAAATCGATTACATTTCGAGGAAAAAAAAGGAGTTGTATGTCCCTCCACTGCAGTAAGGTCCATAGGCGCCAACATCACGGCGTTGGTGGAGCCAAGATAGACGGAGTTGAGCAAATATGTCTCTCCGGTAAATGTTCGGACAGCGATCGACTTAACTAGTGAAAGTGGAAGACTTATTTGTAGATCCCGACAAAAGCTTAATGAAAGGATATTTTCTAGAAAGTTCTAAGTTGCTCAGCGAAGGTGTCGCCAGGGAGTTCTTCGCGCAGACACGCTCTGTCTTCCTTGCGCATTTTCTGCTGTTCACAGTAGTATTATGTGGAAATTCTCACTCAGGATTATGTGGAGACAATGGCAGAAAGTCGTCCGTGTACCTATCCCGTTGGCTAGTTCCCATACTTCAACGTAGAGAGATAGAGCGAATATGCCCTGTAAACATTGGCTCACCTGACTGGTGGATAAATTGTTGCTACGACGTAATTGGCTAAAACCAAACCCATGGATTTTCGTACGCAGAGTCAACTGGTCCGCAGAAGCAAAGCACATGGAGAATAATTGTAGTGCCTGTAACAGAGGGAATCATACGTGAAACCTTACGATGATGGTCGCGGAAAGGAGCAGAGGTGAAAGTTTCGATTATCCAGTTCGGAAGAAAGCGTACGGCAACTTGAGATGTGGCTTCACCTGTTTAGGGAGCTAGCGCTACCTTGTGAAGTTGGTTGACAGGTTCCGTTAAGTTTCTGTTCTTACTGAGACTACAATCTCAATAAGTGACTTTCTTTCAGTTTAACGTCAGCTAAATTCACTAAATTCTGTGACTTGGGTTCATTAATGTAACATAGCCATATTGTTACTTTGAATGAATTGCTCACACAGTACCGAGTGGGTGGTATTGACTCCTTTTGCAGGCCTGATTAACCTGTTCCTCAACATAAATACTGATCGATGCAATTGTTTTGCTCCCGCCGGTACGTGAAAGTCTTGTGACCTTGTTTATTTGAGGAGATACCATTAACTTCTTAGCCCTCCTTGCCTCCTTGCCGCTCCACAACCTTATGGTAATCCCATAAGGACACTCGATTAATGATTGTGTTTTCCCTCATACATGCAGCAAGCCCGTGCAATCTTGCACAGTTTCGTTGTTCAGTCTTAAGATGTAATATGGAGGAACAATTTAAACTAGTAGTTAGTATTCAGTAGAAAGTATAGTCCTCTACCATTTATATGAATAGTTTTATCGACACCAGCAATAGACAGTTGATACTTCAGGCATTGTTTAGCAGCTTCGAAGCATAACATACCGTCAGAACTAATAGGAGATGGGGCACTGTCTGTGGGAAAGGCGTGCATTTATAGGCAGTCAAGTGGTTAAATTACATAGAGTGTGACAACAGTAGATAACTACTGACTGCAGTCGCTAAAGTGTTACACGTAGAGCGAAATAACTCAGTACTCGACGACGACTCGTAGTAGTTGTTACGCACTCAGTTATATCTGCACTGATACCTTGCAAGTCATCTTACCGTGTATGGAGGAGGATGCTTCTGCCTTCTCTGTTACATTCACGAACATTGCTCAGGAAGGTAGACTGTCGACAAACTTCTATATCAACTCTCTGATATTTTTCGTATTGGCAATTTAGCGAGACATATGTAGGACGAAAGTGATGTGTTACCCGGCTTCATCTCAAACGTATGCTGTCGAAATTTCAACGCAATTTCAGCGGTAAACTCCTCCGAGATACACAACGACTCTCACGTAGCGTCCGTCACTGGAGTTTGCTAAGCACCTTCGTAACGCTGTTGCGCTTTCTAAATGAACCCGTAATGAAAAATGCGGCATATTTAAAAATATTTTCTGTCCCGCCTGTTAACGAACCTGGCAAGATTCTCTGAGTGATGATAAATGCTCCAGAAACGGTCTCACAAGTGTTTTGTAAGCTCATTCTTTCGTGGATGAACTAAATTTCCTTACGATTCGCACAATAAATGTCTGTTTGCTGATTTTCCTACGATTTAGATCATCTGCTCATAGCTCTTTAGGCCGCTTCGGGAGATTTTCACTGGTGTTTTAGTATTGTTGCTGTTCCCGTTGATATCTCACCAACAGCGCCATCGAACATTGAGGCCGCGCGGGATTAGCCGAGCGGTCTCGGGCGCTGCAGTCATGGACTGTGCGGCTGGTACCGGCGGAGGTTCGAGTCCTCCCTCGGGCATGGGTGTGTATGTTTGTCCTTAGGATAATTTAGGTTAAGTGGTGCGTAAGCTTGGTCCCATAAGATTTCACACACATTTGAACATTCTTTTGAACATTAATAAATCTATTCGCCTGCTCATGTGGAACACGTTAAGTTTATTTATGTTCAGGATTAGCTTCCACTGATCCTCCGCCGGTCTCCCTGCAGTTTCGTGTAATCTTTGAAACGTCCCCTTTTGATCAATTTATACATGACTGTGCTTAACCTGACATACAATATTTTTAGCGCAACGCAATCTGACTTTCAAAATTCCCTACAAAAGAATGGCCCTGACTAACATTAAACTATACCTTCCAGAAATCACTTACCTCACAAAAATCTTCGCTGCTCAAGCTACTGCAATACAGCGAGCGCCACTACTGCCAGCTAAATAAAAGATTCAAACTATGGAAGGCACTAACTACTGATAGGGATAGTTAGCAAATGAAAGATATTAATAGAGAACAAACTATGTATTTACCTTGATATCATCATATATAAATATAGCAGTTCATGACAAATTTCAAAACTCCGCCATCTCTCTCCCCACATCCACCACTGCTGGCGGCTCACCTCCAACTGCGCAACGCTACGCGCTGTTCACATCCAGCTGCCTAACACTACAATGGCGAGTATTACAACAATGCAAAGCAGCCACAGACTGCACACAGCACAGCCAGTGATTTTCGTACAGAGGTGGCGTTACCAATAAAAAAACCTAAACAGCCTACTTACATAGAGAAAACATAAACAGCCTACTTACATAGAGAAAACATGAACAGCCTACTTACATCTTCTGACACTGCAACGTTCAAGTCGTCTGTGAACAGCCTTCAGGAGTAACGACCACAGTACACTCCCCTGGCTTACTTCCAAAATCTCCTTTATCTGTATCAATTTCGTCACCTTAAGAACATCATGTTGAGCTGTATCTGCTAGGAATTCCCGAATTCAAAAGCAAACCTGGTCCGATATTCGATTAGTTCGTACTTAATTAACGACAGCGCAGGGCATTATTGAAAATTTTTCGCATGCAAGGGAACAAGGCGTCAAACAAGGCGCCTTTGCAAACGGTATCATAGATTACAGTGATAAACACTTTTTTATGGTTTCATATAGATTTTTATGAAGGAGATTTTCATTCCCCAAAAACGTCATAAAATACGTGAATAATACATGTTCCATAAATCTTCAACAGACTGTGACGTTCACCTTATGGGTTTATAATTGTATATATTTCTCCACCGATCCGTCTTCGAAAAGAGAATGCCCTTGAACTTTGTATCCAATCATATGATACCCTTCGTTGTTCCAATGAACTACGACAAACTGCTGCTAGAAAGTAGCAAGTTCTTTCGCATAGTCTTCGTAAAATATCATAAGACTTTCGTCCACCCCAGATGCCTTTCCATTAGTAAGCGACTGTAGTCGATTTTATATTCCGATGTCGTTTATCTTAGTATCTATCATATTGCGCTCGTGAGATGGTCAACATTAAGTGCCGCCCTATCGGAAAGAGGTCTCCCTTTGCTCAGCCACTGCAGAGAAGACGGCTGGGACAAATAGGGGCAGAAGGATTCGAGAACGGAATTTGTTTGCAATGTGAGCCGATGTGATCGTTAAACGAAGGTGGCCTGCCAATACATTCTTCGGACGGTAGATATTTGATGGACCGTTCTCTTGAGGGAAGAAGTTTCGGCTCCATCGCTGTAGCAGACGCCTTGGAGTTTGCGAGAGGTCGGAATCTATGATCATCCATCAACAGAAGGCGGACTGTCTGTCTTTCATGCTTTACCGGCTGATCTGTTCAGTATCTGTCTCTCGGTTCCCTTGCCAGATCACATTCAGTGAATCACATGCTATTTCTTCAAGGCATCTCTTCGTCATCGTCAGGTGTTTGCTGATGATTACAGCTCATGACCAGCAACTGCCGCTGTGCACACTGAACGGACTACTTACAGGGGCACCGAAAGCATGCATGATAGGTTTTTGCTGCTGGTTGCAAAAGACGTTTTCCGAATTTCGTTCACCAAAGATGACGAAGGAATTATTCCAGTTTTCGGATCAAGAAAGACTGCTACCGTGATTAAATTTGGCGTACATATCCTCGATGTAACAAAGCAGCTTAAATCAGTTAATAAATACAAGGTTTCCGGTCCACACACCAATTAAGGTCCTTTCAAAGTATACCGATACAGTAGCTCATCACTAACCAATCATATAGAACCGCTCACGCGTTGAAAGGTCCGTACTCTACTGGACAGTTGCATAGGTCACACCACTAGTGAAGAAAGGATATTGGACAAATCCCCTGAGTTACTGGCCCACATTACTAAAGTCGATTTGCAGTAGGATCTTCACACATGCTGTGTACGAACATTATGATTTACCTCGAAGAAAACAATTTATTGACAAATAAACACGTATCCAGAAAATACCGTTCTTGTGAAAGCACAACTAGCTCTTTATGCACACCAGGTAAAGACTGTTATCGGCAGGTGAATTACATTTCCAAAAGGCTTTATACAGTGTTCCTCACAGGCGACTTCTAACCAAAGTGCGTGCTGAGCCTCATCTAAGTTAAGCGATTAGAGTCGTTACGTCATTTCAGAAAGGTAACAGTTTGCAGTAACTGACGGAAAGCCATCGAGTAAAACAGAATTAATATCAGACCCACAAACTATTTTATATTCCGGGCCACCGCAGCTGCTGAGAGGCATGACGTTAGGAAGATCTCCGCACACAGCTGATACAATTAGTGGTTATTAGAACACGACCGGTTACGCGGCTTTATGCCTTCAAAGCACAGGTCACCACTTTTTGCGGGTATTAAATTAGTAAACAAAGCCTAAAATATACAGCGTCATTTACGATTATATGCAAATATTTTAATACGTTATTCTACAAGTAAAACTAAAGAAAAGAGTTCATATAAACATAGGTCCGCAAATTTTCAGTTACGGAGTTACGGATAATAAAAGATTTTGTCTGAAATTTAGCAACTTCCCTAATACGAAGCCCGTGCAAACCTGTACGAGGTTAAAATAAAGCACGATTTCCATTTATTTTGTTGTTACTGGTCTGGTGAATCTAATAAAACAATTCCCAGACGTGTATCTGCAGTAGTTGTCCAGAACATCCAGTGAAGCAAAGATTATCGTACAAGTAAATCTGTTTACTTTCCATTAATAATGTAGAAACGTTTATGTCATTGTTGGCTTCCGTTAATGAGTTGCTTCTGTCGCTTCCTAACGTTGAAACGAGTTTTCATTATTGTTCAGCGAAAGAACATAATAAAAGCAGTATATTTAAGTGAAACCACGTAGTAGCTGTTGTAAACTGTTTACGAAATAGGGATGCCTTTGATATTTACGACACAGGAATACGCCGATGTGGTGTTTCTTTATGGCAAATGTGTTGGTAATGCTACGGCTGCAGTTAACGAAAATCGCGTACGTTATCCAACTCGGAGGATTCCGAATGCACGAACCATTAGGGAAGTGTTTCGAATGTTACAGGATACAGGTTCTCTATCTAGCGTTCATAATCAGTATCGATACGTGAAGACGATGATGAGGATATTATGGATGCTGTTCAACGTAGCTCGTGTACCAGTACACGATGTATATCTTAACGATTAGGTATTTCACAATCCAAGATATTACTGTACACTGCACTACAATTCTGACAGTGCTGTGTGCACACTGTAAGAGACTCTGTGGCTGGTCGGACTAGCGGTTGGAAGTGGACAGCCAGCAGTGATGGAAGTTAATTGTGAGTAGTCAGCAGTGATGGAGGGTAGAGGTTAACCACCCGCCTATTAATAGTTAGAGTCTTCAGTAGTTATAATCTTGTATTTAGCTGGCTTCATTGGTGTTTGCTGCATTGCTGTAGTTCGTGTAATGGAGATTATCTGTGAAGCAAGTGACTTCTGATGTGTATGTGGTATTGGTAGGATCTCTTCTTATTCAGGGCCATTCTTTTGTATTAATTATTTGAAGTCACGTTATCATTTTTTACGTTGCGCTTGTCTATTATGTACAATTAATGAATAGGAGAATTTTGAGCTGTATTTGTCAGGAACAATTCTGTAGGACATAAATGTAATGATAAAGTCAACTAAAGTGACAGTACTTCAGTTTCACTCAGCAGTTTCAGAATTAAATTAACAAGTTTCACTTTCCCAGTTATTTCAGCGCAAGTAAAAATAATAAAAGATCCTAACTACTGTAGACTCTAACTAGTAATAGGCGTGTGGTATTAAAGGAAAGATTTGGTTGCAGAGCAAACAATGTATTTAGCCAATTTTACCTTATACATGTGACAATCAGTTCAAAAAAAATATATAGTCATCAGTAATAAATCTCCTTGACACATACACATTCAGACCCTCCGCTTGCTCCAATAATGCAAATCTCCAACACTGCTAATTGTTAACCTCAAACATCCATCACTGCTGAATACTCACATCTAACTTCCATCACTGCTGGCTGTTCACCTCCAACCACTAGTCCGACCAGCCACAGAGAGTCTCTTACAGAGTGCGCACAGCGCTGCCAGAGTTATTAATTCAGAGCGCTACGTAGCGATGCCATCATACAAACACATATAAACAGCCTACTTACACTACTTCATTTATTTATCCCATATGCATATCGCCTTATCTTGTTTGTTCTAAGGCATCATCAGTTCGATGATTTGCTGATCTGCGTTTCTCACATCTGGTCTGGAGGTCGCACTACCACTTTTATTACTGCCATATAAGCACACCTTTCCGTTCTGAGCTTCTTCACACTGTTAATCATGTTTCTCATTCTTTCCTGTGGTGTACAATGTTCTTTACTCACTCCATATAACTACCTCCGGTGAAATAGTTGTATCGAGTGGCAGGTGCCGAGTGTCGCCCTATCATGCCCAAACGTGACGTACTCGGCTGGGTCAGCTTGTAAATGTTGACTCCCAGCGCTGAATTCGCAGAAGGAATGCGTTTGCGGGCCACTGTGAACCATATGTAACAGGGCAATGACTGGGTTCTTGTTTAATCGTTGAAGACGCGGAAGTTAATCGAGCTGGAGTGTCTTCTCGAAGGGAGGTCTCAGTGCATTGACACCCGAGACGGCATTAGGAAAATTTTACAGCTGCTGACGGGTTCTGATCAAGCAGGAGTGACGCCTACAGTAGCTGATGTCCGTGACTTGTGGCCTGATATCGGGGCTCGTGATCCTGCAACACGGATACGATTGCAGAGTTCAAATGCCAGCATCTGCTGGTTGGCTTTGGCTTCATTGCTATTCTGGGCTCTAACGTCTCCTCCAGGTTCTCCTGTGGTTTTGTCCCATTACATATTATTACTGATATTCCTCTGGCGAATTTTATTAAATGTTTTAGAAATATGTGAACGCTTATCTTTTGTGTGCATGTGTGAATAAAATTTATCAGTTTACTTATCTGCTTTACATTTCTGGTACTTTTTGCAATCATATATATGAAAATGAGAAACGTGATGAACAGTGTGAAGAAGGTCAGAACGAAAGGGAGTGCTTATATAGATTAAAAATTTATTAGATTTAAGTGAAGCTATGCACTGGCTTCACTTGTTCCTATTCTAATTTAAAAATCATGTAAGTAAATTAATTGTCTCTCCACTTCTGCATATTAGATAACTGTATAGATTGAAAATTTTAACTGCTATTTCTTTTACTTAGCATTTCTACTATGTATTTTTTATTTCATTTACTAGTTTCTAGTACAATGCACATTTCATGAAAAAGAAGTTCAGATATATAATAAAACAGTTTGAGACACATTCTTAAGGAAATTAAAAAACTAGATTATTTAAATAATGTATGAGATAGTTTCCAGACCCTCTTGTAAAAGTACAAAACAAGCCATTATAAAAAATGTTGATGATAATGATAAGCTGAAAGTTATGTATTTACCGAAGGTTTCTAGCAGATATATCCCAAGAACGAATGTAAAAGCCTTATTTATCAATCAATTTGAACTACTCAAGTTAATATTTAAATTTCACTAAGAAAATTTATAATTCAATCTATAATGAATATTTTAGGATTATTAGCTACAAAATTTAAGAAATAAAATTCATTTCTTGGTTTAAAGATATTGGGGTTCCATTATAAGAAAAAAAGAATGTTTTGGTCGTGAATAACATTTCATGTTTGATTCACTATTGAATTATGGGGTCCAGCAGAGTGGCTCCTGCTAAAATAATAAATAAAAACTTATTTTCTAGATTCATTAAGTAATTATAATCTACAATACACATAAATAAAACTAACATTCACTTGAGGATCTATTCATACCTGAGATGCTATAAAACTCTGTGTTAAAGAAAAGAATTCTAAGTGATATGAAAATTTCAGTTGTGATGAAACTTCACTACCTAAATGTATGTAAAAAATCTACAATATTTGTCAGTGAACCGGGTCCATATTTTTTAGTTATGAGATCAAAGATGGGTTTTGCAGAAAACTTTCAGGATTGGGTGACTGAGGTGGTTTTTCAAGATGAATTTCTGATTGTGTTTGATACAGAAATTAGCTAAACATATTTTATGTAATATAGGTTTATTCTTTATAAATGCAGTCGAACAATGACTTCCTCTATGGTAACCACTCATATATGGTTACTGATGAAAAAGACAATAAACGATTTAAAACTAAATATGTTGCAGAAATATTGAAATTTAAATATAGTTACTACACAGTCAGAAAACATTTTGATGCTGAGAACAAAAAAAGAAAAAAATGGATAGTTTTAACTCTAAGGAGTCCTTGTGGTTAAGAGGTAGTGAAAAATGGTCAATATTTAACCTGGCTTATATTCATCAAATTTTGAGTCACAAAAATAAGATGCCTTGATATTCTGAATATATGATAAACATGAATTTTTACGATAGATTCTTGCACATGGAGATTATAAAATGAAAGAGAAAATACCTCACTTGCTAAATATAAACAAAATGAAAGTCGATGGGATTAAAACTAGATATGAACGTATTGAACATTAAATTCAGTCATTTGATAATGCTTCAGAAATAATTCAAGAAATAAATAGCGAAATAGGTACTATCGTAGTGTGTATCATAATTATATGTTATTTATGGTTATTCAAAGCAGAGATCGTGTGGAAAAATATGTAAAGACTTATTGTAGGCGAGTAAACATTTTGGAGACTGTGACATATTAAGCCACAATAATAAGAAGTGGAAGCAGGGACAATGACCAGCAGAGTCTGTACTCAGCAGTCAGTACCTCGACAAATCAATGGCCAAGCAGAGTGTAAATGGTTCCAAGGAGAACAACGACCAGAACAGTTTGTGCATCAGTAGTTAATGCTCCAGGAACTATCACCATACTGAACTCACATTCATGATGTATCTGGTGATCTGGTAGAGGACGAAAGACAATGCCCAACCATCCCAGCATAGAGATAAGACTAAAAAAACTGACACGTATGTCGACATTGGTCATGTTTCTGCCCAATTGGGGAAGCATAGATCGCTGACCATAGAGTCAGTCGATACCTTGGAGACTTGGCGTTATTGGCGAAAACACCAAATAAATACCTCTAACAAATAGGCAAGTCCTTTGAAGGGAGAAAGAAGAGATGGAGAAACTTCACCTGGATGGACAGACTGAAGATCAGTGACCTTAGTGTCAGTCGATACCCTGGTGACTTGGTGTTATTGGCGAAAACACCTAATAAATACCTCCAACAAACAGGCTGGTCCTTTGAGGGGAGAAAGAAGAGATGAAGGAACTTCACCTTAATTTACAGACTGAAGGTTAATCAGCAGCCATCATACTTCACTGCAGGGACTTAGCTGATAACCTGCTTAACAGAACCAGAACTCTGCCAGAAGACGCCAAGCCTGAGGCACGTTGGTTCAATTCCGGGAGGGAGCACACGGCGCCATGCTGCAGCTGCTAGTTAATAACACAACGAGCGAGTTCACTGTGAGGACCACACCACTGCCACAGTGGATCACGAGTACGATACTGAACAGAAGAATACGCCACCTGGCCCTCCGCTGCAACATGAGCTGTCACTGTATTACCAGTCACTCGAATCTGCATGCTACAATTCTGTGTGTGCCCCTGTAATGAGGAATTGAGTGAGCTAAAACACAATATATTCTTCTGTTTGCTTAAACGGTCTTATTTCTCAATAGTCTTCTGTTTGCATAATGGGTCTTATTTCTCAATAAATGACTTTAACGCAACTAACAATGTTTCACACACATCTCACCACCGAGCGAGGTGGCGCAGTGGTTAGACACTGGACTCGCATTCGGGAGGACGACGGTTCAATCCCACGTCCGGCCATCCTGATTTAGGTTTTCCGTGATTTCCCTAAATCACTCTAGGCAAATGCTGGGATGGTTCCTTTGAAAGGGCACAGTCGACTTCCTTCCCCGTCCTTCCCTAATCCGATGAGACCGATGACCTCGCTGTTTGGTCTCTTCCCCCAACCAACGAACCAACCAACCAACCACACCTCACCTACTGATCCAAGGAATGAGCCGACTCCACCACCCACACAGTGTCGCTTTCCCTTCCTCCATCCTTGACAAAATAATGACCTTTGTTCCCCTCTGTCACTGACGCTCAGTACCTAGTGTCACAAAGCCTCTACCTTATCTTATGTTGTTCCTCACACATTCGATCAGAATTTAGGAACTCCTTTCATTCTTTTAAAACTATTCAAAGCTAACTACAAGACTTCATACAGTACAGTTATTCTGTAGATTATGAATATGGTATTTCGTAATAATGTGGAATGTGTCCCTTTAACGTAAGTTTCCTTTACACAATATAATTAACTTTTTTATGCAGTTACTACTTCATATCTAAAACTTCATCAATTGAGTAGCAGCTGCTGTTCAGAAAATCTTTGAATTTGATTTTAAAGGTTGGTTGTTTATCTGTTAGGCTTTTGGTGCTATTTGACCAAAGACTTTTTTGGCAGCAAAATTCACCCCCTTCTGTGCCAAAGTCAGATGTAACTCACAGTAGTGAGGATAATCCTTTCTTCTAGTGTTTTAGCTATTTTTCAAATGGGATCCATTATTAATAACTGATTTCATGAGTGAGTGTATGTATTGTGAGGGTACTGTGAAATCCTGAGTTGCTTAAATAAATGTCTGCAAGGTGATCGTGGGTGGTCTCCAGCTATTATTCCGGTTACACACTTTTGTGCAATGAATACATGTTTACTTTTTCTCTTAATGATAATCTATCCCAAAATATGATGTCATATGAAAGCAGTGAATGAAAATAGGCATACTAGCGTAATTTACTTAAATATGTTTATCACCAAAATTTGCCATGACCCTAATTACTTAAGTAGCTCAACCTAACTGTTTCCACAGATCATCTACGTGTTCCTTCCAATTCCATCTATCTTCAGTGCATAGACCCAGATGTTTTGAATATTTGGTCTTAGATATTGGCTTGTGCTCACAATTTATATTTGTCAATAGTGTTATGACATTTACTATACAGAATTGTATATACTGTGTTTTCTCAAAATTTAGTTACAGACCAATTGCAGAGAGCCACAAAATAATTTTCTGAAAGAGATTATTTACAATATCCTCAGCTTATTCTTGTTTCTTGGGTGTGATTATTGTAGTTGCATTGTCAGCAAAAAGAGCTATCATTGCATCTTGACCCATATATTTTGGCAACTCCTTAATATATATTAACAACAATAAGGGATCCAAGACTGAACCTAATGGGACATTATTCTTAATAACCCCCAGTTAAATAACTCTGCTCGTTCTTGCCAACTATGTGTACTGTGAATTTCAACCATTTGGCATTCTTCCAGTTAAATGTGAATCAAACCATTTGTGTACTGTCTCACTCATACCACAACACTTCAGCTTAACTAGAAGAATTACATGATTCACACAATCAAAAGCTTGTGACAGATCAAAAAAAAATACCGATGTGATGTTCTGATATTCAGTGCAATTATTGAAAGCATATATAGCATTTTCTATTGAATAGCTTTTCCAAAAACGAAATTGAAATTTTGTGTCTACTCAATTCTACAAGTATGTGATGCTACACTTCACTACATTACTTTTTTGAGAACTATGGATAAAGTTGTCAGAAGTTAGATTAGGCAGTAGTTGTTAGGATCAGACCCATCCCTTTTTTATGCAATGGTTTAAAAGTAGTGTTTTTCAATCTTTCTGTAAAAATGCCCTGTTTCAGTAAGCTACTATGTATGTGGCTGAGAATCCTACTTACCTGCTTGGTACAAGCTTTTAGCATTCTGTTGGTAATGCCATCAATTTTATGTGAGATTTTACTTTTGAATGAATCTCTTATTTTCCTAATTTCAGAAGTAGAGGTGGGTTGAATTTCAATTTCATGTCATTGGGGTGTATAGAAGAAATTAGCAGAAACAATTGAACAGTATGAGAGGTAATCATCCTAACTTTGAAGAAATGTGAAGACTTAATTATGATCCCAACTGAGTAAAACTGTGCTAGAGGATGAGAAGAAAAAATTTACACATTGTTTGCTATAGAAATTATTTTAATATTTTCATATTTTGAATGGATACACACAAGATAAATTGATTAATAACACAATTAGTCTTCAAGAATGAAAGTGAAAATGCATTTACTTTTTTGTAATTAAATTTTATGTTTTATTCACAGTGACTTTTGTATATATCTAATGAACAAAACCCACTAATTACATCACATTCATTGAATTAAAATTTAAAATATCCAATAATCTCAGTATTCACTTTATTCTCATATAATCTCAAAATTCACCTTATCACCCACTTTGTATTTGGGTTTATCATTAGATACAGTTACAACTGGCTTATAATTTTCATCATTAACTTCTACTTGCTTACCTTCTATCGCGGAATATTTTGTATTATCATATTCATCAATTAGGTTCTGAACTATTTCATTCCATTTATAGTTTTCTTGTAAGTAAAATACTTTTCCACATTATTTCTCTAAGTGTTGTATTACATCCTTGGTGCTTTTAATATTGAAAAATTGAATAATGGTTAATGTTATAGTTTCTTGTAAGTATGTGTCTGTATTATAAATTTTTTCCCATCTGTTTGTAGATTTATTGCACTTCTTAAATATAAAAATTTTAAAAAAATTGCATAAATTTTTTCCTGTTTTATCTTTAAATGGAAAAGCCCAAGAAAATTTGAATAACATATCAATAACAGCTACTATGTATTCATCTCCTTTATTTCTTTTTGACTTTCCATTCAAGTTCACAGCATCTCTTTCTACTACATCAGCTTTCCATACACATCCACACTGAAGAAAAGATTTGTACTTTTAAAAATTTTCTCATTGTATTATGTAATTCATTAATTGTTTCTTCACAATTATTCAGACAGTGACTCCTGAAGCAGTCCTTTGACTGTCACACATCCCAACCAAAATTTTTTGACAAATTTACTCATTTCTTTCTTGCATACTGTGTAATCACCTTCACAAGTCTATCCACCTTAAGGATTATGTGTGTCAATAAATTTTCTATACTTCAAGGACCAGCTGTGATTGTGATTATCCAATTATATTGATTAAGATTAATTCAATTTTAAATTGTTACACAAAATATAATTAACTTTACCCTACTGGAACAATTGTAACTCTATGTTTTAATTTTAAAAATAGAAGATTTGATCTGAATTACTATTATGTATTTTATATAATGTATTAGAGACACTTACTGTTATATCAAAATCAACAAATTTTCAATACTTGTTCTTGCTCTTGGCAAAACAATACTGAAATTGAATTCCAAATTGTCCATTTTTTGTTCATTTTCAGTCATAAAAGTAAATTCAATTATTTCTATCATGTGTTATATATTCTAATATATCACAATTATTTGAAACAAATGTAAGACTTGTATTTATACTTAGCATCTTTTCATCACCTGTGTTACAGTGGTAAAATTAATTAGATGATTCCACATAATGGTTCCATTAAGAAGGTTTGTAGTGATGTAACTACTGAACTCTGTGAGAATTTTTTAGTGCTCAGTTTGGTTAATATTGATGAGTGTATTTTCTAAATATTTGTTGGTAACTGCATCATAACCATTTACAGAATCCTTCCCATCTACTGGTTTTCTACCTTTAAAATCAATATAACGCTTACAGGCTTTAAAAATTTAAGTTAAATAATTCTGAAATTGTTTAATTGCATTTGAATCTTGTATGTGCATTATTAACATCACTTTGATTGTTGCCAAACTGTTTCATTAATTTTTTATTTACTGCTTCTTTAATATTTGATTGAAAATCATCAATTATTGATACCAGTTCATTTTTAATTTTTTCTAAGTTGGCGTTATTCACATAATTTACTAGATTCAAAATATTTTTTTAAGTTATAATTTTCTCAAATCAATATACATAAATGACCACAGATTATTTCAATAAAATATTGTATTCTCTCAGTATTCAAAAGCATTTCATATATTCCAAACAGTTAACTAGTAGTTTTGGTATTGTAGCCCCAAATGAATCAATACAATATTTTATCATTATTCTTACATTAGAATATCCAATGAATATTCACATGACCAGATGTATCCAAATTAACTATTCCACACTCAATATTTTTTTTGATTTCATCAACTATAATAAGATCATGGAAGTGTTTAATATTTAAGTTTTACCAATTTCTTCTTCATCAAAATTACAAATGCAATAAGTATACATATTGATTATTGTTTAGAATTTTTTATTTGACTCCTTTTCTTTCCATTGTTACAGTATACCCGTTTTGTTCTTCTAAGAACTTATCACTTTTTCTCTTGTCCATTATTGCTTTTGCAAACTGCCTTCTCTCCCTGCTGGTGAACCAATAGATGGTAAATATGGTAAAGCTGCTAACAGTAAAGGAAGAAGTGCTCTGCCATCTTTTACTAGTTCGATCATTCTTTCTTCTTTGTTAGGTATTCACTAATCTATCTCTCTTTCTTTTTGTGCTCAGTGAAAAACTTATCAAAACCAGGTAATTGTTCATTACTGAGTTCAATTTTGATTAATTTTGGTTTAGTTTTTGTGCCAGAAAGCAAATTATAATCAATTCTGATGTCATTTATTTATGTTAATAATGTTATGAGAAGTAAAACTTTTACAGTCCCTAAACATTTATGTTGAAGCCCACACCCTCTTTTCTCTTTCTGTACATTATTTCTGTGACAGCAGTTGCAGCTATTCTTTTGACAAGTGATGTATCTTTAGGATACATTCTCCCTTTTTCAGCTTGACTTCAAGATTCTAAGGCTTTATTATCTGTACATGCAGTACCACGCCTTTTACATGCTCCATCTATTGGATTTATTCCTAGATCGCCTTTACCTATTCTTTTAACTAGTTTGGTGAACATACAGCAGTGTGTCTAGCCCAGTATATCTGTTTCAGGCATATGTAAATTATTTAAAGTCCTGTTTACTAATCCTTTCACATGGTTTCATTTTTGCAAGAGATATTTGGTAGATCAATCAAAATTCTGATAAAATATGGAATTGCTTTTATACTGTTGGTAATGAAGCTATTAAATTTATTTGTTAACATTAGTGTTATTCCAACTTCTACATTATAATAATTTTTATTTCCAGCTAAATCTTCACCATGAATTACTGCAAATATGTCAACTAAATCTTAACACCATTTGTCAAAATATAATGAATTGGTTTATGTGTAGATTTCTTTGACAGGTCTTAACTGAAACTTGATTCTAAATCTACTTTCATCCTTTATCGATGTTTCATATTAAATACCTCTGCTTAATTTTATTTTATTTGGATTCTTTTCAGAATAGAATGCTCCTAGATGGTACAAAATATCTGTATAATAAGATATATCAGCAGGATCAACTTTTATAATCATACCTTCTATTGTAATCTGTTTTTTAGTTAAAAGATTCATCAGTATATTTGTATATTTATAGGTCCTATCATCAACTCTTAATTTATCTCCATCAAATTTTACTGGTAAATTAAAATCGATTAAATATGCCAACAAGTCTTAACCTAAATTCAGCATTCTACCACTTATATTTATTTATTAATTCCTTTGTTTCAAGTTTTTTCTATCTTTATTTTCTTCTTTGTATTACATCAATAAATCCTGTAATTCTGATTCATTTACAGTATGGTCACGCAGTGGACTTTTGTGTTGTGTAATCTGGTGGTACATCATGAAATTCATCAACATTGTTGGGGATTTGACACTGAATTTTGTTTTCAACCTATAGAGGTTTTCATTAATAGCTTTCAAAACCAAATCTCCCATTTCTTCAATTGTGCAAAAAACACATTGATCTTATTTTTTTATATTTATCTTAGTCTGTTCTAGGTTGTTTCTTCCTCTTTTCAAGTCTGCTTTCAATTTTTTCTTTATTTTTCTATTTTGTATCCATCTCCGTGAAATATTTTGCAAACATTTATTACAGATAAAGAATGTAAGTTAATTAAGAAATTTAATAACTAATGTCTGCCCTTTTTTTTCTTTAGGGTTTCTAGTCAAATCCTATTCTAAAGATCTGAAATGGTTCTTATTCCAATATATACTTTATTTATCTTTGCAGTCATCAAATTTTAAATCTACAAAAGAAAGTTCTTGATGCATGTGGCTTAAAATTGTATTGTCTTGTCTGAAAATATTTTTTTAATTTTGATGATCCCTTACTAATTGTTTTGATATTTTTTTAAATTGTGTGAGCTATATAAAAACTATCTAATTCTTTTTGTCTTCCTCTACTACAATATTCTGTAACTACATCCTCAATCTCAGAAATAAAACTGTTAAATTATCTTCACATTCATCTATTGGTATAATTTCGGAATTATCTTCAATAAAAGTAGCTTTTTTCCATTACTTTTACCTTCAATTCTTTTGCATCTTTTTATCAATTCTGACTATTTTGATTGAGTCATATTTTATTTTTCAATAAACATACTTCTGATTGATATTATTCCACTTCATCCATTCTGGAGCTAAAACATAATTGTCAGACTGTAATGTTTCTCCACAACTGCTTGGTCCTATTATCACATGTAAGTATTGTTTGGTAAAACCTTAACATGTTCATTTATTCATTTCTTCTCTGGAATTACTTCGTGTTCCCAGTCAGTTTCTATACAGTCAACTAAATCTTATTAATATTAAATAAGTTGCCTATTTCAATTGATTGGTAAGTTAACTTCTCTTAAGAAAATGACTGTACCTATATGTGAAAGTTTTAATTATATCCAGTAGTTCAATTTCATACAAAATATCTAGCATCAAATATAACACAAAAATATTCAATTATGTTCTGACAGAGAAACTATGGAAATTCCTATTTGTCAACTCAATAAAAAACTATTCATATAAAAAAACCAATTATTGACATTACAGCAGATGAAGTCATTATTGGGATAGATGTTAGTATATGTATATAGTATTGGAAGTGTGCTTGGATTTAATTGTCAAACTATTGAAACTGATAAAGAAAAACGGTTGCTAATGAGATGTCCAAATTTATTTCCTTCAATTTAAGTAATATAAATGTTAATTTCGCTGACCACAAGTTTGTAGAGCATACTAATTAGTTTCATTGAGAAACTTTTATTTTTTCTTCACTAAAGCCTAATTCTGAACTTGATGAGCCAATAATTAATGATCCACATTATCTTATATATACTCCTATTTTTGAGCTATTCGGGAATTAGAAATGACTTGTTACTGATGAAAATAATAATTGATTGACTTCAGTAACGCTACTCTAGCAGTTGTTTTAGAAATTGTATAATAAATCCTTATCCTTAGTAAATAATGACCATAACAGAGCGCTATCAGTATCACTCATTTTCTGTGAATGAGGGTACAAAAAATAGCCTAAATCTTCCTAACAAGACCACAAAGGTTGATGAAAATAATGAAGATGGTTTGGTTCATCCTAATCATGCTTAAGTGTAAATGAGCTTTCATATTATTGGAGCTGGAGCTACAGATTGTCAAACATATGCTGGAAGATCCAATAAAAAATTGATTGACAACTACATTGAAAAACAGTATGAGACCATCACAATAAAGAAGGATACATTCTTTAATCTAGAATGGAACATCCTTTTATTTCTCCATCTGACCTCCAGTGACTGACTTCACCTCTCACCATTGAGTCACCTGTGAGTTAACCATTGAGGGCCAAACCCTAAATAATGGGAAGTTAAAAAAGTAAGAGAACTGAAGTACTTTATCCTTTAGAAATATTTTGTCATTTTTTCGAATCTTAAAAGGAAATTACTTGTGAAGGAGATTTAACTGTAACGACAGTGCTTCAAATTCTGGAGATGTATATTTGTTATGGAATCAATGGAAATCCCTGTTCCTGTCTTTAGATATGACCCAGATTATTCCCAATATTCATTTGAGCTAGAGCAAGAAGGACTATAAAAGTCTAAGATATTTATATCCATCTTTGAGTCACATATCATCATTGCTGCACTGAATGGAAAGAAATAGTTTGTACTACATGTGACAAATTTCTATAATTCTCCAGATTTCATATGCCTTATTTTGTCTTCTATCTTTTCCAGCTTGAAAGGAAGAATAATCATTTGGTTGATTTTTCCCTTACAGCTCTATCACATTGAAAATACAGAATATATTTGTAAGCAATGGAAGAATTGAAGTTTTTCCTCAACAAATATGGAAACTAGATACACCAAATAGCTATCTGAAGGCATATAACGCTTTACAAGGGTTAGAGAGTCATATAACTGAACAGTGTTGTAAATATCCTTTTAATTTTATTGAAAATTATTGTATCTGTGACACAAATATGTCTAGGTGAAGGAATTTCCTAGCCCACAGATAACAGCAACGAAGCTGTGTGTCCTATTCAGTGATAAAATTCCGAAAAATATACTTGCCTGTATAGTCCTGTATGGTAAGAAACATTTAACATACAATGCTCAGCATAGGAATTTAAACAGAAACATGAAATCATAAGCCATCTACTGTGGTCGAGTGGCTCTAGGTGCTTCAGTCTGGAACTGCACTGCTGCTACAGTTGCGGTTTCGAATGTGTCCTTGGGCATGGATGTGTGTGATGTCCTTAGGTTATTTAGGTTTAAGTAGTTGTAAGTCTATGTGACTGATGACCTCAGATGTTAAGTCCCACAGAGCTTAGAGCCATTTGAACCATTTTTTGAAAATGCAATCAATATAAATAGAGGCTCTAATAGACAAGCTCAATAAAGCAAATAATTCTAATTTATTAAAAAAGATTCGTGAGTTAGATTTAAATAATTTATATAACATTACCGGCTGTGAATATTTCAAAACTAGGTACGGGGAAATATTTGCAAGATGCTTGATAATGGATTTTAAATTATTGAACCAAACAGATATTAGTTAATTAGTGGTTGGGATTTTTAATTTTTATGAATATGGAAACATTAATCTGCGATATAAGGGAATGAAGAAACTTTAAAAAAAATTAAATTCAGGCTTGAGAATTTTTGGTTTAGCTGAGCCTGCCTCCCTCATTATGATTTTTTTTGAGATCTCTGTTGTTAATATTTTTTGTTCAATAATTAATCTTTCTTTGTTAATTGTACCAATGCATGCACTATGCGGGATGAAGTTTATTTTTATGTAGATCATTTGTTTGCTCATTGATTTGAGTGCTAGGGCACTTAATCAACTCAGTTAATAGTCAAAGAACACACTTTCTCACTAAACGAAACTAAGAAGGTCTGTAATATTCTATTTCCTCATATCTCATGCTACCTGCTACAATAATTTGCGGCTCACATATGTGTTTGTGCTAGCTGTAACTGGCGCTAATGCAGCTAAGGAACGAGTGTTCTCTATCACAGGCGCTTTATGGACTGATGAAAAGAGTAGGTTAGGTGTTGTAACAGTTAAGGACTAAGACTCATTTTCCAAACAGGTATTTATTGTTTTAATTTGTACAAAATTCTGTTTCAAAATATCAATCTTCTGAACGACATACATTCTTTTGTGAAATATAACAAAAAAACTTTCTTCAGGAACTACTCGTGTCAATACTCACATGCTAGCTGAGAGGGAGATACAAGTAATCTATCTAAATAATAACAATTTTCTACACTAGTTAATGATCAAATTGCATTAAAGTGAATTATTTGGCAGTGACAAGGGACATATATACAAATTTTAGTTCAACAACGATGTAAGGTATCTCCGTGTTTCTTTTGTGCGACCTTCAAAAAGAGGGCAAACTTATCTATGTAGTTGTAGCGTAAACCAAGTAGTTAATACAAATCCACTGTATAGATATAGTATTAAAAATGTTTCCACAAAATGTTAATTCACATAAATTCCTAATTTGTGTCCCATATTATGGTTTTCGAAATCTGGTCACACTATTCTAAGGAAACTTTCCCGCCTTAGAAACGACAGAAACTAAATCGTTTTAAATTGTGGAATGATGAGCTCTTGCAAGGTTAATGAAGAAGAAGGAAACCTAATTAGACTCAGATCAGAAGGACGAGGTTGGATATCTACGTTGTTGTTGTTGCGGTCGTCAGTCCTGATACTGGTTTGATGCAGCTCTCCATGCTACGATATCCTGTGCATGCCTCTTCATCTCCCAGTACCTACTGTAGCCTACATCCTTCTGAATCTGCTTAGTGTATTCATCTCTTGGTCTCCCTCTACGATTTTTACCCTCCATGTTGCCCTATAGTCAAAAATTGGTGATCCCTTGATGCCTCAGAAGATGTCCTACCAACCGATCTCTTCTCCTCGTCAAGTTGTGCCACAAACTCCTCTTCTCCCCAATTCTATTCAATACCTCCTCATTAGTTATGCAATCAACCCATCTTATCTTCAGCATTCTTCTGTAGCACCACATTTCGAGAGCTTCTATTCTCTTCTTTTCTAAACTATTTAACGTCCATATTTTACTTTCATACATGGATACACTCCATACAAATACTTTCAGAAACGACTTCCTGATACTTAAATCAATACTCGATGTTAACAAATTTCTCTTCTTCAGAAACGCTTTCCTTGCCATTGCCACTCTACATTGTATATCCTCTCTACTTCGACCATCATCAGTTATTTTGCTCCCCTAATAGCAATACTCCTTTACTACTTTAAGTGTATCATTAACTAATTTTATTCCCGCTGCACCACCAGACTTAATTCGACTACATTCCATTATCCTCGTTTAGCTTTTGTTGATGTTCATCTTATACCCTCCTTTCAAGACACTGTCCATTCCGTTCAATTGCTCTTCGAAGTCCTTTGCTGTCTCTGACAGAATTACAATGTCATCGGCGAACCTCGAAGTTTTTATTTCTTCTCCATGGATTTTAATACCTACTCCGAACTTTTCTTTTGTTTCCTGTACTACTTGCTCAATATACAGATTGAATAGCATCGGGGAGAGGCGATAACGCTGTTTCACCCCCTTCCCTACCACTGCTTCCCTTTCATGTCCCTCGACTCTTATAACTGCCATCTGGTTTCTGTACAAATTGTTAATAGCCTTTCACTCCCTGTATTTTACCTCTGCCATCTTCAGAATTTAAAAGAGAGTACTCCAGTCAACATCGCCAAAAGCTTGCTCCAAGGCTACAAATGCTAGAAACGTAAGTTTGCCTTTCCTTAATCTTTCTTCTAAGATAAGTAGTATGGTCAGTATTGGCTCACGTGTTCCTGCATTTCTATGGAATCCAAACTAATCTTCCCCGAGGTCGGCTTCTACCAGTTTTTCCATTCGTCTGTAAAGAATTCGGGTCATTATTTTGCAGCTGTGACTTATTAAACTCATAATTCGGTAATTTTCACATCTGTAAAGACCTGCTTTCTTTGGGATTGGAAGATCTAGTAGAGAGTAAATAGCAGAGAGTGGTAGCTCACAACAGAGATACGTGGCAAAGAACTGTTAAAAGATTAAAATATTATGTTAAAAGATTAAAATATTATTTAACTAGAGATGTAAATGTGGATTGGAACGATTCAGGTAACATCGATGTGAAATTAGTGACAAAGATAAGACTGATACAATTCCAGGGAAATTATGGTTGCAGCATAACGAACAACTATTAGTCAGAGAAGATGGGCTGTACGTCTCAAATACTATGAATTTGGGAGAATGCTATGAAATCAGAGCGACAGGCTTGTAGAATAAGTCAAAGTATGCCCCCAGGAAAGTAACAGCTGCAGACAGAATATACTTGGAACCTCTAAAATGTAACATTATTAAGTGCAAAATGGAATCTGTGCAATTACTGAATAACAATATTCAGTGTTTGGGGAAATTGAGAGGGATGGAAGTACACACAAATAAGGAGATGAAATAGAGCTCTAAATATGGGGTGATTCAGGCGAAATAGTGAATATTCAGGGATGTCACCAGAACGATCAGTTGAAGTAAAAACATGTAGTCCACATGGGCTGTAAAGTCTACACCTTAAGATCTTCGAGCACTTCTTCGTCTTCCATATATTGAAACAAATCCCTTTAACTGGAAGCTCTGTGCTTTCCACATTCTGGAAGGTGGTAGTATGGACCCCCCACCCCAAAAAAAGAACAAAAGTTCGAGTAAACATGGGCGCCAAAATGTTTGCCTTAAATTTAGAGCACTTGTTCAGTAGAAGAGACGCATTTCACAATAACGAAGACGAACAAATGCTTATAGGTCTTAAGATATTGCCTTTACAGCCCATCTTACCACATCTTTTTGCTTCAGACGGTCCTTTCTGTCATATTTCTGCATACTGACGATGACTCCTGTAACCCCCAGAACAGGATTACATCCATTTTAAATACTGCTTATGTAATCTATTCTTCTATCATTTAAAGCTATCTCTGGCTCATATCAGGAACTGTGTCAGCATAAGAACAATACGGCTTTCGTAAATGTAGGTCCTGTGGTGCTCCAACATTTGCTTAAAGCATATGATACAAAAGAGAAGAGAGTTCAGCAAGCCACTATTTCTGCTCTTCCTGGGCTACGACCAGGCAGTAAGGATGAAATGATGAAATTACAGGGAGTACTTACTGACTGCAATGTAACTAAATTAAATTATTGTATGATAACACTGAAACTAGAACGAACGATGATTTAAATACTGTAAACCACGGAATAAAACAAGTGTGTTGCCTCTGTCCCAACGTTTTATATACATAGATTGTCTCTCTTCCAAATCATTGTCCTGATGTTTCAACCGATATTTGCAGTATCATTCCTGATTTGTGTAGCTGGAGCAAGCCCAATTAAATAATGGTTCAAATGGTTCAAATCGCCTGAGCACTATGGGACTTAACTTCTGAGGTCATCAGTCACCTTGAACTTAGAACTACTTAAACCTAACTAACCTAATGACATCACACACATTCATGCCCGAGGCAGGATTCGAACCTGCGATCGTATCGGTCGTGCGGTTTCAGACTGTAGGGCCTAAAACCACTCGGCCACTCCGGCCGGCAATTAAATAATGCTCGTCCTCTTTCATGTGAAATCCAGTGTCGCGGAAAGCGTGGATTTGTTTTTCGTTGCAAACAAAATGATTTTTAAAACGGAATTTTATGTACCCGTTATACAGAGAGGTATAGTGCGACATTTGTCGTATCCCCACAAGGTCTGCTACTGCCGTGCAGCAGAGCTACTGAGTCGCTGATGGATAGGTGATTGTCCCTATTAATAACACATTTCTACACAACCAATATCAGACCAATTTTGGCGTTCTCTGCCGAATGGGCATGTAAAATTGCATTTTAAATATAATTTAGTTTTTAATGGAAAGCAATTTGATGCTTTATGTTGACACTAGGCGTCACATGAAACAAGTGACGAGCTGTAATTGTTTGTGTTGATTCCAGCTACACAATGAAAATATGCAATTACAAATACCTGCTGAAAACCAGAGTAAATTGTCCTGATGACTATTATGAAAGAATCCGGTATATATCTACAAATATCAATAAGAACGAATTTCTGAAGACCCCAAAATGATGGACCTGAGAAGTAACAAAACTAGAAACTCTATTTGCGGTAGCAGACGACTAGATTCTTGTACCAGTCAGTGAGCGTGGCTTTTACAAGGATATGTGAGCAAACTGAATAACGTTTTACAGAATTATCAGACGGTTATATCAGCAAATAAACCGAAAGTTATGGGAACGTTAGGAAAACACGTAAAAAGAGCAAGTATGGTGATAAATAATGAGAGAGTATAAAAGGTAAACCCAGTTAAATGTCTCTGGACAGGACTCATATTTCAACATGGACAACTGATTCAGTTTTAAGTCAGAATATAAAGAAGTAAATGGAAGTATATGGAGGGCCAAGGCAGAACAGTGAGAAAAGAAACACCACTAGTACTGCACGACGTGGTGGATGAGCCTGCTCTTAGATATGGTAATAAAAGAAAGAGAAGGAACAAATCATTGAAGCAGATGAGATGAAGTTTCTGATTTCCCTTCTAGGACTAAGATTAAGAGACAGAGTGCGAAGCCAAGACAAAAGTTGGCCACCAGATGTGAAAATACTCATGACAAAAGGTATTAAGCTCTACAAAAAATTATAACGGTGTTATGACCGCATTAGGTAGATGCCGCCCGAGCATTTGCCATGTCAAGCATTACATTTTAACTAAACTGTAAGATAGGATATAGAACGGGGAATAAAGAGGTGGAGACAACAGTTCTGCAAAATTCCTTTGGTTTCGGAATAGGTCAACACCCTCTCCTTGATATGGAAGAAGAAGAAGAATATGGTGACGAAGCTATTCGTCGAGGTGGTCTCCAACCACGTTGCTCTAGCTACCGACCCAAGTCAGGTTGTCATGAAGGACTAACCAAGGGCGAGCATCTCCGACAGTAGGTAAGACACTTCACGTTCTGCTCAAGTCTCGGACGTTATGTATTACGCTCTCCTGGAAACAGACCGTCGGCGTACTTTAAAACCCATTTTGCACTTTCCTTCTCGCACTAAGACTTACAGGTTAACCACCCCATTTTTTTGCAAAATTACTTAAACAAATATTCAAGCCCTGTCACAATTGGGTGAGAGTATAAGTGAGGGACATTTTAGTGACGTGGCTAGCTGTTCTAGGAAATCGCGCTGATCAAGCTAAAATTTACCTCTAAAATTTGGAAATAAGAAAATAAGCCATTTTAATTAAATGTCTTCGCAAAGAAGGATTTGTCTTACACCCATAATTGATTCCATCACTTAGTAATTTTTTACTAATTTTAAAACTTTATTTACATACTTTTGAATAGAGAAGGGCACTTCAAGCCCCTCAGGCATGTATAGGCATTCACAGGGTGAAAATTAATTAAACCGATAAACTCTCTAAGGTTGCACGCGACACAAAAGCCGGCCGGCGTGGCTGAGCGGTTCTAGGCACTTCAGTCTTGAACCGCACTACCGCTACGGTCGCAGGTTCAAATCCTGCCTCTGGTATGGGTGTGTGTGATGTCCTTAGGTTAGTTAGGATTAAGTAGTTCGAAGTTCTAGGGGACTGATGAACTCAGAAGTTCTATAGTGCTCAGAGCCATCTGAACCATTTTGACAAAAAAGAATAGATATTTTCTAATGTCATAAGGGCCTGTGAGCATATTTAACCTGGTTCAGGGCTTAATAGATGTCAGCATTCGTGAAATTGAATATAATCTGGGGAAGAATTACAAAAATGTGAGAAACATCTCTCATGAGTGTTGGTTAATTCATTTCAGTTTCAGCGCATGCACAACCTCGAACAAGATGATTGTCGATTCAGAGCACAATTTTCGCAGTGGCACCTGGAACAGTGTCAAACACATTCTACATTTCCATCACGTATGTTGTCTACAGATGAAGCAACGTTTTGAGTGACGGAGTCTTCACCACACACAAATTGCATTTTTTGAATGAGGTTAAAATACGCACCACATTTACTTACGCTCATCAGTTGCAGTCCTACGTGAATGTGTGAGCAGTTTTGTTGGTGACTGTTTAACTCCAACCTAGGCTATCAAATAGCAGGCATTACTACAATTTCCTCGCTAAATTATTTCCAATGTTTTTGGATGACGTGGCACCCGCTATCAGACGGCTCATGTGATTTGAGCATAGCGGGGTGCCAGTACACATGAGTCGTCTTATGCGTCGATTCTTGATCCAACAGTTACCAGTGAAGTGGGTTGGCAATGGTGGTCCTGTACCATGGCACATTCGATTTCCTGATTTGACCCCTCTGAAGTTTTTTGCGAGATGAGAGGTGGGCCACCTAGTTTACAAACCCCCGGCTGAATCACAAGAGGATCTGGTTGCCTGGATAATAGCAGCAGCTGTAGGAATTAAAGAAAATTTCTGCAGTCTTCGACACTCTTAGAACATGACCCACTGGTGTAGCCTCTGCTTACAAGCCAATGGAGCCCTTTGTGAATCTCTACTACAACTGAATTACTTGTATTGTGTTAATATTGCTGTCTGTTGGTAATAAGCAATCAGTACTTCTGTGCGGGGTAGTGGGTGTTCCTGTACCATGGCCTATTCGATTCCATGATCTGACACGTCTGAACTTTTTTGTGTGACAATAGACGGCAACCCTGTTTACAAAACCCATGTTAAATCACAATAGGCTCTGGTTGCCTAGATAGTGGCAGCAGCAGTAGGAGTGAAAGGGAGTTCTGCAGTCTTCAACCGTGGTAGACAGAACATGACCCAATGGTGTAACCTCTCCTTACATGTCAATGGAGACACGTCTGAACCTCTACTGTAATTGAATTCATTGTTTTGTGTTAGTATTGTTGTCTCTTGGTAATACTTAAAACACATTTGTGTTAATTTTGGTGCTCACAGGGAAACACATTAGAAAAAGTGATTTCATTGTCCCAAGCAGCTTCCCAAAGTCTGTTAATTTAATCAGCTTTCATTGAGAGGAGCCTACGACCTTGCCGCAGTGGTAACACCGGTTCCCATCAGATCATCGAAGTTAAGCGCAGTTGGGCTGGGCTAGCACTTAGTTGGGTGACCGTCCAGTCTGCCGATCACTGTTGGTAAGCGGAGTGCACTCAGCCCTTGTGAGTCAAAATGAGGAGCTACTTGAATGAGAAGTAGCGGCTCCGGTCTCGTAACCTGACGCACGGCCGGGAGAGCGGTGTGCTAACCACATGCCCCTCCATATCCGCATCCAGTGACGCCCCTGGGCTGAGGATGACACGGCGGCCGGTCGGCAGCGTTGGGCCTTCATGGCCTGTTCGGACGGAGTTTAGTTTTTTCAGTGGAAACATGCTCTACCGATCCCAAGTTTCATCACAGAAAAATATGACTTTAAAGGAAAACATTTGTTTCGGTGCCCCGTAGCACCTCGAAGAGTTTTTCATCCTGTATGTCAGAAGCCCAACGTCAGTGTAAAAATGAGTCAAATGGTCTAGCCGGCAGTCCGTTAAATAGCTGATGACGACATCCTTTTCTGTTTTCGAGATATTGTGCTATTTATCAGGTTTAATTGGTTGTTCGTCACAGAAATCTGTTAACTTTGACACACCGCGGAAAAGAGAAAGATGGTTAAATTAAAGCGCCTGAAAGCCACGTGACCCCGAGAAAAACGAAACAATGTCCATTTTTATCACAACAGTTGTGGATACCCTCCTCTGCAAATAATGAAAACGTTAACAAAAGGAATAAGAGTTTCTCTCCGCTACGGCTTACATGTCTGAACATACATACGTCAGTACAACTCCTAAAGATTTTGCGAACGTGGTGTTCATGTGATGGAAGTCTATTAATCGCACTTGCAGCGAACAGTTGCTCTAAACGCAGTGTCAGCAACTGAAAAAAAAGTCACCTTGCTAACTATTCTCTCCTCCTGCAGTAATCTGAGTTTGAGTTCCCACCCACTGAAGCAATGTTATTACTGTGTACATAAATAAGAGTGAACGAAACTGCGTGTTTGAATAGCAAAAGGGCTATTCACAAAGCGTAAAACTGGTTTCGCCTGCTGACTGTCGCTCGTAAAGGAAGTTTCCTTTTCGCGGAAACGGTAGCACAAACCGCGCTGCTGGCAGAAGTGTTGGTTCCCCGAGCGAATTCAGGTGAGTAATGAACGCTGCCACACACCAAATGGAAGGAACGGACTGCCCGCAGCGCTGCGCCTCGCCGCCGTGATGAATCACTAGCGGAGGCAAAAAGCCACCTGCGGCGACGGAAACAAAACAATCTATAAAGCAGACTCCTTCCGCCGGCAACAATGGATTGACTGCTCCGCCCTCGGACGGCCAGCGGGCCGTCGTCAAAAAACCGCCAGCAAAAAGCAGCGCCCGCGGCTGGCAAATTATTTCAGTCCTGCTACTGACGCCCTGGTGTCGTTAACTGGCGAACTAAAACGCTACGGCCTAACACCTCTCTCCTTAGCGGTTCCTTCTGCATATTATCGGCTTAAGTGCCAGTGGATAGCTACTTAGTAAAAGAAAGGCATTAGAAGAATGGTGGCATGTTTTCTTATATCCACAGAAAATTGTATACCTTGAACGTGACATACACCTTCGAATTAGTTGACCTACTTATTTATGGATAACGTACTCATTAGATGAAGATGAAATGGGAGATATGATACTGCGTGAAGAGTCTGACAAAGCACTGAAAGACCTAAGTTGAATCAAGGCCCTGGGAGTAGACAACATTCCACTAGAACTACTGAGAGCCTTGGGAGAGCCAGTCCTGAGAAAACTCTACCATCTGGTGAGCAAAATGTATCAGACAGGCGAAATACCCTCGGACTTCAAGAACAATTTTATAATTCCAATCCCAAGGAAAGCAGGTGTTGACAGATGTGAAAATTACCGAACTATCAGTTTAATAAGTCACAGCTGCAAAATACTAACGCGAATTCCTTACAGACGAGTGAAAAACTGGTAGAAGCCGACCGAGGGGAAGATCAGTTTAGATTCCGTAGAAATGTTGGAACACGTTAGGCAATACTGACCCTACGGCTTATCTTAGAAGCTAGCTTAATAAAAGGCAAACCTACTTTTCTAGCATTTGTAGACTTGGAGAAAGCTTTTGACAATGTTGACTGGAATACTCCCTTTCAACTTCAGAAGATGGCAGGGGTAAAACACAGGGAGCGAAAGGCTATTTCCAATTTGTGCAGAAACCAGATGGCTGTTATAAGAGTCGAAGGAAGCAGTGGTAGGGAAGGGAGTGAGACAGGGTTGTAGCCTATCGCCGATGTTATTCAATCTGTATATTGAGCAAGGAGTAAAGGAAACAAAAGAAAAATTTGGTGTAGGTATTAAAATCCATGGAGAAGAAATAAAAACTTTGAGGTTCGCCGATGACATTGTAATTCTGTCAGAGACAGCAAAGGACTTGGAAGAGCAGTTGAACGGAATGGACAGTGTCTTGAAAGGAGGATATAAGTTGAACATCAACAAAAGCAAAACGAGGACAATGGAATGAAGTCGAGTTAACTCGAGTGACGCTGCGGGAATTAGATTAGGTTCAAATGGTTCAAATGGCTCTGAGCACTATGGGACTCAACTGCTGAGGTCTTTAGTCCCCTAGAACCTAGAACTAGTTAAACCTAACTAACCTAAGGACATCACACACGTCCATGCCCGAGGCAGGATTCGAACCTGCGACCGTAGCGGTCTCGCGGCTCCAGACTGCAGCGCCAGAACCGCGCGGCCACTGCGGCCGGCAATTAGATTAGGAAATGAGACACTTAAAGTAGTAAAGGAGTTTTGCTGTATTGGGAGCAAAATAACTGATGATGGTCGAAGTACAGAGGATATAAAATGTAGACTGGAAATGGCAAGGAAAACGTTTCTGAAGAAGAGATATTTGTTAACATCGAGTATAGATTTAAGTTTCAGGAAGTCGTTTCTGAAAGTATTTGCATGGAGTGTAGCCATGTATGGAAGTGAAACATGGACGATAAATAGTTTAGACAGGAAGAGAATAGAAGCTTTCGAAATGTGGTGCTACAGCAGAATGCTGAAGATTAGATGGGTAGATCACATAACTAATGAGGAGGTATTGAATAGAATTGGGGAGAAGAGAAGTTTGTGGCACAACTTGACTAGACGAAGGGATCGGTTGGTAGGACATGTTCTGAGGCATCAAGGGATCACCAGTTTAGTATTGGAGGGCAGCATAGAGGCTAAAATTCGTAGAGGGAGACCAAGAGATGAATACACTAAGCAGATTCAGAAGGATGTAGGCTGTAGTACGTACTGGGAGATGAAGAAGCTTGCACAGCATAGAGTAGCACGGAAAGCTGCATCAAACCAGTCTCTGGACTGAAAACCACAGCAACAACTCATTTCTTCAGATTTTCTCAGATACACAACCCAAATACCAGCGCATTCCCAAATTACAAATCGATAACTAGCGAGAGAAGTACAATCAAACATGCTGAATAAAATCATTCCATACTGTATACATGGAAACTGAAGCAATGAATGAAAAGTTTTACCAGGGCGCAGATTCGAACCCAGGCCTCCTGCTGACTAAGCAAAAGCTCTAACCAGTACGCCACCCTGGCGCAGTGGCCTTGCAGCACTGTACAGACTACTATGGCATGCCTCCGTTCTCAACTCAAATTCCTATTTACGCCTCAGCCCACTTGCCATTCCACAGTATGACAGAGTCTCTCCACTCTCCACTTGTGTTGGAATACCACCTCAGCATCGAAATCCAGGTATAGATCCTTTAATCAAATGAAACCAAATGGTTCCAGACATCTACGATTATTATATGCAGAGTTAAGAGACGAATGGCGTGTGCTAGGGTACTTCAAGCCGTTCTGCAAAGCCTCTATGCTGGTGTAGTGGTTAGCGCATCTTCCTATAGAGCAGCGGGTTAGAAATCTGGCCTTGGTTCAAATCTATATTTGTCGCTTAGGTCTGCTTGTATTAATCATAGATGTTTCACACGTGGAAAGGTCTTTGGAACCATATAGTTTCTTTTTATTGAAGCACCTATGTCAAGGTTTCAGACGGGATCCCCCGCTTCTTTCGACGCTCAGGTGCTACTCCAACACAGCTGGCGAGCCTCTGGAATGTGTTCGAGTGGCCTGAGGTGTGAGTGGAAATTTTGATTGTGGGCAGAGGCATGCTAGGGTAGTCTGATCGATTTTGCAAAGCCACTGTATCAGAGTGGAGTAGCAGTTAGCTCATCTGCCTAGTGAGCAGCAGATTCCAGTTCGAATCCTGGCCGTGGTACAAATTTTCATTCGTCGCTTCACTCGGCATATATACGTCATAGATATCTGAGACTTGAAACATTCTCTGAAACCATATGGCTTCATTTGATAAAATCATTTGAGTTAACATGTTTAATACTGCGGAATCAAATGAATAATAGGCGATATACCTATCGGCACTCAACAGCCTTCTTCATCGCATGGAGACTTCTGGTTCAAGGATGTGCATTCATACCCTACTCTGTCACAGGAATAGTTTACAGGCTGCAGCAGTATGTTTCAGGTAAGGGGTAGAGGTTACGCCAATATTTTCACAGAAATTTTCAGTGGAGGTGGAATGGTTCGAGATCTGTCAATGACGAAGTTACTAAAAGTCAAATGAATTAATGATCAAGAGATGTTCTTTAGATCAACCGATCATCAGTAGGTGGGAAATTAGTTACATCAACGTATATGGTGTCGTCAATACTGCGGTGTCTGAAAACAAATTTATAAATCATGCTTCATCACTGAAGTCAGTTGCAGAATGAAGTCATGCAGTCAATGGCAAAATGGGCTGATACACTTAAATAATCTCAGTGCAGTGCATACATTCAGATTCCGCCCACCTGTGTGGAGTGCTATGTCCACATTTCACTTCACACTGCGGGAGTTAATTCAGATAAGGAAGTACAACGGGTGTGTGGAAGGTACAGCTGAATATTTGGCAGCATTGAAGTGCATTAGATCCCACAGCACATTAACAGGATGAAAATTATTGAACGATATGAAAAAACGTAAATTAGGTGCGAACTACAGCGTGAACAGACTTTATTCATCACGTTAACGTCACCACAGATATTCGGATTAAAGCTATGAGATGTTGGATACGCCTTCCATCCCTGGCGGTGATGTGGCGCAGACGAATATCGAAGTTCCGCATGACCCGCTGAAGTGTCGGAATATCGATGCTGTAGATGACCTCCTGAATGGCTGTTTTCAGATCAGCAATGGTTTTGGGGTTTTGATAGTCACTTTATGTTTAATATAGACCCACAAAAAGAAGTCGTATGTGTTCAGATCTGGAGAATATGGCGGCCAATCGAGGTCCATGCCAGTGGCCTCTGGGTACCTCAGAAGCAGAAAGCGATCGCCAAAGTTCTCCTTCACGACATCGAATACTCTCCTGTTTCCATGGGTTCAAGCTCTATTTTTCATAAACCACATTTTGTCGAAACCATAGTTACTTTTAGTAATGGGTATGAAACAATCTTCAAAAACCTTCACACACCGTTCGGTAGTCACCGTGCCATCAAGGACGTTGTCAGGTGTATATAAGACCAAATGTGATGACTGCTGTAAAGAAAACATAGGGCAGACCGGTAAGAACTTTGAAACCAGTTTCAGGTAGCACATCTACTCTCAGAGCAAAACAGCGTTTGGGGCGCATGTGGCTGCCTTAAAGCACTCAGCCACGAACATTGAACCAAATGTAGACATCCTACATAGAGCTCATAAGGGACGATTTCGCAACATTTTGGAAGAAGTTGAAATATACACCCACGAAAAGAAAGACCCACATTTAATCCTTAATGAGCAAAGCGAGTTCAATCATAACGCCTACTTTAGTATTTATGACGACTTACTGAGATGATCACTGTTGCGTACAGAAGTCCAAGCCGAAGGATGAGAGATGGTGCACGGTGAAACAGCTGCAAGATGTGTTCAGCACTAAACGTCGTTGAAGGGGCCCTCCTGCACGACCCTCTTACCCACGGCGGTAGTCATCAGACGACTGAACGGTTCGCAGTACAACACCGAAATAGCGGGAACCACGGAAGCAGACCATGGTGGAAAACAGGTCTGCACCAGCGGTATGGACATAAAAATCGCCCTTTGCTTTAGATTGTATAATATTGGTAATTTTATTCCGTACTTTAATTTTGACAAGCACAGATTTTAACCTTGACAACTACAGATTTTAATTATTTTAGAGATAAAACTAAATTAGAAAAATCTACTTAATACAGTATGTACGTACGTAATGCAACAAGTGTACCAGACGCCACCTGTCGGTAACAGTTTTATAATTAATGTATATGACGTGCATTGTGCCAACAAATTTTATGTGACGCAGCATGTGAAGGTTTGCTGTGTGTGGACGGATTACTCCTGTAACCGAAATTGCAGGTACGTTCTGGTATATTTGATGTTGATCGGATAGGATAAAAAAGGTTTACATTTGTGAAGTATTAAATCATTGTCATTATTGTTTCAGATCTGAACATGGTTCTAGAGGAACCAAATCAAAAATTTTTAAATGTGTGTGAAATCTTATGGGACTTAACTGCTAAAGTCATCAGTCCCTAAGCTTACACACTACTTAACCTAAATTATCCTACGGACAAACACACACACCCACGCCCGAGGGAGGACTCGAACCTCCGCCGGGACCAGCCGAAGAGTCCAAGACTGCAGCGTCGCAGACCGCTCGGCTAATCCAGCGCGGCTCTAGAGGAACCGAAACCGGTCATGTGAATAAACATTTTTGCAATCAAGACGGATTATATGTAGCATTATTCTTGACTAACGTCAACTCCCCACATCCGATCCCAAAGGCAACTAACCCTCACGGTCTCTACAGCGTGTATCTAAAGCAAACCTGAGTTGCAGCCTCACAGAGGCGCTACTAACGGCACTCTTATGCGACTGGAGCGAAATATGAAATGACATCATTCTTCAGATGTAGAAACGCACCTATCACTTTTAGTTTGGGTCGAAAAATTCCTTCTTGGTGTTGCGATTTCTTCCGTCAATGTATTTTGAAAGACGAATATTAACTTGTAAGCAACCATCAAGAAGTTCCAAGTACGATCCTGTTAAATGCCTGCATAATTTCGACTTTTAAATCATTTTCTTGAATGAAAAACACTTGAGTACACATTTTTCCTTTCTGTGAGAGTAAAGATATGGTACCGGGTTTCGCGGCTAAGCTTTCCCACAATTGTTGGCGCCCTTGAATTGCGGCTTGAGATGACGTGCGACCACTCCAGTTTCAAGAAGACTGGAATACTTCTCAATAACTTAAGCAGCATAACTGTTAAGCACTGCAAATTGTTGCGGCTGTTTAGGGGCACGCCAGTGATCACCTACATCTACATCTACATGACTGTTTCCCATTTCATAATTAAATGCACGGCAGGGTGTTTAGCAAACTACACCCAAGCAATTCCTCAACCGTACCACTCAAAACAGCCATCGTTTCTCCCTTTCTAGTTGGGTGGCAACAAAGTATTTTTACATAAGAGGGAGGATGTTGGTGTACGAAATTTCGTGAAAAGATTTTGCCGTAACGAAAAACTTCTTTGTTTTAATAATTAGAACCCCGACTTCCATATCATATACATGAGACCCTCTCGCCTGTTTCGTGATAATGCTAAATGACCTGTGCCTAGCCGGCCGGAGTGGCCGAGCGGTTAAAGGCGCTACAGTCTGGAACCGCACGACCGCTACGGTCACAGGTTCGAATCCTGCCTCGGGCATGGATGTGTGTGATGTCTTTAGGTTAGTTAGGTTTAAGTAGTTCTAAGTTCTAGGGGACTTATGACCACAGCAGTTGAGTCCCATGGTGCTCAGAGCCATTTGAACCATTTGACCTGTGCTTATCTGGACTTTTTCGATATTTTCCGTCGGTTCTATATGATGCGGATTCAACGCTGCGCAGCGTACTCCAGAAGGGCATGGGCAAGCGTCGTGCAGGCAGCGTCTTTAGTAGACCTGTTGCATGTTGCAGGTGTTCTGGCAATGAATCGCAGCCTTTGGTTTGCTTTCCCCACAACATTATCTATGTTATCGTTCCACATTGAGTTAGTCGTAATGGTAATCCCTAAGTACTTATCTGAATTTACAGTCATTTGTCATTTATCGGGTAGCCGAAATTTAGTGGATTGCTTTAGTACTCATGCGGATGGCATCAGACATTCCATTGTTTATAGTGAAAAGGCACTTTTCACTCCATACAGATGTTGTTGTTGTTGTTGTGGTCTTCAGTCCTGAGACTGGTATGATGCAGCTCTCCATGTTACTCTATCCTGTGCAAACTTCTTCATCTCCCAGTACCCACTGCGACCTACATCCTTCTGAATCTGCTTAGTGTATTCATCTCTTGGTCTCCCCCTACGATTTTTACCCTCCACGCTGCCTTCCAATACTAAATTGGTGATCCCTTGATGCCTCAGAACATGTCCTACCAACCGATCCCTTCCTCTAGTGAAGTTGTGCCACAAATTCCTCTTCTCCCCAATTCTGTTCAATACCTCCTCAAGAGTTAGTGATCTACCCATCTAATCTTCAGCATTCTTCTGTAGCACCACATTTCGAGAGCTTCTATTCTCTTCTTCTCCAAAGTATCTATCGTCCATGTTTCACTTCCATACATGGATACACTCCATACAAATACTTTCAGAAACGACTTCCTGACACTCAATTCTATACTCGATGTTAACAAATTTCTCTTCTTCAGACACGCTTTCCTTGCCATTGCCAGCCTACATTTTATATCCTCTCTACTTCGACCATCATCAGTTATTTTGTTCCCCTAATAGCAAAATTCCTTTGCCACTTTATGTGTTGCGGTCCCTAATCTAATTCCCTCAGCATCACCCGAGTTAACTGGACTACATTCCATTATTTTTGTTTTGCTTTTGTTGATGTTCATCTTATATCCTCTTTCAAGACACTGTCAATTCCGTTCAACTGCTCTTCCAAGTCCTTTGCTGTCTCTGACAGAATTACAATGTCATCGGTGAACCTTAAAGTATTTATTTCTTTTCCATGAATTTTACTACCTACTCCGAATTTTTCTTTTGTTTCCTTTACTGCTTGCTCAATATACAGATTGAATACCATCGGGGAGACGCTACACACCTGTCTCACTCCCTTCCAAACCACTGCTTCCCTTTCTTGTCCCTCCACTCTTATAACTGCCATCTGGTTTCTGTACAAATTGTAAATAGCCTTTCGCTTCTTGTATTTTTCCCCTACCCCCTTCAGAATTTGAAAGAGGGTATTCCAGTCCACATTGTCAAAAGCTTCCTCTAAGTATACAAATGCTAGAAACGTAGGTTTGCCTTTTATTAATCTAGCTTCTAAGATAAGCCGTAGGGTCAGTATTTCCTAACGTGTTCCAACATTTCTACGGAATCCAAACTGATCTTCCCCGAGGTGGGCTTCTACCAATTTTTCCATTCGTCTGTAAAGAATTCGCGTTAGTATTTTGCAGCTGTGACTTATTAAACCGACAGTTTGGTAATTTTTGCTTCTGTCAACACCTGATTTCTTTGGGATTGGAATTATTACATTCTTCTTGAAGTCTGACGGTATTTCGCCTGTCTCATACATTTTGCTCACCACATAGTAGAGTTTCATCAGGACTGGCTCTCCCAAGACTGTCAGTAGTTCTAATGGAATGTTGTCTACTCCCGAGGCCTTGTTTCGACTTAGGTCTTTCAGTGTTCTGTCAAACTCTTCACGCAGTATCATATAACTACCATTTCGTCTTCATCTACATCCTCTTCCATTTCCATAATATTGTCCTCACGTACATCTCCCTTGTATAGACCCTCTATATACTCCTTCCACCTTTCTGCTTTCCCTTCTTTGCTTAGAATTGGGTTTCCATCTGAGATCATGATATTCATACAAGTGGTTCTCTTTTCTCGAAAGGTCTCTTTAACTTTCCTGTAGGCAGTATCTATCTTACCCCTAATGAGATAAGCCTCTACATTCTTACATTTGTCCTCTAGCCATGTCTGCTTAGCCATTTTGCACCTCCTGTCGATCTCATTTTTGAGACGTTTATATTCCTTTTTGCCCACTTCATTTACTGCATTTTTATATTTTCTCCTTTCATCAATTAAATTCAATATTTCTTCTGTTACCCAAGGATTTCTACTAGCCCTCGTCATTTTACCTACTTGATTCTCTGCTGCCTTCACTATTTCATCCCTCAAAGTTACCCATCCTTCTTCTACTGTATTCCTTTCCCCCAATCTTGTCAGTTGTTCCCTTATGCTCTCCCTGAAACTCTGTACAACCTCAGGTTTAGTCATTTATCCAGGTCCCATCTCCTTAAATTGCCACCTTTTTGCAGTTTCTTCAGTTTTAATCTACAGTTCATAACCAATATATTGTGGTCAGAGTCTACATCCGCCCCTGGAAGTGTCTTACAATATAAAACCTGGTTCCTAAATCTGTGTCTTACCATTATATAATATATCTGAAACCCGTCAGTATCTCCAGGTTTCTTCCATGTATACAACCTTCTTTTATGATTCTTGAACCAGGTGTTAGCTATGATTAAGTTATGCTCTGTGCAAAATTCTACTATGTGGCTTCCTCTTTCATATCTTACCCCCAGTCCATATTCACCTACTACGTTTCCTTCTCTTCCTTTTCATACTATCGAATTCCAGTCACCCATGTATATTAAATTATCGTCGTCCTTCCCTATCTGAGTAATTTCTATTATCTTATCATACATTTCTTCAATTTCTTCGTCATCTGCAGAGCTAGTTGGCATATAAACTTGTACTACTACAGTAGGCGTGGGCTTCGTGTCTATCTTGGCCACAATAAGGCGTTCGCTATGCTGTTTGTAGTAGCTTACCCGCACTCCTATTTTTTTATTCGTCATTAAACCTCTTACTGCATTACCCCTATTTGATTTTGTATTTATAACCCTGTATTCACCTGACCAGAAGTCTTGTTCCTCTTGCCACCGAAGTTCGCTAATTCCCACGATATCTAACTTCAACCTATCCATTTCCCTTTTTAAATTTTCTAACCTACCTGCCCGATTAAGGGATCTGACATTCCACACTCCGTTCCGTAGAACGCCAGTTTTCTTTCTCCTGATACAGATACTTTGCCTAAATCATTTTGGAAATTAGTTTTGATGATCTGAAGTGACAGGAGACGGAAAATCACATTTTCTGCAAGCTATGCAAACCGTCTGTATGGATTAGGAACAGCAGAAGGCCTATAACACTTCCTTGGAATGCCAGATCTCATTTCAGTTTTACTGGATGACATTCCGACAATTACTACGAATTGTGACCGTTTTGACAGGAAATCACGAATACAGTGGTAAAATGAGATTATATTCGGTAGGCACGCATATTTTTTAGAAGTCGTTTGTTAGGGAAGGTATTAAAACCCTTCTGAAAATCTAGATATGTTGAATATACTCTGTGGATAGCACTCATTACTACGGGTGAATTACGAGCTGGTAGCGTTTAACAAGAACGACATTTTCTTAATCCATGCAGATTATTTGTCAATAAGTCGTTTTCTTCGAGGTAATTCATGATGTTCGAACCCAATGTGGTATCACAGGCACCGTTCTTGGAATGTCCGCATCAGACCTTACAAATGCGAGTTTTTCGAGGTCAGTGTGAGTGCGTTTCCAAGGAGTCGGGCAACAGGAGCCTTGAGCACGGAAGCGTGCAGAGAGAATCTTCACTGGAACGAAGTCTTGTTGAAGATTGTGGCAGCCAACAGCCTTACCTCACAAGCCTAAAATAAGTAAGTTACTTCCTTAATTTAGTCTCTGACTAGCGTACAAGGGGATGGTACGAACTGCCTCTCACCGGTATGATTCGTATTGACATGCTCGTATTGTAGGCTACGACTAGGACTTCAACATGTGTGACTTTTTTAAGGCGCAGCTCTCAATCGTCTTCGAGAAAATCAATTCTGAAAATTTTACGTGGGCTTATACAATTTTTACCATCGCAAACTTTCATTCAAGGAGAACGCAGCCGAACTCGTCAGTTAGACTGGATCAAATTTCGCTCTCGATGCTACTTTTTTGTGAGTTATTGCATCAGTATTATATGTTATGCTACTAAATGCGTGATACACAACGAAACTGTGAGATGAACTATTACTTTTTACGCATATGAAAAAATTAGTGTGCAATAAACACATTGAAGAAAACCATGGACACGAAAAACTGCGGTGTTCATTACATCGGCTGTATGTCGCGATAGTAATGGTTCTTCATGTTTGTGTTATCAGTATCATCCTGATTTGTGCAGTACTGCGTATGTTACACATTATGGTTGTCACAAATGTATATACAACTAGATAAATCTAAGGACTACACTAAGTTAATTGAAAGTATTGTTTTATCCTTTCTTCATTTCCAATCTACCTGAGAGAAAAAAACTTTTTTTGTCTTTTCTTCGTGTTAAACATTAGGAGAATAGTAAATCAATGATTAAATATCCATACTTTTCAAAAATGGTTCAAATGGCTTTGAGCACTATGAGACTTAACTGCTGAGGTCATCAGTCCCCTAGAAATTAGAACTACTTAAACCTAACTAAGGACATCACACACATCCATGCCCGAGGCAGGATTCGAACCTGCGACCGTAGCGGTCGCGCGGTTCCAGACTGTAGCGCCTAGAATCGCTTGGCCACTCTGGTCGGCTCCATGCTTTTCACGGTCATAAGAAATATCTTGTTAAAATCGCTTGTGAAATGAAAAAGAAACTACCACCGGCACTATTGGTTACAGAGAGTTAGCGTTCATGAAACTAAGCGCTTACTTTCTCAACTGCGGACTTTGTAAATAGTACCGACCTCACAAAGCATACAGGACAAGTATGCTTATAATTTTCGAATTCGATTTTCTCGAATACGGTTGACAGTTGCTTCTTCCTGTTTAAGTCCTACTAATGCCCTACGCACCCTGTGAATATGAGTCAACTAGTTGAGGGGATGTTCGTACTGTAGAAAGGTATTTTCAAAGGACTTAAAAAGATTTTTTAATAACGTAATCAGAGATTTGTTTTTCTGGAAAATTACGCTTGGTCAAAAGCAAAGTAGTGTTACCACGTCCGGAGGCTGTAACTTCTATTTACTTACGGGTGTGAAAATCTTTAATCTTGGGGTGTTGACATGAAAACCATATCCACTTTTTCGATTCTCGTATACAGTGTAAAATTTTCGGTTCAACCACGAGCAAGACCAACAGTGGTATGCTCTCCAGGATGTACGAGGTGCATTCACGTTCTAAGGCCTCCGATTTTTTTTCTCCGGACGGGTAAGAGATAGAAACATGCACATCGTTTTAAGATCAGGCCGCGTTCATTGTCAATACGTCCCAGATATGGCAGTACCGTACGGCAGATGGAATTTTACCGACAGCGGCGAGAATGAGAACTGTTTTAAATACTTAAAATGGCGACGTTTTCCTTACTTGAACAGCGTGCAATCATTCGTTTTATGAATTTTCGTGGTGTGAAACCAATTGAAATTCATCGACAGCTGAAGGAGACATGTGGTGATGGAGTTAGGAATGTGTCGAAAGTGGGTTCGTGGGTGCGACAGTTTAATGAAGGCAGAACATCGTGTGACAACAAACCGAAACAACCTCGGGCTCGCACAAGCCGGTCTGACGACATGATCGAGAAAGTGGAGAGAATTGTTTTGGGGGATCGCCGAATGACTGTTGAACAGATCGCCTCCAGAGGTGGCATTTCTGTGGGTTCTGTGCACACAATCCTGCATGACGACCTGAAAATGCGAAAAGTGTCATCCAGGTGGGTGCCACGAATGCTGACAGACGACCACATGGCTGCCCGTGTGGCATGTTGCCAAGCAATGTTGACGCACAACGACAGCATGAATGGGACTTTCTTTTCGTCGGTTGTGACAATGGATGAGACGTGGATGCCATTTTTCAATCCAGAAACAAAGTAATAGTCAGCTAAATGGAAGCACACAGATTCACCGCCACCAAAAAAATTTCGGGTAACCGCCAGCCGCCAGGAGTGGTGGAAGTGGAGAGAGAGATGTCAGAGTTTCGAGAGGTTGCTATAAGCGGACGATCTGGACGTGTGTCCGCCAGGAAAAGGAAATTTATAGAGATGGATGTCATGAATGACTTTTGAACACCGTTAAGGTGAATATATTGTTTGTTCTCTACCAAAATTTTTCATTTGCTAACTATGCCTATCAGTAGTTGGTGCCTTCAGTAGTTAGAATCTTTTATTTAGCTGGCAGTATTGGCCCTCGCTGTATTGCAGTAGTAAGTCAGATTGCGTTGCGCTAAAAAAAAATATTGTGTGTCAGTTTAGTGATGATCAGAGTAAGTAAAGAGAGAAATGTCGGAGTACGTTCAGTTTTGTTCAGCTGTTTGAAAATCATATAACGTAAGAGTTTTATCAGCACAGTCATTCATAATTTTTCTAAGGACGCTACAAGGGGAATAGGTAAACATACGAACCGAAACTAAGTTATGTACTTACTTACATTTGGCACAGAAAAGTAGCAATGTGAGCGAATGCTTCTTCTGATACCAGTAGAGTGGTTATTGGTGACGTTATCTTGTTACAATTTGATAATTTTCCGCATCTGTTACGTCATTGAACTCCTAGAAGACACCGCCCAGTGTCACAGGAAAGGTTTACAGTTCCATAATAGCTAAAAATAACCTGTTACTTGTGATCTTCAGAAGAGTTGAAGTCCTGTGTTTTTTGAACTTGCCAAAATCGTTTCGGGCATGTCCAAAGTAGCCTATCTTAGCTGTTTCACCCTATACAACAGGCCAATGGTTCCCATTCATGACACCCACTCTCCTCACCAAATGACATCGCTGCGGAAACAATGTAAGACTTCAGAGGTGGTATGATTTTGTTCACAACAATCGATGCATTATTAGGTAGTGTGTCTACGAATTATATATGAATACTTTAGTTCTGTACACCGTGATTTCCTATTTTATGTCTGAATAATTTATCTTAAAATTTCTTGCCACGCACAGGGGCGAAGTAAAGTGTTTCCAGAGAACTTGAAAAGCAATTGGAAGAGCAAATCCTTACATTTGAATGCATGATGTTAATTAAACGTATCGAACGTAAGAAAACTTGCGTTCGACGTTGCTGAAGGAAACGTATTGCCCCTTAATTTCGATACATGGGAAGTCAATGCTGGCAGAATGTAGTCAGAAGGAACAGATCCATGAAATATCGCCGATCCTAGGAAAACGATGAACGCTTCAAGCAAAACTGCCAAGGCCTAAACTAGAGGCTGCGTGCTGAAAAGCACTGCATGATAAACAAAACAAAAAAAAAGCTAACCGAAGCAGAGAAGAAGAAGAAGTATATAACTACACATCCACCTACGAAAAGGAACTATCTTCGAGACTCTGCGGAGGAGGCATCACAGAAACTGGTTCGTAAAACAGACAAATGGTATAGCGAGGAAGATCGTATGGAAGAAATGATATGCCGCATGAAACGCAAAACGTGGATATAAGTAAGGGGGGCAACCTTAGGGAGAGAAGGAAAATGATGTGTTGCAATGCCTGTAAACAATGACATAAGAACTACAATATGCAACACTTCCTTCAATTTAGACCAGTACATACCTTTCAGCTCAGAGTTATAATTTATAAGGTGGTACAATTTATGAACCCACTTGTACAAGTAATGAAACAGATTCCTAATTTATACCACTTCCAGATGTTTAGAAAGTTAAGAGTGGTGTGTTTATTTTCGAAGAATTTCCGGTCTTTGAATAAGATACCAGGGACAAGACCCTGTACTTGAGAATGGCAATATATAAGTAATTTTGTAACTTACTCTTCAGGATGTAATCAACAACATTTCCAAAGTGGTCGAATTTGGCCACACTGTCCTACTTGTTTAAACTACGAATAATGTTCCTCTACTAACATTATTATTTGCTACTGGACTTCCTTTTACATTAAAGCCTAGTTTCTTTTTCTAGAAAAAGAGAGTGTTTGTACCTGGATACCGTACAGGTGTATCACAACTGTATAATGTAAGGAGCCCGGATAAGTTCGTACACATGTTTTGACTGTTAGAAGGTGGCATTACGAATGTAGCGTGTTTAGAACTCTGTGAATAGCAGACCGTCATTTGGCTTTTGCAGGTGAAAACGGTTACATCTTACGTAACTCATTGTAGACATGTTGCAAGGTGCGTGGAGGTGACGTGAATGCAGCCATCATCCACAACTTGTGCTTAATGTCTAAGAACAGGCAGACAGGGTGGTGCGCTGTTGAACACGTATCACGGTGCTTTCAAAAGAAGGTCAGCAACTGCCACCTTTGAACTTTCACCTCTTCCCGAAAACGGAAAACTTTGCTTATACTTTCGTGGATCGTAGCTGAGTCTATTGCTGGAAACCCTTGGACTAAAAGTGAATTGTGTGCGTACACGTGGTGGCAGTAAATTGCAGGCTAGCAATATAAATTGAATATAACTGCCAAAATGAACCCTCGAAGACACTTATCTCTGAACTCCGCAGTAAATTTATGTCCAGCAGCATACAAAGCTGGTGTCTGTAGGAAGATGGCAACGCCCGATGACTGTTGCAGAATACTGATAACCCGAGGCGGATCGATAATTGATGCACGAGCTGCTAGTTGAATATGATCGTATGTAAGTGTATTCTCATTAATCTAAAAATACTGCTACTAGAATACACCACAGCAACAAATCATAGCCAAACGCTGACAACGGTGAAGTACTTTGAAGTAACCCTCCAGAGTGCCTCTCCCACTACAGTAAACATTTGCTTATTTCATGACCCATTTTCTCAAGGACTGCGAATTGCAACTGGATGAGATATTTGTAGGCTATTACCTGTTAAAATATCTGCATCAGTTTCAGAGCGCAATTCCAGATCGGTTTCCGCAATTTGTACATTTTCTATTTTCATGTTAGTAAACTCGTTCCATTCATCGTTAAGCACTACATTACTAACTTTCTTTGTAGTCACTTTAGAGATCTTTCCGGTTTTCATCATAACATTTGCGTATCTCAGACATATTTTACAAATATTGAGAGTAACTTCGGTCTCAAAAAACATCTGCTAGGTAAAAATACCCAACTCAGGAATGCGGGTACAACAATGTAAAGAGACACATGCCATTGCTGACAAGACGTCATAACGTCAGCCATCTTATGGCTTACAGTCGTGTAATCTCATTAAGAAGGCCAAAATTTAAAACTGAAGATACTGTTATCTAGTGACTTGGACGAAAATTCCAGTATTACGTGCTGTAAGCGTAATGAGAAACTAAAATTACACGCAGCATATTGCCCTTACCTCAAATAGTGATGCGTTGACATTCTCAAATTGTTTCCTGGATTTTACGAATTGAATTCAATATCTCCAGTAATTAATTTTTTCCCTTTTTGTTGTTTACTTCTTCTTTCCATTTAAATGTAAATTCTCCGCTGAGATATGGCATATGCAACACTAGAAAAACAAACACCATTAGATGCTTGTAAGTTTCTTCGTGGTCTCACAATTTATAATAGCTCCTTCCGTTTATTAAGTTGTTAATATTGGTTGTAGTGAACATGGAAGACAGAAGAGAGAAAGCGAGGTTATACTGATGATATGAAGAAAATCGTTGAAGCCTATGTTGTCGCCCTATCGTTAACAAGATGATGCGCGACCTTTGAACGATGATAGACAGTTTAGTGGGTCAGAACCCACTTTGAAATAAAATGACGCTTATAATTCGGTATCGGACTTCTTTACCATGAAACTGAACGAAGATAGCCATGGTTTTTTGGAACGCACTATGGACGCTTAAGTATGCGACATTGGTGGCCGATCCATTGCAACATTGTATTAAGACGACCAACCACGACTAATGCTGACAAACATTAAAAAGTATGAGAGAAAGAGTAAATAATACAAATGAATAAAGGAAATGTTCAGTATAATGTAATTGAATAGTTAAATGAACAGCGTAAGACCCAAACTTTCATTCCATCCATTCACGGAAACAGCTACTATAGAAGAGAGTGGAAGGCAGAACTGAGGCACTAGCATTTGTCCTAAAAATTAACTGACAACTAAAAGAAGTCAAATGGTTCAAATGGCTCTGAGCACTATGGGACTTAACTTCAGAGGTCATCACTCCCCTAGAATTTAGACCTACTTAAACCTACCTAACCTAGGGACATGACACACATCCATGCCCGAAGCAGGATTCGAAAGTGCGACCGTAGCGGTCGCGCGGTTCCAGACTGTAGCGCCTAGAACCGCTCGGCCACACCGGCCGGTGAAAAGAAGTCGTAGGACATATATTCAAGATTAAACTGCCTCTGAGACTGGAAGTTGTGTTGATGACCATAAATTTTAGGATTACAGCAGCCCCTCTCGTTAAACAGGTTTTTACGTGTCGATTGTTATATTGGTGAACTCTGATTCTGGCATTAATAAGTTTTTACTGGATTGTTACCCTAGTTCCAGCGATAGCGTTTGAGTGCCCAAACGATTTTTATTTTTGGAACTTGAGGCAGCTGAGAATGTGGTCCACTTTGTTGCTGTTAATATTGAGACTCATGTGTAGTGAACTTCTTTGCACTGTTACGGACTATGACCAACAGCGAGAAACTGCTTTCGCTTTAGAATTTAGTGATTAATGGACTGTAAGTCAACTAAGCATACTCGTGATCTATGTACATTGTTCCGCTGCACTGCATTAACTATTATTAATGGCTGGCTATTTTCATCTGAATCCGCCGATTTGCGGTACCACCAATAGTAAACGTGCGGATTAATTGCAGTAAAAGTTTACTGGAAACAAAGGATAACTATGCTCTTTCGATAATTTAATTAATCCCATGGGCTTTATGCATATAGTTTATTTATTTATAAATAATTTTGTTAACTTGCCTTCTAAATTGTAATGGTCTTACAGTGTGTGTTTTAGTAAATGCATGGTCTTTGGAACCCTGGTATACAACAGACCCATACGACACTGAAACGAGCGCAGATAACGGTCCACGTTACGCACAGCCCACACCAGTAGTGGCATTTAAAACCACAGTTACAGTCATCTCTGACTATCTTTTCTCTAAAATTGTCTGTAAGATAGATTCAGATCGTTCCGGTTGCCTGTCATAGGTGGCCGTATTCGTGGAAAAGTTGAGCGCAGTAGTTGGCTACGTCAGAATCTTTGAGATCTGAAAGAGACAGCTTTTGGTAGACGAGGTGTCTGACATTTGATTCTGGTTGTATGTGGAGCGCAGATCTATGTTTATTTTCAGAGACACACTTGCAATCCTAGCTGTTGTTTTATCTCAAATGTACCAAGAACGCACATACTTTTTGGAGAAACATGATTACTATTATTTCACGCCATTCGTTGTGCTACTGGCTCCTTTTTCGAAGTGTTGGATACTCGTCACAGATGTGTCAGTTTAAATTAACGTTTATTGACCACTAATGCAGCACTGCTCTTATTAATGACTGTTACTTACGTCAAAGAAGATCTAAACTTCAAAGTGGCGTTCAATAAGTAATGCAACGAATTTTTGTGGGATGGTTTCATTAAGGATTCCAACACACGGTATTATTCCCCAGCCGGCCGAAGTGGCCGTGCGGTTAAAGGCGCTGCAGTCTGGAACCGCAAGACCGCTACAGTCGCAGGTTCGAATCCTGCCTCGGGCATGGATGTTTGTGATGTCCTTAGGTTAGTTAGGTTTAACTAGTTCTAAGTTCTAGGGGACTAATGACCTCAGCAGTTGAGTCCCATAGTGCTCAGAGCCATTTGAACCATTTTTTTTTATTATTCCCCACTCTTCTGACTACAGAACCCTATATTTCAACATAATCACCGTTAAAAGACCTTACGCCACCTTGCTGTGACGTCCTGAATGTCCGCATGGTACCACTCCATTGGCCCACTTCGCAGCCAACGCCTTGCTGCATTAGCAACCTCTCCATCATACACATACTGCTTACAGCGGAGTGCATCCTCTATTGGGCCAAATATATGTAAGATACCATCTATAGGAGGGATGAGATAGAACGGGGCACTGAAGTTTTCTGAGTTCCTCTCGGGTATGCAAATTTGTGTAAAGCCTTGCGTTTTCATGGAAAAGGGAACGTTCTTGTGAATTTTTGTGGCAACGAAGAAGCTAGTCGTTTCTTCAGTTTCCTGATGCTTGCTGTGAACAACAACAGAACTGAGCGTAGAGTATCATCGTTGTATCCCTCTACTGTAATGTTGCTACGGATGACACAGATGACAACCAAAGCGGTACTTATCTGAAAAGAAATAGCACCCCAGACCATAATCACTCCTGGCCGTCGAGCCGTATGGCGGGCGACAGTCACAATGGTATCCCGCCGCTGTCCGGGAGGTCTCCGCACACGCCTCTGCCCTATAATCTCATTACCCAGAGTGGAATCGTCGTCAGTGGTAAGTTACACTTCGAACTGAGACCACCGATGACCAACGAAGACGAGTCTGGAGACGTCCTGTACAGCAGTGAGATATAAGCCTGACTGTCGGCTACATCCAAGGATCTTGGTCTGGGGTGCTATTTCGTATCACAGCAGGGCCCTTTAAGTTGTCATATGCGGCATCTTTACTGCACAGCGGTGCGCTGACGATATTGTACGCCTCGTTTTGTTGTTCTTCATGACCAGCCATCCTGGGCTTATATTTCAGCAAGATAATGCCCACCTGCATGCGGCAAGAGCTGCTACTGCTTGTCTTCGTCTTTACCATACCCAAACTTGGCCAGAAAGTTCGCCGGTTCCCTTCGCAATTGAAAACTTTTAGCTCATTATGGACACGGCCCTCCAACCTTCTCGAATTCTAGACAATCTAACGTGCTAGGTGGACAGAATATGGCACGATACCCTCATGAGGACATCCAACAATTCTGTTAATCAATGTTAAACCGAATAACTGCTTACGAAACGGCCAGAGATAGACCATCGCGTTACTAACTTGCTCAGTTGTGAGGCCGTTTCTCTCGAATAAATCATCCATTTTCTTCAGAAACGCAAACCTTTGTCCGTCTACAAACGTGCATAACATCTACCGATTTCCATCCCATTCTGACTTCATCATTATTGTTTTTAAGTGAAATAACAAACATAAAACTTGAGAACAGACATACAGTATTGCTGTTGAACGACCAATGAGTTTTTCCTCCAGCACTATTTGTGGATGCAGCAAGAACAGCTAAAGGGGAAACTTCGTTCATCCACCACCCCAACTCCATGCTGTTCAGTAATATTTTTTCTACCATAAAGTTCATCCTTAAATACCGTGAAAATTATTAAAACACCCGTGTTTCTTTGCTATGTAGCACCTAGAGGCATATTATCAATATTGTGCAGTAAGATCCGTAATATTCAACCCCTAAACCAAACCATAATCATTATAATTCTGATATTAATCTATGAATCTATCATCATTTAATTATTGTGTATTTTATGACCTTGATGTATTCCAAATTATCGCCTTGATAGTTGAATTTTCTTTCCACGATCATATGAAAAATATATTTGAAATAATAACTGTAAAACAGGCTTATAATCTTAAAGGGGCATCCTTCTTGTTGTATCGGTTTTTTACTTTTTCTTAGTGTATATGCATTCTGCGTATGCCTGAGGAGTACCTCTGTAAAAGCTATGACTATTGCATCTTCCGCATATTTTAAAGTGCACTAACCCATCCTCCGGTGCAGTTTCAAAACTGTTGACAGATTTACTGCCGAAATATGAGTTGAAGGAATGGAACTTCTGCTGCTCCAACCTTGAAATCTAATCGACAGTCCGTGTCCAGTCTTCTGAGTAAACATAACCAAGTGCCTATCTTTTCCTCTCTCAGTGGCCTTTGAAACACAACCTACTGGACTCAACTTGAAATTTCAGCAATCTGATTGGCTATTCCTTGACGTGCATTAGTCCAACTGTTGCAGGCAACTCTCTGGGTACTCAGCAGACTATCACAAACAAAAGACACAGGTATGCTCCCTAGGAAGTACAGGGTCATACACTAGACTACCATAGTTAAGAAGGAGGTCCTTGATGGATTTAATATCAGGCTCGAAGAAGCTACTGGACTGGAAGAATAATCGCCCATAGAATAAATAATTATGGTTCAAATGGCTCGGAGCACTGTAGGACTTAACATCTGTGGTCATCATTCCCCTAGAACTTAGAACTACTTAAACCTAACTAACCTAAGAACATCACACACATCAATGGCCGAGGCAGGATTCGAACCTGCGACCGTAGCGGCCACGTGGTTCCAGACTGACGCGCCCAGAACCGCACGGCCACACCGGCCGGCTAAGTAATTATGATTTTACTTTCTCGTGTGCCCAAGAGGGTGTAAGGATGAGGCAGGCATCTTTAAATTTTTTTTCGCGGTATTCGGGTTACAATATTTCTGATACATTTTTTGCACCTTCTACTTTACTTATCGGGAACGAGTCTTTCCTCAGAATCAAATGAAGTGAAAAATTATCATCAGAAGTTTCGTAGTGCATGTTTTCTCTGAGCTGTTCTTACTGCTCTATGTCTATCGTGAATCACACAAAAATACTGAAGAAATTCCTGTGATGATGTATCAATTGGCCTCAGTAAATAGAACAGTTTATTCAGAGACTGAGAGTGGAGAGATTGAAAGATAGTTGATTACTTTCACACTCACAACATTGTTCTCTTGTCTGAGAAGTAACATAATTTGGATGAAAAGATTAAATCTGTTTCTCACCATAGTTCATATGGTAAAGGAATTTTTTCAGGGACATCTGCAGATGAGACTTCGATATTGCGATTTAAATATATGAATTACAGAACGTCTGTTATATTAACTTGTTTCCTGATGAATTTCTCTCTGTGTATTGACATTTTCAGTTGTTAGAAATATTTTCTAGGATTTATGAAGAGATCACACCCACGCTACAATTGGAAAGTGACACAAATATTTTCTTTGCACTTGAAAATAATTATTTATACTCCTCAATTAAACTTCGGTGAGCTAGCAGAGTGTAGCGTCATGGGGCATCCATTACTATTCATTCATCTTTCAGTTGTCGAAACTGTCGGAGCTTCAATGCTAATTACAGATAAATAATATCATTGCATCACCCGCAACCAACAGCTGTCAACAGCAAACAAAACAAAAAAAAAAAAAAAAACAAAAAAAAAATTGAGCTTCTGGCGTTGTATCAGTCTTTCTGAAGCGCTACCACAAGTAATTTATTTTTAAATTTTACTTTATAGCATAGTGCTCGTTCCTCTTAAAGATCCGATTCTCATTTTAATTCTGGTAAATTTTCTTCGAACATAAAATGCGTATATATTACTTAAAGATTTTCCAGTTATTTTAAATTATTTATTACAAAATTTGACCCCAGAACATGTGTCAGTTGATTCCGATCCCACTAAAATCTATAACTTCATCATAATCGTAGTCTGATTAGCCAGACATGTAAGAAACTTCTTCATCATTAGATTATCGACCTTCTGTGTCAATACTGAATACCAAGAAATGTGAACACCGTTATGTTAATTTCTGTCGGTGGCACAATGAAACTATAGTTGTCTTCGAAGGTTTTGAGGTAACTCTCACTGCTGTGATGTAGAGTAGGGCATACCATCTAATTTCTAAACATTATTCATGTAGATTTGTTGACGATATTGAAATAAAGTTTTTGACAATTGATTATATCCAAAGAGATGATTACTTTCCTGACTGGTTTTTAATCGTAACTTTGGTCTATCAGAAAATGAAGTAATCGAAAACGTTTGGAAATACGAAATTCTAGTTTCTTAAATGAAACACGACAGCTTTATGAAACGAATCGTACGTCGATAAAAAAAACGTACGTTGCTGGAGAGAAACGTTTCGCATAACGAGGCTAGGAAAGGGACAAACATAAGAGCCAATATTGCTCGCAATGATGGGTTCGTCTATGTGACAGTTATGTGTGGCGTTAATTACATTATCACGCCATTGCTATAGTTTCGAGTGATCTATAGCGTTATGAATCAACGTCACAGGAGATGACAGGGTGCTTTCATGAAGGAATAATTTTATTATCCATTTCCCATCCAGGATGAAAAGGACGATTAGACTGAAGCAACATGTAATAATTAGAAATAAGCGAACCCTTAAATGTTTATGTCGAGACATGTCTGTCATTCCCTAACTCAATACACGTCGATCTTTTCAAATAAGGTGATCCAAGGAGATCACTTAGTACCCACGTGAGACAGTGTTTGAACTGCGGTCCTGCTGAACAGATAACCAACGTACTGAGCAGTACTGAAACCCCGTACCCTTTCCATGCATTTCTCTGAAATGGGAATAAGATTCACTATTCATCCGAAGAAGAAATAATAGTTGCCTTACCGCACTCGCGGTCGAACAGGTGACTATTTTTAAATGAGCAGTCGGCGATCACTATATAAACCTCGGCCTAATGTGAAAGCACCGTATCGCATTTCACTTGTAAATGGGTACGAGAGGCGTGGCGGAGTGCTCCACGCCGGCGTCTCCCTGTGAAGTGGAAAACGTTGTCGGTTCTGACTTAAACAACAGCCACCGACCGGTAGCACCCTAGCGGCGTACCTTGTCCTCAGTGGAATCTTCTTCTACAGTGACATAAAAGGCAAGTACATGTTGCTGGTTGTTTTGCTGAAGTGATATGAACTGATGACTGACGTGCTCCCATGCTAAAATTTATGCGATGGCGTTCATTGTCTAAAAGAAATACGATTTTGCTTCGTGGTGGATGTTCCTACAGATCTTAACACTTAAATCGAATTTGCTTCTCATACCACAGTATGTAATGCCCAACATTTACGAGTAAATATCGACGCAATTACAAAATACTGAGACTGTGAAATGATAAATTAAATGTAATTTATTTCGTATACAACTGTGGGCTATACATATTGCTGTTGTTCTTTAATGTCGACAGGTCTGTAATTATTTGATTACACAGGACTGCAATAAAATAATTTTTGAAAGTTGTTTGGAATTTAAAAACTGACTTTTACGTACTTTTCAGCGCAGATTTCGAAAATGCAATCCATTTTTTTCTATCACGTCAGGTATTTTTGGGTGTAATAGCAATATTTAAACAATTAGTCACATTTTTCCAACGTTATAAAACTTTATTTTATTTGTAAAACATGTTCTAAACTACATTTCCAGTACACTTCCATTTTTCTTTAAGCTCATAAGTCCTTATAATAACGCTTTCGCTTTCTGCCGAAGCTTCTTTTATTGCTTTTCCGGCTGTTGACTCGTTGAGCAGTAGTCCGCTATCATGTTGATGCTCCACCTTCATTGATATCTTCTTTACATTTTTTTGATTTCTTGGTGGAATCTTTCGCCCTCCTCTTCACTTAAATCACCAAGGTTTGCAGGGAAGTAGTCAAGATGTGAGTGGAGAAAATGAATTTAAATGCTCATGTTACAGCTCAGCTTCTTAAAATTGTCTTGTAGTTTGGATCTTTTGTTTCTTAGCAGACCGTTAACAACTAATTTAAAAGATATCCATGGTACCTTTTCTTTTGTTTCCATTTTGTCCACAAAGTTGGGATATGTCATTAGTTTTCTAATGTCTGGTCCGACAAAGATTCCTTCCTTTGGCTTTGCCTCGGATAAACCAGGAAACTGTCCACAAAGATATCTGAAACACTCTCCTTCTTTTGGCAATGTCTTAACAAATTTTTTCATCAGCCCCAACTTAATGTGAAGTGGTGGAAATAACACCTTTTAGGGATGCAAAAGGCTTTTCCTTTCCTTACACTCGAAGTCATCATGACGTCGAGTCGCAAATCTGTCATTCTTACGTCGTGTCGGCTGTTCCTTCTCAAAGTTCGGTGCACCCTGCCGACTCGTTTCAAGATCTCTGAAACACCATGTATTATTGCCGTGTCGTAATCATATCTACTGTTTCCTTAAGGTTTTTCCATTTTTTACATGCTGCGTGACCGTATTGGTAGATGAAACTTAGTCAAATCCAGCCTGTAAGATGTCGTCATTATCACGTACAGTAATCTGCGGTTCTTTTTTATCAGCTTCATGATTCTGTAATGTGTCTTCATTTTGCGAAAAGATGGGCTGAAAATGCTCACAAATTAGCGTTTTCACAACTTCAGAAACCTTTTTATATTTTAGTTAGATTTCAGGTGACCCAGCAGTTAAATTTCCACGTGTTGCTTCAAGTGGTTGTTCAATTCTGTTTAATTTTTGGAGGTGGTGCTGTATTCCTTGCCAATTTTGTACCATTGTGTCTAACGTTTAAAGCTTTTGGTCTGTTATGTCTAGTTTTTCGATCTTTTGGTCTATTAATTTCTGATTTTGTTCTATTTGTTGCATAAATTGCAATAACAATGTATTAATGTTTGAAAAATGTTCCTTTGTGCTTCTCGGCAGTGCATTTGCACCGGCAACATTCGCATTTTGAACAGCAGAGAATGTATCTTGACTTAAATGAGGAACGTGTAATGACGGTAAACCTGAATCTGTAGTATTTGCAAGATTTTGTTCTGTCATTTCGCATTCTTGAGGCGAACTGTTACCGACCGATCGGTCGACAATACTTCCCTGTGCACTAATTGTCTAACAGTCTACACCATTATTCACTACCTGGTCCATTTCGCTAAGCGCAATTATCAAATTATTGTTTTCAATATTTGTCACTTCTTTACAAAGTAATGCTAACACCATCCGCTCGTCGTCACTGTCATTTCTCATTTTCCTTTTAGCCTAGTATTACGTTTTCCACACGCTATGTTTATCGCACTATTTCACACGATAACACAGAAAAAACACAATTTGAAAAACAAAAATGTTAAGACAAACTAAAATAGCACTGAAAATAATAAATATTTAATTAATTGCAAAAGCGACTGCAAAATACTTGGTGCAAATCCACATGCATGCAACAACTGTTTTGTTCATTAAAGTATACAACAATGAGAAACAACAACTATAAATTGAATTCTCTATACAATTATGCGCTAGCAGTAAAGAATAAATAATTTCTCATCTTGCACTAATTATTCAAACTACAAGAAAATCAGAAAATTCCAGTGAGGTATCCTCGGCTAGGGGTCGACGGGTGCAACTTCTTTATTATGTTTTTCCTTAAATTGAAATAACTGAGAAGGTGAAACTTCTAAATTTATTTGATTCTGAAACTGCTGAGTGAAAGTGAACATAGCGTACTTTCTCTTTACTTATTCTTATCATCTCAAAGCTGACCCTCAATATCCTGGCGCAACGCAGTCTAACTGCTCAAAAAATGATAACCTCAGTTTTCAAATAATTAATACAAAAGAACTGTACTGAATTAGAAGAAATCCTAACAATAACCCATACATATCGTAAGTCACTTACCTCACAGAAAATATTCATGACACGAACTACAGCGATACAAGCGCCAATACTGCCAGCTATAGAAGAGACTCTAGCTACTGAAGGCTCTAACTACTAATAGGCATGCGGTTAGCAAAGGAAAGATTTTGTTGCAGAGAAAACAATGTATTTAGCAGATTTTACCTTAATCAAGTGAAAACCAGTTGAAAAAAATTATATAATCATGGGTAATAAATCTCCATGACGGACACACATTCGGACCGTCCGCTCGCGCTAATCCTGCAAACCTCCAACACTGCTAATTATTAAACCCTAACCTGCATCACTGCTAACTACTCACTCCCAACTTCCATCACTGCTAGCTTTTCACCTCAACTGCGTCCGACCAGCCACAGATAATCTCTTACAGACTGCGCACAGCACTGTCAGAGTGATTAATCCAGAGCGCTACATAGTGCTGCCAACATACACACATATAAACAGCCTATTTACAACTTGGCGTTGCAAGAAGCAACAGAGGATACAAAGACGTGCAAAAACAGGAGACGACTCGAAACACGTTGACCTTTCACTCACTTAGAAATATAAAAGCCTGCCAAAAAAAAAAAAAAAAAAGGGGGGGGGACGGGGAAACAAGACTGGAAATTAATGAAGGACAGTTGTCAACCAAACACGTAAGTGATGGTATGTAATTGTTGATGCTTCTCTAAGGCTGTTTCGACACATATGGATCTCGTAAGAAGTTCAATACATTAGGAAATAAGTTTGCATTTATCAAAATCGGAGAAGAAATTAATGCCTCAAAACAAACATTATGGACAGAGAATCTTCCAGTTTTGATAATCATAAGAGTTACATGTTAACGAGTGCGCTGGAATCTAATAGCTGTGTATTAGGTAGAAACGTGTAAATCAGATTTCAATTAATGCGTGACCAACGCAACGAAACTTTAATTGCACCTCTGCCACAGGGAATAACGTATTCTACTGTTGTGTAAAACTGCTATGTATTTCTGTTATAAAAATGACAACGGAAAGATTTGTGCACCTTACGTATATGTGACGAACACATGTCGAACATCTTAAACAACCAAATGAAGCCACAGTTTCCGCTGTATAGACGGAACTCTAAAATAGTTCGCAGTCAGATATTTGTGTTGAGGAATATTCATCATTCTTTCCTGCTTATACGGAAAATCTGAGGACTCGTATTACATACATTGCACTCACTATTGTTGTAACTAAATTTTTTTTTTAAAATCCTAGTAAAGTCAAGAGAGAGCTAGAAAATAATGCCTCTGCTCTGAAATCTAGAAGGCTGAATCTGAACAATTTCTAAATTTGTATTTTCTTATAATTTTGCAACCAAACAGTTTTTTAACCATCCTTGAGATGTAGCAAGTGACTCACGAAAACATTTTGAATACAGCTGCAGCCTCTTTTGTAAGGGAAATAGTAACTTTTGTTTAGTCATACACCTGAATCTATCATTTTAAAAACGACTCGCAGTTGTTTCTTCACTAAATGAATAACGCTTCGACGGAAACCACTTGCGTACTCCTAGACGATTGATACATCTTCAGCAAAGTACATGGAAAGCAAAAGAATTTCTCAATAGCAGAAAAAACATGGAATCATTAAAAAACGTAAGACATCTTCAATATTTTTATCAAAACACTTGACATAGGTGAGACGTCGTGAAAGCCACGTTTCTAAATTTTACTACATTGAGACAAATAATTGAAAACAGATTATGTAGGAATGATAAAGTTAAGAAATATGTTACGTGCTATATCACTTTCCCTCTCAGTACTGGGTCACATGAAGAGATTTTGATATAAATCTGGTATACGTTTATTTATGGAAATGGGCTCATGTAATCTTCATCATGTGTAGATGGCATTTTCTTACCGAAAAATCTAAGAAAACGTGTTGAAGAGGGCAAATAATTCATGTAATATTCGTAGACGAACAAAAGCCGTACGACACACTGTCATTCAATAGATAGTAGGTAAGAAAGAGGAATAATGCTGGTTTAATACTCTACTTTAATGCAGCTAAGGCCTAATACTGGGGATTAACCAGCTCAATGAAAGCTTTTAATATATTATCTGAGGAATTACAAATTTACAGAGAGTCTCGACAGGATTGCACCAGCTTCTCTGTTCTCTGCTCTCTCTCTCTCTCTCTTTTCCTCCCTGTCTTTCTTCTTTAAATTTGTCTGGAAGGAGGGCTGACGACATGGGTAAATAAATATTGCCAGACTGGATTGTAAATGGGTGATGACGAGCTATACACTCGCTCTTCAGGGATGACTTAGTGATAGTTGCCGAAAACAGTAGCGACATTATCAATTGAACAATATGACAATTGGGTTAAATAAATACAAAAGAAATGCATTGTACCGTAGAGGATGGTGAAGAAACAGTGTCAATCAGGTGCTGCGAATATCGTACTAAATGTTGTTCATGTTTCAGATCTCTGGCGTAGCTGTGACTTGTGAATGGTAAAGAGCCGTGCTTGGGCCCGCGTTGCTGTTGTTTGTAGGTTTCCGCCCTCTGTTGGAGGGCAGATAGTACAGTATAGTTGGCATGGTTGCGGTGGTTTGTCTTCTTCTCGTGTTGACAGGCGCCACTCGGTTTCGCAAGCGTTGTCTGTCCGCTAGTGGCAACAACGCCGGTTATCGATGTGTAGTAACTGTTGCCCTATCTCTGGGGCGACATCGTTGTTTTTCCGGGTCGTGTGAGTGTGCCAGTTCGGTTGGGGACTCAGGAGGAGCCAGGTCCACTCAGTGCAAGAATACGCTGGGACCGCTGTGGGCACACATGGACTACCGGATGGAATGGTTGTGATCACGAGGGTGCACGACCTCTTCGTATACCGGATCCAGCTAGCTTTAAGATGGGTGCATTTCAGTCCAAGTACGGAAACCTCCACCATTGTGATATCTTGCGATTCTCCAGTGACTTTGGTTCGTATTACTCCTCGTAGTGTCGCCAAGGCGAAGAGCGGTGAGTGGAGTGCTCAGGAAAGGCAGATTTGATAAGCTTTCCTCGACTTCGTATTACCACTTACTGCGTTCAACTTGTTACAATTTGTTAAGTTCAGCCAGTGGTAATTTTTCTTGCCTGGTGGCCGCTAACGCCCCAGTTACCTGCCCTGGGGTTAAGTGTATGGAACGCCAGTGTACGTTTCGAAACTTCCTGGCAGATCAAAATTGTGTGCCCGACCGAGACTCGAACTCGGGACCTTTGCCTTTCGCGGGAAAGTGCTCTACCATCTGAGATACTGAAGCACGACTCACGCCCGGTACTCACAGCTTTACTTCTGCCAATATCTCGTCTCCTACCTTCCAAAATTTACAGAAGCTCTCCTGCGAACCTTGCAGAACTAGCACTCCTGAAAGAAAGGATATAGCGGAGAAATGGCTTAGCCACAGCCTGGGGGATGTTTCCAGAATGAGATTTTCACTCTGCAGCGGAGTGTGCGCTGATATGGAACTTCCTGGCAGATTGAAACTGTGTGCCCGACCGAGACTCGAACTCGGGACCTTTGCCTTTCGCGGGAAAGTGCTCTACCATCTGAGCTACCGAAGCACGACTCACGCCCGGTACTCACAGCTTTCTTTCAGGAGTGCTAGTTCTGCAAGGTTCGCAGGAGAGCTTCTGTAAAGTTTGGAAGGTAGGAGACGAGATACTGGCAGAAGTAAAGCTGTGAGTACCGGGTGTGAGTTGTGCTTCGGTAGCTCAGATGGTAGAGCACTTGCCCGCGAAAGGCAAAGGTCCAGAGCTCGAGTCTCGGTCGGGCACACAGTTTTAATCTGCCAGGAAGTTTCATATCAGCGCACACTCCGCTGCAGAGTGAAAATCTCATTCTAGTGTAAGTTTCCTCGCCTTGCCGCTGCTGTCAGGTAAGGCTTGTAGTTTCGACACCTTTCATGATTGTAGGCCGGTTGGTGATTCTTCTACTCTGGTGGTAGTGATTCTTTTCTCGTTCCGAGCACTATAAGCATAGTATTCTGGGTATGTAGTGCAGACCGACGACTACGGCTTTGGCGTATTGTTACTTCGTTGCATTTGGTTTATCAGTCGTCAGGGAGCTTCAGCAAAATTATCATTACCATCTTGTGACGTGAATACAACTCTTGGCTGCCTATCACATCGCTCGCGAAAGTGTTTGTTGCCTGACCTTCTCAGAGGTCGATTCCTTGAGCACCGGCTGTGGCCCCTTGGTTCTTGTATTTTATTATGGTATTATTTATTACAGTACGTTGTAGTGCCTACATTAACGGTGAATAGTTCTGATCGCATTCTGGAATAAATAAAGCAGTGTAGTGTTCAGTGGACGTTAAGCGTTGTTTTACAAAGTTTACTGTCATCTTATTTCACCCAAGTGGTGATCAGTTGCTCGTTTTTTGTTAAACTTTTGCGACTGTATTTTAAGTTTTTCAGCAGGTTTCTAAATTTTTTATATTATTGCCGTTCCTGGCGTGTAAGGCCTTCAGCCGTGATTGTGGTCACTTGCCTTAAAATCCCAATTTGGTAATCGTATTTACGCAGTAAGCCTTTAAAACGTTATTTACTGCCATTCCTGGCACCTGATTCCCTCTGCTGTGTTTGTGGCGACTTGCCTTTAATATTTCAATACCTGTAATTTATAAGTAGTAGCGAGTTCTACACAATTATTAATTTATTGCCATTCTTGACGTGGAAGGCCTTCTGCCCAGATCACAGTGACTATCCTTTAAAATATTATCTGCTGTATCTCAATTTAAAGGTGATTTGCTAAATTGTAACTCACTGAAAACATTACTATTTACACAGTTGTTTTTTCTTCTTTAAAAACGTGTGGTATTTTTATTTATTGTTGAGTCTGGAATTACTGGTTTAAAATAAGTTGTGTGTAAATGTAAAAGGCAAACAATAGTAACTGATTACGGCCCCGTCCACAATCGTAATCGAATCATTCCTTCCCTTGACTACCAGGTTTGGGGTAATGGTGTAGAAGAAGTTAAAAATAAAGTGGGATACGTGTTCTACAGTGAAAGTTAATCCCTTTAAGTAATAAGTTCATGGAACAGAGTAAAAGAAATGAGGGAAGTGGAAGCAAACACAGCTGAAGCTATTTAGTTGAAGAGATATTTACGGTGTTGCATTTTATATAGAATTTACAATACATGGCCAACAAAGTAAAGAGGAGAATTCCAGGGGGAACAAGGAAACTACATCAAAAGGCTACATCTTGGGTGTCATCAAAGGAACTATGGGCTCAGATTCTCCAAGAGAGGGACTGGGAAGTTGGTTAAGTGTGCAAGTTGAGAAGTGAGAAATGGCACTAAGTGTATATATATATATATATATATATATATATATATATATATATATATATATATATATATACAGGGTGGTCCATTGATCTTGACCGGGCCAAATATGTCACGAAATAAGCGCCAAACGAAAAAACTACAAAGAATGAAACTTGTCTAGTTTGAAAGGGGACACCAGATGGCGCTATGGTTGGCCAGCTAGATGGCGCTGCCATAGATCAAATGGATATCAACTGCGTTTCTTTAAATACAAACCCCTATTTTTATTACATATTCGTGTAGTACGTAAAGAAATATGAATGGTTTTGTTGGACCACCTTTTTCGCTTTGTGATAGATGGCGCTGTAATAGACTTAAACATGTGACTCACGATTTTTGACGAGCAGTTGGTAGCAGGTAGGTTTTTTAAATTAAAATACCAAACGTAGATACGTTTAAACATTTTATTTCGTTTGTTCCAATGTGATACTTGTACCTTTGTGAACTTATCATTTCTGAGAACGCATGCTGTTACAGCGTGATTACCTGTAGATACCACATTAATGCAATAAATGCTCCAAATGATGTTCGTCAACCTCAGTGCATTTGGCAATACATGTAACGACATTCCTCTCAACAGCGAGTAGTTCGCCTTCCGTAATGTTCGCACATGCACTGACAATGCGCTGACGCATGTTATCAGGCGTTGTCGGTGGATCACGATAGCAAATATCCTTCAACTTTTCCCACAGAAGGAAATCGTGGACGTCAGATCTGTTGAACGTGCGGGCCATGGTATGGTGCTTCGACGACCAATCCACCTGTCGTGAAATATGCTGTTCAGTACCGCTTCAACCACACGCGAACTATGTGCCCGACATCCATCGTGTTGGAAGACATCGTCATTCTGTCATGCAGTGAAACTTCTTGTAGTAACATCGGTAGAACATTGCGTAGGAGATCAGCATACATTGCACCATTTAGACTGCTATCGATAAAATGGGGGCCAATTATCGTTCCTTCCATAATGCCGCGCCATACATTAACCCTCCAAGGTCACTGATGTTCCACTTGTCGCAGACATCGTGGATTTTCCGTTGCCCAATAGTGCATATTATGCCGGATTACGTTACCGATGTTGGTGAATGACGCTTCGTCGCTAAATAGAACGCGTTCAAAAAATCTGTCATCGTCCCGTAATTCCTCTTGTGCCCAGTGGCAGAACTGTACACGACATTCAAAGTCGCCGCCATACAATTCCTGGTGCATAGAAATATGGTACGGGTGTCATTGATGTAGATGTAGCATTCTCAACACCGACGTTTTTGAGATTCCCGATTCTCGCACAATTTGTCTGCTACTGATATGCTGATTAGCCGCGACAGCTGCTAAAACACCTACTTGGGTATCATGATTTGTTGCAGGTCGTGGTTGACGTTTCACATGTGGCTGAACACTTCCTGTTTCCTTAAATATCGTAACTATACAGCGAACGTTCCGCACACTTGGATGATGTCGTCCAGGATACCGAGCAGCACACATAGCACACGCCCGTTGGGCATTTTTATCACAATAGCCATACATCAACATGATATCGACCTTTTAAGCAATTGGTAAACGGTCCATTTTAACACGGGTAATGTTTCACGAAGCAAATACCGTCCGCACTGGCGGAATGTTAAGTGATACCACGTACTTACACGTTAGTGACTATTACAGCCCGATCTATCACAAAGCGAAAAAAGTGGTCCAACTAAAACATTCATATTTCTTTACGTACTACACGAATATGTAATAAAAATGGGGGTTCATATATATACCTTCTCACTTCACCGTTGTGGGTTTCCTGGTTTGAAGATTATTCATGCGTAACTCAAAAATACTACAAAAATAAAAACTGAAGCCTGGGGCATTGGAAGGAATATTTTCGTATGGAGTACACTACTATGCATGGCAGTCATATTTTAGCGTTGAAAGACAAAGCAAGCCCCAGACACACCATCAGAAATCTCTGAAATATTTTTCGAATATCTCCCTTTTCATCTTGATGCTGAAAGCAGTGTGTTTAATGACAATACCTTCAATACTAAGTGAAATATCGTGACTGTTTACCCTGACAGTTGCTACCAAATGAAAGTTTACTGTTTACTTACTGAACTAATTTTGACAGTCACAGCAAGTTTGAAAATTAACTGTTGCTAGTTAACTTGTTTAGTAACTGGACTGGCTTTAGGTACGAAAGGTGAAGGTTAAACATCATTACTAATTTATAATCTTTTGCCGTGGAACCATACTGTATATAACTATACTAAAGTGTACATTGTGGAAACAACCTATTAAAAGATCATGTTTCTACTACCTTTATCAGGTCAAAACTATATCAAAGGAGAAAGCTAACTCTTGTCAGCCTATGATAATTAGATCCAAAGAAAGTCAAAGGACTGACACCGTTTTGACTGCCTGCAGGCAGTTCAATTCCATCTCTAACACATACAGGTTGGTTTTAATTACACCAATGGTGTTCCGAGTGCTGGAATGCGAGCTGATTCATCCCAGGACGCTGAATCACCCTAGGCGTGTTGCTTAACCGGATCGTTTGCGGAGTATGCTTAAAAAAAAGACTCCAGTTAATAGGCGTGTTAGGTGCACAGTGACATCTGCACGATATAACCACCTCCTTGTGCAAAACGTGATTCCAGCTTTGGAAGAACACATTTGTGTACACACCGCTTTTGCCATGTGCTATGGGGCGACACCACAACTGCTTGCCAGGTGAAAGATCTGCTTCGAGAAACCTACAGTAACCGACTGCATCATCACTTAAGAATTGCAGTATATATGGCCTTCCAGGTCCCCCCACCTATGTCCATGTTGTAGCGATAGCTGAAAAACTGGATATGCTGCGAGCAACTGTCGACTACGCCGCGTTGTGGATGCTGCATGTTCCTGACTCAGACCATATTGTATAACCGCTGTAACTTGTTGTGACCATACTCAGATAGATCTTCCAGATCCACCGTTATCGTGTGTTTGATCGTTCCCGACCTCTCCTTGTCCTGTACCCACACCATATTCTGATTGCTTACAGCGCTATGTTTTCACCTGGTGGAAGAAAGTAGGACTACTATTATTTTTCAACATACTCCGCAAGCACACCGATTAATGAACATACTTACGATATTTAAACGCCCAGCAATGCATACAGCTTGCGATGCAGCATTCGGACCTACGTTCACTTTAATTATAGCCACCCGGTACACAAAAGTTTGTACATCACGTGGTCCGAGCTCAATGACGTTACCTTATTGAACATCAAAATTACAGAAAAAGAAATATTGCTGCTGCAAAAGGTTGTGACCGAGAGTGCTTTGGCCAATGAATAGTATTCCATAGCATACACACATAGCATACTGCGGGAAGACTGGAACAGAACAGAATCGAAGCATTTGAGATTTGGTGCTACAGACGGGTGTAGAAAATTAAGCTGACTGGTAAGGAAAGGGATGAGGATGTTCTCCAAAGACTCGGCCAGAAAAGGAACGTATAGAAACGACTGAAAGTAACCGGACACGTTATGAACCGATGTTCGATCGTGCTGAAAGCTGCAATCGCCATGCCCGAATTGCTCTTCAACAGTGGGAAGCAAGTAAGTGCTTAAAACATCAATGCAGGCCTGTGCTGTGGTAGTGCCATGCGAAACAACAAGGGGTGCTAGCCCCCTCCATGAAAAACACGACCACACCAAATACCACCGCCTCCGAATTTTACTGTTAGCATTACACACGCTGGCAGATGACGTTCACTAAGCATTCGCCATAGCCGCACACTGCTATCGGATCGCCACATTCTGTAGCGTGATTCGTCACCCCACACAACGTTTTTCCAATGTTCAATCGTCCAATGTTTACGCTCTTTACACCAATTATGGCTTACGAGCAGCCTCTCGATCATGAAATCCCGGTTTTCCCGCCCCCCACCTATCGGTCATAGTGCAGTTTGGAATTCCTGTGTGATGGTCTGGATAGATGTCTGCCCATTACACTTTGTGATCTTCTGCAGTTGTTGGCGGTCTCTGTCAGTCGACAGAAGAGGTCGCTCTGTACGCTTTTGTGCTGTAGGTGTCCCATCCAGTTTCTACTTCACTAAGACATCGGAAACAGTGGACCCAGGGATGTTTAGCAGTATGGAAAATCTCGTGTACAGACGGATGATAAGTGACAACCAATCACCTGATTACGTTCGAAATCCGCAGAGTTCTGCGGAGCGCCCCATTCTGCTCTCCTACGATTTCTAATGACTACTGATGTCGCTGATATGGATTACCTGGCAATCGGTGGCAGTATAATGCACCTAATATGAAAAACGTATGTTTTCGGGGGTGTTCGGACACTTTTGATCACATAGTGTAATTTAACGCTTCAGGGATCACCGGCTTTTGTGCCAGAAGGCGACGTAGAGGGTAAAAATTGTAGAAGAATAAAGAGATTTGAATTCATACGACAAATAGTTGACGTCGCACGCTGGAAGTGCTACTCTGAGATGAAGACATTGACACAGGAGAGAAATTTGGGCGGGGCACATCAAACCAGTCATACGATTGATGAAAAAATGAAAAGTACTCTCGCTGAGGAATAGGCTTCAGACCGTCTGTGGGAACATATGGGGAGGAGTTGTTTCTTGGAAAATCTGTCTTGATATCGAAATAAATTTCGCTCATCTATTTATTTAAACACGGCACTGGTGGTATTCTCAGTATACATATACAGGGTGGTCCATTGATAGTGACCGGGCCAAATATCTCACGAAATAAGCATCAAACGAAAAAACTACAAAGAATGATACTCGTCTAGCTTGAAGGGGGAAACCAGACGGCGCTATGTTTGGCCCGCTAGATGACGCTGCCATAGGTCAAACGGATATTAACTGCGCTTTTTTAAATCGGAATCCCCGTTTTTTATTACATAATCGTGTAGTATGTAAAGAAATACGAATGTTTTAATTGGACTACATTTTTCGCTTTGCGATAGATGGCGCTGTAATAGTCACAAACGTATAAGTACGTGGTATCACGTAACATTCCGCCAATGCGGACGGAATTTGCTTCGTAACACATTACCTGTGTTTAGTTTCATCGTTTACTAATTGCAGAAAAGGTCGATATCGTGTTTATGTATCGCTATTGTGATAAAAATGCCCAACGGGCGTGTGCTATGTATGCTGCTCGGTATCCTGGACATCATCCAAGTGTCCGAACCGTCCGCCGGATAGTTACGTTATTTAAGGAAACAGGAAGTGTTCAGCCACATGTGAAACGTCAACCACGACCTGCAACAAATCATGATACCCAAGTAGGTGTTTTAGCAGCTGTCGCGGCTAATCAGCATATCAGTAGCAGACAAATTGTGCGAGAATCGGGAATCTCAAAAACGTCGGTGTTGAGAATGCTACATCAACATCTATTGCACCCGTACCATATTTCTAAACACCAGGAATTGCATGGCGACGATTTTGAACTCGTGTACAGTTCTGTCACTGGGCACAAGAGAAATTACGGGACGATGACAGATTTTTTGCACGCGTTCTGTTTAGGCACGAAGCGTCATTCACCAGCATCGGTAACGTAAACCGGCATAATATGCACTATTGGGCAACGGAAAATCCACGATGTCTGCGACAAGTGGAACATCAGTGACCTTGGCAGGGTAATGTATGCTGCGGCATTATGGGAGGAACGATAATTGGCCCCCATTTTATCGATGGCAATCTAAATGGTGCAATGTGTGCTGATTTCCTACGTAATATTCTATCGATGTTACTTAGGATGTTTCACTGCATGTCAGAATGGCGATGTACTTCCAACATGATGTATGATGGCAGGTGGATTGGTCATTGAAGCACCATACCAGGGCCCGCACGTTCACCGTATCTGACGTCCTCGGATTTCTTTCTGTGGGAAAAGTTGAAGGATATTTGCTATCGTGGTCCACTGACAACGCCAGACAACATGCGTCAGCGCATTGTCAATGCATGTGCGAACCCAACGGAAGGCGAACTACTCGCTGTTGAGAGGAATGTCGTTACACGTATTGCCAAATGCATTGAGGTTGACGGACATCATTTTGAGCATTAATCACGCTGTAATACCATGCGCTCTCAGAAATGATAAGTTCACAAAGATACATGTATCACATTGGAACAACCGAAATAAAATGTTCAAACGTACCTACGTTCTGTATTCTAATTTAAGAAAACCTAACTGTCACCAACTGTTCGTGTAAAAGTGTGAGCCATATGTCTGTGACTATTACAGCGCCATCACAAAGCCAAAAAAGTGGTCCAACTAAAATATTGATATTTCTTTACTTACTACACAGATATGTAATAAAAATGGGGATTCCTACTTTAAAAAAACGCAGTTGATATCCGTTTGACCTGTGGCAGCGCCATCTAGGTGGCCAACCATAGCGCCATCTGGTTTCCCCCTTGAAGCTAGACAAGTTTCGTTCGTTGTAGTCTCTTCGTTTGACCCTTATTTCGTGAGGTATTTGGCCCGGTCATGATCAATGGACAACCCTGTATATATATATCCAGAAAAAAATTAGTACACTTCGTAATATATTGTTGATTTTGATGCTATGATGGTATATCCACTGGAGTATAGTAGGTGTAGTTTCAGCGTCTTCCGCCAGCAGACAGCACGTTGCCACAGCTACTAGAGCGCTATCCGTGTCTTTAAAACTGAATGCTTCCACCCAGAAGACTCAGTGTGGAGAAAACGTACGAAGCGAGCTAATAACCATGCCACAAAGACGCACTCGTGCTTCCTACAGCCGATTGAGCGAGTTGGAAAGGAGCCAGATTGTGGCCTTCCGAGTGGCGGGACTGTCTTTTCGGAGAATTGCCGGACAAGTTGTACGGGTTGCGAGTTTGCACAAAGATGCTAGTATCAGTGGGTACGTGAACAATCTTACATCCACAGCCAAGGTGCTGGGTGTCCATGTAGCACAGACGGTCGCCAGGATCGTCGTATTGTAAGGGTAGCCGTGGCAGATCATACAGCTACCACAGCACAGCGCTTGTGAGCCCGTACTGTCAAAACGCGCTTTTGCGAATCGGTTATTGGCAACAGGACTACGGGCATGCACACCTCTATCCCGTCTCCCACTCACGTCATGGCATCGGCGTGCATGGCTCGATTGGTGCCTTCAGAGGATGCCTCTTGCACTGTGTATGTGTTGGTTTTGCTGGTCACAGCAGTTAACTTGTGCCGCCGCATGCAACTATGATTGTTTATTCAGTGATAACGGCTGCCTTTTTTATTATGACTCATGTTCTTGACTCATGGCACAAATACATGGCATTTGACGATAGCACCGTTGCTGAAAATTTAAAAGTTGTAATGTGAGTTCATGTAAGTACAATTTTCTGGTTTTTATTTGAGAATTTTCAGGTATGTAACTATCTGATGTACAATACCTGTAACTTATATATTTTATAGATAACTTTTACCATTCTGATGAAGACAATCTTAGAGCTATCTAAACCTGTTAATGTGTTCTTTTTTGTATGCAACATGTTGGCTGACTGTAAAATATTATATATTTGCATACACAGCTGCTAAGCTAAGCGCACAACCACAAAATGTTTAAAATATCAATACCTCTCACAGAACTACGTGAACAGGTCGAGCAAGGGTGGCATAACGTGCCCCAGGACACTATTCGCAATTCGTACGATCGACTGAATGCCAGAGTGATTGTCTACATTGTCACCCATGGAGGCTACACCACGTTCTAACGTAGGTTTTTAAGTATGGGGCGATTAAATGCAACCATTTCATGTACTCCATATGCAATGTTGCAGCATTACACTTTGAGTGTACTGGAAACGTCTCAAAGGGTGTATTAACGCTTTTTCGTTTCCATTAACACTACCATGCAGACATGTGTGGCGGTATAGAGAGGGACACAAACGTTCAGTAGATGTGGTCTGTGATACGAAGAAATCTCGCAAGCGGTTCTGAAGTAAGATCTACCAGTTATCCTCACGAAATATCGTCAGTGAACGAGTATGTATTCTCTGACTTGATGCTGGTCCAGAATGACGAATATGGAATGGATGCACTCGCCCATGTAGCACCCTAGTATAAGACAATTCACAGAATCTGCAGGTCCCAATTACTCATAAGACGGCGACATTCAGATGAATAAAAATAATGCTGGGAATGATAGCAAAAATTAACGGCAGCAACGAATTTCATACCCGCAAAGTGTGACTAAGTCTTACCAAAGAAAACACATGCGATAGTGTTTAAGTCTGTATCCTCACATCTCAGACATCAGTGTGTCTCCCTTTCAGGCTTTCACTTTGTGGTCGCAGATAGAACAACGGGAAGATATTGCTCTCGCTCGCCGGCATGTGGACTAGGACTGTGCACTGTTCGCTAGGCACGAACGTCACAGATATCTCCGAAAATGACATTTTCCGTTCAGTGTGCACTCGGAACAATTGTATCGTAATAATGAAACATGTCTGACAGCCATGGTTCAAAGTACATATGAGAATGCTTTTTACAAGTCCATGGATAATTTGATTGCATTGGATTGTTTGGGGGAAGAGACCAAACAGCGAGGTCATCGGTCTCATCGGATTCGGGAAGGGCGGGGAAGGAAGTTGGCCGTGCCCTTGCAAAGGAACCATCCCGGCATTTGGCTGGAGCGATTTAGGGAAATCACGGAAAACCTAAATCAGGATGACCGGACGCGTGTTCGAACCGCCGTCTCCCCGAATGCGATCCGTGGGCAATTTTCAACCTTTACGTTCACCTAATCCTTCCCATGGGATGTTATGGGTCAATAATTTCTGTCCAGTTGTTTCACCTGAGCAAATCGTAGCTAATGGCATGATATGTCGCATGTTTTGTTACTATAGAAAAAAGGGATATCCTATAAAAACAAGTGCCCTTTCAATCATACATGTTTTTTGTTAATCCATAAACTCTCAGGTCCACATTACCATCTATACACTGAGAAGCATCAGCCCTTCCCTGGCCTGCCTCTTCTCACCTTTTGATACGCATATCGAATTGCTAATTCACCAGATACCATTTAGATGAATCGAAACAATGAGAAGAATAGCAGCGATTGTAAGGTAAGATCATCTTCTTCTTCACTATTTAACAAATGGTTCTACGTAGGCGCCGTATTTTTTAAAAAAAATGATTCAAATGGCTCTGAGCACTATGGGACTTAACATCTATGGTCATTAGTCCCCTAGAACTTAGAACTACTTAAACCTAACTAACCTAAGGACATCACACAACACCAAGTCATTACGAGGCAGAGAAAATCCCTGACCCCGCCGGGAATCGAACCCGGGAGCCGTATTTCACATCTTAAATACAGTCTTGGTGTAATGGTGAGAGGAGAATGCAAATAGCGGGCCAGTAAACCCCCTGGACAGCAGACGCACAGTGCTCTGGGCTCACTGCTTGAGGATTCCCCGACAAAGGCAAGGGCCATGGGAATGCCAAACAGCTCAGTGTTTTACAGTGTGGTGTCACTGTAGCGGCTTGGTCTAGATTTCTTACAGATAACGGCTCGTGGTCTAGGGGTATCGTCTTTGATTAGTAATTAGTCCCTGTTTCGAACCTCGTCACAGCTTAAATTTTGAATAAATGTCACCAGCATTGTCAGACGAAAACTTCCGGCTTAAGTAGCCATCCTCATTCAGCCAACGGCCTCGTCAAAGAGGGCGGACAAGTGATAAAGCTTCAGGCACTTCCCCCTAGGGTGGGAAATGCCTCTAAAGGCGGAAGACTCAACAACGATCAGTGACATGAGGATGCAGAAGGAAATGGAACACAGTCTTAAAGACACACAATGTGAATCCACAGGACATGTAGCATGTAACTGAATAAAGGGTCATGACGACATCTCCATTGGCAAAAATTCCGGAGCAATCCCCCATTCAGATCTCCAGAATGGTACTGCCAAGGTGGAGATGATCAACAGCAGGGTAACTTGATACCAGTCGGGGCGTGGAATGTCAGAAGCTTGTACTTGCTAGGGAAGCTAGAAAATCTGAAAAGGGAAATGCAAAGGCGCAGCCTAGGTATAGTGGGGCTCAGTGAAGTAAAGTGGAAAGAAGACATGGCCTTCTGGTCAGATGAGTATAGGGTAGTATCAACAGTAATAGAAAATGATGTAACGGGAGTAGGATTCGTTATGAATAGGCATGTAGGGCAGAGAGTGTGTTACTGTGAAGAGTTCAGTGATAGGGTTGTCCTCATAGAATCGAGATCAAATCAACACCAACGACGATAGTTCAGGTATACATGCCGATATCAGAAGCTGAAGAGGAAGAGATAGAGAAAATGTATGAGAAGACAGGAAGGGTAATGCCGTACGTAAAGGGAGATGAAAATATATCACTAATGGGAAGGAGTACAAGAAAGGCTTACTGGAGAATATGGGTTTGGTACTAGAAATGATGGCGGAGAAAAACTAATTGAGTTCTGCAGCAAATTTCAGCTAGTAATAGTGAATACTCTGTCAAGAAGCAGAACAAGCCGGGAGATACGGAAAGATTTCAGATAGATGACGTCATAGTCAGACAGAGACTCCGAAATCAGATACTCGATTGAAACGCGTAGCCAGGAGCAGATGCGTTCGGATCACAATTTAGTAGTGACGGAGAGTAGGTGAAGATCAAGCAATTAGTCACGAAGAATCATTTCACTATGAAGCGGGATGAAGGGATATACTTGAAGTTGTATAAGGCTATAGACACGCCAGTAAGGAATAGCTAAGGAGGCAGTACAATGGAAGAAAAATGGACGTCTCTAGAAAGGGCAGTCACATTATCTCGTAAGAAAAACGTAGTGAGCCGTGCTGGCCTCGGCTTATGCGTTGGTTTAACCCTTTGACGCTCACAATACTCGATGTTGTTCTGTGGTTGAAGAATGGTGGCTAAATATTTGGACACTTCCACTACGGTCGAATGTGTCTGCAAAATACCCATTAGATATGAACCGTATCATCTACAATACTGCACCCGAACGTTCTGTGATCCAATATATATCCACTTTTCTTGAGGAGAGTCGTCTCTAGTTAGTGCTGCTACCTATAGGAAATGTGAATAACTATTTGTCCACTGTTCACTTCCGCCACTTGCAGTGACGCGTATCGTCGATTTTCATAGAAAACGTTTACAAATGCGGAGCAGACACTCTGTTTATGAATTATATGCTGTTGTATATACATATATGTACGAATGTTAGGCAATTACGTCCAACGAACTCTTCATTGGAGATGCACTACAGCCTCTAACACTTAAGGGAATCGGTGAGACGCCGTGAGTGATGAAGCCAATGAACAGGGGCACTACAATAGTGGTATGTGGTATAAGTTGATAATTTGGGTCTAACGGGAGGCGTGCTGAGGCAGTCCGGGTAGATGTGATGGCCACTGTGTTTGGATAGCGTAGTGGCTTCGAATCCCGGTCCTGCAAAAACTTTCGGCTTGCCCCGTTGATAAAAAGTCAATGTCCACTGACAGCTAATGTCTTTAATTTCTTTGTGTTTTGATAATAATAAATCCTTGTTTGGTTATATAATAAGCGATTGCGGTGTGTTGGTGACCTAAATAAAATATGGGAAAGGACAAGACCGATTAATTATAGGTTTCCAATATCTGAACAGTTTTTTGCGGTTTATCTAAAAGTACGTAAACATGACTATCTGGTTATTGTCCAGATCGTTCAGTTATTGACAGTACCTAACACCACAGCATTACTGTCTGTTTGTTATCTCCCTCCCACTCTTGTGACACACATAACATCACAAATCAAATTAAAATAAAAGATATTTATTTCTTATAGGAAAAGCGGTGTTAGCTTAAAAGGTTTCCCAATCTCTACAAAACTGGAAAGCTGATCTCTACAAATGAAGGTAATCGAAATAACTGTAGAGGATGCTTCAAACAACTGCTGAACCAACTAGTAGATACCTACGACAATGCAAACAGGACAGAAAACAACCAGAAAATACTACCATTAGTCGAAGAAATAACTCTGATGGAGTTGAAGAAGGCAAAATAAAGTCTGAAAAACGGGAAGACCAGACATGACGTCAGCAGCGCTCATCAAGGAATGGGGAGACAAGACATAGGAATGCTTAGCTAAATTCATAAAACAGGCGTGGAGGTAAGAAGCAATGCTGGAGGAATGGAAAGCTGCTGCTCTATATCCCATATACAAGAAGGGAGACAAAATGTGGCCACAGAACTGTAGAGGGATATCTCACCATCACATCAAGAATTATACTACAGGCTCAACCAGCACATTGACGATATATTAGACACAGCACAGGCGGAGTTGAGAAAGGGTAAGTCAACAACCTACGAAGTATTCGCTCTAAGACAAATACTGGATAAGAACTGGGTGCACAATTAGGATAGCTTGTGTATGTTTACAGACGTCAGCGAAGCATATGATAACATGGAGAGGACACGTGGAAAATAATGGCGAAGGGTGGCATACCGGACAAGCGGATAAAGCTAACTGAAACGTATGTGATGGAATGAAAGTGTAAAGAGAAAGTACATGGGAATTTCTCAGAATCATTTTAAGTAAAAACATTGGGGAGACAGGAGATATTATGCAACCAACCCTTTCAATCTGGCACTTAACAACGCCCTCAGGATAGCAACACAAGATTGTGCAGGAGTCACCATAGGGAGAAAGGTAAGAGATCTGGCTATCGCGGATGATATTGTGATGATAAGAAAGAACATGGAAGACCAGCAGAATATGGGGACTGTACATCTACATTTATATTACGCAAGCCACCGAACGGTGAGTCACGGAGGGCACTTTACGTGCCACTGTCATTACCTCCCTTTCCTGTTCCAGTCGCATATGGTTCGCGGGAATAACGTCTGCCGGAAAGCCTCCGTGCGCGCTCGAATCTCTCTAATTTTACATTCGTGATCTCCTCGGGAGGTATAAGTAGGGGGAAGCAATATATTCGATACCTCATCCAGAAACGCACCCTCTCCAAACCTGGACAGAAAGCTACACCGCGATGCAGAGCGCCACTCTTGCAGAATCTGCCACTGAGTTTTCTAAACGCTATCACGCTTACCAAATAACCCTGTGACGAAACGCGCCGCTCTTCTTTGGATCTTCTCTATCTCCTCCGTCAACCCGACCTGGTACGGATCCCACACTGATGAGCAGTACTCAAGTATAGGTCGAACGAGTGTTTTGTAAGCCACCTCCTTTGTTGGTGGACTATATTTTCTAAGGACTCTCCCAATGAATCTCAACCTGGCACCCGCCTTACTAACAATTAATTTTATATGATCATTCCACTTCAAATCGTGCCGTACGCATACTCCTAGATATATATTTACAGAAGTAACTGCTACCACTGTTTGTTCCGCTATCATATAATCATACAATAAAGAATCCTTCCTTCTATGTATTCGCAATACGTTACATTTGTCTATGTTAACGGTCAGTTGCCACTCCCTGCACCAAGTGCCTATACGCTGCAGATCTTTCTGCATTTCTCTGCAATTTTCTAATGCTGCAACTTCTCTGTATACTACAGCATCATCCAGGAAAATCCGCATGGTACTTCCGACACTATCTACTAGGTCATTTATATATATTGTGAAAAGCAGTGGTCCCATAATACTCCCCTGTGGTACGCCAGAGGTTACTTTAATGTTTGTAGACGTCTCTCCATTGAGAACAACATGCTGTGTTCTGTTTCCTAAATCTCTTTAATCCAGCCACACAGCTGGTCTGATATTCCGTAGGCCCTTACTTTGTTTACTAGGCGACAGTGCGGAACTGTATCGAACGCCTTCCGGAAGTCAAGAAAAATAGCATCTACCTGGGAGCCTGTATCTAATATTTTCTGGGTCTCATGAACAAATAAGGCGAGTTGGGTCTCACACGATCGCTGTTTCCGGAATCCATGTTGATTCCTACATAGTAGATTCTGGGTTTCCAGAAATGAGATGATACGCGACCAAAAAACATGTTCTAAAATTCTACAACAGATCGATGTCAGACATATAGGCCTATAGTTTTGCTCATCTGCTCGGCGACCCTTCTTGAAAACCGGAACTAGCTTTGCTCTTTTCCAAACATTTGGAACCTTCCGATCGGCTGTCACAAGGGGGGCAAGTTCTTTCACGTACTCTGAGTAGAATCGAATTGGTATCCCGTCAGGTCCAGTGGACTTTCCTCTATTGAGTGATATCAGTTGCTGATGGAAGAAGCTACGAAAGTATGTCTAAGTATAACTGAAAGTAAAACAAAGAACAAAGTTCATGGTAACAGGAAGAAGAATTCAGCTATGACCAAATCGTCTAACAATCAGGAACCCTACAATACAGAAGACATACACATTCATCTACCTCGGTGTCAACAACAGTCAACAAAACCTTATAAAACAAGAGACTATAACGAGAATTTAAGTTGGCGGTGGGGGGAGGGGGGGGGGGCGGGAGCTATACGAACATCATAAGATCTAAGTTACTATCCAGGCAGGCAAAACTCTAATATATCAGACCATCATCAAACCAATAGTGTGCAAGCTATGGGCCCTCACAAAAACAAAAATAAAATCAAAAAATACTCATCATTTTTAAAATAAAGTACCGTTACTGAGAAATATATATGGACTAATCAAAGAATACGAACTGGGGAGACTAAGGAAAAACAGAGAACTAATTTGATTATAACACTACCTGAAATCGTTGCGAGTGTGAAAACTGAGGAATCAGGTGGCACGGACATGTGAGGATGAAAGGAGAGAACACGGTAATAAGGGCGGTAATGGATGGAGAAGCCGAAGGAAGGAGACCACTAGGACGCGCGAGAACGAGATGGAAGGGTAATACCAGGGGACGCATGCATATATTGGGTCTGGGAGATGAAGATGTAGCTGACAAGATGCCGAAGGCTGGACTGAGTGAGGCCAAGGACTGGCTGCTGTTTGTGTGGCCAGTATAATCTGTAGATTAACCTTATTGCGATGTGACGATAATAGTTTCCAAACTCTGGAAAGTTGGTATCACAAAAAGCTATGTGGGTGGTACTGGTCGAATGGGTCAGAAAATCTCTTCCATTACTCCACCTATGTTATAAGTGTGCCGAAATAGTAGTGGGTTAGCCAAGACTTGGACGGACACGTGCAGTAATTACACAATTAAGCGGGAGATGGCGCGGTTCCCGCCTGCACCCCGCCTGCTCCCCGCTCTGACCAACTTGTTCACCGCCGGGGCATTTGCAGCCGACCGCCAACTCGGCCGTCCGACGTCTGCCCCCGGAGCCTAGTGAGGCTGCCGCCCCCCATACCCACCCCATACCCCTACCACCCCCCCCCCCCAACCCGCCTCCCACACTATAAATTTACGCCGCCCCTGCCTTCCGCGAGTTTACACACTGAATACGGAATGAGACAGTGAGTAGCGGGAAGCGGCGGCGGCCCACGACCGCGATTCAGACTCCAGACGAAATCAAAGTGGGATCAGAGTGGCTGGCTGGGCGGCGGCGAGCGCATTAGCACCTGAGAGTGCCGCAGACACCAGCCGCGTCGCAGGGGAGATGTTTAACCAGAGCGCTTCACGCGACGAGAATCGAGTGAGAAGTTCTGGAAACGGGAACAGCACCTAAAGTGATTCATTCCAGGGGTAACTTTATCCATTTCCATTTGTAGTCCCTAAATAAAATATTTATTCACTAGCTGAAAATGATCGGATCGTTTGGTTTTTATTTAAATTCTTTTTCTGTACTAGAAATGAAATTGGGGAGGTGCGACTAGGAGGGCTCCGTACAATCTTCATTACGTATATAAACAGTTTATCGGTCTCTGGAATCGAGAATCTCGACGATTTTCATCTGTTGTCGACATTTTTATGATTCAAGGTAACGAAAGTACCCTATAGTTTTGATGAATGAGTTGCTAGTATCAAAATGTGTGACATAAATAGCAGTATCTGTTGATTGCAGTGACTTGCTTTAATTTTTAACTACGAGGAGACAGTAGACCTTACATAAATGTGAACTTGATACGTCTACCCATACCTGCGCGAAAGGGGTACTTACAGACGGACAGATAGTCAGCTGAGCCGGCCGATGTGGCCGTGCGGTTCTAGGTGCTTCAGTCTGGAACCGCGTGACCGCTAAGGTCGCAGGTTCGAATCCTGACTCGGGTATGGATGTGTGTGATGTCCTTAGGTTAGTTAGGTTTAAATAGTTCTAAGTTCTAGGGGACTGATGACCATAGATATTAAGTACCATAGTGCTCAGAGCCATTTGAACCATTTTTTGAACAGTCAGCTGACAAATGGCAAGAAAGTATTTTTGTTCGGGTGATGTAATAAGAGATTAACAATTTTCGTTTCCTTTTTCTTTATTTATAATGTGAAACTTGGCTTATTCCCAGATTGAACGGTTCTGGGTCAACTGGAGGTACCCATAGGTTTTAGGAGTAAGTTTGCTAGTACCAAAATATATTCCATAAATGGACGTTTGTTTTGTTTGAACCTGTAAGTACGCTGTTTAGCTTTTTATGTTCGTAACGCCACGTAGCGCTCTGTATGAAAATAACCGGCTGTGCTGTGTGCAGTCTATGACTGCTTGGACTCATTGTTGGAATATTCGCTATTGTAGTGCTGGGCAGTTGGCTGTTAACAGCGCTTATCGTTGTGCAGTTGGAGGTGAGCCGCCAGCAGTGGAGGATGTGGGGAGAGAGAGAGATGTCAGAGTTTTGAGAGGTTACTATAAGCGGACGATCTGGACGTGTGTCCGCCAGACAAAGGAAATTTGTAAAGATGGAGGTCATGAATTGATATATATATAAATATACAGGGTGTTTCAAAAATGACCGGTATGTTTGAAACGGCAATAAAAACTAAACGAGCAGCGGTAGAAATACACCGTTTGTTGCAATATGCTTGGGACAACAGTACATTTTCAGGCAGACAAACTTTCGAAATTACAGTAGTTACAATTTTCAACAACAGATGGCGTTGCAAGTGATGTGAAAGATATAGAAGACAACGCAGTCTGTGGGTGCGCCATTCTGTACGTCGTCTTTCTGCTGTAAGCGTGTGCTGTTCACAACGTGCAAGTGTGCTGTAGACAACATGGTTTATTCCTTAGAACAGAGGATTTTTCTGGTGTTGGAATTCCACCGCCTAGAACACAGTGTTGTTGCAACAAGACAAAGTTTTCAACGGAGGTTTAATGTAACCAAAGGACCGAAAAGCGATACAATAAAGGATCTGTTTGAAAAATTTCAACGGACTGGGAACGTGACGGATGAACGTGCTGGAAAGTTAGGGTGACCGCGTACGGCAACCACAGAGGGCAATGCGCAGCTAGTGCAGCAGGTGATCCAACAGCGGCCTCGGGTTTCCGTTCGCCGTGTTGCAGCTGCGGTCCAAATGACGCCAACGTCCACGTATCGTCTCATGAGCCAGAGTTTACATCTCTATCCATACAAAATTCAAACGCGGCAACCCCTCAGCGCCGCTACCATTGCTGCACGAGAGACATTTGCTAACGATATAGTCCACAGGATTGATGACGGCGATATGCATGTGGGCAGCATTTGGTTTACTGACGAAGCTTATTTTTACCTGGACGGCTTTGTCAATAAACAGAACTGACGCATATGGGGAACCGAAAAGCCCCATGTTGCAGTCCCATCGTCCCTGCATCCTCAAAAAGTACTGGTCTTGGCCGCCATTTCTTCCAAAGGAATCATTGGCCCATTTTTCAGATCCGAAACGATTACTGCATCACGCTATCTGGACATTCTTCGTGAATTTATGGCGGTACAAACTGCCTTAGACGACACTGCAAACACCTCGTGGTTTATGCAAGATGGTGCCCGGCCACATCGCATGGCCGACGTCTTTAATTTCCTGAATGAATATTTCGATGATCGTGTGGTTGCTTTGGGCTATCCAAAACATACAGGAGGCGGCGTGGATTGGCCTCCCTATTCGCCAGACATGAACCCCTGTGACTTCTTTCTGTGGGGACACTTGAAAGACCAGGTGTACCGCCAGAATCCAGAAACAATTGAACAGCTGAAGCAGTACATCTCATCTGCATGTGAAGCCATTCCGCCAGACACGTTGTCAAAGGTTTCGGGTAATTTCATTCAGAGACTACGCCATATTATTGCTACGCATGGTGGATATGTGGAAAATATCGTACTATAGAGTTTCCCAGACCGCAGCGCCATCTGTTGTTGAAAATTGTAACTACTGTAATTTCGAAAGTTTGTCTGCCTGAAAATGTACTGTCGTCCCAAGCATATTGCAACAAACGGTGTATTTCTATCGCTGCTCGTTTAGTTTTTATTGCCGTTTCAAATATACCGGTCATTTTTGAAACACCCTGTATGAGATGACTTTTGAACGTTATTAAGGTAAATACATTTTTTGATCTTTCATCTGCTAACTATGCCTATCAGTAGTTAGTGCTTTCAGTAGTTAGAATCTTTTATTTAGCTGGCAGTATTGGCGCTAGCTGCATTGCAGTAGTTCGAGTAACGAAGATTTTTGTGAGGTAAGTGATTCATGAAAGGTATAGGTTACTGTTTTTCAGGGCCACTCTTTGTAGGCATTGTTGAAAGTCAGATTGCGTTGCGCTAAAAATATTGTGTCAGTTTTGTGATGATCAGAGTAGGTAAGGAGAGAACTGTCTGAGTGCATTCAGTTTTGCTCAGCTGTTTTAAAATCGAATAAAGTAAGATATTTTCCAGCACTGTCATTCATAATTTTTCCAGAGGGACGTTTCATATTTTATAATTTTCCAAAGGGGACATTTCAAATTTCCTTCAAAACTTCGATTTCGTACATCCCCAAGAGGTCATAACCCTCAGTCAATTACATAAATTTCAATTTGATACGTCCATCCATTCTTGAGGGAAAAAGGTTTATAACAATGGGACTGGCTGAAAGACACACAGACCGATAGACAGACAACAAACTGATCCTATAAGGATTGTCTTTTCACCATAGAAGTACGGGACCCTGAAATATACAGATCATCATCTCATATAAATACCATCTAACTTACTCAAAGTACATTGTTTTAAGCTGAATTTAGTATTTCACTTCCAGGTGTGGACAGGTTGTCCAGTAGATGAACATGCTATTTTTAGCTATGTGCAGAGCAAACACTATTCTTCTAAACTCATCGCAAAACAGTGGAATGTTAGCCGTCTTGTTTAATTGTTACTCATAATATGCTTTAATCTTATCAGACACTGAAGACGTTCAAAGGTAAATTGTAAGTTAGTTGGAATTACTTGATTTCGTGGTAGACTGATTTCCCTTTTTCCTTTTGCAGTTAATTTATCCCATTGTATGAAGTTGTTTAGAAGCTTTCTTTGCGAGGGCATACCGGGAACAATGAACGAAATTAAGAATTCTGTTGGTGAGCTTACACTTGTGTCTTGGGTCATTTTTGTATCAATAGATTGTTGGCCTGGTGTCATAATATGTACTTCCTGATTTTTTGCTGAATTCACTTTTCTTGTAAAATTTGTTCGCTCATTCAACTGTGGTTGGTTAAGCAGTTTCTTTTTATTAGCGGATGCACTTTTTCGACAATTAGTTCCTTTGTTTTTGCAATATTGCGGAACTCATCGTTTAAGAAGATTATGTCGGATTGCGGAATACTGCAATATGCGCCATTACCAAGTAGTTTTCTATAAATTCTAAAATATTCTACAACATAAAAAACATTCAATAGCATTCAATAATAGTCACTGAAGGTCGCGATCTCAAATCGTTTCCCTTGGAAAATATAGTGGTGCGGAACAGATGGATGCACTAGTGACCGCCACGTGGTGGCGAACATTTCAGACACTCTTACATCGACAATCACGACATGCGTCATCGTAGTGCCATTAAATTGCATACGGGGGGAACCAAGGGTAGCTTCACACATAAAAACCAGTGACTGGAGGTAGGTGGTTCTTGAGATACCGTCAATCTCACTCACAAACACATTTTATCGACTTTATCCACAAACCCATTTTATGTATACGAGGTATAACGAGTATAAAAGCAGATATTTTCATTATTGGTACCTTAATGTGTGCACACATTAGCGTGTCGGTTGTTTTTACTCTACATCGAACAGTCTTCCCACAACCACTTCGCAGACCTTACGACCTGATGTTTTCAGCACGATCGTAACTGCAGCACTGAGTCAATTACGCCAATCGGTATAAACTGACCGTTTTGTGCCAAAGCATCCCCATTGCAATACCTCCCCTGCTACCCAGAGAAAAATAAACATTAATGACTTGCTCTTGCATCAGGTATGTGGAGGTGCTACCCAACCTAAAGACGTACGGCTTGTAATAGCTGTAATTATTAGTCTGCAAATCATGTAAATACTGACAAAATGTTATTTAGTACACTTGAAAGGTCTCTGTTGGATTCCTTTCATGTTAATTTCTTAAGTCTGTTGTCTTTTACGGCATAAATTCCTCTTCTAAATTTACTGTGGTGTTTCTGACTATCTGGGAGGAGACTGAGCAGTGAAACATGTTACTGGTACGAATAATCAAGAACGATCTGTCACACTACTACACTTTAAAACACAGTTCATATGTAATTCACGTCACACAGTCTCATACGGAACCTACATCCGCTTTCTTTTATATACTGTATATGATAAGATACTGTCATCCCCCTTCCCTTCTGTGTGAGAGGCTGAATGAGCAAATGTATTTCTAGTTGCATGCTTGAGGGTAGCAGACAAGGCTGTCTGCTAGAGAACAGTAGGACCAACGTCGGAACAGGTAGCTACGCTTTCTAAAAGCAAAGAGGTTTCTATCCTTAGTATGGTCCCGTCCGTCCGTTGTCATGTTGGTATAGGAAGCTGCCCCTCTGGCCACTTCCGTTTGTATTTGGGAAGCACGCTCGGTAGGAGCGCAGGTCAGCCTGTCGGTGGCGAGCGTCTGAAGTGGTAAGATCTCCGGCTAAGCGCGTCTGCTAAGTCCGTAGGACAATGGATTTCTTAAGTTCAGCCTAACTGAAAATTTAATCACCTTTATTTCAGGTTTAGCTCTAAAATATCTAATGTTATCTTAAATTGCAACGCAGTGTAATTCACGTGTGAAGTTCAGATTATTTTCCGGTAGTTGCTTTGTCACTACCTTGTGAGTAAAGTGGAACCACGTGTTCATCAGTAACTCTAAGATCATCAATCTTAAATGCGAATGTGCGTAAGATTATAACGTCTCATCTTGACAGTATTTTTCAATATAGCAACTTTTCTTTATGTTCAACCCACGTGGGGTGTACTTTGTGAGACCACTACCACGTGCTTATATAATTGTTTGACCCATCAGGTTAGTAGTAAGACGTTAGTAACCAGTTCGAGGTTTTTCTTTTGTAAATTGCTTTTCGATCTAATTTATTTTAATTATCAAAATTATTGTGGAGTTACACGCTTTGTGTAAACTATGTTGACCACGTGAAGCATGTGGTGTACTCATCAAAGTAGCCCTCAGCTATTCTTTTTGGGAAGATTTCACAGAGAGTTAGTATGAATTTAGTATACCAGTGTGTGGTAATTACATGACGGACAGGATTGTGCTACGAACGTAATTTCTTTGGGTGAAAATTGAATCGGTTGGTTGTGGTTAATTTCCTCTTGCATATGTTTCAACGTACTTCGTGTATTATTTTATGAATGCAGTGTTGTATGCAGTCTCCCAATCTTGGCTCCATATTTGATGTGTTCCGTAAGATTACAAGCCTCACATTTTCCACAATCCTAAATAAGGCACCAGTTTATTTATGAATCAAGTTTAATATGCTGAAAGTTCAATGATCAATGTTAAAATAAATTTCCAAATATAAACTGATTTATTTCTTTTTACTTAAATTCTCTTTTATATATATATCACCGGTTGTCGTATGACTATTAAAAGATTATAATTAATGTTAGTCTGGTTAGGAATTTGGTAAGCTAGACTGGATACCTGGTGAAACAGTTGCTCAGTAATGCAAGGTTAACTTCCCCAGACAGCTCACAGCTTTTAACCCACTTTTATGGTCTTGTCTATCAGTTCTGCATACACCACAAATAGAGTAACAACGATACACACTGTCGTCAGTGAGCCATAGAAATATGTGCACTTATACTGGTTACTCTATCTGCGTGTTAGCGTGTGTTCGCGCCCGCACCCGCGCCCGCGCTCGTGTGTGTGTGTGTATGTGTGTGTGTGTGTGTGTGTGTGTGTGTGTTTACATCGATTTTCGTTACTAGGTTCGAGACATTGTGTTTTTGAAGAAGGCATAATACCGTGTAAGAGCAATTGGCAACTCGTTCGCAAATTCCAAAGTTTAAAAATAGGATATAATTTATTCCATTATATTTCTTTTATATATCCGGGATATTATTAATTCTTATTGCGGTATTTCGTAGCTGTCAGCTTTACAGCCATTCTCAAGGTGAGTCGCTTTGCAACATTTTCAGTCACTTTTCACAGTACTGTGGAGGATAGGTGTGATCGCCGAAGACAGCATCAAGAATGTGCCATAGGTAAAACTTTCTGCTTCTAAGATCAAAACAAAACAAGCATTCCAGTGATTACATGTAAGATTTTGACAACAGCGTCATACAACTCTGCCAAAAATCTGCTAATCCGCGACGAGGGTCTCCAGCTCGGAACATGAAGGAAACTTCACGTCTGCGCTCTCAAACGAAATACTGTTTCAAGTCTTCATTTCCTGGCACTCCTACATATACCACCCATAATAATCAACCACGTACTTCGTAAGCACGGTGAATTCGCTGACTCTGCGCTTGCTTTGTTTTGCCTTTAGACGCAGAAATATTTGTCTATGGCTAATGTTCTTGATGCTAACAGTGCATGTTCTCCACAGTATTGCGTTAAGCGATTTAAAAATGTCGCAAGAGAATCATGTTGCGAATTGCTGTAAGGTTGTCAGCAGATATACCGAAAAAAGAATTAATGGCACACAGGATGCACGTCCGTGAAATGATGGAATGTTCGATCCCCATCGAAAACATTAAGAAAGGTATAACTGGTAGTTCTGAAATTATAATTGCGTGCAATGGAATCCTGGTTTTTTATTTGAGTCAGTCCTCAGTGAGACATTAACGGTAATCAGTCAGTAAAATTGTCTATTGTCCATCTCAGGGACTGAAAGAATATGGTTACTGAAGACGTTAGTGAGATATTAGCATTAAAGCCCCATAGTCTCTTTCATGAAAAAATGTTAGAAAGTACTAGTGTTATATGTACAACGAAGTGACTGAATGCCAACGCTAATGAGAGTTGGTTAGTGGGATGTTAGGTCAATAAAGACTTCGCTGTTCATGAGAAAGCATTTTTGACCCAGATGATGGACAGAAACGGCTCAAAACTAGTGATAGGCCTAAGGAAATATACCATTGTTTCACACATACTTTAACGGCATTTTATTGTGTGGTCTCGGTATTTGAATAGATATACAATGGTCCAGGTTCATCCACTGCCAATTAGTTATACTAACCCCGCAAATCAAAATACATTAGCTAAATAGTGAAAGTAGAGATTATGTTCAATGATTGGACGTGGAATACAATATTCGAACTGCTCGGACGGGGCCTGTAAAGGTAGATGAAAGGCGTGCGGTATACAACATGAAAACTCCGCACCGAAAGGTTTAAGGAAAGTAGAAGAGCAAACGAAACAAGTTAATGTGACGAAACCTGTTAGACAAGAAGTAGACAAATAAATGAACGAAAACTGCTGCAGAAGAATGAAAATATAGAGGCGTCATATTACGACGACAAGGTTCTCAACCGATAGTGCTTCTTCCAGAAAGTGAATAAGACTTGTGAAAGATTGGGCAGCATGTTCAGGGCAGGTGTGGCCTAGAAACAAACAGCAGAGTAGTCGTGCGAAGTGGGAAGAAGATATTCAGGTTCACACATACAACGAAGAAAAAGCAGAACAGCAACTTCGTTAGCACCAAAACTGAAATTTACAATGGAAAAAGCAAACTATTATTCTTGTCTAAGATCAATTGTCACACACGTTTGCAGCAGGACGAGAGATTGGCGTGAACGAAGAAAGCCTTCCTCAGGAAAATGCTGACACTGGTTTGAGAACTGAGTTCCTTACAGTATACATCTATAACTGAGCTCTGAATGGAAATAAAACTTGTACTGTGGCAAAAGAAGAAGTTGAGTAACATTTGCAGTATTCGAAACACAGTGCAGCCTTTGGCAGCATTCAGTCAGCAGACTGCACTCATTTACTTACTTACGTTGTTCATATTTAAGGAGCGAACACAGATCTGACCGTAATTCTCCATGTGTGCCACGTCATATCTATTGCAGTTCGTCAATCTACACAATCGGCTTCACTTCCTATGCAAATAATGCGTACATGTCCGAAGGACATTGCATCGTATAGGCTATCTGCAGATGACTGGCAATGCAATATCGTAACAGAAACTTAGACGCCCAATGCCGAACATTTTTTGGTGAGTACGGGAGTTCCTCCAAGTTGTATATCTCGGTAATATATAGCCTCAAGACATCAACAAAGTTCAGTATTATCAGTCGCTCCACTATAGGACTAGGCACCAAGGTCAGCCTAATGATCAAGGTCATAGATTTCTGTCTCTACTGACACTGTCACTTGTATTTATACCGTAGGTAGTAGGATGCAGATAACGAAACTTTTCTACTGGTCCTCGTAATTTTACGATTCTGGTCGTGAACAAAAATCATTGGTGCAAGGTACGTACAACAAATCTCTGTTCACTGTATCTACTTCGAACCATGGCCGCTACACATGTTTCACGTTATAGCGTTTTTACCCAGACAATATTCCCTTTCGATAAGCAATAACTGAAAGTAAAAGGCCTACTGAATTTTCCTTTATATGTACACGCATTTCAGGCATGAAATACGAACGCAAGAACTTCTGTAAGGGAGCACACAAACCCATAAGCTAACTGCCATTTGTTATGGCATAACTGTCTACAGTTTAATTTTTTCGTACTTTTGACATGCGTTATCAGCGCTTTCTCTTAATGACTGTAGTATAAGAGTGCAGATATTTTAATCTATCGATGTTCGCTTAAACTGAGTTAAGACAGTTGCTATGTTATAAAATGAGTGTCATTGCCATTCTCCAGGTTAATAGTAACTGTATGAATTACAGTGACCTGCTTAAGGAGAGGTTTCTTTGTACAGAGCTTGAATGGGATTGCATCACATATGCAAAACAGAATTGCATCCTGTACCACGTCACCCTAGAGGAGACGTTGAAATGAATAAACCAGTAGTAGCCAGCTTGTCTGTTCCATACGAAGGTATTAAGATGCACTTAAAAGAGAACCATGGATTTAAATACGAAGTACAGTGACCCGAGACAAATATAATTAGATTTTAACAGTGAAAGAGTTAAATTACTTATTTTATTTTGCATAAATGAAGAACAAAGGGATGTATACGATAAAGATAAACATTTTTCCGGTCCTCCTACAGCAAATGGACAGCGATCGAAAAAAACTTATCGCTCAGGCATAAGATGACATCCAAGTACTCTGAAGCAATCATGATGGTGTACACAAACTGATGCAGAGTAGTTTCCCATATCCCAAGAACGTTCCCTGTTATACGTACCATTATTATGTTATTCAGAATGACTGTAGTAAGAATAAAGTCTGTTGGGTTGTTCACTGGAATATTGCTGCATTTCTAACATTTCTCTCTTCATCATTAAAGCGTAATGATCTGATAGGGACACTACGCAACAGGAGAATTCCTTCAGTTCCTTCAACTAGATGGAACTTCCCGTCTCGCATTGTAAGCAGTGTTCAAGAAAACAAATAACAGTTTTTGGAATGTCTTAACAAGACTGACGAAGAGGTACTTAGGATGATATTACAACAGGAGAATTATTTACTTTACAAAACCTAATTCACAATCAAAAATCTTTGTTCCTTCTAAATTTTCTCTATGACATTACGAAACGTGTTGATATAATATATAATACAGATGAGATGCAAAGCGCAAATGCCGTTGCTGTATCCAATGAATTACGTCATTTTGAGACAGCTGTTTCTGAAGAACAAGAGGACGTGGAATGATATCGTACTGAAATAAATGCTTTGCTTGTCCAAGAGCACGATACAAATGTAGCACTGAACTTGGTGTGACAGCAGATTTCAAGTATGTGACATCGTGGCCAACCAACTGAAAGTAAGAATTCAGAACTCTCTTGCACTTAGTAGCATCGAAATCATTGACACATAAAGTTTTCTATATTCGGGGAACATTTCCGAAACTGTAGTCAATACGTTTTCATTAAGTTGTTGTCCATTTATTTACCACAATAAATTGGAAAGTGAGCTGTCAGTGATTCATCGCCCGGATACGTTTGAAGGCGTTACATCGTTTTCTGATCTAGTCACTTTTGTTACGGAACATTTCTTTGAAAAATCGTTTACTGTAGTGTTCAGTTTTTTTTTTTAATTTTCGCCATTATCAGTCAAATAACGAAAATTTCATTCTAAAATGTCTATAGGATTGTGGCCCCACGAAGGAAAGAGCAGATAGTTATGTAAGCAGTAGTAACTACACCGGTTTCAACAGCAGAAACAGAGCATTCTCATCGCTTTAAAAAGAATTAAAACCTTCTTCAGCAACAGTAACGGCCAAGAACGGTTATACTCACTGGCTGTTTGTTCCGTTCATTAGGAGGATATCGGTGTAATTTCAGACTTTTACAACATAGTGGTTGAGATGTTTGCTCTTCAAAAGAACAAGAGTGCACAATTACTGTACACTGAGGCGACAAATAGCAATATGCACATGTTTAGACAGTTGGACAATAGATTACTTGAAAACCGTTGCCTGGTCAGATGAGTCCCGATTTCAGTTGGTAAGAGCTGATAGTAGGGTTCGAGTGTGGTGCAGATCTCAAACAAGGCACTGCGCAAGCTGTTGGTGGCTCCTTAATGATTTAGGTTACGTTGACATGGAATCCTCTGGATCCTCTGGTCCAATTGAACCGATCATTGACTTCTGCAGCCTTTCATTTGCAATGCCACCGGGTGACAGCTGTTTGCGGTTGGTTTGAAGAGAATACTCTAGAATTCAGGAGATTGATTTGGTCAACCAGATCACCCGACTTTTATGCCATCTAACATCTATAGGACATAATCGAAAGGTCAGTTTATGCACAAAATCCGGCACCGGGAACACTTCAGCAATTATGGGTGGCTATAGGGGCAGTATAGCTCAATATTTCTGCAGTGGACTTTCAACGACTTGTTGAGCCCCTCATACGTCGAGGTACTGCACTACGTCAAGACGATATTATGAGATATCCTGTGACTTCTGTCACTTCATGTGTAAATAACCTGACAACAGAGAGACCTCTAAATACTCATGAAACTAGTCCTACCCAGAGTTTTCCCCCAAGTCCTTTTCTGTAGTGTAAGGCAAAAGCAAACAGGCTCGCCAGATTTGCTCCAAACACCAAATTTTAATCAGCGAAATCTGTGACAACAGAACAGCATCACACACCTACAAACGTACACGGAAACCTAGTGAAGCTCGAGTTCCTGACTAACTGACTAACTGCCTAACTGCATTATTACTCCCACCGACCACCTCCCCCCCCTCTCATACAGTGACACACACGCACACACAGCAACAACAAAAGTTTCTGTATAAACTTCACTATTAGCTAAGGTATCTCCAGGATTATATTTATGGATGTACAATTACCGTATTTACTGTTTATCAAGGTCTTTTAAGCAGTATGTCATAAATGTAGGTTATAGAACAAAAACTTCGGAATAATTCAGATTCTGAGTTTACTGACTTTTCATCCGAGCCCCAACCAAGAAAATAAGCAGCAGTCGCCACTGACGTTTTCTAACGATGTTTTCACCTCTGTCCACCGTTTTCAGCACATTGTTAACAGTTCAGTAATGGTGTAGATACTGTCACAGTGAGGGGTCACTTACTCCTGTAAGGGTTTTCCCATACGCCAATGTCTTCGCGTAATATGAAAGGAAAAACATTCAATACGCCTTATACACTCCTAAAGTCTCATTCTAAATCATACAGTTTGTCACAGCTGTAGTAAACCACTGTGTTTCCTGTGAGTCACCTGTAAATACGGGTATCTTGCTTTTAGTTGTTCACTTTGAAAGGTCTCTGTTGGATTCCTTTCATGTTAATTTCTTAAATCTGTTTGTCATTTACGGCATACATTCCACTTCTAAATTTACTGTGGTGTTTCTGACTCTATCTCGGAGGAGACTGAGCAGTGGAACGTGTTACTTTTACACATAATCAAGAACGATCTGTCACACTACTACACTTTAAAACACAGCTTATATGTGATTCATGTCACACAGTCTTATACGGAACCTACAACCGCTTTCTTTTACATACTGTGTATAAGATACTGTCATCCCCCTTTCCTTCAGTGTGAAAAGATGAATAAGGAAATGTATTTCTAGTTGCATGCTTGATGGTAGCAGGCAAGTAGGACCAACGTCGGACCAGGTAGCTACGCTTTCTAAAAGCAAAAAGGTTTCTATTCTTGGTATGGTCCTGTCTGTCCCTTTTCATGTTGGTATAGGAACCTGCCTCTCTGGTCACTTCCGTTTGTATCTGTGAGGCACCCTCAGGAGGGGCCCACGGCAATTGTTCTGCGGCGAGCGTCTGAAGTGGTAAGATCTCCGGCTAAGTGCGTCCCTGCTAAGTCCGCAGGACAATGGATTTCTTAAGTTCAGCCTAACTGAAAATATAATCACCTTTATTTCAGGTTTAGATCTAAAATATCTTATGTTATCTTAAATTGCAACGCAGTGTAATTCGAATGTGAAGTTCAGAATATCTTCCAGTAGTTGCTTAGTCACTACTTTGTGAGCAAAGTGGAGCCACGTGTTGAGGATCCATAACTCTAAGATCATCAATCTTAAATGCGAATGTGCGTGAGATTATAACGTCTCGTCTTGACAATATTTTCCAATATAGCAACTTCTCTTTATGTTCAACCCACGTGGGGTGTACTTTGTGAGACCAGTGCCACATGCTTATACAATTCTTTGATCCATCAGGTTAATAGTAAGACGATAGTAATCAGTTCGAGGTTTTTCTTTTGTAAATTGCGTTTCGATGTAATTTATTTTAATTATCAAAATTATTGTGTAGTTACTCTTTGTGTAAACCAAGTTCACCACGTGAAGCATGTGGTGTAATCATCAAAGTAGCCCTCGGCTATTCTTTTCGGGAAGATTTCACGGAGAGTTGGTATGAATTTAGTATACCAGTGTGTGGTAATTTCATTAAGGACAGGATTGCGCTACGAAGGTAACTTCTTTTGGGTGAAAATTGAATCGGTTGGTTGTGGTTAATTTCCTCTTACATTTGTCTCAACGTTCTTCGTGTGTTATTTTATGAATGCAGTGTTGTATGCAGTCTCCCAATCTTGGCTCCATATTTGATGTGTTCCGTAAGATTACAAACTCACATTTTCACAATCCTAAATAAGGCACCAGTTTAGTTATAATCAAGTTTAATATGCTGAAATTTTAACGGAACAATGATCAATCTTAAAATAAATGTCCAAATATAGACTGATTTATTTCTTTTTGTTTAAATTCTCTTTTTATATATATATATCACCGGTTGTCGTAAGATTATAATTAATGTTAGTCTGGTTGGGAATTTGGTAAGCTAGGCTGGATACCTGGTGAAACAGTTGCTCAGTAATGCAAGGTTAACTTCCCCAGATAGCTCACGGCTTTTAACCCGCTCTTATTGTCTTGAATATCAGCACCGCTTTCAGAACTACTTAATGCACCAACATTACTACTTACACTATAAACTTATTTTCCAGTTTGATGTCACATCCGACGTTATGATAAAACTTTCGATTGATGGTTACAGGAGGCTCAGAATAATCCTGTTGGGCCGTACACAATGAGATAATCTGTCATGCTACTGGAAGTTTTCCTTTCTTTTTCTTTGTAGGTTCATTCGATGGGGATAGGAAACTTCTTTCACGTATTAAGCATTCTTCTGCACCAGTTACATAAGTTTTAGGAAACGGTCTCTGCACTGTTGTCGAATTTTATGTGGAAACTTCTGGAAATTCGTCCGCTGGGACGGGCACACGGTCTCCGCGTCGCAGTTCAACTTCCTTACAGCGTATTCCCGCGGAGGTCTCTGCGAAAAGGGAGGTTGGTGGGCGTACCGGCAGACTTAGAGGGCGGCAACTGCGCGGCGCCTTGGAAATTGTGCAGTGTGTTCGATGTTCAGCGGAGGAACCAGTGACGCGGGAACTTCACAGCAGCAGAACTAAACGATACCCAGCAGATCACGTCAAATAACACTTAGCTTCAGGAGGTTTCATCCCGTACCTTACAAATCAATACTATAGCAGTACAATAACTTGTGAGTTTCGAGAATGAAACTATCTGCGGTGAAAAAATGTGCACTAACTTGTGAGGGAGTGCCGTGAAACTTAATTGGATAGCATATTTCTATCCGGTATTTATCAGACAGGAAGTTACAATGCACACGCCAACAAAAGTGAAAATCCATTCTGCTAAGAATCCTCTTGGCTGTGGCTAACCCGCTTCTTTGTAATTTCCTGTCATTCGGGTACCTACTTCCGCAAGTTATGTAGGCGAACCTCTATGAAATTTGGTGTACAGTAAAAGGTGCTGATGATGGGCGGATGTAATTTGGTAACTCAGCCGCTGCAACAATTTACCGCGAAAGGCAAAGGTTCGTGAACCGATCAGATATTAAATTTTAACCGTCGATGATTAACACAGTGACGGAAAAAATCACAAAACCAACTAATAATTAATCTACAGTAATAAAACTTTTGGAATACATTCCTGTAGGTAACAAATTTAAGTGACTAATGTCGCAAGATCGCAGGTTAATGTAAGCAAGGGATAAGTCATTGAAAATGTCAAATGCTAGTAAATTAATGACCGGTGTAACTCTCAGAATGTTGAGTACAAGCATACAAGGCTGCATGCATTGTGTTATACAGGTGTCGGATGCCTGTTTGTGTGATGGAGATCCATGCCCGTTACTCATGGTCGGCCAATACAAGGAGTACTATTGCTGTTCTTGGAAGAATTGGAATTGTCGTCCGATGATGACCTATATGTGGTAGATTGGGTACAGACATGAGGTTTTTTGTTCAAAATGGCTCTGAGCACTATGGGACTTAACTTCTGAGGTCATCAGTCCCCTAGAATTTAGAAATACTTAAACCTAACTAACCTAAGGACATAACACACATCCATGCCCGAGGCAGGATTCGAACCTGCGACCGTAGCGGTCGCGCAATTCCAGACTGTAACGCCTAGAACCGCTCGGCCACTGCGGCCGGCATGGGAGTTTTACTTTTGTTCAAATTATGGTATAACTTTCCTGCTGTTTATACCGTCTTAGCTTGATAATGGTCACTTGATCGAAACTAGTAGCGAATTGTGCAAAATGAAGAATAGGTGAACGTTTTACCATGTATTTTAATAATTGTTTGGCGGCTGAATACCCCACCTGTAAAACATACATACTTACAGAAGATTGTTGAAATTCAGTGCCAGAGGCGTGTAAATGCGCTCACCACTTTCAGGGACGATTTCTGCCGAGTTCGTCGTCTGTTGCAGGAATTTAGTCTGGATAGCACTGTAGGTTTATCGTCAGCGGAAGTCAAAGATTCCCAGTTCGAGAACCGGTCCGGTGAACACTAGCTGTCTGACAGGAATTTTCAGAACTGCACATCATTAAGGAATATACACTTGCAATAGCTTGTCAATATCGTGAAGTATTTCGTCGGTAATAATTAACAACTTGAATGCATCCTTTAAAAGTTATTGGAGGCTCATTCGTTCTATCACAACGATAGTTTTCTTCAAGCAGAACTAAACGACGTACATACTATTAGTAATACAATATAATAACATAACACTGAGTAGTCAGAAATATTCTATTTCTGCAGAAACTGGGAAGGGTAATAAGAACTGTGCAAGAATTGGTGGCATCTCGTAGTAGTAAGCTGGATGATGACATCCCACGCTTTTCGAAATTGCTTTTTCGAAATTGCCCAATATTTGGAGCAAACTGACGGTTTTGCCATGGGTAGCCTCTAGTCTCACATAGTAGGTACTCTTTTTATGAAAGAGTTTGACGACAAAGCACTTCAGTTGGCGGTTTTGAAACGTGTTTCTAGGGGTATGCGGAAGGTACATTCGTGGTATGGGGCACCAACGATTTCTTCGTTAGTAGAGCATCTAAACTCCTCCGTCCAAGCATATGCTTCACCAGGGAAGTGGAGAAAAATGGACCCCCTCCCCCCCCCCCCCCCTTTCAGGATGTGAACGTTCATAGAAAAGGTGACTGTTTTGGGTTGTAGTGAGTTTCGTACACCAAAGTACAGACCAACTTGTGTCTAAGGGCTACGAATAGTCTCCGTCCATCCCAATTCAGCGGTGTTTATGGTCACACGTTCATAGAGCTTGAGGTACCGTATCTCAGAACCACGGATCCTATCAGCACAACGTAATTCTCTGTGCTCTGTGCTTGTGCAGAAGAGATACTGCAAGAAGCATATTTGTAATACATTTCAACCAGAACACATTACACCTCAGCGGATGCAGCCATAAGAAACGGAGAACTCCATTAGGGTGGATTTTCAAGTCTTATTTATGTCTTGTCTCCATTATCGGCGGTCTCTTACAGAACCATTCATTATAACTATTTTCCATACCTCGGCGTGAGTGCAAACTATGCGGTACCTGTAAAAGACTATCTAGATCTAAGACCAGGAATGTACAAGTTCCCGTGGTACTGGTAAGACGAGTGGATGTTAAAAGACGGATTGGATGAACATATGCGTCACAAAAGGCTAGATCAAACGGAAAAATCTGCTGTTTCTGATCAGTTTTGATACGGGACGCAGCATAAAATATGGAAAAACCAAGATCTTCTCTCCCGCATCTCCTTGCTGGGACGCTAATTAAAGAAATAGTCGAAATGCTTGTAGTTAGGGTTCCCAGCGGTCTCGTACAGAAAGGCACGTTCCGTGTTTGAGAATAAAAAAAATTGTCTACTACGGATCCTGAAAAAGGCGCTAGAATACTGTATCTTTCCGCTAATTTTACTTATTTGTGTAATTAATTTGTCTAAATTAGAACAATGTTAGATCTATATGTCACTGATCAGTGTAACGAAGTATGGAGTTGCCTTATGACGTATACTTCGGAAACCCGGTACGGTATTTCACGTTACTTACTTTTTATCGTAGGTTGTATTTAAGATTGAATTTTCCTTTTTTAAACTGTACCCTAACTCAGACGATAAGGTAGGATAAATAATACATTCTGTGTATTACTAAACAATACCTTGAATTTTGAAAATTCACGAGAAAATTAAATGCTTTATTGGAATGAGCCAATAATAACTAAAGCTCCCAAGAACAATTACGTGTGGATAACAGACGTCAAAGTCGATGGTCGACAATCGGCACTAGTTCTTTGTTGTGCTAAGACGATTAATGTCGAAGTAATAATATCTGATTCACCTCCTAAGCGACAGCTATCTTTTTATAAAGACGAGAAAGGAACGTATAAGTAGCATTAGTGGCGGTGAAATGCGTGAGTTGTGACTTATAGTTACAGTTGCCAGAAATTTTTACTTGTTGGAAACATGACCTTGCTAAGGCAAAATAAAAGGTCTGTACCATATAGTCGGTGATCAGCATCAAAATGGAATGATATATGTTTATGTTAAATTTTTTAAACTTGGAAAATTTGTAATCGCTTTAATAAGCTCTGTGATAGTTACTGGGTGATCAAAATGTCAGTATAAATTTTAAAACTGAATAAATCACGGAATAATGTAGATAGAGAGGTACAAATTGACACATATGCTTGGAATGACATGGGGTTTTATTAGAACCAAAAAAATACAAAAGTTCAAAAAATGTCCGACAGATGGCGCTTAATCTGATCAGAATAGCAATAATCAGCATAACAAAGTAAGGCAAAGCAATGATGACGTTCTTTACAGGAAATGCTCAATATGTCCACCATCATTCCTCAACAATAGCTGTAATCAAGGAATAATGTTGAGAACAGCACTGTAAAGCAGGTCCGGAGTTATGGTGAGGCATTGGCGTCGGATGTTGTCTTTCAGTATCCCTAAAGATATCGGTCGATCACGATACACCTGCGACCTCAGGTAACCCCATAGCCAATAATAGCACGGACTGAGGTCTGGGGACCTGGGAGGCCAAGTATGACGAAAGTGGCGGCTGAGCACACGATCATCACCAAATGGGGTGGAGCGCCATCCTGCATAAACATCGCACGTTCCAGCAGGTGTTTATCAGCCAGGCTGGGGATGATGCGATTCTGTAACATACAGGGGTACCTCTCATCTGTCACGCTAGCAGTTACTGGTACAAAACCAGAATCACGCATTTCCTCGAAGAAAAAATGTCCGATAACGGTAGATGTGGTAAATCCAATCCACACCGTGACTTTTTCGTCGTGCAATGGAGTTTCCACGACAGTTCTAGGATTTTCGGTGCCCCAAATTCTGCTGTTGTGGGCGTTGACAGACCCTTGGATCGTGAAATGAGCTTCGTCGGACCACATCACGTTACTCAACCAATCGTCATCTTCCGCCATCTTTTGAAACGCCCACACCGCAAATGCCCTTCGCTTCACTAAATCCCCAGATAACAGTTCATGATGCCGATGGATTTTGTACGTGCAGCATCGGAGGGTACGCGAAAGTGCCAACCAAACAGTAGTGTATGGAATGCCTGTGCGACGTATGACTGCAAGAGCGCTGATTTCCTCATGCATAGACGAACCCGCTACAGTCTCCATTTCTTCCTGAACTGTCTCAGCAGCATTACGCCTTGTGCTCGGTCGGCCACTACGGGGGTCTATCGTCTAAACAACCCGTGGCTTCGAACTTCGAAATCATTCTCGCCACAGCTGCATTTGTCAACGGACCTTTACCCGTTCGAATACCCTTCCTATGGCGATAGGATCCTAACGCTGAAGTAGCACATTCCCCATTCTGATAATACAGCTTCACTAAAAGCGCTTGTTCAGGTAACGTAAACATGCTGCGACTGCTGACACATCTGATTCTCTCTCTCATTACAGCTCCTTTTATACACGATTGTCATGCGCAGCCACTGACGTTTTGCTGTCCAGAGCCATCAGTCAGACATTTTGTGAACTTTGTTTTTTTTTTTCCTAATAAAACCCCATGTCATTCCAAGCATGTGTGTAAATTTTTACCTCTCTATCTACATTATCCCGTGGTTTATTAAGTTTTCAAATTTATACTGACTTTTTGATCACTCGGTACATTGAAAATTATTAACTCACTGTGTTATATTAAACTGATTGTCATACCTTTTCTGAATAGTAAGCTGGACGAGTTCATCTCATAATAAAATAACAACTGATCAGCATAAAAATTTGGAGTTATGGCTGAGGTTCTCAATTAACGGAGATATGTTTTCAACTCTGCAAAATGTGGGAACCAATAAAGGTGGCATTATGAAGTCCTTGACGGCAAGCAACCAAATCGGGTGAGACAACGCTGATACGGGATCGAAGTCAAGAGGGCTAAGCTGGTCGTGGGCAACTTTCCCGCATACGCCTGCATGGGTCCGTGGCGTGGCCGACTCCACACGCCGCTCGTCCGTAGCCCGCAACTCGGTTTTCCAGTAGCGTATCTGGATGTCAACGTCTCTTGCGATTGCGTTCCAGCTTCACATCATAGAGCCTGCGCTTTTCTAACAGTCAAGCTTATAAGTTGGTGAGCCACAACAGCAAGCCAGAGTGGCGCCTGAGATGACGAACAGCTGCCGCGTTGAAGTATTGTTTTTGAGTTAGTCCTCTGGTGCCCGGTAGGCATGACGTCTTATGTTATCGTAATTGTTTTGCCGAACTGTGATGAACATCGGTTATTAAATGTTTTACGTACCTGGAAAATCAGTGGTTTGTAATAACGTTTATGAAGATCTAAAAATGGTAACTTAGTTTTACCGAAACCGATTGTCTACAATAAAGTTTTTTTTATAGCTATCTCGGTTATGAAGGTCTTCTTCTCCTAAGTAATGAGTACAGATCTCCCCAACGAATCCAACATCAGTAAATATTGTTTAATTTACGCAGTATGATCCGACAGTACGCCTGAGAATTTTTCAAACCCACTACATACTCTTTGAATTAAAAAATGGTGGTCCATAATTATCCAGGAATAATGTGCGCCATCTATACATATTTACATGAGTGAATTCCTACGTGTTTAAGGGAAGTGATATGTATCTCAACATGGGGATCACAGAACCGGCCTTGCCGGCCGAAGTGGCCGTGCGGTTAAAGGCGCTGCAGTCTGGAACCGCAAGACCGCTACGGTCGCAGGTTCGAATCCTGCCTCGGGCATGGATGTTTGTGATGTCCTTAGGTTAGTTAGGTTTAACTAGTTCTAAGTTCTAGGGGACTAATGACCTCAGCAGTTGAGTCCCAAAGTGCTCAGAGCCATTTGAACAGAACCGGCCGATTGGAAATAATTGGTACACTGACCTAAGTTTCGACAGCTCTAAGGATGCCATCACCTGAAAGAAATTTTAAGAGACCGTCAAATTACGTTGCGAGAAGGCAACTGTCAATGTTGTTCCTAGCAAGGCATAAGTGTCTAAGGTTGACGCGTTTTAATTTTAATTTTTGACTTGAGCATATCTGCTCTAAATATTGACCACTGCTTACTCGCAATACGTGCCAAAGGCCTTGCCGCCGTGATAACGTTGGTTCCCGTCAGATAGTAGAAGTTCAGCGCTGTGGGGCTGGGCTAGCACTTGCCGAACGCAGATGGAAATTAGGGTGCGCTCAGTCCTTGTAAGGCAAACTGAGGAGCTACTTGATTGAGAAGTAGCGGCTCTGGTCACGTTAACTGACATACGGCCGTGAGAGCGGTGTGCTGACCACATGTCACTCCGTATCCGCATCCAGTGACGCCTGTTGGCTGAGGATGACACGGCGGCCGGGCGCTACCGTTGAGCCTTCCGAGGCCTGTTCGGATGGAGTTCAGTTTAGTTATCACAATGTAACTTAACGGTTTCTTATAGTTTCATTCTGATGGAGATACCTTTAGAGCTGACGGGACCTAGATCTATCTAATAAACAGTTATTTGCAACCGAATGGCTGTGTGATTCCTTTGCTGAAACATATATACGATTGAAACTTCCTGGCAGATTCAAACTGTGTGCCCGACCGAGACTCGAACTCGGGACCTTTGCCTTTCGCAGGCAAGTGCTCTACCATCTGAGCTACCGAAGCACGACTCACGCCCGGTACTCACAGCTTTACTTCTGCCAGTATCTCGTCTCCTACCTTCCAAACTTTACACAAGCTCTACTGCGAACCTTGCAGAACTAGCACTCCTGAAACAAAGGATACTGCGGAGACATGGCTTAGCCACAGCCTGGGGGATGTTTCCAGAATGAGAATTTCACTCTGCAGCGGATTGTGCGCTGATATGAAACTTCCTGGCCCGCGAAGGGCAAAGGTCCCGAGTTGAGTCTCGGTCGGGCACGCAGTTTTAATCTGCCAGGAAGTTTCATATCAGCGCACACTCCGCTGCAGAGTGAAATTCTCATTCTGGATATATACGATTGTTGACTGATAGTGATCTCCTGGTCCAAACAGAAAATAATTTTGCTTTCCGTCTGTAAAATTAATATTAAAGTTACATCAATCTCTGCATAAGATATACAGTGTAACTATTCGCACCAAAAATAACTCCGAAAGTATGATAGTAGCTGAAAAGTTTGTCGGGTAAATGCTGCATGGGACAATGGGGGCCATAATATTATTAAGATGGTTTTCTATTTAATTTAATTTTATTTATTTCTTTGCTATGTAGGATGCTTCAGTAATATGAAGGTCAACTTTGTTTATTTTAAACGGGATGCTATAGTTAGGTACTTATATTCTGACAGCGGCAATCGAGACGAATCCAATGATGTGTAATGGTAAGGTCTTTGAAGGTCAAAAAGGTGGCATGAACGTCCATTTACAGAAGGTGTTCGATGTGATGACGATTGGTATCAATGAAGTGTTGTCATCTTATTATTATGGATTGAGTGGTATCCCTTATCACTTCGGCCCTTAGAGAAGCACATATTCTGACAATTCTCTCTCGTATATCGTGCAAATAGTAAATATTCGCCGAATACGGCGTTTCCATCTAACGTGCCGTTGACATGTAAACACCATTCGACGGTTCGCAATACAACTCGTATAGGAACGTTAAGACTAGTATCGTCGAATCAAGCGAATGTGAATGATGTATTCCTTCGAAGAACAAGTCGGTATGGTTCTCATTTCCGGAGAATGCCAACGAAATTCAATGAGAGCTAGAGACTCATAGGCTAAAGGTATCCTACACGTCGTATATTTAAATATGTGTATGATAAATTGAGAACAACTGGATCTTCAACGCATCGGAAACATATCCGGCATAGGAAAGTTACTAACGAGGCAACGGAAATTGGTACTCTGTCCACTGTGGTTCGAGATCCTTGTGTTAGTTCGCGTCAAAAAGCACGGGAATCTGGCATGAGCCAGAGTAGTGTTGTTCGTGTTCCGCATCGCCATAAACATCATCCTTACGATATCAGTCTCCACCAAGAATTAACTGGTACGGATAGTATGCGTCGCATTGAATTCTGCCGTTAAGCTCAACTTCAGAATCAGAGGGATGACACATTTATTAATTTGATTTTATTTACTGACGAGGCTACATTCACGAACCATGGAAATGTTAATTTGCGTAACATGCATTATTGGACAGCTGATAATCCATGGTAGCTGCGGTAAGTTGCACACCAAAAACCGTGGTTGCTGAATGTATGGTTTGGGATTCTGGAGCACAGAATTATAGGCCCCTGTTTCATCGAAGATAATTGTAGGAAGTACACCTTATTCCTGCAAGAAACAGTAAGTCTGTTATTGAAAGAAATACCTTTAGGAACAAGGAACAGAATGTGGTATCAACACGATAAGTGTGCGGCACATTTTTCGCTGATGGCTAGCAATGAGTTGCAGAGACAACTCCCAGACCGTTGGAATGGACGCGGAGGAGATGTGTCGTGTCCGGCGTGTTCGCCAGACTTGAAGCCTGTGGACTTTTTCTTGTGGGGATTCGTAAAAGACATTGATTATAAAGACGTTCCAACTACACCTGAATATATGCGATGGAGAATTGTCAGTGCATGTGCTTCAATACGTGCCGATGTGATAAGGAATGATAAGAAGATTGGAGCGTTGCATTGATACCAATGGTCATCACTTCGAACACCTTCTGTAAATGGACGTTCATGCCACTTTTGTGACTTTCGTTGACAATCAAAGACCTTCGATTTGTCTCGATAGCCGCTATCAGAATATTAGTACCAAACTATAACACCCCATTTAAAAAATTACAAAGTTGACCATATCACTGAAGCGACCCCACCTTGCAACAAAAAACCACCGTAATATTATGGACCCCGTTGTCCCATCAAACTTTGACCCACAAACATTTTAGCTCCTATCATACTTCAGGAGTTGTTCCTGGCGCAATAGTGAGTGACTCACCCTGTACATTCTTTTTCTAGTTATGATGTTCCAAGTTCATCAGTGTCTCTGTGCCGGCTATCAGTACATTAAATGTAAGTAGATTTAATAAAAAGTAGAATTGCAACCAACTGGAAATATTTTGAACTACCAGGGTAAAATTTGGGAGAATAAAAACGATTACTAATTCTAATGAAGTAGCATACGACTAACACATTAACTATTTCATTCTACTGCGATACAAGGGATCACTGGCCTCGGCGGATCCGGACTGACTTATTTCGTAAACAAGTTTTTGCTGCGGGTAAAAAATTTGAATCAGAAACAGCACTACTTAAAATTCAGTGTTTATAAGGTTCCCTACACTTATGTCCGCAGACTTAAATGAAGGAATCGTAAGTGTGCCTAATCCAAGACTATTATTATCGATTACAGTTGATTACGAGCTAGTTCTGTGGATCGACCGCAGGAGGAACGTTGGTTTTTGCGCCTCATCGAGAACATGGGATTATCTTTTTTAAGTTTATATACAGAAAATTTTATAATGCGTGAAAATGGAAATTATTCCAGAATGAGGTTTCCACTCTGCAGCGGAATGTGCGCTGACATTAAACTTCCTGGCAGATGAAAACTGTGTGCCGGACCGATAAACGAACTCTAATCCTTTGCCTTTCGCGGGCAAGTGTTCTACCAACTGAGCTACCCAAGCACGACTCATGAGCCGTCCTCAAAGTTTCAATTCTGCCAGTGCCTCCCTCCTACCCTCCAAACTTAACAGAAGCTCTTCTGCGACATGTTACTCTATCCTGTGCAAGCTTCATCTCCCAGTACCTACTGCAACCTACATCCTTCTGAATCTGCTTAGTGTATTCATCTCTTGGTCTCCCTCTACGATTTTTACCCTCCACGCTGCCCTTCAATACTAAATTGCTGATCCCTTGATGCCAAAGAACATGTCCTACCAACCGAACCCTTCTTCTAGTCAAGTTGTGCCACAAACTTCTCTTTTCGCCAATCCTATTCAATACTTCCTCATTAGTTATGTTATCTACCCATCTAATCTTCAGCATTGTTCAGTAGCACCACATTTCAAAAGCTTCTATTCTCTTCTTGTCCAAACTATTTATAGTCCATGTTTCACTTCTGTACATGGCTACACTTGTAACGTGCGCGTGGGGCAGACAATACTCATTACAGCCTGTACTGTGATAAGTTAACGGGCTTCACCTTATGAGAAAGGATTTTTGTATAGAAATTGACCGCGTGTACCTGAATGGAGGCAAATCAGACTTACACCCACTCGGAAATAACAATGATACGTCAATCAAGTTCAAAATGGCTCTGAGCACTATGGAACTTAACTTCAATGGTCATCAGTCCCCTAGAACTTAGAACTACTTAAACCTAACTAACCTAAGGACATCACACAACACCCAGCCATCACGAGGCAGAGAAAATCCCTGACCCCGCCGGGAATCAAACCCGGGAACCCGGGCGTGGGAAGCGAGAACGCTACCGCACGACCACGTCAATCAAGTCCGAAATGCAACTACACGTCAGGACGGACAAGAAACAACACAGAAGATGCTACCAATTTGTTAATTATACGGTCGCCAGCCTAATTAGGCATTAACTGAGTTTCTTCCCCGTACAAGTTGATGTACGTTCAAGCAAGACAACACGTAATAACACTGCATAATATGGTAAATTTTAGAGCCAGAAAATCTACTGAACTGATAAATTCACTTTCTATACTGATATGAATAAACCATAAATACGTAACACCACACTATAATGTTTACTACAGAACGTCGTAGTGGCTATTGATCTGATTAAAATCGGGCATAGGTTACCCAAGAAATAGCACCTTCGAAACACACATACAATGTCAATTTTGATATAGGTGAAACACTGATAAATTTTGGTTTCTATTGTGGCTTTGACTTTGCTGGTCAAATCAGTTTAGAACACCTCAGAATTCAAATTAATAAAAAGGGGGGGGACCCTGAAACTGTTATGATCACTGTATTAAAACAATTAATTACTGAAATCATTATGCCCTCAAGATTTCCAATATATGATTTACTACTCTTTTTTGTCTTATTTCCTGCTCATTTAAATACCATTATATCTGTCTCGAAATAATTAAGTTTCATTACTAAATGAATATCAAAATTATCTTCCCACTTTGTCAGACCTTTGTTATTCGTCTATTAGTTCATTAACAAAAAAATTTCTTTAAACATCATTCTAACATAGCTAGGTCTGCAGGTAATCATTATTAACACAAACTTTAATTTATCATCTTGGGACACTCGGATTGCACAACATTTGGAAAGGACCCTGTCTAGGTTAGTTGTGAGGATAATTAAATGATAGGACAGTTCTGGTAAAATTTAAGTTGTTATTGAATAGTATGGAACAAAAGTAACACTGGTCCACACGAATACAGTACAAAAAGTTTCAACATGTTTGTATCGATGTGGCGGTTGGCGGGCGGCGAGATGGCGAGGCACAGATCACACATACAACCACAGCAATGCGTCGCTAGACAATGAAAACCTCGTAACTCAAATTGGTCAAATTTTACAGAAGAAACAAAAAACTAATTATAGAAATCACATGAGGACCTGATTAGTCAAATGTAGTGGTTTCTGCTACACAATATGGATCCGGTCATTGGTACATAAGACTTTATTATGCACTTCAAATTGTCTGGCGGTTTTTGAAGTTACGAGGCTTTCACAGTTTTTTTTTTTTTTGGTGGTGATGGAGATAAGAGGCATGGAACGAGTGCACGGTTAAGAATTGAAATGAATTTGTTTTAAAAAAACTTACTAAAATTTTGCATTATTTGTGTGTTATGAAACGTCTGTAACGATACATTGTTACTGATATAAAGTGAAATGAATAATTTCACTTTGATCAAAATATTGGAATCTGGATGTTAATAAATTACAGTGTTTAAAAAACATAGAAACAATGTTGTTAGCTTTAATTAACCTTTTCTTACTGTAGACATTTGTGCAGTTTATTAACATTTATTATTGATACTATTGCTGCTACACTGACAGTCATAGGTGGCTGTGAACAAGTTTAATTCCGGCTGCATTTTTTTATGCACGGACATGTTCTCTCATTACAAATGTGAGTCAGTGTGTTATAAAATGAATGCACATCCTTAGGAAGGACCAGCTTTAGTTGTTGCAAATGCGTAAACTTTTCCGCGCTGATTTTTAGTGGTGAACTGTAGAGAGGGGGCACTGTAAGTGAGCTGGGTATGTTTGACATCCTTCTTGGAAGTAGTTCCCATGTATCGCTGAATTTCAATTTACATTCCATTTTTCCGGAGGGATTATACTTGAGACACCGGATATCAGTCACTGTTGGATCCCCAATTTTTGATCCTGGCCGAATAGATGAATACAACGAGAGTTTATCATAGGACTTGAAAAACGTGTGGTCCAAATAATTGACGGCATAAGGTCTAGGACTTTGTCTTGCGGTAGCACAAACTTCTACATAGCCAGCAGGAGTATAAATGTGTCTGTTTTTTAACTTCCTTTCTATGGTGGAGTGCATAGAATCATTCTCCATTTGAGTGTGACCTTTCTCCAGAAATTTTTGCACTATTGTAATGCGTTTCTGATTGGCGAGATAAGCCAGTGCATTAGTCATGACTGAGTTTCGATTCTGGTACGTGCATCCGTCGCTATAGAAAATAGTTTCTGAATCATTTTGGACGTACGTTTCTATAAAATGCACGAGTATACTGGCAAATTCCGAAGCTGTTAGTCCACCTTCACTCTCGTGCCAAAGGTAACAATAACCATCGTTACTTTTTAAATCATAGTTGGTAAAGTTGTGGACCTTCAGTTTGCTTTTATAATACAGTGCAGATGCTTTTAGTCTGGGAGAAAGGAGAAGTGCTTGAAGGTCCATTGTAAGCACTCTATCTGATCCTAATGTATCACTATTTTTCGCTTCCCTTGCCTCAGTTTTTCTGGCCATATGCAAAGAGTATTCATTGTCTGAGAGATTGCCTGTCTGGTGAGAACAACAAAGATCGCTCTGGTCCTTTTTAGGCGAAAATAAGTTAAGATTATTTTCATCGAATACCTCGCAGAACTGTTTGTAAGCTGCTGGGATCTGTCCTCTTTTCTTGCAAAATTGTATATATTCCCTATGTAGTTCTGATTTACTCTGCCAGTTAGGTTCCAAGTAGAGTTTTGTGGAAGAACGACGGCAGTAATGCTATTCCAGTTTCGGCAACTCTGCAAAAAAATCTGATGCTGATTGTCGTCCACCTGAAACTTACGTTGGTCGCTCCTGCATTTGAGGCCCTTCTGCAAGCGTTCTTCCTGATGCACTAGATGCCCATGTTCTGAAACTCCATTCGCCTAAGCACAAAGTATTCAGAAACATAGTCTTGCAGACAGTTTTTCTCTGTCCTATTACAAAATTGTAATATAGTGTGTTAGAACGGTGAGATTTATTAGATTCTGAATTATTTCTGCATCTTTTAACTGGAACGTAGTAGACATGGCTTGTAACAAAAAATTTTCTTTCACCCCAAGACATATCCCACCAGAAATGATTAAATATTAGCTGTCTCTGCTCTTCCGTAATATCCTTGCAATTCCTGTTCCGATTTAAGGAAGAACGTTTACAAGTACATCGTGGTTTCATTTCCCTCCTACTCCTGTTCATTGTTGGTCTCTTTTTGCCAAACTCATCTTTTTGCATTCCTAAATAATCCTGTCCCCTCATACGTTTTTCTTTCCGCAAACTTTGAAATGATTGATTGCTTTTCCTTCTACAGCGCTGCTTAGTACTCTTTACTCCCACATCAACTTCGTCATCGTCTTCCTTGCTCTTGTTACTGCTATGGTCATTTTTGTTTTTATCTGGATCGTACGCATCACTACTGCCACTGGAGATATCATCCTCGCTGCTGCGTTCGAAAACACTTTCAAACTCAGAAGTGGAGTTCGCCTCTGTATTGGCTTCTTTTTCCGCATTATCTGTAGTGTAAACCATAACGTCATCAATAACATTTAAATAATTTAATCACCTCAACTTCCAAACAAGGATCTTACTTCCAGTTACAACAATATAAACTACGGTTTACGTTCATTTTGTAGGTCTACCCTTTCTTTTGGTGCAGGACAAGGAGGAACCTGACTAGAATCTTCTTCCGGCGATTTTATACGATATGATCCGTTGTCGGCTTGATTCACTAGGTGAAGAGTGAATTTACTCTTTTTACCCATAGCTAAAAACAAAGTAGTTACTGTAGAATGTATAGGATTCTGTTCACTTCTAAAATTAGAACCTCCTATGCACCGAGCGCAGTCTGCTTTACGCGCGATGAAAAACTCGTAAGTCAACATTGTATTTAACGAGGGCATTATGAATTCTGTATATTAAAATACACTCCTAGAAATTGAAATAAGAACACCGTGAATTCATTGTCCCAGGAAGGGGAAACTTTATTGACACATTCTTGGGGTCAGATACATCACATGATCACACTGACAGAACCACAGACACATAGACACAGGCAACAGAGCATGCACAATGTCGGCACTAGTACAGTGTATATCCACCTTTCGCAGCAATGCAGGCTGCTATTCTCCCATGGAGACGATCGTAGAGATGCTGGATGTAGTCCTGTGGAACGGCTTGCCATGCCATTTCCACCTGGCGCCTCAGTTGGACCAGCGTTCGTGCTGGACGTGCAGACCGCGTGAGACGACGCTTCATCCAGTCCCAAACATGCTCAATGGGGGACAGATCCGGAGATCTTGCTGGCCAGGGTAGTTGACTTACACCTTCTAGAGCACGTTGGGTGGCACGGGATACATGCGGACGTCCATTGTCCTGTTGGAACAGCAAGTTCCCTTGCCGGTCTAGGAATGGTGGAACGATGGGTTCGATGACGGTTTGGATGTACCGTGCACTATTCAGTGTCCCCTCGACGATCACCAGTGGTGTACGGCCAGTGTAGGAGATCGCTCCCCACACCATGATGCCGGGTGTTGGCCCTGTGTGCTTCGGTCGTATGCAGTCCTGATTGTGGCGCTCACCTGCACGGCGCCAAACACGCATACGACCATCATTGGCACCAAGGCAGAAGCGACTCTCATCGCTGAAGACGACACGTCTCCGTTCGTGCCTGTCGCGACACCACTGGAGGCGGGCTGCACGACGTTGGGGCGTGAGCGGAAGACGGCCTAACGGTGTGCGGGACCGCAGCCCAGCTTCATGGAGACGGTTGCGAATGGTCCTCGCCGATACCCCAGGAGCAACATTGTCCCTAATTTGCTGGGAAGTGGCGGTGCGGTCCCCTACGGCACTGCGTAGGATCCTACGGTCTTGGCGTGCATCCGTGCGTCGCTGCGGTCCGGTCCCAGGTCGACGGGCACGTGCACCTTCCGCCGACCACTGGCGACAACATCGATGTACTGTGGAGACCTCACGCCCCACGTGTTGAGCAATTCGGCGGTACGTCCACCTGGCCTCCCGCATGCCCACTATACGCCCTCGCTCAAAGTCCTTCAACTGCACATACGGTTCACGTCCACGCTGTCGCGGCATGCTACCAGTGTTAAAGATTGCGATGGAGCTCCGTATGCCACGGCAAACTGGCTGACACTGACGGCGGCGGTGCACAAATGCTGCGCAGCTAGCGCCATTAGACGGCCAACACAGCGGTTCCTGGTGTGTCCGCTGTGCCGTGCGTGTGATCATTGCTTGTACAGCCCTCTCGCAGTGTCCGGAGCAAGTATGGTGGGTCTGACACACCGGTGTCAATGTGTTCTTTTGTCCATTTCCAGGAGTGTACAATACATAAATACCTAGAAACACTAACACGTACCTGTAGCAATAAAGCAGTGTTGGGACCGTCAGTCAAAAAAGTTACTATCACGTCAAAAAACGTTTAAATCTCGGAGTATGTGTTCGCCCTGCACACTAACAATGGCGATTATCGGAGATAAGAGGTTTAAAGCACAAACTACATATCGCTGGAGATGTCAGGTTTTCATTATTGCCGCTAGATGGCAACACCGTTCAACTCGAAGATGGAGGGTTTCAACAGCCTATGTGGCATAATTTTCTACATTTGGTAATGCGTTTCGTGGATTTCATTGTCAGATGGAGTTACGAGGTTTTCATTGCCTAGCGACGATATGGCTCTTGATGTATCGGCACTTTACTTCTTCATAGCGTCGCAATACTTTTCCATTTAGTGCCAATGGAATTTTGTCATGCAGTATAGGCGTCGAAACGGCATATCCGAGGCTCAATGAAACCACGTCTTCCAGGAGAGCCTCCTCGATCCAGAACGTGTTGCTCAGACCAATGCCCAACTCCGACTACTACTGCTGAGCCCGTTATACCGTGCAGCGCCCGTGTGCATTTTCCCGCGCTCGCCTGCCATCCACCTTTTACCACTCCCTTACAAGCCGGGTATTCACCCGAGGTTTTGCACTCTACATATCCTAACACATTGCCTACGTATGGACCAGACGCACAATTACAACTTTATCTTACAATAGTTTCAACGTTTCTTACATTTTAATTCTGTTATAATATTGCTTGAAATTTGACATAAACATTAATATTCACATCTAAATTTGGTTAAAGTTTTCTTAACCCAATGACATGAAACAGAAAAGAAATGAAATCAGAACATTGATTACACTAATCTATCGAAAATCAGAAGAAAAAATTATTATATGTACAATAGTACAGCGTTGGTGTTGTTACACATGCCCCTGTTTCCAGTAAATTTCACTAAGTGCAAATTTGATGCAACACTGAACTTTATATTAATACAGCGGTTCTGAATTTTTGCATGAATGTGCCATCATAAAATTTTTGTATCACTAAACTTCCTTTCTCGCACATTATAGATGTCTATAGTTTTTAATATATCGAGAACTTTTACTTATCATTTACTTAAGCGCCTTTAGCACAGTCCATCCTCCTATTACAACATTATTTAAGTAGCAAATTACTCATCATTATTAAATTTTTCAGACAAATAAAACCAAAATTTGGAACACAAATACTTAGCTACAAAAGCAGATACAATTACCTATATATACTATAAAACAATTTGTTGCGGCTTGCATTGAATGGCAGTCCATTTCCTTATTTACTAATAAACAAACAATAAAATTTAAAAAATTCACTACATATATTTGCGGCCTATTATTCACATTTGGGCAGTCCATTTCGCATCATTTTACCACCTCACCTGTACCACACTTACAATTCTCCATGGACTATTTATCTGCCCTCTTTGATTTTTGGCAGTCCTTTATATTATGACTCATATACTGCCCACTTTGGTTTTGGGCAGTCCTATCTTTTATCTGGTTTACAGCATTTGCTTTTTCTTTTCAACCCTTTTCTCCATACTTCTTTACATTTATAGGACATTTGGTAATCTGAAACTCACATAACTACATTATCACACTGACATTGGTATACATACATTTACAAAGATTTGTTACATTTAGAATAAAATGGTTTCAGCATAAGATACAGCACATTTATTGCAAATTGCTTTCTGATTGTACCTAGGTTACTGACTCCTAGGAACATACAGTCTCAGGTCCACAACGTTTCTTACACCTAAAGGTCTTTTGGATTTTAGGTAGATCAGGTAGTAAGCATTATCGTGTGGAATGTTCTGTATTATATACGGTCCATTATAAATATATTTAAATTTGGAAATTTCATGGTTCAGTTCACTAGATTTTTCGTGAGTTTTTAAAAGAACATAATTTCCAATTTTAAATTTTGAAACTTTCAGATTTTTATCATGTCTTTTAGATCTAGATTCAGCTTTTTGCTTTGCCCTTTCTCTGACTAATTCTTTCGTTTGACTCAACCCCAAGCTTGTACAAGGTGGAAACTCTAGTCTTTCCTCGATTAAACTTCTACTTCTGCTGCCTAACAAAATTTCTTCCGGTGGGAGCCCAGTAGTTTCATGATGTAATGTGTTCATGACATTCTCAAAATCCGATATAAATCTACCCCAGACTCTAAATCATGCCCCTTCCTGTTTATTCCGCAATGCACCTTGGTCGACTGTGACATCGTCCCAAGATACGTTCCTGACCTGTGAACCATTTATATCTGGTGGCTTTCTCGGTTTCTGGAGCTCAAAGTCCTTGATTACTTGAATTCTTTGCAAAATAAACACTGAGTCATCAGGTGGCTCTTTATTTCTGTGTTCAGTCTCAACATCTGGGTTTTGTTTTGAAACTTCGTCATCGGTAGGTACAATATCGCAATTAGCTGTATTCCCATTATTATCACTAGTACCGAAATACTCGTCATCTGAACTATCGTCAGAATCCGACCATTCTGGATCGCTTTCAGGTTCTAACATAAAAGCTTTTCTGAGACAGGCACTAGGTTCTTCCTCTGCATTTTTGTCAGGCTTTGATTTTAACTCAGTATCCTCTTTTGACAAAACGACCTCATTATCAACTTTATTCACATCCACTGTTACTTCATATTTAGCGTAATCCTCGTGGACTTCAATTACTTTTAGGTACTTACCTGCCCCTTCTCCACGGTGCCTTTCGGTAGCAGCGTGTACTGTTGGCGGATCGTTAACAGAAGTTACTTCCTCGTCAATGCTTAGGATTTCATCCTCCAATTCCTTCCTATCTTTAATCATTGTCCTATCGGCAGCACGCGTACTTTTCGCGGCGCTATTTATACCCTCCTTTTTAAATTCGGGCCACGTCACTTTATCGACGTCCCTACTATCTCCTTTTTCGCTAATTAACCTCCTTGCCTCATATTCCTTCTTAAAATCCTCCAACTCACATTGCTTGAGGCCTTTGTACAGATCGTCGATCTGCACACGCCAATCAGTTACTTCTGCTAATTCATTCTCGCCATTTACTTCATTGTTAACACTGCTAACCACACCTCTCTGTGTATCCACAGTTTCATCTATTATTTCCTTCGCCACGGAATTACCACTCGTAATGTATTCACCAGCTCTTACGGCAATGTTCGTACCTAATGCTGCCGCCTTGCTAGCGGCTTCTCTCTGAACAGCTGTTCTGTTAGGCTGGGCCGTTGCCCTCTGATGCTCCACTCGCCTGTTAACATGTAGCACTCTGCGCAGCGAAGATGAGTCATCTGCGCTCGCACCTGACGCTTGTTTCGCAACAACACGTTGCGTCGTTCCACGCCTGTCTCTAAGCTGTCTCATAACTTTACTGTCCGTTCGGTAACATTTCTTAAATCGGGGCCAGTATGTATTGTCCGCTTCCGTTTGGCCCGCAACGTTCGCGGAAATCAGTTTCCCGTGTCGTTATTATTTAGAGCGGTGCACCCTCTACCGCGACCTAGATAACTCCCTCTTCCTCTGCCTCTTCCTCTCTGTATCACGTTGACGTGAAACCCTTCGCCGTCATTTCTCTCGTCATTATTGCGAATATTTCTGTTACCAAAATTCTGATAATTGACACGACTTTCACGCCAATGGTCTTCGTCCTCGACCCTCTCGAGAAACGCTTGGAAGCTACGGTGATTACTTCCCACGTATCTCTTCGAATCTTGTGGAAGCTTTTTATATAGCTCCCATATGACTTCTGAACCGGATCTTCTCCCTCTTAAATGCGTCAACTTTCGGTACCAATATTCGCAGAAATCTTTCAAAGAATTCCTGCCCCTATTATCATGAAGCTTGGCCATGATAAACTCTCGCCACAAATGATCCTGTTTTTGTTCAGACCAATATTCTTCCGTAAACTTTTGTTTAAATTCTTCGAACGTCATTTGTTCGGTATTCAAGTTAATTCCCCAGCGCTTAGCGTCACCTGCTAAGGCGCTAATTACTACGTTTATCTTTTCCTGACCAGACAAGTGTTCAGGAAACATCCTCTCGCAATTTTTGATGAAATCTAACAGATGCCATCGGTTATGTTTCTTGGCGGGATCGAAGCGTTCCTCACCTTCCAATAGCTTCATAAGTGGTGTGCCATTATAGACAACACCAGGCCTATCTTTAATTTTACTCTCAAGATCGAAAATTTTGCCTTGAATTTTCGAAGTATTTTGTTCACACTTTTGTACACACCCGGTAACTTTCTCGCCTAAATCTCTTTCAGTGTCTGAAACTGCCTTTTTCAACTGTCATATTCCGTGATGACATTCGTTTAAGATCTCAGTTTTAAGACCGAAAACTTTTTCGTCTACTTTTGTTTCAACTAGAGGCTCTACTTTCTCTTGGATGTTGAGAATTTCAACATCAAACCGACTGTTAATATTGTCTATTTCCCCCTGCATAGTATCCATATTTTTGTTAATTGTGTCAATTTCTAATTTCATAGAATTTACTACAGAGCTTAAACTACCCACTTATTGTTCTACCTGTTCTATTTATTTACTACTTTTAATTCCTTGTTCTTCTACCTGTGCTTTAAGCTGATCATTCTGTGTTTTGAGCTGATTACTTTGTGTTTGAGCTGCTGATCAACGTGTGTTTTAAGCTGACTAACCTGATTACTGACTTGTTTTTGAAGCTGATCATCCTGTGTTTTGAGCTGATTACTTTGTGTTTTGAGCTGCTGATCAACGTGTGTTTCAAGCTGATCATTCTGTCCTGCAATTTGTTTGGTTAATTGTTCAAATAAATCGTTCACGCTTAAAATTTTCACGCTGTCTTGTTCTAAGAAATCGGTGGGTTCCGATCCTACATTGAAATTTTCTTTCGGTTCTTTCTTTATCTGTGGTGAATCAAACGTCTCAGTGGATTTGTTCACATACTCACTATCATCTACAAAGTCATCCTCTACTTCCTGTTTTATTCCTTGCTGTGTTAGAGGCAATTTCGACATTTCAATCTGCTCGTTAACATGTTCGTGATATTGTATGTACCAAAATTGTCTTCCGCCAACGCCATCTGTTATCTGGCCGCGTACACTCCTGTCATTCCCAGCTGCATATTCCATTTCGCTCGGCACATCTACTGTGGCTACGTTCTTGTACATACTGATCGCAAATTACACCACACTACCGTACTTGTTGTTCACTGCTATTTACTTTACTGAATATTACTACAATTAGTGCTACTGAACATCCACTGTTCGGTATTCACATTACTTTGTGACCGACATCAACTGGATGTCCTGTCACCGGGAGCCACTTGTAACGTGCGCGTGGGGCACACAATACTCATTACAGCCTGTACTATGATAAACTGACGGGCTTCACCTTATGAGAAAGGATTTTTTTTATAGAAATTGACCGCGTGTACCTGAATGGAGGCAAATCAGACTTACACCCACTCGGTAATAACACTGATACGTCAAGCAAGTTCGAAATGCAACTACACGTCAGGACGGACAAGAAACAACACAGAAGATGCTACCAATTTGTTAATTATACGGTCGCCAGCCTAATTAGGCATTAACTGAGTTTCTTCCCTGTACAAGTTGATGTATGTTCAAGCAAAACAACACGTAATAACACTGCATAATATGGTAAATTTTAGAGCCAGAAAATCTACTGAACTTATAAATTCACTTTCTATACTGATATGAATAAACCATAAATACATAACACCACACTACAATGTTTACTACAAAGCGTCGTAGTGGCTATTGATCTGATTAAAATCGGGCATAGGTTACCCTAGAAATAGCACTTTCGAAACACACACACAATGTCAATTTCGATAAAGATGAAACACCGATAAATTTTGGTTTCTATTTTGGCTTTGACTTTGCTGGTCAAATCAGTTTAGAACACTTCAGAATTCAAATGAATAAAAAGGGGGGGACCCTGAAACTGTTATGATCACTGTATTAAAACAATTAATTACTGAAATCATTATGCCCTCAAGATTTCCAATATATGATTTACTACTCTTTTTTGTCTTATTTCCTGCTCATTTAAATACCATTATATCTGTCTCGAAATAATTAAGTTTCATTACTAAATGAATATCAAAATTATCTTCCCACTTTGTCAGACCTTTGTTATTCGTCTATTAGTTCATTAACAAAAAGAATTTCTTTAAACATCATTCTAACATAGCTAGGTCAGCAGGTAATCATTATTAACACAAACTTTAGTTTATCATCTTGGGACACTCGGATTGCACAACATTTGGAAAGGACCCTGTCTAGGTTAGTTGTGAGGATAATTAAATGATAGGACAGTTCTGGTAAAATTTAAGTTGTTATTGAATAGGATGGAACAAAAGTAACACTGGTCCACACGAATACAGTATTAAAAGTATCAACCTGTTTGTATCGATGTGGCGGTTGGCGGGCGGCGAGATGGCGAGGCACTGAGAACACATATAACCACAGCAATGGCTCTTGATGTATCGGCACTTTACTTCTTCATAGCGTCGCAATACTGTCCCATTTAGTGCCTATGGAATTTTGCCATGCTGTATAGACGTCGGAACGGCATATCCGAGGCTCAATGAAACCACGTCTTCCAGGAGAGCCTTCTGGATCCAGAACGTGTTGCTCAGACCAATGCCCAACTCCGACTGCTACTGCTGAGCCCGTTATACCGTGCAGCGCCCGTGTGCATTTTCCCGTGCTCGCCTGCCATCCACCTTTTACCACTCCCTTTCAAGCCGGGTATTCACCCGAGGTTTTGCACTCTACATATCCTAACACATTGCCTACGTATGGACCAGACGCACAATTACAACTTTATCTTACAATAGTTTCAACGTTTCTTACATTTCAATTCTGTTATAATATTGCTTGAAATTTGACATAAACATTAATATTCACATCTAAATTTCTTTACAGTTTTCTTAACCCAATGACATGAAACAGAAAAGAAATGAAACCAGAACATCGATTACACTAATTTATCGAAAATCAGAAGAAAAAATTATTGTATGTACAATAGTACAGCGTTGGTGTTACACACTCCATATAAATACTTTCAGAAATGACTTCCTGACACTTAAATCTATACTCGATGTTAACAAACTTCTCTTCTTTAGTAACGCTTTCCTTGCCATTCCCAGTCTACGTTTTATATCCTCTCTACTTCGACCAACATCAGTTATTTTGCTCCCCAAATAGCAAAACTCCTTTACTACTTTAAGTGTCTCATTTCGTAATCTAATTCCCTCACCATCACCCGACTTAATTCGACTACATTCCACTATCCTCATTTTGCTTTTGTTGTTCATCTTATATCCTCCTTTCAACTGCTCCTCAAAAAAGTCCTTTGCTGTCTCTGACAGAATTACAATGTTATCGGCGAACCTTAAAGTTTTTATTTCTTCTCCATGGATTTTAATACCTACTCCGAATTTTTCTTTTGTTTCCTTCACTGCTTGCTCAATATACAGATTGAATAACATCGGGGAGAGACTACAACCGTGTCTCACTCCCTTCCCAACCACTGCCTCCCTTTCATGTCCCTCGACTCTTATAACTGCCATCTGGTTTCTGTACAAATTGTAAATAGCCGTTCGCTCCCTGTATTTTACCCCTGCCAACTTCAGAATTTGAAAGAGGGTATTCCAGTCAACAATGTCAAAAGCTTTCTCTAAGTCTACAAATGCTAGAAACGCAGGTTTGCCCATCCTTAATCTAGCTTCTAAGATACGTCGTAGGGTCAGTATTGCCTCACATGTTCCAACATTTCTACGGAATCCAAACTGATCTACCTCGACGTCGGCTTCTACCAGTTTTTCCATTCGTCTGTAAAGAATTCGCTTTAGTATTTTGCAGCTGTGACTTATTAAACTGATAGTTCGGTAATTTTCACATCTGTCAACACCTGCTTTCTTTGGGATTGGAATTATTATATTCTTCTTGAAGTCTGAGGGTATTTCGCCTGACTCACACATCTTGCTCACCAGATGGTAGAGTTTTGTCAGGACTGGCTCTCCCAAGGCTGTCAGTAGTTCCAATGGAATGTTGTCTACTCCGGGGGCCTTGTTTCGACGCAGGTCTTTCAGTGCTCTGTCAAACTCTTCACGCAGTATCATATCTCCCATTTCATCTTCATCTACATCCTCTTCCATTTCCATAATATTGTCCTCAAGTACATCGCCCTTGTATAGACCCTCTATATACTCCTTCCACCTTTATGCTTTCCCTTCTTTGCTTAGAACTGGGTTTCAATCTGAGCTCTTGATGTTCATGCAAGTGGTTCTCTTATCTCCAAACGTCTCTTTAATTTTCCTGTAGGCATTATCTATCTTACCCTTAGTGAGATAAGCCTCTACATTCTTACATTTGTCCTCTAGCCATGTCTGCTTAGCCATTTTGCACTTCCTGTCGATCTCATTTTTGAGACGTTTGTATTCCTTTTTGCCTGCTTCATTTACTGCATTTTTATATTTTCTCCTTTCACAATTTAAATTCAATATTTCTTCTGTTACCCAAGTATTTCTACTAGCCCTCGTCTTTTTACCTACTTGATCCTCTGCTGCCTTCACTACTTCATCCCTCAAAGCTACCCATTCTTCATCTACTGTATTTCTTTCCCCGGAGTATGTGCTGATATGAAATTTCCTGGAGATTATTGCTGGTAACCTTGCTTTTTAGGATTTTTTTTAGACCTGTCAATGTTAAAGGGCGAAAGTTGCTCCACAATATTTTCATGCCGACTCCTGAGCATGAATGAAGCATATGACCCTTCTCAGTTTACTGAGGGTTTTTCTTTGCTTTGTAGATAATTCTAATGTAAGAATGGCTGAAGCTGTTCACCTTATGGTGTACAAAACAAAAAGTGGAAATGGCAGCTCTGCAGTTGCTCTTGTTAAGGTTGTACGGAAATGTTATACATGAAGTGCTAATAACACGACTTTAATGAATTTTCCTTTTTGCATCGTCATACCTGCAAAGTTGCAGATGCTGTGTTGCCTGACCCCTTATTGTTTCTGTGCCATCGTCGGGATTTTTCGCCAGTTATGTAACAAAATTACTCCCATTCGTTGTTGTGTATTTGTATAGAAGGCTCGTCATGCTGTTTGTTGTACTTGTGTGAGACCATGTGTTATTTATAGAGTGGTCAGAATTCATTGGTGATCGGGACAAGTGCGTATTCTGAGATTTAAAAATAGTCGTCTCAAGTAATCCCATATCACGGCTATTAAAGCTAACTTCTGATTGTCTCAGTATAAAGATGCAGAGAATTTCAAGAGACAATCAAGAGCAAATTTCGTATTACCCGAAGAGGGTTACTGTTACAGGCATAAGTTTTAGCAATGGAAATATTGAAACAGGGGTTCAGGAGAAGAAAGACCCTTGACATTTCGCGGAAAAAAAATTGCTACTCTGTTACGCATTTTGAAATACAAACGTGCAGCAGAAAACCTTACTGTTATGAATGCAATTCCACTTTGCTGTGGAAAATGGTAAATGAAAGCGTTTTTTCTTTGTTAATTCTGGCGCTGGAACTTATCAGTAGCTGTAAGCACAAATACGTACTCTAGCATTTAAACAAAGCTGTTTGCCATCATTACAGTAGTCTCAACGAGCCTATACAGCGAGCATGTTACGATTCGCGTACAGCAGTTCATGGCGTATAACGGAGACGGGATTTCTGAATAAACAAACAAGAAAATTAGCGCTCTCGTTTGAACTAACCAGTGGCTAGAAACGTCGTCTTGTACGCTGAAACACCACTCCTAACATTTAAACAAAGCTGTTTGCCATCGTTACGGTGCTCCCAGAAAACGTACAGAGCACGCGTGTTATGATTCCCACGCAGTAGTCACAGTGCAGCAGGTGTTTGGTTTTCCACCTTTGCGCTCACTGGCATCTAGGACGTGCGACGGCATCACCGCAGTCTAAATTAACGACCGAAAAATGTGTGACGTCCAATTTGCGACTCGAGCGCATCCCCTCTGTACTGATCGCAGGCTCGGTGGCGCGTGTGCGCTGCGGGCACGCCAACAAACACGTCGGCTCGTCCCGGGAGGGAAGGGCAGGCGGGCAGTCAGAGACTGGCGCAGGTCGAGCGGAAGACAGCCTTTAGTTCCGCCCGAGGCCGCCGGGATAATTGGCGAGTAAGGACGCTGGGTTGTGGGGCGGGGGGGGGGGGGGGGAGGTAGTGCCTTTCCGCACTTCCTTTTCTCTCGCTCCCTGCTCACACTCGCTAGCCGTCTGGGACTCGGGGAGGTTCTCGCGTTCGCCAAGTTGCCGGACTCCCCAGGGGCTGGCAGTGAGCGCTACAGATGCTGCAACCGCGCTTGGCTCCAGCCATGCGGCAACCGGCGACTCAAACAGCGCCATACTTAGTCGCTGGGGACAAGGCACCGCTGTTCTTTTTCTGCATGCACGTCCGTTGGTTGCAGCAAGTAAGGCGGACGTCATAGTCCTTTTCCTGTGTCTTCAGTCATTTATGCACCGTTGGTCCACATCTCCTTTTCCCTACCACACACACACACACACACACACACAGAGGTTGTTGCAAAACGTTCCATACGATGTTGCTACGCTGTTCACTCATGAACCAAAACATTGTCACCACCTACGCAACAACGTTTTGATACACCTGTGAAAGGCAATAAAACAGTGATTCCCATCGACTGTGTGAGATGGATTCGTCATGTCCTGGGTGCACTTTCGGAGACTTTGGCACCAGGTATCTACTCCCCTGTCACGCAGTTCTCATGAATTATTGGCAGGTGGCTTGTGAACGCGGAAATGGCACCTGATTCTACATCTACATTTATACTCCGCAAGCCACCCAACGGTGTGTGGCGGAGGACACTTTACGTGCCACTGTCATTACCTCCCTTTCCAGTTCCAGTCGCGTATGGTTCGCGGGAAGAACGACTGCCGGAAAGCCTCCGTGCGCGCTCGAATCTCTCTAATTTTACATTCGTGATCTGCTCGGGAAGTATAAGTAGGGGGAAGCAATATATTCGATACCTCATCCAGAAACGCACCCTCTCGAAATCTGGACAGCAAGCTACACCGTGATGCAGAGCGCCTCTCTTGCAGAGTCTGCCACTTGAGTTTGCTAAATATCTCCGTAGCGCTATCACGCTTACCAAATCACCCTGTGAAGAAACGCGCCGCTCTTCTTTGGATCTTCTCTATCTCCTCCGTCAACCCGATCTGGTACGGATCCCACACTGATGAGCAATACTCAAGTACAGGTCGAACGAGTGGTTTGTAAGCCACCTCCTTTGTTGGACTACATTTTCTAAGGACTCTCCCTGGTATCCGCCTTACCAACAGTTAAATTTATACGATCATTCCACTTCAAATCGTTCCGTACGCATACTCCCAGATATTTTACAGAAGTAACTGCTACCAGTGTTTGTTCTGCTATCATATAATCATACAATAAAGGATCCTTCTTTCTATGTATTCGCAATACATTACATTTGTCTATGTTAAGGGAGCAGCCCGAGAGTTCAGATCAGACGATTTTGATAACCAATACATCCAGTTCACTATCTAGCTCCTGAAACTCTTGAAGCCTCGAGTCTGTGACACGGACAGTTATCCTGCTCCAACGTTCCATTACTGCAGTTATCAGTACATCAGTGGTCCACAATAATGATCATGTTGTCAACAGCTGTCATGATGGCTTCGATCAATACCAAAGGTCGTATGGCACTCCAGGTGAATGCCCCCGGTATTATAATACAGTTCAACTGTCGGAAGTGCGTGGCACGGTGCATGTTTCGAGCAGATGTTCGTCTGCAGCACAGCGAACCTGCACACAACCGCGGCCTGATGTAACGAAAAAGTGACTCATTCGACCAAGCGACACGTGTCCATTCATCCACGGTACAATCCCAATTATCCCGTTCCCAATGCAACCGTTATTGGTGATATCGTTGGGTGAATATGGGAAAGTGTAGGAGGAGTGTGCTCTGAAGCCCCAAGATGAATCATAAGCGCCGAATGATATGCTGTTAAATGTTTCAATACCCGCCATCACTGCTCTCCGCCATCGGATATGCCATAGATTGCCGCTTATATTGCTTTCTCAGAACGGTTAAGCCTCCGTCCCCCACGTACTCAAAAGTGGCTTGAACTTACTACATTTTGTCGCGTACTCGTTTTCTCGCCATTGTTCAACCACTTCCCATAGATGCTCACAACAGGATCACGTCAACAGGCAAAACAATCTACCATTTGTTAAAGTTTCTTACGTCCGTGGATTTCCCTAACCGTTCCCCATCGTCGCAAGAGCGATTCATTGGATTTCTTTATTTGCAGCCCATCGCCGGGAGAGCAGTTCACCATTCGTCCCTTCTCTGCTTAGGTACGCTTGTGTGGTAAGCTGAAGGACGAAAGTAACTTTCACATGCTGTCTCACTGCCAAGTATAATATTTTGATTGAACTTGGACAGTACGTAGTAGACCTCTACAGTATAGCACAGAAGCTAACTGAAACAAATAAGCAATTACACAAACGGAAATCACCCTTTTATTCAAAGACAGTAATTATAGTGAAGTCATCACGATTCATAATGGTGCCCAGTACATTACAAAAGGTGGAATCACTGAGAATACCAACGCATGCCCTGCAACGCGGTACATGGCTGCTACAGGATGGGTAAGGTGTTCTTGGCGTGCAGTTTTCCATTCTTCCACCAGAATGATTACTAACTGCTAGATGGCCTTTGATGCTAGTGGACATTCTGTGTTACATCTGCCCAAAGCATCCCACACATGCTCGATGGCGCTTAAGACGGGGGAACGGGGAGGCCAGTCAGTTCGCTGAATATGCTCTCGTTCCAAGAGCTCCTCCACATCCGCTATCGTAAGCGGTCGCGCATTGTCATCAATAAAAATCACAATAGCTTTGACCAGGGAATGTGCTTCTCAAAGATTTGGAGACTAGTACGCCTATGCAACATTTTCCATCCCCACACAACAGGACCTGCGCCACCGGAACGATCAAATGGTTCAAATGGCTCTGAGCACTATGGGACTTAGCTTCTGATGTCATCAGTCCCCTAGAACTTAGAACTACTTAAACCTAACTAACCCAAGGACATCACACACAGCCATGCCCAAGGCAGGATTCGAACCTGCGACCGCAGCGGTCGCACGGTTCCAGACTGTAGCGCCTAGAACCGCTCGGCCATCCCGGCCGGCTCCGGAACGATCATCTTCGTCCATTCTGGACATACCCTCATCTGACGACATGTGGGATTACATAATGCGAACTGGAATATTATGGATCCTGATCACTTTCGTGGTCGGTGTATTATGGTATGAGGAAGCATAATCTCCAAAACGTAGAACACGGTACATGTACGAGTCAACGTTATTGTGAGATTGTACTCCTTCCCAATTAGCGTCTTTCCAGGGGTGTATTGGGCCCTGGTGGAGGTGTGGAAAGCCCTACAACAAGAACGCCTTACCAACCTTGTGTCCATCGTGGAAGGACGTTGCAGGGCATGCAATGCCGCCATTGGTAATCATACACCCTGTTGAAGACCATTTACTGCCTCTTATAATGGCACCTAAGACCACCAGGCGTGATTCCCCTCGAGATGCGCTGTCATCATAATGCTGTGGCTCATTAGCGGATCTTTTACACAAATGAAGACAGAAAGTGGGGCACAGAAAGTGGAGCACAGAAAGTGGGACTGAATTTTGGTGGTTCGTGGTATGGCTACAGTTTTATTTGCTTTTAAAAGAACTTTAAATATTACTAGAGTTTGTTTCTAAACACATTCAAAAACCAGTGACATAACGAGGCGTCCCTCCTAACAGTTTTCAGGGGTAATTTCTCTGGTGTTTCTACAGATACTTGCAAATTCGTTTTGGAACGAGTAGCTGGTATCAGCCCAAAACAAATTTTGTTAATCATGCCTTTCATACGACGACCAGCGTCGACTGAATTATTTTTAAATTGGAGTTTTACATGCCTATTCCATAGAGCTCTACCAGATTGATACTATGTTCTTTTTACCGCAATCTATTAACGGAAACAGTGAAACACGATGAATAACCAGTACTCCAGCAGCGACTAAGCAGCCCACTTCTCCATTGTGGTAGCAGCCAGCGTGGGCCACGACGGTGCTGTATCCCTTGAGTACTCTCTTCCTCGTGTTTACTACATAAATATTTATGAAACGAATTTCGCAATGAGCTAATTTGGGACCCTTCTGTTACATGCGCATGTAAAATTCCACTTTTAAAAATCATTTTTCTTGTAATGGGAAATAAACCGACACCTTCCTTGGACATCACATGAAGAACGTGATGAGCAATATTTGTTTGCGATGACTCCAGCTAAACGTTGTAAAAACAAAATTGAAAATATCTGCACTAGAGAAAGTACGCCTGATGACTTTTAAGATAGACACCTTGAATACATCGATTTAATTAAATACCTCCTGGCAAGGTAGAGCCGGCCGGAGTGGCCGAGCGGTTCTAGGTGCTACAGTCGGGAACTGCGCGACCAATACGATCGCAGCTTCGAATCCTGTCTCGGGCATGGATGTGTGTGATGTCTTTAGGATAGTTAGGGTTAAGTAGTTCTAAGTTCTAGGTGACTGATGACCTCAGAGGTTAAGTCCCATAGTGCTCAGAGCCATTTGAAATCCCGCCATGTTACTGTACCCTGCCGGTAAAATCAGGTACAGGTAGGCGAAGAGTTTTTGTTTGTTGTACAACACATACGAAACCAAAACTTCGTTAGTACATTCCACATTCGGTTTAGAGGCCGTGCATGTTGTAAAAAGACAACTAAAGATGATTTTACCTACCTGCTAAACTGACACTGGTGATCGACTATACATGCATTGGCGTATTTTACTGAATCGATATTGATGATACTGTCGTCTCAGGTAACTATAATAATGTATATACCGAAATCGATCATGTTCTATTAATAATCGATATCAATGTACTACGCCTCTTACGGCCAATGCAATGCCGTCCTCACTACCCAAATCACACGCCGCAAATGTGATTGATCTGCACGTGTTGAAACGAAGAACACGAGACTGCCTTTGCTGCTGTGCTTTCACCATTTGGATTCTAAGCGTATGGGGTAATTTTTTATCGATAGAGTAAAAAAGCTAGCTTCACCGTACAGACTTCTACTGCCAACAGGAACTGACTCCTTACAAAAGTCACCAAGGTAATAGTTTAGTGCGATGTGTAAATTAAAATTCACTCAAAGTTTCTAACCACATTCACGTAGGGAGAAACCAGCTGAACACGCTGCATATTTTTGTCTCGATACTGGGGTCTTGTTAATCACTGTGCGTCAAACTCACCTAAGAAATTACAAGAAATGTTTTAACAAGTACTACGTTTCCTCAGCTTCAGGTGGTAGTTGTATCGCCGTTCATGTAGAAGATACATTATTGGGAAACCAGGTGAGGAACTTGTATATCTTTGTTTTGATACTGGGTTCTTATTGCGTCGCTGTGCCCCAAACGCAGCTAACAAATTATAAGAAATGTTATAACATATACCATGATTCCTCAGCTCAAACGGTAGCGTTATCAGTTTATATTTGAGAATCACGTAAAAACAAACAGAAGAAACAAACCATCGTAAGAATTAATATCAAAGAAACGTTATTTATACAGTGATTCTAGTACTAATTTTATGTGGTTTTCCGGGATACCGGTACCATAAGTGTTCCACAGACATAGTAGCACTGACAAGTTACAGGTTATCTATTAGAGGTTAGCCACGACTTCTGATTTTGCGCACAGAAGTCTGACGATTTGTCTTTCTCCATCTGCAACCTTAATCTACAAAAATAGCAGTTTTTATTGCTTATACTTTGCAAAGGCAGCACATGATTAACCTAACCAGCACAGTAATCCTGCCGGGCAAAGGGGGTCTAGTACTGACGTGGAATCCGAACCACGAGATTATCCTCACTAATCTTCATTTTATTCAGAGATGAAGTCAGGTTCAAAGGTAGGCTGAAATATTTCGTAATCTGACCCAGTTTTGAATCCAACGACCTTTCTCCAGGCACACACTTTTCTACAGCCAGAGGCTGTCGTATTGAATTAGACTTTCTTCGTAAGCTACTCATTTATCGTCACCTAAGCTACTATCCTCCTTATTCTTTATAATCTACATTACAGTTTCTCAGAGTTTCATTCTCTTCATAGCTTGTGCTAGGTAGTTGTGATTCACACAATCAAATACTTCATAAAAGTCGTGAATCAACATATGCTAATTAACATTTCAGCCTGATTATGTATATAGAACTATCATAACATTAAACTCATGGTCTAACATGAATCGAACAAGAGACTTCATTTCTGTCTTTTTCTCTCTTTTTTTTACTTTGTTCCCTTGACGAAAATATTAACTACCATATAAATTTTTTTTCAGCCAACAAAAACAATTTTTTAACAAATATTTTTCAGTCTTTAACAACTAATATTGTTTATTACTTATTTAAAGATCTGCCTAACGGTAAATAAAATAATGAGGAATACATATACTTTCTTCGCAAAATCTAAAGCATTTTCTCGTTATTCCTACATTTTTTAAATCTGTCACTGTTTGTGCATTTTACAGATGAAAAGAATTCTGATGTTGTGTCAGAAGCCAGTCACTTAACCATTCTCTATCGTTGTAGTAGTTCTTTCTTATTGTACTATTATTAGATTCAAGTGCAGAAATTCTATATTTAAGGAACAGGTTCTTCACGTTTCAACGATCTTCACCGTGTTTTATGGTTGTAGCCGGCCGGTGTGGCCGTGCGGTTAAAGGCGCTTCAGTCTGGATCCGCGTGACCGCTACGGTCGCAGGTTCGAATCCTGCCTCGGGCATGGATGTGTGTGATGTCCTTAGGTTAGTTAGGTTTAAGTAGTTCTAAGTTCTAGGGGACTGATGACCACAGCAGAAGTCCCATAGTGCTCACAGCCATTTGAACCATTTTTTTTTTTATGGTTGTAATTTCAATCTTTTCATCAGGAGGAACGCAACTGGTGATCTGCGGATCAGAGTGTGGAATGTCAGATCCCTTAATCGGGCAGGTAGGTTAGAGGATTTAGAACGGGAAATGGATAGGTTAAAGTTAGATGTAGTGGAAATTAGTGAAGTTCGGAGGCAGGAGGAACAACACTTCTGGTCTGGTGAATACAGGGTTATAAACACAATATCGAATAGGAGTAATGCAGGAGTAGGTCTAATAATCTATAAAAGATAGGAGAGTCGGTAAGCTACTGCGAACAGCACAGTGAACGCATTATTGTAGCCAAGATAGATACAAAGCCAACACCTATCACGGTAGTTTAAGTTTGTAAGTCAATTAGCTCCGCAGATGATGAGATCGGAGGAATGTATTATGCGATAAAAGAAATAATTCAGATAGTTAGGGGAGATGAAATTTTAGTAGTTATGGGGGATTGGAATGCAATTGGTGAATGTGGACTGGGGTAAGGAATGAAAGGGAAATCCGTCTGGAAGAATTTTGCACAGAGCATAAGTTAGTCATAGCTAACACTTGGTTTAACAATCATGAAAATATATTGTAAACAAGGAAGAGGCCTGGAGACACTGGAAGGTTTCAGATAGGTCATATATGGTAAGACAGAGATTTAGGAACCATGTTTTGAATTGTAAGACATTTCTAGGGGCAGACGTGTACTCTGACCACAATTTATTGTTACGAACTGTAGATAGAAACTGAAGAAACGACATAAAGGTAGGGTTTTGAAGAGATGGAAGTTGGATGAACTGAAAGAACCAAAGGTTATAGAGAGTTCCAGGAAGAGTATTAGGGAACGATTGACAAGAACAATGGATAGTTTTGAGAGATGAAATAGTGAAGGCAGCAGAGGATCAAGAAGTAAAGAGGGCTAGAAGAAATCCTTGGGTAAAAGAATAGATATTAAATTTAACTAATGAAACGAGAAAATATAAAAATGCAGTAAATGAAGCAGGCGAAAAGGAGTACAAACGTCTCAAAAATGAGATCGACATGAAATGAAAATAGCTAAGTAGGGATGGCTAGAGGGCAAATGTAAAGCTGTAGAAGCATGTATCACTATGGGAAGATAGATTCTGCATACAGGAAAATTAAACACTCCGGAGAAAAGAGAACCACCTGTATGAATATCAATAACTCAGATGGAAAACCCATCCTATGCAAAGAAGGGAAAGCAGAAGGATGGAAGGAGTATATAGGGGGGTCTGTATAAGGACGATGTACTTGAGGGCAATAATATGGAAATAGAAGGGAAAGTAGACGAAGATGAAATTGGGGATATGATACTGCGTGAAGAGTTTGACACAGCACTGAAAGACCTAAGTCGAAACAAGACCCCGGGAGTAGACAACATTCCACTAGAACTATTGATAGCCTTGGGAGAACCAGTCATGACAAAACTCTTCCAACTGGTGAGCAAGATGAATGTGACAGGCGTAATACCATCAGACTTGAGGAAGAATATAATCATTCCAATCCCAAGGGGAAAAAAATGGAAATGAGCGTATGGCATCTTTGGCCGGGATGCCCCATCGGGGAAACTTCGTCCGCCAAGTGAAAGTCATGTTTCAGTCGGCGCCATGTTGGGCGACTTGCGCGGTGGTGATGAGAGTGAAATGATGAGGAGGACAATACAACACCCATTCCCCGAGCGGAGAAACTCTCCAACCCGGCCCGGGATCGAACGCAGGACCGCATGCGTGGGAGGCGAGCACGTTACCACACAGCTAAGCAGGCGGACAATCACGAAGTAAACATTTGTTGACAGGTGTTAAGATTAACGAACTATCAGTTTAATAAGTCAGGGTTGCAAAATACAAACACGAATTCTTTACAGACGAATGGAAAAACTGGTAGAAGCCGACCTCGGAGAAGATCAGTTTGGATTCTGTAGAAATATAGGAACACACGAGGCTATACTGACCCTACGACTTATCTTAGAAGATAGGTTAAGGAAAGGCAAACCTACGTTTCTAGCATTTGTAGATTTAGAGAAAGCTTCTGGTAATGTTGAGTGGAATAATCATTAAAATTCTGAAGGTGGCAACGGTAAAATACAGGGGGCAAAAGTCTATTTACAATTTGTGCATACACCAGATGGCAGTCATAAGAGCCGAGGGGCATGAAAGGGAAGCAGTGGTTGAGAAGGGAGTGAGACAGGGTTGTAGCCTATCCCCAATTTTATCCAATCTCTATATTGAGCAAGAAAGAAGGGAAATAAAATGGAAATTTGGAATAAGAATTAAAATCCATGGAGAATAAACAATAACTTTGTGGTTTGCCTGTGACATTATAATTCTGTCGGAGGCAGGAATGGACCTGCAAGGGCAGCTCAGCGGAATGGATTGTGTCTTGAAAGTAGGATTTAAGATAAACATCAACAAAAGCAAAACGAGGACAATGAAATAAAGTCTAATGAAATCAGGTGATGCTGCGGGTATTAGATTACGAAATGAGACACTTACAAAAGTAAATGGGTCTTGCTGTTTGGGGAGCAAAATAACTGATGATGGTCGGAGTAGAAAGGATATAAAATGTAGACTGGCTACGGCAAGGAAAGCGTTTCTGACGAAGAGAGATTTGTTAGCGTCGAGTATAGATTTAAATGTCAGGAAATCGTTTCTGAAAGTATTTTTGTGGAGTGTAGCCATGTATGGAAGTGAAACATGGACGATAAATAGTTTTGACAAGAAGATAATAGAATCTTTCGAAATGTGGTGCTACAGAAGAATTCTCAACATTAGATTGATAGATCACGTAACTAAACAGGAGGAAATGAACATAATTGGGGAGAAGAGGAATTTGTGGCACAACTTGACAAGAAGAAGGGATCGGTTGGTAGGACATCAAGGGATCACTATTTTAGTACTAGACGGAATGGTCGAGGGTAAAGTCGTAGAGGGAGACCAAGAGGTGAATACGCTTAGCAGATAGATGAAGAGGCATGGAGAGCTGCGCAAAACCAGTCTCAGAATTGAAGACCACAAAAACATCAGTTGTCCGACTACGACTGCGTCATTTTCACGATGGCTATTGTTTGTTGCCTCAGACAGTGCTATTATGAGTGCGCTATCCCCGAAGGCTATACTAGTGGTCCTAGATTATCCGTTAGTTGCTGGATCAGTATTCTCGGTTCCTAAATCTTCATGTAGGTTCAAATACGGAAATGCACATTCATTTAAAGCATTCCAAATATGACTGTTGTATTCAGTCATATTGTTATCTCTCGCATCCGTAACAGCAACTGATTAACCGCTAATGTAGAACAGTCCATAGATTTTCTACTTATTCCTGCCATGAAGTCAGAAAATGTAAGGTTCATGTTTAGATGGACTGAGTTCAAGGCGAAATTTTCGTCTGTGACTATCTTATTTAATATTGCCTATTTCATTACATATGAAGCATGCTGGTAGTTGTCTTTTGCATGTAACTTATGCTTGACACTCTGCAGTACTCAATGAAATTCTGTAGTTTCCATTTCTTTCCCTTGTCCCTTCGGTTTCGGGTGGCTGACGGAAACACCCATCAGTTAACGTGATTTCACGAAGGTCTGCTATACGCGACCAAATAACTTCGCTGTCCTTAACTTTTCCCGGCGAATTGAAATAACTTACGTGTTTGCTGTCGGGTGACGTCGTCGACCACGGCCGATATTTCGACAGGAGCACACCCTGCCATTCTCAAGGCACAATTGCAAGGAGGAATAACTGTGCAAGGGAGTTTAATACCTCGGTTCACAGAGGAAAAACAAGGAAGATACCGCACACAGAACAAGTAACCGCAGATGCAACACACAACCAGAGATAACCAACATCAGAAATATCGATACTGACTATTAATCAACAGCTGAGGTAGCACTAAATCTGTCCCTCTGTTTTTAGATGAGAGACAGAGCCGGACTCCAAGCAGCATTTAAACAAAATCCACCATCTCTGTTTATAAGGCTGCTTGATAGTTTGATTTCAACAGCTTCCTTGATAACACTATCCCACTAGCTGGACGTGCAAGCCAGAATCTCCGTGTTGTTGTATTCTATAGGATGAACGGTTTCAAGGGAATGTTCTCCAATAGCAGATTTGCTCGGCTGTTGTAAGCATGTATTTTGCTTGTGTTCAATACACCAGTCTTCCACAGTCCTGATTGTCTAACCAATATATGACATGCCACAACTGCAAGGACCCCCCCCCCCCCCCTGCGGGTCCAGGGAATAGAATAGGCCCAAGGTATTCCTGCCTGTCGTAAGAGGCGACTAAAAGGAGTCCCTCCCCCTCAAGGGGGTAGTTTGCGCCTGCGTCCGGAGACGGACGGTTCCACGACCTCTATTTGCGGTCATTTTGCTTTTTCACTTCTCGTTTCTTCCTTCCTTTGGTTGGTTCCTTTCTTTGCTCTTCTCCACCTCACTGTCTTCCTTACTCTTTCCCTTGCCTTCTTCTCCTTGCCTTCTCATTGCCTTCTTCTCCTTGCCTTCTCTGGTCTCCGCCTCGGCGTTTGAGACAGTCTGTCCTCTCTCTCCCTCTCTCTCTTCTTTTTTCTCTTCTTCCTTCCTCCCTGTGCGCGCCTGAAGGCCGACCCACGCGTTCGCACGCGTTGCCGGTGACGGGGTAACGCGTAATTCCCCGCCCTGGGTAGACATGTAAGGCACGCACGTACCCCCTGGTAAAGGCCAGGCCCATGGAGGGGTGATTGCCTGAGCTGATACCTTCTGACCATGCCGATTGGTCCCTCCGTCTGTTTCACGGGAGGTGTGACCTGAGGTGTAAACATTCACCTAAGGCGGGAGTGCCCTCTGAGAGGGTCCCCACAAGGAAGGAGCGCGCCATCGGAGACGCTGGCAATCATGGGGGATTCCTCCACAATGGATTTCACTCCATCTCTCTAGACTTCTGCCCAAAAACGGAAACTTGACCAGCCACCAGTGTCAAAAGTACTACCGCCTGCCCCACAGTTCCTCGTCGTATCTCGATCTGAGGACGGAAAGGATTTTTCCTCTGTCAACCCTTTCCTTATCCAGAAGGGCGTAGATGCCTTAGCCGGATCTGTCAAATCTTGTACAAGGTTTCGTAACGGTACCTTATTACTAGAAACTGAGAGCGCCTTTCAGGCACAAAAACTGCTTTGGGCCTCACTCCTGTACACGTTCCCTGTCCGGGTGGAGGCTCACCGAACTTCGAATTCGTCTCGTGGTGTAGTCTATACTAGATCCCTCGACGGATTGACTGACGAGGAGATTCAATCTTTCCTCGCTGAGCAGGGCGTGACGGCTGTCCATAGGGTCATGAAAAAGGTCAACAATGAACTTGTACCGACCCGGACATTTTTCTTGACCTTCGATAGTGTTAAGCTGCCATCGCGCATCAAGGCGGGCAACGAGGTTATTTCTGTTCGCCCCTATGTGCCGACACCTACGCGCTGCTACCAGTGTCAGCGTTTCAATCACACACGACAGTCTTGTTCCAATGCGGCTAAATGTGTCACTTGTGGCAGGGATGCCCACGAGGGTGACTGTCCACCTCCGTCTCCTCGTTGTGTGAACTGTCAGGGTGACCATGCCGCATCATCCCGCGACTGTCCTGTCTATAAGGACGAACGCTGTATCCAAGAAATTCGGGTCAAAGAGAAAGTGTCCACCTCGGCTGCTCGCAAGCTGTTGGCTAGTAGGAAGCCCACGCTGCTCCCAGCGGGGATATACAGTACTGTCCTCGCCTCTCCTCGGACTACCAGGGAGGTGGCAACCCAGACATGCGATCTGACCTTCAGCACCACGGTCGTCCGTTCGGCCAGTGCTAAGATCGCGCGGTCGACGTCTCCTCTTCCTCCCATCACCCCACAGACACCAGCCCCTTCATCAGCTTCTGCTAAGACGAAGACCCAGAAGTCAGATGCACGGGCCTTCAAGAAGGAACCGTCCCGCGCAGACTTCCTACGTACCTCGACCTCCCAGTCTTCGACCGGTACTTCCACCAAACGACCTTCCAAGAAGGCTCATAGGAAGCACAGTTCTCCTTCTCCGCCACGGCGCATTTCTTCTCCTGCGCCACCCAGCGGTTGCCGCCCCAGGCCGCCATCCGTTTCGCCTGGCCTCACCGCTGGTAGCCGAACATCTGGCCGTTCACCGGCGGAGGAAGCTCCCCCTCCCGGCCATCTTACCAAGATGGCCGACGAACCTATAGACCCAATGGACGATGACTGTCCGCCTACTGATAGTGGCGGCAGTGCTCGCTCGAAGCCAGGCCCTCAGCGGCCTTCGAGGTGACCCCTTCTTTCATCTTCCTTTTCTTCTTACGATGGCACTTATTCACTGGAATATTCGCAGCATTCGCTCCAACCGAGAGGACTTGAAGTTGCTGCTCCGCTTGCACCGTCCGCTCGTCGTAGCCCTCCAGGAAACGAAGCTACGCCCATGCGATCAAATTGCCTTGGCACACTACACCTCTGTGCGTTTTGACCTACCCCCTGTGGTAGGTATTCCGGCTCATGGAGGGGTTATGTTGCTGGTCCGGGATGATATTTACTACGATCCCATCACGTTGCACACCGGCCTGCAGGCAGTTGCCATCCGCATTACTTTCCCCGCTTTTACATTTTCCATTTGTACCGTCTACACTCCATCGTCATCTGCCGTTACCAGGGCAGACATGATGCAGCTTATTGCTCAGCTACCTGCCCCATTTTTGTTAACTGGAGTCTTCAATGCCCACCATCCCCTTTGGGGCTCTCCGGCATCCTGCCCGAGGGGCTCCCTGTTAGCAGACCTTTTCAACCAGTTCAATCTTGTCTGCCTCAATACTGGCGCCCCTACTTTTCTTTCGGACACATCTCACACCTATTCCCATTTAGACCTCTCTATATGTACTACCCAACTTGCACGCCGGTTTGAGTGGTATGCACTTTCTGATACATATTCGAGCGACCACTTCCCGTGTGTTATCCATCTCCTGCAGCATACCCCCTCCCCGTGCTCATCTAGTTGGAACATCTCTAAAGCAGACTGGGGGCTCTTCTCTTCCAGGGTGACCTTTCAGGATCAAACCTTCACAAGCTGCGATCGTCAGGTCGCCCACCTCACGAAAGTCATTCTCACTGCTGCTGAATATTCCATCCCTTACCCTATTTCTTCTCCACGTCGCGTACCGGTCCCCTGGTGGACCGCAGCATGTAGAGACGCTTTACGTGCTCGTCGACGTGCTTTACGCACCTTTAAACGCCACACTACAGTGGCGAATTGTATCACTTATAAACGGTTACGTGCACAGTGTCGTCGTATTATTAAAGAAAGCAAGAAAGCCAGCTGGGCTGCTTTCACAAGCACCTTCAACAGTTTTACTCCTTCTTCTGTTATCTGGGGTAGCCTGCGCCGGCTATCTGGCACTAAGGTCCACTCACCAGTTTCTGGCTTGATGGTCGCGAATGGCGTCCTTGTGGCCCCGGAGGATGTCTCCAATGCCTTCGGCCGCTTTTTCGCAGAGGTTTCGAGCTCCGCTCATTACCACCCTGCCTTCCTCCCCCGCAAACAGGCAGAGGAGGCTAGGCCACCTAACTTCCGCTCCTCGAATCGTGAAAGTTATAATGCCCCATTCACCATGCGGGAACTCGAAAACGCACTTGCCCGGTCACGGTCCTCCGCTCCAGGGCCTGATTCTATTCATATTCAGATGCTGAAGAACCTTTCTCCTGCGGGTAAAGGTTTTCTTCTTCGTACTTATAATCGCATCTGGATTGAGGGACATGTTCCCGCATGGTGGCGCGCGTCTATTGTTGTCCCGATCCCTAAGCCGGGGAAGGACAAGCACTTGCCTTCCAGTTATCGACCCATCTCGCTTACCAGCTGTGTCTGTAAAGTGATGGAGCGAATGGTTAACTCTCGTTTGGTTTGGCTGCTCGAGTCTCGACGCCTACTTACCAATGTACAATGTGGATTTCGTAGGCGCCGCTCTGCTGTTGACCATCTGGTTACCTTGTCGACCTTCATTATGAATAACTTCTTGCGGAAGCGCCCGACCGCGGCTGTGTTCTTCGATTTGGAGAAGACTTACGACACCTGTTGGAGGGCGGGCATCCTCCGCACCATGCATACATGGGGTCTTCGCGGTCGCCTCCCTCTTTTTATTCGTTCCTTTTTAATGGATCGACAGTTCAGGGTATGTGTGGGTTCTGTCCTGTCAGACACATTTCACCAGGAGAATGGGGTGCCACAGGGCTCAGTTTTGAGCGTCGCTCTCTTCGCCATCGCGATCAATCCAATAATGGATTGCCTCCCAGCTGATGTATCAGGCTCCCTTTTCGTGGACTATTTTACCATCTATTGCAGCGCGCAGTGTACACGTGTCCTGGAGCGCTGTCTTCAGCGTTCTCTTGACCGTCTTTACGCCTGGAGTGTCGCCAATGGCTTCCGTTTTTCTGCCGAGAAGACGTTCTGTATTAACTTCTGGCGCTACAAAGAGTTTCTCCCACCGTCCTTACGACTCGGTCCCGTTGCTCTCCCAATCGTGAAGACAACAAAATTTTTAGGTCTTACATTTGACAGGAAACTTAGCTGGTCTCCACATGTGTCATATTTGGCTGCCCATTGTACCCGTTCTTTAAATGTCCTCCGTGTTCTCAGTGATATGTCGTGGGGAGCGGATCGAACCGTCCTACTTCGTCTATATCGGTCGATCGTCCGCTCCAAGCTGGATTATGGGAGCTTCGTATACTCCTCTGCACGGCCATCCATCTTACGCCGCCTCAACTCCATACAACATCGGGGTTTACGACTTGCGATCGGAGCGTTTTACACTAGTCCCGTGGAGTGTCTTCATGCTGACGCTGGTGAATTGCCACTCACCTACCGGCGCGATATACTGCTTTGTCGGTATGCCTGTCGGCTACTGTCAATGCCCGACCACCCGTCTTATCGTTCCTTTTTTGACGACTCTCTCGACCGTCAATACGGGTTGGATGTCTCTGCCCTGCAACCCCCTGGAGTTCGCTTTCGTCGCCTCCTTCAACACCTTAATTTTTCACTCCCTGCAACCTTTCGAGTGGGCGAGAGCCACACGCCACCTTGGCTCCAGGCTCAGGTCCGCGTTCACCTTGACCTCAGCTCGCTCCAAAAAGAGGTTACCCACGGTTCGGTCTACCACTCCCGTTTTGTTGAACTTCATTCGAAGTTCATTAATATGACCTTCATTTATACAGATGGCTCAAAGACCAATGACGGAGTCGGGTGTTCCTTTATTGTCGGGGCACAAAGTTTCAAATACCGGCTCCATGGCCATTGTTCGGTCTTCACAGCTGAGCTCTTTGCCCTCTACCAGGCTGTTCTTTACATCTGCCGCCACCGACATTCTGCTTATGTCATCTGCTCCGATTCCCTGAGCGCCATCCAGTGATCCGTATCCGGTTCACCCTTTCGTGCACCGGATCCAACGCTCTCTTCAGCAGCTGGTGGACGTCGGTTCTCCGGTTAGCTTTATGTGGGTTCCTGGCCATGTCGGTATCCCTGGGAACGAAGCTGCAGATGCCGCGGCCAAGGCTGCGGTCCTCCAGCCTCGGACAGCTTCTTGTTGTGTCCCTTCGTCGGATTCTAGCAGGGTAATTTGTCGGCGCATTTTATCGCTGTGGCATGCCGATTGGGCTGCACTTACAGACAACAAGCTTCGGGCCTTGAAACCTCTTCCCGCGGCTTGGACGTCCTCCTCCCGCCCTTCTCGGCGGGAGGAGGTCGTTTTGGCCCGGTTACGCATTGGACACTGGCGGTTCAGCCATCGCCATCTGCTGACGACTGCGCCGGCGCCGTTCTGCCCATATGGGCAATTGCCGATGGTCCGCCACATTTTAATGTCCTGTCCGGATTTTAACACACTGCGTCTTGATCTTGGCCTGCCATGTCCTCTAGATGCCATTTTAGCGGATGACCCACGAGCAGCTGCTCGCGTTCTTCGTTTTATCAATTTGACAAACCTCTCTAAGGACATTTGATGATGCTGTTATTTAATCCTATGCCTGTCAGTCTGCCTTTTATCGTGTTTTCCCTTTTAGTTGTTGTTTTAAACTTGTGCCTCGCGGTGCATTCTTAACGTAGGCAGGGCGCTAATGACCATTGAAGTTGTGCGCCCTAAAACCACAAAAAAAAAAAAAAAAAAAAAACTGCAAGGAATACGATAGACACCAGTCTCAAGTAAATCAAGATCACCTTTTACGGGCGCCAACAGGGCCTTAATCTTATAAGGTGGTAGAAAAATATTTTTCAAATCTTATTTCCGCAAAATACAGCCAATACTGTTGGAAATGCTTCCTGCGTAAGGCTAAAAGGCCGTAGACTTAGGTGCCACTTCGTTGCTATCGTCACTCACCCGCTGCACAGAAGGCTGACAGCGCAACGCACGTTTGATCTGCCTCTCACTATAACCATTCCGACGAAAGATGACTTCGAGATGTGATAGCTCAGCTGCCAAACTTTCAAGGTCTGAGATAACGTGGGCCCTGTAAACCAAGGTACGAAGTACTAAAAAATGGTTCAAATGGCTCTGAGCACTATGGGAGTTAACTTCTAAGGTCATCAGTCCCCTATAACTTAGGACTACTTAAACCTAACTAACGTAAGGCCATCACACACATCTATGCCCGAGGCAGGATTCGAACCTGCGACCGTAGTGGTCGCGCGGGTCCAGAGTGTAGCGCCTAGAACCGCTCGGCCACTCCAGCCGGCTACGAAGTACTCCATCACGCTGAGCTGGGAGGTGACAACTATCAGCTCTCAGATACAAGTCAGTGTGAGTAGGCTTCCTATAAAGCGAATGTCCCAACGTACCATCAGTCTTCCTTCTGACCAACACATCAAGGAAGGGAAGGCATCCACTCTTTTCCACCTCCACAGTGAACTGAATATTCGGGTGGATTGAATTCACGTGTTCCAAAAACCGGTTTAAATTCTCACTACCATGAGGCCAAACAACAAAAGTATTTTCTACATATCTGAAAAAACACGCAGGTTTCAAGGTCGCTGACTCCAATGCACGTTCCTCAAAGTCCTCCATAAACAAAAATCGCCACTATAGGGGACAACGGGCTTCCCATTGCAATTCCATCAGTCTGTTCGTAGTAATGACCATTGAATAAAAAGTGGAAGTCAGTACATGTCGAAACAAATTTTTTACCTCGATACCAAATTTAAACTCAACTAGCTGCAACGAATCAGAGAGAGGAACGCGAGTGAAAAGAGAAACCACATCAAAACTGACTAAAAAATCAGTCATTCAAACGCAATTCCGGTAATCGACGTAAGAAGTCTGCAGAGTTCTTAATGTGATGTTCACACCTACCTACTAGTGGGCTCAATTAACTATCAAGATGTTTAGCTACACGATATATCAGAGCACCGGTATCAGAAACAATAGACCTCAACGGTACAGCTTCTTTATGGACCTTAGGGAGGCCATATAATCTAGGTGGTACAGCACGGTAAGAATTAAGACTCTTGATAGTCTCCTGTGAGGTTATTAGTCTTTCTCTCAACACTCTTAGTAGGGTCAGCAACGATTTTGCGATACGCCGAATCAGAAAGTAGACACTGCATCTTTTGAATGCAATCGTGCTTGTTCAACAAAACCTTGGCATTTCCCTTGTCCGCAGGTAAAATAACAATATCAGGATCCATTCTGAGTGAACGTATAGCAGACGCCTCAGCTGCTGTAATGTTACACTTGGATGGACAGGCCTGAGTTAACACACGACAGGCTTCTACCCTAACCTGCTCCGCAGCCTCGGAAGGTAGTTTATAAACAGCCTGTTCGATAGAACTAATAAAATCAACGACTGGCAAACTCCTAGGCGTCGGTGCGAAGTTCAAACCTTTCCCCAGCACAGACAAAGCTGCGTTGTCAAACGTGCACTAGGGGGCAGTTGTGTCAGAACTTGTAGACGAATCATTCGCTTCATGTTGTTGCGCTGCATTAGCTCGCGTCCGCAGTTGGCGAGCCTAGGAACAAGTTTCCAAAGCGGGCTGTCGTCGTGCCTTCCCTGGCAATTAGTGGCAGCGACCTCAATGAATTTTTGCAAGCAGATAAAGGAAGGAGCATTAGAGTTTAGCTTCCCGTCGTCAGTGTAGTCATTAGAGGCCGAGAACGAGTTCGGATTACGTAACAATAGGGTAGTAAATAGGGCTTTCCCGTTTCAAAGAAACATCCACGCATTTGCTTGGGGGATTGTGGAAATGACGTAAGACCTAAGTCTGAACGGTCGGATGAAGAACTTTCATCCCCCTGTATCCGCTGTGTTGGTGTTTGCCGCCCCACAAATATTGTCCTTATACGGTGTCTGCAATGTGAGTTAAAAACTTTGTGATATGATCCATCCACTGATATTTGTCTATTCTCTGTATGTCTTTTTGTTCTCGCGCATCTGTATTCTGAATCCTCACGTCAGCATATCGGACGTCATCTCTTTCAAATAGTTAATGAAACGTCAGTTGTTTTTGTACACATTTTATAGTAATGCACTGCGAGAACGGTCTTCAAATGTGGTTGCAACGATTTATTTACTGATTCATTCTCGACATGACTTGTATTTCTTTCCATTAGCCACGTATTGTGGTGGTGATTAGCATTAAATACTACCTCCAGAAGTGAGTAACGATATTTATAGGTTACCAGAGCTGCAAGGGCGAAAGAGAAAATGACAGCCTGCTTACAATTGTTACACGTATTCAGGAAATAACAATATTAGTTAATGAGCTCCACGTACTAGGCGCGGGGATGTTTTTAATATAGGTGTTCATAGCAAGTTTATCGGCGTTTGCTACAGACTTTGTAATTTTACACAATATCTAACTCAGTTGAGGATGAGATCACAAAGATGCAATGATATGAAATGATATCTGTGCAAATCGTTCAGGAGTGGTGTGCCTGCAGTCTATGAATATACGAGTATTGTTACTGTTGAAAATTTATGCCAGACTTAAAACCGATCATAAAGCATTTTTGCAAGAAGTAGCCTAAATCAACAGGGAATCAGAGCACGCTTCTACTCGCGACTCAGACTTCAATGGTCACTGGCGTCTCCATCTACGACTTACGAGTAACGCATCCAGAAATTGTCTCAAAGGTACTGTGAGTATGGCACCACCTGAATGTGCTCCAGCTTAGTCGTCGAAATGCCATCACCGATGGTATTTACGCTCTTCATCTAGAATGCCAACAGTTTACATGTGGTTCACATTTTTGGAGAGGGGAAAACTGCAGCGCCTGATACATGGTCGTGTAAGAGGGGGATGTAAATTTTGGGACCAAACCCGTGACTGGCAGGACCCAGACGAGTGCGGGAGGCTGGTCGTTAGCGTCACTCTTGGGGTCCCACCACGTGCAGCTAATTACCACACAGGAGCGATCTGACTATCCCCGCCGTCTTGCATCTGAGCACCCTCCTGGTTTCCCTCCAGGGACTCACAACAAAGACGCAGCGGCCTTAATGAGTTTCACGGGCTTTCACAGAAGCCGGAGTTATGTGCCATTCACGCACGTATGAACCAATGGTAAAGCCGAAGGAATAATTGATGGTCCTTTAAAACAGCTTCATGTTAGATATAATATATTAGCACCGGTGCAACTGAACCAATATGGCTGAACATAGAAACGATTGATTATAGGTGTACATAAGGCTTTCACTAACTAGTATCTCAATGGCAGCTGGTCTTAAAAATACGTGCACTACTATCCAAATGGGGATATATGTCGAGCAGAGACTCTGTAAAACGTGCTAAAGAGAATTATGGGTGAATGATGCTGAATGTACCGAAGAGCTTCCCAGTGTGCAGGGACGGAAAAAAATCGCAACAGCAACTAGGAGTTATGTGACATACACGAAAGTTGGCATATGCGTTTCTACATTTTAAAGATGATATCTATAAAAATTTCCCATCAGTCGCATTATAGTGGCGTTGGTAGCGTCATTTTGAGGATGAAAATCAGATTTTCCTTAAGTGCAAGTTGTAACGATACAGAGATTTCGTTTTCTTTGAGACTGGACATGTTAAATTAATGTTACTCAAGAATACCTACAACGTCTCAAAGACGCCATTAGCAACACCTCACAGATTGAACGAGATCGTGTAATAGGGCTACAAGGAGACAGATGTTCCTTCTTCGATAGTACATAAAAACTTGGCACGAATGTAGCAGCTGTACATGATTGCTGGCAGCGGTGCTCACGAGAACGTACGGTCGCCAGCCATGTCAGCTTAATACACGTTGACACATTTATATTTTAGCAGCGTTACGAATGTATATAACAGCAAATGGCAACGACATATAAATGTGTCAGCGTGTATATAGCTGAGATGGGCTTAAAGCCAAAACATCTGCACTTGATAATGGCCTCAAGCCGAAATTTCAGTAGTGGAAATAAAAAGTTTGACAGTCACTGGCGTAACCATGATGTCTTTCAAAAAATGTTACAAATCGGTTGCTACAAGGACAGCTCCGAGCTAGACGCACTGTAGCATGCGCTCCACTAACCTCAAACCACCATTGTTTGCGAATTCAATGGTGTTAAGCGAGAGCTCACTGGAGGGCAGACTGGAGGTCTGTTGTGTTTTCTGATGAATGCTGATTCTGCCTCGGTGCCAGTAATGACCATATGGTGGTTAGATGGAGGCCAGACACAAACCGTCATTGTGCTAGACACACTGGACACCTGGACTTATGGTCTGAAGTGCGATTTCGTATGACAGCAGAAGCATTCTTGTGTTTATCCCACGCACCCTGATTCCCGATTTGTACTTCAGTCTGGTTATTCGACCTGTTGTGCTGTCATTCATGAACAGCACTCCAGGGGGTGTTTTCCAGCAGGATAACGCTTGCCCACACACCGCTGTGGTAACCCAAAATTCTCTAGAGAGCGTCGACTTGTTCCCTTAGCGTGCTCGTTCACCAAATCAATCTCCACCCGAGCACATAGAGGACATCATCGGACATCTTCTGCGACATGCACATGCAGCATTAACTGACCCTGTATTGACCGATTAAGTGCAACAGGCATGGAACTTCATCCCACATACTGGCATCCGGCACTTGTACAGCATAATGCGTGCACTTTTGCGTTCCTGCCTTTAACATTCTGACGGTTACAGCGGTTATTAGTGTACCAGCATTTCACATTTGCAATGGCGGATCTCATTCCCACATTAACCTTTGATCTTGCAATCTTACTTTCTTACTGGTATCAAAAACAAAAATAAGTCTAGTTTTTTGGTGTTGTTGCATGAGTAAAAATAAAATGATAATTTGTTCGTTAATATAAACGGTAAGCATGTATGTATACCCCGTAAACTGACTCGTTCCACATCATTTTGACAAAATAATTGATCAGATGATATGTGGAACATGTAACTAACTATTGCATCTGATCGCTCCTTTTGGCAGGGTGAAATCTGATGACAGTTTGGTGTCGAGTGCATCAAATATAATGTCGTTGATCGGTTTCTAGAAGTTTAAAAAAACGTCGCCACGAAGATTCAGGAGTATGTTAATAACATTCAGCTTCAGTGGCATGATTCGCCACAAGTACGTACGTTATGATAAAACTGTCCACACTCAATTCTATGTATAAGTTTTGGAATGCCCGTTAGTACGCATACGGCGTTTCGAGAAAGACGTTAAGAGACCCTGAATATATAGTAAACCACACTTCAACTATGTGTCACATATTGAGATCTCTGCTCACTGTGCCTAGGCTAAGTGTTACATAACCGTTTTCTGACGCCTACTGTGCTCCCTGGAACTGGAGCTTACCCGATTCGGGGTGATTTGTCTCTTGCACAGTTTCGCGAGAGACATTCGAGCTTCACAAATCATTTAATAATTATGGCGATAATCGAAACGAATCGCTGGTTCATTTTATGGAATTCTTACTTCACCAGATACACTATATGATGAAAAGTATCCGGACATAGAAGTTCGTGGCGCCCCCTATAGGTAATGCTGGAATTCAGTATGGTGTTGGCCCAAAATTAGCCCTATTGAGAGCTTCCACTCTTGCAGGCATACATTCAATCAGGTGTTGGAAGGTTTCTTGTGGAATGGCGGCCCATTCTTCACGCAGCGCTGCACTGAGGAGAGGTATTGATGTCGGTCGGTGAGGCCTGGCACAAATTCGGCGTTCCAAAACATCCCAAAGGTGTTCTATACGATTCAGTGCAGGACTGTGGGCAGGCCAGTCCATTACAGGGATGTTATTGTCGTGTAACCACTCCGCCACAGACAGTGCGTTATGAACAGGTGCTCGATCGTGTTGAAAAATGCAATTGCTCTTCAACAGTGAAGGTAATTCAAGAATCAAATTAAGGCTGTGCTGTGATAGTGGTGCGCAAAACAATAAGGGGTGCTAACCCCTTCCATGAAAAACACGATTACCCCATAACACCACCGCCTCCGAATTTTATTGTTGGCACCACACACTGGCAGATGACGTACACCGGGAATTAGCCGCACCCACACCATGCCATCGAGTCGCCACACTGTGTACCGTGATTCCTCACTCCACACAACGTTTTTCCGCTGTTTTCGTCCAATGTTTACGCTCCTTACACCAAGCGAGGCGTCGATTGGCATTTACAGGCGTGAAGTGTCGCTTATGAGCAGCCGCTCGACCACGAGATCCTAGTTTTCTCACCTACCGCCTAACTGCCCTAGTACTTGCATTGGATCCTGATGCAGTTTGAAATTCCTGTGTCATGGTCTGGATAGACGTCTGCCTATTACACATTACGAATGTCTTCAACTGTCGGCGGTCTCTGTCAGTCAACAGACGAGGTCGGCCTGTACGCTTTTGTGCTGTACGTGTCCCTACACGTTTCCACTTCACTATCAGCTCGGAAATTGTGAACCTAGGAATGTTTAGGAGTGTTGAAATCTCGCGTACAGACGCATGTCACAAGTGGCACCCAATTACCTGACAACGGTCGAAGTCCGTGAGTTACACGGAACGTCCCACTCTGCTCTCTCAAGATGTCTAATGACTATTGAGGTTCCTGATATGGAGTACGTGGCAGCAGGTGGCAGCACACTGCACCTAACATGAAAATTGTATGTTTTTGGGGGGCGTCAGTATACTTTTGATCACAAGTGTAAAAAAAATGGTTCAAATGGCTCTGAGCACTATGGGACTCAACTGCTGTGGTCATAAGTCCCCTAGAACTTAGAACTACTTAAACCCAACTAACCTAAGGACATCACACACATCCATGCCCGAGGCAGGATTCGAGCCTGCGACCGTAGCGGTCATGCCGTTCCAGACTGTAGCGCCTTTAACCGCTCGGCCACTCCGGCCGGCAATCACAAGTGTATCTTGAGCCACTTAGAACAAAGTGCGGAGCTTGTAAAAATAACGGATCAAGACCTAGCTTAAGCTCGCCGTATAGTGTATCTGAAAATGGTTTGCAGGTAATGTATGACAGTCCACTATTATTGCAAAATAACGTGGCTAGTGAATATCTCAGTCGTCTTGAGGTAGTGTCTTTGAGTAGTAATAAAATGTCACGGGTTCCAGGATCGACACTTGGTGCTGTTTCAGTTCGGTACGACAATCGTCAGTGAAGACTTTCCGGTACAAGGAGTCACTCTCGCTCTGCGAACGGTCTTGTCATAAGGAGCGGGAGAGCCGACTGAGTTTTAGGGCAGCGTCTTGAAATGGGAATTGCCTCTGAAAGGCGAAATAATCAGCATTGATCAACGGTATGACTATGCATAAAGCAATGTATCCCACTGCGTTACAGAAACACTACGTGTCATGATGGTCTCTCCATTGGCAAAAGATTGGAGACTAGAACCTCACTAGGATCTCGAGGTGGGTACTGCCTAAGAGGAGGTAACTATGAGGAAAAGGTCGAATAATCAACACAGCTTCACTTTCCAGTAGTTGCAGAGTGATACGTCAAAATTGTGACGTGGTAGGAGCGCTAGAAATTCTGGGAAGCGAAATGCAACGGCTCACTGTAGATGTGATGGGATCAGTAAAATGAAATTGAAAGAAAATGAGGACTTCTTGTCACACGGATGTAGGGTAATATCAACAGCATCAAAAGATAGTATACTAGGAGTAGGATTCGTTATTTTAGATCAGAAAGTTAGTTACTTCGAACAATTCCGTGATAGTAAATAGTCTTCACGGGTGTGCCGCCGGATGACGTTGTGCAAATCCCACAATATTTCCTCGGAGCAACTGTCCGACATCATCAGGTGGTTGAACCTCCCTGGTGGCTAGGTACGACCGAATTCCGTGATACGGTTATTCTCATCAGAACCTACATGAAACCAACACCCACAATAATAATTCAGATATATATGTCGACATACATTTAGAAAATTAAGAGATAGGGTATATGAGGACACTGAAAGGGTATCATACTTAATATACGTGGGGAACTGGAATACTCTTATAGAGGTAGGAACCGGAGACAGTGTTATAGCAGGATATGGGTTCAGCAGCAGGAGTGAAAGAAGAGGAAGACCAAGTCCTCTAATAAATATCACCTACAGTAATAACAACGAATACACTCCAAAAATTCATATGAGGAGGAGGCCTGGAGATACGGGAAGAGACATGAGAAGATAGCAACTGTATTACGCTGTAGATATCTGATTTTGAGGCGTACCCAGGAACAGATATAGACTCTGATCACAAGTTCAGTAATGAAGAGTGGCCTGAGGAAGGACAGATTCAGCTAGTAGTGAAATAAAACTAGCCTACGCTGAAATTAAAATCTAGGGTGTCAGCTTAAAGAGCTCAGGAGGAATTTCCGTAGTAAACATTGAGAAAGGAGCGGATAGTGAGAAAAATACAGTGAACCTCTCTGTGAGGGGGATGACATGTATTATGACGTGACAGAAGAAGGTATGTAAGTAGATTTAGAAAATATGGTGATTCTTCGTAACTATGAGGGTTCAAATGGTTCAAATGGCTCTGAGCACTATGGGGACTTAACATCTAGGGTCATCAGTCCCCTAGAACTCAGAACTACTTAAATCTAACTAACCTAAGGACATCACACACATCCATGCCCGAGGCAGGATTTGAACCTGCGACTGTAGCGGTCACGCGGTTCCAGACCGAGGTGCCTAGAACCGCACGGCCACACTGGCCGGCTAACTATGAGGGACTTGTGATCAAAAAAGGCAGGAGACATCGATAAAATTTCTCTGGAATCTGTAAAATAATTTGGAGTAATGGAAAACGAACTACTATTCGGATGTAGTATTTTGGCTGGGAACACGTGATCATATATTTGGAAAAAAATTCCCCACAGTTCCGAAAGAGCAAAGTCAAATGAGTGCGAGAACTATTGTGCACTTCACGTCTCATGCATCCAATTAACTGACAAGAATGCATAAGAATGAAATTGAAATTTAGGATCTCTTAGGTGACAATCAGTTTGGCTTTAGAAAAGCAAACGAGCCTTGGGAAGCATTTCTAACAGTGTGCTTGATATTCAAAGCAAAGAGCTCAAAGAAAAATCAAGACAGGTTCATAGGATTTGTTGACGTGGGAAAAGCGTTCGAGAAAGTAAAGTCTGACGAGATGTTGAAAATCTGCAAAAATAGGTGCAATCTGTAGAGAAGGACGAGTAATATACAATGTGTATAGAAACCTAGAAAGAACGTAAAGAAAGACCAAGAACGAGGTGTTTGGATTAGAAAGTGTATAAAACAGGATTGAAATCTTTCACTCTTTCTATTCAGTATGTACACTGAAGTAGCGATGATGGAAATAAATGATGGGTTCAGGAATGGGATTAAAAACCAGGGGGAAAGATTATCAAGGATAAGATTCGCGAAGGACATCACTATCGTCAGATATTACGAGCAACGATTCACTGATTACAGGTAATGGATCGTGAGTAAATCAAAGGCAGACGAAAACAATGAGTAGCAGATGTTTCAGCAGCAATAAATTTATCATAGTTTGGGACAACGAAGCGGACGAAGTGAAGAAATTCCGCTATCTTGGAAACAAAATAACGGGTGAGGTATGAAGTAAGGAGAATATAAAAAGCAGACTAGCCTAGGCTAAGAGGGTATTCCCCCTGCCCCCCCCCCCCTCTCCCCCCCTCGGAAATGTGGTCTCCTACTATAAAACATCGGCTTTCATTCTTTCATTTGATGAGTAAGTTTCTGAGAATATACATCTGTAACCCAGAGTTGTGTGGAACTGGATCATAGACAGTGAAGAAACATAATAAGTGAAGAACTGAAGCATTTGAGATGTGGTGCTGAGAAAGGGTGTTGCCTGATAAGATAAGAAATGAGAAGTGACTGTACAGAACGGAGGAGGAAATAAATGTAATTTTTGGAGAACGCTGACAGGGACAGGATGATAGGACATCTGTTAAGAGTTGAGAGAACAACTTCCATATCAGTGGAGGGAGATGGAGGGAGTAAAAATTCTAGTAGAAGACAGAGACTTTAATATGCCATACAAATAATACTAAGTATACTGGGTGTAACTGCTTCTCTGAGAGTGAGATGCCGTGGGCCGCATCAAACCAGTCGGAGAACTGACATATAAAAAATGGTTGACTCTTCATTTTGGAATAGACCTTTTTGTAGCTACGTATTATGTCAATATAACCTAGTTACTACAACAGTCTTATTACCGGCTTCGGCAATTTATTGACATCTTAAGATGTTTTAATTAGTCCACAAACAATTTCGTAATTTTTATGGGTTAATTGTTAATTAATAATCAGAGGATGCAAGTAATTGTCAAAACTGGAACGGCACAACCGTAGTAATTAGGCGACCTTGACATAATAAATTAGCGTATCAACATATCCAATGTCACATGATTCTATTTCACAATATGACAATTCTTAATAGACTTCCTTTACCCTATGTCTATTATCGGCTACTGGAACCTACGACTAATCTAGACTTTGATGCGTATTATCTGTAATTGTATCCTATGACTATTTCGGTACTGGTCAGAGTGGTGTACTGGAGAGTGTGAACTGCTGATTAAAAGGTGGCTCTTTTTGCATATAGAAACGTTGCATGGGGGCTTAATTGAATAAATGAAAATAATTTTTTTTATTTTTCGTAGCTGTATGTCCGATTACGCTGTGCCTCGTAAACGGTTGGTCCTGACTAGTATTATTACGCAATCTGACTGCATAGAACAACAACAAAGAATGAAAGAAAATTTCTGTTAACACAATTAATTAAGTCCCCAGCAACTATAAAACCTACGAAACCAAAGCACAAGTATAACTGTTCTGTGTGTGGAAGTATGATTCAACGTACACATCTGGCACGGTTCTTCTTCAATAAGACAAGAAATTTTAAATATCATTTATACTGAAGTAATTAAAAAATAGAAATACTATAATTGCGTAAGGAAAGCAGAATTACACTCTAATACAAGAACACAAGCCAGATGCTTTGTTGACTGAACCTGTAATGACGCATTATTTAAGACATTGAGACAATAAAAAGAAAAGGAAATTTTTTTTCTTTTACCTTCATATATTGACGAAAAGCACTCTAATCATTACAATATATCTCCACACCGACTCGCTACTACCACATCTCAACAAGAACTCTACTGCCACATCTCGACAAGCACTCTTCACTACTACATCTCAGCAAGCACTCTGACTACTACGAGTTCTCAACAAGCAGTGCCCTCCGCTACTTCTCAATAATCACTGCCAGTGGAGGCGGCGAAAGATTTTCAACAGTAAATGTCTCCTTTCAGCTGTCCAAAGGCTAACGTTGTAATTATTATATCCTTTTTGGTACAAACAACATGCAGAAACTGCGACATAAGAGCAGCTAAGTGGGAACAAGTCGCCGCATCCTAGACTTAATGATTGATGTGTGCCATAGTTTCTAGATTAGTAGCAGGTAATGTGCGAGTATATCACAGCCTCTCCATGACGTTCGCTATGAAGCCTTACCAGCCACGCCCAAAGTAAAGTGGCACTCTTTCACTACTTTCGGTTCTGAAAGCTTTTGTACATTTTGAGACCAACGTTTTCTATTTAGACAAAAGAATTCGACGAAATCATTCCCATATGACCATTTTGCGCATGAAGTAATATGTTTTGTTCTCCTGATTTGCCGTTTGCAACCTACAATAAAGTAGCTACAGTTATGTAAATAGTGGTCTGTTTGGTGCAATGGTACATAATTTTGGTATCATTGAACTATTAACTACATATGACGGCAGTATCTGTTTCTGAAAGAATAATTACCGTTGATGACCAGGCAGGAGAACCCGGGTTAGAGTCCTGGTCGTGGCACACATTTTTAACATGTTCCCAATGAAGTATATCAACGTGTGTTTGCAGCTAGGGTGTCCATTTAATTATCATTTGATTGAACTATTGTCTGTACTTCGATGTCACCATGTAAGTTAGTTACCTGTCACATAGATACAAGTAGTGATAAGCGTAATGGTCTGTAACACATTAATAGAACGAACATTAAACCCCTATATAAACCTTACAATTAAAAAAATAAAATTTGGAAAGCAGTATTTTCTTAGCTACATGCTGGCCATTCAGAGGCAGACTTTATTTTTCAGCGTAATTCTTCTATGGTGTAAGAGGAATGGTCAAGGTGAAACACTTTTAATCTACATTTGAAAACACTTCCGCTTTATGTCAGATATCTTATCTTAATGTATAGATAGTCAACGATTTTATTTCACCAATTTCTGTGATAGAGCTACATTCATTGAATAGTAATGCTTACAATTTTTCCTTCTGGTGCTGTACTTCTGAATATCTTTTTACACTGCAAAGTAGATGGATTATCGATAAATTTCGAAAGTGAATAAATAATGTACCGTGGGCTCTGTTCAATATTCCCAACTGCTTAAAGAGGTACTTCCGAGATGCAAATGTTTGAACTCCACACATTATTGTAAGTATTTTATTCTGCACAATGAATACTTCTGGCCTATGCGTTGAGTTATCCCAGAATATTATCCAATTAGACACCAGTGAATGAAAATATGCAGAATCCGTTGACTTACTGACTTCTGTGTCTCGAAAGTAGCTATTATTCTGATAGCAAAAATAGCTAAATACAAACTTTTTCGCACGCCCACTATTTAGTTTTTCGTTTCCAACTTTTCATCCGTATGCACACCCAAAAAAACTTAAAATTCTCTACGCTGTTTATTATCGCTTGTTCATTTACGAGAGTAATAGGAGCTGGGATGTTTTGTACGGTACAAAAGTGGATGACTTTTTTTCATAGTTTAAAGCTAGTCCATTTGTGCTACATAATTCAGTAATATTTACTTACTATTTTTGCGGTTGGTGATGTTTTGTTTGCCTTACCAAATGTGCTTGGATCATCTGCAAACTGAACAAATTCTGATTCCTGAGTCAAATAAAATTGAAGATCATTAACATACGGTAAAGCAAGAACGATAGCGAGCCAATGGTCGAACCCTATGGGACTCGCATGGTACAGTTCCCATTTAGACTTGATCAAATCAAATACTACAGTTTTGTTTAGTGTACAAGAGATAATGAATCAGCCAGAAGCAGTTCGAAAAAGAATGAATAAGTAATGAACACGCTTGACACAATAGTTTCTATTTCACTGGCCATTTCCTTCTTTACAAAAATTTTCAGCAGGAAGTATCTTTTTGAAGTAACATCTTGCTTTTTAAGCAATTAGCCACATCCTCTTCTCAGGTCCAAAAACCTGTCACAGCGTACCATACACGTAAACATGAGGTTATTAAAAGGAAACACAAAACAGACTGACTAAACACATTTCAAGATCTTCTATTCTCTTCTTGTTATAACGGTTCATCATCCACATTTCTCTTCCGTACAGGGCCTGACTGTACGCTATTACCTCAGAGAAGATTTAATAACATTTAAATTTCTGTTTTACGATACCAAACAGCTTCTTTTCAGAAGTTCTTTCCTAGCAATTTCCGGTCTGCTCTTTATGTCGTTGCGATTACAGTCATCGTTAGCTATTTTTCTTCTTAAATAACAAAACGCATCTGTCCCATTTCTTAATCCTTACGCTCCAGCCATATAAATGTGGCCGCCGCGTATGTTCGATGTCAACGTACAATAAATGGCGTTGAGATATGCTTCCGGGCCAAGGGTGGAACCGTTTTTGAAACGGCTAAGTTTGTAAGCTGTTGACGTGCCGCCATGGGTAAGGTATATCGTGCAAGGAAAAGTGGCGCTGTCCACAACAGGTGCAGAAGCAACTGCAGTACACCACGGGCCACCACACCACGTCTACAAGAATGAACGACGGCTGCAGAGTCGCGTACGGGCGAAAAGACGTGCGCTCCGCACCTGGCGCCTATTGCGGGCACCCATACTGACTGATGTTCTCCACCTACGAAGGCCGGAATCTGGACGCCAATACTGAAACTGGACATCCAGTGGCGACCATGGGCCTCTTCGGATGACACATGGAGGTTGGCCTCTACGACGTCAAACGTTTGAAGGTAAAACATCCAGCAACAATCGTCGGAAGGCTCCAGGCTGTAGGAGGAAGCGTCACGGTCTGTGGTATTCCGTGGGTGATATCGTCACTCTGGAAATCACAATGAGTCAACACAAGTATGTATCTATCCTTGGGGGACACGTCCACTCCTTCAAACAGTTTCTGATTTCTCGCTACTATGGCATCCGCCTGCAGGAAAATGCAACGAGTTAGACAGCTCACAGTGTACATGCGTGGTTCGAAGAGCACCAGAATGAGTTTCCCGTACTCCCCTGGCAACCAGACTCCTCCGATTTAAACCCAATCGAGAGCCTATGTGACCAACTCGATCGGGCTGTTCGCGTCATGGATCCTCAAACGAGAAAACCAGCTCGCCACCGATCTCGAGTCGACACCACGTCCCTTTCGGTACCTTGTATAACCACTCCTCCTGCACGTCTAGCAGCGGTTCACGCTGCAGAAGATGCTCAAGCTTTTGAAAGGTGGTCGCACTATTTACACTCTACAGTGTGATTCCCTCATTATCTCATTCATTTCGACTGAGGTGTATTCTAAATGTTTTCGTTATTGATGTTGATCTTATAAACCCTTTTCAAGGTAGCATCCAGTTCGTCGAACGTTCCTCGTTCTTTCCCGTCTAAGACCGATTTGCAATGTTATCGGCAAACCTCAAAGTATGTATTTCTTTTCAGTGAAGTTCAGTTCGCTTTTCAGGTTTATCTTCTGTTTATTGCTCAATGTACAAATTACATAACAGCGTGGAGAGGTTGCAACCTTGTCTAATACTCCCTCCTCAAACACTGCTTCCAACGAATCTTAGCTTATTAGAAATTCAAATGCTTCTCTCCGTTACGTGTGTTGTTGTTATGATCCTCAGCCCAAATACGGGTCTGATGCAGCTCTGCAAGCTAATCCTCCTCAAGCCTGTTTATCTACGAGTAACTACTGCAACCTATATCCTTCTTAATCTGCTTACTGTATTCATCTTTTGATATCGTTCTACGATTCTTACCCCCCTCCGCACTTCCCTCCAATATTACCGTAAACTGGTGATCCCTTGATGTTTCAGAATATGTCCTATTAAGTCCGTCCTCATTAGTTACGGCCGGCCGGGGTGTCCGAGCGGTTCTAGGCACTACAGTCTGGAACCGCGAGACCGCTACAGTCGCAGGTTCGAATCCTGCCTCGAGTATGGATGTGTGTGATGTCCTTAGGTTAGTTAGGTTTAAGTAGTTCTAAGTTCTAGGGGACTGATGACCTCAGATGTTAAGTCCCATAGTGCTCAGAGCCATTTGAAACATCATTAGTTACGCCACCTACCCATCTAATACTCAGCATGCGTCTGCAGCAGCACATTTCAAAAGCCTCTATTCTATTCTTGCTTAATCTTTTTGTCGTCCACGTTTCAGTTCAATGCTTGGTTACACACCAGATAAATACTCTAAGAAAGGACTGTATAACGACTGAATCGCAATTCGATCTAATTTTTCCCTTCTTGGGATAGCCATTTCTTGACATTGCCAACCTTACATTTTATACCTTCTCTGCTTCGACAACTATCGGTTATTTTGTTGCCCAAACAGCAAAACTCACCTGCTACTTCTAGTGGCTCGCCGGCCGGAGTGGCCGAGCGGTTCTAGGCGCTACAGTCTGGACCCACGCGACCGCTACGGTCGCAGGTTCGAATCCTGCCTCGGGCATGGATGTGTGTGATGTCCTTAGGTTAGTTAGGTTTAAGTAGTTCTAAGTCTAGGGGACTGTTGACCTCAGATGTTAAGTCCCATAGTGCTCAGGGCCATTTTAGTGGCTCGATTTCTAATATAATTCCCTCGGCATCACCTGATTTAATTTGACTATTCCATTATCCTTGTTTCGCTGTTGTTTATGTTTGTCTTATATGCTCCTTTGAAGACGCTGTCAATGCCGTTCAGTTCCTCTTCCAAATCCTTCGCTGACTGAATTGCAATTTCATCGTCAAACCTCAGAGTTTATATTTCTTCTCCCTGAACTAATCTTACTCCAAATTCTTCTTTCGTTTCCTTTATTGGTTGCTCAATGTACAGTTTGAATAACGTCTGGGATGGGCTATAACCCTGTCTGACTCCCTAACCACTACTTCCCTTTCATGCCCCCTACACTGTAATAACTGCAGTGTGGTTTCCCTCACGTATGACAAGCTTATTAATATTACATTGTTTGCGGAAGCTTGCAGTGTTTACGAATAAACTGACGGTCGTGGTGTTCTGCAGGTTCGCTGGGAGGTGGCCTCGAGGAGCACCAGCCAGCGGTCCCAATGCCTCCGCCAGCAGCGACTGACGGCGGTGACGATGCGCCCGGCGACCCCTGAGGGCGGCGGGGGCGGCGGCGGCGGCGGCGGCGGACCACGTGCAAGCAATTACGCTCGTAACAGCCAATTAGAGACCCGCCGGCCGCGCGACACTCTCCAGACGTCCTCGTTAGCCACGCACAAGCGGTGGCAGGGCAGCACTGCGGCGCCGTCGGAGGGGATGCCCCGAAATACCCTCCCCCCAACTCCCAGCTCCGCGTCTGTCGCTGTCTTTATTCACTGAAGAAGGGTTGAGCTTTTCTGGAGGCCTCATAATGAACGACCCTCATAGTTAACGACGTCTTTCATAGTAGTGTGCATTTCAGGCAGTTAATATTAACGCCGCTTTCACTTTCAAAGAGACCGCGAAGAGCGGAGGACTAAAGAGCAGCCTCTCTACATTTGCCTTAATATTCTCATGTCCTCAAAGAAAGTACGTATACGCAGTGACCCAGACTCAGTATTTTGGGCATTATACCGCAGGAGTGTGCTGTCAGTTCCAAAGGCAAGAACATATTATAAACATTGTAAGTAGGCTGTTTAGGTTTTTATATTGGTAACGCCACATAGCGCTCTGTATGAAAATCACTGACTGTGCTGTTTGCAGTCTGTGGCTGGTTAGCATTGTTGTATTATTCGCTATTGTAGTGTTGGGTAGTTGGCTGTTAACAGCGCGTAGCGTTGCGCAGTTGGAGGTAAGCCGCCAGCAGTGGTGGATGTGGGGAGAGAGATGGAGTTTTGAGAGCGGATGATCTGGACGTGTGTCCATAAGAGACAGTAAATTTGTAAGACTGGATGCCATGAACTGCTATATATATATATATTATGACTTTTGAACACTATTAAGGTAAATACATTGTTCGTTCTCTATCAAAATCTTTCATTTGCTTAGTATGCCTATCAGTAGTTAGTGCCTTCAGTAGTTTGAATCATTTATTTAGCTGGCAGTAGTGGTGCTCGCTGTATTGCAGTAGTTCGAGTAACGAAGATTTTTGTGAGGTAAGTGATTTGTGAAAGGTATAGGTTAATGTTAGTCACGGCGAATGGGTTGTAGGGATTATTCAAAGTCACACTGCGTTGCGCTAAAAATATTGTGTGTTAGTTTAGTGTGGATCAGAATAGGTAAAGAGCGAAATGTCTGAGTACGTTCAGTTCTGCTCAGCTGTTTGAAAATCAAATATTGTAAGAGGTTTATCAGCACAGTAATTCATAAATTTTTCTAAGGGAACGTTTCAACATTCCACTCGGTTTTTTTTTATTTTATTTTTTTTTTGCTAAACGTGCTCAGTACGCCGTAGACGCCGACTCTCCATTCGATGTTGGACAAGTATTTGGAACAAAAACTATTCGTTGTTATCCTACAATTTTTATGTTCTGAAGAAACCAAAATATAAACAATATTAGGTAAAGGAATTTGGATGGGAAATGTTTAGACATTTCGTAGGGGCATTGCCTCTCCAAATCGCAGATTAGAAAGGAGAAGCACCGGGCGTCTTGTCAGCAACCTGACCGGGCCCATCTTTTTGCCCCTACAGATACAACAAGAAGTATTCAGTGCTCCCAACCTGACCGTCCTGAAACTGAGTTGTAAATCTCGGAATGGACATAACAACGACTTGGATAATCCTGGAAAAAAACGAGTGTGTATCCACCCACGGATGAAACTGAATTCATTGTTTCCTCGGAAAAAAAAAAAATCTGCCTGATTGGAAATTGGAATGTGCGTCTCTTAAATGAAAGTGGCGGGCTTGCACAGATACACCGTCAGTTGAGTCTGCGTTAATTAGACTTAAAGGGGCTTTGCGAAGTTCGTTGCACGGGCAGCGCTCAAATACTCTGTGATGGTAAAATAATTCTTTTTTTACTGCATAACGGGCAGTCTCTACATGGATTTGAGCTAGTAGGGAAGACGGTTGTATCTACAGAAAAGGACTGCAGCAATAAAAAGAAAACGCCGTCATTTCAAAATGGAATAAGGAAGTACGAGGGTTGACTGAAATGCCTCCACCTTCGTAACTCTTCAACAGTTGGCAGCATTGGTATGCGGCAGGTACTGGCTTGTTCCGTAGCCTCATCTTTACAGCATCAGTCGGTAGGAAGTAGGATTGAACGGTTGTGTTGTTACAGTGTAAAGTATGGAACCTTGCGCAGACGGTTGGTCAATGCGATTTAAGCACCGTGCAGCCATTGAATTCTTGACAAAAGGTGTGACCCCAAAGGAGATTCATCAGAGAATGAAAGCAGTTTCCGGTGATTGTGTTGATGTGAGTACTGTGCGTCATTGGGCAAGTTTAAAGATGTTGAGGCGGGAACATCTGACCTGCGTGGCAAACAAAGATTTGGACTACCTGTGACAGCCACCACAGAGTTTCACAAGAAAAATGTTGACAGATTGATTCAGGACGATCGTTGTATCACTCGGAGAGAAACTGCAAGCACATTCGGCATTTCAGAAGAACGTGTGGGTCACATAATTGCTTTGCTTGACTATCGGAAGATTTGTGCATGGCGCGTACCCCGGATGCTGACTCCTCAAATGAAAGCGGACAGATTTTCTTGATCGTGGAACAACAACAAATTGAGAGCGTTACATCACAACGCTGTGAACTCTGAGGTGACGTTAACAAGTTTTTGAAAGCAAAAGGGAAATGTGTTCCTGCAGCATGACAATGCTAAACCACACACTTCACTTGCCACCACAGCAGAACGTCAGAGACTGAATCTCACCACCATACGGCATCCTCCATACAGTCCGTCTGACTTCCATCTATTCCCGATAATGAAACACGATCTGTGGGGACATCATTATGCTTGTCATCATTATGCTTGTCATGAAGACGTAGGACTGTGAGACTAAGTTTGCAGTAACCGAATGTCAACTTCTTCCGTGACGACTTCAGAAAAGTTATTCATCGTTGGCATAAATGTCTCCAATTGGCCGATGATTACGTGGAAAAGTTAATATTGCTGTTTAAAGAGGAGATTCTAAGGATTATTCATGCGTTTGATTCATTAAAATATTCCCATCCAAACCCAATTAACGAAGGTGGAGGCAATACTTTTCATTCAGCCCTCGTATATGAAACTTCTATTTTGCAACTGGATAGAGGCGAATGAGTGGAAAGTGTTCCCAGGTACTACACTTCCCTTAATTAGTCAAATAGCGGCTAGGGGTCTGATTGGATAGAAACCAGTTAAAGATCGAATCATAGCTGCGCTCTTTCGTTCAACTCACACCAGAGCAAGTAATGTGCTGGTCTTCCACCGATGGAAGATTCATACGAATGAGACAAGGATGATACTTACGTGCAGCTAGACAATGTATTTAATTAATTACCTTTTCATGGCCTTAAATTCTTATTGGTGAAACTCATTAATTTGCAATTATCGTAATGGCTTTCAGTATGTTTTTGGGCACTTTCTGTCATCACAACGCACGAACTGTAATTCTGAACCTTTCACCTTATTGGGTAGCTTCCACGGGCTCTCCATAGGTCATAGTTTCATATAACATAAAATATACACCACAATATCACGAGTACTCCTGATGGAAATAGTCTGCATAAAATTGATTATGTTTGTATAAAAAGCAGATGAAAGGCATTTTTGTGAGATATAACTATGAAATTACCGTGGTGCGGAGGTGAGGACTTTGAAGTAAAATTCAAGTGGTAGCAACACAGCGTAAACGACCGTTTGATGTGACAAAGATAAAAAGGAAGAAGAATATTAATTTTTAATTAGTGTTAAAAATCTATCACAGGCATTAAAATATCAATCTAATAAAGTCGAAATATAATTTTATAAATTCAAGGATTCTATGAACTCATGTGCCGAAGAGACAATTGGACGCGGTAGAAGAAAAGAGAAAGAGCGATGAAATAAAGATTAAACTTCGTACTGGTAGATGAAAAAGAGAAGGTGAAGCAACAACGCGAACAAACAATACCAAGAGAAGCTTCAGCTAGTGAGACGAAAGTATGTTGAGTGATACCACCGTGTCAAGAAAAGAAGAGGGCTGAGCGTAGAGGTACAGAGGCGTAAAATGCTGCCATTCGAAATGATACCAGGACATTATACGTCTCGTTCGATGACTTATTGGAGCCCCCAGTTTTCAAACGGGCCGTAATGGATAAAAATCTGAACTCAAATTTTGAAAAACTTATCTACCGACACAGTACATCAATGAAATCGTAAACCAGCCTAACGTACTTAATATTTGTAACTTCGAAAAGTCAGCAAAAACGCAAGATCCAATTGTAAAACAGGTAATTTTCCAGAAACAGGTCTTTGTACAGCAGTAACAACACTTACATACAGTAAAGCATTTGGTTTCACGACATCTCAACCGAAATTCTGAAATATGTAACGCCGAGCTTCATTCACCATCTTACTTAACTGCGAACAAGACACGTTCCAGAAGACTGGAGGCGTGGCACTTTTATTAAACAACCAAAGAAAGTGAATCCAAGAGAATGTACAAACTGGAGAGGCAACGCGCTTCTCGTGGTACCAGGCGAAGTCTTGTGCCTCGTGCTTATAAAAAGGATACTGGAGGCAATAGATTGTAGGCTATGAAAAGAATGGGCTGCTTTTCGAAGTGGGGGAAAAATTTTTTCTGCGGTATGTAATAGAGTAAGGCATAGAATTCAACTGTAAATTGCAGCTAAAATTCGTTGATCAAAAAAGTTAAACCAACTGACAGTATATGCTCAGATTAATTGGTGAATATTATTAACCCATACGGGAATCATGACCACCTCACTGACTTTTTTTTTTAATGTGCATCGAAATTCGAGTAGTTGTATGACAGAATATAGGAACCCTCCTTCCTTTAGCATTCTGACAGTCATCAGACCAGGATGCGCTTTGCCACCATTCCTATTTATATTAGTATTAGATTTCACAATGGGAAAAAACAATGTGCAACTTCAACTCGGGTTTACGTTTAAATGAGCAATCTAGGGTTACGGGTATGAATTTTGCTTGTGACATCGTTCTTGTGGCAGAAGTAACACAAAATTTACAATAAACGACTACCAAGCTAGATGAAATGGCGAGATCTGGAGCGCTAAAAAAATTGTAATGAAACAATAGCTATGTGCATAAAAAGCTGAAATTTATCTACTGAAACCTGTAATAAATAGGACGTACATGCAGACATCACCAGCAGAATTGGGTAGGCTGCTGCAGTCACCCAACAAATGCGATCAATCTGGTAAATAGATTCTATTTTTACGCCTGTGAGAAGATTCATAGCAGGTAGTGTTAAAAATGTCATTACTAACTTTAAACACAGCGTTTGTAAAGTTCCTTTGAGGATCTTTAAGAAAGAGGCCCTACCTACATATCACTATACTTCTTGTAGATGATATCCTGTATTCTGTCATTAGCGAAATCACTCACTTATCGCTCATCAGACACCGGATCGCTACAGCTTTAGACTACATTATATTATTATATTTGTAAAGCACCTCAATGTCTAAATGAAAAATAAACAAATACAAGATAGCATATTCTTTCCGTTCAATACAAATTTACTTTACTTCGGTCTGGAGCCTCAATGTACACGGTTTTAAAGAAGAGAAAGAACTGTCCAATAGGAGAAATTCACACAAAAACTCAGACTCAGTGATAATGAAAAATAACTTCCTATTATGGAAAACATTTCCTACTACTCATCGCTAAGACAAACGCTGTATGCACTACGCTCCCTTTTACATTTATCTGGACTACTTCCTGTAGAGAACCCCCAAGAAACGGCAAAAGAGAACGTATCACTCCAGTTTTGTTTTTAGAGGATAAAAAATGAATATGAACAGAATTAAAAATAATAAACTCTACCATCCATCTGTTCCAATATCCTAAAACTTCAAAATTACACTCCTGGAAATTGAAATAAGAACACCGTGAATTCATTGTCCCAGGAAGGGGAAACTTTATTTACACATTCCTGGGGTCAGATACATCACATGATCACACTGACAGAACCACAAGCACATAGACACAGGCAACAGAGCATGCACAATGTCGGCACTAGTACAGTGTATATCCACCTTTCGCAGCAATGCAGGCTGCTATTCTCCCATGGAGACGATCGTAGAGATGCTGGATGTAGTCCTGTGGAACGGCTTGCCATGCCATTTCCACATGGCGCCTCAGTTGGACCAGCGTTCGTGCTGGACGTGCAGACCGCGTGAGACGACGCTTCATCCAGACCCAAACATGCTCAATGGGGGACAGATCCGGAGATCTTGCTGGCCAGGGTAGTTGACTTACACCTTCTAGAGCACGTTGGGTGGCACGGGATACATGCGGACGTGCATTGTCCTGTTGGAACAGCAAGTTCCCTTGCCGGTCTAGGAATGGTAGAACGATGGGTTCGATGACGGTTTGGATGTACCGTGCACTATTCAGTGTCCCCTCGACGATCACCAGTGGTGTACGGCCAGTGTAGGAGATCGCTCCCCACATCATGATGCCGGGTGTTGGCCCTGTGTGCCTCGGTCGTATGCAGTCCTGATTGTGGCGCTCACCTGCACGGCGCCAAACACGCATGCGACCATCATTGCCACCAAGGCAGAAGCGACTCTCAGCGCTGAAGACGACACGTCTCCATTCGTCCCTCCATTCACGCCTGTCGCGACACCACTGGAGGCGGGCTGCACGATGTTGGGGCGTGAGCGGAAGAAGGCCTAACGGTGTGCGGGACCGTAGCCCAGCTTCATGGAGACGGTTGCGAATGGTCCTCGCCGATACCCCAGGAGCAACAGTGTCCCTAATTTGCTGGGAAGTGGCGGTGCGGTCCCCTACGGCACTGCGTAGAATCCTACGGTCTTGGCGTGCATCCGTGCGTCGCTGCGGTCCGGTCCCAGGTCGACGGGCACGTGCACCTTCCGCCGACCGCTGGCGACAACATCGATGTACTGTGGAGACCTCACGCCCCACGTGTTGAGCAATTCGGCGGTACGTCCACCCGGCCTCCCGCATGCCCACTATACGCCCTCGCTCAAAGTCCGTCAACTGCACATACGGTTCACGTCCACGCTGTCGCGGCATGCTACCAGTGTTAAAGACTGCGATGGAGCTCCGTATGCCACGGCAAACTGGCTGACACTGACGGCGGCGTTGCACAAATGCTGCGCAGCTAGCGCCATTCGACGGCCAACACCGCGGTTCCTGGTGTGTCCGCTGTGCCGTGCGTGTGATCATTGCTTGTACAGCCCTCTCGCAGTGTCCGGAGCAAGTATGGTGGGTCTGACACACCGGTGTCAATGTGTTCTTTTTTCCATTTCCAGGAGTGTATTTGTGGAAACAAGGTTTCTCTCAGAGAAACAGCGAAAATTCAGAAAGAACCACTCTCGTTTTCAATTGCTAATACATAATGCGCTCGATTTCATCTTACAGAAATCCGAAACGTATTTGACCGTTTTTAATATTGTCGACTGATATGCTATAGACAACCATACGGAATAAATTCTGAAATCTTTGATCTATTGAAAGGTTTGACCGTCAGCATCACGTAGGCGTGGGAACAGCTGTTACTGAACGACACAGTATATCTATATGTTTTATTGAACGCTACTTTTCCTTGCTGTGACTTTACATCACCAATTATAATGAACAAGTAAAATAACGGTAAGTCTGCACTTTCAAGAATTTGCAGAGACTGTTAGAACGTTTAAGCATCTGGAGGTAATTCGGCGAAGTGAAAAGAAATTTAATGAACATAAGTAATCAGAGAAGGTAGATGGCTGCTTAAATTTGTTGCGAAGTTTCTAGAGAAATCCAGCTATACGCCTACAAGCTGTTAATTATTGCTTCAGTATTTGAAACTCAATTCACATACGACTTACACAGCACGCCGTAGAAATTCAAAGGAAACACAGTTAGGAATTTAACATGTCGAAAAGGAAATGAAAGATGCGGCAGAGACCAAGGAAAAAAATGGAATTCGTTGGAAGAAAGGCGAAGTTGTTTGCGCAAAACCGATTTGTGTTAATTTAAAAATTTGTCATTCCTGGTAAGTTGGGAATAATTCTTGAAAGATCTTAGTAATTTGAAGAACGAGGTAAAAGGGTTTGATGCACGTATGGAGACATGTAGACAGTACTCTTTTCTTCTGTACGTACGTGAATGTAACACCGGTGCGAAGCATCCTTTCGCCGTGCTCTATAGAATTCGGTCCAGATTATGTATGTAAGCAGAAGAAGATTTAGCTCTGATAGCGGTTGGATATGTAGTTTGTTGTAACTGTGGTAGACTAAATGAAAATAACAGTTGATCTGATGCTGGACCTTCCCTATGACTTGGTACTGAATCCGAACAAGCAATACGTACCACCAAGGTACCTCTCACACATGTGAAATAATAGTGGGTAGTGGACCTACAGGCCATATTTTACAATGACTAGCATTTGTGAAAGTAGAAATATATCGTGAATTGAATGATGACGTCTATTCATTTGCAGGCTTTTATTTTCGCCCCTACATTGATGTATTTCATTTGCAATTCTACTAGGACAGACGGGTTACTTTTAAGTCGTAAAGTGGTATCGTATTCAGAAGTAGAATACTCTGCAACTTGGGGAGCAACGTAAGTTGTTAGTCAAGTGAATCAGTCCCCCCATAGAAAGCAGTAAAAAACCTTCAGTCATCGCGATGCAGCGCGCACTTTCGTGTCACCTCTGTTCACTGAACGCAGAGAAGTAAGGTCACAAATGACCGACTCACTAGTATGTAATATCTTTCTGCGGAACCTTTCCCACTTACACTTTGTTAATCTGTTGTCTGCTTGTTATGTTACAAAGCATCAGGTTCAGGAACGTGATTAGAATAATTTATGAACTCTAAGAATCTGAACAAACATGACACAGCGTCATTAGAACATTATTGCACCAGTTATACTGAAGATTCAAGCCACTGTTGAGTTTATTACAGCGTACGTGACGTCTTTCCTTCCCTCCCTTTTCTTTTTGTTTTTGTATGTGAGCTCATATTCAACTTCGACGTTTTTGGCAGATACCTTGGCTTATGAAATTTGAAATCTGCTTTCAATTGTTTGCATCTTCTTATGACGGAGTTGAATATCTTTCTTCATAGTATCAAGTATTTGACATTTATTCAAGAATACGGGTATCGTGTGCAGTATATAGGTGCGTGGTGCGTAACTTACATCCAGGTTTCAACCATTTACAAAAGTGACAGCAGAAGGCGACCATTTCACAAATACAGCAGAGTTCTACATTTTGTGACTTCAAACGTAACTGCTTACCTTAAACAACAATACAGTGTTTCCACGGAAACTAGCAAGGATTCAAGGATTCCTAGAAACACGGCAAATCCTCCCCCCCCCCCTCCCCCGTTCTTCACAAAAGAGACACTAAGAACAGTGGACAGAAGTGACACGCTGACACGCTGATCTGAGTATTTGCTAGTCACAAAAGCTTTGAAATAATTGTCACATTGCTACTAATTTTTTTAAAAAAAATGGTGGCAATGGATTTATATCTAGGGATGTGATTGGACCGAAAATCTTTTGCAGATATAGACATAATTTGTAATATTACACCTTCCACGGATGACGGGTATAACTACCAACAAGTACTATCCGATAAAACTGTGTTCATATATCATGAGACTGGTCTAAATCATCATCACGAAGTACTGCCTCGACTACTACGCAGTGTAAGTAAAGATAGAATTGTGAAAATCAGAAATTTAAAAAATTATTAGCACTTGAATATAAGAAAAATAAGTCACAACTCAAACCAGCCATTAAAATTACTTATGAGTAATAATGAGTGTGGATTTCATTTAGAACAGTCACATCGATTTCATTGATAAAGCAAGTAGAATAGGATTTTTGATAGGACACTGGAACATGCAGTTTACATATAAAGTAGATTGCCCACAGTACCATTCTAAGATATGTACTGAAATATTGTTTGTGTGAGATCCAAAGATCCGTTTCAAGTCGGGTCACAGCTTGCCTGTCTGCTAAGAAACAGTGCTTTTTATAGACCTCAGCTGACATACTTGATGTAAAACGATAATACCTCACGGAAAAATCCTAAAACCGGTGCTAAACGTAGAAATTTTAATAAGGTCCCCAGTTACATGTAACAACCGCGAAGATAAAATTAGACTAATGACAGCACCTGCAAAGACGTATCAGTAGTAACAAGCTGTCCCAGTATGAAATAGGATCTGAACATAAAATATGTACTTTACGATTACATGAAAGAATAACCGCGAATAAAAAGGGAGAGCACTTGGAAACATCAAAGATCTAAATGAGAAATAGGAAAACCGTCGAAAGAACAATAATGAAATCTAACGACTGACCGAAAATTTTATCATAAAAAGATATTTAAATGTAGCTGCATTTAAGTACCTTTAGCAGTGAGGAGTCTGAGTTCAGCTTTCAGCAGATGTACCCATCATCAACAACATGGAACAAAATAATGAAAAATAGAAATCATTATACGAGGTGCATAATAGTTACGGAACGTGACACTGAAAGTTCAGACTGCTGATCGACAAAAGAGTTCTTAGTTGTCCATAGCATACCGTTTTCAAGGTGAGAGATTTTACATTGGTAATTTTCACATGGAAAAGTCACGTGTCACATTAGTCACCACTATACATACCGACTGTGGAAATACAGGGCCGACATTTTCCCGTGATTTTTTAAACGCTAGGTTTTGTGTGTCTGCTTTTAAACTTCACTGTGAGACTGCGTTGCAACAACTGCAGAGAACTGTAAATGCATGAAATGTTGTGGGAAGTGAGTTGAAGCGGTTATTAAAATTGCCTAGCTCTAGCCAACATTACGAAATGGAGTACTGCATGCATATGCATCTTTTCTTCAGTTTCTGCAATCGCTTCGAAGATAAGAGGCAGAGGGGTGAAAGCCGTACACAAGAAACGTCTAAACATATCTACTAATTAACATAAAAATTTGCATACATTTCTGTTGTGCTAAATAGCGCGAAAGATTATAACGTCCGAGCTGTAAGTAATGAGAGGTGGAAAGGTAACTACTACATTTAAGGCTTTATCAGTTATTCGTCATCTGTACTCAATTTAAATTCATGTGGTAACAACTAGAAACTAAGAAATGAAACATCTTCGGACCACAATTCATTTTAACACCACCTCTAAATGAATGTGAAGCAACAGAGGGGAGATAATTATTAGCTCATGGAATTTTTAACAGGAAATTAACTACTAATAAGAATATCCAAATAGGAATAACATTTCCGTGAAATTATCCAAGTAATGAAAAAAAATACTATCAGAAGCTGCTACGAGAGCATTTATAAACAAGTATCCTCTAAATCGTTGACGTCTTGTCACTCTATTTATGTCATCTTAGCCGTGTTTTGTATATTAGGTCCCTCACCCATAGATATAGTTCAGAAAATAATACTTCTGAGTCTTCTTAAGAACTCTGAAACGATTTCCTTATTTCAATTGCTGCACAGTTGCACATTTTTCTCTTTCACATCACCTATATTCCTTTACACATACATTTCTTATACGTGTATCAATTAAGTTCATTCACTTGTCAGTCGGTACTTACTTAGGTACAGTAGGACAATGGATTGTCGTCGCACCTGCTGATTTGACGAGTCTTGTAATCGTGTTAGATATGTTTCTACTGATTCGCACTTGATGTGTGATATGTTAAAGGAGAAAATTTCTGGAAATCACTGGAGTTTAAACTGTCCAGTTCCTCACAATCCTAGATATTGCTTATCTACAGAGTATAGATTGTTAAGAGAATTTGAAACTTCCTGACACAATGTAAACTGGATACTGGTTCTGGGCCCTAACTTGACATCTTGGTTTTCACAAGCAGTATTATTACCTCCAGGAATATTATTCCACCAATGTTTGAAGGAAAGCCGTTGTGAAGAGTTGAAGCTGTGAGGGTTGGTCGTCGGTCGTGTCTGGACATCACGGTGCGTATGACTTTTTCACTTTAAAGACAAGGAACCGGCTTTGAGTCCCAGTCCGGCCCATAGTTATCTTCTGGGAATAACTTTCAAACTCCTTCCACAGTTTTCCTCTTGGAAAATTCTATACGTCTAATTTCACCTCAGACTGTCAAATATTTGTTTAGAAACGACGACCAACGTTTAGACAGGCGTTAACAACATTTATAAAGATGGCACGACGTAATAACTTTGGGTAGAGGTTATGCCTTTGTTACAAAGTTCACGTAAGCTGAAGTATTATCTGAATCAATAATCCACTTAGTTCCACATACGATCCAATCTGCCAGCTCCTTTTCCTCCTTCCTTCCCTCCCGCTCTCCGCCTCGCTCTCTCCTTCCCCCTCCCACTCTCTCTCTCTCTCTCTCTCTCTCTCTCTCTCTCTCACTCTCTCTACTTTATATATTCCCGGTTTAAATATTTTTGTATGCCTTTGGTGCACTCTAAAAGATGATTTATATTCTGAGATTTGCAAGACACACCGATATAACGACCTACTTCACCGTTCTTCTTACGACAGTGTCAAGAGTCTGTCTGCTTTAACATCTGATGAAGGCGAAATGAGACAAATTATTTTGCCAGATATGAAGGGGACTTAAAATGGCAATGACAAAATAGTAGAATACTAGAAAAATGATGTGTATGCGAGTTATTGAAAAACTGATGCAGTTTTCATAAAACGTAATGAGTGAATTTGCACTCATGGTGTTCTATGCGCCGTTTCTATGGAATTAGAATCCAAAAAATTGTATCGCAGTCAATTTAGGTGATGTGGCGTCATTATTTGCGATGCAGATGTCCACGAAATCCTGGGTAGCTGACAAGTGGCCCGTGACTTCTCGCCGTTATAAATTTCATATAAATTGATGGTTTATTCAGGGCTTGGCCCGAAACGAAAGTGACAAAATGGGACCTCTAGATGGACAAGCGCTCAGAGAAAAAAATCATATTTTGCGCGGACGAGGACGCCGGCGTGGCATCAGACATATATGTTTGCATCGTTTGAAGCCAACGGCTGGCGCAGGGTGCAGAGTACAGAACGGTAATCCGACGGTCGTATGGTCAAGTTCATATGTGGAAAGTTACTTTTTGTTTTCTGCTTTTACATTACTACATTGCAAATAAACCGCAATAATCTTCAATGTATTATGTTTACTAACATTTCCATAAAGGAGATGAAAAGAAATGGCAAAGGAAAATTTGGGTTGGAAATAATTTTTCAAGATGGGATTGGAAATAATTTTTCAAGAAGGGATTATAAGCCTTATGCGATGACTTCATAAACAAAATTTAATACTTTTGTTATTTTGCAGTTCATTATTTACTCATATTGTGGTGGTATTCGTCGCAAAAACTGGGTAAGTAATAATGTTCTCGGCATCATAGAAACGTTACAAACAACACAGTATTTAAATTTTCATGGTTGTCATAAGACTTCTGTAGGGAAAAAAAATCTTTCTCACATATGAAAGGTTCTCTCTTATCGCACACATTGGCAGCAAACCGGGCATACTGCATCGTACTTGTATAGTCAAATACTGGAGAGAATACCTGGTGACGTATAATGGATTCCATTCTGACGTAGTCCTGTCGGGGATGCGATATCTTTTGCTTTGTCAATGGATAAGAGCATTTTGAAGCTTTCCCGAAACAGTTATAGTATATAGCACTGTACACAAGTGTATTACCTTGTTCCTATTTCCTTTTATTTGGCGTGTAAGTAACGTAAAAACTGAAAATGAAGAATACAAAAATTTTTCGCGTATGGACCATATCGCTGGATTCTCGGATTAACATTTTTGTACCGTTTCCGTTACGCCAACCGCTGCCTGGAAACAACTGTCACATAAATGGCTTGTCCCTCACCCGACATGCGCGAAAAATGTAACTTTTTTTTCAATATATAGATGCTTGGCCATCTCGAGGTCCCACTTCTCCACTTCCGTCACTTTCGTTTCTCACCAAGCCCTAAATATACCATAATATAAGGTGTTTAAGAAATAGCGTTTGTCTTTGCCTCTGTAATTAATAGCCGGCCGAAGTGGCCGTGCGGTTAAAGGCGCTGCAGTCTGGAACCGCAACACCGCTACGGTCGCAGGTTCGAATCCTGCCTCGGGCATGGATGTTTGTGATGTCCTTAGGTTAGTTAGGTTTAACTAGTTCTAAGTTCTAGGGGACTAATGACCTCTGCAGTTGAGTCCCATAGTGCTCAGAGCCATTTGAACCATTTTTTTTTTTTGTAATTAATAGCTGATGGGAAAATTTGTTGCTCTAGGTCAAAATAACAAACTTTACATATTCTGCGAAGCTATGGCCATAGTTTACTGTGTTATTTTCCAAAGAGTTACAACAAAGAGGTTCAACTTTTAAATGGAACGACAGATGTTTCTGTTATGGAGTAGAATCATTTAAACCAGCTGTTTTAGTTTGAGAGCTGCAATACTTCGGAGTTTCAGTTGCGGGTATCTCACGCTACATATAACGCGAAGCGCCTTCTAAAGGACGAGATGTAACGTCGCCATTGTCACCGAATGACAAGCTTCTTCGATGGGCTGCGCGTCTGTCGACTGCCGCCATACACGGCCGTATACGCGACACAGGTCGGACCAAAAAAAGAAATTTAACGGGCTTCAGTCTGCCGCGGTTACTGACGTTGGATGAAGGTGGGATACACGTACGGCGAGTACGTTGACATGTTGCTGATGCTCGGTGAATGCCGACAAGATGCCACTGAAGGACCCACGGCGTATGTCATGAGATATAGGACAAAAGCTCCGCAGCCAGTACGTTTATAAGTGCTGAAAAACGACTTCGGGAAACAAGTAGTTATTGAAGGCGCAGTAGTGACAGACGATGACATGCAAGAAGTGAGGTGCGGAGGTGTTTGTTTTACCTGCAATACACCACGATTCCCCTGTCAGCTTACGAGACGTTGCTGCAGTCGCTGGTGTTAGCCTCACATCTGTGTGGCGTATAGGACATGGTCGCAGGTTTCAGCCGTACAGCCTGTCCACGACCCAGGAGCGACATGGGAGAGATTTCAATCGAAGAGTTATTTCCTATGAATGGGCCAAGCGTAATTTCACTCTGACTCCTTACAAAGTGTTACGTTCTCTGATGAGTCCACGTTTACAAACAGCGGTGCAGTGAACCGTAATAACACACACTACTGGGCCGCAAACAATCGTCGGTGAGTACGACCTGTCGAACATCAACGTCGTTGCTCTATTAATCTATGGTGTGGAATCGGTGGGGATGAAATCATCGATCCATACTACTTCACATGTACACTGTCATGTGAGATGTATCGGGCTTTTATAGTCGACAGTTTGGGCATCTCCTAGGACATGTGCGGCGTGGATGCAGCACGATGGTCAACTAGCCCTTTCTGCGCATGCTGTTGTGGAAGAACTGAACAACAGATTTCCTGGAAGATGGTTCGGGTGCCGTGGTCCTCACGAGTGGCCCGCGCTGTCACCCGATTTACCACCAGTAGATTTCTTTTTGTGGGAAAATCCAAACAATCGTGTTCACGGCACTGAACCCACAAGCCCAGATGATCTAAAACGGCGCGTCGAGGAAGCATGTCGGTCAACGACATAGGAGACGTTACGTCTCGACCGCAGATCCTTGAGATGGCACAATGCATTGTGCATTCAGAAACCATGGACACACGTATCTACTCCACACTGAAATCAACATTCCGCCGCCGGAACATTAATCAACACGCAGTCACGAATTATGTGCTGCGTGTAGTATCGCCCCTGAGACTTCGGATGGTTGCCGCTACCAAGCTAAATATGATAGGAATGTTATTCTAATTCATTTGTACACAGCTGCTTTCAATGACTCCAGTACATGATACAAACAACTATTGTTCCATTTAAAATTGTATCTTTTTGCTGTAACTATTTGGAAAATAACACAGTAAATTATAACCATATCTCCGCAGAATGTAACGTTTCTAATGCTGACCTACCGCAATAAATTTTTCCATCACCTATTACTTTGTAAGTTACAGGGGCAAACACTAAAACTTGCGTCGTAGATTATGCGGTAATGGAAAGTAATATTGGTGTGCATTTTTCACAGAATGGACTGGCAATCATGGGCCCTTATTATTAGCCAATAAAAAGATTGTAATAATAATAAGAAAGTGTATAATTATTGCAAACATACAGTTTCCATTGGAACAGTGGCAATTTATATTAACAGACTACAGCAGGATGCATTAAAATGTCAATGGTGTTTGAACGGCCGTTGTGGCCGAGCGGTTCTAGGTGCTTCAGTCCGGAAACGCACTGCTGCTACGGTCGCAGGTTCGAATCCTGCCTCGGGCATGGATGTGTGTGATGTCCTTAGGTTAGTTAGGTTTAAGTAGTTCTAAGTTCTAGGGGACTGATGACCTTACAAGTTAAGTCCCATAGTGCTCAGAGCCATTTGAACCATTTTTTGTCTAGGGGACTGATGACTTCAGATGTTAAGTCCCATAGTGCTTAGAGCCATTTGAACCATTTTGTGAATGGTGTTTTTTGTAGAATTCTAGTGGAAGACGTTTACGAGATGCCATATTTTGAGAAATTTCCATACTAGCAGATATTTGTGCCATTCAACCCTCGTACAATGTTGTTATATTAACTTATAGTGTGCTTGTTTAGTCCTTGAGTGCATTGTGACTTGCTGGTCTGTTAACAAGTGACAGTCAAAGCAGCAGATCGTGAGTGGACGAACGGATTTACCAACGCAGAAAATGTCGACACGCTCATGGTGTATGGAACATGTTGGAAGAAAGCAGTTCGTTCTAGTACAGTGAATGTGACACGTTATCCCAACAGCCGTCAACCATCTCGGCAATTATTTGTCAACCTCTTCAGCCACTTACGTGAAAGTGATAGTGTAACACCTAGACAACGTAACAGAGGGCGGTGGTAAGAGCCTTTGAGACCAAACTGCTGAGGTCATCGGTCCCCAAGATTACACACTACTTAATTGAACGTAACCTTACTCTAAGGACTACACACACACACATACCCATGTCCGAGGGAGGACTCGAACCTTCGACGGGGTGAGCTGCGCGAAACGTGACAAGGCGCCCCAGACCGCACGGCTACACTGCGCTGCAAAACGGAGGGAATGAAGTGACGACAAAAGAGGAGGAAATTAATGTTCTTGCTGCTGTTGCAGTAGATCCGCACGTTAGTTCCCGCGCAATCGCACAAGGAAGTGGTATGTCTCAGGCAAGTGTCCTATCAATTTTCCATCGACATAGGTTCCATCCCTAACACATCTCTCCCCATTGAGAGCTGCATGGAAATGATCATGAAAATCGTGTTAACTTATACCCCAGATACACCATGCATCTTGTTTAGTGATGAAGCCTCATTTACCAATCATGGGAAGGTAAACCGCCGAAACGTACACTATTAGGTCCGTTGACAATCCTTGTTGGCTTCGTCAGGTGAAACATCAGCCTCCATGGAGTGGTATAGTGAATCAGCACCTCATAGGCCCCTTTTTAATAGACGGAACACTGAATGCGCAGGACTGTTGTAGCCTCCTAACAGACCATCTTCCACGGATGCTAGAAGATATTTCTCTGCAGATAAGGAGGAGCCAGTGGTACCATCATGATGGTTGTCTAGCCCATAGTGCACGAGGTACTACAACTTGTCTTCAAGAAACGTTTGCAGATCGTTGTATTGGACACAGAGGACTTGTACCTTGGCCGGTCCGTTCCCCGGATTTGACGCATGTAGACTTTTTGTTCTGGGGAAATCTGAAAGACGTTGTCTACGAGGACATACCTACTATACTCAATGGTATGCAACGACGTATTACTGCACCCTACTCGCACATACCCTACGAAATGCTAGAACCTGTGCAGTAGTCTTTTCACGCTATAATGGATGAGAGTGTTACACCTGCTCGTGAGCATTTTGAACATAATCTGTAATGATCACTTGTCTCGTTACTGGCCAGAATCCACACAACTAGTGTATGCACCTATCTTGTTCTTTAGTGTGTGCTACCGCAGGTCTTGTCCAAGTATCAGTGTAGGCACTTGGCAAAATACGATATCCCGTAAACGACTCGCACTTAGAATACTGCAACTAACATCGCTAACATTCTACGTTATCCTACTTTTAGTCTGTTATTGTCAAAAACTGTATGTTTCCAGAAAAAATACACTTGATACTTATTATTTCAATCTGTTATTGGCTAACAATACCAGCCCTTGCCCACCAACACATTTTGTGAAAAGTTCCTGCAGTATCTGCGGTCCACCTATATTGATTACTGATTCGCCATACATTATATATATAGTGAATCACCTAAAACTCTTGGTACATATCGGTAAAACAGATATCGCACGTAACTAATCTGGTAGAGCTCTTACCAGTGGCCACGTAAAAATCCGATTTAAAAAGGTTTTGTTTGAGACAGGGAACAAACAAGCGCACTGCATAAACGCTGGGCGTTGCATGAGACATTTTATGACAAGTATTTGTTTGTGCTGACATCAGCTATACGTTGCAAAAACTACATTGCAAGTATCTGCCGCAACACCAAAGAAAGTGCCACTGACGATTATGAGACTTGTATCTGTTCTAAGAGTTGACATGTATTAACAGGAACATTAAAACACGATGAACAACCGATATTCCAACAGCGGCTGAGCAGCAGGCTTCTGCATGGTGGTAGCTATCAGGACGAGCCCAGGCGGTATTGTCTCTGCTGGAGTACTTGATATGTCTCGTGTTTTACTGTTCCTGTTAATATATATCGGTAAAACGAATATTACGCTGGACTGAGACTGCTCTGTCGAATGCGCAGCTAATGTTCTACTTTAAATATCATTTTGGTTGCTGAGGGAAACAAAATTACGCCTTCTATAGACGTTGCTGTCGCATGAAAAACGTGCTGAGTAGCATTTGTTTCGGCTGACTACAGCTTTAAATTGGAAACGTAGAATGGCAAATATCTGCCGAAACACCAGAGAATATGCGCCTCACTCTTAGGACATACACGCTTTATATGTAATCCTTTTATGTCAATTGAACTTCCTCTCTTCTTCTTGTTCAGCTAAATTTGACCATTGCGGTAGTAGTATAAAGTATTATTGGTTCTACAGAGCAATGCCCGTAGTTTACCATTAACGTATTCTACCAGTGAATGTGTAGCACTATAGCTAGGATTGTGTGTGTAGGGTAAGGTCGCTCCAATCTTATCCCTTAAAGAAAAATTACTGTATTTGCTAGGGCAATTTAAACAAAACACATCTACTTTTGCATACACTGAGACTTCATTTTCAAGCTACCAGCCAGCTTCCATACACATACAAAAGTCTTTTCTCAAAGTAAGTTTCCAACCTCTTTCAGATCTGCAGCTTCGGTACGATTAAGGTGCCTGGTTTCCTAATGCGCCGCTCCTATAGCCTGAGTCGCACTCGGGATAAGAAGTCAGCGACGATGTAATAAACCCATGGAATAAATTACAGAAGCCACAATAACAAATTACAAACTATAAGCTTAATGTTGCTTCCATATATGCGGCGCGGAGTGGCCGCGCTGTTTGAGGCGCCACGTCGCGGATTGTGCGGCCCCTTTCGCCGGAGGTTCAAGTCCTCCCTCGGGCATGGGTATGTGTGTTGTCCTTAGCGTAAGTTAGATTAAGTAGTGTTTAAGTCTAGGGGCCGATGAACTCTGCACTTTGGTCCCTTAGCAATTCACACACACGCTTCCATAGAGTCATGTAATGAGAGAACCCATATGAAACAAAATATAAATACATAACAAAGTAAATTGCTTAAATTGGCATATTTATTCTGCAGAAAATTGGCATATTAAAAATCAGTTGTTTTGCACGGAGATGTCAAAAAATATTGCTTAATTTTACAACTGAATTGCCTCTAACTTTTTGGTGCGTGTGCTATGTCCATCCAGTGAAAGCAAAATTTGTTTCTACACCCTTTTTCCTATCTGTCAACATCGTATAATTTTCTAGCCCTACAACAAACAGTTCTGGTATCATCTGTCCATTTGTGGAGCATTCGTGCTGCGGTTGGTGGAGTTCCCCTTCTTAAGACATAATTCATTCTGCTCTACTTAAATGTTAACACTGGAGGTATGAATGCGCCTCCTGGATTAATTACACTTACAGATGACGTTGTAAGACCCCTTTCTCCGCATGTGATTGCACCCACATAACGTTTACCATCTCGAACAATTGATTTCGATGCTTTTGAACTGTGGATAGTGCGGTGTTACCTAAGCTATGTATGTGGTCAGTGGTAAACTTATGTTCATTGAGTATTTCCTCATATTAACACTGTCTTTATTAAACCCCTTTCTTCGTTCGATCGACAGTGCTTCGGGAACTCGCAAGGTCTAATTGGGATGATCTTTTCTAAACCCGTAATATCTGTTTCTACTGGCTAACTTCATTTCTTTATTGAAGCGAAGCAGTAGATGATATTTCTCAGGAAGGTAGTAGACAAGTTTCCCAGATTCAGTAATAGCTATTTACAGGAAACCGGATTATTATATTCTGCACTAGCTCATCTTCCATCTCCGATGTCATATCATTACATCTTCCTAATTTTGATGTTTTATTTAAACTATTCAAATGACTACGCAGTGTAGACTCTGCTATATTGTCTCTCCTACATGCTTCATTAAATCCAGTTTCACTATTCCCATGTTTCAGCAAAGCATTCTATATGTGCTCCTGATTCCACATATTGTAAACTCCCTTCGTCATAAAAATCAGCTGAGAAAATAATTTTTAGTTGCTATGTAACTGCTATCAACCCCAAAGTCGCACCCGTACGGTGAACGAATTCTCCGCATGTACGACCTACGCGGTGAGATCTTCACCGTTTCAAACCAGATCTCCAGTCATAACCTCAAAGTTTTCTACCGTTTGATTATGCTTAAATGAATAACAAAGTACCACGAAAGTAAGAGTTACACAAAAAATTACTTTGCATTCATATTCTTCTCTGGAATTGCTTACAAATGTACGAGAGAATGAAAGAATAACTTTCAAACAAAATTTCTTCTTAATTTTTTTTCTTTAACGACACCCAGCGTTCCGCTCGCTTATTGTCATCCATTCGCACGAATATTTTGTTCAGGTTTACTCCACGTGATGCCTCATTTTACAAACATGGGATCAGATAATAGTGGAGTACGATTTTGCCAGTGTTACAACTAACGTAACTTTACCCTGTCTTTAAAAACTGAATTAAAAATGGGAATCAAACAGCGTTTATTCTAGAGGCGGAGAAAACTGAATACAATTGTCGGTTTCTCAAAACATACTCAAACAGTATGAGTTTATATATTTTTTAATGTAGTTCAGTGACGACCGCAGTTTCCTCAAAACCTTAACCGGTGATGCTATATTGCAAATTCTGTAGATATACTAATATCACGTCGCTAATAATTTTGTTATTTAATTTCCTAACGAAACGGTTAATGATGAAGAAAAATCAATAAAGACTATTACCACGCTTTTGTGGTATTTGCAGCGAAACGGACACTATCAAGTAAATCCCATTCTCTGCCTCTGATGGATATCGGTTTTTGTATACATGTATTTCAGGGAACAATGGGTATCTGGTCATGCAAAGAGGCCGTCGCACTCATACACTATAATGAAACTTTATAAACACCATGCACGGTGGAACTGTTTGCGAAAGCATGGTGAAAATCTACTGTATCCACCTGAACACGAATGGAGGTTCTTTCGCGAAGCAAACAAATTACGGTTGTAAAGAAAGCGGTACATTTGATCCCGCAAACACTTCTATGAAAACGCAGTACTTGTTCATAAATCTGCTGAGGTACCATATTTCACGACCTTATATAGAAAGCGAGGAAGAGAACCTCGGGGAAACGGTAGGATTACGTGGAATTTATGGTGGCTGTTCTTCAAGCGCGCTACAAGAAACCGCTGTGCATAAAAAGCCTTAACACGTTTCATAAATAGCGTTTGTATGCCTCAGTTGTGGAGCATTCGTCACAAGAGTTTTTCGATCTCGCTGTTCTTGAGACGTGTTCCTCTGCAGCTTAAATCGTGGTTTTACTCGGTCCGGCAAAACAGCGGAAAAACTGCCTCCGGTTTTACTTCTTACTCCCAAGAATGCGAGTAATCCGCAAATGTTTTCAATATTGTGTAGATTCAGTTTTCTTTTAATAACGGCGGTCCCTTCGTACCCATCGTATAAAACATTTTCTTTAAGTTTGTACACCGATATATTTGCTTAAATTGTCCTCGTCCGAGCGAGGCGGCGAGAGGTGGAAGTAAGGTTGAAATGCTTATAAGATTATTTATATTTTGATCCTTCCTTGATTTCACTAATTCGCTTCAGGTCAGTTCTGTAATACTTACTTTGAAAAGACAGCGGAAGGTTTCCAATGATGTCCATGTCCAATCCGAGCTTGTGCGTCGTCTACGGAGTTGTGCGAATACGGTATTGTGCGAATTTTCCCCTCCTCTCCGTAATGCATCAATACTTTGCAATTCTTTCTTTGGTTCAAATAGTTGGAAATTGTGTTTCCTCCGTAAGGGAATAAACAAGTACTCCTTAGAGCCTAACTGTGTTTTCCAATACCATTTCAACTCCATCAAACTCTTTCCTTTAATAATGCTTGTAGAGTTATTTTCTTTTTGAGTCACTACCTGGCTTGCTGCGGCCGGTAACAACTTCTTCTTGTGTGGCAATCTCTTCATCTGAGAGTAGCTCTTATACCGAACTTCCTCAAGTAGTTGTAGGATATCCTTCAATCCGTACCTTCCACAACAGTTTTTACTCTATAAAACTTAAACAATCGTGCCTCTGTTTGACGTCAACATGCAATAGCCACTCACAGGTGGCAGCACTAACAATGAAACTTCCTGGCAGATTAAAACTGTGTGCCGAACCGAGACTTGAAATCGGGACCTTTGCCTTTCGCGGCCAGGTGCTCACAGGAGAGCTTCTGTAAAGTTTGGAAAGTAGGAGGCGGGGTACTGGCAGAAGTAAAGCTGTGAGGACGGGGCGAGGGTATTGCTTGGGTAGCTCAGTTGGTAGAGCACTAGCCCGCAAAACGCAAAGGTCCCGAGTTCGAGTGTCGGTCCGGCCCACAGTTTCAATCTTCCTGGAAGTTTCATAGCAGCGCACACTCCGCTGCTGAGTGAAAATCTCATTCCACTAACAGTGAAGGTTACATAACGTAAGTCGGTGGGAAAGAGGGGGTACGACGCGGGAAACAAAATGCAGTCGTTGCCGTAATGCGGGAATGGAACGACGTACCTGACGTCGGAAATGCCATGATCATTGGCTTTCGTGTCAAAGGTGGAAGCATTACCGAAACGGCTAAGTCTATAAACTGTTCGCCTACCGTTGTGGTTCAAATGGCTCTGAGCACTATGGTACTTAACTGCTCTGGTCATCAGTCCCCTAGACCTTAGAACTACTTAAACCTAACTAACCTAAGGACATCACACACATCCATGCCCGAGGCAGAATTCGAACCAGCGGCCGTAGCGGTCGCGCGGTTCCAGACTATAGCGCCTAGAACCGCTCGGCCAAAACGGCCGGCTGCCTACCGTTGTGATTAAAGTACAACGTGTATCCCAGAAAGGCGCTGGGCAAAGCCGGCGCCGAGGCAGTTCTCGTTCATCACGAGCCATAAATGACATGTTTCAAAGATAGCTGCAGAGAATTGTGCGGGCAAATAGAGACTCAACTGTGGAGCAGATCACCGTCCAGACGAACCAAAGGGCTGTGTATGGGCCTTCGCAGCGGGCACCTGCTTCATACACCCATGCTGATTGTAGTTCATCGTCGTCGAAGACTGGAATTTGCACGCCAATAGCGCAACTGGACGTACTTTGACTGGCGACGGATGACTTTTTCATATAAATCACGTTTTATGTTTCATCGGGCAAACGGCCGTTCGCGTGCATGGCGTCAAATGTCTGAAAGCAAACGCGCTGCTACCAAGAGGGACCCTTCTGGACTTGGGTATGTTTTCGTGGCAGCCCATGGGTAGCTTTGTTATTCTGTAAGGCACAATGGATCAACCCCAGTATGTATCTATGGGGACAATTTCCACCCATAAATGCAGTTTGTTTCTCCTCGTCACGACTGCATCTACTGTCAGGACACTGCAGCGTGTCATGCACCCACAGCGCACGTGCGTCGACACAACAGTCCTTGAAATTAAACCCAGTCAAGGATCAGTGCGATGTCCTCGATCGGGCTGTATGCGCCACGGATCCTCAACCCAGAAACGTAGATAAGGTGGTCATGGTACTGGAGTCGGGCATGGCTCCACATCCTGGTAGGTACTTTCCATAACCTCTCTGACTCCCTTCCAGCGGTGCGCGCGGCAGAAGGAGGCTATTCAGGCTTTTGACACATGGTCATATTATAGTGACTGGAAGGTGTATTCTCATCAAATATCAATTCCAGCACGCTCATTCTTTTAATAATGCTTGCATATTTTATTCTCAGTCCTCTTTGTTTGATGCTGCTAACAATGATCCCCTCTCCTATAGTAATCTCTTCAGGGTAGTACATTCAGTGCCCTAAATGAATTGTCGATATATTTCAATCACTGTCTTTCCCTTGGGATGTTATCCACCCCTCTCCACTCTCCCCTCCTTCACCCTCCCCACCATAACTTACTTCTAGAAGACGCCCCTCCATTCCTACCACCATCCCCATACCTATCGATGCTACGGTCTTCGTCATACCGGCTCACACCAAATCGGTCAGAAGATCCAAAGAAGAAACTTGGTCCTCTGAGGTTATACAAGGGGTGTCTTATCGTGAATGATAGAAGCATATGTACCAAGTTCTGAAATTCCTCCAGACAGTTTAGAACTCCCATCCTTGCGCAGGCCTCCAATGAAGACGCCACAGTATTGCTTTGCAGGTAATATTAGTGACTATACATGTCTCCGTAAAGTTTGAACATTCATACAAGATGCGACAGTAAAGTAATGAAACTGATGTGAAAAAAAAATTTGCTTACCGTTTTAGGCAAGTTTAGTGTTGTCCCCTTCAAAGATTTCACGGATAATACTCGATCAGATTGGACGAATTCACACACCCTGGCCAAGTTGACATCCGTCACTGAGGTTCATGGTCGTCCACTGCGGTCTTCATCTTGAACATTCGGATTGCACTCGCTTTTCCCAGTGCTTCTGCCATTGATGCTAACATTTCTGGAACTCCTCTGTAATATCCTCCAAGACCCTCGTCACAACTTTTTGGACATCTTGTGTTGTTTGAAAATGGTGTCTCTTGACCGCCGTTTTGACTCTTGGAAAGTCGCACAGAGTGACTGGATCTGGTGAATAACGTGTCTGTGGCAGTACCGAAATTTGTTGTGAGGTTAAAATTTGCTGTACCGACAGAACAGTATGGGATGGCGCATTATCGTGATGAAGAATCCAATTATCAGCAATGTTGGCATCGACACGAAGAACTCTTTTACGAAGTCTTTCTAAAATTTCTTTGTAGTAATATTGGTTAACTGTCTAGGAGGCTTCCACTCCTTATGAACAAGTCCCTTGGAATCTAAGAAGCACACAAACATTCATTTCACTTTTTACTTTTACATGCGAACTTTTTTTGGTCTGGATGATCGCTTTGAGCACCATTGCGAACTTTGGCGGTTTGTCTCTGGATCGTACTGAAAAAACCAACTTTCATCACCAGTGATAACAAGGCTCAACAATTCTGGATTGATTTCCGTTTGCTTTAACAGACCGGTTGCCACATTTTCCGTGTTTCTCGCTGTTGTGGTGTGAGATGTTTGGGGTTCATTTTTGCAGAAATCTTTCTCATACCAAGATCTTCAGTAATTATTAGACGAACCGTTTCTCGATTGATGTTCAATTTTTCTGCAATCATTTTCACGGACAATATTCGATTATATCGTACGACTTCACACATCCTGGCCAAGTTGACATCCGTCCGAGGATATGATGGTCGTCCACTGCGGTCTTCATCTTCAACATTCGTTCTGCCTTCACTAAACATTTTATGCCAACGAAAAACTTTAGCTCTAGATATAACCTACTCTCCAAAAGCCTTCTGAAGCTTACCGTAAGTTGTCGTCGCGTTTTCACCCAATTTAGCGCAAAGCGAAATGGTATACCGTTGCGCAATATTACGCGGTACCATTTCCGTGATGAGTGACACAAACACGTGTTAACTTATTACAGCACAACTCACGACTGGGCATTTGCATCAATGTGCCGCTTGGACTAGAAGCAACCTATAGACCAAAGTCAAAGACACTGTGCCTACGCAAGACTGCACAGTTGCCACATCTTGCAAAGAAAATCAGTCTCGTTACTTAATTGACACACCTCATACTTCCACTAAGCTGGATGAAATCCAATGGAACCGATTGGATGTATCCAGAGGAAATACACGTGTATATTCCCGAGGTCTCTCCGGTATTCATTTATAGTTAACAGTGTTATCCCACTAAAAATACGTATGAGACTTAAAATACGGTGTGAATAATGTGAGCCATTGAACTATTTTGATTAATTCCATGTAATCTCTGTAAATTTTACGCATGATATATCTGTCTTCAAGACTGTTTTCTTTTTTAAAAACTGGATTATGGATTGTTATAATTTTACTCTAGATCTCTCCTTTTATATATTTCGCACTGAACTATCTTTGAGAGCCTTCTGTCATCTCTCTACATGCTGTGACTGACCATCTGCGTCGTATCCCTGCGATCTTGGATTGACAGATTCTTTTTTTAATTCCTTTGCGATATGTTCATCGCGAAACTCGCCATCTCTGGTATAGACTACTTCAATTAGAAGTAATGTTTTATATTTCAACTCGTAAGCAATTATTTCCTGTGGCGATAACCATGTCTTACTTTTTACACAGCAATGTGTTCCTTGTGTTGTTTTAATTCCCAATGTCGTATATGTGGCTCAAGAGAATGCTATTAAGTTGGAAGGCGCCACTCTAAAACAGTACAAGGGAAACACAGAACGAGATTACACCCAGGAGCCTAGGCATCATAGCTGCATACTGTCGCAGCTGCGTTAGTGTAGCAGAAAAGCTCCGTCGCTAATAGGAGGCACTGGAGCTCAAATCGTAATAGGCATCAAAACCTGACTGAGTACAGAATTCAGCTGAATTTTTTACAAAGGACCATAAGGTGATCAGAAATGATAGATTAAATATAGTTGCTGCTGGCGTGCCTGTTGCTGATAGAAGTAGTTTTTCCTGTAGCGCAATTCGTACAGATGGTTCCTGTGTTGGCATCATACAGCTACGAGACAAATAACTTTGTAGCAGATCTGCCGCCTCTATGTTAACACTCGGCCAACAGTCCTGCAGTGTGTGGGAACCTCGGAGGAGTCACGTGGCTAGCAGTAAGCATGGGCGGTAAAAGTATTTTATTAACTGTGTGTATTTTATCAGCCGGCCGGGGTGACCGTGCGGTTCTAGGCGCTTCAATCTTGAAACCGCGCGACCGCTACGGTCGCAGGTTCGAATCCCGCCTCGGGCATGGATCTGTGTGTTGTCCTCAGGTTATTTAAGTTTAAGTAGTTCTAAGCTCTAGGGGACTGATGGCCACAGCTGTTAAGTCCTAAAGTGCTCAGAGCCATTTGAACCATCTGTATTTTATCAGCTGCGTTTTTATTAACATATGTTAACCTGTAGAGTGCCTTTATGCTTTGACTTCATATAATGTGACATGTCAGATTTAAAACAAGTTCCATAAGATCATATGATTGCGCCACAAGAGTGTTGAAATCGATCGCCTTTAATCATTAAAAGTCTCTACACTGCAGGTCACTGTGTAAGAAGTGTGTTCTTCATTTCCAATCATACAGACCGCCCCCACACTACAGCATGTGTACCTTACATAAATTCTCTAGTTGGTGTCAAATGTATGGGAAAGAATTATATGTAGTTCCACCATCTCCTTGCATGACATGATTCAGTACAAAATTTATCTGCATATATTTTAAATTTAGTGCTGTGGCGGTAGATAGGTGACACAGCACCTGACTTTCCGGGCAATGGAGCACTCGCTGCCTGCCACCTATTTCGCCTTATGTGCGATCTTCAGATAAATGGAACATCCTGTATGGGGGAACCATCCTTGTGAATCACTGTGGCTGTTTGTAAAAACTGTACCAAAATCCATAGAGCAGTTCCTGAGATTAGCAAGAACCTACAGACAGAAACTGCTTTGGGCTACTTTAATTTACAATATGTATTTATAGGTCGAGAGATAGATTACAGTCATGGATTCTAGGTGCGCTGGCATTGAGAACCAATAATTATTTGAGATAAACTAGGTACAGCTATTCGTAATGTCTACACACTGTTTTGGATGCTATCAGACTGCTACTAATTTACTCTGTATCATGTTACATGATTGAGTCCGATGGATGTCTTCACGACACAAGGCTCATTACTTACCAGAATCTTCATGTCTACTCCCTCTTTTATTGACAGTTTAAAGTCGGAGAAACTGGCATATTCGTCGACTTTCACATCATCGATACACAATGGAGACCCAAAGTAAATAATACACGTGCTTAATATCCTGTAGGGCCCCCGAGATCTCACAGAAGTGCCGTAACACGACGTGTCATGGACCCGACTAATGTCTGGAATAGTGCTAGAGGGAGCTGAGAGATTAATCCTGCAGGGCTGTCCATAAATCCGTAAGAGTACGAGGGGGTGGATCTCTCTTCTGAACAGCACGTTACAAGACGTCTCAGATATGCTCAATAATGGTCGTGTCCGAGGAGTTTGGTGGACAGCGCAAGTGTATAAACTCAGAGGGGTGTTCCTGGGGCCACTCTGTAGCTGTTCTGCTAGAATTTCCCAAGTCCGTCTGAATGCACAATGAACATGAATGGAGGCAGGTGATTTTGACAGGATGCTTACGTACGTGTCACCCCTCAGAGTCGTATCTATATTCCAACTCCAACTGCATACGCCCAGTACTATTACAGAGCCTCCACCAGCTTGAACAGTCCCCTGCTGAAATGCAGAGTGCATGGATTCATGAGGTTGTCTCCATACATGTACACGTCCATCCGCTCGACACAGTTTGAAACGAAATCATCAAACCAGGCAACATGTTTCCAGTCATCAGTAGTCCAATGTCGGGTTGACGGGCCCAGGTGACGCTTAAAGTTTGTGTTGTGCAGTCATCAAATGGGCCAAGGCTCAGAAAGCCCATGTCGATGTTTCGTTGAATGATTTGCACGTTGACACTTGTTGATGGGCCAGCATTGAAATCTGCAGCAATGCACCGAAGGGTTGCACTTCTGTCACTTTGAACGATTCTCTTCAGTCGTCGTTGGTGCAGTTCTTGCAGGATCTTTCTCCGGCAGCAGCGATCTTGTAGGTTTGATGTTATAGCGGATTCCTGATATTCACGATACACTCGTGAAACGGTCGTACGGGAAAATCCCCATTTCGTCGCTACCTCGGAGGTGCTGTGTCCCATCACTCGTGCACCGAGTGTAACACCACGTTGAAACTCATTAAATCTCGATAACCTGTCACTGTAGCAGCAGTAACCGATCTAAAAACTGGGACAGACACTTGTCTTACATAGTCATTGCCGATCTTAACGCCGTATTCTGCCTGTTTACATGTCTCTGTATCCTAAGCACCAAAGAAACTGATACAGGCATGGGTATTCAGTGTATAAGGCATTCCTTTATTTTTATTAAGGATTAACCAGTAGTGATTAGTATTAAGTGAAGTACTTGTAGGTGTTTTATTTCTGGCAATTTCACAGACAGAGAGTTGACCAAGTGGGTGGAAGCGCACTATTGATTTAACTCAGGTTGTTAAGGTGATGCTGACACCAGGCAGGACAGCGTATGTCGAAGGCTGTTGTGTGTACTGGGCAGGGCGAGGGGGACGCCCGTTGCGAGCTGACGCAGTGCGGGCAGCAGGTAGCGCCATGGTTGTCCGGACGGCCACAGAGGAGTCGCTAGAATTCTGCAGAATATGTCCGCCGCTGTCACGTTCCTGAAGCGTTTTTCTACGGTGAGGGCGTTATAAAGTACAGTGTAAGTCCCGGAAGGCGGGCTACAAGGAGCTTTGGCTGGAGAATGCAGACAAGACGCCTTCAGTCTGCTGACAGGACAGCTATATACCTGTAGACGCTGTGAAAGCCACAGGTAATTATGACTCTATGCTCTCGGCAGAATACGTCAGGCGAGATGCAAGTGTGAGACTGCAGCCTTGTCGTCCTAAAAATGCTAGCAGCTGGCTCCTCTTATATAGGTCTATAACAAAGATAGGAATCTTAGGAGGATCGTAGGAAACAACAACCAAACTGGCTCTGGACGCGAAAATAACGGAAATTCATTGGTGAGCCTTTTCTGACGTAGCAGTTTTGGAAAATTATTGAGAAGTGACAGGACGTTCCAGGACAACTGACAATTGTCATTGCATGTCTGCTCGCGAGAGGCTAGGATTATCTGTCGAAGAAGGGACTAAGGATACGAGCGAAGCGGGAGGAATTAAGCGGCACTTTGTCCGCTGTTAGTGAGAGAATCACGTCGAATTTTCTCGCAGAATTCAGTGTGAGAAGTAGTCATTTCACTTTCCATCTCCAACTGGAGCATGATGTGAAGTTTGCGTTAGGCAGCTTTACGGGGTTAACAGGCATCGTCCGACACAACAGCCGATTACAGTAGATCTGGTGGACAACACAATGGCGATGCTGAAAGATAAATGGTTGCAGTGCCCTCAGTAAGCGTAAGGGTGTTAATCAGTGCCCTTCTCGTATGTACTATTTTACGTAGTCTGATTTCGAGAATCACTGTCGTCAGATCGCAGAAACAGATTAGTCTGCTGGTAATGTAGTAACCTACCTTTCGTTCTTTGATCCGCGTCTCTGCCAAAGGTAATTACTTGTAACGCTGTCACGTTCTTATGATAATTTGTCAGTGATTACGATATTATCAAACATTTTCGTGTTATACTTCAGCGCAACTACTGCACGCATTTTGTGTGAGGATTTACAGTAAACAACAGAACTTATGGTAACTTTGATTTACGTATCTTACACGATCACAAAATTGAACTACACTGTCACTATTCCACCACCCTGTTGAAGTCTGTGGGACCATAATCTAAACATAATAAAAAAAAATCCTTATGTAACAAATGGTAGTTTACAGTCCTCAATGAGCATCTACGTACCGATACAAGATAATTACATATAGGCATAGCAGGAGGTGTAATACGTAGTCTGATGACTGAAATGGAACTAGCACGTAAGGGCGGTAGTAGGGAAGGCAGGTGGTCGACATCATTTACTGGGAGAATTTTAGGAGCATGTAGCTCATCTATAATGGTGGCAGCTATGAGAACACTAGTGCAGCGTACTTTTGAGGACCATTGGAGTATTCATGTATTCATCATCCCTCCCACCCCCTTGTTATAGAAACACGTCGAAACAAACCGGAGGCGAACCGCTAGATTTGTTACCGCGAGATTCGACAGGCACACGAGCATTATGGAAATGCTTCGCGAATTCCTGTAGGATTCCCTGGACGGAAGAGGACGTTCTTTTAACGGAACACTATCGGAAAAACAAGAGCATCTGAAACTGAGGGCAGAGTGATTCTACCGCCACAAACGTATATTTCGCGTAAGGGCCACAAAAGATGAGAGCTAGTAGGGCTCGCACAGAGGCGTATAGACAATTGTTTCTCCCTCGCTCTATTTGCTAGTCGAGCAGGAAGTAAACTATTTGTTGGTGATACAAGGTACCCTCGGTAATGCACCATGCAATGCCTTGCGGAGTATGTGTGTAGATATAGATGCCGGCAACTGCAGTTTTGTGATTATCGTCGCAACAACATAGAATAAATTAGTTTTGTATTTTCAATTTTTATCGCCGTGGATTGGTGGGAATGGTGCTATTCAATATAGTATTAAATAAAACAATGTCCGGCTGCAGGATGGTTTTACAATCATTTTATTCCATTATCAAAATAATCTACACTACTGGCCATTAAAATTGCTACACCACGGAGATGACGTGCTACAGACGCGAAATTTAACCGACAGGAAGAATATGCTGTGATATGCAAAAGATCAGCTTTTCACAGCATTCACACAAAGTTGGCGCCGGTGGCGACACCTACAACGTGCTGACATGAGGAAAGTTTCAAACCTTAATCTCATACACAAACAGCAGTTGACCGGCGTTGCCTGGTGAAACGTTGTTGTGATGCCTCGTGTAAGGAGGACCAATGCGTAACATCACGTTTCCGACTTTGATAAAGGTCAGATTGTAGACTATCGCGATTTCAGATTATCATATCACGATTTTGCTGCTCGCGTTGCTCGAGATCCAGTGACTGTTATCAGAATAAATCGGTGGGTTCAGGAGGGTAATACGGAACGCCATGCTGGATTCCAACGGCCAAGTATCACTAGCAGTCGAGATGACAGGCATCTTATACGCATGGCTGTAACGGATCGTGCAGCCACGTCTCGATCCCTGAGTCAACAGATGGGGACGTTTCCAAGACAACAACCATCTGCACGAATAGTTCGACGATGTTTGCAGCAGCATGGACTATCAGCTCGGATACCATGGCAGCGGTTACCCTTGACGCTGCATCACAGACAGGAGCGCCTGCGATGGTGTACTCAACGACGATCCTGGGTGCACGAATGGGAAAACGTCATTTTTCGGGTGAATCCAGGTTCTGTTTACAGCATCATGATGGTTGCATCCATGTTTGGCGACATCGCGGTGAACGCACATTGGAAGCGTGTATTCGTCATCGCCATACTGGCGTTTCACCCGGCATGATGGTTTGGGGTGCCATTGGTTACACGTCTCGGCCACCTGTTGTTCGCACTGACGGCACTTGAACAGTGGACGTTACATTTCACATGTGTTACGACCAGTGGCTCTACCTCTCATTCGATCCCTGCGAAACCCTACATTTCAGCAGGATAATGCACGACCGCATGTTGCAGGTCCTGTACGAGCCTTTCTGGATACAGCAAATGTTCGACTGTTGCCCTGGCCAGCACATACTCCAGATCTCTCACCAACTGAAAACGTCTGGTCAATGGTGGCCGAGCAACTGGCTCGTCACAATACGCCAGTCACTACTCTTGATGAACTGTGGTTTCGTGTTGAACCTGCATGGGCAGCTGTATCTGCACACGCCATTCAAGCTCTGTTTGACTCAATACCTAGGCGTATCAAGGCAGTTATTACGGCCAGAGGTGGTTGTTCTGGGTACGGATTTCCCAGAATCTATGCACCCAAATTGCGTGAAAATGTAATCACATATCAGTTCTAGTTTAGTGTATTTGTCCAATGAATATCCGTTTATCATCTGCATATCTTCTTGGTGTAGCAATTTTAATCGCCAGTAGGGTATGTTGTAAAACCGTTCTAGCTACTCGACATTTACAAGTTCATGTAGTGAGTATTTCTGCTAAGAATGAGCTTTTCCTATAATTTGTATGTAATATTACATGGGAGAAATAGTAAGTCTTTTCGCACCTCAAAGATCCTGTATACTAAGGTTAAAAAAAATAAAATTCGTAATTATATTTTTGTTTTCTAGGTACATGTATGATGCCCTTACACACACGGGAATCCCCGGGTCCCGGTAGTGTGGCACGCTGCTATAGCAGTCAGAACAAATTTACCAACCCCAACGAGAAAATGGAGTTCTGCCGTCATACGTGTGCTGTTTCGGTAATAAAGGGCGTACGTTAAGCGCTCTCAGGTGAATGCCCAAGTGGAGAAATCTCGTCGCTGGCCGGTACTGTCCGCAACAAGATTCGTACCCATCTCATTACCGCCTCAGCCGTTACAGTCCCGCATGTCCTTTTCCCCTTCCCCACTCCCCTTCTCGCGTCTGACTTCGCTCACGTGGGCAGAATCGCGCTCAGCGCTATTTGTCTGCGCGTAATCCCGCGGAAACAAAGGCCAGTTGCCTGTGAAGTCTGCGCCGCTAAGTAGCTTACGAGGCCGTCGCGGTGAAATATTCACGCTGTCGGCCGATACAGATGGACGCAGGTAATAATAATAGAGCGGGTACGGGGAGAGGGGAGAGTGGGGTGGGCTCCGCTTTGAGGACATCGCGACGGCTGCGGGACTTTAGCGCAGGTGCGCGCCACAGACACACAGACGTGCTACTGTCCGGCGCGCGGCGCATGCGGGCAGCCCAAGGCAGCCACGCTTTGACTGCGACGCCGCGTTCGCCTCTGGAGCTGGCGGCAGCGTGCTGGCCGGCTCTGACAAACAGAGCGCCTCTCAAAACAGCCAGAGAGCTCTGAAAACATGCAAGCACCCGCGGCAGTCTCGCACACAAATGTGGGGGCAAGTCAAAAAGTAAAGGCCATTTTTTTTTGTACAAAAAGAAACTTCATATTGAGTAAACAACACTGCAACTTCTGTGCACTTTGTCATTCTCTTGACAAGCTTCGTACGTATTACCTTAAAGCAACATCCAAAACTAATGGTAAGTCTAGATCAGGTGAACGTAGACCACTTTCCGCTACATGCGATGGATGAAATGCATGGAATAACGAAAGAGGAACATATTCTCACTCCTAAGACTATGTAGGAAACCACTAGCATCCAAAAAAGCTTCCAGACATCTCGGAATGGTACGGGGTGATCAAAAAGTCAGTATAAATTTGAAAACTTAATAAACAACGGAATAATGTAGATAGAGAGGTAAAAACTGACGCCGGCTGCGGTGGCCGTGCGGTTCTAGGCTCTGCAGTCCGGAACCGCGGGACTGCTACGGTCGCAGGTTAGAATCCTGCCTCGGACATGGATGTGTGTGATGTCCTTAGGTTAGATAGGTTTACGTAGTTCTGAGTTCTAGGGGACTGATGACATAAGATGTAAAGTCACATAGTGCTCAGAGCCACTTGAACCATTTAAAAACTGACACACATGCTTGGAATGACATGGGGTTTTATTAGAACCAGGCGGTCCACCCCATATTGCTAGAATCTTGAAAGATCTCTTGCGCGCATCGTTTGGTGATGATCGTGTGCTCAGCCGCCACTTTCGTCATGCTTGGCCTCCCAGGTCCCTAGACCTCAGTCCGTGCTATTATTGGCTTTGGGGTTACCTGAAATCGCAAGTGTATCGCGATCGACCGACATCTCTAGGGATGCTGAAAGACAACATCCGACGCCAATGCCTCACCATAACTCCGGACATGCTTTACAGTGCTGTTCACAACATTATTCCTCGACTACAGGTATTGTTGAGGAATGATGGTGGACATATTGAGCATTTCCTGTAAAGAACATCGTCTTTGCTTTGTCTTACTTTGTTAAGCTAATTATTACTATTCTGATCAGATGAAGCGCCATCTGTCGGACATTTTTTGAACTTTTGTATTTTTCAGTTCTAATAAAACCTCATGTAATTCCAAGCATGTGTGTCAATTTGTACCTGTCTATCTACATTATTCCGTGATTTATTTAGTTTTCAAATTCATAATGACATTTTGATCACCCAGTACATACAGATCCTGTACGGTTTTTCTTTTTGCAAAATAGTTGCAAATTCAGGTGACGAAAATGGACTTATGTAACGATCACGCCCTCTCCTTTCCTCAGTATATGATAATCGTTAAAACAATAAGTTGTCAGGAGACTGTTACTGAATTATTTTTTATACATTTAATATTCCAGAGAATTTTTAAATCAAGGGCAACCAAAGATAAAATACTTATATATTTATTACAGAACTTTTAAGCAGTAAAACCCAGACGTTGAAATGGGTAAAACAGACGAACAAGTAGCTGAATAAAAGGTCGTTAATCACTACAGCTGTATTTATTGAACTCTTCGTTGACACACACTACCGATTTCGCAAAAATTTTAGTTTCATCTTCTCGTGCAACAGTAATACATGCACCAGAAGATGCAAAGATGTTGCGAAAACGGCAGTGTGAGTTTACTTGAACTTCAATATATACAGGTATAGTGAATTAATGACCATCCATTCAGCTATATGTTCATTAGTTTTACCAATTTCGTCATATGTATTTTATTGAGTGACATTTGAAACACCTTTGCACTATTTCATGATTTATACTAGCCGCAGACAGCTGGTGTACATTGATTCCGTCCCAGGGAGTACGGGGTTCCGGCAGGATGGGCATCCGACCACCCCTTCGAACTAACCATGTCAAATCCGATTGTAACAGTGCCGACCCTGCACAGACTGCAGGCAAGTGCTCAAGCAATTGTATAGAGGATTACTGATAAAAAAACAAATTCGTCAAACGGTGTAATACTGTGCTCCGCCAGCTACCTCAGAAACAGTTGTCGACGAGTTGAAACGTCCCCTTAGAACAATTATACATGACTGTGTTTAAACTGACACACAATATTTTTTAGCGCAACGCAATCTGAGTTTCAATAATCCCTACAAAAGAATGGCCCTGACTAACATAAACCTATACCTTTCACAAATCACTTACCTCACAAAAATCTTCGTTACTCGAACTACTGCAATACAGTGAGCGCCACCACTGCCATCTAAATAAAAAATTCTAACTACTGAAGGCACTAACTACTGATAGGCATAGTTAGCTAATGAAAGATTTTAATAGAAAACAAACAATGTATTTACCTTCATAGTGTTCCAAAGTCATAATATATATATAGCAGTTCATGACATCCAGTCTTACAAATGTACTGTCTCTGATGGACACATGTCCAGATCATCCGCTCTCAGAAATCCGCCATCTTACTTCCCCACATCCACCACTGCTGGCGGCTCACCTCCAACTGCGCAGCGCTACGCGCTGTTAACATCCAGCTGCCCAACACTACAATGGCAGACAACAATGCAAACTAGCCACAGACTGCACACAGCACAGCCAGTGATTTTCATACAGAGCGCTACGTGGCGTTACCAATAAGAAAACGTAAACAGCCTACTTACAGAGTCTTCTTTGGATTGGAGGATTCATCTTGGAGGATTCATCTTGGATACATGAGCTCTCTGGAATGCACCCAGGATTAAGTCTTCGTCCACTGCTTTCCTGACCTTTTCCTTGTATTTAACCCTTGTCACATTTATGTTAATACACTCAGTCACATGCAGTAAGGGAAAGAGGGGAACTCCCCATCGCACCCCCCTGCACCCCACCACTTCCAAATTTACTTGTTAGACGGCCCAGTGGATAGCCCATCAAACACTGAACACAGAACGAGCGCGGAAACAGAAAGGAAGTGTACTGAAATGTGGAAAAAAAGCAAAATAGAAACAGTGAACGGTCCAACCTTAAGAAGTGCAAAATTGAGCCTTGGTGAACAGCCGCGGCGTGATGGTTTAGTGGTTGCCGGCACGGTAGCGCAATGTGAATGTGTTGGGTCGTAGTGTTACCTGCCCTCTGTCATAAAAATAAAAATATCTGAGTTAATGGATCAACGACGCACTTGGATGGGTGTCATGGGACGTCCACTCCGAACAAATGCAATTAACAATATCAAATAAAATGTTATTAAAAAAATAGTCTTCGCGGTGTTGGTTGTCAAGCGGACGAATTGTACTAAAAATCTGCTCGTGTCATTTGATTTTATTTTCTTTTTTCATAACATTATGAACTGTCCGTCCGGTATTGAGATATCTGTTCTCTTTCTGTAGACGTAATACTATACATTAGATACAGAATATGAGTCCTGTTGTAAGAATACGTTACCGTCGCAACGTGATGATTGGTGAGGGCAGGCGAGATGCCACCTAGATGTGTCACAGAAAAGAAAAAAACAGATAAACCAGTGTGAACTATGTTCCAACAAACGAATTCAAGTGTCAGAACTAAGAAAACGGAACGCGACTTAAAAACCGTTGAAAACATACGTTTTGACACAACACAGAATAACTGTGTGACTGTGAAACTGTTGCGTTCATTTGTTGCAGCTTACGTGACAAACTATTATGTTTTCATCATTTCCTTGGGAGCGATGACATTCACAATCACGTGTGCGCCTAAATCTGGCTGGGAGGTAAATCTCACTCACCTGACAGATGTACAAGTTAGGTGCATCGGTAAGCGATTCCTACCATATGGCACACGTACTGTTACTAATGCCCTATATGGCAGACCAGACGTGTGTCCTGGTAGAGGATTCGGTTGACTTGTCGCCTTGTGATCAAACGTTTGCCGTTCCCATTCGAAAGCCAATTCCTCTCGGCTTCTAATGGAGAAGATGTGCAGAGAAAACTGTTATAGGTTCCGTCCTGTTCAAAACGGACTTAATACCACGACACAGACACAAATCTGCATACAGCGAACAGCGAAGGAAAAGAAAAAAAGCAAAAAAAAAGCACCCCTGCTGTTTCCTCCATCCCTGTCAGTTCCCTCCAGCGCTACTTCAGACTTTGGTCGAGTCCTTGCCATGTCGTGTTGCGGCACTTCTGAGTTCTCAGGGTTCCCTAGACGAAATTAGGCACGTGTACTAGTTTCCTTGGCTCTTCAGTGTATGTGACCTGCTGACTTTAATGAAGCATCTAATGAGTACAGAATAAGGACTGAGAGTAAATCGAACCAAGACGAACGTAATGAGACGTAATAGAAAGGAGTTTAGTATATAAACCAGGACATTGGTGCAAAATCTAGTACCCAGTACCTTTAAGGCAGTGGGAGGCCATTGCTGGATAGATACTGACAATGAAAATGTTTTCCACCAGAGTAACAAACATCCCATTTGGTGGGGGTGAAAACATTTATCCGAAAATACGATAAATTTCTCAAGACAAGTGAAATTTTATTACTTTCTTCATCGTTCAGGCAAGTGTCTTTGAGGAAAACTTACTTCAGACCTTTATAACGTACTCATTATTTCATGCACATATTTTTCAGATGACCAATTCTCTTCTGCAATAGCGCTACCGAGTTCTTCAAGCTGACTTATCTGAACCATTTCAAATATATTTTCCGTAAATGTGTATTTAGCGGCACTCTTCTTCCGCGCTGAAAACATTTATAAAGTTTTTAAGTTTCTTCTCTGAATTACATGTTTGTTAAAACGCTTCTTCCTTTCTTCAGTTGCGCAGATGTGCTACCACTCACGCTATTACTTCAAGGCAAATCACACTATGGAAATATATCACCCGTGAGCACTCGTTTCCGCGGGAAATTCATCAGTGAGGAATGCAGGTTCCTAGCGTAATCAGTATCACTGAAAAGCCGAGAGCACATTCTAGCATTTACATAATTAACAGCATCATTTGTACAACACTTCGACAGCCAAATCATTTGCAATCTAGCATCCCGAAAGAGAGCATGAAGTACTTCTTTGATTTTGAGCATTACTGCCAACGACAACACGTGACGTCTATTGCACACACTCAGGATACTTTTACTTACTATATCCTCGCTACACGAAAGTTACTAATCGGAAACGACTCCATTCACGAGAACACCATACAAATATGAACAAGACATGCAACATCGTAACGTGAAGCACTTTAGCAAACACACGTTTGGTTCTACGCATTGTTTCGTGCTTCTCCATGACTTTAACATCTGCTGCGCTCGAGCGTGGTCAAAAACAGGCTGCTGTAAGAATCGTTGTTGACCCCAAGGATGCGTAACTGTGCGCGTTGTCACACCTAGCAACGGTTGTATTTGTTCTGGTAGCCATCGAGAAGCAGCAATGGTGACCATACATCAGAGGAGCTATTAATTTTCCGACCAGGGATCTTTTATGTGACTGAAAAATCTCGTCTCATGTGAATAAAAATCCATGGTAATAAAGGCCAAACAAAGCAAAGTACCTAGTCACGCAAATAGTCCAACAAATATTACAAAATGGCAATAGTAGGAACATTATGTAAAGTCAAACACTAATATATTGTGTGCCTAATCTACGTCTAACCCCCTTTTTGCTTCATTCAGTTTCAGTCAATGCGTGTTCGTGTTTAATACTAGAAAATGTTCATGACTTAAATAAATGTAACCTGTCCATTTATTTTATTTGCAATATACTCCATTACAATATTTGTGTGTGTGTGTGTGTGTGTATGTGTGTGTGTGTGTGTGTGTGTGTGTGTGTGTGTGTGAGTGTCTGTATGGATTGTACTGTAGTGTTCAAATGGCTCTGAGCACTATGGCACTTAACTGCTGAGGTCATCAGTCCCCTAGAACTTAGAAATACTTAGACCTAACGAACCTAAGGACTTCACACACATCCATGCCCGAGGCAGGATTCGAACCTGCGACCGTAGCGGTGATGTTGATGACGAGAGAGGGAAGAGGGTGAAAGGCTGTGCCGAGAGATAGCGTGCTCCTCGAGAACAGCACGAAGGGAGTCCCTAAGCATAACGACCCCTTTCGACGGAAGGATAACCTTCAGTAGTGTCACATGGCCTCACTTTATTAGACACTGCAGAGAGGTTTAGTATATAAACCAGGACATTGGTGCAAAATCTAGTACCCAGTACCTTTAAGGCAGTGGGAGGCCATTGCTGGATAGATACTGACAATGAAAATGTTTTCCACCATCAGGAATGGATACGATTTAACGCCAGGTAAAAAGCCACTGCACAAGCCTGTATAGTAACATCCCTGTTCTTTAAGATTTAGCTGTTATTATACAAAACCTAATAAAATACAAGAATCACTCAATGACAGCAATGCCAGAATTCGTCGACCTTCTTGAATTGGTACTGAAACATAATTACTTGCCTTTGAATGGAAAAAGTATGAACAAACGAATGGTGTAGCTATGAGTGCCAACATCTCAGATGCTGTAGCCAAAATGTTCCTCAACCATCTAGAGCAAAAACATTAAGGAAAAAATCTTATATGCACTCAAAAAGTTCAGTTCTACAGAAGATATATAGATGATACATTTCTGGTCATTGATGGGGAAAACTATGCTGATCTCCGGGACATCCTCCAAACATTTAACAAAATACATGAGAATATTAAATTCACCTGTGAACGGGAAATAGATAATTCCATTAACTTCCTCGATTTAACAACCTACATATAAGAAAACAAATATGTCTTCCAAATTTACAGGAAACCAACCACCACATACATAAACATACATGCTTCCTCGTGCCACACCAACATGCATAAAGTAGCTGCTTACCGCTCAATGATCCATAAAGCTCTAAAAATCCTACTAAGTGATGAGGGCCTCCAGAACGAAATAAATATCATAAAACTAACAGCTGCAGCTAATGTGTGTAAACCGATACTAAGAGACAATTTAGTTATGAAATTAAAAAGAATATGAACAAAATAACCACCAAGAACGAAGGAAACACACTAACAACATCCATCCTCTTCCATGGTAACATCTCACAAAAAGTTGCCAACATCTTCAAGCGACACAAAATAAGAATTACAGTCCAAACAAAGGAAAAAATTCATCCCTCATTAAGTTCAACCTACAAGACTGATCTGTTGTAATCTTCTTATGAGTAAGACTGTATAGTAATGGAAGTATACACAAATGTACATTCAAGTGCCGCCCTTTCACATATTTTATATAAAAAAGGAAAACATATTTATGTACACATCCATTGAAACATTATTTTCTAATGCAGTGCTGCAACGTATTTATATTTAAAAAAAGAAAGTACATATAAGTACCTAATACAATAACTGAGTTACGCACATGTCAGTATTCTGGTGCAATCAATTTATCTTTGTATCCAATGTAAACAAACGTATTTGTAACATGTACAGCACTTCGGAAGTGACAGTCTAAAAGTAATTGCATTAGAGAGAACACACATCAGGCAACGGTAGGCAGACCTTTTACAACTTTACAGTTTCTGTAAGTACAATCACTGTCAGGAATTCGTGTATCTTAACCGTAACGTGCCTTTTCCAAATAAACAATTTTTATGATTAGCAAAAGTCGCAAAATAACCTCCACTGATCTTGGTCTACGACAGTGAAAAAACGTCTGTACTCTTTACATACTCCAGCCATATAAATAAATAGTTCACCCACTAAAGGTGGTGGCGTGAACCATTAAAAGGCATAGTGGCAAAATAAACCAGTCACAGACGCAAAAGTTGTTTGTATTTGTCTACAGTCGCATCACCCATAAAGCATTCCCTTACGAACGAAATATTGAAGCGTTCATCAGCGAAACATACTGTTGTGTAACAACGAATCAGACTAGTATTAGCAGTAATACATGACAGAATGTCAGCTGTGTTCAAGTCGCATCCAAATCCTATTTAACATCCTAGATAGAAGTACTAACAATAACGTTAACCATAATAACTGAATAGCACAATCTTGAGGCTGTATACAGTAAAACGAAGACGGAAATCACTACCAAACTTTAGCATAATAATTTTCGATAATGCACAGAAGGTGCTTTTTATCAATCTGAAAGACAATTTTAACTGTGAAATTGACTAAATTCTAGAAGAATGAGCTCGCTGAAGCTGCATAAAGTAGATGCCTGACGACTACAATCACACAGATGTCAATAAGTATTACTCCTAGACTACCACAAACCTTAATCCTTCGCAGAAACAGGCGAAGTTCCTTCAGTTAGACTAAATGTATGAAAATTGAAAAATTATCACGTAGGGTTCACCCACTTTCCTAAACATATTACATAATCACTTATTAAAGTACATCTCATCATTAAACAATTGAAGGGATACACGAAAGTAACACAAACACAGATAATTTGCAGATTATATACGGAGCAGTCGGTGGAAGCAGCGCTGAAAGGCTAAATATAGAGAGCTCTGCTTTTAGTGAACCTCAACTATTTTCAACTGGCTTAGACAAGGAGGGCATTCCTGGCCAAAAGAGATCTACTAATATCATACACTAACCTTCATTAGAGGAAGAAATTTCTGAGAACCTATATCTGAAGGACAGCATTACGTGGTAATGAATCACTCCCTGTGGGAAAACCAGGAAAAAAACCAATTCGAAGCATTTGAGATGTGTCGGTTGTGATTATGTAAGGAAATAAGAGATTCCTGGCTAAATCTGCGAAGATGACAGTGTATGACTGGACAGGTATTAAGACTCAGAGAATATCACCCATCATACCAGAAGGAGTTGTAGGGACTCAAAAGTGTACAATTAACGAAGGAAGTAAGACACAAGTTCTACTGCGAGATGGAGAGATCGGCAGAAGAGAGAAATTCTTCGCGTGCCGCCTCGACCAGCCACATGACTCATGACATGAAAAAGATACTACAGAAACAGATACATGCATGAGAGAAACTGAACGTTTACAGAAAATTCTCTGGGCGGGACCAATTCTGGAACATTCACAGACTTGAAATGTTGTCTGGCGATACTACCTTTATTTATTTATTTTTTGTTATTTATTTATGAGATAAAGTAAAGAATTGAAAGCGTTCCCCAGACAATTTTTTTTAGCGCCAGTGTTAATACAATAGCACCTTCCTAGTTAGATTATGTTCATTACATGAGGGCAGTGCACGAATACATCTTTCATACTTCATGCTTTAGATTCGTCTCCGACACAGTTATGATATTCCATATTGAAATATTATATGTGATTTAGTTGTTCGCCTAGCTGGCGTCTGATTCACTTTAACAGAAATATGGCTCTGAGCACTATGCGACTTAACTTCTGAGGTCATCAGTCGCCTAGAACTTAGAACTAATTAAACCTAACTAACCTAAGGACATCACACACATCCATGCCCGAGGCAGGATTCGAACCTGCGACCGTAGCGGTCACGCGGTTCCAGACTGAAGCGCCTTGAACCGCACGGCCACACCGGCCGGCCTCACTTTAACAGAAATCGAAAGTTTTATATCACAGGTCATCATTGCTCTCTTTCAGGTGATTCTCGTTGTCACTAACGAATTACCTACATATACTATGATTCGTTTGTTTCGTCTGTTCGAATCAGACGATATAGATCTGGGAAAGATACTTGAATTTTTTTATGAGCCGAGTCAGTCAGGAGGAAAGGTACATGCTTTGAGGGGTCATACCAGTGGTGATTCTGAACAAAAACTCCTAAAAACGTACGCCATTTTCTTCACCGTTTCAGGGTAAACCAATGAAAACAACTAGGAACGGGAAACGTCTAGCGTCGTCCTTACTAACCGTATCAGTACGCAGTTCACTTGCGCATTGTGCAGTTGTTTGCCTCAAGTCTCTGTCCACCAGCGCTTGTCGTAGCGCACGGTAGTACATTGTTGTTACGTGAACAACGAATACAGTTTTGTGTAGAGAAAATACCACGGATATTCCACATGCAGAGTAAAAAAAGTGGCTCTCAGCATCTGAGGTCATCTGTCCCCTAGACATAGAAATACTTAAACCTAACTAACCTAAGGATATCACACGTATCCATGCTAGAGGAAGGATACGAACCTGCGACGTAGCAGCAGCGCTGATCCGGACTGAAGTGCCTAGAACCGCTCGGCCACAGCGGCCAACACATGCAGAGTATGCTGACATGTTTTGTCTATGGTTTGTCCAATGGCAATTCCAGAGTTGCTGTGCGAGAATACCATTAACAATTTCCGGATCGCTTAGTGCCAGATTGCAGGGTGTTTAGCAGGGTATTTCACGGATTGCGTAAGCGTGGTACGCTTCCCAGCGTAAATGTTGTCTCTGAACGTCCAGTACAACGAACTCTTAATGAAGTTGAGAACATTGTTCAAGTAGAGAAACGCAACCCTAATACTAGCTCTAGACGAATTGCTGCCCAACTTGGTATTCCACAAACGCGAGTGATACGCACAGTACACGAGCACGGTCTGTATCCCTTTCATCGGTGGAGTGTACATCTGCATGAAGGAGATGCTGCCGACCGGTAAGAATTCTGTCAATGAATCATTGTCAATGATCGATTAATTCCACGTATTCTGTTCACTGACGAGTCAACATTTACCCGCATCGGAATTAACAACACGTGCACCTTTCTTGCATGGGCAAATGAAAATGTGCACGCTACTGTGGAAACGAATTTTCAACGACGTTTCTCAGTCAACGTGTGGTGAGGTATTATTGATGACCAACTAATCGGTTCAGTTGTTTTAGATAACCATCTTACTGGGGCATACGGTATCTTGAGTTTCTTCAAAATGTGTTACTAGAATACGTGGAGGATATCCCTTTGGCAACACGAGCTCGTATGTACTTTCAGCACGGCGGGGCACCTATACATTCCGTATGGTCAGTGACACAGTATCTCAACACGACGTAGCCTGGTCGTTGGATTGCCGCCGTGGAGTCATTGCTTGGCCACCGAGGTCATCTGATCTTAGCCCATTGGATTACTGTTTGTGAGGGTGGCTGAAGAGCCACGTCTAGAACCGCAGAGTGGACAAAAGAGAGGAACTTCTCGCTCGTATTTTACATGTTTGTGCCCAGGTAAAGGAATGCAAAACTGAGCTCCGATCGGCGACACAGCACCTGTCTACAAGAGCAGCAACATGGATTGAAGTTTACGGGGGACTGAACGTCTTCAGTGAGGAATCGTACACAATTAAACAAACCATAACATACCAATATTTTAATTTACCGTCACCTGCACCTTTCCGATTCCTACCTGTTTTCATTAGTTTATCCGGAGACGGTTAAGAAAAGGGCATATGTTTGTTTATTAGGAGTTTCTTAATCACCAGTAGTGTCACCTGTCGAAGCATTTACCTTTCCACCTGTCTTACCCTGTACTTACTTTACATTTCACTTTTAGAATTACGAGTCATCGTACATTACATTAAAACATTCAAATTTTTAGGAATTGTCGGCCATTTGTTTTGTCCACGTAGCGAAATGGCTGCTCGTCATTCATTTGAAAAATTTATGGGGAAATTTACTTACTTTGTTAATGAGGGAGTATTAAGAAACGTTGAGGTACAGTAATGAGGAAGGTGGCAGGGTCCCATCGACGGGGGAGTGAAATTTTTAGACGGATCAAATACGTTCACTCAGATGGTGCAACAGCGACATTGGTTCACACAACAGGACAGTCCTAGATTACTGTAGGAGTAACTATTGTTCGAATGTGGCAATTCGAATGCAAGCGCTGTGAATCACGGGAATCTAAGACCCTTTGCAGTTCTCGACAGCGCTCGTTTGCAAGCCAACAAGCCTTGATGCAACTTTTAAGGGTAAATACGGAAAATTACTAGTATTGGAATCAGATGCTCGAGGCGGTACTAATGAAAAAAGTGCCCAAATAGAAAACTTCTCGTGGAAACACGTACAGAATAATAATAATAAAAAACTGTGAAAACAACGGTAATCAATCATTATATGAGCGCGAGAGGCAAACTGCCACTTACGCATTGCCGGCATATGAACAAAACAATAAGCAAGGAAAAAAATGTTAAGATATCTGATGATGGCCTAGGAAACCGAAACCGAACTATGAAATAAACGTTTTTGTGTGACATCAGTACTGTGTTAATTTTAATGTTAATAATCAACAGCAGCAGTTGCAACATTTACCTAGAATTTACCTAGGTTTCAGTCAGGATAACCCAACCTTCTTCAGAATAACAGTAACTACAATTTGTCCATAGTGGATATCGTTAAGCTAAAACTACGAATCTATAAATTATCGTCAGACTATAAAACTTACCTAGGCGGGCCTCATGATGCTAGGGTAAGTTCCAGTACAGCACTCGTGGCTCCCGCATCGCGGTCGCGAAGTGGGGCCGAGGCAGTTCCAGATAAGTTTTACAGTCTGACGATAATTTATGGATTTGTAGTTTTAGCTTTACGATGTCCACTATGGACAAACGGTAGTTACTGTTATTCTGAAGAAGGTAGGGTTATCTCGACTAAACCTAGGTAAATTCTAGGTAAACGGTGAAACTGAGGCTGTTGATTATTAAAATTACAATTAATATTTATACAGTTGCTGATAGGGCCGCGAAATGTTGAAGATATTTCAGTACTGTGTATTCAAGTTTCTAATATGTCTATGTGTCTCCAAGAACTGAGGGAATGTTCTATAAATACGATAAATGCCTAGTCTATAAGCCGCGCCCTCTCGAACTTAGAAGTTCAAAGACAATACTTAGGATACTTTCCCGCACGCATGACTGGGCGGAATTCCATTTAATACTTGGGATACATAAAACTCCATCAAGGGTACTCTAATTTCCATAACGCCAGTTAGGTGGTGTAATGCCAGAAATATAATTCAGCCTCAGTTTTACAGAAAAAAAACTACTACTTAGTCCCGTAAGGAAAAACTGTCACGTTCCTCCCTTACGTACTATTTGCAAGGAAACTTAACACTTCGAAGCTTCAGAAAAATTGCTGTTTTACTTCTGCAATCTTCTGGAAACATATGAGAAATAAAGCATGTACAGGACGAGTCAAAAATCACGCTTTGTGATGCCGCAGTGCTGTTCCGTGAATACCAGTAATAAAAACTGCAAAATGTCTCTACCAAAATTGCGTGTCGTAATCATTTTCAATAGAAAAAACTGAAAGGGAATTTGGCAACACTGGATCGCTTGTACGACAAGGATCTCTAATCACTACTGTTTAGCAGTTCTGCAGTGTGTGGAGCTCTGCATAATAATACTCAAGTTCAGGAATTCAGTACCACAGGTATGTTCGCTTTCTTTTATTGCCAGATTTTGATCTGTCCAACGGTGATGTATGATAAAATTTTTTATCACTCAATACGTACCTACAACTACAGTGTATTTAACACTGAACATAGCAATTACTGGTGGGACGTCTCAGAAATAATCTACAAGAGAAATAATGAGTTACAATTACCTATCATGGGGCAGGAGCAAGTACAAAACCTATCAGAATGGATGTTAGACGTACGGTGGAACATATGAATGAGGTGAAGAAGTGATGGGATAGCGATGTACAAATATGCATATGGCGTTACTATCGCACTCATGTGACTCATTTGAAAAGGCTTCCGTTGCGATTACAACGGCACGACAGGAATAAACAGGCTTCTACCGCGGAATGGCAGCTGGAGCTAGATGAAAGGGACATTGCATTTTGTAAATCGTTAAGGAATTCAATATTTCGAACCCCACTGTGTCAGGAGTGTGCCGAAAACGCCAAGTTTCAGGCATTGCTCCTCCCAAGCACATCGTAGTGGCCGACGGCCATCGCTTAACGACCGAGAGCTGCGGCGTTTGTGTAAAGTTTTCAGTGCTGACAGACAAGCAACAAGGGGTGAAATAACAGCATAAATCAATGTGGGACGTATGACGAACGTGTCCGTTAGGGCAGTGCGGTGAAATATGGCGTTAATGGGCTATGGCAGCAGACGACCAATGTGAGTGCTTTTGTTAACAGCCCCTTCTGGGCTCGTGACCATATCGTTTGGGCCGTAGACGACTGGAGAACCGTGGTCTGCTCAACTGGTAAGGACTGATGACAGCTCTCGAATGTGGCAAAGACCTCACGATGCCACGGTCCTCTGGTCCAACTGATCCGATTATACAAAGGGGTCCATTGATCGTAACTGGGCCAAATATCTCACGAAATAAGCGTCAAACGAAGAAACACAAACTTCGAAACTTGTCTAGCTTGAAGGGGGAAACCAGATGGCGCTGCCATAGGTGAAACAGATATCAACTGCATTTTTAAAAATAGGAACCCCCATTTTTATTGCATATTGTGTAGTACGTAAACACATATGAATGTTTTAGTTGGGCCACTTTTTTCGCTTTGTGATAGGTGGCACTGTAATAGTCACAAACATATGGCTCACAATTTTAGACAGACAGTTGGTAACAGGTAGGTTTTTTAAATTACAATACAGAACGTTGGTACGTTTGAACATTTTATTTCGGTTGTTCCAATGTGATACATGTACCTTTGTGAACGTATCTTTTCTGAGAACGCATGCTGGTACATCGCGATTACCTGTAAATACCACATTAGTGCAATAAATGCTCAAAATGATGTCCGCCATCTTCAAATCATTGGGCAATACGTGTAACGACATTCCTCTCAACAGCGAGTAGTTCGCCTTCCGTAATGTTCGCACATGCATTGACAATGCGCACGTTGTCAGGCGTTGTCGGTGGATCAAGATAGCATTGTCCTTCAACTTTCCCCACAGAAAGAAATCTGGCGACGTCAAAAATGGTTCAAATGGCTCTGAGCACTATGCGACTTAACTTCTCAAGTCATCAGTCGCCTAGAACTGAGAACTAATTAAACCTATCCAACCTAAGGACATCACACACATCCATGCCCGAGGCAGGATTCGAACCTGCGACCGTAGCGGCCGCTCGGTTCCAGACTGTAGCGCCTAGAACCGCAGGGCCACTCCGGCCGGCTCCGCGACGTCAGATCCGTTGAACGTGCGGGCCAAGGTATGGGGCTTCGACGACCAATCCACCTGTCATGCAATATGCTATTCAATACCGCTTCAACCGCACACGAGCTATGTGCCGGAAATCCATCATGTTGGAAGTACATCGCCATTCTGTCATGCTGTGAAACATCTTCTAGTTTCAGGCAAACGTCGGGATGGTTTCTTTGAAAGGGCACGGCCGATTTCCTTCCCAATACTTCCCTAACCCGAGCTTGTGCTCTGTCTCTAATGACCTCGTTGTGGACGGGACGTTAAACACTAACCACCACCACATCTTCTAGTACCATCGGTAGAAGAAATCAACATACATTGCACCATTTATATTGCCATCGATAAAATGGGGGCCAATTATCCTTCCTCCCATAATGCCGCACCATTCATTAACCCGCCAAGGTCGCTGATGTTCCACTTGTCGCAGTCATCGTGGATTTTCCGTTGCCCAATAGTGCATATTGTGCCGCTTTACGTTACCGCTGTTGGTAAATAACGCTTCGTCGCTAAATAGAACGCGTGCAAAAAAATCTATCATCGCCTCGTAATTTCTCTTGTGCCCAGTGGAAGAACTGTACACGACGTTCACAGTCGTTGCCATGCAATTCCTGGTGGATAGAAATATGGTACGGGTGCAATCGATGTTGACGTAGCATTCTCAACACCGAAGATTTTCAGATTCCCGATTCTAGCTCAATTTGTCTGCTCCTGATGTGCGGATCAGCCGCGGCAGCAGCTAAAACACCTACTTGGGCATCATCAGTTGTTGCAGGTCGTGGTTGACGTTTCACATGTGGCTGAATACTTCCTGTTTCCTTAAATAACGTAACTAACCGGCGAACGGTCCGGACACCTGGATGATTTCCAGGATACCGAGCAGCATACATAGCACACGCCCATTGGCCATTTTGATCACAATAGCCATACGTACTTACATCTTTGTGACTACTACAGCGCCATATATCACTAAGTGAAAAAAGTGGTCCAACTAAAACATTCATATTTCTTTACTTACTACACGAATATGTAATAAAAATAGGGGTTCCTATTTTAAAAAAACGCAGTTGATATCCGTTTGACCTATGGCAGCGCCATCTAGCGGGCCAACCATAGCGCAATCTGGTTTCCCCCTTCAAGCTAGACAAGTTTCGTTCTTTGTAGTTTTTTCGTTTGTCGCTTATTTCTTGAGATATTTGGCCCGGTCACTATGAATGGGATATTTTTTCTTAAAAGGAAAGACGAAGTCTCCGTTTGATTGTGTATTATCTTCAGTCCTATCAAGATTCCGGCTTTTTTGCCATTTTCAAGTACGATGCCAAAAATTGCCAGACCTTTATTGTGCCATATCTGTTAAGACAGTTCATCTTAAAAACATATGTTAGTTTCGTTTATGTGGTTTAGGTAGCATTAACATGTATGACATAATAATGACCAAGCAACTTTTTATCAATGTACTTGATAACGGCATAAAAGCCGAAATCTAAATTCTACAGAAGATAACTATAGTAATACAGAGTCAAATTGCGGTTTAGTTCTTTAAAAGAATATTGCATGATTGTGACTCAACACCACCGAAAACTGTTGACTGTCTGATGTTGTTCCTAGCTAGGCATCCGTGTCAAAGGTTGGAACTGTCTTATTTTATTTTTTGACTTGTGCATATCTGCTCTTGCTTTTGAGCATTGCTTTCTCTCAACGTAATCTTACGATTTCCAAAAATTTCATTCTGATGAAGACACCCTTAGAGGTGTCGAAAACCTAGGTCAATGTACCAAACAGTTATTTCCAACAGGTTGGCTGTATGATTACTATGTTGAAACTAATGTACAGGTTCTGAGAAGCAGCCATAATTAAAACTGCAGGACTGGAAATGGTTATATTCGGCTACTACGAGACGGTTTGCAGCTATTCATCGACTCCATGTTCCCAAACACAGATGGATTTTTTTATGGACTACAGTGCTCCATGTCACTGGGCTACAGTTGTTCGCGATTGTTCTGAAGAACGTTATGGACAGTTCGAGCGAATGATTTGGCCACCAAGACGCTCTACATGACTCCCATCAAATATTTATGGGAAATAATAGAGAGGTCAGTTCGTACACAAATGCGCGGTCATCAGCGCCCGTACAAAGTCACAACTTTTACACAGTCCAATCTAGCCACTGTCACCAAAGATGATGATGATGATGAAATTATGAGAACTACACCAACACCCAGTCTCCGGGCAGACAAAGTCCCCAACTCGGCCGGGAATCGATCCCAGGACCCCGCGATCCAGAGGCGTCAACGATAGCGAATAGACCACTAGCTGAAGACCGCAATTATGGAGACGGCTGTGGAAGCAGCTTGGCTCAATATTTCTGCAGGAGACTTTCTACGACTTTTTGAATCCATGCCACTTCGAGCTTGCGCTCTGTGCCGTGCAAAAGGGAGTCCGATATTGTTAACGAAGTATCGCATGACTTTTTCACCACACTATGATAATAATTAAAAATTGTAGTAGACATTGGTAACTACTGAGAAGCCGGTTTTAACTCTTCTGGTGACGAAATGTCGTAAATAAATGTAATGGAAGCGAAAGTACTAAGAGTTATAGTAGTAATAACCGACTGAGCTAATGGCAAGTAGGTATGGCGGAAGGAATGTGAGTTGTGAAGTACTGCGGAACAAAGTACATAGACGATGTTATTCCCACGGCTGCAGGGAACTGTAGAGGATAAGAGAATCAGGCATAAACCAAGGTGTGGAACTGTGTGGAGGGGGGGGGGGGGGGGGAGAGGTCGAGATGAGTTTTTTTATTACTTTGAGGGAAAGGGTATATCGGAAGAAAAGATGTCTTTAAGAGTAAAATAATAAAAAGACTATTGTACTGCGTCAGTGGAAAATAATCCACGTAAGATCTGCTATAATAGTTGTATGGTTAGTAAGAAGAAAATAAAAAGGTACAGGGAAGCAAAGTCGCGACCTCGAATATTCCAAAGCAAAACATCAGCCACTGCAGCATCAGTGCAGCACAACTATACTCTATTGAATAGAAACACGTGTCACCCACGTGAAAACACTGCTGCCGAAATTTCTTTCTTTGACATCCATTTGCTACTGAAAATATTCACAGAACGAAATTGCAATGAAGTTTCGTTTTTCTTATCTTTCTTTCCTGTCAGTAACTAAGAAATAGTGCTGCTGCCTCCGTGTGGGCGAATTTTGTTTCATGCGATGTATTCAAACGCGTCGGAAGAGTTTTTAAATGTTGGGAACTGTGAAAACATAACAGAGGTTTCTAAATGAGCTGTTTCGTTATTACCTGGTGAAATTACTCGATGTAAACAGCGCGTAACTATTGCGAAAAGAGAGAGAGGAGTGTTTTCTCTTCGAATTTGCGTGAAATAACACTGGTCATTGAAAGCTTCGAATTGTCTGCGTAACATCATAGCAGCTATTGCTGACATTTGACATTTCTACAGTGCTGGAGAGAGTAGGCGGTAGTCTTATTTGAAACACAGAGATGATGGTGCAATAGCTTTTCTTTGAAGTGGATAGAGTAAACAGGAGAGAGACGGCGGAAATAAATTTGAGAGGTTACAAAAATAGGAATTTGTCTCAAGAGATTTCAGAAAATATTTGTTGCTACTGAAACAGGCGGACGTATGTTGCAGTAATGACCTTCCTGACAAAAGTGTAGAAATTTAATTCTTAAATTAATAAAACTAGTCCTTAATTAGGTCGTAACGTTCTACTCAAAGAAACTTTTATGATGCGTTTACAACGTTCTGTGTTACTAATTGGAAGAAAGGAACTCTACCGAGTGTACAATAATAGGAAAATAGTTCTCAAAGAAATCTAATACTATATTTTTGGGGAATATTTGATTGGTGTTCTGGAGAAAGAGGGGTACTGAAACTCTTGGATCATACTAAAAACAGTCACAGTAGTTCAGTTATGTTAACTGATTACCTAACTTTCAGTGGATACACTAAACTTATTGAGACGCAGTTATACACTGTTCTGCAAAATGTAAGGACGATTTAGATAAACTAATATGTGATATTAACAATTCACTTCCAGTGAATGAAAGTGCGGGAGCAATTTGCCAAAAGTATTCCTATCGTGTACAGAAATCTGGACGTCAAATGGCTTGAGTTCAGCGTGACTGTAGCGTCAAATGGGGCTGGCCCCGCAACATGAGGAAGTCGAAGGAACGGGGAAAGACACTGTGTGTATATTAGCGAGTAGTTACGGTGCACTGTGGTGGTATTCTTCACGACAACATGGCCCGGGAACAACATTTGGATGGCTGCACATGCGGGAACAGTTGAGAAACTGGGACGAAGGACGAAGGACGAAGTGTGACGTGTACATCTCAGGAGTGTCATAATACTCACAGCACAGTTTTAGGTGCATCGTACTGTTTCGCGAGAAGAGGAGGTGGTCTACCACGATCTACTATAGTAGCAGACCACCACTAAACTGTGTTATAGGCAAGAAAGGACCCACGCCGATCTGCGGGTGCAACTGCAACCGCATGTAACAGGACTGCGAGGCACCCATCCCATGCTCCACATTGGCACGATGACTGATGACTGCATGGGGGTGGACCCTTTGCACGGCGATTAGTACGACGGATTCCGTTGACACCTAAGTATAGGCGGCAAAGTTTGCTGTAGTACCAAAGCACAAACAGAACCAACGACGAGCGGGTTCGCGTGCTCTTCTCGGATGAGAGCTGATTCCGTAAATAGTGAGTGGACGTACCGTCATATGGTGAATGGTGGAAACACTGAAGGCAACGTGGAACATTGTAGAAAATTATCATTACGGGGGAGTGGGTTGCCCTAATGTAGCGCAAGCATACTGACCTCCAAATATTTTAACAGTGTACAGTCACGGGCAATATTATAGTGACACCGTATTCCATCCCTATGTACATGTACTCGGCACTACGAGTCGCGAGGTAGAATGTCATAGGTTTGAGAGTAGTAGGGAACCTAGAATATCTGAAAATGGAAATGAGAGCCTCAGCGTAGATATACTGGAGGTCAGTGAAGTGAAATGGAAAGAAGGCAAGGTTTTCTAGTCAGATGAGTATAGGGTAATATCAACAGCAGTAGAAAATGCTCTAACGGAAGTAGAATTCGTTATGAATAGGGAGGTAGGGCCCGAAGTAAGTTATTGTGGACAGTTCAGTGATAATATTGCTCTCATCAGAATTGAGAGAAACAAACACAATTTCGGAAGCTAAAGATGAAAAGATAGAGAAAGTACATGAGGATATTGAATAGATAATTCACCACGTGGAAATGAAAATCTTATCGTCATGGGAGACTAGAATGCGGCTGTAGAAGAAAGGGGGTATGGGTGCATATGGCCTCGGTAACAAGAATGACAGAGAAGAACGACTAATTGAGTTCCGCAGTCAGTTTCAGATAGTCGAATAGTCTGTTAAAGAATCACGAAGGGGAATACCTGGAAAAGCCTAGAGGTAAGGGAAGATTTTAATTAGATTACATCATGGTCAAGCAGAGATTCACAAACCAGATATTAGAATATGAGGCCTACCCAGAATCAGATATAGACTCAAATCACAATGTAGTAATGATGAGTAGGTTAAAGTTTAAGAGACTAGTCAGGAGGAAACAATGAGCAAAGAAATGAGACACGGAAATGCTAAGGAATGAAGAGATACTCTGAGGACGTAGATACTGAAATGATGAATAACTCAGTAGACGGTTCAGTAGAAAAGGAACGCACATCTCTGAATTAGCCAGTCACCGAAGCTAGAGAAAAAGTATAGGTACAAGGAAAGTAACTGCGAAGACACCATAGGTAACAGAGAAATACTTCAGCTATTCGACGAAAGAAGGAAGTTCAAAAATGTTCGGGGAAAGTCTGGAATGCAGAAGTACAAGACGCTTACGAATCAAATAAACATCAAGAGCAGGGAAGCTAAGGCGAAGTGGCTACACGAAAACGTGAAGAAATCGAAAAAGAAATGATTGTCGGAGGATTGTCTCAGCAACCTTCGATGAAATCAAAGGCAGGGAGGCTAAAATTGAAGGTGCGATAGGAATTCAACTGTTAAGAGCAGATTAGAAACAGGATAGGTGGAAAGAGTATATTGACCGCCTCTATGTGGGGGAAGACTTGTCTGATGGTGCGAGAGAAGAAAAAATAATAGTCGATATAAAAGAGATAGGGGATCCAGTACCACAATTAGAATTTAAAAGAGCTTTTGAAGAATTATGCTCAAATAAAGCAGAAGTAACAGACAACATTCCAACAGAATTTCTAAAATCACTTGCGGAAGTGATAGCTAAACGACTGTTCACGTTGCCGTGCAGAATGTATAAGTCTGGCGGTGTACCATCTGACTTTCGGAGAAACAGCATCCACACAACTCCGAAGTTTACAGGAGCTTACAAGAGATGGAAATGTCGTATAGTCAGCTTAGCAGCTGATGCTCCCAAGTTTCTCACAAGAACAGTATACAGCGGTATGGAAAAGAAAGTTGAAGATATGTCAGATGATACGCAGTTTGGCCTTAGGAAAAGTACAGGCACCAGAGTGGCAGTTGTTGATAATGAAGAAACGAGTAAAGAAAAGACTAAAGAAAAGTGAAGACACCTTCATAGAATTTTAGATCAGGGAAAAGCGTTCGACAATATAATATGGAGCAAGATGTTTGAAATGTTAAGAAAAATAGGGATAAGCTACGGAGAAAGATATGTAAGGTACAATATGTATAAGAGCCAAGAGGGAGTAATTAGAGAGCAAGACGAAGAATTAAGAGCTAGAAATAAAATTGGTGTATAGTCTTCTGCCCCTACTTTTCAATCTACACATCGAAGAAGCAATGACAAAAATAACGGAAAGGTTCAAGAGAGGAATTAAAATTCAACATGAAAGGTTATCAATGATAAGATTCCCTGATGACAATTCTTTCCTCTACAAATGTAAAGAAGAATCACAGGATCTGTTGAAATGAACAGTTTAATGAGTACGGTATATGGACTGAGAGTAAATCGAAGACAGACGTTATGAAAAACGGTATAAATGAGAACAACGAAAAACTTAAATCTAGGATTTGTGATGATTAAATAGAAGAAGTTAAGGTGTCTGCTACCTAGACAGCAAAATAACCTAGACGGACAGAGCAACGGGACATAAAAAGCACACTGTTACAGCCAAAATCGGCATTCCTGAACAAGTGAAGTCTACTGGTTTCGACCATAGGCCATAATTTGAGGAAAAATGTTCTGAGTATGTATGTTAGGAGCACAGCTTTGTATGTTGATTTAACATGGACTATGGGAAAACCGGAACAGATAGGAATCGAAGCATTTCAAATGTGGTGCCACAGAAGAATGCTGAAAATTACGTGGACCTAAAAGTTAAGGAATGAGGAGGTGCTCCGCAGAATAGTCTAGGAGAGGAATATGCGTAAAATACTGACAATAAGAGGGGACAGGATGGCAGGACGTCTGTTAAGATATCAGAGAGTAACTTCTATGGTACTAGGAGAAGCTGTAGAGGGTAGAAACAGTAGAGGAAGACAGAGGTTGGAACACATCTAGCAAATTACTTAAGTTGCGCGTCCTACTCGGATGAAAAGGTTGGCTCAAGAGAGGAATTCGTGGCGGCCTCATCAAAACAGTCAGGAGAATAGTGGAGAGGGGGAGAGAGAGAGAGAGAAAAAAAAAGCATGCAAGCTGGGAAGCTGTTGGAACGAGAAGATATTCGGCGAATGGACAAGCCTGATCGTCACACCGACTTAGCGGGCACGTGTGGATTGCTTTCCGGAGACGATTGCTGCACGTCCCCATGCATCGACGATCCTCCTGCACTTGTCAATTTCGCAGCTGGAAGAATCAACACCCTACTACGAGAACTCTTTGCAACTCTTTGATCAGCGTGGGAGCACACTGCAGACCATCCATTGCTGTCAGCGGTGATTGCACAATCTGTTAAGAATCACGTCCCACCTTTTGTAGTGTGCAGGGGACCATCATGAATCGCGGCGATCTCGGTGTAACTGTTGTCTTTATACAAAACTGTCATTTCCTTCTGTGTCATTGCGTATTTCTTCCAGTTACCTCCTGGCCGTATTACAGTAGTTCTTTCTATTAGTGGAACGAGTTTCACCGATCTGTGTTACTTGGCAGTGACCTATCACGCGAAAGCTACTTTCATCCTCAAGTTGGAATACCAGTGCATAACTGTCTTGGGTACTTCCTTTTCACACTTAAGTCAGCCGGCCGCTGTGGCTGAGCGGTTCTAGACGCTTCAGTCCGGAACCGCGCCGCTGCTACGGTCGCAGGTTCGAATCCTGCCTCGGGTATAGATGTGTGTGATGTCCTTAGGTTAGTTAGGTTTAAGTAGTTCTAAGTCTAGGGGACCGATGACCTCAGATGTTAAGTCCCATAGTGCTTAGAGGCATCTGAACCATTTGAAGTCATTAGCACTTTCATAGTCATAACGGAGTTCGTCACGTGCTTGCCGTTAGTCTTAAGAATCTAAATAAGACCAACAGAATTATTTGAATAACACAGGAAGTAAACGCTAGTGGCAAATTAAATGTGTGTGTGTGTGTGTGTGTGTGTGTGTGTGTGTGTGTGTGTGTGTGTGTGACTGTGACACTAACCAAAACATTTAAATTTCGAGTGTAAAACTCTTGCCGACTATACCATCTTGGAATTCTCGTGAACTTCATTCACATCTTCAGGTGCAGCCAGTATGTGACGCGTGCTCTCAAATTTTACAGAAGATATCCTGTAGGAAAGATATCGTGCATGTATGCACACAAAGAATAACCGAAATTGCCTTGGGCCTCTCTGGCTTCTGTATTGTTATGACTGCTCAGTTAACTACGTTTCCAGTCAATGCACTTTATGATTTTTTTAAGATTTAACGTTGTTAAACTTTTTCACTTATCCAGTACATAGGAAGTGTCTCATATTTGTCGCGCAACTGTTATAACTGACATTTAATTTTATGAAGTATACCTCTTGCATCTATTAAATCTGAATTATTTGTTAGAATTTCGTACGAATTATTGATATTCCATAGTGCTACAAACTCTCCAGGTTAATACGTTTAAAGCAGTGGTCGTTCGTCAGTATTTCCTACGTTTCGGAAGTTTTCCATTTCGGTATTTTTACTTTTTGTTCTCAATAGCAATTCATTACATACCGCTGTTGATAAGATATTAAATCCTCCGATAACAATTTTATTTAGTGTTTGAAATACTGCCAAGAGAAAAAATATGTGAATAAAACCTATGCTCAAACGTATGCTGCAATTTGTGGAGGCAAGTGTATAATACGGTGAAGTACCATCTTTTAATACTAATCTTTTAATACTAAAGTGATCTTTTAATGCTAAAGTGATCATCAGAAGATTATTGCACACTTAACATGTATCGAAAATCTTCCATGTGTACAACTGAACACTCTAGACGAAGGAATGTTCGTAAAGTATGTAAATAGATTCCAAAAATTTTCAAACTGGCTCTTCAAAAGAATGTAACTATAAATTAAATTGTGTCTGTTGATTCAGACACCATTACAATTATATATTTTTGCATGCAGATTACGGGAGACTATTTTGATATATATTTTCAGATCACTTGCTGATCGATTTCGTTGTTTCTCTGCTCATAGGAAGTATTTTTGTTTCAGTACTGACCTTTGGTGTAAGTATGTCATCCAATGAACGCCTAGGGCGTGGTGGTGCCACATTAGCGCGTTGTATTTGAAGGAAAGTAAGGGGGCAGTTGTAATTTGGCAATTAAAGAGAGTCAGGCCGCGCAGGATTAGCCGAGCGGTGTAAGGCACTGCAGTCATGGACTGTGCGACTGATCCCGGCGGAGGTTCGAGTCCTCTCTCGGGCATGGGTGTGTGTGTGTGTGTGTGTGTGTGTGTGTGTGTGTGTGTGTGTGTGTGTGTGTGTGTGTGTTTGTCCTTAGGATAATTTAGGTTAAGTAATGTGTAAGCTTAGGGACTGATGACCTTAGAAGTTAAGTCCCATAAGATTTCACACAGATTTGAACATTTGAACATAATTATAAAGAGTCAGTTGTATGGAGGAAGTTCTGTAGAGATGGTCAGATCTCTATAGTCACCGTACGCGTAGTCATAAGTGGGCTTACCATGTAGACCAGTGCATGCTATAATCAGTTACTTGATGCAGAGCAGTTCTGCGCGTGAACAGCATGTTATTGTGAGCTGTCGCGGCCGGCAGGGGTGGCCGAGCGGTTCTAGGCGCTACAGTCTGGAACTGCGCGACCGCTACGGTAGCAGGTTCGAATCCCGCCACGGGCATGAATGTGTGTGATGTCCTTAGGTTAGTTAGATTTAAGTAGTTCTAAGTTCCAGGGGACCGATGACCTCAGAAGTTAAGTCCCATAGTGCTGAGAGCCATTTGAACTATTTTTTTTTAGCTGACGCGAGCTGGCAGTTCTGAGCCGGAAGAGGCCGGTTTGGAGTAGTTGTATCAGACGAATTGTGGACTGATAATGCACGTGCTATTCGCTTGAAGAGAAGGAATGCGGGATGTTCGTATTTAATACCTGCAGTTGGAATCTGGTTTCCTAGGACAGAGCGGATCAGTTTTTGGAAAGGGGCCAAGGTCACTTACTGTTAGTTACACAAGAACACACACAACTTTATTCCTCAAACCAACGCACATTTTTCTCTTTAAAACAACAAAGATCAATTCACGGCTGAGGGCCCAAATAACTCCTCCAGAATAAGTTTAAATGATCGCTTTTAAGACATCAGGATTTAGAGTAACAGCTGAAGGCCTTACTTAAGTAAAATTGCAATATCTTTTCGGCTAAAGGCCGAAATAATATTTCAGATCAGCTAAGGAAATTCTTTAAAAGTAAAGCATTTACAAATTCCGGCTAAAGGCCATATTTAGGAAAATTCAAGTTAATTCTTCGGCTGAGGGCCCAATTTAAAAAAATTTCTGTAGGTAATAAAAGAGAGATCTTAAAGATAAGCCTGTACACAGTACAACATAAAGACATCTTAAGAAAACTTGATGTGTCTTGTCGGCTGAAGGCCCAAGCAATTACTCAAGAACAATTAAAGACAACCTTAAGATAAACATCTACAGAACACAGCTGAAGGCCGTTACATGTATTCAGGATAGTTAAAGAAAAAGGTTACAGGCAAGGATTTACATGTTAAAACCACCGATTCTGAAACAAACACGGCTGAAGGCCTAAATGTAGATCAATAGGAATTTTAAATGAAACACAGCTGAAGGCCTAATCTTAAAATAATTGTCATGAAGTTCGGCTGAAGGCCATATACTAAACATAAACAGACATAAATACATTGCTGAAGGTCTGGCACGGTATCTGCGACCAAATAAAATGACAATTACAAACAACAAACAGTGGTACTCAGAAGTGTTCCAAGGGTCGGCCTGGGGGGGAAGCTCTAACCACAGTTTAGGTGAGACCGGCAGCCAAGCGTAACACTGAACAATCGGGTGGCAACACGACCTAGGGACGGCTGAGGAACCAACCAACAGCCTAATCAATTCCCTTCCCCCCGACACACTCGCTGCTCTATTTCAACCGATCGACTGACTACTCTAGTACGCAGACGCAGACTGCTCAGTGGAAATCACAGAAGCTACACTCTGTTCCACGTAAAGACACTTGCACAAGAACCCGAACAATTGTAAAAGCAATCACTATGGAACAACAATGAAGAATCAATTCGATACACAGAGAGTTTCCACAAGCGGTCGGCGGCCAAATACATGTAGTCCGAAGAGACGACCGACCGAACGACCAACCCAGGTCGTTCCCACTCAAGTTACGTGTGTCGGCAACGGTCGAACGGGTCTTGGCTGTCCAAAGGTTACTGCAGCTCCAACCCGACTCAACCCGATGTCCGTTCGGAATTTGGAGACACGGCAACCCGGGCATACTGGCTCGGACCCATCCATGCAGAGGTAACTCTCGCCCATTGGCCACGACATATCTGCACAAGGACGGAACCGATCCACGTCCAGCACGTTGACCAAGTGACGAGGCCCACAAATGGTCAAAAGACCAAATACACGTCATCCGATGAGACGACCAACCGAACAACCGTCCAAAGGTCGTCCCTCTCCAATCTCCTTCCGTTGGACATTTCATGTGTGTTGTTAGCGGCCGGCGAACACTGGCTGTCCGCACCTCACTGACACCCCGTCCCCGACTTCACTGCTGCTGCGTCCGGACTCTCCTCCGTACTCGACATCTGCTCCATCCCCGACTGCTGCTACGTGCCCGACTGACTTCCTGACACACGACGAACCGGAAATACTATCGGTCGCTCTAGAGATAGTACAACAGACACTTATCGATAAGCTCTGCTGCTGCCACTCACGGGCAGGTAAGGCTGGAAGTTAGTGACGCCGGTAAATGGAATAAGAAAACGAGGCGGCAGTACGGTAAGAGAAGATGACAAACAATAAACAGAACGAACACGAGCCGAGCACGGCTCAGCAATATTAGTTTTGAGAGACAAAGCTACGTTTTTTGTGTTCCGTGCCTTAATGCGTAAAAACAGAATCCGTACAGGGTGTCTTCGTCGCCCGTCCGTCTACCTGCCTGTCGGTCCGACTGTTAAGAACCCATTTTCTCAGAAACGGGTGGAAGTATTCAGCTCAAATCTATTCCTCATATTAAGGTCCATGGTCCTTTAGAGGTGTAAATATTTTAGGCTTCTAAGTAAACGCAATCAAAAGGTATGGCCATTTATGTCACATATTTTGGCAATCCAAAACTCGCTCATCAAAACGTATAGGGAGCTTCAAATGGTTCAAATGGCTTTGAGCGCTATGGGACTTAACTTCTGAGGTCGTCAGTCCCCTAGAACTTAGAACTAGTTAAACCTAACTAAGGACATCGCACACACCCTTGCCCGAGGCAGGATTCGAAACTGCGAACGTAGCGGTCGGGCGGCGCCAGACTGTAGCGCCTAGAACCACTCGGCCACTGCGGCCGGCTAGGGAGCTTCAGGGTGAACTATAATCATAACATTTGACAAGAAGCAAGTCTTGACAGTACAAGAAAAGAAAGAAATTCGAAAATTCTTAATTTTTAATTGTATCACACGAAAAAATGGTCTTTTTTATCCGTCTGTCCCTCTCACCGTTTTCTTTTTGTGGAACGGATCGGCCCGAGCTCTTTTTTTATTGTTTTAGATGGTATAGCGTTGGCAGCCCATGCACGAGTAATTGTAACTGTGATTTAACTTCTTATTCTCATGTCTAAGAATGGGGACTGGCTGTTAGTAGCCTACAGAGGTTAGTTATTAATCGAGCCAAACCACTGACAGCCACATCACTAATAGATTACACTTTTGCGCAAAACATGAAAGGCTCTGTGCACTATGCGATTTAACTTCTGAGGTCATTAGTCGCCTAGAACTTAGAACTAATTAAACCTAACTAACCTAAGGACATCACACACATCCATGCCCGAGGCAGGATTCGAACCTGCGACCGTAGCGGTCACGCGGTTCCAGACTGAAGCGCCTTTAACCGCACGGCCACATCGGCCGGCTGCAAAACATGAACTCGTATTTGACGAACCGTGCTTGGATTTACTTATATGATCATCATCGGTATAGATATCTTCTCTTAACAGGCTCCAAATACAAAGTAATGTTAATTTTCATTTTGGTCACATATCGCTTGAGAAATTCGCTCCTAAGAATGACTGAACTGTAGCAACAGAAAGGGATTTCGCTGCCATGGTAATTAAAAAGTTCTTGTGATTTGTTGCTGTATTATTACCAGACGAATGTACAGTAAATAAATCCGTTGAATTAGTTTTCTGAACTAGTCTTTTCATTTATTAATTCCAACAAATACTGTTAAGTTCCACATCACCCCACTCATTTTTATAAATCAATATGAAGCTCCCAACATCATGTACTGATTTCATCTTATAGTTCTCAGTTGTAAAGTCCTGTTCATGTAATGCATAGTCAGTGCACATAACGACTGTTGTACAGATGAATGACGTACTTAAGGATTGATGCACGATGTCATGCAGCAGTTTCCTTAGCTACCTGAGTATATATGCTAGAAATAAGAGTTAGAATTAATTCCTCAGTTGCCTTGTGACACACCTTCCCTTTTGTCCATTGTGAAGGGACTGAAAATTTTAATACAGTACGTCCCTGCTACAAGACCTCGTCAACGGAACGCTATGTAGGCGTAGCAGTAGGTTTTCTGGTGTTTTGGAGAGGGGAAGCACGTATAATGTGATATTGTATTTGTGTGTGTGTGTGTGTGTGTGTGTGTGTGTGTGTGTGTATGAGTATGCTGTTCGTACGAGAGCATTAGGAAGGGCGGCAGGTGAGCGGGAGACTGGAGTACGTAGCATTGTGTAGTCCTTAGAGAGAGCAAGGGCACAGTGGTGTTCACAAGCAAGAAGCGACTGCCGCGTCTCTGAGTCCTCTGTACACCCACGGGAATGCACTGCATGTACCGTGCTGTCTGTTGCCACAGAGGCGCAAGACTCGCACCAGCGAGCTGCCTGTTGCCAACCACTGGATTCCACAAAGACTGTAGCCACGAGGGTTTATGCTACGGGTTGAATGCTAAATACAGGACTAAAGACACAGTCAGTCCCACACTTCGTGACGAATCACCGTAGATGAAACATCCGTCTTTTCCCTAGCGTTAATCCGTTCGTAAAGTATCCACTGTTTTCATGATTTGGCAAAGTTATTATATGCTAACCTTTTATTCGTACGCTATTCCTGTAGCCACAATTGTAAACTAACCTAAGGGAGATCGTTAAAATTATCCGTCAGTGAATCGCATAAAGTTAAGCTGTGTTTCGTCGCATTTGAAATATATGTGTGCCTTGTTTTCTGAGTAAGGCAGGACCACCTTGTATTTGCCAAAAAGACCTTGTAATACCAGTCAAAACCACAGACATGAAGTGTACCACATCAGAGGTCGTTAGTCCGCAACGGGCTGTGTGTGGCTCATCTCGCTGAATCACAAGCTATGGCGTTAAGGTTTCAGATGTTTCCGATCAGGTCCACACGCAGTTGGAACCACAATATGATATGTTTTATTCCTTTAGTATTGGAAATACGAGAAACAATACTGAAGATACATTTTGAAATCAGTATTGGAGAGTGATTAATGTCCATTTACATGATTTGTTGATGCAGGTGCATCTTGCGACAATGTTGATTGAAAAACTAGTCTTGACATTTGGAAACTATTAGGGATGAAATGCAGGTATTGAAATTCCGTAACCATTAAACCTGGACTACGGAGCAATGGAAGTAAGGCGTTTGGTAGAATGTGTCCTGTAAGACACTGTTTCCAACTCCTGTGCAAGTTTAAGTCCAAAGAGTGAAAAATGACCAGGATTCAATAACGTTTTCGGCAGACATATCGTTGTCTTCCATGCGCTGCACGGCCACTCCGCAAGGTCGCATTACCGAATAGGGTTATGTGACCTGTTTGGCTTGTGGGGACCAACGGTGATGGGTGTTCGAAGTCGACAGGCCCCCACTTCCCGCAGATCGCGAGGTCCAGAATTTGTTGTGTGGGCAGAAGGATCAATTGTTGCATCTCCCATGATGAGCAGAGTTCAGAGATCTCAATATGATTCAACTTTTGTCGTTTACATGGAGGGAAGGTAGCTTGATCGCTATCCACCTCCATCATCACTACCCGAACCTTCCCTATTTCGCAAGGAGCATGATACTACAGTACCTCGAAAACCAAAATTATTTTCAATGTGAACGGTTTTCATATGCTATGTTTAGCATGGTAATACCCGGCAGGTTAGCCGAGAGCGGTAATGCGCTGCTTGCTGGTCTCGGGTAGGCACGCCGGCCCCGGATCGAATCCGCCTGGCAGATTAACGACGTGGGCCAGTGTGTTGGCCAGCCTGGATGTGGTTTTTAGGTGGTTTTCCACATCCCGCTAGGTGAATACCGGGCTGGTCCCCACATCCCACCTCAGTTATAGGACACGCAGACATCTGTAACACTTCCGCACTATTTCATGGTTTACACTAGAAGCAGACAGCTGAGGTACACTGATTCCGTCCTGGAAAGGGGGAGGGTGGGTGGGGGTATGGAGTGGCGGCAGGAAGGGCATCCGGCCGCCCCTTTACATTAACCCTGCCAAATCCGTTGTAACCACGTCGATCCTGTGAGCATTGCGGGACAAAGGCGCAAGTGAAAGAAAGAAAGAAAGAAAGAAAGTTTAGCATGGTAATGTATTAGCGCAATGGTGTTTCCTTATACTGTAATGTTCTCATCGACAGTATGGAACCCATTACTATGGGTGCTGGCAAATTGTAGGGCAAACCTTATTAACAATTTGTGAATTGTGTAGGTTGTCACTTATACAGTAGCCGAGCAGCAACAGGCTCCAGCAAGTGGAAAGTTGCCTTTTAAAATATGTATTAAAATCCGAGCACTTAAATAAAAATTCAAAAATTCATTAAATCCAAAAATCAAATTTTTAACTCCACAATTACTGTTTCTGTACACAACACATAGCTTGAATTAATCTTACAATCTGATCAAGTCAGCTGGGTTCTCCGCCACAGTACAACCAATGCAAGTGGACGCATAGGTTGTGTACAACGCAACGGTCTCAAGGGGCAGCAGGCACCAAGCCGACACAAGTAATATAAACGATATCTCAACGAACTCATCTGAAAGGGACCTGTCCATAGAAGCATTAAAAAGAAGTTCCCTTTGCTCACAGGGTTGGAATTTCCCCTTCGACACCCGTACATCCAAACCTTTGTGACTGAGTTACGCCCCTAAGCCAGATACCAATGTATTAACCAGTATCTAAAACCTAAGCTATGCTAACTGTAACAACATTCAGCAGTTGACACAATCTGAAGGAAAATGGTCAGCGTTACATTTCAGCTTCTAGGCACAGTTCTCAATAGCCACTTGGAGCACAGTGACAAAAAGATTGACAAAGTAACCAGTAAAAGACCAGGTAAATCACTCAGGTTTACTGCGAATAATGATACGGGCTTGGTGCGAGTTCATTTACACACACATATCAGGCCAGCAACGTGACCACAGGAGCCACAACAACAGCTCGATCTACACCCAAACAACTAGAGTAATACAAGAACATACACAGATGAAGCCCACTGTCTGTAATCCCTTACACAAAATACTGACGCATTTCATTCATGACAACCTGGAGCTAAACACAAATTTACCTGAAGTGGCTGCGCATCTATTGCAATACACAGATCGTCTAAGGAGGATAGCCAAGATATGACAAACAGAAATAAAGCACACCAACAACCTTGATCCGTGGTAGAAGTTGCTGTTTTGAAGAGCGCGCCGCAGCGCGTAGTGCGAAGCAGTCGCCCTCCATTTCTGGCGGTGGCGCCGCTGTGGCAATCATAGCTTGGGTGTCTCCCTCTGGTGTGAAAGGGGAAAGGTAGCCTGTTCATGTGCAGCTAAGGGGGCTATGAGATCGCTAGGCGGCGAGTCTGGTCAGTTGGTCAGCCGGGTCAGTGTGGGGCAGCCAGTGTCTGTCTGTCGTCCGGAGTGCTAGTATGCGTTAGGCCGCCAGTCTGTTCGAGTTTGTTCAGGCAATGGTCGTTAGTGGTTGGATCGATCGGTTGGTCTGTCGCGCGCCTGGACACAAGATGACTTGTCCGCCTTGAGCGTCGGCGCATGTGAGGTCGCCACGTCAGTTCAGTGGGTCGCGCCGTATAGCGAGGGGTAGTGGTTTCGCGGCCGACACGAGAGCAAAGAAGTCAACCGCCGACATCGGTCTGGCCGGTGCGAGCTGCGACGCCATGAGACGGGAGATCGGCGCGCCTCCCTGCGTCCGTTGAAGCGGCTGGCAGCGGACGGTTCGGGTGAGCGTTTTGGGGGTGCTACGCCAGGTCTTCGCCAGACATCGCAGTTTATTAGGAAGTTAAGTGATTTGTGACATGTTGTTTCATTTACTTGTTAAATTCTATTTGTTTTCTTGGTCAGTCTCTCGTCCCCAGCTTGCTCGTCTGTCTCTCATCCGCATTTGTTAGGCAGTTAGTGTCTGCCTGTCGGTCTGCCGTACGTTAATAGCTGCCTCTGTCATGTTTGTCGGATTCGGTGTTAACGAATTTACTGCTTGAAGTGTAACGGCCGAATTCCTGAAATATGATTTTATCTTTCCTATCATCTTGAGAGGCGGTATATGTGTAATGTAGAGCATGTTTGTATATTTTATGTAAGACTGCATTTCACGGGTTTTTATTTAAATGGTAATTTTAGTATATAAAGTTGCCACACTTCCACCGTAAGAGTTTTTTTTATAAAATCAAGTTACACCTTCGGTAGCAAGTAAATTTTTTTAATGTTAGTGTTTTGTACCAGTTCCATCCCTCCTACGGGATGCATAGTTTATGTGCTTGTGTGAGTTGTTAAAAATTTTAGTTTAAACTAATCTGGTGTGTTGCAGATTTGCACCACTGTAGTCTTTCAGAGGAGGTTGTGAGCGGTCGTGACTACGGCCGTGTTAAAAGGCAGCTGCAAGGTCCTCAGCCCGAAAGCACATACTGTCAATATTTGTTCTTTCTGCCTCTGAATAAAATTGTAACTTGATATTTTGAGGGTGCTTTCTGATTATAAAATTTCAGAATGAGATTTTCACTCTGCAGAGGAGTGTGCGCTGATATGAAACTTCCTGGCACATTAAAACTGTGTGCTCGACCGAGACTCGAACTCGGGACCTTTGCCTTTCGCGGGCAAGTGCTCTACCATCTGAGCTACCGAAGCACGACTCACGCCCGGTACTCACAGCTTTACTTCCGCCAGTATCTCGTCTCCTACCTTCCAAACTTTACAGAAGCAATCTGTAAAGTTTGGAAGGTAGGACACGAGATACTGGCGGAAGTAAAGCTGTGAGTACTGGACGTGAGTCGTGCTTCGGTAGCTCAGATGGTAGAGCACTTGCCCGCGAAAGGCAAAGGTCCCGAGTTCGAGTCTCGGTTGGACACACAGTTTTAATCTGCCAGGAAGTTTCATATCAGCGCACACTCCGCTGCAGAGTGTGAATCTCATTCTGGAAACATCCCCCAGGCTGTGGCTAAGCCATGTCTCCGCAGTATCCTTTCTTTCAGGAGTGCTAGTTCTGCAAAGTTCGCAGGAGAGCTTCTGTAAAGTTTGGAAGGTAGGAGACGATATACTGGCGGAAGTAAAGCTGTGAGTACCGGGGGTGAGTCGTGCTTCGGTAGCTGAGATGGTAGAGCACTTGCCCGCGAAAAGCAAAGGTCCCGAGTTCGGGTCTCGGTCGGGCACACAGTTTTAATCTGCCAGGAAGTTTCAATTTTAAATTTGTTAAAAAAAAAAAAGGGTTTGTAGGAATAAAATTTCCATTTGTTGAAAGAAATTTATTTTGTTTTCATCAGTTCCCCACTGGCAACTACTTCCACGCTCACATAGGGTGATTATATGTGTTAATGGTCTTGATGAATCGCTAGTAAATAAAGTAAATTCTTATGAAAAGGTTTTGAAAGTAAATTCACGGTTGAAACCTCACTCATACCATTTACAGAGCTCTTTGAGCTGTGCACCTCAGTTGTGCAGTATCGGAGCTTTAAACCATCAGCATCGGTACCTTCATTGGCCAAACCATCAACGGAGAGATGCCATCCGCCAGCCAACTCATTAAATTATCCTTCGAACAGCCATACATCATGCCGTACCAGTCGCTGCAGCTGGTCGCACTAGTGTGTGACAGCTGTTGTGTATGTATGTATGTATGTATGCAATTATTAAACCGGGAACCTAGAAACGACGGAGAGGGTTCGTCCCGCAGAATCCCTCAGTGGTTCACAACCTCACAAGAGGCTACAGCAGTTCACCCACCCCACCGCCGCTCACACTGAACCCAGGGTTATTGTGCGGTTCGGCCTCCAGTGGACTCCCCCTCCCCCCCCTCCCCACCCCCTCCTTTGGAAACGTCTCATATGAGACGAGTGTAACCCCAAATGCCTGCGTGGTAGAGCAATTATGTTGTACACGCACGTGGAAACGGTGTTTGCGCAGCAATCGCCGACAAAGTGTAACTGTGGTGGAATAAATGGAACCAGCCCGCATTCGGAGAGGTAAACGGAAACCGCCTTAAAATCTCATAGGCCGGCCGGCACACTGGACCTCGACACTAATCCGCTGGGCGGATTTTGGGATAGCTTGCTCCAACGTATTCAGTGCCTGTCCATCTCTCCTTCCACCACAGCACCAATGGCGGCCTCGTCGGCGCAGCCCGCACACTGCGAAGATGTGACCGTCCCAGACACAATCAAACCCGTGCCAGCTTACCGCACAATGTCACTCATCAGTGTGACTCACTCGATTGCTGCCCCATAGGATTTGAAAAATAGTATACAAGAGTGAGAGAGGCGCATTCCGTTAATCTCACACAAAACAGTGGATAGTAACCATGTGAAGAAATTTAAGTTTTGGAACATCCAGTCTGCCCATTCTAACAGAGAAAATAGGCATTATTTGTTGAAGGGAGCTATAATTTATATTATGGGATTGGCAGCACCGTGGCTACTGAAGGAAGAGAACTTGTAGATGCCATGATATAGTACGGTTCATGGTGCCAGAGATCACGGATTTAGGGGAGTTGCTGTTTTAAGAAAAATAGGGAGGGTGGAGTTTAACCACCTACTTATAGATATTGTAAATGATGTCTTCATTGTGTGCGCTATTAGAATACAAATAAATAACATCTAAAAGTCACCAAGTGATAGCAGCAGACATACACTGAAGAGCCAAAGAACCTGGTTCACCTTCCTAATATAGCATATGGCTCCCACTAGTACGCAGAAGTTCCGCAACTGGACGTGGCATCGACTAGACTAATGTCCGAAGTACTGCTGGAGCGAACTGACACCATGAATCCTGTAGGACTGTCAGTAAATCCGTAAGAGTACGAGAAGGTGAAGACATCTTCTGAACAGCGAGTTGCAAGACATTCAACATATACTCAATAATGTTCATGTCTGGGGATTTTGATGGTTAGCGAAAATATTTAAACTCAGCAGAGTGTTCCTGGAGCCGCCCTGTAGCTATTGTGGACGTATGTGGTGCCCTTGTCCTGCTCAAATTGCCCAGGTCCGTCAGAATGCACAATGTACGTGAATGGATGCCGGTAACCAGACAAGATCCTTACGTCTGTGTCAGATGTTAGAGTAGTATCTAGGCGTATCAGGGGTCCCATATAACCCCAACTTCACATCCCCCATACCATTACAGAGCCTTCACCAACTTCAACAGCCCCCTGCTGACATGCAGGATCCATGGATTCATGAGGTTGTTCCATACCCGCACACGTCCATCCGCACGATACAATTTGAAACATGATTCGTCCGACCAGGCAACATGTTTCCAGTCATCAACAGTCAAAAGTCAGTGTTGATGGGCCCAAATAGGGCGTAAAGCTTGGTATCGTGAAGTCATCGATGATGTTTGTTTGAATGGTTCGCACGCTGACACTTATTGATGGCCCAGCATTCAAATTGTAAGTAGGCTGTTTAGGTTTTTACGTTGGTAACGCCACGTAGCGCTCTGTATGAAAATCACTGACTGTGCTGTGTGCAGTCTGTGTCTGGTTAGCATTGTTGGAATATTCGCCATTGTAGTGTTGGGCAGTTGGATGTGAACTGCGCGTAGCATTGCGAAGTTGGAGGTGAGCCGCCAGCAGTGGTGGATGTGGGGAGAGAGATGGCGGAGTTTTGAGAGTGGATGATCTGGACGTGAGTCCATCAGAAAGAGTAAATTTGTAAGACTGGATGTCATCAACTGATGTATATATTATGACTTTTGAACACTATTAAGGTAAATACATTGTTTGTTCTCTATCAAAGTCTTTCATTTGCTGACTATGCCTATCAGTAGTTAGTGCCTTCAGTAGTTAGAATCTTTTATTTAGCTGGCAGTAGTGGCGCTCGCTCTATTGCAGTAGTTCGAGTAACGAAGAAATGGTGATTGTGCACCCGCACAGGACTACAGTGGGTCTACTCTGTGATGACCTACCTACCAATATTCTTCAAAACTTCGACTGACTCTGCTGTGGGTTTGCTCTGTTGTGGCCTATTACGTGTCTGCATGTCAAGAGTCAGCAGTGTCTTCACGTTGCAAGGACAATACTACTACTTCAAGACTGCATGGAAATCCACTACTTCCGTGTGTATTTTCTTTTACTGCTCAGACTTTGAGAAGAAAAAAACACTGCAATTTTACTGTGATGAATGATCGGGACTGTCTTTATGGATTGTGAGAAAATTTTTGCTTTTGACCAACATTGTATCAACAAGTGTGTACATTTGCTTTCTTCGTTATTGTAATTATGGAAAATTTCTTCAAACCTGTATTGGCCACTACCCAAAACAATTTGTAAAATTTTTTGTGGGGAGCATGGGGGTTATGTAAGTAGGCTGTTTAGGTTTGTATGTTGGTAACGTCACCTAGCGCTCTGTATGAAAATCACTGGCTGTGCTGTGTGCAGTCTGTGGCTAGATGCCATTGTTCGAATATTCGTCGTTGTAGTGTTGGGCGCCGGCCGCGGTGGTCTCGCGGTTCTAGGCGCTCAGTCCGGAACCGCGTGACTCCTACGGTCGCAGGTTCGATGTGGTGGATGTGGGGAGAGAAATGGCAGAATTTATAGAGCGGACGATCTGGACATGTGTCCATCAGAAAGAGTAAATTTGTAATATTGGACATCATGAACTGATATATATATCCACCATTGCTGACTTATATGATGAATTAGGAACATTATTAAGATAAATACATTGTTTGTTCTCTATCAAAATCTTTCATTTGCTGACTATGCCTAACGGTAGTTAGTGCCTTCAGTGGTTAGAATCTTTTATTTAGCTGGCAGTAGTGGCGCTCGCTGTATTGCAGTAGTTCGAGTAACGAAGATTTTTGTGAGGTAAGTGATTCATGAAAGGTATAGGTATTGTTAGCAGGGCCATTCCTTTGTAGGGATTTTTGAAAATCAGATTGCGTTGCGCTAAAAACATTGTGTGCCTGTTTAGTGTTGATTAGAATAAATACAGAGCGAAATATCTGAGTACGTTCAGTTTTGCTCAGCTGTTTGAAAATCAAATAACGTAAGAGGCTTTCCAGCACAGTAATTCATTAATTTTCCTAAGGGGACATTTCAAAATCTGCAGCAATTTGCGGAAGGGTTCCACTCCAGTAAAGTTAAATGATTCTCTTTAGTCGCCGTTGGTCACTTACTTGCTGGTTCTTTTCCGGAGAGCTGAGGTTTTATCGGAATCGTGATATTCACGGTACAGTCGTGAAATGGTCGCATGGAGAAATCCCCACTTCATCGCTACCTCGGAGATGCTGTTTCCCATCGCTAGTGCACCGACTGTAACAGCACGTTCAAACTGACTTAAATCTTGATAACCTGCCGTTGTAGCAGCAGTAACCGATGTAACAACGGCGAAAGACACTTGTGGTTTTATATAGGCGTTGCTGATCGCAGCGCCGTATTCTGCCTGGTTTCATAACTTGACTACGCACGGTTTTTTGGTGCTTCAGAGTCCCTTCCGTCACCTGTTGGATGAGTTACTTTCCCGAAAATTAGGAATTCATCATAGGAGACTATAGTGACCACAGCATGGGCAAGCCATAGATCGAGCCAGGTGGGCAAGCTTGTGTTCGATTTAGTACACGGAAATAACTTGGTAATCCGGAATCATAGGTCTGCCACTAGAATATCAACTCCTGGCGAACCCAGTAGGACACGGATGTCGTTCAAGCGTCTCCTTAGCTGACTTCTCCTGACGTATGAGGATTCTACAGGACACTGAAGGTTCGGGCCATTTCACGATATATGTCCACTTTGCAATGGTCGGATTACTGTCAGAACAGTAATATTTACTGTATGAAAGCGTAGTGTCTGTTCATTCGGACATGTCCGAAAGAACAGGCACCAAGGGAATTAGTTAGATGCGGGAAGAAAGGAAAAGAAAGAAAAGGAACTATTGATATTAGTTGTTCAGGGACTTTATTCGGAATCGGCGGCCACGAGCGAAAATTTGTTACAAACTAGGATCTCCTGCTGACTAGGCAGTAGGGTTAACCAATGCGCCACCTGAACACAGTGTCAATCGCAATCGGGCGGACTGTTGCGGCACGCTCCTCGGGCGATCCACACTTCAACCTAGCGTCACCTGACCGCAGTCGCTGTCCATGCCTTCCATGCCAGCTACTTCGATATTCCAGCAGGAGGTCAGACGTAATTGTGCACCGGTACTGAAGAAGGTAGAATCGTGGCCCATAGAGGCAAATTAATTATATCAATGCGTAGTGTCTGTTCTTTTAGACATATCCGAAAGAACAGACACCACGAATTCGTATAATTAATTTGCCTCGATGGGCAATCCCGGTCAGGCATGCATCTTCGTTCGTCGCCTGTTTTTTTTCCGTTGTTGATCGTTGTATTTGGTCGTTGCGGACGTCACATAACATCCGTTCCAGTTCGTTTGTTGATCCTTCCGCTCAGATTTTTTTATTTTTTATTACAGAAGTCAACCGGCTCTCTGACCGAATACGCTGAGCTACCGTGTCGGCGACCCTCCTATCCCACGTAACGTCCCTGTACGGATGACGTCAATAATCCTTTCCCTCGGCGCTGCAGTCATGGACTGTGAGGCTGGTCCCGGAGGAGGTTCGAGTCCTCCCTCGGGCATGGGTGTGTGTGTTTGTCCTTAGGATAATTTAGTTTAAGTAGTGTGTAAGCTTAGGGACTGATGACCTTAGCAGTTAGGTCCCATAAGATTTCATACATTTGAACATTTGAATCCTTTCCCTCCTTCCCACTTCCAACTTCAGTTTATATCTGTACTTATGTTCAGGATATGGAAAAGGCAACGCGGAATAATTCTCGTCATACATTTAATCCGGAGAGGTAGAGGAGGACTGTAAAGAATTGACAAGTTTAATTGAAAAGGCAAACGGCCACATCGACGCTGCCCATACCACACTCCAGGCGAACGGCCTTGAAGATAGTGCCACGGTGGGACGAGGAATGCCAAGCAGCGATTTCAGAAAGAGGAGAAGCGCTACAGTCTGAGCATACCAGAAACTTACTATGGCGGAAAATGTTATTCGGCTTAAAGCATGTCAGGCACGGGTAAAAAGAAAGCTCAATGAAAAGAAGAGGTGTAAGTGGACAGAACATCGTTCGACCATCATACCGCAGTAGTGACAGTATGGCAGCAAGTTCGATGGTTCCCTAGTGCTTTGGATTCACGGCGCTCCACAGTGCTAAACTGCACAATGATTGAGGAAGTGTTGTCTGGGCTAACCCCAACAACAGTAGGAAGTGTGACTGAAACTGACCAAGTCGAAAATGATTAACATCTTAAACAGAGTCTAACTTTAACTGAGATAGAGTCCCATAGTACTCGGAGCCATTTGAACCGTTTGATCTGAGCTAGAGTCGTCCAAACGTATGGCTCCGGGCCGCATAACATTTGCTAATGCATGATCATGTTCTTGCCGTCAAAGGGAACACGAATGATGTTATGCGCTCTTTCACTGTAACTGAGCTAGAAATGGCTATAAATTCTTTCAAACTTCTGGCCCCGGACTGCATAATATTTGCTATCCCATGATCATGTTCTTGCCTTCACGGGGCAAATAGATGATAGGTATTAGTGTCTGAATATGGAAGGATAGAACTAAGATTGCGCATATAAATACATTAAAAATCGTGCACATTTTAAAGTAAAGGAAAGGAAAGGATGATACATATACTTCGTTATCGTTGTTATCCTATATGATAAAATACTAAATAAAGAATTCCTCAACAGTATTGCAATGGAACTCGGCTTGGATCGAAAAACGACAAATATTATGAAAGACAAATTGACAAACACATCATCTGAAGTCAGGTTCTGTGGAGAATTCTCCGAAAGCTTTGAACTAAAAACAGCAGTCAGACAGGGAGACGGGTTGTTGCCCATACATTTTAACTCAGTCCTAGAGAAAGTGATTAGAGGCATAAAATTAGGAAACCGAAATAATAACATCTGTGTAGATTGCTTGGCATTCGCGGATGACACTGCCCTGAACTCAAGCACAAGGGAGAATACGAAAATCCAAATAGAAAATCTATGTGATCAAGCAAGAAAAGCACGTTCACAAATTTCTTCCTCAAAGGCACAGTTTATAACAAATGTAAAAAATTGGCCAAAGAAACTACTTGCAAAGCAAAACAGAATCAAGAAAGCCAATTCTTTCCAATCTGTAGATGAGTGTCTAACCACAAACAATGATGAGAAAGAAAGCCAAGAAATAACAGCAAAACATTAACATCGCGTTCCAGACCACCAGAAACACGCGTAAGACGAAGGCATTATCTTGGGACACCAAAATTAAACACCACAGTACAGTGGTGAGAATAGGGGCACTGTGTGGTGCCGAAACATTAAACCTGATGCCAAAAGCTGCGTAAAATAAAGTAATGAAAATAGAAAGCAGATTGGTTACAAGTAACTCATCCCAAGGACAACTGGAACAGAATGCAACAGACCATGACCCAACAAAGAAATCTACGAACATGCAAAGAATATAATACTATGCACATCAGAAGAATGTCATTCTTTGGACATCTGGCGAGAACGGATAACGACAGGCTCACAAAAAAACCTTTAATAAAACAATGAAGCTTAAACAAGAACCTGCGAGGTTTACACAGACGGTAAATGACACCAGAAAAGCAAACATTGAGATGGAGACACACAACAGATACTTATACAGGAAAAAAATTATGAAGGTGATCTTCAGGGAAGAACAGAGAGAAAAAGTGAGCAGTTCCATAACTTCGAGGAGACAGATAGAAGAAATGAATTTAATGTGAGCAGAAAGGAAGAAGGAAAAAAAGCAAGAACTGTAAATGTGCCGATCGAATGAATAAAATACTTGAAAGTGTGGTTAATATAAGTTTGGAATGGTAAGCAGAGCATTTTGAACTAGTACTCGGCCGTGATCTCTTGCTTCCTTGGCATCTGCTTTAACCACTGCGCCAGCTGGACACAGTGTTTACCGCAACGACATGGACTATCTCGGCACACCTCCCAGCCGCCATACCAAACTTCCACCCAATGCCACCCATCTACAGTCCCTGTCTATGTCCTCCAGGTAAACTACTGGGAGACCCGACCTATTTGTGTATCTGTGCTGAAGAAGGTGGATTCGTGACCCAACCAGGCGAATCAGTGATATGAATGCATGGTGTCTGCTTAACTGGGCAGGTTGGTTGCTTTGATTGTTTTATGCACATTCGTTTGTTTTATGAGTGTAAGGGCACCGAAAACCTTACCGTTGAGCGACTGTAAGTACCAGTACACACACACACACACACACACACACACACACACACACACACACACCATACAGTCCAAACGTGTAACGTATATTCATTCAAGGGCAGAAAAAGAACTGTAAACCATTGTGGCCTATGGGTGAATGTGTGACGCTGCAGCGCAATTTTACCAACAAATGCCAAGATAGCAGTGTTTCTCCATACCAGGGCACAAAGTTTTTGCGAATATCATCCTGCGTACACACTGGGACAGTAACTACGCCTCACAGTCAATCGCGTGAACAACATACACAGATGCCAGAACTCGAGACATGATTGAATTTGGGCTCAAAGAATCAGGTTGGGGTAAACGGCGATTCGACCGACAATTGAGTCGGAGCGGTGCCATTATTCGACGATGCTGATAGTAATGGATGAAACACAGCCTGACACAGCGTCAAGAAGGAAGCGGTCGACCGAGAGAGACGATAGAATGTCGTAAGCGAGCAGTCGGCAGGGAGGCACTTAGAGCGGACGATCCAGTATTATCATCGATCCGACGCGTAACTGGTGCTTCATTGACCACAGCGACCATAAATAGGTGGCTCACAGGAAAGGGAGTGAGATTACGGTGCCCCTTGCGGCTCCTACCGTTGACCTCTTTGCACCAGCAAGTCCCTTTGCTGTGGTGTCTGGCATATTCGGTCTGGAATCTTATTGACTGGAGTAGAATCTCCTTCAGTGAAGAGTTTCTCTTGGAACTAAGCACTGATGACAAGCTAACGCATGTCTGGAGGCACCTTGATAGCGGTGGTATACGAACTTGACTGTTACCCGCCATGAAGATCTACAACAAGGAGCGATCTACATCTACATCGATGCACTGGAAAACCCATTTAAGTGTCTGGCAGAGTGTTCTAGGAACCACCTGCACAATCCTCTATTGTTCCAATCTCGTATAGCGCGCGGAAAGAACGAACACCTATATTATTCCATACGAGCTCTGATTTCCCTAACTTTACTGTGGTGATCATTTCTCCCGATGTATGTCGGTGTCAAGAAAATATTTTCGCATTCGGGGGAGAAAGTTGGTGATTGGAATTTCGTGAGAAGATTCCGTCGCAACGAAAAACACCTTTCTTTTATTGATGTCCAGCCCAAATCCTGCATCATTTCAGAGACACTCTCTCTCATATTTCGCGATAGTAGAAACTTTTTCGATGAACTCCAGCTATCTGGTAAGGATCCCACACAGCACAGCAGTAGTCTAAAAGAGGACGGACAAGCGTAGTGTAGGCAGTCTCCTTAGGAGATCTGTTATATTTTCTAAGTGTCCTGCCAATAAAACGCCCTCTTTGGTTAGCCTTCCCCAGAATAATTTCTACGTGTTTCTTCCAATGTACGTTGTTCGTAATTGTAATTCCTAGGTATTTAGTTGACATTACGGCCTTTGTATTTGACTGATTTATCGTGTAACCGAAGTATCATGAGGATGACCTCACACTTTTCCTTATTTAGGGTCAACTCCCAATATTCTCACCATTGAGATACGTTTTCTAAATCGTTTTGCAGTTTGTTTTGATCTTCTGCTGACTTTATTAGTCGATAATCGACAGCGTCATCTGCAAATAACCGAAGACGGTTGCTCATATTGTCTCCAAAATCGTTTATATAGATGAGGAACAGCATAGGGCCTATAACACTACTTTGGGGAACGCCAGAAATCACTTCTGTTTTACTCGATGACTTTCCGTCAGTTACTACGAACTGTGACCTCTCTGACAGTGAGTCACAAATCCGATCATGTAACTGAGACGATATTCCATAAGCGCGCAATTTCTCTATAAGCTGCTTGTCTGGTACAGTGCCAAAAGCATTATGAAAATCCATAAATACGGAATCGATCTGATTCCCATTGTCAATAGCACTCAACCCTTCATGCGAATAAAGAGCTAGTTGTGTTTCACAAGAGGGATGTTTTCTTAACCCATGTTGACTATGTGTCAATAGACCATTTTTTTCGAGGTAATTCATAATTTTAGAACACAATATATGTTCCAGAATCCTGCATATCGATCTTAATGATATGGGCCTGTAATTAAGTGGATTACTCCTACTACCTTCCTTGAATATTGGTGTGACATGTAAAACTTTCCATTTCTTGGGTACGGATCTTTCGTCGAGCGAACGGTTGTATATGACTGTCAAGTATAGAGCTAATGCATCATCTGAAAGGAACCTGATTGGTATACAGACTGGACCTGAAGACTCGGCAAGTGATTTAAGTTGCTTCACTACTCCCAGGATATTTACTTCTACGTTACTCATGTTGGCAGCTGTTCTCGATTCGAATTCTGGAATGTTTACTTCGTCTTCTTTTGAGAAGGCGTTTCAGAAGGCTGTGTTTAGTTACTCTGCGTTGGCAGCATTGTCTTCGATATTATCTCCATTGCTATCGCGCAGAGAAAGCATTGATTGTTTCCTGCCGCTGCGCATACGACCAGAATCTCTTTGGATTTTCTGCCAGGTTTCGAGACCAAGTTTCGTTGAGGAAACTGTTATAAGCATCTCGCATTGTAGTCCGAGCTAAATTTCGAGCTTCTGTAAAAGATCTTGGGGATTTTGCGTCTGTTTAAATTTGGCATGTTTATTTCGTTGTTTCTGAAACAGTGTTCTGGCCCGTTTTGTGTACCAAGGAGGATCAGCTCCATCGTTTGTTAATTTCTTTGACATAAATCTCTCAATTGCTGCCGACGCTATTTCTCTGAAGCCACATCCGGTCTACACTTATTTCATTAATTTGGAAGGAGTGGAGACCGTCTCTCAGGAAGGCGTCAAGTTAATTTTTATCTACTTTTTTGAATAGGTATATTTTTCGTTTATTTTTGTAGGATTTGGGGGTCACAATATTGAATCTCGCTACGATAATCCTATGTTCATTAATCACTGTATCCGTTTTGATGCTCGTTATTAACTCAGGATTATTTGTTGCTAAGAGGTCAAGTGTGATTTCACAATCGTTTACTATTCGCGTGGGCTCATGAGCTAACTGCTCGAAATAATTTTCAGAGAATGCGTTTAGCACAATTTCGGATGATGTTTTATGCGTACCTTCGGAATTAAACATGTATTTTCCCCTAATATGGAGGGTAAATTAAAGTCAACACCAACTATAATCCTGTGAGTCGGGTATGTGTTTGTAATCAAACTCAAGTTTTCTTTGATCCTTTCAGCAACTTTATCATCTAAATTGGGAGGTCGGTCTAAGGATAGAATTGTTAGTTTATTCCAGTTGCCAACAATGACCTCTGCCCATACTAACTCACAGGAACTGTCTACTTGAATTTCGCGACAGGGTAAAATACTTCTAACAGCAAAACACACGCCACCGCCAACCGTGTTTAGCCTATCTTTTCGGAACACTGTTAGGTTCTTCGCAAAAATTTCGGATATCTTCGGATTTAGTCAGCTTTCAGTGCCTACAGCGATTTGAGCATCAGTGCTTTTTATTAGCGCTTGGAGCTCTGGTACTTTCCCAACACAGCTACGACAATTTACAACTGTTACAACAGTGGTTCCTGTATCTACGTTCTTCCTGTGTTCAGTCTGCTGCCTTTGTGACTGAAGCCCTTCTTGTGTTTTCCCTAGACGTTCTAACCTAAAAAACCACCCAGTCCACGCCACACAGCCCCTGGTACCCCTGTAACCACTTCCTGCGTATAGTGGACGCCCGATCTATTCAGCGGAACCCGAAACCCAACCACCCTTTGGCGCAAGTCGAGGGATCTGCAACCTACATGGTCACAGAACCATGTCAGCCTCTGATTCAGACCCTCCACTCGGCTCTGTACCAGCTGTCCGCAATCTGTCCTGTCGACTATGCTTTCTTCGTGCAAGCAAGACTGGCAGCCTTCATCACTTCTGTACAAAATAATTCAAAAGCCAAGATCGCTTAAACACTGTTTACTAAATGACCGGTTTCAACACACTAAAGGTGCCATCATCGGATCTGAGTGTAGCTTGACTCAGTTCCGATGATGGCACCTTTTGTATGTTGAAACCGGTCAGTCTTTAAGCGATCTTGGCTACTGAATTATTTCTACAACAGAGTGATCGCCCCACAACACACTATGTGTTCACTGTTTATCACTTCTGTTAGCCGCTCGAAACCAGCAAGACTCTCTTCTGATCCTAAGTGACACACATCATTGGTACCGACGTGAGCAACCACTTGCAGTTGGCTGCTCCCTGTGCTCTTTATGGCATCCTGGAGGACACGTTCCACATCTGGAATGACTCCACCCGTTACGCACACGGAGTCCACATTGGTTTTCCTTGCCTTCTTACCAGCCTAAGGGACCCCATAACGCGCCTAACGTCGGAGGTCCCAACTATCAATAATCCAAGCCTCTGTGATTGTTCGGATCTTGCAGGCTGAGAGGTTTCCTCTGAAACAGGACTGGCGACAGCATCTGGCTCAGCGACAGCATCAGACAACGCCTGGAACCTACTTGTCAGACAAACCAGGGAGGCCTTACGTGCGGCCGCCTGGGAAAACCTTCGCCGCCTGCTTCGCCCCAGGGCGACCTTAAACACAGGTGAGGGGTCAGCCTCAGTGCGAGCAGTAACTGGGCTGGCCACCGGTGAGGACCGATCGGAGGACTCGGACGTGCTGGATGTCCGTTGGATCCCCACGGCCGGCCCACAACTATGGTGCCCATCCATTGCAGCCTCAAGCTGTGTAACCGAAGGCTCACCGCCTGAAGCTGAGAGCGAAGTGTCACCAACTCGGCTCGCATCCGCACTCAACAATCGCAGTCCCTGTTCATACTAAAGACCGTGGAAAATTAACTATGCAGGTAAACGGGATATCATCACGTGCTGTCCGACTCTACTGGAAACCCTGACGAAAACGCATGAACTGTGTCTAATAAATTAGATTAACACGCAGAGATTCAAAACCGTAACTACCGAAACACTCAGGTGAAACTGAGTAATTCGTCTCTGATTAGGAACTTGTAATATGTCACAAAATTGATTTACTTTCCAACGCAAACGAAAACGCGGGAACTGTGGCTGTTAGATATTAAATAAACACGCAGAAACACAGGAAACTAAACTATTAAAGCATACAGATAATATTAAAAAATTCGCTCCTAGTTAGGAACTCGTAAAAATCAGAAAAGTCGGTGACTTCCCTGTTGCCGCTTGTGCCGAGGTCGGCTACTGCTGCCATTTATTTGCCAACGGGACCCTTTTAGTTTTCATTTGCGGCACCATTACATCACAGCGATACATCGTCGATATTCTATGCTCCGTTCAGTTGCCCTTCATAGCAAACCATTCTGGGCTACACGTCAGAAAGAATACGCCAGTCTCCGCAAGATGGGAGTTTCTATTCCTTGCCCTTGGTCAGGAGGAAAGCCGGATCTCTCCGAAATCGAGCATGTTTCTAGCATTTTGTGCATGACCCCCCAATCACCTCGGGAGTTGACAACTTATCTCTTCACCTGGACACAATCTGGCAGGATATCTGACAGGAGGACATCGAACAACCCTGTCAGTCAAAGCGAAGCCGAATACCCACCTGCATAACGGCCAGAATTGGAAGCGCTTTTTCTTGAATAAATGGTCGAGTTTTTCTGAAATGCCACGCGGGGTAGCCGTGCGGTCTCGAGCGCCTTGCCGCGGTTCGTGCGGCTACCCCGTTGGATGTTGGAGTCTTTCCTCAGGCAAGGGTGTGCGTGTTGCCCTTAGTGTTAAGTTAGTTTAAGTTGGATTAAGTAGTTTGTAAGCCTAGCGTACATTCGGCCTGTTATTTCATTTACTGTAGTACAATCGCCCTTAGTGAATAGTTTCTTTTCTAACTGAGCTGTTTGGTCCCATAGGAACTTACTACAATTTTTTTTCTGAAATTGTAATCAGTAATTAGTGGTTTGGATGTACATGTACATCACATCTACTGATTTCCGTCGCATTCGGATAATTCTTTCATGCTACGCCGGTTTTCTTTCCTTTTTTTCCCTTATAGTCGATTATTACACGCAAACTGAGCGGTAGTTGACAGCTGACTTGATATTTGATTATACTAGGCAAGGCGCACAGGGTACCTAAACCACAAAAAAAGAAAAAATAACGGTATTGAGAAGTCATGAGTATGAAGATATCTTATAAGCTCTTGGTCGACCTATACTTGAATGTTGCTCGTCGCTTTGGGATCCACAACATATATGATTCGCACAAACAATAGAGGTTGTCCAGGTAAGATTAGCGTGTTTCGTCACTGGTTCTTATAGTAAGAGGTTAAGTGTCAGGATATGCTTATACATCTCCACCAGCAGACGCTGCAAGAGATGCGTTGTATAGATGAAGTAATTTTATGTATTTTTGTTTTCCATGAAGAAAGTGATATTTGGATTGTTGTTTACCTGGTCCGTACCGCTATACAAACTGTGACAGCAGAGATGGAACCCTTTGTCATCAGCTCTCAGACCGCGCCGGGTCTCCCTCCTCGCCAAGGCAGGCAGCGCGCCCGTGTATCACCCACGTGACCGGCGCCACGCAGGTGCGTGCCCGAGGCGCACCCCCACTGAATCACGAGGCTGATTGTCCACGGGAGCTGCCCGCGGGCTACCGACCCCTGCGCGGGGTGATTTATCAGCGCAACTAATATCAATTACAGGGTTAAATACCAGGGAGACGGGATGCCGTATTCCACCCACAGCTTGTTTACTCCCCTTTTCGCTGCTGGCTAATAGAATACACGTAACATGAGGGGAAATGAAAGAGAATTCATTTCGAAATTGAGAAAAAGAACGGAGAGTAGTCCGCTTCGTGTGTGCAGTCGTTGGACAGGTGGATCGCCCGAGCGACCTTTGCTGCCTCTACCATTCCTTTTGATATCCCGTTCCGATTTCAGTATTAATAATTCAGCTGTACAGCACTAAATCACTTGGAATTTATTCTGATATTGAGCAAAATACAGAGAATCAAATCAGAGGATCCGAGGTAAAATTAAATTCGATGTAATGCATTATGGATACATAACAGTCCGGAAAATGATTTGTGCGTTAATTTTACGGAAGCTAAGGTTTTGAGAGATGAAACACGAAAGGCAGCAGAAGATCGCATATGTAAAAGGACAGGCGCTAGTAGAAATCCCAGGACGACATTTAATTTACGAAAAGAAACTGTACAACTGCAGCAAATGATAAACTCGAGGTGGAATACCAACGTCCAAAATATGAGACTGATTGGAAATGCAAAAGCCTAAGCAGGAATCGCTACAGGACAAGTGCAAGGCGGTAAAAATATGCATTACTAAGGTAAGGAAAGAAGTTAGTATTACGAAAATGAATGAGACTCCTGGAGAAAAAAAAGCTGTGTGAATATTAAGACCTCAGATCGTAAGCTAATACTACATAAAGGCGTGGAAGATGAAAGGTGGACGAGTGTATAAACAGTTTATGTCACGGAATAAAGTTACAAACAACATTATAGAAAGTGAGGAAGTAGTAGACGAAGATGACATGGGAAATTTGATACTGCGACAGGAATCTGAAGAGCACTGAAAGGCGTAACTGGAAACAAGACTCCAGGAGTATAAATTCCCTCAAAATTTCTGAGATGACTGAATGAGGCAGGCATGAAAAAATTATTCCACCTTGTATAGAAAATACGTAAGACGGTCTTAATTCCTGAGATACAAGGAAAGACTGATTACTTAAAAAACAAACAAACAAAAAAGAGCAAAGTGGAAGATTTTATGATGGTAGGCGTATTTCTAAGTCTAAAAGATGACATCTATTAAAATTTCTTGCCAGTCTCGTAAGAGGATGCAAGTCAGGTTTGCTTTAAATACGCGATTTAACGCTCGTGAGCGTTACTTACGTTCGAGATTGGACATGGTGAATGGATGTTAGTCAAGAATGCCATTAAGGCGACAAAGATTCCATTAACAACGTCTCACCTCACTGAGTTTCTACGAGGTCGTATAACAGGGATATGAGAAGCTGGGCATTCCTTCTGCGGAAGACTCGACAGGAATTTAGCGACTCTACATGAGTGCTGCCAGTGGTATTTCCGGGAATGTGTAGTCCCAAGAAAACCAGGTTCCGGAGAGCCATGTGGCGCTACCGAGAGGGAAGAACATCGTGTTAGGCATATGATTCTGGAGCATCGTACTGCGTATGAGCAGAAATTTGAGCAGCACTTGGCACCACGGGGACACGAGAACAGCTACACCCCAGACGCCCTGCACTGCGCATTACATTGATCCCAAACCGACGGCGTAAGCGACTTCAGTAGCGCCGAGCGAGAGCTCACTAGAGGGCAGGGTGTAGGCCTGTTGTGTTTTCTGTTGCCAGTGATGGCGAGTGTTGATTAGAAGGACGCCAGCAGGGGGGCCTGCAACCAATTGTCTTCCTGCTGGACACACTGAACCCACACCTGGAGTTACTGTCCGCGGTGCGATATCGTATGACAGCGGAAGTGTTCTGGTGGGTATCCCACGCAACCTACCTGCAAGTTCGTATATCAGTCTGGTGGTTGGACCTGCTGTTCGGTAATTCATGAATAGCATACCAAGTGATGTGTTTCAACAGGATAACGGTCACCCAAATACCGTTGTTGTAACTGAAAATGCTCTACAGAAAGTCGACATGTTGCATTGGTCTACCCGCTCTCCAGATCTGCCACCAATCGATCACATATGGGACACTATCGTACCTCAACTACAGCGTCATCGTCGAACAGTATTAACCGCCCCAGTATTGACCGACTAAGAGCAATAGTCATGGATCACCATCTCATAAACTGACATCCGGCACGTGTACAACACGATGCACGCACGTTTGCATGCTTGTATTGAATACTGCCGAACCATAATTTCAGCATGTCATAGTTGCAAAGCACAAGGTAGTGCTGAAAAGTAATGTCTACAAATTTTTTGCTTGATTTCTCTTAAAGCTTTTTAAGTAAAACAAACGTCATTAACATTCTATTTCTCGATCCTTTATGTCGACGTATTTATTTCTCAACATAGGCATCCTGGCGACGAACGTATTACTCCCAACGAGAGACCAGCATGGTTATACGGTTACTATTGAGTTGTTTACATTGTTGACAGAGCCACAACTTCAGCTCTGCTTGCTCTGTAAAAGTCATCGAAGGTGTTCTCTAAGTTTTAGAAACAAGAGGAAGACGGGTGGGGCCAACTCGAGACAGCATGGAGAATTACAGTGCATCGATGGCGTCGGATTGCTGAGGATGTAGCAGCGGTCGTGTGTGTTTAGGCAGAAGAAGAGGGGACTCCTTGTGTGGAGGAACTCTTCTAACTTGTGCTATCAGTTTTCTGACGGTCTGTCAATACAGAGACGTATTTACGTTACACACCGTCATGTTTCGGGCTGCGATTCGGAGCCGTCCAGTGGCGAAACGGAAAAGTCATCGATCTTAACAGGATAAAAGGTTCAGCGATATTACTCGTACAGACACGAATAATTTACAGAAGCATACGAGGTGTGGCTAGAAAAAAACCGGACTAGTACTGGTGAAACTATAAAACGAATGCAATAAGGCTGAAAGTCGCGTGGCCTATCACGTGACTCTCGCTCCGCTTACTGCTCGAGTTTCATCTGCCTCCTGCACTCAGTCTGCCCGTGGCGTCTGTTTTAAGTAGTTGACGTTTTGTCTGTGCGTCGGAAAATGTTAAGTGTACAGAAAGAACAGCGTGTTAACATCAAATTTTGTTTCAAACTAGGAAAATCTGCAAGTGAAATGTTTGTAATGTTACAACAAGTGTACGGCGATGATTGTTTATCGCGAACACAAGTGTTTGAGTGGTTTAAACGATTTAAAGATGGCCGCGAAGACACCAGTGATGACACTCGCACTGGCAGACCATTGTCAGCAAAAACTGATGCAAACATTGAAAAAATCGGTAAACTTGTTCGACAAGATCGCCGTTTAACAATCAGAGCAGTGTCTGAGTTAACAGGAGTTGACAAGGAAAGTGTTAGGCAGATTCTTCATGAAAGTTTCAACATGAACAAAGTGTGTTCAAAAATGGTTCCAAAGTGTCTCACAATTGAACACAAGGAACGCCGAAGAATGATTTGTTCTGACATCCTGGAAAACATTGAAAGTGATCCCACCATCTTACAAAATGTTATTACTTGCGATGAATCGTGGTTTCTTACTTACGATCCCGAAACTAAACGCCAATCGATGCATTGGAAAACTCCCGGTTCTCCACGACAAAAAAAAAGCACGAATGTCAAAATCGAAATTCAAGGCAATGATGATTGTTTTTTTTGACATCAAAGGGATTGTGCACATTGATTGGGTACCAGAGGGACAAACAGTGAATCAGCATTACTACATTAGCGTCCTGGCTACCCTACGTGAGCGAGTACGGAGAAAACGGAACGATTTGTGGAGAAAAAAGTCATGGATCCTTCACCAAGACAATGCCCCAGCTCACAGTGCGTTGTCAGTGAAGACGTTTTTGGCAAAACACAACATTCCCATCTTAGATCATCCACCCTACTCACCTGATTTGGCCCCCTGTGACTTTTTTCTTTTCCCTAAAGTCAAGTCAGCTTTGAAAGGAACTAGATTTGAGACTGTTGAAGCAGTAAAAGAAAAAGCGACGGAAGTAATCTATGGACGTACCGAAAATGATCTGCAGCATTGCAATGAACAGTGGAAAATTCGTATGGAGCGGTCTAGAGACCGAGGAGGAGAGTACATTGAAGGAGATAACATGAAATTGTAAATAATTGTAAACAAATGTTTTTTCCAGCATCAGTCCGGTTTTTTTCTAGCCGCACCTCGTATAAAAACTAATGAAGCCGACATCAATGAAGATCAGTTTGGTTCCGACAGAAACGTAGAAAGACGTGAGGCAATACTAACCTTAAAGCGTAATATGGTAGTCAGATTGAAGAAAGGTAAACCGACTTCTAAACCGATTGTAACTTTGGAGAAAGCTTTCGACAAAGTTGGCTGGAATGCACTCTTTGAAATTTTTAGTATAGGGGGAATACAATACGGGATGCGAAAGGTTACATACAGAAACCACACTGCCGTTATTAGAATAGGACACGAAAGAGAAATCGTAGCTAAGAACGGAGTGAGACAGATTTTTTAGCCTGCTATTCAATCTGCACACAGCAAGTTATGAAGGAAACCAAAGAAGAATTTGGTCTGCTAAGTCGTAGATGAGGACGGAGTGAGACAGGTTTGTAGCTATTTAGTCTGTACTCTTTGCAAGCTGTGAAGGGAACCAAAGAGAAATTCGGAATAGGTATTAATGTTAGGTAGCATAAATAATAACTTTTAGATTTGTCAGTGAGACTGTAACTCTGTCAGACATGGCAAAGGACTTTGAAGAGTACATGAACGAAATTTGTAGTGCCTTGAAAAGTAATTACAAGGTGAACAACATCAAGAGTAAAACAAGGGTAAAGGAATGTAGTGTAATTAAATCAGGCAATAATGCGGCAGTTAGGTTAGGCAAACAACTCACCAAAAGTCTTAGATGTATTTTGGTCGAAATCTGTAGAATAAGCATAAAATGAATGGCAAGGAAAGCATTTCTGAAAAAGAAGAATTAGTTAACATTTAGTATCAAGTTGAGTATTAGGATGTCTTTTCTGAAGGTATTTATCTGGAGGGTAGCCTTGTATGGAAGTGAAAAAGAGGACGATAAGCAGTTTGGACAAGATAATACAAGCGTTTGAAATGTGCTATTGAAGAATGCAGAATATAATATGGGTAGATCGACAAACTGAATCGAACTTGAAAAAAATATATATGACTCAGAGTTATTAAAAGACATGACTGCCTGATAGGACACATTGTGACGAGACTGGTTGTTCCGCCCCATCTTTTCGCTTCAGGTTACACAGTGTTCCTTATTATTAATGACACATTGGTATTTTCACAGCTTTATTCAGGTACCAAGAGCCACTACCCACTGCGTATATTTATTTATTTCATACTCACATAATTCTCCCATCCCTATCACATAATTCTCCCATCCCTATTAAGTTGGAGAAAGAAGCATCCACTAACTAAATTAGTTATGAATAGGATTTTCCTATGCTGGGAGCGAACGTTTGCTGTTCATCCAAGTACGAACACACATTTTCGTACCGTCGATTTCCAATCACCCACATGCTGTTGGCGTCGATGAGCAGCGGACGTTCTTATGTAACTTCCAGTTAGGATTTGCGTATGGTGCGTCTGAAAATTTACTATTAATCTAAGATCGGACCTACATGGCGAGCACTTATTTCGGACACTGATCTGCAGTGGCTGCACGCTCACTGCAGACTGACGGATCTTGTAGAAGTTCATGGTACGCTAAACGTGTGATCTTGAGAAGGATTTGCTAATATGTGCTGATGATTTATATGTACTTTACTATGTGTTATTTTGTTTGCTTCGGATCGCTTTGCCTCCTTTGTGTATCTTGTGAATACGAATTTATTGTTCCCGCAAAAACTATTCATCCCACCAGTAGTCATGTTGTGCACATTGTTATTAAAAACAGTAGTGATTAACCAGTGTTTGGATTGCATGAGTATGGAAGCGACGTTTGATAAACACCTTAGTCCCGGAAACAACGTAATTTTTCTCCCAGTCCCATGCATAATAACGTGCGACACGCCTAGGTTCAGATACTGAACGCCATCACCGCATGAAATGTGTCATTTTTTTGTTCACCACTGAGATATTTGGCAAATTGCCACAATAAACTGTATCTTTAATAACACTCAACGTTGTTTGTTCAAGCTAGTGATTTCAGTCACCTGCCTCCGCCTGATACAGCAATCCTGAATAGTTTTAAACCTAAAGTAATACTGAACTGGTCATTAATTACATCACAATACTATGTGACACAGGCAAGAGATTGTGTCTTAGGAGCACACCATCCAACAAATCCCAGAGGATGAGCTGGGGAAAACTATTGAACATTATTTGTTACCAAGTACTCGTTAAAATGCTCTAATAACCAAGGCTTAACTGAACAAAAACGCGTTAAAGATTAAACTTGAGCTTTCACCTTTAAGATAGGGCATTAAATGTGAAGCACCAGAAACAAACAAACGTTTTTCCACCAAAAATTGCAAGTCATCAAAACACTAAACATTAATAATTTACACTGAAAGTCATGCCGAAGCACACCATAACCTGAAAATTACAATACGTAATTGCGTGGCCCCACGTGGGGTCAGGCCACAAATAAGCAGACGACACAGCAGACTCCAGACGTAGTGACATCGGTGCCCAGCCTCACGACAACAACAACCCGGGAGAGGATATGTAGCGCACCACAGAATATGAGCAAAGTTCTCTTAAGCAGTGAACAAGTTAAATAAAACCAAAGCCTTTGCCCTGGCTCTAAAAAAAATCCAATGATTAGTATTAAGATTAAAGCGCCGCTGAATGTTAACTGGCCTCGTGATGCTAGTTTTAACAGGGTCAAGCAAGACACACACACAAATCGGAATTGCTACCGGCCAAAGACCAAAATTACTTGCATCTTAAATGCAGAACCAGTATCACCACAATCTTAATAAATGGAAAAGCAGCCTTAAAACTAGCATCCACAACACAATATATACCACGGCTTGCTATTAGCTTATCAGAGGTTCTTGAGAAGTTTTTAGAACAGTTTACATGTCACTTAACAGAGGCATGCATAATTTAACTGTCATATACAAAAGTCCAAAGCAGTCTTAAAACCATCACTCACATACCGTACATTATCATTACCATAATGACCAAATGAAAGGTTATTAAGAATTGTTTTTAGCACAGTTTACACGTCATTTAGCAGAGACATGCTTTGTTCAAACATCTTATAAAAAATTCTACTTCTGCCAGAGGCAAGTTAGTACCACTAAATAAAGCAGATCTCTTTTCTAAAGGCCAGCATAGTAACAAGATGTGACTTATAATTAGGCATAGGCCTCTAGGCCTTAAAATTATATCACCAAAACAAGAGTATGAAAGTTTCAGCATAATGGAGCATGAGGTAACTGTCGTTTATGGTAATGATGGAAGGAAGAGTATGTGTGGCGGGAGGGGGGGGGGGGGGGAAGTTGGTGAACGGGATTGTTTAACAACTGTAGAGAGAGGCCAAGACTTGAATACAGTGAGAATACTCACATGGGTCTAGGCTGCGATCATAATGCAAAGATAAAGACGCTTGAACGAGATGGACCAGAATGCTGAGTTTCATCAAATCAGTCTCTGGACTAAAGGCCAAAAACACCAACAACTGAAGACATAAGTGTGTATTTACAAAAAAGTGTGACTATGATACTTCCATTAAAGTGTCACATACAAACGAGACCTAGTGAAAGAGCACCTAACGTGGACGACAAATATCCTAACATTCTTCTGATCCTAACAGAAACATGTTACCTTTATTCCAGGACGACAGGATGATGCACGACCAGAAAACTAATGTCGCAATCCTTACATTTCCATGATAATTTAAAATGAAACTTTTACTGTTGCTGTTAGTGAACACGCTTACCATATCTCTTGTGAAAGGTCCATGGGCCACAAATAATGGATACATAAATTTGCTGACTCCTCATACAGTGCACGCCATATCCTCGTATGAAGATGGTAGAAAGTAATATTTCAATGAAAAACAGTTACTGATCACAACAGTAAATGTGCTAAAGCGGACGGACGAACGGGAAGTCACACAAATTGTATCACAAAATTTTACGAAGCAATTATAACGCCTGAATTAGCACTGTCACCGCAGTGAAAATACAGATTCGTCATCACCTCAGCGATATTAAAGAATTTCAAAGATGGCCGGAAACGTTCCTTAAATTACATGATGAATTTCTTCGAGATTCGTTTCAGAAATGAATCCATCTCTTGCAGGTTTTCTAGCAGATAGAATATTCCATAATCTTTCGAGCAAGCGGCTGGGACAACATTGTTTCTTCTTTCCAGCAAATGCGATTCACTTTAATAATTAATCAGCTGATTCGCAAGCAACGTGAATTGCTGATTATCATGTTTCATTCATAGATGCGTCATATTTTCTCAAAGAATGACGCTTTTGTGGCCGACAGTTTATCTCTAACGCACATGTATTTAAACCACAGTACTGCACCCGTGCTCTATGGTTGCAGACGAGGTAGCTCAGAGCATTCGGTCAGACAGCTATGTGCACTCTGTATCAAAAATAAATAAATAAATAAATAAATAAATGGTGTCACCGCCAGACACACCTGCTAGGTGGTAGCCTTTACATCGGCCGCGGTCCGTTAGTATACATCGGACCCGCGTGTCGCCCTATCAGTGATTGCAGACCGAGCGCCGCCACACGGCAGGTCTAGTCTAGAGAGACTCCCTAGCATTCGCCCCAGTTATACAGCTGACTTTGCTAGCAATGGTTCACTGTCTACATACGCTCTCATTTGCAGAGACGACAGTTTAGCATTGCCTTCAGCTATGTCATTTGCTACGACCTAGCAAGGCGCCATATTCATCTTCAAGAATGTATCCTGAACAGATGATATTGTGAAACATGTACCGTCAAGAGCGACGTTCATCATTACTGGATTAGAGTTAAGTATCAAACTAATTACGTCCGCTTTCTGAATTCTCATTCCTTGTCATGTTCCAGACCTCACGTCAGTATAGTTCTTCCCTCCTCACGCCAGCCTGCGTGAGCTAAATCGCGTGCATTTCGGCCTCCACTCGCAACACGGTGTTGGCTCTTTTGCTAACACAAAAAAATAAATAAATCAAGTATTCAACGATCAAGTTAAACGGGTGTCGTGTGGCGTTCGCAAAAACCAAATATCGACAACACTTATAAAAAAACTGGTGGTGGAGGGAGGTCCCTTTCTGTATTTATTAATCAAAGCGGAGTCGGTCCCGGGTTCGACCCTCGGTACTGCTTAAATTTTGAATTAAAATCAACAGCAGTAGCATAAGAAGTCACCCTCATTCTGCCAAAGGCCTTGTCAAAGAGGGTGGAGTAGCCGACAGAGGTTCAGGGCACTCTTCTTGGGATGCGGATCTGCCCCTAAAAGGTGGAAGGGACAGCGATGATCAACGGCATGAGACTTCAGAACGGAAGCCACTGCTTTAAAGAAATATAATGTGTATTCGCATGACACGTGACATGTAACTGAGAAGGTGTCGTATGTTGTTGTTGTTGGCTCAAATGGCTCTGAGCACTATGGGACTCAACTGCTGAGGTCATTAGTCCTCTATAACTTAGAACTAGTTAAACCTAACTAACCTAAGGACATCACAAACATCCATGCCCGAGGCAGGATTCGAACCTGCGACGTAGCGGTCTTGCGGTTCCAGACTGCAGCGCCTTTAACCGCACGGCCACTTCGGCCGGCTGTTGTTGTTGTTGTGGTCTTCAGTCACGAGACTGGTTTGCTGCAGCTCCCCATGCTACTCTATCCTCTGCAAGCTTCTTCATCTCCCAATAATTACTGCAACCTACATCCTTCTGAATCTGCTTAGTGTATTTATCTCTTGGTCTCCCTCTACGATTTTTACCCTCCACGCTGCCCTCCAATGCTAAATTGGTGATCCCTTAATGCCTCAGAACATGTCCTACCAACAGATCCCTTCTTCTACTCAAGTTGTGCCACAAACTTCTCTTCTCCTCATACCTATTCAATACCTCCTCATTAGTTATGTGATCTACCTATCTAATCTTCAGCATTCTTCTGTAGCACCACATTTCGAAAGCTTCTATTCGCTTCTTGTCCAAACTATTTATCGTCCATGTTTCACTTCCATACATGGCTACACTCCATACTAAAACTTTCAGAAATGACTTCCTGACACTTAAATCTATACTCGATGTTAACAAATTTCTCTTCTTCAGAAACGTCTTCCTTGCCATTGCCAGTCTACATTTTATATCCTCTCTACTTCGACCATCATCAGTTAATATGCTCCCCAAATAACAAAACTCCTGTACTACTTTAAGTGTCATCTCCCAATCTAATTCCCCCTGCTTCACCCAACTTATTTAGACTACATTCCATTATCCTCTTTTTGCTTTTGTTGATGTTCATCTTACATCCTCCTTTCAAGACACTATCCATTCCGTTCAACTGCTCTTCCAAGTCCTTTGCTGTCTCAGACAGAATTACAATGTCGCCGGCGAACTTCAAAATTTTTATTTCTTCTCCATGGATTTTAATACCTACTCCAAATTTTTCTTTCGTTTCCTTCACTGCTTGCTCAATATACAGATTGAATAACATCGGGGAGAGGCTACAACGCTGTCTCACTCCCTTCCCAACCACTGCTTCCCTTTCGTGCCCGTCGACTCTTATAACTGCCGTCTGGTTTCTGTACAAACTGTAAATAGCCTTTCGGTCCCTGTATTTTACCCCTGCCACCTTCAGAATCTGAAAGAGCGTATTCCAGTCAACATTGTCAAAAGCTATCTCTAAGTCTACAAATGCTTGAAAGGTAGGTTTGCTTTTCCTTAGTCTAGCTTCTAAGATAATTCGTAGGGTCAGTATTGCCTCACGTGTTCCAATATTTCTACGGAATCCAAACTGATCTTCCCCGTGGTCGGTTTCTACCAGTTTTTCCATTCGTCTGTAAAGAATTCGCGTTAGTATTTTGCAGCCGTGACTTATTAAACTGGTAGTTCGATAATTTTCCGATCTGTCAACACCTGCTTTCTTTGGGATTGGAATTATTATATTCTTCTTGAAGCCTGAGGGTATTTCGCCCGTCTCATACATCTTGCTCACCAGATGGTAGAGTTTTGTCAGGACTGGCTCTCCAAAGGCTGTCAGTAGTTCTAATGGAATGTTCTCTACGCCCGGGGCCTTGTTTCGACTCAGGACTTTCAGTGCTCTGTCAAACTCGTCTCGCAGTATCATATCTCCCATTTCATCTTCATCTACATCCTCTTCCACTTCAATATTATTGTCGTCAAGTACATCACCCTTGTATAGACCCTCTCTATACTCCTTCCACCTTTCTGTTTCCCTTCTTTGCTTAGAACTGGGTTTCCATCTGAGCTCTTGATATCCATGCAAGTGGTTCTCTTTTCTCCAAAGGTCTTCTTAATTTTCCTGTAGGCAGTATCTATCTTACCCCTGGTGAGATAAGCCTCTACATTCTTACATTTGTACTCTAGCCATCCCTGCTTAGCCATTTTGCACTTCCTGACAATCTCATTTTTGAGATTTTTGCATTCCTTTTTGCCTGCTTCATTTATTGCATTTTTATATTTTCTCCTTTAATCAATTATGTTAAATATTTCTCCTGTAGCCCAAGGATTTCTAGTAGCCGTCGTCTTTTACCTACTTCATCCTCTGCTGCCTTCACTGCTTCGTCCCTCAAAGCTAGCCATTCTTCTACTGTATTTCTTTCCCCCATTCCTGTCAGTTGTTCCCTTATGCTCTCCCTGAATGTCTGTACAACCTCTGGTTTAGTCAGTTTATCCAGGTCCCATCTTCTTAAATTTCCACCTTTTTGCAGTTTCTTCAGTTTTAATCCACAATTCATAACCAATAGATGGTCAGAGTCCACATCTGCCCCTGGAAATGTCTTACAATTTAAAACCTGGTTCCTAAATCTCTGTCTTAGTATTATATAATTCTATCTGAAACCTGTCACTAACTCCAGGCTTATTACATGTATACAACCTTCTTTTATGATTCTTGAAGCAAGTGTTAGCTATGATTAAGTTGTGCTCTGTGCAAAATTCTACCAAGCGGCTTCCTCTTTCATTTCTTCCCCACAATCCGTATTCACCTACTACGTTTCTTCTCTCCCTTTTCCTACTACCGAATTCCAGTCACCTACGACTATTAAATTTTCGTCTCCCTTCACTATCTGCATAATTTCTTTTATTTCATCATACATCTCTTCAATTTCTTCGTCATCTGCCGAGCTAGTTGGCATATAAACTTGTACTACAGTAGTAGGCGTGGGTTTCTTGTCTGTCTTGGCCAAAATGATGCGTTCACTATGCTGTTTTTAGAAGCTTATCCGCATTCCTACTTTTTGATTCATAATTCATTATTAAACCTTATCCTGCATTACCCCTATTTGATTTTGTATTTATAACCCTGTATTCGCCTGACCAAAAGTCTTGTTCCTCCTGCCACCGAACTTCACTAATTCCCTTTTTAAATTTTCTAACCTACCTGCCCAATTAAGGGATCTGACATTCCACGCTGCGATCCGTAGAACGCCAGTATTCTTTCTCCTGATAACGACATCCTCTTGAGTAGTCCCCGCCCGGAGATCCGAATGGGGGACTATTTTACCTCCGGAATATTTTACCCAAGACGACGCCATCATCATTTAATCACACAGTAAAGCTGCATGCCCTCGGGAAAAATTACGGCTGTAGTTTCCCCTTGCTTTCAGCCGTTCGCAGTACCAGCACAGCAAGGCCGTTTTGGTTAGCGTTGCAAGGCCAGATCAGTCAATCATCCAGACTGTAGCCCCTGCAACTACTGAAAAGGCTGGTGCCCCTCTTCAGGAACCATACGTTTGTCTGGCCTCTCGACAGATACCCCTCCGTTGTGGTTGCACATACGGTACGGCTATCTGTATCGCTGAGGCACGCAAGCCAACGGCAAGGTCCATGGTTCATGGGGGGTGGGGGCGGGTGTTGTAATCATCGGAATCATCTCTTAATTGGCTAAATATTTCGGGTTTCTGGAAGGGACTGCCAAGGGGAAGATGATCATGATGAAAAAAGTGGACAACCAACAAAAGTGTAGTGTTCTATGAGTCGGAGCTTGGAGAGTCATAAGTTTGAACATACTTGGGAAACTAGAAAATCTATAGAGCGAAATGCAAATTCTCAGTCCATAAACAGTGGGCGTCAGTGAAGTGAAGTGAGATGGAAAGAAGGTTCCTTCACAGACGAGTATACCGTAATATCAACATCAACAGAAAATTCGTTAGGAGTAGGAAAGTAGGGCAGAGAGTGAATTGCTGTGAACAGTTCAGCGATAGGACTATTGTCATCAGAATCGACAGCAAACCAACACCGACAACAACAGTTCGGTTTAACATACCAACGTCGCAAGCAGAAATGAAGAGATAGAGAAACTACATGAAAATATTGAACTGGTAATTCAATACATCTATGGAGATGAATATCAAACAGTCATGCGGAATTTGACTGCAGTTGTAGGGGAGGGAGTGGAAGAAAGGGTCAGTGTTATGCAATAGATGTCAGATGGTAATCGCTGATTCTCTATTCAAGAAGAGCACGACATGAAAAACGTGAAGAAATCGAAAAACAAATGATTGTCGGAATGACTGACATAGCATATGGAAAAGTCAAAATAACATTCAGTGAAATTAAAAGCAATAGTGGTAATATTCCATTGTTAACTTCAGCTGACAGAGCAGATGGATGGAAAGAGCATTTTGAAGTCCTCTATGGGTCGGTGGACGTACCTGATGACGTGACAGAAGAGGAAACAAGAGTTGATTGTGAAGAGATTGGGGATCCTGTACTAGAATTAGAATTTAGAAGAGCTTTGGACGATTTAAAATCAAATAAGCAGAAGGGGCCGATTACGTTCCATCGAAATTTCTGAAATCGTTGGGGGAAGTGGCAACAAAACTGTTATTCACATAGGTGTGTAGATGTATGAGATTGGCGATATACAACCTGAGAGAGCGAGATGACGCCGTGGTTAGCATACTTGATTCACATTCAGGAACACGACGGTTCAAACCCGCACCCAGCCATCCCGATTTAGGTTTTTCGTGATTTCCCTAAATCGCCTCAGGCAAATGTCGGGATGGTTCGTTCGAAATGGCATGGCCGACTTCCTTACCCGTCCTTCCCTAATCCGATGAGATTGATGACCTCGGTGTTTGGTACTCTCCCCCTAAAATCAACCAACCTTCTGACTTTCGCAATGGAAAAGGAATATTATACAGAACAATGCGAAAGAAAATCGTTAGATGACGATCCGTTTTGCTTCAGTCCACATATTTGGTAGGTAATGGAAGCAAGGCTGAAAAAAATCATGAGACCTGGAAAAACACTCGACAAAGTAAAATTCTGTGAAAAAATGAGGGCAATGTACAGTGAAAGGTGAGTAATATATAATATGCACGAGAATAAAAACGGAAAAATAAGAGAAGACGACCAAGAACGACTTGCACAATTAAAAAGTACCTAAGACAGCAATGTATAAATCGCTCCTCCTGTTCAATCTACACGTCGAAGAAGCAATGACGGAAATAAAGGAAAGTTTCAAGAGATGGTGAAATTCAAGGTGAAAGGATATTAGTGTTGAGACTCGGTTGACGTGAAGAATGGGTGGGACTCCAGTAGAAGGGAGATGACGGCATGAGCACATTTTGAAATAAAATTCATATGGAAGTTAATTAAATTGAGCTGGCATATGGTTCTCTGCCTCTTCCATTCTCACTCTTCCCCCACACATCCTACTGGTACGAGATTTCGAGTTTTGGTGCGTATTCCTTTGTTCCAAGGCTGTTATGATGTCCCACCCCCCAACCCCACCGGATAACTGACTGGAAATCAAAAATATCGGTGCCCTATCTTGGACTCGACCCCTGGTCTTTCTGGATAGAAATCCCAAGTGCTCCCGCAGACACATGGAAATGGTCCAGATGGAGGCGTGGAAGGCTAGGTTAGTGTATTTATTTTGATTGGGAAACTGAAGTAAAGTTCGGTACTAGTTACGAACTGATCATAAAAATCGGTCCCAATTACAGAACTATATACAGGGAACGCCTCAAATCGCATTACAGCCCAGAGACTGATGATGCCATACAGCTAATGCTATCTTGCCGCAAAATAATTACATAATACCACTTGAAACTAGTGGCAGACAAACTTAAACTGTATCCTACAGTTACAAGGTGTGTTATTAGCTACACTTATGGCTGAGGACGGTACCTATCGCTGTTAGGTGTCAGAATTAGCAACATTTGCTTTCCCCTGCATTCCTCGACAATCACCCTGCAGCTCCGGAAATCAAAGTCAATGATGCCTCACGGTTCTAACTACACATTGAAATTCTGATGGAAAAGAGAAACATCACTCATAACCAATGGGTCATAATGTAGCACATGTACAGGAGACTAGGGAAATTCGTCATTCAACAGATTGAAACAGGAGAGAGGGGCAACAGTTGAACAATCGTTCTGCTTGATGTGCGGTCAGGAACTATTGAAATTAGAGCTACTCTTACCTTACCCGTCCTCTCCGTCCCTCTGTCCCTCCACCTACAGAGGTGACATAGGATTTTTCAAATGGCCAGCGACTGCCACTATAGCTTGGCGAAATTAGAGCTACTCTTACCTCACCCACTCTCTCCCTCCCACTCTCCCTCAACCTACAGTGGTGACACAGGCTTTCTCAACTGGCTAGCTACTGCCACTCTAGCTTGGTGCCTATGGCAACCGCAACCTCCTGCCTATATCGCTGCGGATTCTTCAGTCCAATTGCTCCAGCGGAGCACGTGGCTGGGTGGTCAAAATGCTGACTTTGCTCTAACCCAAATGGCAGTAATGCCCCATAAACAAAGTGAGATAAATTATGAGCACTTCAAGTAATACTTACTTGGTCATCTAAAATATAGCCCTGCAATGACCAGAGCACAGCTGGGTTGCGCGACCACACCCACACACACACACACACACATACACACTAGTCTCGCCGTTCCTTGCAGCAGCTTGCTGTCTGGTTGAGAGTACATGTATTTAACTTCAAGATACCCCTCATAAGTGAGTATCCATTAAAAAAAGAAAACATAATCGTGACAATAATAAATGTCCTCGTTCCTCGAAAGTAGGCGAAGTCCCTTTTCTTTTAGTTTTGTGAGCAAAATCGGTATGGTTATATGTTTGACTGCAGGATAGAATTCACATCTCATCCCAACCCCCCACCCTCCCCACCCCCCACCATCACCACCACCACCACCACCACCACCACCACCACCACCACCACCACCACCACCACCACCAATCATTTTGCGATATCCAACGAATTCAAAAAAACCTGCAACACCGCCGACAATTACAGATGACCAAACTACAGAGATCAGGATATAGATCGGTAATACATCTCCACCCTGCATAAAATCGTAAAAAACTTTCACTGCTTTGCTGCAAAAAGTAGCAATCACTATCGGATGTCCTCGTTACTTCGTAACGGTTATTGGGGTAAAGAAAAAGCGAGAATCTTTCAGCTTGATGGACAAACTGAAAAGCTTGAGATGGTCCACCATGTGCAAAGCAGTGTGTGTGTGTAAATTCCTGAGGGACCAAACTGCTGTGGCCATTGGTCCCTAGGCTTACACGCTACTCAAACTAACTTACGCTAAGAGCAACACACACCTTTTCCCGAGGGAGGCCTCGAACCTTTGGTGGGAGTGGCCATGCTATCCGTGACATGGCGCCTCAGACCGCACGGCCACTCTGTGCAGCTCCAAATCAGTGTCTGCAAGTAAATTGTCTGGGAAATACATATTACAAACATTTCAGACATGTGACATAACATTACAAAATACAGCCTTTCACAGCATTTTGCTCACATGTCGGAAGAAACACGACCCTTTTATGTTCGACAAAAGCAAGTTGTAATTCAAGAGGACATTGCTGTTTCGTACACTATGATGGGTCCCTTATTACCAGTGTGGTGCTATATCTCACTGGCGTTTGAAAAACAAACCATGAGAGCGCATCTTGTAACAGAACTTCCTAACATCATACAATAGAGAACCCTTTCAGATTCCTCCTATACATCAAAAATAAATACCGCATGCGTGATGACATCTGAGAGTTTTTCCTTAATAATTCGCCTCTAACGACCAGTGCATAATATTTCTATCATCCTGCAGCAATCATTCATAACATCAGCAGATTCTTGTGCTCTACTTTTTTAAGCAATTTTATCATCACAGAACAGCCTGTAAACATGCGGATAATAATACAATGAGTCACGATTACACTTGAATAGGTAAAGTCGATTTCTATTAGTTTCATAAGCAAAACCGGTGTAGTTTGAGAGCATTCCTTGTGTTGAAATTACAAATTGTCATGCATGAGGGTATCACATTTCTCTCAGATGTATAAATACTAATACAGATCATCATCTATACATCCAGAGTATGTGGAAAACTATGAACTATCAGCATCTAAACTTTAACTAGTCTTTCCACTACTTGTAAAAGAACCTCCTATAAGGTTTTACTGCATTCTCTCCTAAAATATATCGAAAAACAGATACCGTCTGCATGTTGACATCGAGCATATTTCATACACAGACTCCACTGGAGCTGGTGGCCTGTGTAAAGTTTTGTGGCCTCTACTGGAAGACCACAACAGAACGATCCTGTGCTGTACCTTCATAAAGTGTTTAATACAATGTTTTTCAGCTGTAACGCATCCAAGCAGTGTATGACTACAGACCTGTACACTGTCATAGACGTTGTTTTCCAACTATGGCTTCGAGGCCTGTCTCAAGTGCTAAAATGATGTTAACAGGTTTCAGTCCACTAGCCCTCAAAGAAAGCTGAAAATTGCATGGTGTAAACTATGCTTTTCCCACAACACTCAGAATGGTAGAAATTAAACACAGTGACGATGTTTCTTTTCGACATAAACATGGTAGACATCACACCATATGCAAACTGGAAGAGTCTGGAGCACTGTGGAGAATTTCCAAACAGCTATCTGAAGGTGGTGACCTATAAAATTAACCTCATGATGGAGTAGCAGAAATCTAGTGTTCCACCAAGATCCTTTGAAACTAGTGTTTAAAAACACTAGTGTCTAGTGCTACGTGGTATGGACACAACAAAACTTGCAAAGCTTTTTCCTCGAGTGAGGCATTAGACTCATCATCAGTGGACTAGGTCAACTGTAAGCTCATTGTTTCTTTGTTTGTGGCTCCCCATCTAAGAGTGACACTTCTCTGGTAGTGTGCAGTTTGTAGGACCCTGTGGGCATGTGTGTGTGCACCCTTAAGAATGGGCTGTAGCCAATCCCCACCCCCACATACGCAAACACAAGATGTGTCTGTGGTATCTAAGTGACTCAAACCTTCTGCTAATATACATATTTTTGTGACTCAAACCCCTCCTCTTATACATGTATTTTCAGCACTAAACGAAATTGAGTGCAGAAACACTGAATTGAGATTCCCACAAGTAGAAATGTATAAGTAAACAGAATACATTGCTGGAAATTATACAATTTCTGCGATTGAACAGCACTATTCTCAATTTTTCCGTAAATTACACACATTCTGATCAAGTGAAATAAGTGGTTATGGATTTATCGTCAATTACAAGTAGCTCTAACGCTTAGTTAAGAATGAGGAAATGCCGCAGTCGCTAACTGCAAATTCATGTTCTACTAGCAAGCATTAAGATCGCATACTTATTTCATCAAATGTGTTGTCTAACAGTATTTTCACTTCAGGTTTGGTGAAGAAGGTCTCTTGTACAGCTACAGGACATAAGTTTATATTCGGATGTATTCCGACTGTCCAGACACCCCCACCCATAGCTATGTGGGTAATTCTTGGGTAGCTCATCCTATAGGGATGTAATCGACCTACACCCACCATCAGGTCATACATGGCTCTCCACGGCTCTACCTCTTGTTATCAGTCTCCACGGGTCAGTCAGTTGTGTGTACTATCATTGAGCTTGACATGAGGGTAAGTTTCTGTGAAAGGCTCTCTTTCTCCTTAATTGTTAGCAATTTCTTGCGTTTATTCATCAGCACACATATATAGTCTGAAAGACTGTGGCCGTGACTCTTTCATTTTGTTCCAGCCCAGTTTGAAGATCAGATGAGACCCATCCTCATGTTTATGTGGATAGGTGAATCTCATGAGGAGGAGGATGGGGACACAATCTCCAAAGCAGATAGTGTGAAATTAAATGGAGGTGAGTAACCAATTCACAGCATCCCCCGTTGGATGATATACATAATTATAAATAAATAACATACAGTGGTGTAACTTTTTGTTCTTTTTTTGTTCTTTTGTTGGTATCCACAGGGGAGCTATTACATCATGTGAAGGGGGAAGAAGCGGGAATGTGTAGACACATGCTTGATGATGAGAGCAATTTTTTTCTTTCTCTTTTCTGAGTCGCCAGAGTTCTGACTAGTTTCATGCAGCTCTCCACGAATTCCTCTCTTGTGCCAACCCCTTCATCTCATGGTAGCAGTTGCAACATAAGTCCTCAATTATTGGTTGCAGCCATTCTAATATCTTCCTCTACAGTTTCTGCCCTCTACAGCTCCCTCTAGTACCATGGAAGTAATTCGCTATTGGTTTAACAGATGTACTATCACCTTGTCCCTTCACATTGTTGGTGTTTTCCACGTATTCCTCTCCTCTCTGATTCTGTGCAGATCCTCCTCAGTCCCATATCAGTCCACGTTATTTTTAACATTTGTTTTTTGCACCACGTCTAAAATGCCTGGATTCTCATCTGTTTTGGTTTTATTATAGCCCATGTTTAACTAACATACAGTAATGAGCTCCTAATGTACATTCTCAGAAATATCTTCCTCAAATTAAGACCTGCGTTTGATACTTCAAATGGTTCAAATGGCTCTGAGCACTATGGGACTTAACGTCTATGGTCATCAGTCCCCTAGAACTTAGAACTACTTAAACCTAACTAACCTAAGGACAGCACACAACACCCAGTCGTCACGAGGCAAAGAAAATCCTAACACCACCGGGAATCGAACCCGGGAACCCGGGCGTGGGAAGCGAGAACGCTACCGCACGACCACGAGCTGCGTACGTTTGATACTAGTAGACCTCTTTTGGTTATGAATGTTATTTTTTCAAGCGCTAGTCTGCTTTTGATGTCCTCCTTGGTCCGTCTGTCGTGGATTATTGTGCTGCCTAGGTAGCAGAAAACCCTAACTACAGCTGCTTTATGACCATCAATGCTGATCTTAAGTTTCTTGCTTTTCTTATTTCTCTTAATTCTCATTACTTTCGTCTTTCTTTGATTTACTCTCAATCCATACTCTACACTCATTAGACTGTTCAGTTCATTCAGCAGATCATGTAATTCTTCTTCACGTTACTCGGGATAGCAATGTCAGCAATGAATCGTATCACTGATATCCTTTCACCTTGAATTTTAATTCCACTACTGAACTCTTCCTTTATTTGCATCATTGTTTCTTCGATGTATATATTGAACAATAGGGGCAGAGGGCCGTCTTACATCATTTTTAATCCGAGCACTTAGCTCTTTGTCATCTCTCTCATTATTCCGTCTGGGCTCTTGTGCATGTTGTGTATTACCTGTCTCCCCCTATAACTTAACCCTATTCTTCTCAGAATTTCGAACCTTTTTGCGCCATTTTACATTCTCGAACACTTTTTCTACGTCAACAAATAATATGAACGTGTCCTGATTTCTCTTTAGTATTGCTTCCATTATAAACTGCAACGTCACAATTGCCTCTCTGGTACCCTTACCTTTCATGAAGGTAAGCTGATCATCATCTAACACCTCCTCAGTATTCTTTTTCGTTCTTCTGTATATTATTCTTTTCATGAGCTTGGATGTTAGGCTGATACTGTGGTAATTCTTGCAGTTGTAAGCTCTTGCAGACTTCGGAATTGCGTGAGGGATATTTTTTCAAAAGTCAGATGGTATGTCGCAACACTCATACATTCAACACATCAACGCGAATAGTAGTTTCGTTGCCACTTCCTCCAATGATTTAAAAATTCTGATGAGATGTTATCTTTCCCTTCTATCTTATTTGATCTTAAGTCCTCCAAAGTTCTTTTAAATTGTGATCCTTACACTGGTTCCCTTATCTCTTCTAAATCGATAACTGTTTCATCTTTTATCACATCAGACAAATCTTACCCATTATAGAGGCTTTCAATATACTATCTCCACCTATCAGCTCTCTCCTCTGCATTAAACAGTGGAATACCCACAGCACTTTTAATGTTACCAATACAGTGTTTAATATCGAAGACATTGCTCTCGCACGCTTTTGATGTGGTTGAAATATTTGTAGGCAATTTGAATAATGGAAATGATTCAATTAATTTAACTGTATATACATCGGTTTCGATGTTACCGACTGATGTGGAGCTTTGGACAGAGACAACTGAAGTGCTCTGAATGAAAGAGGAGGAGGAGGAGACAAAGGTGGATTCAGCTCTATGGTAAGTGTGTTACAGTGTTCATCAGCGGAGTGGTTTCAGTTGCATACAGTCCTTGAATGAATAGTCAGTACAGTAAATGTATGCGTTATCGTTCCAGTCGATTTTAGCGCTTCTCGTTGCATTAAAGATCCATATCAACGCGCGCGCGCGCACACACACACACACACACACACACACACACACACACACACACACACACACACAAAAACTGGTCATCATCCATGGAATTGACTGCTTGTTGTATTAGTATGAAATTCGTGTGTAAGAACTTCCCTTTCCTCCACCAGCACGTTGGACAACTGATGATGTACTGCATACTTCCACCTATCATCATCAGCAATCTGCTCTATCTGTGAAGCGTTCCCAGTCCCTATGTTCTTGACCACTTTCCAAGCTGCTTAACAAATAATCTACGATAATGGAATGACTACAGTTCAATACATGCTCTAGTTTTCGAGTACCCTGATGCTTATGAATGTAGGTTAATGCGTTAAACGATCTTCAACGATCCTGACAACCCAGCAGCGTCGCCGAAAGCGAAATAACTATTTTCTTATAATTCTCTGTCTGTTGGCATTATCAGCGTACACAGCACAAAATGTTACCGACCTGCTGTCAGCTCTCTATTGATTCGATTTATATCAGACTGTGACGAAAGTTACAAAGACATTACGAGGATGAAACAGCGAGCTTCACATATTAATAGGGGCTAGTATCGCCCGTGTCGAAATTCAGTCGAATGATTCTGTGGACATCTCGACAAACTGACTTTCCATTATCAGAGTTGAATGCTAATGATATTTTATTACGTAAAGTAGCCCCAGATGCTAAATTAATGCATTACAGAATATGCACTGCAAATGGATCAAACAGCAATTATAACCCTCAAATTATTAGGTTTTATGTGAATTGAACATTAAAGTTTTTCTTTCTATACAGTAATGGAATTATTATTAATGTGAACATTATTTATACTACGTTGTCTACAAAAATATTATGCATCTTTAGGTCTTTGTCTTTCAGTCCATCCGTTAGTGTTCTAAAACAAATATAATTTCTATATAAAAAAATGTCGTGGCTATTCAAAGTAAAGGAACTGAATATTGGGAATATACTTAAATTTTGTGGTACCGGAGGTAAATGAACACGAAGTTACTCCTGCACTTACGTAAGTGGAAAATTATGCTAATGAACGGTACATGTGCTGGCTGGGACGCTTTCGTTACTACGATGTTTTGATTTTCAGTGCTGAATTTTCATCGACCTAACAAATGGTGCACTGTAACTGCCCGGCAAGCATGTGCTACTGCACATGAATGAAGTAAACTTACAGGGTGTCCCATCTATCTGGACCACTCTAAACTGTTTGTCCTGATGCAAATTACAAAATGTTTCAAACAAAGGTTCTTAAGCCGTCAGGAGGGACATCAATCAGTATGATTGCCTTCGTTGTAGCTTTGTTTTTCACAAAGATGTGAACAGCGATATGACTTTTTAAATGGCACCCTGTATTTTTTATTCGGTAATTCATTTCCTCTCCTAAAGATCTATTCAAAAATGTATCACAGTGTACCATTCACTGAAACACAACATTATTAATTACATAACACAACATTGAAGTTGACACTCCCAGCGATTAGTGCAGGTACTCGGGGTAATGGAACACATCCACATGCTGACGTTGATAGAGGACAAATGTAAACATAAGTAGAATGCACATCCGTCACTCCGTCAACCATCGTCAGTTGAAGAGTTGTGTGAGTAGTATGTAGAATGAGATACTACTCATATATGGGAAATGTAAGTTAGCAGAACAGTAATTGCAATACTATTTTCTTATGTACGAGTACATTTAGCACAGTAGTTTAGTCCTTTTAAATATTGTTGTGTAGAGCAGGCATAAAGTAAAGGCTGTCCTTCCTACGAAAGGCATCGATATAACGTTTGTTTTATTGTTGTTAATGTAGGCGAAATGCTACGCAGGCAGCGGAACCGTACAGAGAGCGATGTCTGACAAGAACCTACCTTCCCGACAACATTTTCTCGTCTTGTTGCGATGCTTCAGGAAACGGGAATTGTCAACCCACGACAACGAAATCGTCGTAACACCCGCACAGATGAAGCTGCCGACGTTACTGTTCACGCTTCTTGCTATGAATCCGCATATTTGGACACGACAGCTTGAATTCGAGATCGGCATTCCTAAAACCAGTGTACATCGTATTCTTACACGTCACCGGTTCCATCCATACCATGTACTTCTACATCACGAATTTTTTTTTTTTTTGTGGTTTTAGGGCGCACAACTTCAATGGTCATTAGCGCCCTGACTACGTTAAGAATACACCGCGAGGCACAAGTTTAAAACAACAACTAAAAGGGAAAACACGATAAAAGACAGACTGACAGGCATAGGATTAAAAAGCAGCATCTTCAAATGTCCTTAGAGAGGTTTGTCAAATTGATAAAACGAAGAACACGAGCAGCTGCTCGTGGGTCATCCGCTAAAATGGCATCTAAAGTACATGGCAGGTTAAGATCTAGACGCAGTGTGTTAAAATCCGGACAGGACATTAAAATGTGGCGGACCGTCAGCAATTGCCCACATGGGCAGAACGGCGCCGGCGCAGCCGTCAGCAGATGGCGATGGCTGAACCGGCAGTGTCCAATGCGTAACCGGGCCAAAACGACCTCCTCCCGCCGAGAAGGGCGGAAGGAGGACGTCCATGCCGCGGGAAGAGGTTTCAAGGCCCGAAGCTTGTTGTCTGTAAGTGCAGCTCAATCGGCATGCCACAGCGATAAAATGCGCCGACATATAACCCTGCTACAATCTGATGAAGGGACACAACAAGAAGCTGTTCGAGGCTGGAGGACCGCAGCCTTGGCCGCGGCACCTGCAGCTTCGTTCCCAGGGATACCGACATGGCCAGGGGCCCACATAAAGCTAACCGGAGAACCGACGTCCACCAGCTGCCGAAGAGAGCGTTGGATCCGGTGCACGAAAGGGTGAACCGGATACGGATCACTGAGGATCTGGATGGCGCTCAGGGAATCGGAGCAGATGACATAAGCAGAATGTCGGTGGCGGCAGATGTAAAGAACAGCCTGGTAGAGGGCAAAGAGCTCAGCTGTGAAGACCGAACAATGGCCATGGAGCCGGTATTTGAAACTTTGTGCCCCGACAATAAAAGAACACCCGACCCCGTCATTGGTCTTAGAGCCATCTGTATAAATGAAGGTCATATTGATGAACTTCGAACGAAGTTCCACAAAACGGGAGTGGTAGACCGAACCGGGGGTAACCTCTTTTGGGAGCGAGCTGAGGTCAAGGTGAACGCGGACCTGAGCCTTGAGCCAAGGTGGCGTGTGGCTCTCGCCCACTCGAAAGGTTGCAGGGAGTGAAAAATTAAGGTGTTGAAGGAGGCGACGAAAGCGAACTCCAGGGGGTAGCAGGGCAGAGACATACAACCCGTATTGACGGTCGAGAGAGTCGTCAAAAAAGGAACGATAAGACGGGTGGTCGGGCATTGACTGTAGCCGACAGGCATACCGACAAAGCAGTATATCGCGCCAGTAGGTGAGTGGCAATTCGCCAGCGTCAGCATGAAGACTCTCTACGGGACTAGTATAAAACGCTCCAATCGCAAGTCGTAAACCCCGATGTTGTATGGAGTTGAGGCGGCGTAAGATGGATGGCCGTGCAGAGGAGTATACGAAGCTCCCATTATCCAGCTTGGAGCGGACGATCGACCGATATAGACGGAGCAGGACGGTTCGATCCGCTCCCCACGACATACCACTGAGAACACGGAGGACATTTAAAGAACGAGTACAACGGGCAGCCAAATATGACACATGTGGAGACCAGCTAAGTTTCCTGTCAAATGTAAGACCTAAAAATTTGGTTGTCTCCACGATTGGGAGAGCAATGGGACCGAGTCGTAAGGACGGTGGGAGAAACTCTTTGTAGCGCCAGAAGTTAATACAGACCATCTTCTCGGCAGAAAAACGGAAGCCATTGGCGACACTCCAGGAGTAAAGACGGTCAAGAGAACGCTGAAGACAGCGTTCCAGGACACGTGTACACTGCGCGCTGCAATAGATGGTAAAAAAGTCCACGAAAAGGGAGCCTGATACATCAGCTGGGAGGCAGTCCATTATTGAATTGATCCCGATGGCGAAGAGAGCGACGCTCAAAACTGAGCCCTGTGGCACCCCATCCTCCTGGCGAAAGGTGACTGACAGGACAGAACCCACACGTACCCTGAACTGTCGATCCATTAAAAAGGAGCGAATACAAAGAGGGAGGTGACCGCGAAGGCCCCATGGTGCGGAGAATGCCCGCCCTCCAACAGGTGTCGTAAGCCTTCTCAAAATCAAAGAACACAGCCGCGGTCGGGCGCTTCCGCAAGAAGTTATTCATAATGAAGGTCGACAAGGTAACCAGATGGTCAACAGCAGAGCGGCGCCTACGAAATCCACATTGACACAGCTGGTAAGCGAGATAGGTCGATAACTGGAAGGCAAGTGCTTGTCCTTACCCGGCTTAGAAATCGGGACAACAATAGACACGCGCCAGCATGCGGGAACATGTCCCTCAATCCAGATGCGATTGTAAGTACGAAGAAGAAAACCTTTACCCGCAGAAGAAAGGTTCTTCAGCATCTGAATATGAATAGAATCAGGCCCTGGAGCGGAGGACCGTGATCGGCCAAGTGCGTTTTCGAGTTCCCGCATGGTGAATGGGGCATTATAACTTTCACGATTCGAGGAGCGGAAGTTAGGTGGCCTAGCCTCCTCTGCCTGTTTGCGGGGGAGGAAGGCAGGGTGGTAATGAGCGGAGCTCGAAACCTCGGCGAAAAAGCGGCCGAAGGCATTGGAGACATCCTCAGGGGCCACAAGGACGTCATTCGCGACCGTCAAGCCAGAAACTGGTGAGTGGACCTTAGTGCCAGATAGCCGGCGCAGGCTACCCCAGACAACAGAAGAAGGAGTAAAACTGTTGAAGGTGCTTGTGAAAGCAGCCCAGCTGGCTTTCTTGCTTTCTTTAATAATACGACGACACTGTGCACGTAATCGTTTATAAGTGATATAATTCGCCACTGTAGTGTGGCGTTTAAAGGTGCTTAAAGCACGTCGTCCAGCACGTAAAGCGTCTCTACATGCTGCGGTCCACCAGGGGACCGGTACGCGACGTGGAGAAGAAGTAGAGTGAGGGATGGAATATTCAGCAGCAGCGAGAATGACTTCCGTGAGGTGTGCGACCTGACGATCAAACCTTCACAAGCTGCGATCGTCAGGTCGCACACCTCACGGAAGGTTTGATCCTGAAAGGTCGCCCTGGAAGAGAAGAGCCCCCAGTCTGCCTTGGAGATGGTCCAACTAGAGGAGCACGGAGAGGGGGTATGCTGCAGGAGATGGATAACACACGGGAAGTGGTCGCTCGAATATGTATCAGAAAGTGCATACCACTCAAACCGGCGTGCAAGCTGGGGAGTACATATAGAGAGGTCTAAATGGGAATAGGTGTGAGATGTGTCCGAAAGAAAAGTTGGGGCGCCAGTATTGAGGCAGACAAGATTGAGCTGGTTGAAAAGGTCTGCTAATAGGGAGCCCCTCGGGCAGGATGCTGGAGAGCCCCAAAGGGGATGGTGGGCATTGAAGTCTCCAGTTAACAAAAATGGTGCAGGTAGCTGAGCAATAAGTTGCATCATGTCTGCCCTGGTAACGGCAGATGACGATGGAGTGTAAACGGTGCAAATGGAAAATGTAAAAGTGGGGAGAGTAATGCGGATGGCAACTGCCTGCAGGCCGGTGTGCAACGTATTGGGATCGTAGTAAATATCATCCCGAACCAGCAACATAACCCGTCCATGAGCTGGGATACCTACCACAGGGGGTAGGTCAAAACGCACAGAGGTGTAGTGTGCCAAGGCAATTTGATCGCATGGGCGTAGCTTCGTTTCCTGGAGGGCTACGACGAGCGGACGGTGCAAGCGGAGCAGCAACTTCAAGTCCTCTCGGTTGGAGCGAATGCTGCGAATATTCCAGTGAACAAGTGCCATCGTAAGAAGAAAAATAAGATGAAAGAAGGGGTCACCTCGAAGGCCGCTGAGGGCCTGGCTTCGAGCGAGCACTGTCGCCGCTATCAGTAGGCGGACAGTCATCGTCCATTGGGTCTATAGTTTCATCGGCCATCTTGGGAGGATGGCCGGGAGGGGGAGCTTCCTCCGCCGGTGAACGGCCAGATGTTCGGCTACCAGCGGTGCGGCCAGGCGAAACGGACGACGGCCTGTGGCGGCAACCGCTGGGTGGCGCAGGAGAAGAAATGCGCCGTGGCGGAGAAGGAGAACTGTGCTTCCTATGAGCCTTCTTGGAAGGACGTTTGGTGGAAGTACCGGTCGAAGGCTGGGAGGCCCGTGCATCTGACTTCTGGGTCTTAGCAGAAGCTGATGAAGGGGCTGGTGTCTGTGGGGTGACGGGAGGAAGAGGAGACGTCGACCGCGCGATCTTAGCACTGGCCGAACGGACGACCGTGGTGCTGAAGGTCAGATCGCATGTCTGGGTTGCCACCTCCCTGGTAGTCCGAGGAGAGGCGAGGACAGTACTGTATTTCCCCGCTGGGAGCAGCCTGGGCTTCCTACTAGCCAATAGCTTGCGAGCAGCCGAGGTGGACACTTTCTCTTTGACCCGAATTTCTTGGATACAGCGTTCTTCCTTATAGACAGGACAGTCGCGGGAGGATGCGGCATGGTCACCCTGACAGTTCACACAACGAGGAGACGGAGGTGGACAGTCACCCTCATGGGCATCCCTGCCACAAGTGACACATTTAGCCGCATTGGAACAAGACTGTCGAGTGTGATTGAAACGCTGACACTGGTAGCAGCGCGTAGGTGTCAGGACATAGGGGCGAACAGAAATAACCTCGTAGCCCGCCTTGATGCGCGATGGCAGCTTAACACTATCGAAGGTCAAGAAAAGTGTCCGGGTCGGTACAAGGTCATGGTTGACCTTTTTCATGACCCTATGGACAGCCGTCACGCCCTGATCAGCGAGGAAAGATTGAATCTCCTCGTCAGTCAATCCGTCGAGGGAGCTAGTATAGACTACACCACGAGACGAATTCAAAGTTCGGTGGGCCTCCAACCGGACAGGGAACGTGTACAGGAGTGTGGCCCGAAGCAGTTTTTGTGCCTGAAAGGCGCTCTCAGTTTCTAGTAAGAAGGTACCGTTACGCAACCTGGTACAAGATTTGACAGATCCGGCTATGGCATCTACGCCCTTCTGGATAACGAAAGAGTTGACACAGGAAAAATCCTTTCCGTCCTCAGATCGAGAAACTACGAGGAACTGTGGGGCAGGCGGTAGTACTTTTGTCACTAGTGGCTGGTCATGTTTCCGTTTTTGGGCAGAAGTCGAGAGAGATGGAGTGAAATCCATTGCGGAGGAATCCTCCATGATTGCCAGTGTCTCCGATGGCGCGCTCCTTCCTTGTGGGGGCCCTCTCAGAGGGCACTCCCGCCTTAGGTGAATGTTTACACCTCAGGTCACACCTCCCGAAAAACAGACGGAGGGACCAATCGGCATGGTCAGAAGGTATCAGCTCAGGCGATCACCCCTCCCCGGGCCTGGCCTTTACCAGGGGGTACGCGCGTGCCTTACATGTCTACCCAGGGCGGGGTATTACGCGTTACCCCGTCACCGGCTACGCGTGCGAACGCGTGGGTCAGCCTTCAGGCACGCACAGGGAGGAAGGAAGAAGAGGAAAAAGGAGAGAGAGGGAGAGAGAGGACAGACTGTCTCAAACGCCGAGGCGGAGACCAGAGAAGGCAAGGAGAAGAAGGCAAGGAGAAGGCAAGGAGAAGAAGACAAGGGAAAGAGTAAGGAAGACAGTGAGGTGGAAAAGAGCAAAGAAAGGAACCAACCAAAGGAAGGAAGAAACGAGAAGTGAAAAAGAAAAATGACCGCAAATAGAGGTCGTGGAACCGTCCGTCTCCGGACGCAGGCGCTAACGACCCCCTTGAGTGGGTGGGACTCCTTTTAGTCGCCTCTTACGACAGGCAGGAATACCTCGTGCCTATTCTAATCCCCGCACCCGCAGGGGGGACATCACGAATTGCATGGGAATGATTTCCAGTATCGTGTACAGTTCTGCCATTGGGCACAGCAGCAAATCCTCGCCAACCCTAACTTCTCCAATGTTCTATTTCCCGATGAATGTTCCTTCTCAAACAAAGGACAGGTAAATACGAGGAACGTGGAATATTAGTCCACTGACAACCTGTTGAGTGGTACTTCAGTAAATAAATTAGTGAAATCAAAGTGAACTAGAAATTAGAATATAAATGGAAAACTTGGTTTAGTTTAGAGAGTTACATACTCGCATTCAGTGGGCAGAACAGCAGAACAGAAGAGACAATGACCGTGAAGTCAGCGAGTTCCACATAAGCGGGCGCTGTCGATTCAGCCGTCAGGGCATCGCCCAACCGGCTCACGTGTTTCTCAGTTGTCGCATGTGAGCAAAGGCCCTCGCCTACATTCCAAGAGCCAATGACCGACGTCAAGAAGATTCTTCTAGAAGCTTTTCAACGTGACGGAAGAGGCAATGACCGGCTCACGTGTTTCTCAGTCGTCACATGCGATCAGAGGCCCCCGCCTACATTCCAAGAGCCAATTACCGACGTTAAGAAGATTCTTCGAGAAGCTTTTCAACGTGACAGAAGAGGCAATGGCCGTTAAGTCGTTCACCTACAGTGAACTGAAGTGAATAAATACGCGAGACGCGGTGGGCCCGACAGATGAAGACGGATGAAGACAGATGAAGACGGGGACGAAGACGAAGACGGAGACGGCGACGGAGACGAAGACGAGAGACGAAGGAAGAAAAGAAGAGTAGCAGTAGTTTTCAGTCAGTTTCGGTGCTGAAGACCGTCATGAAAGAAGAGACTGCATCATGCACAGACGCACCAAGTCCGCCGCTGTAATGGAATAGCAAGCAGCAGCCGCGGCGCCAGAAGACAGAAGTTAAAAGGTATTTGAAGTCTGATTTTTACGTACCCGGGTGACTTGTGAGGACGGGAAGGAGACGGCCTCACATCAGCAGTCACCTGTGAGCTGGAATGAAGATCTGACAGCCGAAGACTGGCAAGCGGGAGTCCGTGGTTCGAGTTCGGGACACTGGGCTTGCCCCGCCGCGCCGCTCCGCTGGTCGACGCACAACACACGCGGCCGCTTAGAGAAGAGAAACACTGGGACGCCACACCCAAGGTATCATCCGATGCACGACTTCGCTCGCAATAGTTAAACCGGCCACCTCGCGCTGCGCGTCTCCGGTCAGCTGGGCGAGACGGCGACACGAGATACACACCGCTACGCGTAATCAGACGCCGCCGCCGCCACTGCCGCTGCCGCAGCAGAAGACTTCACAAACGACACAGCCGCCGCTCTCCGAACCAGAACATCCCGTAAGATACATTTGTATAAATCTTCAATAAAAGTTATCTTATGTAAAAATGATGTTTCATTCGACCTCATACCCGAGCCAAGGAAGAACCCACCCTACCCACATGTTGTAAGAGAGAAAAGTTAATTTATTTAATATTGTCACCCTGACAGAATGCTTTAGAATGCTCATCCTGACAATTGACAGCATCAAAATAGAAAACCCAGTTACATTTAGTGACAGAAGTGTCACGTTTAGTAACACAACTGTTACATTTGATGTCAGAAGCCGTTTTAGTTGTTACAAACCCACAATGGATAAGACAGGTGGATCATCAGCGTCAATAGAGAGTTAACGTTTGGTGTGGGATGCTTGGTACAACAGTTATTGGCCCTTATTTCATTAATGGTAGTCTAAACGGCACAGTTTATGCCAACTTCCTCAGACGAATTCTTCCTTCTCTTCTGGACGAAGTGCCACTAGAAACCTAAATGCTTATATGGTATCAACACAATGGATGCTCAGCACATAATGCCTTGCGTACATGTCGTGTTCTGAACCGAAGGTACCCTGCCAGATGGAATGGTCGAGGAGGAACGGTTACTTGGCCTGCTAGGTCTCCTGATTTAAATACTCTGAACTTTTTTTCTTTGGGGTGCATTAAAGACGTTGTCTATCGCGATATTCCAACAACTCCAGAGGACACGCAGGAACGTATCATGCTTGCTTGTAATTCTATTCAGCAGGCAACACTGGAAGCAGCAAATAATTGTTTCGTTCATTGAGTGCACCAGTCTGTCGGTGTCCAGGACCACCACGTTGAGCACCTTTGAATGTTCTACTCCTGGGCAATAGTGCAGGAGTGTCAAAGTCAATTTTGTGTTTTGTTTATACGTGATTTCCATTTGTTTTCTGACAACTCCAGCAAGTGGACGAATTTGTGATCCCAGGCTGAAAATCAGTGTTGTGTTATGTAATTTATAACGTTGTGTTTCAATGAATGGAACACTGTGATACATTTATGAATAGGTCTTCAGGAGAGGGAATGAATCACCGAATTAAAAATACGGGATCGCAGTTATAAAAGTCATAAAGTTGTTCATATCTTTATAAAGAAACAAAGCTACAACGAAGGCCGTCATGCTGGTTGATGCCCCGTGATGGCTAAAGAACATTTGCTTGAAACATTTTGTAATTTGCATCAGGACCAACAGTTATTTAGGGTGGTCAAGATAAATAGACAAAGTAATAGGAATAATGTGGATGTTGATCACAATGATCTTATTGTTGTAATTATAGATGAGAATCGATTTTACAGACTACTGCTACTTTCGTGTCTCATTTCAACCACAGCGCCTGATAGGTGTTGGTACCGGTATTAGCGAAGTGAGAGACAGGGGAATTCCCGATTATCACGTATTGGTGATTTTAATGAATCATAGAGAAGTTATTATCAGATTTATGTATATGAATGTATCTAGTTCATTTTACGACTGTCAACAGCTAAATATACAAATAATTTTTTCTTGATATACATCTATAGCGAAGTGTGTTTCGAGTTATGGAAGTTCAATGGCCTCCTTGTACAATTAATATAAAAATCTGCACTAGAATTTTTGGGTTATGTATTAACGGATTACAAAGCATTGATTCCATCTGTTAAACATGCTTGGATAGTTAAACTGATTCAGTCATTATTTTCCCCAAATAAAAATGGAGCTGTAAGCTTCACAGCTTATTGAACAGCGAATTTCAATCACGTTATACATCATCATAGTTTCCATTAATGTCGACAGTACTTGATTCCTAAAGGAATACAGCAGTTACGTTAGTTCACTTGTAGCTGGAGACAATACTTTACAGTTCAGACTAACACAGTCAACCAGAAAAATAAAAACATTGGTGCTGGACCTACTTTGTAAATCTTTTATTGATATCGATAACCTTAACTACAGTGTTATGCTTACTAGTGACATACACAAGTTATTTTCATCTAGGTTGAACATTCGATGTCATGCATCAATTTCCCTTCTTAGTACTGTACATAATGCCTTTCAGATATATATAAATCTCCCCCGTCCCCCGTCCCTCTTCTCTCTGCTTGTTAACATCCATGTTGTGCTTCATGCAAGTGATTTCTCCTGATTGTTCGTATCCCTTGTTTTATACCACTTACATGCAGTATTGGCTAGTGCTCTTTGCACTTACGAGTAAGGATCACTATATATGAGATTCGTTATGAAAGTGATGCTTTTTGATTTGTTATGACAAGGTATCTACAGGGGGTTTGCTAATACATAGAAAATTAGTGGTGCATTTCAGTACATTACTGATGTTTTCTGTGTCAGCTCCAAAGAGCTAATTTTATTTATATTATTTTACACATGCGTTACCGGGTAGCCCTGCATTGCCATCACCACCACTACAGGAACCACCAAAGTGGTGGTATTTATGTCATTTTCCTCGCACTTCTTCTTCCAGTCTATTTAAATTATTCCTACTCTTGTACCTCACTACACATTCTCAATTTGAACTGTAATTTAGATGCCTCTGTCAGATTCTATACCGACATAAATACCCATACTCTATATGTGGAATGTAATAGAGTTTTTATGGTGACAGGAAGTTCACACCATGTGATCTGCATTTTAATCAGAGAGAGGATGTAATGACATATTTACCCTCTCAAATGTATCCGAAAGTATAGCAACCTTCCCTTCACGTTGCAGAGGACTAGTCCGTCATTCAGTTTGAAGACGTGGAGCACCACTCCCGCTCAGGACATGACGCCATCTTTAGTCTGAATAAGTTTGCTATTCCTGTTTCACTAGGCACCCAGTGCCCTGTTGCTGTAATGAATAAATTAAAGCCAGTGTAGTAAATGCGTGTGTTCGTTCCAGTCGAACATATTGAATAGCGCTTTAGATCTTTCAGTACGTTTTACATATCCATCAACCCACGCAAACACATCGATCATTAACCATGTAATTTCCAATTGTTTGATGAACACCTGTTAACTATCAAACTCGTCTGATCTGAAAGCCAGCTATCCTGCTCTAGTGGACAGCTAATTTCTTGGAAATAGTAGTTACAGCACTTGATTGTGAATGCAGTGCAGTTTCTTTTGGTGTCCATATCCTAGTGCCTGACGCTGGAGTTTTACAACACTACTTTGAAAGAGTTTTGGCGAAACACAAGATCTTCACTATTCCATCACTGTGGAAGATGAGGTAAATTATGTAGGTCACCACCTTCAGACAGTTGTTTGGAAATTGTCCACAATATTCCAAACTCTTCCAGTTTAGATATGTCGTGATGTCTTCTACGTTTTTGTCAGGAACAAACATCATCTCTGTGTATCATTTCTACTAGTCTGTGTGTTGTGGGACCAGCATAGTTGACACCATGCGTTGTTCAGCTTCCTGTGAGGCCAAATGGACTGAAACGTGATAATGTCAATTGAGCACCAGATACCGGCCTCAAAGCGATGGCAATTTTTTTTTTTTGTTTTGTTTTACACAGGATGGAGATGTGTAGGAGACGTGTATTCTGTCCTCAGCAGTTCGGTCATCTGTAATCGGTGGCGGTGCTGCAGTTTCTCTTTTCACTTATTTAGATGTCGCAAGATAATGGGAGGCAGGGGAAGAGGGAGTTTGGAATTGTATCCTACGGTTAAATGAAAAAAACCATACCGATTTTGCTCGTAAGACTAAAAGAAAGCAGTCGTCGCCTATTTTCATGGTGAGATGTAATTTATTATCGTCACGATTGAGTTTTTTAATAAATTCCCCCTTATAGGAGGTGCGTTGACATTAAATACACGTGTCGTGTTCGCCTATTGCACAATGGCATGCCGCTAAGGGCAGTGGTGGGTACAGTGTCGTGTGTGGTCGCCCAACCCAGCTGTGCTCCGGTCAGGACATGGTTACCTTTCAGACGACGAAGTGAGTAGTGCTACTTGTGCCCGTCATTTATCTCGTTTTCATTAGGAGGCGTTGTGGCATTTTGTGTTTAGCGCAGAGTCGCCACATACACTTCCCAGTCACGTACTCCAGTGGGGGCACATTGGACTTAAGACTCTGCCACCAGATGGGTGGAAGTGCTGTTGACATAGAAGCCTTCCAGAAGTGACAGCAGCTGGACATTTGGAAAAGTCTGCAATGCAACATTTAGTTGGAGGAAGGGAGGGAGAGGTAGGGTTATGGGAGGTAACAGTAGCTCTCATTTCGATAGTTTCTGACTGCACATCAGCAGAACTCTCGTTCAACTATCGTCCCTCTCTCCTGTTGTAGCCTTTTGAGATGACGATTTTCAGTAATCCCATGTACATATGTAGCATTGTGATTCGTTGATTTCTATAAGGTTTTATAGTGTGTATTGGCTTTGAATACCTGGGCTGCAGCATGACTGTCGAGCAATGCAGGGGGAGGCGACTGCAGCGAACTCCGACGTCAAACAGAGACCGATACAGTTCTCAGCTATCTTTTTACAGCTGTACACTTATTGAACTCCTCTCTGCCCAAACCAGCATCCCAGCAGCTGAAGTCAATTACTGCCAAAAACCAAAGATAGTACCTTCGATTCCAGCCTCTTCCCAGTCAAGTAGTAGTTGAAGAGTTGTCTGAGCATGACTGCCATTAGTTGCGAGTGGTGTTGTGTAATCTTTTCCCAGCAGGATATACCAGTTGTATGGCATCGCCAATTACTGCACTGTATTGAGATTTTAGGCGCTCGTTGTGTAGCGCTATGCATATAGTTGTATAATTAGGACTTATGTTTAGAACTAATTACGTAATTAGGACACTTCCCCAACCAAAATAAATAATGTGGGCTAATGTAACCTTCCTCTCCAGTATGTAGATCGTTTGCATGTGTTGCGGGGTGCAATTTTGACTCGTGTTCAGAAGCACTAGAATTCAAGTCTCGTAAAGACACCGCCATTTTTAATTTTCCGTCAATTCAAAGTGCTCTCATCAATACTTTTGGTAGTTGGATTTAACTTGTGGAAGTTTAATGACAAGTATCCTGTGCAAATTTTACTTTATACATTAAAGGGTCGATATGCTACAACTTTGAGGAGATGTTGTTTGGTCTTCAGTCAAGAGACTGGTTTGATGCAGCTCTCCATGCTACTCTCTCCTGTGCAAGATTCTTCATCTCCCAGTACCTACTGCAACCTGCATCCTTCTGAATCTGTTTAGTGTATTCCTCTCTTGGTCTCCCTGTACGATTTTTACCCTCCACGCTGCCCTCCAATACTAAATTGATGATCCCTTGATGCCTCACAATATGCCCTACCAATCGATCCCTTCTTCTAGTCAAGTTGTGCCACAAACCCCTCTTCACCCCAATTCTATTCAATACCTTCTCATTAGTTATGTGATCTATTCATCTAATCTTCAGCATTCTTCTGTAGCACCACATTTCGATAGCTTCTATTCTCTTCTTGTCTAAACTATTTATCGTCCACGTTTCACTTCCATACATGGCTACACTCCATACAAATACTTTCAGAAAAGACTTCCTGACAGTTAAATCTATACTCGATGTTTACAAATTTCTCTTCTTCAGAATGCTTTCCTTGTCATTGCCAGTCTACATTTTATATCCTCTCTACTTAGACCATCATCAGTTACTTTGCTCCCTAAATACCTAAACTCATTTACTACTTTAAGCGTCTCATGTCCTAATCTAATTCCTGCAGCATCACCCGATTCAATTCGACTACATTCCATTATACTCGATTTGCTTCTGTTGATGATCATCTTATATCCTCCTTTCAAGACTAAGTCCATTCCGTTCAGCTGCTCTTTCAGGTCCTTTGCTGTCTCTGACAGAATTACAATGTCATCGGCGTACCTCAAAGTTTTTATTTTATTTCTTCTTCATGGATTTTAATTCCTACTCCGAATTTTTCTTTTGTTTCCTTTACTGCTTGCTCAATATACAGATTGAATAACATCGGGGATAGGCTACAACCGTGTCTCCCTTCCCAACCACTGCTTCCCTTTCGTGCCCCTCGACTCTTATAACTGCCTTCTGGATTCTGTACAAATTGTAAATAGCCTTTCGCTCCCTTTATTTTACCCCTGCCACCTTCCGAATTTGAAAGAGAGTATTCCAGTCAACATTGTCAAAAGTTTTCTCTAAGTCTACAAGTGCTACAAATGTAGGCCTGCCTTTCCTTAATCTATTTTCTAAGGTAAGTCGTAGGGTCAGTATTGCCTCACGTGTTCCAACATTTCTATGGAATCCAAACTGATCTTCCCCGAGGTCGACTTCTACCAGTTTTCCCTTTCGTCTGTAAAGGACTAACTGATAGTTATGTGACCTGATTCTTAACACTCAAAAGTGCTGAAGTGTGTTCTGAACATTGAGTGATGTTTTCTTCTGGTATTGCATCAGTTTTTTTTAAATTTCAACTTAAGGGATTGAAATTTAACTTTTATCCATGGAGGTTGTTCCAGAAAATTGTTCTAATATTGTTGTTTAAATGTCTTTCGGTGTTGCTTTTGCATAAGCTCTTGCGAGAAGATGTTCGGAAACAAAATAAAAGGATTTCATTGTAATATGAAACTGGTTAATTAATGGCTGTTGTACCTTCAATAAATAATGATGTTTTGGTTTGTGGGGCTCTCAACTGCGCGGTCATCAGGCCCGTACAAAGTCCTAATTATGACTCAGTCCAATTTTTTTATACAGTCTAATCTAGCCACTGTCACGAATGATGATGATGTAGAAATGATGAGGGTAACACAAATACCCAGTCCCCCGGCGGAGAAAATTCCCGCCATAAGCATAGGAAGTTAACTGACACTTGCATTGAAAAAAATTAATGAAATGGTCGGACATGGTGCAAACTGTTCACCAATGTACAGAATATATTGTTGGGCCTCTCTAATTTAATAAACTTCTGCAGTAAGTGTGTTCGATTTTCAGTGTACAACCAGACCGCTCTACTTCCCCACTAAATCCGTATCTCTGCCTTTCACCAGCAACTAATTGAAGACATAGGTTGCAAGAGTTATTCCGACATGAAAGGATTCGTGAAGGAGACGAGTTCGTGGAGGGCCACATCAAACGACTCAGAAGACTGATGCCTAAAAAAAAAAAAAAAATAAATAAATAAATAAATAAAAATTTGTTGTAATTCTGTCACTGACTTGCTCTGGAAGTGTTTGCGTCGTTCTCATCCGAAATGCTGGAAGGAAAAATAATATTGTCTTGGATACACATCCGATAGATGATGGAAAAGAAAAAATTACCCTTCCGTATTTCCTGCTCTTCAGTCAAGATGTTTCATAGCCGTTTGGTTTGTGTACAAACTAGTTGATTGTTATTAGCTTTAAAAAGAGCGTTTAAAGTCAGAACATATGTGAAATCGTAGGTTGTTATTACTCTGAAGTCTTGGGAAAGGCTCAGCAACCTGCATTGAAATACTGAGGGGTGGAAGGCCATTCTCTCACATCAACAACATTGTCAGTCACATTAACGTTCACACTTTAGGTCATGACCGCTATGTTCCTCAGTACCACTTTTGGTATGTGTGGTTTATGACTTTTACATGCGCAAATGGTGGGCAGAATGTTCTTACAAATGCGTGTGTAACCTGTCTTGTACACGACGGACCACAGTGAAAGCGATGAAGAACCAATAGATGGTTTGGGGGCCACAAGTACTGAGTGCAGTGCCCAGGCTGTGGGAGTTACTCTGCGAAGCAGCGCTCAGTGGATCGTTCGTGCAGAAGGACTTCTGACCGTAAAACTCTTCTCGATTTGCTTGAGGTCGCACAGGAGGCGCCGTTTCACCTGGGCCAGATGACAGCCTGTCGCAGTGGTGGCCAGTTGGCAGGAAGTGGGAGAAGGAAGCCGTTTAAGGGAGACTGCTGTAAACTGATACTTTGTGGAAACTGTGGGAAGGTCATAAAATTCCGTGTATTCTCATGTTACAAGCTGGCAAGATACAGACAGAGCGGCTGGTTCACGTGTTTAGTGGAGGCAATAATGACGCCAGAATGTCGTGAGGTTCCTTTAGCGACCGGCAAAAACGTATATTTCCCGGGCACAACTGTGTGGGAAGCTTAACAGCCCTCTTTCAGAAATCGGAAATGGTCGGCTTGGAATGATTAGATCTCTCCGTAAATGAGGGACTGTGGTTTCGTGCTGGAAGATGCTTTTTGCCAAAAAATTGCAATGCTAACCACGGGACCGGCGCCTACCTAGTCTAAAACCTTCCTTTTTCGGATAGGAGAGATTAGGAGTCGCTGATTGGCCCCTCTGAGGATTCTGAAAGTGGAGGCTTGCTCCCCCGGCGTGAGAATCCCGGGGCTGTGTTTGATTGGCTAGCAGGCCAAAAGAAGAGTCAAGAGGGGAGATTCAATGAGTAGAGAATAGTTCGACTGGTTTGTGCAGTGTGAAGGTGGTTTTGTTTTTGCTATTTCGGCCAAATATACCGAGGCTTTGTGGATAGTGGTTTTGTTTCCCTGACTTCTGCCTTTTCTGGTCCTTCCCTGGTGCAGAACTAGAAGTCTTTTGCTAGTGGAGGAGACTTGTGATGTGTACTAAGAGCCAGCGGCAGTTTCCAGCTGTACCGACAGTGTCGCTGCATATCATCTCGGACATACCGTGTGTCACGAGGGTGAACGTATTCGTCTTGAGTCGGCCGTCTCACGTCTAACAATTCCTACACGCACCGTAGTGACCGTGAGTCAAATTGGTTGGGCTAGACCAGCGAACATGTGCATCTGACAATGAAATATTCCGGGATATCAGGGCTCTGACAGGGAAGATTTCCGCTTTCTAATAACCAGAAAGCCAGGCAGCGTAGTTTGCTGCAGAACGCCGCTCCTCGCCCACAAAACGCCGTTTTCTGCTGTCACCTGAATATAGGTGAGAGGGTAAGGTATTCCTGCTCCGGTGTAGGACTGTTAATTGATATTTATAGCTCCCTGTTCTCAGGTAAACCATAATTTGTAACATACTTGGAGGTAGTTGATTCCATTTGAGTAGAGTTGTGCCTCAGTTGATTCATGTGAATAAAGTCAGTTTGCGTTGTAGAAGGGATTAATTCAGCGGAGAATTTTGTATAGCTTTCACCCGAATGTATGCTTTGCCAATCACACGCCATTCCCTTTCCGATCTGTGTTTGTCATTTTTGATCAACCAGTTGTAGTTACAAAAGGAGTAACAAAACTTATCATTACTTTATAAGCTTAAATACGCCATAGTTCTCATTCATAGTGCCACAGCTTTTCTAAGTTTTTATTTTATTGTAGTGGTATCGGAGTACTCCAGCAATTTAACGTTCAATCTTGTTAAACTAATTAATTTGATTGTTAATTTAAGTTTTGAAAGTAGCCACAGCCATAGACCACAGGAGTGCAATTATCAGTTCACTAATTCATTTAAAAACCTAAGGGTGTAGTTCACGATCTGAAGATTACTAAGAAGATAATACTTCTGTTTATGTAAAAATAATAACATTTAGTATCACTCAGACATGTAATTATGATTAAAGCAAGCGGCGGCCTGCAATACGATACAATTAGGTTCCAAAACAGGTGAAGGCATACTGCGCTCAATGGCCACAAATCATCAGAGGGCCTACAAACGTAAACGGAATGACGTAAAAATATACTGCTCGCTTTGTAACGTGGAAATTGGAAGTTTGTGGTAAGTGTCTATGGGAGCAAACTGCTGAGGTCATTTGTCCCTATGCTTACACACAACTCTAAGGACAACACACACACCCAAGCCCGAGGGGGGACTCGAACCTCCGACGCGGGTAGCCGCGTGGATCGTGGCAAGGCCCGTAGAGCGCGAGGTGCCCCGCACAGCTATGTAACGTGCGAACAGCACCTTCTGCAGCACGTTTGGGCAAACGGCGGCCAGCGGGCCGTATCTGACCCGCGTGTGTTTACAGTCCGGCCTTCAGAAGAAATTCGTGGGAGAGTAAGCGACGTGTTGCAGAATTCTGCAACACAGGTTCTTAAGACAGCTAGTATAAAATGTGTCTATGTAAAGAAACGTAAAACAACTGAATATTAATCGATTTAAAAAAAAGAGAGTTTTCAGGCATAACTTGTTGACATAACATGTCGGGAAGGGATGACATTCATATGAGTAGCCCAGATGCAAAAGCCGCTATATGCATTACTTGTCGATTTGATATGAGCACACTACCGTATAGATTTTTTCAGCGCGTACACGATGGAAAAGGTTTCACGGTGCTAAACCCACTATAAACGTTTGAAATTGACTGTAGAAAATCGTGTTCGGTCGCAAAAGCCGCTAACTCCACGTTGCCTTCGGTTGAAAAGCCCGCTAAATATCCAGTGTTTGCAAAACCCGTCAAGTTGAACAGGTATGGCAGATGTCGTGCCATATCTGGACGCAAAGCGCGCCAACTGACATCAGACTTACTAATCTAGACATTCGAAGCTACCTTTCAGTTTGTTATTATTAGACGGGATAATTTTCATATTCAGAGCTAGATTGACTGTGCTATAGCGAACGTGAACGCAACAATGAAGCTCTCGCTATTGATGCTTTGTCGAAATATACTCTGGTAAGCACAGTTCAGCTGGTCAATAGGATGTTTGTTGACGTATTTGCGTGAGTCTTTTGAAGAAAATAAGTGATTTTGTGGGCGGCTTAAATGAAGAAGCTGTTACACAAGAAGTGGGAATAATTGAAATAATAGGAATTTTGCAAGAAGTCGAATCCATTGTTGTAGTTGAAAATTACGAGACCGAGGGTGACGGTCCCTAACGCAAAAGAAAGATGCGACCTGATCAGTCGAGAGGAAGTAATTCCAAATCAGAAAGGTAAGAACATCAGAAGTATTATTAAAACAACGTTATGCACTGACAACTGTGATGGCACTTATTGTTATGATATACGTGGAACGTTTTCTGAAATTACTGAAAACTTGCATTTAGAGATGCAAAAAGCCAAAAAAGTCCTGTTCAAGAAAACCCAAAACAAGAAGATTTGTCCAGTTCGTGGAGAGCCGTTCTACAACTTTGAAGCTGGAGAGGGGTAGAGCACCCTGGGCCAACACCAATCACAAATTGTGTAGAACTTACAGAGGTCAAACTCGGAGATGTCAAAAGTTCCACTTTGGTGAAGACTCTATACGAGGTGTCAGACGAGCAGGAAGGCACCCATTGAGTCGCTCCTGTCGCTGCCAACCATCAGAAGAAGCGGGAACAGATTATGAGTTGATGGGCAGCGTTGAGATCGGCGTCACTTAAAAGCAATTTTGAGGTAATGTCATTTTTTAGAATTTGTGTCGCTGTTTTATTTAAGATACCAATTCCCTTCAATTTTATAATTTTCTTAAATTTTTTCGGTGACTTAGTAATACGCAATTCGGAACTCAATTTATCTTCTACAATCTCTTGTGATGTCGAAAAAGAAATGATGTATTTTTTTTATTCTAAGGCTGAGCATTAATATTTGTTCTCTTTTTGACGTTAAGTAACTCACTTTTTGTGGTAAAGTAATATCACCTTCGTATTTTTATATGTCACTTTTGTGAAGTCATCGGACTTCTCTTTGAAATAAAACGTACTCTTCTTATATTCGCAATAACTAAATTCCACTTTTCTGCCATTCGAATAGTTCAAATGGCTCTGAGTACTATGGGACTTAACATCTGAGGTTAGCAGTCCCATATAACTTAGAACTACTTAAGCCTAACTAACCTAAGAGCATCACACACATCCATGCCCGAGGCAGGATTCGAATCTGTGACCGTAGTGGTCGCACGGTTCCAGACTGACGCGCCTAGAACCGCTCGGTCACACAGGCCGACTTTCTGTCATTCCTAACGTATCAGGGAGTAGCGGATTTTGCAACCAAGTATTTATTTAGTAATTGGATCGATACGTTTGCAAATCCCACTAATTGCATAAATCAGGTGATAACACTGCTCAGACAGTGTAACAGTATAAAAAGCTAATTGCAGATTTCAGCTATTAATACAGTGTAATCATTTTTTACTTATTTCCGGAAAGGAACTGAAGTATTTAACATTAATAGTTTGGATGGTATGAGCTTTCCGCGCTTAACTCAGTCTCACCTATCATGCAGTTAGCGGCTATTGCAACTAGGCTTCTCATATCGATAGGTTACCCCATGAACATTAATGTCAGAGGCGCTATAATTTTGACGTTATGCGCTAGGAGCGCTCCTGTCACGGTGCGTGACGAGGTGGCCTACAAAGTTAGTATGTATGCGAATCATGCCCGCGGCTCACAAAAGGTTGCCCTTGCCTTTTATACACCCGGAGACGGCCAGAAACTACGGCACTATTGGGGCAGAATGTTCAGATGCGAGCTCGTGGAGCTGTACTTGCCTCATGGATGGCTTAGACGCCTAGGGTGGGTACCGACTGCGAGAAAATTTTACTGTTTGCCCAACCGCTCGGGAGCAGTTCCTGCATTACTTGAGCAAACAGTAGCGCTTTCACATGATATATGTACTAGCGAACCTGGCCAAGCTTCGCAGTAGCTAAGTGCAGGTGGAAACGGATATACGTTCTGATCGCCTTCTCAACTCCTTCACCTCTTTTTGTCTATCACCCCTCTGCCCCCACCCCCTCCGGCCCCCACCGTGCCCACTTCCTCGTTTCCCCTTTCTATGTCCATCATCCCCCCCCCCCCCCACCCACCCTCCGCTGTTCTCCTTCACCTCTTTTTGTCTATCACCCCTCTGCCCCCACCCCCTCCGGCCCCCGCCGTGCCCACTTCCTCGTTTCCCCTTTCTATGTCCATCATCCCCCCCCCCCCACCCACCCTTCGCTGTTCATTTAATTGTCAACGAAACCTTGATTTGGACCTGAAGGTATTTATTATAAATATTTAAATCTGTTGGGATCGTTGGTATGCGGCGTACGAGGGGCATCTCCTTTTAATGGATCTCTGGGGATAGTAGCTGCAGTATTTCGCACAGTTTTAATCAGCTAACGGGTTTACTAAGTTTCGGACGATTCAAATTCCGTAGTAATATTCCACTCATAACCTTATAAATTTCCTGCTTTCAGTTAAAGCCGACTTCGAGGAAAAAATTAGTGGCATATTGTTAGGCATTCAACTAATATTAAAGGGGAAATGTCTTTCTATAATTGTTAAAACTAACTGCGAGAAAGAAAACGAAAACGCACATTTTCACAGCATAGCATATACACTCCTGGAAATGGATAAAAGAACACATTGACAACGGTGTGTCAGACCCACCATACTTGCTCCGGACACTGCGAGAGGGCTGTACAAGCAATGATCACACGCACGGCACAGCGGACACACCAGGAACCGCGGTGTTGGCCGTCGAATGGCGCTAGCTGCGCAGCATTTGTGCACCGCCGCCGTCAGTGTCAGCCAGTTTGCCGTGGCATACGGAGCTCCATCGCAGTCTTTAACACTGGTAGCATGCCGTGACAGCGTGGACGTGAACCGTATGTGCAGTTGACGGACTTTGAGCGAGGGCGTATAGTGGGCATGCGGGAGGCCAGGTGGACGTACCGCCGAATTGCTCAACACGTGGGGCGTGAGGTCTCCACAGTACATCGATGTTGTCGCCAGTGGTCGGCGGAAGGTGCACGTGCCCGTCGACCTGGGGCCGGACCGCAGCGACGCACGGATGCACGCCAAGACCGTAGGATCCTACGCAGTGCCGTAGGGGACCGCACCGCCACTTCCCAGCAAATTAGGGACACTGTTGCTCCTGGGATATCGGCGAGGACCATTCGCAACCGTCTCCATGAAGCTGGGCTACGGTCCCGCACACCGTTAGGCCGTCTTCCGCTCACGCCCCAACATCGTGCAGCCCGCCTCCAGTGGTGTCGCGACAGGCGTGAATGGAGGGACGAATGGAGACGTGTCGTCTTCAGCGATGAGAGTCGCTTCTGCCTTGGTGCCAATGATGGTCGTATGCGTGTTTGGCGCCGTGCAGGTGAGCGCCACAATCAGGACTGCATACGACCGAGGCACACAGGGCCAACGCCCGGCATCATGGTGTGGGGAGCGATCTCCTACACTGGCCGTACACCACTGGTGATCGTCGAGGGGACAGTGAATAGTGCACGGTACATCCAAACCGTCATCGAACCCATCGTTCTACCATTCCTAGACCGGCAAGGGAACTTGCTGTTCCAACAGGACAATGCACGTCCGCATGTATCCCGTGCCACACAACGTGCTCTAGAAGGTGTAAGTCAACTACCCTGGTCAGCAAGATCTCCGGATCTGTCCCCCATTGAGCATGTTTGGGACTGGATGAAGCGTCGTCTCACGCGGTCTGCACGTCCAGCACGAACGCTGGTCCAACTGAGGCGCCAGGTGGAAATGGCATGGCAAGCCGTTCCACAGGACTACATCCAGCATCTCTACGCTCGTCTCCATGGGAGAATAGCAGCCTGCATTGCTGCGAAAGGTGGATATACACTGTACTAGTGCCGACATTGTGCATGCTCTGTTGCCTGTGTCTATGTGCCTGTGGTTCTGTCAGTGTGATTATGAATGTATCTGACCCCAGGAATGTGTCAATAAAGTTTCCCCTTCCTGGGACAATGTATTCACGGTGTTCTTATTTCAATTTCCAGGAGTGTACATTGTGTCCCAGTTAAGTTAGGACTGCATCTGCGAAATTCCAGGCTTCCACGCTATTGCGTGGGGAGTTGCATTATTACAATTCTCGAAGTTTCAAAAACATGTATCTAGAAAGCCAAAGAGATAGCAGTGCCGCTCAAGGCCTTCTGGCCGCGAATGCAACGTACGTATCTGACACTAGTCAGAAAACGGCAGTGAGGCAGTGAGGCAAGATCAGTTTCTTTTTTTAAGTTCTCCAGCGTCAAATACCGAGAGGCAGGTTCCAGGTTGCTCCTCCATGACGATAGTCCATCCCACAACGTGAAGACTGTGAACGAGTTATTGGTGAGCAAATGGATCACAGTCCTGAATCACCCACCGTATTCGCCTGATTTGGCCACAGCCGACTTCTGACTGTTTCCAAAATTTAAGGTAGCAATGAAAGGACACGATTACGATGCAATTGAGGACAGTCAAGAAAACTATACTGCAGTACTAAATGCAGCTCCAAAAACGGACTACAGTGCCTGTTTCAAAACACTTTTGAAAAACGATTTCAGCTGTGCTTTGATTCAAAGGATTACTATTTTGAGTAAATACAGTGATTTTGTTAACATAGTCGATGAATTGTCATTCGTAGCGGAATTAGGGACACGCTGTGCGTCCTTCCTCATACTGGGCTGCAACAAAAAACTTGTACAATGATGTTTAACCAACATGTAACCTATGTCGTCTGAATGTTCTTGGAGATTAGTGTAAAAATTTGCAGTAAATCGGTCAACAACTTTTGGAGATTTTCATTGACAATTTTGCCCTTTGCAAGTACCCATGCGTGTATACGATAGATAATAAGTACGTGATCTAAGACCGTTCGAGCGTTTATCAGAGTATCATGAAAGAATGTGACGTAAAATGGTCAAGATCTTTCGAGATTTTTGTTACAACGTAAAACAACGACTTGAGTTTGTGTAATAGTTTACATGAATCAAGCAAAATGTAACATACATGGAAAGAGAAATCGTGTGATTTAAATGTAAGCCAGCATTCCTTGTCATATGTTTATTAGTTTTAATTATTTCCAGTAGTATCATCTGCGGAGAACGCCACATTGTACACCAAATGGATACGCAATTACCTAAACATGAATGCAAGAACTTGTTTCTGTCATTCAGACTAGGTAAAACCCACAGCTCTGACAGACTGAATGCCGATACGTGTTACACACCTTGTAAGGATGGCAACTTTCGGAAAGTTTAATTAGTGTTATTTGTTTACTCTTGTCGTTTACGGGCTTGTTTAAGCCATTTCAGATAACACATCCTTATGTATTAGCTGTTTTAATACGGGGTGTTCAAAAAGTCTCTCCGCAGTGCCGTATGATTGTTAGCCGCGCGTGCTGTATGTTTGTTCGCCTGCCTGGCTTTTTCAGCAAACCAATAAACACACAACGATAATGCAGTTATGTTCTGTACCCATTCATAGGAGAACTTGTGTTAACTGAAATACTGAACGGTTATTTTCAGCAAGACGGTGCAACCGCGCATACAGTTTCAATGTCTTTGCTTGCTGATGTTCTTGGTGATTGCATAATTTCACAGGGACTTTGGCCTCCACGATCGCCTGACGTAACACCAGCTGACTTTTTCTTATGGGGTGCAGCGAAAGCAACTGTCTATGAAAACCGTATAAAATCTATCGATGAATTGAAAACTGCAATATCCACTTTCACTGATTCTGTTACAGAAGAAATGTTACAGCTTGTATTTGGAAACATGATTAGACGAACTGAATAGTGTATTCAACAAAAGGGGGGAACACTTTCATCAATTAATGTGAAAATTTGTAAGTAAAAATGAATATTCAGTAAATTAAAACTGATATTTCACTGAGTTTCATTTCAGTATATTCACTGCGTCATACGGCACGCGCGGCTAACAATCATGCGGTACTGCTGAGAGACTTTTTGAACACCTCGTAGTAGCCGTGATTTGTAAGTGATATTAACGATTGTGTTTATACCGTAATTTCGTGGTTATACCGTTCCTGACATCTTATGACTTTTGAAAACCTTTTGAAAACCTTTTGAATAATTACGCAAAGAGAAGAAGTTCCATGCTCGAGAGAGAAGCGGCGAACAATCATCTTGCGTTAGAGGAGGGTGCGACAGGCCTTAGGGAGAAAATGTGATTGTAACAGTGGGATGCTATAGCTATATCTATAATATAAACACACTATTTAATCACTGCACATGTTTCTACCATTGCTGTAATCTGTATTTTGACAGTCCCCATTTTATGTGTGAGCAAGGGTTTGACGCAAGTGTGCTTCTGAAATCCTGTTTCAACCCTCAAAACCACGTTTGTTAACCTGTGGTGGGGCGGGGGAAACTGCCCCGCTACCACTTTGTCACCAGAGCATCCAGTGCGCGAACAGAAAATGATTAATGACAGACGCCACGTGAGAGATCAGCAGCATACGCGTTAATTTGTTTGTCTCTGATGCCTCAATTAATGGACTTTCATATATATTAGCAGCGAGCTTGACGTTCACGCCGCAGACGTCGCCAGATAATGTGAATCATAAATAAATGGAGACACGGTGATTCATCGCCAGCATTAGTAGAGGGGCGAGTATCACTACAAAAGAACACAAAGTTGTATTGCTGACTGCATCTTTCATCATATTCACTATAGTCCACGATTAACAGAAAAAGTGAAAAAAATCTCTAAACGGAGAGCTGATGCTTGTACGAGGGGCGTTCAGTAAGTAATACAACACTTTTTTTCTCTGAAAGCATGTTACTTTTATTCAGAACTTACGGCAAGAAAAAAGGGAATAAAAGTGAGATAGTGTTAATACTTTCATTCTTCTTTATCTCCTCTGCATTACTGCAGACAACGTGTCACTGAGTACATTTGTACTGTGCATGCAGTACACGTGAGGTGCCTAGTTGTCTCCACTGCCTTGTATGGAATACATAAGTTCTTGTACACTTTACTAACCTGCTGTCTTCATGATGGTGGTGATGATGTCCCCAGCGCAGAAAACAGCACGCAGGTCGTGGATTCTTTTTCTTGAGGCTGAAATTAACTTCGCAAAGAACTGCTGCTACGAATAAACTATAACTCATTTGGGATGCCATTCGCGGTTTTATTGATATAGAGACGAGAAACTATTATTGATCACAACGTATTGAACATATCTTTCCACAGTCATTATATCTGGCTAAAATTACATGAAATACATCCTGCCACAGACAACATGTCTGTCTACTGGAATCGTCAGAACTGGAGAATAAAATTACATGAATCAAATATTACTGTTACAGACAACATGTCTGTACCTAGCGACGGTCGGAACTGTAGTAAGTAAAACTGCATGAAGCAAATACTGCTATAACAGACAACATGTCTGTCTACTGGAACTGTCAGAACTGGAGAGCCAGACTGCCCGAGACACTTCGCGCGCCAAGCCAGCAAGGCGTGACCCGAACGCCACCGAAGTGCATCGGCAGTAATATCGTCAGTCTTTTGTTTTAGTAATACTTTGATCTTAATAATTTTGAAAAGACTGATTGATAGCTGGCTGTTGAGAGACAGGTTTAATTAATAATAGGAACTAAAGTTTAACGTTTTGGCGCCCTACCGCCGAACACAGCAGCAAATCACAGAGCAGCAGCATTAGGCAGGCGGTCTTTCTCACGGGAATGGTACCGAATCTAACATATGTCACCGGTACCTCATCCCACATTGCGTCATCGCTATGCTTCTTCCATCTCCACTGCCCTGGGAATAGCTTCCTGGAGCCTTATATGATGGCTGAATAAGCCAGATATATTACAAATTCCAATACACTAAATATTCCCCACTCTTTGGCTACAGAATTATTTTTCAACACAAATCTCCGTTCAATGCGACGCCCTTATGCAACCTTACTGGGAGGGGCTGTGTGCCTGCATGGTACCCCTCTACTGGTCGACGTCGGAGTCAACATCTTTCTGTATCAATAACCTCCCCATCATCTCACGTACTGCTTCCCGCGGAGTGCATCCTTCATGGGGCCAAACAGATGAAAGTCGGAAAGTGAGAGATCCAAGCTGCAGGGTGGATTAGGAAGAACAGTCCAATGTAATTTTGAGAGCTCTTCTGGGGTGCGCAGACTTGTGTAAGGCCTCGCTTTGTCATGGACAAGGAGAAGTTCGTTTGAACTTTTGTGGCAACAAATACACTGAAGTCATTTCTTCAATTTCATGACGCAAGCACAGTACGTTTCAAAGTTTATCGTTACACAATGAGGGAGAACACCAAACGGAGTAACCCCTCCAGAGACCCATAAGACTGCCATCGTGACTTTATCGGTGGAGGATGCGGTTTTGAACTCTTAGAAGAGGTGGTGTGGTGCCTCTACACAGAATGACGTTTTGTTGACTGTTCTAAGTGATGAACTCGTGTTTCATCGCCTGTGAATATGTTCGGCAGAAGAATTTCACTATCATCTCGCAGCGCACAAGTAGCTCAGCACCGATGGTCAGTCGTTGCTCCATACGGTTTTCTGTTAGGCGGCGATGAACTCAGCAGGCACACACCTTTCAGTACTTCTACAAGTGGCCAAGTGGTCCACCCGGCTAGCGGTTGCTTCCCGAGCTGAAATGCATGCCGGTCCCCGGCATGAATCCTCCCGTCGGATTAATGTTGAGATCAGGTGGGCCGGAAAGCCTGTGGATGGTTTTTCAGGCGGTTTTCCATCTATCTCGGCGAATGAGGGCTGGTTCCCCTTATTCTGCGTCAGATATATTATGTTGTTAATTGCTGCGCAAACACTGTCTCCACGTAGGCGTACACCATAATTACCCTACGAAGAAAAGAACGGGATTACAGTCGTGTGGTATGAGACGTGGCCGGTGGGGAAGGGGGGGGGGGGGGGAGGGGCGGCCGAACCGCACAACCTGGGTTCGGTGTGGGGTGACGGTGCGGTTGGTGCACTGCTGTAGCCTGTTGTGAACTACTGAGGGCTACAGCGGCACAAAGCCTCTCCGTCGCTTCTAGGTCCCCGGTATGATACACAGTACACACCCCTACCAGTGGATGAGTGTGTCAGCACTACCAGCGAGGCGTACAGTTGTACAGCGAGGTGTTTGATTGTGATCTCTCGATCACCTCGGATGAAAGCGTCTGCATGTTCCGACGTTGCAGGAGTCACAGCTGTGAGCATTCGGCCGACACAAGGAACGTCGTACAAGTTTGCTATACCTAGTTGCTTTTGTTCACTGCCAGATCTCCGTAGACATTTTGCGATGTTCTGCTCATCCACTGAAAGAAATCCAATAACAGCTCTCTGCTTCGAATGCATCTAAGTCACCCTCGCCATTTTGAAAACTACATATAGCGCCGCCACCAGTCGGAAATCAAAGAAATTATAGGGGCTGACGCACGAATATTTGACGATATCTCACAACTAATTCCGCATTTTGCCAGCACAATTTGGCCGAGAAAAATAAATGTTGCATTACTTTTTGAATGCCTCTCGTAGATCGAAGTTCTTAGAGCAAACATGTGAGATAATCATAGGATTAATTGTAATAACCTGAAAATCTTCGTCAGAACAATTGAATTTACATAAAAAGAAACTGCTCCCGGTCGTTCTTTATATATCATTGCTATTTAACTCAAAAGACAATAATTAGGAATTGTCATTATCATACATTGCACAGAGAGAAATTCAGTTTCTTGTCGCATATCGCATTGAAAAAATCCTTATTGACATATATGAACTATCACTGGAACTTTTAGAGTCGATCGTTTGAGCTTTTTCTGTTAATTTTTATTCTCTGAAATATCTAGAAATAAGTACATAGTGGCGTTCATTTAGCATCTGCTTGGACACTATTCACATTCTTCAATTTTCGGACTAATAAAACTGTTACTTTGCGTAAGATTTTCATATGGGATGTCACAGTCACAAATTTTTTGAAGGAGTTCCATTTTATATCTTTCCTGTATTACGATCGTAGTCACTTACTTCATACGATCAGCTGATTTCGGCGATGTGCTAAGTGCGTATCTACGACTACATATCCATAATTTCACACAGTCACCAAGTACGTCTGACATTTAAATGTGTAACTGCTTCAGTAGTAGACTCGACTTCTAAATGAAAGAAGAGAGAAGTTTGGTTACGTGCACGCTCGAAAATTGTTTCCTTAACCTTAAAATGTTAGTAGGAGAAATAATTAGTTGCGAACAAAAGACCTTTAGTGATTCACAGTCGGCAAAGCGTAATTTGGCAATTGCGGTTTATCGTGGATTGCATTTTAGCTGTAATTCGATGAGTAGGTATTGTCAGTTGCTTCAAATCATTCATAGCACTGATAAAAGAAAGCATTCCAGAGGCAGGAATCCGATCAACCTAATATCTAATGTGTGAGACATACACTCCGGTGAGATATATTTTATGATGAACAGCTGTGAGTCAGCAGTTGTAGTGGCATCTTTATGGAAGATTTGTGACGAACAAGCAAAATTGATCCAAAACGCTTTGTATACGACGGGTTGTAAACCCTACCGACTATGGTCTATGAACCAAGTTGATTTACCAAAATGTCATTTTGTAGCCATAAAAAATTTGTGGTTATCTGGAGAGCATGTCCAGGTAATCCGAACGTTACATTGGAAACCAAGCGAGAGACTCATAGGATCTGAATGTTTTTAGCATCGTGTTACGAGGGAATTGGCGTTATCCTTCGCTGAAGCAAATCGTACTAGAATTTGTTACCTTAGTTTATCGCGAGTGACTGGATGACACGTCGTTTCCTCCTTCACTTCGGCGTTCATCTAGTCTAAAGCGAATCAGTTTATTTCCATAGGTTATTCTGAAGAACAAACTATATGTGGCTATATTACCAGCTGGGCGAATCGGCCTGATTTCCTGGACTGAAGCAGCTGTTACGTTACGACAGACGAGTCGATCTAGGTACGCAAAAATTTAGACCATCGGGTGGTAACGTTCCGTTTGATGGTTGAAATGGTTCAAATGGCTCTGAGCACTATGGGTCTTAGCATTGGAGGTCATCAGCCCCCTAGAACTTAGAACTACTTTAAACCTCACTAACCAAAGGACATCATACACATCCATGCCCGAGGCAGGATTCGAACTTGCGACCGTACCAGTCGCGCAGATCCAGACTGAAGCGTCTAGAACCGCTCGGCTACACATGCCGGCGATCCGTTTGATAAGGACGCTCTTTTCTAGCGCTAATAAGACTGGCTAAGCTGCTTGTTAATTAAAATATTAATATTCATTTTCAAATATCTAGTACTGCTCATATGAGCAGAGAATGTCAGTGAGTTACTTCACATACATTTAATTCTTGCGGTCATGTTACTTAATTTCGATAATTCCTTTTGTAGTTCTGCACTTGGTAAATAAGGCTATATAGGTTGGAGAAAAATTGTATTACGTAATTTAACCCTGGATAGCTGATGTCAGTAGGAACCAAAATGACTAATGTCATGTTGGTCGACAACGCACCATTTTTAAACTACGGAAATTTGGCTCCACGAGCTCCGATTGGCCGTGCGATTGCCCTGTTGCCGGTCGTCAGTTGACGGGCAGCGCTATGGTTGTCAGTTTATTTATATATATATATATATATATATATATATATATATATATATATATATATATATATATCAGCTTAGTACCATGCGGGCTACCCGAGTTGGATTCCCGATAATGCCAGGAATATTTGATTAATAGCACAGTTGGAACGCGAAACTCCTCGTGTGGCAAGTTGAGGAACTACTTCACTGGGAAGTTGCCGCTCCAGCTCCAAAAACCTGAAACGACCGGGAGAGCGATGTGCTGACCCCGTACCCATCCATATCGCATACAATCACACCTCTGGTAGAGTATGATACTGCGGTTGTCGGTCCGACTTGCCCGCCAGACAATGTGGATAGAGTTGACGTACAGGAATTAAAGACAACAGTCGATAATGAACGGTGTATAACAAATGAATGGGGAATAGCAGAACGTAAAACCTTTGGTAACTTACTTAGATACGCAGAAAAGACTTGAGAATTTAACTAACAGCGATACTTACACATTTTTTATAGACGTTGTACCTAAACGCAGATTTACATTCAAAATATTTATTACACAGGGCATATCACGCGTCAGATATCGTTTTATATCCAAGATTCGCTACACTTCATAAGCAAACTAATGGTTCAAATGGCTCTGAGCACTATGGGACTCAACAGCTGGGGTCATCAGTCCCCTAGAACTTAGAACTACTTAAACCTAACTAACCTAAGGACATCACACACATCCATGCCCGTGGCAGGATTCGAACCTGCGATCGTAGCAGTCGCACAGTTCCCGACTGCGCGCCTAGAACCGCGAGACCACCGCGGCCGGCTCATAAGCAAACTGTTCATCGCGTCAGACCCCAGCTACGTTACGTAAAGTCAGGCACCTCCCTACTAGGCTATAGTTGTTCAACATCTGTCTCTTAGATCACTGTATCTGAGTAAAATGAATCACAAAGTTGACAGAATTTGCAAGTAGTCTAAACAAACAGGAAAGGCTTCACCCGTGTCAAAGTTAACAGACCCATTATTATCCGCGAAGACTGTATTGTTTACAAACATACATGTAATCATGCTCTCGTAAATGAGCTAAATCAACATTGAAATAGCAGTTTTAATTTTTTCCGTCTTTGATAATAAGGCTCAGTACTTTACCACAGTTGTGCAGTAGTGCATTAGTGTCAAATTTCATTTTGTTATGTTTTGAAGCTTGAATTGTTACACCCCTTGGTGTTTTAGCTGCCGTAAATTGTGGAAAGTCTACATCTGACGAGCATTCAATTTTATCGGCCGCGGGAAGGGACCTCATGAAATTAGTTTCCTTACGGACCCAATTTTCGTTGTATCGACGAAAAAGTCTTTAATTTCCGTCTCTACATCATCGTTTACTCAAGAAGTTACGGACTCACACAGAAGGGCAAAGAGTTTCGTAACCGGTGAATTAGGAAAAACCAATAGTAATCAAATATTTAGATGTAGTAAGAACTCGAATACAAACAAACCGTGAAATATTTTCTGGTATGGATGAAAAGAAAAAGTCAAATAGAAACTGCTTTCCACAGTAAATATGTCAATATTTGTGCAGCCATCGTTGAGGAGCAGCAGAAATCAATTCAGCGATTACGTTAATTCAACACGCAAGGTTTGTAGTATCCTCACTGTTAGAAAACGTCTGTCCAGGAGTATTCTTCTTGAGACGGAGAGCTCGCATCTCGTGGTCGTGCGGTAGCGTTCTCGCTTCCCACGCCCGGGTTCCCGGGTTCGATTCCCGGCGGGGTCAGGGATTTTCTCTGCCTCGTGATGGCTGGGTGTTGTGTGTTGTCCTTAGGTTAGTTAGGTTTAAGTAGTTCTAAGTTCTAGGGGACTGATGACCATAGATGTTAAGTCCCATAGTGCTCAGAGCCATTTTTTTTTTTTTTTTGAGACGGAGACTAAACACGCACTGATGTGTCCTTCAGGGGAGCATGATTATCGTTCAACTGCCACCATTCCCCGGCACAACATAGTCGGTTTTTGGGAGGATACTGAAAAAATGTGTCAGTCTGTAAAGGAGATTTTTCACCAGTCACCACTTGGACCCACCTTAGAATATTGCTAAAGCATGTCGGAGCCATGCTTAATAGTACTAGTAGACAAAATTTACCTTGTAGAGGGATGAGCAATAACAATGATCACATGTTTGTTTGGCGCACATGAAAGGGTTACGGAGACAGTAAATATTATTACTAGCTGGATGCCTGAAGGCCACGAAAGCCTGCTTAGAAAGTCTCTAGTACTAGTATCAAGTGCAGAATCTAGAGACGTGATTCACTCATCTGCATTATGCTTCCGAATGTACAGTGAAATCAACATATAATTTCAGCCGTTAGGGGTTCACGCACTCTACGGTGGACTACAGAACATGTATGTAGGCCGAAACATAATACGTACATATAAAAGGCATTGTGAAGTTTCCCATCTCGGGTGCTTTTAACAAATATTCATTACATTATCTTGCAGTATTAGCCAATTTCGGCCTCAAGGGCGTTTCCAAGCACAGTACATGTCGACATGTTGTACAGTTATTCTTTTATAAAAGTGTAGATACATCCGATCAGGGAGCGAGCACATAAACGTTCAAGGGTTAGAATTAAAACCAACTGTATAGGCTCCCTTACATTGACGTTCAACAAACTGCTGCTCTAGAAAATGGCATGAAAGACAAACTGGCCAGTCAGGCAAGATGCAGTAAATTTAATAGTTGCGAAAAACAGTCGAGGTGGAAAACTTGCTGTGGTATGCAACATGAAGAAAACGATCGACACACAGATAAACCTGAATGGACACAAACCTTTATAGTTTTCAAGTATTACAAAGTCGGCGTTTCGTGACATACTACCGTCGTGCATGCAGCTGTTCCAGCGAAGGATAACGCCCAGGTCCATTAAAATCGTATATACTTCAAATGATCGTCAGCTGTTGAGATCGTTGGACGATGGAGTTTGAATGTGCTGTGAAATTTCTCGGCGGAGGCAGATTCCAGTTCTCGTTATGCCGCCCTCCCCTCCCCAATTTATTTTTACGGCGACTGCAGGCGCCGCACATGGGGCTTTTCTTATTGCGCACTAATGGCGGCCAGGGGTGTGGGACCCCATATCTACCCAAGAGCTCCCTGGGGCGGAGGGGCAGATTACAGGGAAGAAGTGGGAACGATCTCTCCGTCATTATTACTTCACTTGCTCCAAGGAAGGGCCAGCACGAAAGAAATGTTTTCGTGCGCAGCTGCTCACGTGCTGACTTTTCCGCTGCGGGAAGCTTAAAGCAGCTGTCGCGCACAGGTCCTTCACACACGTCACTGAAATCCTCCCACGAAACACAGGATGAGATGATTGTTTTAGAGTATTCTTGTCGTTGTACGTTATAGAAGTATATATTTCAGGATATAAATAGGAAGATAAAACATTCCACGTCAAAGAAATAACTGCTCCTCGCTGATCAGAAATACACTCTGGCCAAAGAAGTGTGAACAAACCAGATACTTTGTAAACTTTGTATGCAAATCGTATTGATATATCGCTGTCTGACCGTCGTACAGATTCCGGTGTGAATGACATAGTGACACTCATCCTTGGCATAGAGAAGCAACTGGTAGAGCTGAAAAGAAAAAAAATCACCCAAAAAAAAGAGTTCTCAGGTTTCCAGCAGTATCTAGTGATCAGAATAACCACGAGCTTTCGACTAAGCTCTTCTTGCCCCTGTTAAGCGCTACGACTGCCAGTAGGTTGCTAGTACGGCAGTACATACACTAGCTGCTGGTGTGATGAAATTAGTGCTCGCGGCATCGCTTTATATGGGCATACGTTGAATCGGCATTCGATGCGCCCGCTTCAGCCGCGCGATCGCTGGATCCCACGCCGAGTTGAGCTGCAGTCTGCCGTCTGTATTAAGGGTGTCATCGATGACTGTTACTATAAGACCTCTGATGCTCCTTCCTACGTTGTTCTACAGTGCGAACTGTTTGGCCAACTGCAGACCCGAGGTGTTCGGAGACTTCCTGGATCTTCTTAACTGGTCTCAGTAATTGCTCGATTTTTTTTCGGTTGCCTGAAGATTGATTTGATCCTGTGACTGTTGAGCAGGCTACGTAACGTATCCGACACGGAGCCACAGCGCAGCAGGAAAGCAAAAGGGATATTGTTCAATCCATGCCTCGAAATAGCAACGAAGGAAATGAAGAAAAAGAGGCTGAAGAGAATTCAAGATTAAACGATAACAGTGATAAGATTCGCTAATGACATTGCTGTTCTCAGTGAAGGTGAAGAAGCTTAGAGGATATGTCAAATGGAATGGTCTAACGAGTATAGAATATGGATTGGGAGTAAATGGAAGAAAGACGGAAGTAATTAGAAGTAGCAGAAATGTGAAAAGCGTGAAACGTAAATCACTATTGTTTATCAGGACATAGACGAAGTTAACTAATTCAGCTACATAGGCAGCAAAATAACTCATGACGGGCGAGACGAGTAGAACATAAAAAGCACACTAGTACAGATGGAAAGTGCATTTGTCACCAGGAGAGGACTACTAGTACCAAATATGGGCTCTAATTTCGAGAAGAAATTTCTGAGAACTTCGGTTTGAAGCTGGAGAAGAACGTTCAAACTTAAGCGGATTGATAACGAGAGGAATGAGCGAAGGAAGCAATATATGGATAACAATGTCAAGTGATATGTTGCGCGGATGGCGCCAGTACCTCTTTCTTGTAGTTTCATTTTTGCCATCGATTTCGCTTTGGGCGAACACAAGTCGGTTGTTCAGCGTGGGTTCGGCTATTTAAGTCTGCAGCGACGAGGCAGCAGCTCTCACTGTGTGGTCTGTCGGTTGCGGTTACAACACGGTTCGGAAATAAGTCCTTAATTGGTGCGCACGCTCATTGCGCGTGGTATTACTGGAGTGCTGCCACCGGCGACGGCGGAAAGGTTTTTGGGTTCCGGCACGACGCGTGGTGTTTTGGCCTTTCTCGCCACGCAGGGCATGTTTAGAAGAAGAGCTTGCCGGAGCGTTGCCTGGCATTAGCCGTTCACCTGGGGATATGGTGTGTGTTTCATTTAAACAGGTGCAATTGTGTGCTGATATATATTTATTAATGGTTAACTAATGCCGTCTTCAGCGACGAGTCTGACATGTCAAAGTTACGTCACAAGTGACATGATAATGGGGCTTGGGCGTTCCATCCTAGTTTTCTATCACTTGACGGATTTGCAGCTATGCGTAAGAAAAACCGATGAGCTCATTATTGAGTGATGGTATAACTAGAATTGTGGTAACCTTGCTGATTAAGTACGAAAACTGCACTTTAATTAACGAGTAACGAAATGCTATTTTGTCTCGTAAAACTACCTCATGTTTCATTAACGTGTAGTTCTGGTGGGCACTTGTTTGTTTAGGGTAATACTCAGCTGTTGCTAGGAACAATCTTATTCTTAAGGGTTGAGTTTTAAAAAAATTATTTGCTTGCCTTCTAGCTTTAGTGCTATGTCTTACTCTTTTATGTAATATGAAGGTGCAATTGCCAGTGTGCAGTTGTATATGATTTATAATTCAGTTGTGCGGAGCGTTGTGTATTTCCTCCGATACAGTGAGACGTGACACCGGGCTATACGACTTGACCGTTGCCAGTGAAACTGTGTTTCCTTAGACCGGGCTTCATGTCGCTGGCCTTGTCTCTCGACCTCGTCCTTGAGTATTGCTGTTCTCTTTGTTCCTGGCTCTGTCGGGTCGTTAAGCTTTGTAGCTCGCTTCTCCGCAGCCTTGGTGAATGCACCGCTCACTCGAAATATGAATTTAAACTTGTAAAACTAGGTCACTCTGTAATTAGATTGCTGAAGGCTCTGCCTTATTAATTCTGCATTACCTTATCAGCCATTTGTATCATACTTGTACGTTGTAAGCTAATTGTGAAGTTTAATTCTTATAAAGGAGGGTTTCATGCGCGTACGTTCTCAGGGAATGTTTATATGCTTAGGCGCTGTTTTTTATTAATTGTTTGTTATTTAGTTAGTGCCTACCTGTACTGGCGTTAACTGGATTTCTCCTTAGACAGTAGTTCGTGTGTCCGGTGTCTTCACTGCTGAGCGTTTTTGAAGTAGCTTTCTGGTTCCTTGTGTGCATTACGTTATGCCTTAATGTTATGTATTGGTATGAATTTATATTGCAAAAGAGAAGGCATTGTGCAAGATAGTCTTACAGGGAGCTGGACCGCACAGTAACCCTAGGCTCGGTGTGGGGCGGCGGTGTGGTGAGTGGACTGCTGTAGGCTGTTGTGGGCTTGTGTACCACTGAGGGCTACGGCGGGGACGAAGTCTCTCCGTCGTTTCTCTGTCCCCAGTTCAGTACAATACAATACTTTGGAAGTTCTTCCGCTGCAGCTGGTCCTAAACTATCGACAAAAGGCACGGGCCTCGTACAGAACATCCAGCAAGAGGGGAGAGGGGAGGTGATATAAGCACAGCGCCATGTTCAAACCATTTCTCCTGGGCACCTAGTGATGGCGACGTAATCGTTTGCCTGTTGCACACTGACATCCTGCCATTCACCCGACAACTATTTCGTCGGTATTTATCTAATCGCAAAGGCAACAGCATGTAGGTGGTACAGGAGGTTAATAGCTACTTTTAGCGTCTCTTAAGTACAGAGTATTCCCGTCGTCTAGTCGTTCCACCATTCATGGTGAGGTAAATCACCACGACAAAGGCCTGTGTTAAAATGAGTGTATTAAAGTTCTTGAAGCAAAATTTTCTGTTATGTGGGATCAGTTGTTATTCATTAAACTCCACGCTGGTGTTTTTTAGCTCACGGAAGAACACACATCATATTCCCTCTGGAATTACTAAAGTACAGTGCCTGTATTTTTACAGTGTACTCTGCAGTGTCCTTCAGACATGCCTGCGTGCCTGAAGGAACAGACGCTGTTGCTATCGACAGTTGCGTAAAATACAAGAAAGGTATTCGCAGCTGCGAACTACTTAAACCTAACTAACCTAAAGACATCACACACATCCATGTCCGAGCCAGGATTCTAACCTGCGACCGTAGCGGTCGCGCGGTTCCAGACTGAAGCGCCTAGAACCACTCGGCCACACCGGCCGTTCAAGTACATGGATTGTAGATATACACACACACACACACACACACACACACACACACACACACACACACACGTGAGAGGTGAGTCACGTAAAACTAACACCTGTCTTGTTTTGTAAACGGTTCCAAATACTGAAACGAAGTTTTCGGCAAACGATGGAAAGGAAAGGGATACGTACTCTGGTATGCGATAGAGAGTCTTAACCCATGTATCGATCGAGATACTGAATCGAACATAACCTTCTTAAAGAAAGTGATATATTTGTTTTAGCGGCATCCGATAACGCTTAAAAACACGAATATATTGGAATAATGGCAGTAAAAGAAGAGTTCGGACTAAAATTGTCCTATGAATGGGATATACCCATTCGCCCCCACTGCGCAATGTAAAAATCGGAAAAACAGTGATGGAAATAAAAGGAAGGTTGAAGAGTGGGATTAAAATTCAAGGTGAAAGATATCAGTGATAAGATTCGCTGATATTGCTATGCTCAATGAAAGTAAAGAAGAATTACAGGATCTGCTGAACGCAATGAACAGTTACTGAGTGCAGAAAATGGTCTGAGACTAAATCGAAGACAGGCGAAAGTAACGAGAATTAGCAGCAATGAAAACAGCGAGAAACTTAACATCGGAATTGGGTATCACGAAGTAGACGAGGTTAAGTAATTGTGCTATTTAGCCAGCAAAATCATCCCTTACGGACGGAGCAAGCAGGGCATAAAAAGCAGACTAGCATTGTCAAAAAGGGCATTCCTGGCCAAGAGAAGTCTACTAATATCAAATACAGGCATAAACTTAAGGGAGAATTCTCTGATAACGTACTTTTGGAGCACAGCATTGTATGACAGTGCAACATGGTCTGTGGTGAAATCTGAACAGACGAGAATGGAACCATTTGCGATGTGGCACTATAGAATGATGTTATAAAATTAGGTGGACTGAAAAGGCAAGTAATGAGAAGGTCCTCCGCAGAATCAGAAAGGAAAGGAATATACGGAAAACCGTGACAAGAAGAAGTGACGTAGTGATAAGACATCCATTAAAACACCAGAAAATAACTTCCATGGTACTAGAGGTACTTATAGAGAGCTTGGAACACCTGGAGTAAGTAATTGAGGACGTAGGTTTGAATTGCTACTCTGAGATGGAAAGGCTGGTGCGAGAGAGGAATTCATGGTTGGCCACATCAAACCTCTCAAGTGTGACGATACAACAAAAATTGTTTTTGAGGAGTAAAACTACCGTAGAAATATTCTAAAATTGCACAGTTCCAAACGGGTATAGCGTTGTAGACACGCTCATGCTGGGCTATGTTGTTTTATCAAGCCTTTCAACAGTTTATTTGTCTGCACTGCGGAGTTAGAAGGAACTTTGTTGTCCATCGACAGGTCTTTTCTGCTTTAACATTCCTTGCATGCAGACATGTACACGAGTGAGGATAGGATAGACGTGCTACTTGGATGCAGTAAACGTCAAAAAAATGCTGTCGAAATGGTACGACAGTACAGAGACGTCTGTCCTGATTGTCGCTGTCCACCGTGAAAAGCACTTGAACCATTTATTAGGTCACAAGTGCGAAGAGGCAGCTTTAACCCCATACAGAGCACGAGGGTGAGGACCGCATCTAACACAGCACATAAAAAAGCTACTCTGGCTAAGACGCTTATCAATCTGTATGGCTGCACTAAACGTGATGCAAATAAATATGGGATTAGCCAGACGAGAATCATTCGTATCTTGCATCGACATACGTTCAACTTCCATCATCATTACATCAGGCACTCGGAGGACGTGACCTCGAACATCATATAGAATTTTGTCAATTTACTCTTTGGCGCCTGGAAAACGACTCTAACTTCTGGACAACGTGCGCTCTTTATCGACGAAGCAACAGTTAACGGCTACAGTATTGTAAAATTAGGTAACATAATTCTGGACAACGAAAAATCAACGCAGTTTTCGTGACGTATATCACCAACGACCCCGATATGGCCCGGCATCATACAAAATTCCGTAATGGAATCTTATATCATCCAAGGTGTGTTAAATGGAAACACATATGAACACTTCAGTACGAGCTATCGTATCCGTTCTTCCGGAAAAGGCACCACTGGATAAGCTACTGTGTAAGTGGTTCCTAATCGAGGGCTGCCCGACACACACTTCCCGTCATGCAACGCCAATACGGAATGAAACGTTTTCTAACCGTTGGATAGGTCAGAATGCTGCAACTGATTAGCTGACAAGGTCTCTTGACTCTGATTTCTTTCCATGCGGGACGCTGAAAGATGCAGTGTATCATGAAAACCCAACAAGGCCAGACTATATGCGCCGTCGAACCGAATACAAATGGGCCTCACGGCCGGTGGTAAAAAATCTTACCACATTCTTAACTAATGTGTAAAACTACTTTTCGTTCAAATCAGTTTTGTGTGTGACATGTCTTTAGTCACTCTGAATAATGTAATTACAATTTGCAGTGGTATGTATAGACACATTCGTCCTGCAGCATCCGATAACGCTTAAAAACACGAATATAGTGGAATAATGGCAGTAAAAGGAGAGTTCGGACTGAAATTGTCCTATGAATGGGATATACTCATTCGCCCCCACTGCGCGATATAAAAGAAGCATTCTGGAATCTGCAGGCAAAGGTAGTTCAGGCAAACCAACGTTTCTGTTTCGGCTTTGACAAGAACACAGCAACGGTGAATGTTTAAATGGACGACTGCCTGACGTAACTGAACTTGTTTTGACAAAAAGCTGAAAAAGTGCACAAGTTTGAAATAGTTTTCCTAAACCCTATCCGATGAGCCAGAAGCTAGCACATTCCGTAGTTCGATAAACAAAAACATAGCTGATCCTGTATTTGTGTCATATAGGAAACGAGGTTTTATTTTAGTAGCGTAGACGTGTCTTGCTGCATGTAGCGTCGGAGCTTGGCACGAGAGTTTTGCTGGCGGTGTTTAAATTGCAATGGCACGAGAGCTTTGCTGGCAGTGTTTAAACTACAATAGCCAACTGTGGCCGCATTACTCTCTCATTTTGGTACATTTCTCGGCTTCTTTTGCGAAAGATTTCAACGTCAGTATTAACGAGCGCTACATCAAGTTAACAGTCTTTCCAGTAGCTACTGAACGCAGTTATGAAAAGTATACGATCTCATTACGAAAAATCGTACATCCTTCTATACCTCGATCGATACGGAGTTACATCTCTTTATCGCGTACCAATGTATATGCCCTTTAGGGTGCTATCATTTGCCGAAAATATCTTTTCGACATCTGGAACCGTTCAAGAAAAAAGAGAGATGTTACGTTTTATGTGGCTCACACTGCTGAAGCGTAGTGCCTGTTGTCTCAGACGTGTGCGACAGAACAGACACCATATTAACAGCAGCTGTTAATCATAAGAATGAAGAGAAACCATCGACACCAGCCGCATTCGGGCTTTAGAATAAATCCAAAGATGGCAGGTGAAAATTTGTCACGGACCGTGACTCGAACCCGGATTTCCCACTTAAGGCGAGCGGTCACCCTTGACCGCCTTGGCTATTTTGGCACGCATTCCATCCGAGCCAGATTCCCATCCGTCGCACGCAAGTTGCATCCCTGTCCATTCTCCTGCTGATGCCAGCTTACCTTGCCTCCTAGAAAAACTAGCACGTAATGTGCGTCCGCACTTCGCGCTTATAAGCATGAAGATATACACACACACACACACACACACACACACACACACACACACACACACACATATATATATATACATACACACACGTATTGCCTGTATTTTGTCTGACATGTTCTCTACTAGAAGCACTTTCATACATATGTTAAGTATGTGTCAGTCCGAAGCAACGTTTATTTTCGAAGGAGACTATATTCGCTCTCTTCTTTAAGGTATAATGGAAACCTCTTTTCGCCGATGACGTACGTGATTGGCGAAGGTGCAGTATTCTTATCACCTGTGCGAGGTGTGCTAACACCTTCTGTGCATTAACGATGCCTGTAAATAACCGTTCTATTCTCCTCTTCATTCTTTTAATATTACTACCAGTTGCATAAACTCCTCATTAAATACTGCCTTTAAACATACCGGCTGCAACCTTTGGTGTCAGTAATTCCGAAATTTAGAGATTTGTTTCTTAATTTTCCCCATAATAGTTCACAGGATATCGGTGTACCCTCTGTGCTGTTTACGTCGGTTATAGTTCAAATGGTTCAAATGGCTCTGAGCACTATGGGACTCAACTGCTGAGGTCATTGGTCCCTTAGAACTAGTTAAACCTAACTAACCTAAGGACATTACACACATCCATGCCCGAGGCAGGATTCGAACCTGCGACCGTAGCGGTGTCGCGGATCCAGACTGCGGCGCCAGAACCGCGCGGCCACTTCGGCCGGCACGTCGGTTATAGTGGATTTTACTGCAGTTAATTGCTCCTGACTTAGGTGCAGTAGTTATCCCGATGATATACGACAGCCTTTCGCCTCGTCGGCTTTTCATTCTAATTTAACTTCGTTAAAATGATGCGTGTCAGAAATTTCCATGTGATGCTGGCCATTATTACTTTCCGTTGCGCATCGTAGTACATACTCCTGGGGATCTTTGGAACTTATCAAAAGGGCTCGTAGCAGCATCACCGGTGGAGCCATCCGCAAATTTCGAGATGTCCCTTAATCTCACTATCTCTGAACGTCTAACTTGACGTTTCTCTCTGACATCTTTGTTCTCTGCTCTGTTTGTTTGCTAGTGCTGCCATGGTTAGGCTAATAGAGGCTAAGTGACTTGGGAATGTTCTATCTTTGAGGATCTATAGTGATGTATCTCTCGCGTATATCTTCTAAATACCATTACCTAAATCCCTTCTTCAGTCAGTTTTTCTATTTTGTAGTTCATAACACATCGACTTCACTGTTCCGTAGCCTCATGTGTCTGAAGTCAAATATTTTGGTGCACCGTAGTAAAATTCTTATTCGTTACTTGGAGTTTTGCGAACAAATTAGGAGCTTACTGAGTATTGGATTAAATTAGTGACCCTTTGTAGGTAGAACACAACGACTCGTTTATAACGGAATAAAATCGAAATACGTAAAGGTAATTTCAGGAGTGCCCAGGGAAATTCAATAGTTCCGTTACTGTTAACATAAATAGCACTCACGGATTAAACTTTGCTCCTGTTCCTACCTGCGACTGCTGCCTACAAGGCAGTGCGAGGAGCGAATTACGGTCTTGGAACATGTGATCAGCACGTAGCCTATCCCTCCAGCGGTTATTGACAGTGGGTGAATAGTGATGGTGCCAGTAGTCCTTTAGGGGAAAGGCTAAGGCTAGGTTGAGATTCACTGCAAGAAGCTTCAGTAAATGTGTACTTCTTCAGAATGGCTCATCTGACTTGGAATCTCACCAGGTTGGACTAGTAGATGAGGCAGAAGAGATTCAACGAGTGACGGTGCATACCGTCACGGGGTGGTTTAGTTGGCGCGAGAGCGTTACAGAGGTGCTCAGCGAAGTAGTGTCTGAAATTACGACATTGGTCTTGTGCTGCAGAGAGATTTTCTCTTCAGAAATGGGTTTTACCAGGGGACTGTAGAGGCCAGCACAAGGGCTGTCGTGTGGAACGGGAACCCAAGAGTAGCACAATACCAACAGCATTCACAGTAAAAAGAATTTAACAGAAAATTTATTTAACAATTGGCAAGTTTAATTTGAAATAGCAACCTTAATTAATTGCATGTATTTATGACAATGAAATCCTATAAAAGAGGATTCTTTCAGGTCTCAGATATACCTGGTATTTAAAATATTGATCTCTTGACTAGAAGAAGGGATCGGTTGGTAGGACATGTTTTGAGGCATCAAGGGATCACAAATTTAGCATTGGAGGGCAGCATGGAGGGTAAAAATCGTAGATGGAGACCAAGAGATGAATACACTAAGCAGATTCAGAAGGATGTAGGTTGCAGTAGGTACTGGGAGATAAAGAAGCTTGCACAGAATAGAGTAGCATGGAGAGCTGCATCAAACCAGTCTCAGGACTGAAGACCACAACAACAAGAGTAGTGCACTAAAACAGATTAAGTTTGTAACATTACTAAGGAGGGCATGCCGAAAACTGGTATTACTTAAGGGGGCGCTTGGCATATCTGACAAGAGTGAAACCTGAATGTACCAAGTTACTGCTAGTCAGTTCAAAATTTAGAGAACCGGCATTTGAAGCTGACTGCCGAACGATTATACTGTTTCGTACGAACAATTCCCTAGTGTCCTTAGTGCAGTAACAGCAACACCTCTTTCTGCAGAGCCTTAGGGATGAATACACTTGATTGAACAATGTCAATTTGAACAAGTATAACAAATTGCGCGTAAGGATCACGGAGATCAGATACGAGAAATTAGGGCTCATATGGATGAGTGAGTATAGATAGTCGTTTTACCCTCGCTCTATTTGCAAGTGGAACAGGGGGAGGAAGGAGGAGGGAGGGGGGGGGGAAGAGAAGTAGTAGTGCAGGGTACCGTCCTCCACGCAGCTTAGGGTGACTTGCTCAGTACCTATGTACAGGGTTGTTACAAATGATTGAAGCGATTTCACAGCTCTACAATAACTTTATTATTTGAGATATTTTCACAATGCTTTGCACACACATACAAAAACTCAAAAAGTTTTTTTAGGCATTCGCAAATGTTTGATATGTGCCCCTTTAGTGATTCGGCGGACGACAAGCCGATAATCAAGTTCCTCCCACACTCGGCGCAGCATGTCCCCACCAATGAGTTCGAAAGCATCGTTGATGCGAGCTCGCAGTTCTGGCACGTTTCTTGGTAGAGGAGGTTTAAACACAATCTTTCACATAACCCCACAGAAAGAAATCGCATGGGGTTAAGTCGGGAGAGCGTGCCGGCCATGACATGAATTGTTGATCATGATCTCCACCACGACCGATCCATCGGTTTTCCAATCTCCTGTTTAAGAAATGCCGAACATTATGATGGAAGTGCGGTGGAACACCATCCTGTTGAAAGATGAAGCCGACGCTGTCGGTCTCCAGTTGTGGCATGAGCCAATTTTCCAGCATGTCCAGATACACGTGCCCTGTAACGTTTTTTTCGCAGAAGAAAAAGGGGCCGTAAACTTTAAACAGTGAGATTGCACAAAACACGTTAACTTTTGGTGAATTGCGAATTTGCTGCACGAATGTGTGAGGATTCTCTACCGCCCAGATTCGCACATTGTGTGTTCACTTCACAATTAAGAAAAAAATGTTGCTTCATCACTGAAAACAAGTTTCGCACTGAACGCATCCTCTTCCATGAGCTGTTGCAACCGCGCCGAAAATTCAAAGCATTTGACTTTGTCATCGGGTGTCAGGGCTTGTAGCAATTGTAAACGGTAAGGCTTCTGCTTTAGCCTTTTCCGTAAGATTTTCCAAACCGTCGGCTGTCGTACGTTTAGCTCCCTGCTTGCTTTATTCGTCGACTTTCGCGGGCTACACGTGAAACTTGCCCGCACGCGTTCAACCGTTTCTTCGCTCACTGCAGGCCGACCCGTTTATTTCCCCTTACAGAGGCATCAAGAAGCTTTAAACTGCGCATACCACCGCCGAATGGAGTTAGCAGCTGGTGGATCTTTGTTGAACTTCGTCCTGAAGTGTCGTTGCACTGTTATGACTGACTGATGTGAGTGCATTTCAAGCACGACATACGCTTTCTCGGCTCCTGTCGCCATTTTGTCTCACTGCGCTCTCGAGCGCTCTGGCGGCAGAAACCTGAAGTGCGGCTTCAGCCGAACAACACTTTATGAGTTTTTCTACGCATCTGTAGTGTGTCGTGACCATATGTCAATGAATGGAGCTACAGTGAATTTATGAAATCGCTTCAATCATTTGTAATAGCCCTGTACATGTAGATGTAGAATGTATGTAAGTACAGCAAGCACGACACGGCAATGGAACGTTTACTGTTGTGAATACTAACAAACCAACCCATATAATTCAGATGACCAAGCTGTACCACAAAGTCATACGCAAACGTATGCTAGAGCCTACGTCACTTCTTACACTTTTAATCAGGGTATTCTGTTCCAAGCATTAAGCTCAATTTATGAGAAACATTCACACCCAGCTTGTGATACAACTCGCCTCTTTACAAGCATTCGATACGCTCAGATTTGTTGGAAGGGCAGCTAGGTCCACCGTTTCCAATCACGGAATTGCCCCCCCCCGGTGAGCGCACATAGTTGTGTCAACAGACAGGAGGCTAACATATCACAGTTCCACAGATCACCTCAGCGAAAGGCAATCGTAGCCGACAGCAGCAGCCGAATGACTGCGTGCCGGTCTCCTCACCCTGTGCAGGTCCACAACATTTCTCTGGACCCTCTCGCGACCGTAGTCCGCACGCGTCTCCTCGTTCGAGCCGCAATCTCTCGCTGCTAGTTTCCCCACGATCTCTCGAAACTCTCGCAAAGAACTTTTTGCCAAAAGAAAGCGTCCCTTCATACTGAGCGTGGCGGCTCACTCATGAAATTCCGAAAACTTACCTTCCAGGGAAATTGGGGCAACATAATACTTCCACCGATATACATATGGCGAAATGACAATGAGACAGAGAAGTTAAAGATCATCTGAAGCTATGCTAACAATAATTGGTCTCAAGCACATTTTCGAATGGAATAAGGAAACGGGAAAAGACAGCGGTAACAAAAATATCATGCGCCACTCACCGTATAGATGAAGTATACAAGATGTCCCAGTAGGAATGATCAGTTCTCAGGGATACGACCTGAACGATCATTAGAAGCAAAATGCCATGGACATACGCCCTTTTCTGAATACGTTCCAGAGATAGAACACATTTAATATACATTCTCCTTTACATTCCGTACCATTCAATACATTGTTAGGTTTACACATGTACAACAGTTAGCAAATTTTACAAAACAAGTTTTACAAAATATCAGTTGAAAAATATCTATACTTATAATACATTCAACGCTAACATTTATCGTAGATTTCATATTACAGCTGTTGTAAAGTTCACAATAAATGTTAGAATATCCTATTGTCAACTTCAATGCATTTGGGAGATAATCTGTGTTGATTGTCCGAGTGCCTCTGCACTTTTCCTAATGAGAGAAGCAGCGTCCATTACGCGGCAAACTAGTCTATCTCGCTTGTTCACCTTTCGTGCGTACATTTCAAACTTCATCCAACCCCATACAGGAAACCCTAATGGCGTAATGGATAGCGATCTTGGTGGACCGTTAATTGCATCAACCCAGCGATTAAGGTAAGAGCGATTGCAATATTCCCTCACACGTCTGCAACATTATGTGGACGGCCGATGTGGCCATGCGGTTCTAGGTGCTTCAGCCAGGAACCGCGTGACCGCTACAACCGCAGGTTCAAATCCTGTCTCGGGCATGGATGTGTGTGATGTCCTTACGTTAGTTAGGTTTAAGTAGTTCTAAGTTCTAGGGGACTGATGATTTCAGATGTTAATTCCCGTAGTGCTCAGAGCCATTTGAACCATTTTTTTGCAACGTTATGGAGGGGCTCCGTCTTGCTGGAAGTAAATTGCAGTCCGTGTGACCTAAGAAACGTTCTCATTGTGTTTACTATATGAATTTTCCAAGCCATTAATTCTGTCCCGTCATTGGCTGCTCTAAAATGACTGGAGCTATCAACATAATAATTACGCCTCACTAAAGATTAACCGAAAAACGAACTTGGAAACAGGTGTCCTCTGTAGCGAGTAGATTTTCCTGCGACCTTCGATGATTATTACCTCCTTTGTTGATTCCATTCCGTGTAAAATGTGCTTTATCAGTGAATAGTATTAATGGCAGCAAATGATGATTGTCATTTTACCGGTTCTAGGCGCTGCAGTCTGGAATCGCGAGACCGTTATGGTCGCAAGTTCGAATCCTGCCTCGGGCATGGATGTGTGTGATGTCTTTAGGTTTAACTAGGGGACAAATGACCTCAGAAGTTGAGTCTCATGGTGCTCAGAGCCAGTTGAACCATTGTCATTTAACCGGTGATAAAATTCAAAGCGAATGGCCTTGTCGCCTACGCGAAGATTGTGGACACACTGTACGCGAAATGGGTAAAGATTTCCGCATGCCATATTCGTCATACACTTGATCGTGTGATATAGTTACGTGCAGAAAGTCTCCATGTGCTCGTAGTATGACTACGCTGCAACATTTCGACAGTGTGTTGCTGTTCTCGTGCAGCTTGCTGAGCTACACGTTCTTAAGAGAAATGGGAAATTCGGAGTGTGCTGAGAACTCTGGTAAATACTCTACGATCATGAATTACACGTGTCGGAAAGCGCCAACGGTATTGTTTGACAGCAGCAGATGCAGTACTATCGCAGAAACCGTAAACTTACACCATATCTGCATATTCATCATTAGTGAAGAGGAGTGGAATTTTAGCCAGGACGCGTACAAACAAAGTCAATCGATCTTCACTCTGATACCTCTCACCACTTTGCCCACAACACCAAAACTGCGAGTTCAACGGACTTGTTTAATGGCAGAAATCTGGTACCGCGCGCCGCGAAATTTCAATCCGCGCCAGACGTCATGGACGTCGAAGACCTCTAGAGGTCTCTGCATCATCGCGCTGTGGCGGCACGCGCCTCCTGGCCCGCTTTTAGTGGGAGGGCGCCACAGTGGAACATGTGGTCTCAGCGGCCAATAGCGACGCTCCGAATAGCATACTTAAGCGCCCGCCTCGCACTCAGCCAGCAGTTACGGCGGACATGCCGTCGCCTTCAACCCCCATCCACCTTCTCCAGTACGTCGATGACACCGGCTTCCTTGCACTCGCCCCACCCTGCAGCGCACCCAACACCTTCTCCAGTCCCATATTGACCGATTCATCACTTGGTGCAACCAAGTGATGATGGTCAATCCTTCCAAAACGCAGGCGATCATAGTATGCAAAACCACGCCTTCCTTCCACCTCCTCGATTTCTATGTCACCGTCTGTGGCCATCCTATCGCCCTCTACCCCACCCTTAAGTACCTTGGCGTCACCCTTGACCGTCGCCTCCCCTGGACCGCCCACCTCCAGACAATGCAAGCCAAGACACGCTCCCGACTCCGTCTCCTCAAGCTCCTTTCTGGCCGTACATGGGGTCTGGATCCCTCCACCATCCTCCATACCTATAAATCCCTAATCCGCTCTATCCTCTGCTCCGCCCACCCTGCCTGGATGTCCGCTCCCCCTAACTTTTACAAATCCCTTCAGATACTAAAACGTCATGCCCTTAGCCTCGCCTATCGCATCCGTCTCCCCTCACCCACACGGATCCTGTACGACCATATTCCGTTTCCCCACCTCCTCCTTTTCCTCGAATGGATACGGATCCCTTACACCTCCCATAAACTCGATCCTCCTCACCCGCTTGTCTCTCCCATCCTCTCCCATCCTCTCCCGCCCCCATCCGCTGCCGCGCCTGTATTCCCACGTCCCATCTGCTCTCCATCCCTTCACTCTCCTTACCAAGGTGGCTTCCGCCAGCTCCCCCTCCCTGATGATGCCCTCCTCCCCTCCATATACCCCTCCTACCAACTTAAATACTCCCTCCCTCTTCCTGTGTATTCCTATGGGCATCCTCTCTCCCTTGTCTCCCCCTGGGTTAGATTCCCAGCGGGGTCAGGGATTTTCTCTGCCTCGTGATAACTGGGTGTTGTGCGATTCCTTAGGTTAGTTAGGTTTAAGTAGTTCTAAGTTCTAGGGGACTGATGACCACAGATGTTAAGTCCCATAGCGCTCATGGCCATTTGAACCATTTGTCTCCCCCATTCCTCCCTCCTCCCTACACCCTTTCTCCGCCCTCCTCCCCCGGACTTCCCCTACCCCCATACCTTCATTCCTTCATTCCTACCATCTCCTCTGCCAGTGGAACCTTTGCTCTCCCCCCCCCTCCCTCCCTCCCTCCCTCCCTCCCCCACCCCCTTCTTCCACTCTTGGCAGGTCCCCGGACTCGCACACGCCCAGTGGACATTCGCGCGCCGGAGATCATCGCCATCAGTTTCTCGTGTGTGTGCGTGTGTGTGTGTGTGTGTGTGTGTGTGTGTGTGTGTGTGTGTGTGCCATCGTGTTGTGATTTAGTGTGATTCGCCACCACGCTCCTTCGTTCACTTGTTCCATCTCAGTCATCAGTGTTTGTGCGCAATGCCGACAGTTTTTCGTCGAGTGTGAACGGCTTCGTGTTTTTTAATTTTTTGTATCTACTATGTTTTTAACAACCAGTCTCTTACTTTCTGTCTTCCTTGTCTCATTTATTGTATGCTTGTGGCTGAAGAGCAGAATAGATTTGTCCACTGCCAGCCCGACTTTGTATGAGGTGAAAAATAACAATAAAGAAAAAAAAAAAGAAAACTCAGCCAGCAATCTAACATCGCGTGCGTCTCAGGACATACCGCCTCAGACAGCGTATTGACTTTCGTGTTTATATTCCAGTGGATGTGGTTGTCTTGTTTGGTTCGTTACTCTCTTGTCTGTTCTTGTTGTGTCGTAACGTCCTCCGTTGGTCGTGTCCGTCCTCTCCCGTTGTGTTGTTGTTCGCGGCCCGCTCCGCGGGTCCCGCCGCGTTTCCGTCACTACTACCCCGCGACCGTTCGCAGTTACAAGAAGAAAGGTATCCCGAGCAAAGATGATGAAAGCAGAGATGTATAGTGGGCTAGAATACAACGACAAAGAGATTGTGTGTTGGATATGGATACGTGCGCGCCGCTAGTCCCAAAACAGATGTACATTAAATGTCTCCAAACAAAGTTTTTGACTTCAAATGATTTTTCCTGCCATAATTCGACTCCCTGGACTACAGTTAGCGATTAGGTGTAAATGTAGAATTTGATTGAATTCATGCCTCTTACTATTGCATAAGTAGAAAATTTTGCAAGAATACTTCTTGTGTTGATAATAAATCAAAAGAAAGAAGTTCTCATAAACAGAAAGAAAAGACCCGTGAAACCAGTTTGGCTGACATTTCGAATCGCCTTCCTTATACTCAGTGGGTCTTAATACACATTATTTCCACTGTTGCTTTAACACAGTAAGTTAAATGGGCTGGCATAGTCTATCTCTGCAGCCATGCAGATAAAGCAAGTTCTGACAGGTGTACCAGAAACAGCACAGGTTCGGTAGGCCAACCTCTCCTCGCTTTGCAGTGGCTGCCGTGTCGACTGCGAGGGCGCTCCAGCAAGTCTGCAGGAGATGATACACCTGTCACGAACTCCCGCACGTCTCAGACATGAAAAGCCAGTGACGTCACCCGAGAAGGTGGTGACGGCGCTGGCTTCGTGTTGTAAGCTTGCCGTTTCCACCTTTAACTCTTTTAGGTAATTAATTTTTTCTGCCCTCTGGCTGTTTCCTTTCCCGACTGAAGCGTACATCATTTATTTGACGCTTAGGTTTGAGTCACAATATATCAGCGGAGGTAGGTAGGTAGTTAGTGTTTAACGTCCCGTCGACAACGAGGTCATTAGAGACGGAGCGCAAGCTCGGTTTAGGGAAGGATTGGGAAGGAAATCGGCCGTGCCCTTTCAAAGGAACCATCCCGGCATTTGCCTGAAACGATTTAGGGAAATCACGGAAAACCTCAATCAGGATGGTTGGAGACGGGATTGAACCGTCGTCCTCCCGAATGCGAGTCCAGTCTGCTAACCACTGCGCCACCTCGCTCGGTCTATCAGTGGAGTGTAAGTTCCTCATAGACATCTGATTTCTCCCATGGAAAGTTCTAAGATAATCGACTGAATCGAATAAACCGTAAGTCTTCAACGGAGTGAAGACTGACCATAACTGCCTTCATTGTACCTTAATGATCATAAAAAGTTGTTGTACTGTTTTCTTACGTAAATCATAACTTTGTCAAGAAGATGGAAAATCGATCTTAATTATCAATATAAACTGTATTTCCTACACTGCGGGTTTACAAAATGACATGTTAGCTACATAACATATGTAGATCATAAAATATTGTTACTAAGTCCAACACAACACAACACATGTACAATCAACTACTGAACGCAATCTAAATCCTTCAGTCATTGTATAAAGTCGAGAGCTCTGTTTTTTCTTGTTTTTTGTGGGAAAGGCACGAAATATAGCGACATCAACGACACTTTTATGGACATTGTTATTAATGACATGGCTTTAGATGGTTAGTAAGAAACATCCGAAACGATAAGCAGTCAGTGAGAAGAGTTATAATTCAGAAGAATCCTAAATGTTCTTTGTGAGATCACTTCCATCATTGGGTACGCTGTGTGAAAGAGTTAAAAGGCGCCTTTCTGTGGTTATTAGAGGCTCTGCAGATCGAATGACACGTGGAGCAGTCTATGGTTACCGCACTTCAGGGATATGACAGGAACTAACATTTTAAGCAAAAATGTCTTGCAAACATGGGCTCTAAATGCCTATGCTAACAGCTATGAGTACACCCTCACTTTCGATATTGTGAAGACCATGTCTTCTACTGCAAGCTGTTTTCTTTCCATATTTTGGGAGGATGTAGTATGGGCCTAAATACGAAAAAATTGGCTAGGAAACATGAGCTTTAAAATGTGTACCTTAAGAGCTATTAACACTTGTTCAGTTGCAGGGATGTGTTTAACAGTATCGAAGATGAAATGCTACTAATTCTCAGGTACGCATTTTAGAGACTGTTTACTAGAATCTTTTGATCAGAATGAATTTTCACTCTGCAGGTGAATGAGTGATGATATGAAGATTCCTGGCACACACCGACTGTGAACCGGACCAATACTTGAACCTAGGATCTTTGCCTTTCACATGCAAGTTCTCTTGGTAGAGAGTTACCTGAAATAAACTCATAACTTGCCCTCAAATTTTTTTCTGCAGTACCTCACCTCCTAGTTTCCAAAGGTCACAAGTACTTCTGTGTAAATTAAAATGGTCCTGGATGACAAAGACATGAACGTTTTTGTTCAACAGCAACACATTTATTACCCAGAATCGTTTTGTTTCTTCTCTTTTTAATCCTCCCTTTTATAGTAAATTTAGTACTACAGTAATCTTCATACAAAAACAACTCTGTTATCAAGAATTAAATCACCAGACAACTTTTCTTGCTCACTTACAGTGCTTTTAGCTTATTTTGGAACAAAAGGTTTCAGCTAAAATGAAAGACAGAATTAAGAAAATCTAGCATGTTTTAATGAGAATGGGCTTCAGTGAATCTTTCAATATTCAGTGTAAATTTACAAAAACCTTAATTAACCACATAAATCTTAACACTCTGAAAGTATTACTTCCAACTAATTTCAAGAAATTTTTACACAACCTTCTGATATGTTTTGTGGGACAGATCCGCTACACAGTGAGAACATTTAATAATAAGAAATGCAAGAACCAAACTGGTGAATGAATTGGCTTATGTAGTGCTGCTTGCAACTTACAAGACAGTTGAACTGTTATTGGAGCCTAGCTTTATACAAACAGAATCATTCGAGACCCCGCTTACTGAAAAATAGAAAAAAAGCAAGTTACCAGAATGCCACTCACTGTTCTGGCGTAACCACAAGCGCCATAACGAAGACGAAGAATGAACGAGAAGAGAAGGTGGTGAGAGACGTAGGCCAACGGTGCACTGATTAGAACCGAAACACGACAGTAGCGGCCTCTAGAAGAGGAAAATATATGCGCCACTTCTGCCAGCCTCGGCCGCTCGGTATAATATTCGGAGTATTAGCACAGTTGTGGACAACCACTCGCGGAACACTTATTAGTTATCGATATCTATTGTTTGCATGGACATTGTCTATAGTAAATAACATTACTGTTTGCATGTCACCCATCGCTTGTGATACTCCTAACATTCAAAGTTACTATTGTCTGTCTTCTTATTTGTAATAAAAATTATTAATGTGATTTTGGTTGAATTGTTGTATAGCATGCCGAGAATGCAGCATCCCTTAGACATCCTGTAAGGGACGAGTGGGCAAGACCCGACACTCACATCTGACAACAGATACTGCGGAACTACGGAAACTAAACAGACAACAAAAGTGTGGTGTCACCGCCAGACACCACACTTGCTAGGTGGTAGCCTTTAAATCGGCCGCGGTCCGTTAGTATACGTCGGACCCGCGTGTCGCCACTGTCAGTGATTGCAGACCGAGCGCCGCCACACGCCCAGTTGTACAGCCAACTTTGCTAGGAAAGGTTCACTGACACATACGCTCTCATTTGCCGAGATGATAGTTAGCCTAGCCTTCAGCTACGTCATTTGCTACGACCTAGCAAGGCGCCATTACCAGTTTATATTGAGATTATTAAAGTACCGTCAAGAGCGATGTACACCAATTATCTATTAAAGTTAAGTATTCTACCAGTAACCTGTTTGCTAGTCTTATTTCTCTGACCTGTTCCAGACCTCACGCCAGCCTGCGTGAGCTTAAAAGCGTTCATTTCGGCCTCCTCTAGCAACACGGTGTTGGCTCTTCTGCCAACACTACAAAAAGCTTAGCAGTGTTCTGTACTATTGGCATTAAAAGGTAACATACGCACAACACAAAGTCCTAAACTGGTGGAATTACTGCCATGAAACAGTCAAATAAAGTTAATCACTATTCGGTTGCCAGTCTTCGAATGTATAAACTGTTTCATTATGTAAGCTGGCTAGCATGGAGGAAATAAAAGAGCACGACCTGGTGCGTTAGAAGAAGAAGTGGGTCTCAACACAGTCAAGATTTTCCCAGAGACAGATGCTCACCAGCTTCAATTACGGCTTCGCAAATCCTACATGTACTACTCGTAGGCATCCTCCTTGCAGCGACCATGGGTGAGCTGTCACGTAACGTACAGCGCAGTCAAAAGCAACTTGGGATGCGAACTCCAACATCAGTTCGTACCACATAAAGGATGTGGTGCTGTCCAGCCGTGTCCCAAGCGGGAGGCGGGCGGCTCGTATCTCTCTTAAGGGAGGGTGGCGCTAGGGGTATACTCTCTCGCCCGCCCACGGTTTCCTCTCGACTGCCCATATGTGTAGAAAAGATATCTTGCGTCTCTGACCGGCGCTGGAATCAACTGAAGACGCGAAACGGCTCATAATTCGAGGGACTCATACACCTGGAAGAAAGGCTATTGCAGATACTTGGCTAAGCCACAACTTGGGATACTTCTTCCAGAATGAATTTTCACTCTGCAGTGGGACGTGCGCTGATATGAAACTCCATGGGAAATTAAAACTTTTTGGATGACCTAGACTCAAACTCGGGACTTTTGCCTTTACTTAGCACATGGAGAACGCTGCTAGAGCAAAGGCTCGGGGTACAAATGTTTACTGTGGTGACAGGAAGCGTTTCCGGCCATGCCAAATCCACAATCATCATAACGACCCTGTATAGAAGCGGTACAAATACAAGTGAAGAAAAGTAGTTTCCCATTATTGAATTCTATACTGCCGAAAAAAAAAAACATTGTCCCACAGAATCAAGGTTTTTTTGTTTCAACAGAGCGTATGAAGTAAATGAAATGATTACATTTAATAAATCGATACCAAAGCGATTCTGAAGTACAAGATATCGACCCACATCAATACATGGTGCAGACTCCACAGGCGGCAATGCAGTCGATCGTACACATGGCGAGTACTGTCTGGGATACGTTGTACGTACCTGCTCGATCTGTTCACGTAGTTCTGTAAGAGATGCCGTCATATCCCGCTCGTGTTCGACTGGAGATAAATCCGAAGATCGTGCTGGCCAGGGCACGCTGCGTTTCACGGCTATGCTAATCCTGTTTCAACAACACATCTCCTTGCTGTTGCAAGAACGGAGAAAGAACGGGCCTAACAACATCTGAAAGTTTCTTGTAATCCTTCAACTCATGTTTGTGTCAGGTTGGTTTCTGATAAATGTGTAAAACATATTTTGATTTCGAAATACGTAAATCTCAGTCCGGTGCAGCAGAACTATGTGAAAATCCTTTACTGGTATTCAGCCTCAGAACTGATAGTGATATTTTCGGTAAAACACTCTGCCAGTCACAGTTTCTTACAGCCGACATGAACTTTGATGATAATTAAATTTGTTAACGTAACTGTGCGTACGGAACGGTCATCTGTTCTGCAGCCTGTTACTATTAGGATTAATTATGTAACTGTTCAAAACGAAATTCCATTTGTCGTACTTGCGATGTGCAATGCAGGACGGTATCTTACAAATTTTCTTAAAAATTTGTGTCAGTATACAATTCGCGATGTGCAATGCGAATATGCAAACACAGTCATTAAGTGAAAATTGGTAATCTTAACGACTGATAAATGAGAACAAGACGGAAAGTTTAATTATGCTTCATTAAGCCCTGAAAACAATACAACTTTTCATAAAGTTCTCACACCTACACAAGTCAGCAAAATATTTATTAATAACTTTCCTCTGTACAATTACTTTCCTTGACACTTCTTTCAACCACAAGACAAAACCATGCGTTGCATTTTAATATTTCTACAGTAAGCTTCAACAATATAAAACGTTGTAACAATATGAAGCTATACGGTTACTGTTACGGCGTACAGTCAGCGTCGGCACGCCAGTCGGAAAAGAAAGAAGAAACGGCTGTGAGAAGGTAAGCCAATCGCACGCTGACCGCCTTCCTCCAGGACCACAATGCGACAGCAGGGGCCCCTATGAAGAGGACACAAGCGCGACGCCCGACTGTTGGCGACCACTTCGACAGCGGCTTCAATGTTAGCCACTTCGTTCGTCAAGGTAACACAGACTTGTATTTGTCTATCTTGAAAAAGACTGATAATTTTGTATTCTGCCCTTTGCTTGCGACACATGTATCAAATTTAAGTATTGTAATTGTCTTTTTTAAAAAACTCATTAATACGAATTGTTTCATTGTTTTTCTAGCGAACTTAAGGCGTGAGATTGTTTGAGCCTTCAGCCTGATTTAAAGATATTTTAAGAGAAGGCCTTCTGCCTTTTAAATTTCAAATCCTGTTTTTTAGTCTTAAGTTAATTGCCGTAAGTCGGTTTTAAATTAAAGTTGTTTTGCCCTTGAGGCATGAGATTGTATGGCGCATTTAGCCAGGAATTAAGTTCTAAAATTGATGTTTTGTTTGCTCTGTTTTTATGGTTATCTTTAGTCTTGCAATGTTTGTCAAATGAATAAAGTAGTATGTTTGAGTGCAAACTGACAGCCACTTATTTAGGCCCCTTTCCACACATTGAACTATCTGTTCTGTCCTGCGAGTATAGCAGGGGATCTCTCCCATCTTTGAAATTTTTGGGCAGTTCGTACAGGAACTGGCTTCGTCAGATGAATTTTCTGCCATACAAATGAAGGTGGAATTTCGTGACACCTTACACAATAGCTATTGCCTCTTTCTCCATTAGTGAATAGTTACACTGAGCTTTGGACAACACTTTTGATGCGAAAGCAGTAGGCCTGACTTTATCGCCAATTCCGTGTGAAAGCACTGTACCGATTTCGTCAGAAGAAGCGTCAACTTATAACATAACTGGTTTCTCAAAATCAAAATGAACCAATCACCGATCACTGAGCAATGCATCTTTATGTTTTTGAAAAGCTTCTCGGCACTTATCTGTGCAAACAAAAGGGGACGTTCCTGCGACGCAAGCGATGCAATGGAGCTGCGATTTGTGCAGCATTCGGTATGAGCAAAATGCAATAGCTAGTTTTGCCTAAGACCAGTTTTGTGACATTGCGAAGGATTGGTAGGTGACGTAAGGCTAACAAATGTCACTGAAGAGGATGTACACCGTGACTATTTGTGACATGACCAAGATACTTTAACTCATGTTTAAAATATAGTCACACCTGTTAAGTCTACACTTATGTTCTGCATCAGATAAGACGAAAAACAAAGCACGTAAATTTACAATGTGTACTTCAGGTGTACGACCTGCTACGACCATATCGTCCAAATAGCTTGATCAGTTTGGTAGTTGAACAGTCAGCTGTTGCCAATACCGTTGGAAAATGACGGGTGCGGAAGCACTGTCAAAAGGCAAACTCAGATATTTAAACAAGCCCAACACACGGTTTGAGATTCTTCGTTTAGAGGGATTTGAAGATATGCGTCACGCAAAAATTTTTGAATAGTAGCGACCAGCGCCTAATCCGTCATGACATCCTTTGGGCGTGGCAATGGGTAAGTATCAATCAATTTGTGAGGGTGACTGTAGACATATAGTCAACACAGAGGCGCATGCGACCTCCATAGTGTTGCAATTCTATAAGTTCAGCATCCACTTTGGCCAGTAATACAATGGGAACAGTTCGGGCGCGGCAAAATGTCGGCTGAGCTTTGTCTTTCATAGTAAGATGTGCAATAAAATTGTTAGCGTTTGCTAAACTTTCAGAAAAGAGTTCAGTTAATTCCTTCAGCAAGGGAGCTACACTGCCTTTAGCATTGAATGAAGTCACTGATATCACATTTTCCTGAATTTGAAAAGCCAAATAAAGCAAGCGAATCAAGGGCAAATATGTTCTCACAATCGCGTGATTGTGTCACAATGAAAGTACAGTTTGCGTTTGGGAGTGATACATGGCAGAAAAGGTACACTTTCTGGGAATGTGAATGTCTTGTCCATTATCAGCCATGATGTGCGTGTTAATTTTCGACAGTCCTGGAGAGCCTGACAGTTCCTATGTGTTACGATTCAGCCATGTAACACACACACTCCCGTCCAATTGAAATTTCACACATTTGCCACTAAGATGCAAATGAACAGAAAGTTTGTTGATCTGGCATAGCACTGAAACTGTTTGCTTGTTAGTTTTGCTGATGCCTGCAGCAGCCTTTGAGTACACTTAATTGATTACGTAGGCCTTGTGGCTAGATTTTTGTGAGTGGGCAGAATTCTTATGTTTGTTCCACTGCAAACATATGGACTGTGTATGTCCTTTCTTGCCACAAGCAGAACACCGTGCTTGTCTGTACGGTGGCCAGTCCCGTTCTCAAATCCAACTCCAAACATGTAAGCTTAAACTGTAATGGGCTGACCAAAGTTCCCAAATCAAAGGTCAATTTTCTGTGATGATCTTCAAAAGCCAACGTGCCAAAATTCGCTATCCGATTAGTTAAATGCATTAACTGTGCCCGCACTCTATCCAGCTGACTCTCACCAGATTGGGTTCCCTCCGAAACACAAATACTGTGCTCAAGGCCTGTAACAGTCTCAAACAAAAATTCAATTGCCGCTCCTGCCTCACCCACCACCGCCACGTGACGTCAACCGGATGAAGAACGGCAGCGCGCAAGCGGGCTACTAACTCCGGAACACTGCCGTCAATCGGCTGGCGCCTTATTGCCAACTCGTAATCGAGGTGGTCCTTTCTGAGCAGGCCGATCGCCGGACACTGTCTGAATGACATTACGATAAGCACCTGAAACAAGTAACAGTAAAAACGGTATGGTGCCACAAAACACAAAAACAGAACAAGAGTGAAACTGACAGCAACTGGAACGGCAAGCACAAGCGAAACCAAGCAGGACAGGAGAGAGAGTTTAATTTGTGGAGAGGGGCAAAAATGAGAGGCTGTCAGTTTGCACTCTAACATACTACTTTATTCATTTGACAAACATTACAAGAGTAAAGAAAAAAATTAAAAACAGAGCAAGCCAAACCTTAATTTTAGAACTTAATTCCCGGCTAAATGCGCCATACAATCACACGACTCAAGGGAAAAACAACTAATTTAAAACCGGCTAGAAGCCATACATAAACAAACAAGAACAAATAAGAAAAGGCAGCACATCAAACTGCTCTCAGAAGTTTCCAAGGGTCGGCCTGGAATTCAAACACTACCGCTCGCTTAGGTGAGACAGGCAGTCGGCCCAACCATTCTCAATCCGACGGCAGCCCAACCGACAGTCAACGGACCTTGCGACAGAATAACTTTCGCTCCATCCGACCAGCACATAACAGGGAGTTCAATGGAACACGAAGAAGGTATCGGCGCCCACAACGAATTACACATCCAGCTGTCAAACTACACGCCATGCTGGACAGCCACAACACGACGAGGAAAATACACTGCCTGAATTCACGTCAACCGCCAGGGCAGGTAACCGAAACGTTAACGGCAGCAAGGCAGAAGATTCCGCTGGTGCACTTCAATTCAAAAATAATAAAGTTAAGTTAAACTCCACCGGAGGGCGGCTAGAATTTCGCCAACTTGAAAACACACGTTGTTGCTCGCGGGAATGTCCCAATAGTCCACAAAGAAATTCAAACGACACAATGTGAACAGTTGAGGCCGGCTGGTAGATTAAGTAAAGACTCAACTTTCGTGTCCGGGATCGGTGAGCCACTCACCTAGTAGCAATGGGAACAGCACCTCACACTCCAACACCGGGTGGACGCCGCCAGCGGCCCGGCTAAACTACGTGTAACGGAGACTTCCTCGCTGCTCCACGCCAACCGACCAACTGCCCGCACAAGGCACAGCCGGAAACTGTAAGCACGAGGCCAAAGATAGTACAAGGATGCGAATATCGATGCACGTTGCTGCTGCGAGAGGATAAAGCATAATCGCGATAATCGCGGGAGGCTGATGACAGAGTGGCAACCGAGGTTTAATGCAAAGCATAACCCGAGCCAGCCACGGCTCAATGGTCTTTGTTGTTGTCTAAATTACAGTACGAGATTGTGTATCGTCCGACAGCTCAAGATGGTAATGCGGAATCACTTTCACGTCTTCTGATTTGCCCAGATACAGACTTAGACGCTTCTGATGCATCTTGTTGTCACAGGATGCTAAGGATTCTTAATTGCTTCAATCCTTTCCTCTGAACTATAGGAAAATTGCACTGACCACGGACGTTTATTCAGATTTGAACATTTTGCTAAAACACGTTGGCACATCTTGGCCTCAGTCATTGCGTAGCATAAAGAACTCCTTAGAGCGCCGATACTTTGCACGTCGGCATAGTCTTACTATACACCAAGGCATCATTCTTGTTCAAAATGACAGTCGACAGTCACGTGTGTTAATCCCCAAAGCATTGCAAAAAGAAGTGTTGCAGTTACTTCACCAAGGACACTGGGGGACTCTTCGTGCGAAATAGTTAGCATGTCGACACTGTACTTGGCAGGGTATGGCCGCCCAAATAGAACAGATGGCGTCACAGTGTCACGCATGTGCGGCAAATCAGTCCGCTCTGCCACAAAAATTCTCTGCTTGGCCTAAGTCTCAATCACCATCGCAACGTGTAACATAGACTTTGCGGGTCTTATTTGAAACATTTGCTGGTTGATTATGGCAGACTTATAGCAAGTTACTTTTTCTGTGACAATGAGCCCGACAACGTGACGTAGCACAGTTCAGGGGTTGTCCTCCATTTCTTGCCTGCAAGATTTGCCTGAAGTCATAGAGTCAAACAACGGCCCTCAGCTCACGTCTAATGAATTTGAAACATTCTGTGAACACAGTGTCATACAGCATCTAACTGGTGCACCATTCCATCCACAAACGGCGAAGCGGAATTTTCAAGCAGCGGATGGCCAAACCTCGTGCCGCACACACCAAGAGTCAAGCATTGCCACTTTTTCTCGCCACATATCGTTCGCAATGGACCATCTCTGGCTGAGTTGCTTCATGGCCGCCACCATCGGACATTGCTCCAGCTGCCCCAACCTCCTCAGCATCCGGCGCTGACGTATGGCCGCAAGTATCGCATTGCGCCGCATGATATTGCGTTTTTCAAATTTCTTAACGGCAGCAGACGGTGGCCGCGAAGCCAATTCCTCCGTCGACTTGGCTCTTGCATGTATCTTATTTCGGGTCCAAATGGCTTGCAGAAGCGCCTCGAAATCAACGTCGCCTCTGTCATGTGCACGATGATCTTTCGTTGTCTCTTCCCCCAGATTCACTTATCCAATGGGCAGCGCGACAGCAGTCGCCGCCAGAGGGTGTCATCACGACTCTGCGGGACGACCCCATGGAGATGGATCAACGCCTCAACCGCTTCCTCTCTTCCTACAGATAGAGCTGGACCTGCCCACACCGCAGCAGTCGCCGCCTCTTTCATCTGGTTCATGGCATCAGGAGGTGGTCGCGTACCCTTCTGGTATTTTCCAGTGGACGTTTCCGCCAGAGCAAAGGCCGGATGGTGGGGTTGGACGGGAAGGTTGGCGTCCCCTTCAGCCATAGCTTCTGGTCCAGCGATACGCCCACCCTCATGTCTCCCCAACCTGCCTCGCACACCCTACACAACGACGTGCATCGCTTTGGGAGGAGGAATGTTCCGCCCTAACGACAAGCGCTGGCACGAAGGTGAAGAACACGCCAAGTGAGATCCCTCGTCGCATACATGTACCTCATTCCAGGTCCAGATTGATTCCAGCTCCGACATCACAATCAAATTTGCCACTGTCATATGCACAGTGATCCTTCTAAATCTCTTACCCCCGATCACAGATACCGAGGACAGTGGGTCACAGCAGCTGCCAGAGGGTGTCATCACGAAACTGCCGGCCAACCCCATGGAGAAGGAACCCTCACCTCCTCCACCTCGTCTTGTTGTCCTATCGATGGAGTTGGATTCCCCCCACGCGGCAGCGGCCGACGTCTTCTACATCTTGCTATGGGCCTCAGTTGTTGAACGCATACCCTTCTGGGCGTTTTCCGGGAGACATTTCCACCAGAGCGAAGGCCGGATGGTGGGGTACGACCGGAAGTCTGACGTCCCCTACAGCCACAGCCGGTCCATCAGAGTGTCCACGCCCCTGACTCCCCCCCCCCTCCCTCGCCCCTTTCATTAATACGAGTTGTTTGACTGTTTGTCTAGCGAACCAGGTATGCCGGATTCCTAGACACAGTAGTTACAAATATATAAGAAAAACTGGATCACCTTAAAAGTTTGAGAGATGTGGTGGTAATTTCCTCCTGGAGTAAACTCCTGAGGTCATCAGTCCCTAGGCATACGCACTACTTAATCTAACTTAATCTATTTTATGCTAAAGACGACATCCAAGCCCAGTCCAAAGGAAGAGTCGGTCGACGGGTGGAGCCGTGCGAACCGTGGCAAGGCGACCTTGACCACGTGGCTACCCCACGTGGCTTAAAAATTGGCTTTTGACATTTTTCCATTAATATGACTTCCTTCTTTTTCCCCAAAGCATTTTAGCACAAAATCCCTTTTAAATAATGGTGCCTCCATTACACTGCAGGCCAGTTTCCATCCTTTGCAAACCAAGTACGTAGCCAGACTGTCTAACTCACACTACTACTCTCTTGAAAATGAAGAACATCTCTGGTCTCTTACAAAGAATATAATATTACTGAGGTCGATTACATTGTAAGTAGGCTGTTTAGGTTTTTTTATTGGTAACGCCACCTCTGTATGAAAATCACTGGCTGTGCTGTGTGCAGTCTGTGGCTGCTTTGCGTTGTTGTAATACTCGCCATTGTAGTGTTAGGCAGCTGGCTGTGAACAGCGCGTAGCGTTGCGCAGTTGGAGGTGAGCCGCCAGCAGTGGTGGATGTGGGGAGAGAGATGGCGGAGTTTTGAAATTTGTCATGAACTGCTATATTTATATATGATGATATCAAGGTAAATACATTGTTTGTTCTCTATTAATATCTTTCATTTGCTAACTATCCCTATCAGTAGTTAGTGCCTTCCATAGTTTGAATCTTTTATTTAGTTGGCAGTAGTGGCGCTCGCTGTATTGCAGTAGCTTGAGCAGCGAAGATTTTTGTAAGTGATTTGTAGAAGGTACAGTTTAATGTTAGTCAGGGCCATTCTTTTGTAGGGAATTTTGAAAGTCAGATTGCGTTGCGCTAACAAAATATTGTGTGTCAGTTTAAGCACAGTCTCGTATATAATTGTTCAACGGGGACGTTTCATATGTCGACCCTTAGCCGAGGATACCTCACTGGAATCTTCTGATTTTTTCGTGTAGTTTGTGTAGTTAGTGTAGCTATTGTTTATTGATAGCGCGTAATCATAGAGAGAATTTCCTTTGTAGTTGTAGTTTTTCATTGTTGTACAGTAAAACAGTTGTGGCATGCATGTAGATTTGCACCAAGTATTTCGCAGCTGCGCTGGCAATTATGTCGACATTATTTCCATTGCTATGTTATTTTCTTTTGCTCTTCAAATTGCGCTTTTCTGTGTTATCGTGTGAAATACTGTGACAATAATGGCATGTGAAAAACGTAATACTAGGCTCCAAAGTAAACTGAGAAATGACAGTGAAGACGAAAGCAGTGTGTTAGCGCCGCAGAGTAATGAATTAACTAATGTTCAAAGTAGTAATTTGGTAATTGCGCATAGGGAAATGGAGCGGGCGGTAAACAATGGTGTAGACAGTGAAACAGGTAGTGAACAGGGAAACGTTATCGATCGATTGGTCGGCAACAGCTCGCCTCAGGAATCGGGAATGACAGAACACAATATTGCAAATACTGCAGACTCAGGTTTTGGGTTCTCACCGTTTTCTCAAATGAGTCAAGACACATTTTCCACTTGTCAAAATGTGAATGTTGCCGGTGCAACTTCACTGCCGAAAAGCACTGAGGAACATGTTTCAGACACCAGTGCATTGTTATTAGAATTAATGCAACAAATGGGACTAAAGCTTGAAAAGTTAGACACAATGGAACAACACCAGAGACAAACACAGCAACAGTTAGACACAGTGGAACAAAATCTCAAAAAGTTAGACACAATGGAACAAAATCAGAGACAAACACAACAACAGCTTCAAAAGTTAGACTCATTGGAACAATCTCTTGAACAAACGCGTGAAGATTTAACTACTGAGTTACATAACATTGAATCGAAATGTCAAAAAGTCTGTAATGACGTAAAAATTCAAATTTGTGAGCATTTTCAACCTATTTTTTCGCGGCATGAAAATGCATTACAGAATCACGAAGCAGCCATAAAAGAACTGCAAATTATTGTTCATGAAAATCATGAGACCTTGCAAGCTAAATTTGACTCAGTTGCATCTACCGATTCGGTTACGCAACTTGAAAAACTCAGGAAAACTTAAAGGACACAGTAGATACTCTGAAACTTGGTTCAGAAAAACACACTGAAGAAATAAGTACACTATCTGAGAAAGTAGCCGAACTTTCGGATCAGGTCACTAACTTATCTACAAAGGTAGATGATGATCTGAATGACACATGACCCGTAGCCTTCACTGACACAGAAGAGTATGAACAAATAAGAAAATTCAAACAAAATCAGAATCAAATTAATACACAACACCAAAGAGAAATCCGGGAAGTACAAGATCAGCTGACACAGGTAATACAAGAATTACGTATTTCAGAGGACACTCGCGCTCCAACACGGGAAGAGGGACTTAGAAACACGGAAAAGCCGCAAAATAATAACACAGGGCATTTCGGAAGTTATGAAAGAAATTGGCAATGTGCACCGAATTTTGAGATGGAACGGCCGACACGACCTAACAATGACCGATATGCGACTCGCCGACATGATGATTTTGACTATAAGCTGTTCATTACTACACGTAAATTCAAAACATTTAAGAATTCTGGCAACGACATTCATCCACAACCATGGCTCCATCAATTCTCTCATTGTTTTCCTACCAACTGGTCGTTGGAACACAGATTAGAATTTATGTGTGGCTACTTAGAGAATGAACCAGCTGTAAGAATGCGATCGGTCATTCACGATTGCCACAGTGAAGGAGAATTTTCCCATGCCTTCCTCTCAGCATATTGGTCTCAAGCCACACAAGACCGAGTAAAACATGGTATCATAATGATGAAACATTTCGAACAATCTGAATTCTCCAGCCTTGTGAAATATTTTGAAGACATGTTGCACAAGAATCAGTACCTGTCAAACCCATACAGCCCCTCAGAACTCATCCGCATTTGCTTAATCAAATTACCTGAACATTTACGGCATATTATTTTAGCAGGACGTTGCAAAGACGACATTGAAACTTTTCAGGGACTGTTACAAGAACTAGAAATTGACACTGATAATCGCGGAACGCGAAAACAAGAACACAACAATTACAGGTCACATCCGTCACAATTCCGTGACGACAGAAACAATAACCGGACACGACTGGTCTATTCTTACAACGCAAATCGTGACCAAAATAGACACCACCCGTACGACAACCGTTGGCAGAGTAGTAATAATTACAGGGAAAGATCACCTCTCCGTGGTAGTGACTATCACAGAGACAATCAGAGAAACAGACAATATGGGAACCAAAATAATTATTATCAAGGGAGACAGAATAACTTCAGACGCAACAGTTCAGCACGCAGTTATGATTCAGGGAGAAATTCTCCACCACTTAACCGACAAGAAAGAAACTACAGGAACTACCGACATGACGACAGACGATGTGATCGTAACGACAGACCTGAATTGCATCAGAACTGGCGGGATTCAAACAGAGCAGGGCCCTCTCGAGGAGGTGAATTTGTAGAAGTTAGGTCTCCAAATCCCAATAACGACGCGCGCCAACAAAGAGACAATAGGCAATGACTCACACCGCTGGCAGCCACAAAACGTTCTTATGACACTAACGACGCAGCTGCCGTAGCTAGTAATTACGTAAAAATGGAAGACATTAGGGACATCTTACTCCAGGAACACGACGTAAAACATAACAACATTGCATATCCTGTGATTCACATTACTGTAAATGACGTAAAATTTACGGCAGTACTTGACTCTGGCAGTCCCATTTCAGTAATCAGTGAAACAGCCTTTAGCAAATGCAACAAATCGAACGATTGTCCCACACTTCCGTTACGTAAGATTAAATTACAAGGTGCAATCTTTGGAAAAAGTGTAGATGTACGCCAACAAACCAACTTAGAATTCTTTTGTCAAAGCCACAGCTTCTCTATGAACTTTCTTATTGTTCCATTATTGTCGACGGAAATTATATTGGGAGTAGACTTTTTGAATGAATACAAAGCAATCTTAAACTTTCACGATGCGGAAATAAGTTTAGAGAAGGAAGGTAAGTCAATAGCTTTGAAATTTGAAGATTGGCTCTCAAACCATGACGAGGAAATTAATCGGCTTTACCTTCTGTTAGACAACAGTTCGGAATTCTCTACGGAACTAGACACCAACAATCACTCTGCAAGTACTGACAGGGATGATATCGACGGCATATTTGAAATTAATGAGTTAATTCAGAATAAAATTCAAACAATTGAGAATTATAATGACACTGATAGGCAGGACCTTTTTGAGATTTTACAAGCACATTCCACAGTTTTTACTCATAAAACAGGAACAATCAAGGGATTTCAATACCAATTTCGTGTTCGTGAGCATACTAAATTTTGTGTTAGACCATATGTAATTCCAGCACATTATAGGGACCGTGTTAGAACAGAAATACAATCTATGCTTGACGAGGGCATTATTGAGCCTGCAGTAAGCTCATACAACAATCCATTACATGTTGTTGAGAAGAAAAATGGATCGATCAGGCTTGTCTTAGATTCGAGACAAATCAATACTATTATCCTTCCTGAAACAGACAGGCCGCAAACGATGGAAGAACTTCTTCAAAATTTTAATGGCGTAAAAGTGTTGTCTTCTATTGATCTCAGATCCAGCTTTTATCAGATCGAACTTCATCCAGAATGTAGAAAATACACAGCTTTCCTTTGTTTCGGCGTTTGTTATCAGTTTCGGAAACTTCCTTTTGGTTTGAACATTTCTTCGGCAGCATTCATTCGCGGGCTAAATTCCATATTACCTGAGTTCTTAAAACGTCACATCACCTTATATGTGGACGATATTCTAATAGCAGAAGCTTCATGGGAACAACATAATCGCATCCTCAACAGTTTGTTACGTATTTTTGTAGAATCTGGAATTACAGTTAACTTGGAAAAGTCTGAATTCGGTAGGTCAAAGGTGAGGTTTTTGGGACATATTATTTCTTCCGAAGACATTCAGCCGGATCCTGAAAAGTTAGAAGCAATCAGAGCCATTCCAGTTCCATCCACAAAAAAACAAGTCCGCAGTTTTCTAGGTCTCGTAAATTTTTACCGTCGTTTTCTGAATATGGAAATTCTTGTTACACCAAAACTTTGTTCTCTCACTGGAAAAAATACTATTTGGAACTGGGACGAACAAGCACAGTTGGAATTCAGTTCTTTGAAAGAAGCGTTACTTCACGCGCCAATCTTAGCTCATCCAGATCTGTCACAAGATTTCTGCCTTAGCACGGATTCTTCTAAAGTCGGTCTTGGTGACCATTTATTTCAAGAAGCCATAGAAAATGGCACTACCATTCAGAAAACCATTACTTTTGCTAGCCGAGTGCTAACGAAATCTGAAAAAAATTATTCCGTTACTGAATTAGAAGCTTTAGCTATCGTTTGGGCATTTAACAAATTCCGTTTCTTTCTTTCTGGTAAGCACGTAAAAGTATACAGTGATCATCGTGCATTACAATTTCTTATGTCTTCAAAATTAAATCATGACAGTTTAAAACGTTGGGCATTGTTTCTGCAAGAATTCCGCTTCACAATAGTCTACATTCCCGGCAAGGAGAACATTGTTGCGGACCCACTGTCACGCGCTCCGGCTGGGCTTGAGAAAAGTAACACAGAAGGCAACCTCGAAAAAAATTTCAGTATTCTTTACATTCAGAAAGTCGCCTTTGAAAACTTCATCACCACATCTTTAAAAGACATTGCTGATGAACAAGATAAAGATCCGATTTGGAAAGACATCAAGAGCAAATGGCATGAAAAGACACACACACAGATTCGGCATTATTATCTGGTTAGAAACAACATACTGTTCAAACGTTGCACTGTTGATGACAAGCTATGGGTACTTTGCATTCCTGACGATTTTGTTAATAAGCTCATTTGGTACATTCATTTCAGCTACGCACATTTTGGTCCACGAAAATGTTACCATATTCTTCGAACGACTTGTTATTTTAACAATATGGAAAAGAGAATTCGAAGAGTCTTGTCTATTTGTAAACTTTGTCAAAAGGCGAAACCATCTACTGTCTCACATCGTGCTCCGTTGTTTCCTATCATTCCTTCTAAATTAAAAGAATTTGCTGCTGTTGATCTCTTGGGACCGCTTGTCAGAACATCTAATGGATTTTCGTACGATCTAGTCGCTGTTGAACTTACTTCAAAATTTGTTTCTTTCACACCGTTACGTAAAGCCACTGGACGGTCTGTATCCAACGCCTTTGTTAAAAATTTCTTACGTGAAGTTGGACACGTTAGTAAAGTCATTTCAGATAACGGACCGCAATTCAGGTCTGCTGTTTGGTCACGCATACTTCGCAACCATAAAATCAAACCTGTTTTTATTTCATTGTACTCACCACATTGTAACCCCTCCGAACGGATTATGAAAGAAATCAATAAGCTTTGCAGGCTTTATTGTCACAGAAAGCATCAGCATTGGGACAGATATTTACACTTATTTCAAAACGTGCTGAATGAAATGCCTCATGATTCCACTGCTTTACCACCTACTCTTGTACTGAAGAATGAAGAACCACCGAACAGAATCAGAGAGCTTGTACCTTTCCCGAATTCACGTAAACTTCGACACAAAGACATAATTGATTTGGCTCTTAAAAATATAAAATCTGCAGCAGATTTTGCAAAGAAATTGTATATTGGTCAGAAAGTTCTCATTAAAGCTCATTCATTGTCACATAAGAAGAAACACTTGAGTCACAAATTCTTTCTAGTTTACAATGGACCATACAGAATCCAACGTATACCACATGATAATTGCGTTGAAGTTGAAACTCTGCATACTAGGAAGAGTAAAGGTTTACACCACATTTCACATGTAAAACCATTTATTGAGAGATAATCTGCTTTTGAACTTAGTCTTTGGTATAAAACTTTTCACTTCACATTTCTAGTATGCTTTGTCAGACTTAGAATCTGTTAACATACAACAATGTTTGAAGTTAAATATCCAATCAAGAACCAAGACAACTTATTGAAACAGAAATTACGAATGCATTGTTATTGTGAACAGACATCACAGTGTTGTATTTGTACATTCTTGGTTGTTCGTTGCACGATTACGTAACGACTATAAGGCTCACATACTTAGAACATATACTGGCACTGCTAATGAGATTTTCATGCAACATTTTGGTTTACTTGAAAATACATTCTGGATTTAAAGTACTTTCTGTGGAATTAATGATGACTTAGCATTTGGTTTCTTTGACAGCTACACGATTATATCACGATGCTACTAATGAGTGACAATTTACAATGTTGTTTTTGCGCTATATCTGTTTTATATCTGCACAGTTTTTCTGAATTATTCTAGAAAGCAAAACATGTTTTATTAGAAACTTTTGTGGTATAGCTACAAGGAGACAGCCTTTTCCATAGCACAACAATACGTTACAGCACAGTACTTTCATCATCACAACAATAAGCGTAATAACTAAGATATCTATACATAAAGCATTTCACTTTTGTTTATCATGAGGTAAGTACATTGACTTCTGGAGAACTTAGCTCTCGGAGGACGATAAGTACGACACTCCCACAGAATTATCTTACAGCAAGACGCACATTTAGCGCTACAGGACACGCATTTGAGTGATTAATTTTGTACTTAAAACATTTATTTTTAAAGATATTTGAAGTACAATGATACAAAGGTTTTCAGTGATACATTTCATTTCATTGCTGTAATCTGTAACACCTGAGGGTATAATTACATTAAACCTCAGGGGGGTACACGCTTACTTTGTGTACCATGTGTTTGGCAAGCACAAGGAACCCTAGCTAATATGGTATTTGCTTATACAACTTTACACATCGGTACCATATTTCTCTAAAACATAAATTACACAGCTATCTGATCATTTAACTGAGAGATAAACATGTTTTTTACTACGTCAGTGACACATGTTTACGTAATTACACCGTTGGATAACTTCATACTTACGAAATTGTATTTTGTCTGTACTGTGTGACGGGGTCAGGGATTTTCTCTGCCTCGTGATGGCTGGGTGTTGTGTGCTGTCCTTAGGTTAGTTAGGTTTAAGTAGTTCTAAGTTCTAGGGGACTTATGACCACAGCAGTTGAGTCCCATAGTGCTCAGAGCCATTTGAACCATTTTGTACTGTGTGAACTCTTCATATTTTTTCGGACCCATTGTGATACTATGAGAGCTTTGAATGATGTATTTGGTATGAGGTCATGATTTTTAAAGTACGTTTGAGGCAGATGACACTATTGAAATGAGCAGAGAATATTTTTTATGGTTTGAAATTATTGCAGAAAGCTACGACCTTTTTGAGATTTGAATGAGGTGTTATGATGTTATTTTTACGACGACGATGTGCATTATGCTGTTGAGGTATGTTTATGTCAATAAGATGATGCTACCATGTATGAGGAATGCGATTACGTGTTTATATGTATATGAATAATGAATAGAAGTTAGGGACTCTTGACTTGTGAAACAGGATGTTGGAAACCAAGAATCGTACTTTAACAGTTATGAAATGTGTGTAAATGCGTGAATGTATCACAATGACTGCGAAAATTTGTTTGGACACTGTCATATTCATAGGATTTTGTTTCTACACATTTGCAACGTAAATTCTCGACCTGTGAAATTTTTATATGAGACTGTCACTGTAGCGGAAACTGCTGTCGTAAATATTTCCGTAAGAAAGTTAAGTGACCACCTGCACGTGCGTCGTCGGCACACCGCTGTGTCAGACACCAGGAGAACAAGCCATTAGGGTGTGCCTTTCCGGAAGCACAGGTAGAAAAAAAAAAAGGTGAGGCCATTATCCTCGCTATTGACATTTCCTTGTTGAAAGCATACTGTGGAGCTCGTAATTTATGATATTTACTGAAATGCCTAATGAAATGACGAGAAATATTTTTACATCTGCACACCTGATTACGACAAGCGTCTTTCTACGAGAGTTGAGAGAATTTCTACTAACTTATGAAATGTCACATGACTATTGAATGATATTTTTATGCTTTGGTTTGCATGATTGCTTATTTCATTTGATACCTGTTTTCCAGCTTTGTTACAGCATTAGTTTTATAAAATAAACTTAGATGCATTTGCTAATGTGAACACTTTCTGTCAACAGATCTATTAAATAATAATTTTGTGATCCACATTCTTCAAAAAAGGAGCACTTGGAAAGGAAAGAACAATAAGAAGGGACTAGTAACAGTAACTGCATACATAATATTCTTTTCAAGTACATGGTAATATTTCTTTAAAAATAAGTTGTTGTGGTGCACCACTTTAATTACTTAGACATTAAGATGTGATTATACATTTCCCTTATCTGCATTGTTATCTTTAGTGTACTATTTTTTCTGCTTGAGCTATGTCATGTTTAGATATAAGCTGCTGTTTGCCAGGCATAGTGCTACTGAACTATAATTTGTGTTACTCTGCTAAGCCAGATTTATGTTTTTGTTTGCTGCGCATTGCCTCATATTAGTAGTAATGTTGAATTGCTTGGTAATTTAGATTTACTGTAGCTTGCTTTGCGATTTTCCATTTTTATTTATTGCTGTTTATATTAACAGTTTTATGTGCTGCTGCATTGCTTTGTCCCTTAGTTTAGCATCTGAGCTCAGTAGATTTAAGTTAGCTTAAGAGGGGGTAGACTATATAAGAAACTGACTATGGAGAATAGGTAAAGAATGCATTGCGAAGTTATATGAAAAAGATTTGGGCCCAAATGAGTATTGTACAAACAGAAATAATTATTTTGAAAGAAATATGAACAGAATACAGAAAGCAGGCTTAGATAGGACTTTTTGGGAATAATGATGAACAAAGGGAGATCTCCATGCAAAATACTGCAGTAAAACAAACCCTGTCCTTTCCCTTTTGTGTTATCCCACTATATGTTTGTGTACCCTTGTGTATTTGTTTTCTTCCTGTCTCTGTGTACTGTTTCATAGAACTTTTTTCTCTTCTAATACTAAGTTACATTCACTATGATGAGGAATACTGTTATCCTCAAATACAATTGGCATTAATAATGTGTTATTTACTTTGTAAAGATGTTTAGACATTATTTATTCTGTTTTGTGTTAATGCTCATGTGTGAAGTTGATGTTTCAAAAGTTATTGTGATCTTTTATTAATGTATGTACTTATGTCATAATTCTTGTAACAATGACGTGCATGTTTATTTCTATTCTTTTGTAAAGCCTGTTTTACTACAAATGTTGTCTGTACTATTATGTTCTTTAATGATGTATTTTGTACCTTTGTTATTGTATTCTTATGTTATAAAATTGTAATTGACACCAGTTCATCATATTATTAAGTTGTAAGTTCCATTTCACTGCACACGCTTCTGTTGGTCATAGTATATGGACAATATGTAAGAAGTTGGGACTGTTAGTGTTTGCACGTGTGTTACTAATTCAGCAAGGGACTGGATTACAGCATTGCTGGTTCTAAGGACAATTCCAAAAACTTTGTGAGTGCACAAGTGGTGGTTTATGGACTTGCTATATACTCCGCAAGACTCTTCGATGGTGAATGTGCACCTGAACAATCGCAACAGATGGCTGCTGGCCATCTCTACAAGGACTACAGTGGGTCTGCACCTCTGGTGGCCCACCAATACCATTATCTCTACAAAGACACAGTGGGTCTACATCTTTGATGATCCATCAATACCATTATTTCTACAAGGACTGTAGTGGGTCTGCACCTCTGGTGGCCCACCAATACCGTAATCTCTACCAGGACTACAGTGGGTCTGCTCTGTGATGACCTACCTACCAATACTCTTCAAAATTTCGACTGACTGTGCTGTGGGTTTGCTCTGTTGTGGCCCATTACCTGTATGCATGTCAAGAGTCAGCACTGTCTTTCCGTTGGAAGGACAACACTACTTCTTCAAGACTGCATGGAAATCCACTACTTCCGTGTGCATTTTCTTCTACTGCTCAGACTTTGAGAAAAACACTACTATTTTACCGTAATGAACGATCAGGACTGTCTTTATGGACTGTGAGAAAATTTTAGCTTTTGACCAACATTGTATCAATAAGTGTGTGCATTTGATTTCTTTGTTATTGTAATTATGAAAAATTTTTTTCAAATCTGTATTGGCCACTGCCCAAACCAATTTGTAAATTTTTTTTTTGTGGGGAGCATGGGGGCTATGTAAGTAGGCTGTTTAGGTTTTTTTTATTGGTAACGCCACCTCTGTATGAAAATCACTGGCTGTGCTGTGTGCAGTTTGTGGCTGCTTTGCATTGTTGTAATACTCGCCATTGTAGTGTTAGGCAGCTGGCTGTGAACAGCGCGTAGCGTTGCGCAGTTGGAGGTGAGCCGCCAGCAGTGGTGGATGTGGGGAGAGAGATGGCGGAGTTTTGAAATTTGTCATGAACTGCTATATTTATATATGATGATATCGAGGTAAATACATTGTTTGTTCTCTATTAATATCTTTCATTTGTTAACTATCCCTATCAGTAGTTAGTGCCTTCCATAGTTTGAATCTTTTATTTAGTTGGCAGTAGTGGCGCTCGCTGTATTGCAGTAGCTTGAGCAGCGAAGATTTTTGTGAGGTAAGTGATTTGTGAAAGGTATAGTTTAATGTTAGTCAGGGCCATTCTTTTGTAGGGAATTTTGAAAGTCAGATTGCGTTGCGCTAACAAAATATTGTGTGTCAGTTTAAGCACAGTCATGTATAATTGTTCAAAGGGGACGTTTCAACATTTATCAGATTCATAACTTCATTCACAGTCATGCAATTTCATTCAAAACTATCTGAAAATCGTCGTGGCATTTAGGAGAGACCTCTTTCATATTCTGCACTTATTGAGCGCTGGTTTTCGTCCCCCCTCTCTCCCCCCCCCCCCCCCCCTCCACCCAGAGACGTCAAATGTGAACAGACCCGAGACCGTAGGGCCAGGGGTGGGGTCAGCGAGTCCTAGATGGATGCACTCTGCGAGACAGCGCTGCCAGGTCTACGACGGACGCACAAACGACCATCACTGGCGAGAAATCAGAACCTGCTTTCATCGCTGAAAACCAAGGCGCTTGGTTCCACTTACAAGTGACCGTCTGACGGCCCAGCAGAGCTGTTCACGTCGATGCTGTGGCATGAGCGAAAGACATGTTAGATGACTGCGTGTCCTTGTCCCACTGCTAACAACCGGTTCGCAAGAATCGTGTTGACACTTCTGGACTCAGAAGCTGTGGTAGCTGTAAGATCAACCACTGCTGCCCTCACAATACGACGGTCCTGGTAGGAGCCCGTGCTTTTATGGACGCCTAGAATCTGGTCTACGATTCTGAGAATATTCACGTGACCCTGATACCAGCATCGTCACATACCTGGCGCAGCACGTCCAACTTGTGTGGCAGTTCTCCGAAAGGAACATCCCGTCACAGTTTGATCCCTTTCAAACTGGCTCAGTTGACTGTAGGAAGCAAGAAGGAGTCTTCTGGATGTGAGCATAGCATGTGAAAAAGTAGACACATATGGCGCTCTGGTAGTTATGTCACTACGCTATCTGTTGGTGGAAGATGTCGAAGCCATTATTAGTACAGCTGCTATCCTCCAAGTGGTATATGCCGTGATCGGATTAAAATCGAAGTCGTCTTCCAAGGCATACTTATTTTTTCCCGGCAGTTTATTTCTTAGTGGTACTCAGCCTTCTTCTCAGATCCGCGAACATCGTTGCGGACTGTCTACCACTGCTTAACCGCCGCCTAAGGGACCTAGGAGGCGTGTTTCCTGCAGCCTGCCCCTGGGGGCTGTGGAGCGGCAGAGAGCGTGGTGAGCCACCTCCAGCTGCTGCTGCTGTTGTGAATGCTGCGTCGCCTCTCATGAATACGCTAGCCGTCCACCGCGCTTGTGATTACAGGAGGGATCCTGCGTTAATTGCGCCGCAACCGGCCGCCCCTGTAATTACGGGGGCTGAAGTGCGCCGCCCTAAGCGCCGGGTGGCCTGCCGGCCGGCCGGCAGGTGCGCCACGCCCCTTGTTTGGGAGGTCCGCCGCCGTTCGCTAACTGTCCTCACAAACTGTCTCACACCACGGCCCGATGCATCGTGCGCGGCGCTTACGCGGGCGACCTCTCGCTGCATGCGCGCTTGCTCCGTTACGGATAGACGGTGCGAGCGTTTGCAGGTCCCTCTGCAAGCTTTGATGTTTCGAATGCTACCGCGGCCGCCATAAGCTCACCGAGCTAAATATTAGCCATATCCTTACAAGTCACTGCCGAAGACCGTAAATTGTGTAGGACGGGAACCAGGTCCTAATTTGACCTTCCGCCGAGGTCTTGTGTATGTGTGTGTGTGTGTACTTGCCAGTCGGTGGTTTGGAACAAGCACAGTTACACTGTCCCACTTAGAGGCGCCAAAGAATCGCCGAAAGAAGATACCTCGTTTAACATTGCCTTTGACCATGTAGAGGTAGATGATTCAGTATTAGAATGAGAAATTAAAACAGCTTTGCACAATTTAAGATCAAATAAGGCAAAAGGAATAGATAACATTCCATCAGAATTTTTAAAATCATTGGGGGAAGTGGCAACAAAATGTGTGTTTGTCTTGGTGTGAAGAGTGCATGAGAATACCGATATACAGGTGCCATTATCCACACAATTCCGCAGATAGCAAGAGTGCACAAGTGCGAATATCGTCACTCAATCTGGTTAACAGATTACGCAGTCAAGTTACTGACAAGAATAATTAAAAAAGAATAAAATAAATGTAACTCCACCTTCTGTAAGGAGTGTGGGACTATGGCTGGTCAATATCCAATAAAACAATACCAATTACCGTTAATTAGGTTTTATTTTTAGGCTACCAGTTTCGACGATACATTTCATCATCTTCAGGCCCGCTTCAATCGAGTAACCACCGTGTTACAAAGTGCAGCAGCACTTCTAACTGGTATCGAAACGATTATTACGGGCGTGCGTACTCCTTGGACAACTGCGAGTTGCTGAAAGTTGTCCAAGGAGCACGCATGCCCGTAATAATCGTTACGATACCAGTTAAAAGTCAAGAATTTATCGTCCTAGAAAAAGCGTTTGACAATGTAAAATGATGCAAGGTGTTCAAAATTATGAAAAAAACAAGGGTAAGCTCTAGGGACGAAAGGCTGGTATTGAGAAGGGTGCCAGATAGGGATGTACTCTTTCGGTCTTACTGTTCAGTCTATTCAACGAAGAAGCAGTGACGGAAATAAATGGAACATTCAACAGCGGGATTAAAATTCAGCTCGAAAGAACATTAGTGATAAAATTCTCTGATGACATTGCTATCATCACTAAAAGTGGAGAACAATTAAATTACGTTTTCATGAAATTAATTGTCTAATGAGCATAGAACGTGGATTGAAATTAAACCGAAGAAAGACCAAGGTAATGACAAGTAGCAGAAATGGGAACAGCGAGAAATTTAACACCAGATTTCATGATTACGAAGTAGACGAAGTTTTCAAAAACCACAGAAACTGTACAGTAATGTACAGTAACTGACTAAACTTATGTAGTGCGGTCTGAAGAGGTCGCTTTTGGCTTGATGAGGTATCGAGCGCATTGACAGGTCAATGTGGTTCAAATGGCTCTAAGCACCATGGGACTTAACATCTGAGGTCATCAGTCCCCTAGACTTAGAACTACTTTAACCTAACTAACCTAAGGACATCACACACATCCTCGCCCGAGACAGGATTCGAACCTGCGACCGTAGCAGCAGCGCAGTTCCGGACTGAAGTGCCTAGAACCGCTCGGCCACAGCGGCTGGCTACAGGTCAATGAGGCATTTGACCCATGGTGTACAAGTATTTCAAGAAATAGGTGATTTTAAGATATATAATGAATATTCCTTGTATGCTGACATACTCGATAAACTCTTTCAGTTTACAGAGAACGTAAATCAAGATGTTTATTTCATCACTCTCGACGACCAAGTTTTGCTGTCTATGGTTAATTGATGAGTACGTTGTGGATAGTCTCGTCTTCTAAGAGTTCAAAATGAATAGGCTGCTTGCAGACGACACTGGTTTCACGAACACTAGAGCAACCAGTCGCACCTCGGCTGGCCCGCTAACTTATTCGGACTGTTTGGAACCGTGGAAGAAACATGGCAATCAATATTTGGTAGCACTACGAAATCCAGGTATCAATGAGTTGCATCAGCTGGGTATGACATATCTACAGAAATGTGTGGATTCTGTTTCTCTTCGACTTGTGCCTGTTATCGAGGTTAGAGGCGGTATTAGACGATATTATTTTGGCGTGATTTCTCAAGGTATGACTAATTTTTTGTCCGGTGTGCCGGCAGCTGTGGCCGAACGGTTCCAGGCGTTCCTGTTCGGAACCGCGCTGCTGCTACGGTCGCAGGTTCTAATCCTGCCTCGGGCATGGATGTGTGTGATGTCCTTAGGTTGGTTAGGTTTAAGTAGTTGTAAGTTCTAGGGGACTGATGACCTCAGATGTTAAGTCCCATAGTGCTCAGAGCCATTTTTTTTTTTTTCGTCCGGTGTCTTTATGTCTGGCTCCAGTGGTGGCTTTTATTGTGTGACTCAACAGGTGGCATTTCGCTTCGTCGTCTACCACTTGTTAGCATTAGAATCGTTCATACTGTCACACCGAACTTTGTTCTGTTGTACTGGACGGCGACGGAAGATCAGTTGAAGTCAACAGCCCACTGATATTTCTCGCTAACGATACGGCTGTCTGTACGAATGTAACCTCTAGGAAGTAGCAAGAAAATCCAAAGCAGCGTAGACAGTCCTTTCATTAAAGGCACTCACTCGCATCTCTACCTAATGCGTAAGAAGGAAGCTGTAGGAGGTGAAGTCACGATGCTTCATTTGACGAGGAATCCGGTTCAGAATCCTTTCATGGTATTTACTCTAAAAATTTCAGAAAGCATTCTTTCAAAGGAAAGTGAATTCAGTGTGAAATACAAATATTCAGTAAAACATTCTTGGTCTCAACAGTTGTTTATTTTGTGGTTCCGTAAACTTTCCCGGCGTAATAATCCGTGTATTCATATCGAGTCTCCAGCAGGAACATCTCGTCATCTGGATACAATATTTCGGAGGTCCATCTGGCAGCCATCTTCAGGTGAGTAGGCCGTCGCAATATCTCGCCGGAACGCGAGATATAGCGACGGTCTACTCACCAGAAGTGGCGGCCAATGAACCACCGAAATATTGGGACCAGATGGCGAGGTGTTCCAACTGGAGACCCTATATGAATACTACGTGTTGTTTATATTGGTTGGCAACCGCTTTCGATCTATAATTTGTACCACGCTCAGGCAGTAAGCACCATGGCAGTGGCTGGTGGAGGTGGGCAGAGCAAGATGCGTAAGAGCACGGACGCTGACTGGTGCTGTTCTTGTGTATCTTGCTCCGCCAACTACCATCAGTAACCAACGTGGCGCTTAATGCCTGAAGATGGTGCAAATTAAAGACCGAAACCTGATGCAAACCAACATAAACGTCTGTTGAGAAAGAGACTGTTTCACGGAATTTTAATATTTATTTTGGGTTTCCTGTAGATTCCTGTATCGTCAACGTTAGCGAAGCTAATGTTTCCTTGAAACAGAAACTGATGATTTCCACCTACTGTCCACGTCAGTTCGTGCTAGTGATCCATTACCACTCTTTCTAGGGCGTGTTAAACCGTAATCACCCTTCGGTACTAAATTTGGACAAGCATAAGGCAATGAGATTGCACAAGATAAAGAACTCTTAGAACAATTTGTTGTATCGGACGAAGGTACACTCGCCAGTGTAATGGTCGGTCCTTTGGTTTGCTGCTGGAGGAGACCAGTCGAATACTATAACGCCTAAACTATTAGTTCACTCTAATACAACATAGTTCTGAAAAAATACTTAAATTTGTGCAATCCACTTCCACGGAAACGTGATGAGTATTTGCAACTGTCTCTGAACATTAAAAACTGTCACTGAGCATTAACGTATCACTTCACCAGATAATTTATTTTCTGGAAGCCATGTATGAAAGCTGAGGTGATAGCGAAGGGAGGCATCCTTGACCTAATTTGTACTGCGATTTTAAGTAACGCCCTTCAGAAATTCTGACTGAGTATACTTAAATCATTACAGGCTGGCTTTTGAAATAATATTCTTGAGATTGCAAGGAGCATTGTGCTCTCCTTTGCTGCTGGTCTTTCCGCCATGACGCCACTGCTCTGTGAAAGATCTTATCTGCTACTGATAACACTGTGTGAAAGTTTCGGAAAGTAATGTAGTCAAATGGCTCTGAGCAGTATGGGACTTAACTTCCGAGGTCATCAGTGCCATTGAACTTAGAACTACTTAAACATAACCAACCTAAGGACAACACACACACATCCATGTCCGAAGCAGGATTCGAACCTGCGACCGTAGCGGTCGCGCGGTTCCAGACTGCAGCGCCTAAAGCCGCTCGGCCACTCCGGCCAGCGACAATTTTTACTGTCTCATTAGGATATTCTATGGAGCCACCGATGCCAATCCAGAATCAGTGACTGACATCTAGATGTCTTAGTGTCACTGCTAGGAGGATGCTAACTGATGTCATACAGAACAACATCCTTAAAAATACTAAATATGGACCTCTCCGCCATAATTAAATAGTTCAACTGTGTATCAGATGGTCAAATCTAATCGTAACTCCATAACAAAGCCAGAATGCTGATACGAAGTGCAAGAGTTGAAGTAGAAAAAGCAGCACAACGAATTTCACTAAGCTATAACACATAAAAATCACTATGACTCGCACTATCGATCGTAACCCATTGGTCCCTACACATAAGTCCAGACAACTCATGAAAACGAAGGAAATCAAGTAACCACCAATAATTGCGAAGTAGAAATCTGATTCCCATCGACTCAGGGTATTTTTAGTCGAGTGTTTACCACGAAGTGGGGACACCTGATACCGTCGCTGGAACACGACTGTATCACCAAGACGAGACGTTTACAGCGGAAAATTCTCGACAGTGCTTCAGGAAAGAAAATATGAGACAAATTATAGGTTCGTAAAGAACCTCACTGTGTCCCAGTAAAACATTACGAAATAACGCTGGCCCACAAACAACCACGTGGACCACGCTGTGATGCAATTTTGCTGGACGCAAGGCAATTGCCAGAGATTACATGACACATGGGTGCCCACAATCATATAGAACACATCCTGTGCCCTCGTGCCCGTATGAGAATACATAAAGACGCCCAGGCTAAGCACGTACGACTGAGGGGTGTTTGCACATTATAGAAAGCAATGTAATTCCAGAAAAAGAAGAACAAGTAAGTTTTGTTTCCCATAGCTTATGAGGACCATGTATCCACATCTATGATGTGCTTGACAGTGACCAATACCCGACACTTGCTGTTGGGGTTTCATAAAATGCTATCTTGAAACAACATCCTGGCGGAAACTATGTCAGTTTTCAAAACTGTCTACGCCCACCTAGAAGAAGGAAGAGAAATAGAAATACTAAGAAGAGCAACAAAAGCACTAATGTGTGCATGATGCTCAAGGTACAGTTCACAACGAATTTTGTGGCTGAGTTGCCGAGCGAGGCATGTGGGCGGAACTGAGGGCGCTATCGTTCTCGCCTTGGCCGACGTGGACGGATGCGAACCGTCTGTGAAGTCTTCTGCCGAGGGAATTCGACTGGACAATTACCAGCTGGCAGCTGTGCCACACTGAAACTGACACTACTGGTGCGAGTCGCACTGATTGGTTTTATGCTGGACACTTGGATGCATAGGTGATGCGGCGGTAAATTGTTGGTTGCCCCGTGACAGTTACATGGATTTCGCATCGGTTGTTGCTAGGAATAATGTCACTGGTGAAGTCAATTCCTTGCGTCAAAACTGTAGTTAAAGTGCTACCTTAATACACTTTTGGCTGCTACTTCTTTGTGTCCTAGCAGATATTTCCAATAAAAACTGCAATTAATGCGCTGTCCCCGCTGATCTCAGACCTAAGGATATTTTTGTGTTATGAATAGTTTCGTCTTTAAGGCAGTAACATAATTCATAATTCTGTGTGTGAAATCTGGCCAGTATAATTTTCATTTTCATAATGATTTTAGTGAGAGAGATATCATTAATATTAAATGAAATTTATCATGATTCACACGATTACATATTTTAATTTGTTGAAATACAGAATGCTCAACTTGGAGAAAATAACGCTAGCTGCAGTAAATACTTCAGTTGTCTTTTATAATAAATAAAGTTTAATAAAGCGGTTTAGTAAAAGGGTTTACTGTGAAATATATTGCACGTAAACACCACATTTGCTCAACCCCTTTTTCTGCCCTATATCATAAAAGAATATGTACATTCATATAAGATACAAATTGTTTGCCGTGACCTACTGGACATTATATACATAGAAAGAATATAAATTTATTATCTGAATCTGGAAATGGTTCTCAGGCGAGACATCAGATATCGTGAAATCCCCATAGTAATTCAGCGGCTCAACTGATCGACATCTTCATATGCAACGAACATAAGCCTCAAGCAAAAAATAATACAAGAAACTAAGACAAAGAAAACTCTTGGTATGAAAAACTCTAAGAAGCAACCCATGCCTAGAATATACCGTTCGGATGTATAACATAATTAGTGATAGAATCACTTTCAAATACGAGTATTTTGCTTCATGGTACGCACACACCGCAGACGGTGAGTTTATTCCTGTGAGCTCCACATGAGCCCATGGCATGGGAAATGTTTCAGGCACCCGTCGCTGGGTTTTGTTCTACATTGCGAGCAAACGTATCAGTATGTCACAGAAGTTGTTGTAGTTGCATGAAAGTGGTACGTTGTTTCGAATTTAAAACAAGGACTGACTCTATATGTGTGTCAAGGGTGTGGGAGAAGGATAGGAAAATGATGAACCTGGATGAGACAAGGGCTGGTTACCGTGAATCGCGCGAACAGTCCACCTACTATAGCACACAGAGATCAAATATATGAAAATGTCAATCACAGTTCACTAGAGATGCTGCATAATTGCAGGAGCACAACAAAAAATTATGATTTTACAAGTGTTCTGTAAAAAATGCTCATAATAAAGGATTATCTGAAGTAGAACACAGGTCCGAAAACTGACTGCTCAGAGTACTGTCATGTAACAGTCAGAACAGTGGGAACAACTAGTTAGATGGTTAACTCTCAAGTATATACAAGTATTCACTGAGCTAGAAGACTTACGTCAGAAAATGAGTAATTAGACCACGGCCAGGGGCATTACATGAACCCATAAGTCTGAACACAAAGTTTTCTCTGGGACAGATGCTCATCGGATTCTGTTAACGATGCCTCAATTCCCATGTGCAATAGTTTAAAGCCCTGTTTTGCAGAAGCCTTTCATACGGTAGCATAGCATGCACCACACTCAGGAGCGACTTGGGCTGAAAACGTCCATCCAGTACCACAGCCAGTAGCTCGCCCCAGTTGAAAGAGTGGCACTGCAAGCAAACCTCTGCCTTCCGATCATGCGCCAATACACTGGCGACAGCCCTGCCTTGCTAAATGCGCAGGTAGTCTCTCTCTCTGTCTGCAGCCAGAATAAAACAGGTCACTTACAGCCATGCTCCATGCCCTCACTGACCAGCAGTGGAGACCATACGAGAAGAGATTGTATTGATATGTTTGACCGCCGCCACAATGGAATCGAGTCGCTCCATAGCTCAACTCACCCCCTCCCTCCTCCGCCCCTCCCTCCCCGCTTCCTTAATCTAGCTAGCACCCGGGATTCGGGTAATCTCGCTGAGCTTCCAAAAATGCCTGCCTCTCCAGCGTTCATGATTTGGCTAAAAGGAACCTTCATAGTTTTACTGGTGGGTATTCTCTGCATTCTAAAGGTGACTGGGCTAAGAAATTCTATAATGTTATAAGGGACTTTACACGTTTTTTTGAGATTTTACCAACCCCCTTACTCTGGATACGACTCTTCAAGAAAACGAGGTCTCCGTCCTGCCTGTGGTGTGGGAACCAAATATCTTTTAAGGTCTGGACCCAATTATTTTTAATGAACTCAGTGCCCATTTTCTCCGGCAACAAGTCATTAATGTTCCAGATATTAGCAACATATGAGTAACGAGGTGTGCCAGCAGTAATTTAGCCGGAGTAATCTGGTGAGCTTCACGGACCACCCAGTTGAAAGCAAAGTTGAGCCAGCACGAGGATCTGTTCCAGTTGACTTGCGAGTTTCAGTGATAAATGGTCAACGTAGATTTGTGGTTCCTATTAACGCTCTCTGCAAATTATGTCTATGTGTAATAGCGATCAGTGGTGACGTGGGATATCCTCCAAAGCAAAACTCACAAAGTTCCCTAGAGCTGAGGGTTGTTGCCTTGTCACTGACAAGCACCTTGGGCGGTCAAAACGAGAAGATACCTCTTACAGACGTTGAATAATTACCGCGGTGGTAATTGCTCGGCTGAGAAATAAGTCACTTAAAACGCCTGAATGGGTGAATTATTATCAAGAAATGCCTATTTCCGTTTTTAGTCTGGGGAAGTGGTTCCAACTTATCAATAATTTGTCCATGGTACTCTCCTTTGAGTCGGACTTAATTGAGACTGTAGGCATCCAGATTAAGCTAGGCTGCCACTGTGGGCATCAAAATTTGGCTTCGCGGCCTTGCATTCCACGCACTGAGCGTCTGATTTTCTTATGTCTGAATAAAAGATTGGCCATGTTAAACGCTCAGTGATCCTTTCGTACGTTTTATAGGTCCAAAAGTGTCCATCACACAGGGACTGGTGAAAATAGGATTGCTGGAACCAGTTGTTTGGGCAAACAAATCTTTGGCCTCCAATTGTGCCAGGTGCAGTAATATAGCACTCCTTTATTTAGCTGGCAGCTCTCCATCGGTCTACCTTCCCTTAGCTGCCTCCTAATTTGCGTCGATGTTTCATCATCCTCCTCTTTCTCTGGTAAGTATCCAGATAAGAGAGAGATCTCGGCCAATAGTAGCGTTCACAAAACTCTCTCTGACCTCTTCACAAGGCCTTTAAAGTGTTTGTCCGAGAACTGAAATGTGTACTGCACAGCATACTATTATAAACATTTTCTGTGGCCTTGCAAGGACCCAGCTATGGCTTACTTGTCTGTATCGACTTTGAAACATTTATATTCAAGATAGAAAAGGAATTTATCTAGTACAAACAATACTGGGAGGACCTCTATCTAATAACCAGAACATTTCTTCTCATCTATGGCCAAAGAGCTCAGTACTTAAACAACAGTCGTTCGCTCTCCTTCCTTCTCTTGTAACAGAACCACTGCTCTGCCGCTGCTATTGTATGCAGCGGTCTGAAGAACGAATTCCAAACACTGGTGCATTACTACGTGTTTTCTCAGCAGAAAAAAAGGACGCCTGTTGGTTATCAGACCAGCAGAATGTCACTGCCTCCTTACGCCGTTGTTTTAAGGGAGCAGCAAACTGAATGGAATGAATTTTCGGAAAAAAATTTATCAGTACGATAAACCGGGCTTCTCATTTTTTATCCTTTGGGCTTGGTAGTCACGACTGGCCATGCTGCTTTCTTGGTCGATTTCCACACCTTGAGCTGATACCAATTCCCAGAAAAGAAAACTCAGAATGTACTAAGATGTTCTTAGTAGGCTTCACTGTGAGACCTTTGTCCCTGTGCTGCTCTAACATTTTATTCAAATGGTCGAGATCTTCTTCGAAGGTCTTACTATAAATTACAACGTCGACAAAATAATTTTATACAAATTGAAGTTTCAGCTCTCCAAAAACCAAGTCCAACTGCACCAGTACTAAAACAAACGGAACTCGAAAGAAATCATAAAGGTACAGAAGATTGTGAGAGCCTTGAATGTGTCTGTAAAAGGTACCTGATAGAAAAAGTAAACAGCTCCTGTGAAACTCGAAAACAATTGTGAAAATCAAGTAATGGGACTGATTCTAGCACCATCTCCTTTTAGCCCTGGACAATCTACGACAGGTCAGTACGCCTCACTTCCTCTCTTAGGGACCAAAGACGTAGGATTCGCAAGAGACGACGTGGTAGACATGGTCATATTGTCCTCCAACAAGTGAACAAAATTTCTTCTTAATACGTGCATCTTGGATGGGGCAAGCTGGTAAGATGACTGCTGCTCGGGCACCTAATCAAATTCATTTTGGTTACTCCCAGTCGCTCAGTGAGCGACTCTGGAATCTGCTCTAACGGAATGAAGTTGCGTCAGGCTTCCTTGGCTTCCAGACAATCTAACTGAAAATGCTTAGAATACACTTCAACAGCATTAAAAACACTACCTAGATCCGTGTTCACACAATCTGTTCTTGATATCATGCTGAAATTGAAGAAAGAAAATTTTCCGGCAAAAAGCAACTAATATCTGAAAAACCGTTCCTAGTTAATGACCCACAAGGGAAAGGATGACTGCGCTTCATGCATTGCATTTCATAGTACTCCTTTAAAAGTCGAAATCTTTGCTGATGCGGTCATGGGCGTTTAGTTGTGCAGTTGATCGATGAAAGAAAGAAGTACAAAAGTGTTCATGAAAATCCAGGAATACAAAAATACAAGTCGCTAAGAAATGAAATAAATAGGAAGTGCCAGGAAGTTAAGATGAAATGACTGCATGAAAAATTTGAAGAAATCGAAAAAGAAATTATTGTTGGAAGGACTGAATATGCAGACAGGAAAGTTCATTGAAAACCGCTATAAGGGCGAAGATTTGTCTGATGTGATAGAAGAACAGACAGGACTCGATTTAGAAGAGACAGGGGATCCAACATTCTAATCAGAATTTAAAAGAACTTTGGAGGAATTAAGATCAAATAGGGCAGAAGGGAGAGATGGCAATTCATCACAATTCCTAAAATCTTTGAGGCAAGAGACAACAAAACGACTACTCACAATGGTGCGTAGAATCTATAAGTCTGGCGACATAACATCTGACTTTCTAGAAAATATCATCCATGCAATTCCGAAACCTGGAAGAGCTGAGAATTATCGCACAACTAGTTTAAGAGCTCATGCATCTGAGTTACTAAGAAGAGTAATATACAGAAGGGAAAATAAAATTGAGGAAGTGCTAGATGACGATCACTTTGCCTTTAGAAAAGTTAAAGGCACTAGGCAGGCAATTGTGACATTGCGGTTATTAATGGAAGCAGGATTAAAGAAAGATCAAGATACCTTTACAGGATTTGTCGACCTGGAAAACGCGTTAGACAATGTAAAATGCTGAAAGATGTTCGAAATAATGAGAAAAATAGGGGTAATCTATAGGGAGAGACGGGTAACATAGAATGAGTACAAGAGCCAAGAGGGAACAATAAGAGTGAGCGACCAAGAACGAAGCGCTCGGATTAAAAAGAGTGTAAGACAGGGGTGCAGTGTTTCGCCCCTACTGTTCAATGTGTACATCGTAGAAGCAATGCTGGAAATAAAAGAAAGGATCAGGAGCAGAATTAAAATTCAAGATGAATCAACGATTCGATTCGCTGATGACATTGCTATACCGAGTGAAAGTGAAGATGAATTACATGATGTACTGAATGGAATGAAGAGTATAATAAGTACACAATATGGATTGGGATAAATCGAAGGAAGATGAAAGTAATGAGCAGTAGCAGAAATGAGAACAGTGAAGATGGATGGGTACGAAGTAGATGAAGTTAAGGAATTCTGCTACCTAGGCAGCAAAATAACCAATGACGTACGGAGCATGGAGGACATCAAAAACCGACTCGTACTGGCGAAAAAGGCATTCCTGGCCAATAGAAGGGTACTAGTATCAACCATAGCCCTTCATTTGAGGAAGAAACAGCGGGGAATGTGCGTCTGCAATACAGCATTGTATGACAGGGAAACATGGACTGTAGGAAAACAGGAACAGAAGAGAATTAAAGTATTTGATATATGGTGCAATAGACGATTATTGAAAAGTAGGTGAAATGATAAGGTAAGGAATAATGAGGTTCCACGCAGATTCGGAGAGGAAAGAAATATGTGGGAAACACTGTCAAGGAGAAGGGACAGGACGATAGAATATCTGGTAAGATATGAGGGAATGACTTCCATGGTACTAGAGTGAGCTGTAGAGAGCAAAACCTGTAAAGGAAGACAGGCAGTGGAATACATCCAGCAAATAAATTAGGACGTAGGTTTGCCAGCGCTACTCTGAGATGAAGAGGTGGGCACAGGAGAGGACTTAGTGGCGGAGCTCATCAAACCAGTGAGGAGGACGATGACACACACACAAAAAAAAAAGAAAAAGAAAAATCTGCAGCTGCTAGCGAAGTGCACTGTTTGATCACAATGAAGCCAATTTCCCGAACTTAATGCTCCCTGGCCACAGCCTTCTTGTTTCGAACTGACCTGCCTTACCATTCCCACTTCACTTTACCTAGCATCTTATTTTCATTTCTAACGCCCAAAATCCTCCATGGTAGCCACCAGCCTATCACGTTCTTGGTAAGTATTATGTTTACCGGCAAAAACAAATCATGGAAGACTTGCGCAACGATCCCCTCTGAATTATTAATGAAAGTATCAGCTTTCCAAACACAGAGCATGCCAGTGCTGCAAAAATCCACCATGTTGTTGATAAAAGCTTCATTGTAACCCTGAACTCTGAATTAATTATAACTCATTTCAGTGCTTACTGGGTAAATTTGGAAAGTGATTATCTTACGTAATACCTACAGCGAATTTTGTTCGTCGATAACCCTAGAAACTACTCCACTCAACCTACCTCTAGTCAAAGAATAAATAGCCTGCAGTATGAACGAATGCGTCCTTTGAATAACGCCCCCTTAATGATACAACTTGACGGATAACTGAGGAAATTATATGATTTACTCCCTAGACTCGATAGATAAAATTCCATTGTCTCTAATTAATTAGCAATTTGATTGGGAAGCTTATTAAAATAAAACATCCCTGCGTCAGCACTGTTGTACAAAACACTGCGCTCAGTAGTTATTCCCATCCTCCGCCATTTAGTGCACAAGCAAGCCATCACTTAAGATTTGAGGTTCCGATATTTTGTCCCGTAGCCTTTCCAGTATCTAAACCTTCTCCTTATCAACATTAATCAGTAAAAGTTCCTGAACTCTAGTGGCCAAATGGCTTAGATGCGATTCCGTAACTACTATTTGCTTAAGGGATAGGAAGGTGCCTTGTAAGAACTCATTATTGGCTTGCGCTATAGAAATGTGTTCGGAGCACAGGTCGCCTGCCGCTCTTATCTCGCTGTCGTGCAGATTGGGCAGATGCGACGGACAGTCCAGGGCACCAATCTGTCCGCGACGCTTCCCATATTCGTAACAAGTACTGCAAGATTTCCTTTTCTAAATGGGAAGAGGCAGTCACTTCTCATGTACCGATAACTAGTAATAAACAGACCTGTAACAAATATCACACAGGCAGTACCAGGCAAATATGATTCTCTTAATTGTATCTTTGAATTCCACTATGAAATAATGCTGGTTTCCTTTACCTTTCTTATCACGCAACCACGCTCCTGCTGCTAGTGATATGGGGAGGGGGAGGGAGGGCAAAAGTATGGGCCTGGAAGTGGCAAGGGCTGACTACCCAAATCAATTTTCTTACATCTACAACACATTTATTTTGCAGAGTTGTTTATTCCTTTTTCGGCAAAGTAAAATTGGTACAACATTAAACCTAGCATTAAAGCAAATCATCATTAACGATAACTACACTCCTGGAAATTGAAATAAGAACACCGTGAATTCATTGTCCCAGGAAGGGGAAACTTTATTGACACATTCCTGGGGTCAGATACATCACATGATCACACTGACAGAACCACAGACACATAGACACAGGCAACAGAGCATGCACAATGTCGGCACTAGTACAGTCTATATCCACCTTTCGCAGCAATGCAGGCTGCTATTCTCCCATGGAGACGATCGTAGAGATGCTGGATGTAGTCCTGTGGAACGGCTTGCCATGCCATTTCCACCTGGCGCCTCAGTTGGACCAGCGTTCGTGCTGGACGTGCAGACCGCGTGAGACGACGCTTCATCCAGTCCCAAACATGCTCAATGGGGGACAGATCCGGAGATCTGGCTGGCCAGGGTAGTTGACTTACACCTTCTAGAGCATGTTGGGTGGCACGGGATACATGCGGACGTGCATTGTCCTGTTGGAACAGCAAGTTTCCTTGCCGGTCTAGGAATGGTAGAACGATGGGCTCGATGACGGTTTGGATGTACCGTGCACTATTCAGTGTCCCCTCGACGATCACCAGTGGTGTACGGCCAGTGTAGGAGATCGCTCCCCACACCATGATGCCGGGTGTTGGCCCTGTGTGCCTCGGTCGTATGCAGCCCTGATTGTGGCGCTCACCTGCACGGCGCCAAACACGCATACGACCATCATTGGCACCAAGGCAGAAGCGACTCTCATCGCTGAAGACGACACGTCTCCATTCGTCCCTCCATTCACGCCTGTCGCGACACCACTGGAGGCGGGCTGCACGATGTTGGGGCGTGAGCGGAAGACGGCCTAACGGTGTGCGGGACCGTAGCCCAGCTTCATGGAGACGGTTGCGAATGGTCCTCGCCGATACCCCAGGAGCAACAGTGTCCCTAATTTGCTGGGAAGTGGCGGTGCGGCCCCCTACGGCACTGCGTAGAATCCTACGGTCTTGGCGTGCATCCGTGCGTCGCTGCGGTCCGGTCCCAGGTCGACGGGCACGTGCACCTTCCGCCGACCACTGGCGACAACATCGATGTACTGTGGAGACCTCACGCCCCACGTGTTGAGCAATTCGGCGGTACGTCCACCTGGCCTCCCGCATGCCCACTATACGCCCTCGCTCAAAGTCCGTCAACTGCACATACGGTTCACGTCCACGCTGTCGCGGCATGCTACCAGTGTTAAAGACTGCGATGGAGCTCCGTATGCCACGGCAAACTGGCTGACACTGACGGCGGCGGTGCACAAATGCTGCGCAGCTAACGCCATTCGACGGCCAACACCGCGGTTCCTGGTGTGTCCGCTGTGCCGTGCGTGTGATCATTGCTTGTACAGCCCTCTCGCAGTGTCCGGAGCAAGTATGGTGGGTCTGACACACCGGTGTCAATGTGTTCTTTTTTCCATTTCCAGGAGTGTATATTACCAAACAAGTTTACTGATTGCGATTTTTAATCCATTTATTGTAATTTCAAATCAAACGGTTCAGTTATTGTTTCCAAATCCCACTGATTGAATTAAGAAAAGTCTAGCGCCCTTAATGGAGACGGACTCTACTCAACTTTAAACATTCAGAATTCAGTCTCACATAAAACTTAATTCACTAGAAAAAATTTAAAAACTCTGAAGTAACTTTCTTTCACTTGAAAGTTAAAAAACCTCACACAACAAAATTCTAGAACATTTAAAAAGAAAATACTTCAGTTTGACCTAGCGAAACTTTGACAGTACAAGAGACCAGAATTGACTACCGCTTGTTGCGCCTTAAACACTCATCCACTCAGTAACGCGACCAAGCTTAGTACAGACAACGAATCGCGCAAATAGTCCGTTTACTACAACGCACAGTAACAAAAATCATAAAATCCGATCACAGCCCACTACAAATGCTGCTGCGACTGTAGGAGTACGACAGACAATTGTAATGTTTCCAGTTATCTGTAAAAAACTGACATACCAATGAATTATCTGAAGCAGAACACAAGTCCGGAAACTGACTGCTTGGGGGAAACACTAGTTGCACTGCTTTCTCTGAAGTGTATACTACCCGGGGTTGAAGACTTGCATCAGAAAATAAATAATTAGAGCACAGTCTGGGGCATTACAAAAACACACCGGTCTGAACACAGAGTTTTCTTTGGAACATAGGCTCATTAAATTCAATTAATGATGCCACAAATCCCACGCCTAACCATTTAAAGCTCTCTCTTAGCAGCAAAAAAATTGCTCTGAGCACTATGGGACTCAACTACTGAGGTCATCAGTCGTCTAGAACTTAGAACTACTTAAACCTAACCAAGCCAAGGACATCACATACATCCATGCCCGATGCAGGATTCTAGCCTGCGACCGTAGAGGTCGCGCGGTTCCAGACTGTAGCGCCTAGAACCGCTGGGCCACCAACGCCGGCTCTTAACAGGAGCCTTTCAGCAGCCTTTCACTAGTATTGGCGTAGAATACACCACACTCAGGAGCAACCTGAGTCGAAAACATCCATCCAGTTCCACAGACAGTAGTTAGCCACAACTGGCGTCTAGTCGTGTGTCGATGTACTAAAAACATCCCTGCTGCGCTAATCCCGAGGGAAGAAGTCCCTCCACGCGTAGGCTAGGCCTGAACCAAATACTCAATTGCTGCTACGTTCCAATTCATCTCACACCTGTGGGGGAAAAAAATAAATGCAGCGGTGATAGCAAGCACTTTGGATCCCCGCCTCAACTGAATCGTGCCGTTCCACGACTCACACAACCACACACACACACACACACACACACACACACACACACACACACACACAGGGAGACAGAGAGAGAGAGAGAGAGAGAGAGAGAGAGAGAGTCACATGCAAAAACCCCTGTTTGGGTGTGTGTGTGTGTGTGTGTGTGTGTGTGTGTGTGTGTATTCGGTGATTCATTTAATCTGTTCAACTCAAAAAAGTTCCGGGAACCATTGCAGATAACATAATTTTCTTTTCATCCAGATGATTTATGCAGTACATAGAGTGACACTTCATAGTTACATTATCAACTCCGCTCTTTCAAATAGAGGTATAGTCGTTACTGCTGCTAGTATCACGGTTCTAAAAGAGATTAACTGAAACGGTCTTCTAAATCCGGTATCTAATTATACAATAATTACAATACACTGGTTGCTTGAGTTCAGACCTTCACTGCGTCGGGATGACGGAGAGTTGAGTGGGGTGGAGCAGGCCAGTCCATGCACTGGGGCTAGTGATACAACATTAGTGGAACATCAGTCTATCACAATAAAGTTTACACTCGCCTGTTCTCCTGTGCATCGCCAGCGTGGCTGGCAGCAGTGCTGCGCTCTGTCTCGGGACTTCCTGATGCTGCCTCAGCAATCTGTGGTGGATGTCGCTCTCTGGGATCCGGCTCACGTAACCACAGCGTCGCATGGGCAACAGGCTAGGTTGTCGATTGGCACACAACGGACCTCTGCTGTCCACGACGGAGTCTGCTTTTCTACCAGAAATCGAACGGACATGCTCTCTCAGCAGCTCTACACGGTGTGAGGACGAACTACAGCGTAACTTATTACGGTATATTGATAATTTTTACTTATGGACCGTCTGACATCAACTGAATAAAACACAATTTTAGTGCCATACGCGTTTCGCCTTTATTTTCTGCAAGGCATCATCAGTGGCCTGGAATATGTACATATGTTAGCTATTTTATTTACATTTCTGTCACTGTGCCTATAGGTTATGAACAGTTCTGGTTCTTGCTATTTTCTATTAAGTAGTAATGTTTTGAACTGTACTTACAGGTTGCGTGGACAATTTCATACATATTACGCTCCTGTCGCATTTTTGGTGTTCTTCTTCTTCTTATGAACGCCAATTTGCGGTTTTTTCCACATTCCACAGCACTATGCACTGAACGCTTGTTTTAATGCAATGTTTTGGTTTCTGTTGCCGACTGTCAAATGTTTTTGCTAAAGATCGAAACTTATGAGTGTAATTGTTAAAGTATCTCTGGTCTGTTCGTTTATGCATTTCTGTGTGCGTTTGTGTATGTGTATGTGTGTGTGTGTGTGTGTGTGTGTGTGCGTGTTTTGGTGTGAGATATATATTTTTTATGCTGTGTGTGTGTGTGTGTGTGTGTGTCTGTATTTTGGTGTGGTATATTTTTTTGTATGTGTGTGTGTGTGTGTGTGTGTGTGTGTGTGTCCAGATGGTCTGGGGAAGAGTTTTCTTGTATTATGTTATCATTTCCTTTATTAAGTGTAGTAGGGAGCTTGTGCTGATGTGTGTTTGTTCATTTATCGCATGTTTGTTTTCTACTATGGCTTTCTGGATGTGGAAGTTTTCTTGTGTTTGTATAAGATGTTTGTCATGGTAGCTTATTCTCATTATTTTCATTTCTTGTTCCATGTTTGTAGGATGATGGTTGTAGTGTTTAAATGCTCTGCAAATGTGGAGTGGTTTGTTTCATACTTCCAACATAAAGGAAATGAGAACATAAAACAAGAAAACTCTTCCCCACACCATCTGGACACACACACACACAAACACACACACATACCAAAAAAAATTATACCACACCAAAATACAGACACACACACTACCAGCATGACAAATATCTGTCTCACACCAAAACACACACACGCACACACATACACACACACACACACACACACACACACACACACACACACACGCATACACATACACAAACGCACACACAAACGCATATTCCACAGCTCGTGGCCGTGTGGTAGCGTTCTCACTTCCCGCGCCCGGGTTCCCGGGTTCGATTCCCGGTGGGGTAAGGGATTTTCTTTGCCTCGTGATGACTGGGTGTTGTGTGATGTCCTTAGGTTAGTTAGGTTTAAGTGGTTCTAAGTTCTAGGGGACTGATGACCATAGCTGTTAAGTCCCATAGCGCTCAGAGCTGTTTATAACCTATAGGCACAGTGACAAAAACGTAAATAAAATAGCTAACATATGTACATATTCCAGGCCACTGATGATGCCTTGCAGAAAATAAAGGCGAAACGCGTATGGCACTAAAATTGTGTTTTATTCAGTTGATGTCAGACGGTCCATAAGTAAAAATTTTCAATATACCGTAATATTACACGCAACTGAAGAAGACAGGACTACAAAAGTTGAAGAATAGCGTAACTCTTCCAACCATGAAAGCCGATGGTGTCGATGACAGATTAGCGGTACTACACCCATCCTCGTAAATTAAGGGTAATAGCAGAATGTGGTGCCCCACAACGTGGCACTACACAAAACTGGCGCTAATAGCATAGGTACATAGGGAACACACACCACACAGATCTGTAAGTCCATGGAATTGGTGATAAGTTGAGAAAACCGTCCCGAAACACATGTGCTACAAAAGGCCACTGTTTCCTGCTCATATACCCCTACATTAATATGGGATATGATCACCATCACACGTGAACGGGCCGCACAACGGGTTGGTATACTCCGGATCAGGTGGCCGAGCACCTGCTGGGGTATAGTCTTGCATCCTCGCACCAGTGCCTGTCGGAGCTCCTGAAGTGTCCTAGGGGCTTGAAGACGTGGAGCGGTACGTCAAAGACCGAGAGCATCCCAGACGTGCTCGATGGGGTTTAGGTCTGGAGAACAGGCAGGACAATCCATTCGCCTGATATCTTCTGTTTCAAGGTGCTCCTCCACCGTGGCAGCTCGGTGGGGCCGTGGTTATCCTCCATCAGGAGGAAGGTGGGACTCACTGCACCCCTGAAAAGGCGAACATACTGGTGCAAAATTACGTGCCGATACACCTGACGTGTTACGGTTTCTCTGTCAAAGACATGCAGGGGTGTACGTGCACCAATCACAATCCCACCCCACACCATCAAACCACGACCACCATACGGGTCTCTTTCAAGGATGGTACGGGTTGTTATCTGGTTCCTGGTTCACGCCAGATGAAAACCCGGCGAGAATCACTGTTCAGACTACACTTGGACTCGTCCGTGAACATAACCTGGGACCACTGCTCCAACGACCATGTACTGTGTTCTTGACACCAGGCTTTATGGGCTCTCCTGTGACCAGGAGTGAGTGGAATGCACCTTGCCGGTCACCGGGCGAATAAACTATGTCTATTCAGTCGTCTGTATACTGTGTGTCTGGATACAACTGTTCCAGTGGCTGCGGTAAGGTCCTGAGCAAGGCTACCTTCAGTACTCCGTGGGCGTCTGCTGGCACTGATGGTGAGATATCGGTCTTCTTGTGGATATTGTACACTGTGGACGTCCCGTACTGTAGCGCCTGGACACGTGTCCTGTCTGCTGGAATCGTTGTCATAATCGTGACATCACACTTTGTGGCACACAGAGGGCCTGTGCTACGACCTGCTGTGTTTGACCAGCCTCTAGTCTCCCTAATGTTATACCCCTCATAACGTCATCAATATGTGTTCTTTGAGCCATTTTCAACACACAGTCAGCATTTGCACGTCTGAAAACGTGTGCACACTTACTCGCTGCCCAGTACTCTGACTTGCACCAACACACCTCTGCATATGTGGACTGCTGTCAGCGCCACCGTGCGACAGGTCAAATGCACCGCATGGTCATACCCCGAGGTGATTTAAACACGCAACCGGACCACCAGAACATTGTTTCACCATGTATCAGCAATATCGTTAGTTTATGAGCATGAGTGTAGTTGAAGCAGCGGCAGTTAACGCTCCTCCTGAATACTACGGCAGATTCTGTAAGTCAGCAGGCACATTAATAGTGTTACAAACGCTATCAGTTCGGATTAGCAGACCCGAGGTAGACGTCTGGAGGTTTTCTCATCAGTGGTTTCGAGATCGGCATTCGTAGTGACGGAGTACGGCAGACCAAGCAAGTAGCAGTCTCGAAAGCGGAGATCATCTTGACAATCCGTTGCAACACATCACGGTTTCGGCCCCATAGCTGGTGTACTGCAACTTAAAGGTAGAGACCGTGCCTAGGTAGCTTTAGTATTTAATGGTGCTTGTCTGAGGATATGACTTCATATGTGGCCCACGATGACCGAATGTGGGCTACTTTTCCGGGCTCATTAGCAGTCTTCATCACTCCCCCATTTCGAAAGAGCATCTTTCACGGCTTCAGTTGCCTCTTCTCCCTATCACCAGGCTGACAGGTGATATTTAGAAACTTTTACTCTCTCTTACGAAATATAGCTATACAGTTAAGATGACCCGATGTCTTCTGAGGTCATGTGGCTAACTTTACAACTGAAGCCTCTCGTTTGTGTAAGGCGAGGCAACACCTTCCGGATTTGTTCTACTGGCCACAATATCGATATTCTGTCTGCTTGTCATTTTGATTGCAGCAGGAGAGTGGTTGGAGAGTACATTGAGAAAATATTACATTTGCTGCCATGAAATAATATTTATAACTGTGGCTTCGTCTGTTTTGAAAATCAAACATATCGCTGCCTCTTGTGGCAGTTCTTGGTTTCATACCAAAATAAGCAACTACGTCAAATTTGATACGAAAAAACGGTGTTGCACCGTCTTTATACCTTTATAAAAGGGCGCAGAGGAAATGTTCTATTTACGTCACACACATTTAGCAGGAAAAAATAAATGTGTTTCCCATACCAAGAAAAACTAGGCGTGCTACTTCTTCACGGAGAATTTAGAAGGAATGTGAAAAGAACAGTTGAATTGTACTGAGAACAGTATCCAGTCCAACAAGGATAGTTATTCAGGGAATGTGCAAAAATTTATTGTAGGGGCACAGGAATGCTGTGCTTAGAGTAACAAGCATGAATGCGACGACCGGAGGAAGAAAATTAATGTTCTGGCAACTGTTGTTCATAAACCGTATGTTACCTTCACAGAAATCGCGAGTGCTCCTGGAATAAGCCAGCCCAACTTTGTTCGCAAGCAGTTTCCATACGTATAATCAGTCGCGTTATCAGCGTATTACCTGCGTAATTGTTGTTAGATTACGAAACCACGTAGATCGTCTCTAATGGAAACATAAGCACAGTAGGTTCTTTCATCCAAGAAGTATGTTTAGTGACTGATCTGCTACGGCAATTCATGGAAAGCTGAATCTAAGAATATGCATTACTGAGCCACTCAGAAACCGCACTGGCTGTGGCTGACTGAACATCAGAGGCAGTGGAGAGCGAACGTTTGGTGAGGGATTATTGGAAATTACGGAATCTGTCTTTTTACGGAAGAAACCAAAAGCATAAAAGAAACGCATAATTTCTTACCAATGTGTCACCAGGCTTTCTTAGAGGAAATACTATTGGAAATACGTAGATATATGTGGTACCTGCTTGATGGTAGCCCTACTGACAATTTGTTCAACCACGACAGTATAGTTGGCTAACATGTTCGTCTGGTTTGCTGCCACTTGACTTCCTTACATGTGACAAATTCACAGATAAAGTCTATGCACAGGTTCCTACAACCAAAGAGGATTTGAAAAGCTGCGTTGTAACAGCATGTGCAATGAGATCTAATCAATCGCTTCAGTTTTTCCAGACCCCTTCGCACAAGCGACTACATTGTTGCAGTAGAAGAAGTGCGTTTCGAACAGTTGATAACATTAGTGGATTATGAAGGAAGTATTTACGACGATATTGTTTTGTGAGTTCCTTTTTGTTGCTGTTGTCGGTGTAATTTTGTGATGTAAATCTCTGTGTGAACTTTAATATCACTGATTTTACTTTCTCGTTATTCTTCTGTTAGGTCCATATAACAAAACGTATACTGCCTAACTGTGGTGAGACCCTATGCTCTTGGAATTAGTAGCGTCTGCTATTGAAGCTGAAGCTCATTGAGGATCACCGTGTTATTCTCTAGTATATTAATAGAGTGGCGACGAAACGTCCTGCATTTCTTTGGCTTAACTCTATTTCTACAATCAAACGAAACTGGTACGTGCCATAGACTAAGGTGCAGTACTCAAATGAATCTAAGCCTCGAATCCGCCTTCCCCCTACAATTAATATTACTTGGTCCCTCCACTTTAAGATGTTCCGTGTGTCTGTGCCCATAATTTTGATGGATGTGACTAATTCCACTGATTCTTAGCAAATCTTTATCAAAGAAAAGTAGGCCTTTCCACCTATTTCTGCTCAATACATTACATCCGAGTTCGTTGAGTGTGCCTAGTGTACATACTGAACTTTATCCGTCTTTAAGAAACTTCAACACCGCAGCGCGTCAGCAATCGTTGGGTAATATATTAAAAAACTAAAAACCCGCCTCGATTGCAAAAAAAGCACCTAGTGTTAACGCAGGTTTCGGCGTAGATAACTACATCTTCTTCAGAACAACAATAAAACCCACAAGTATCTAAGAAGACCTTTGTCAATGATTAAAAGAACACCATAGCTATACATTTATAAACGAAAAATAAAAGGAAACACAAACAGTACATATGTACAAAGTCAAAACCACTACTTAACTTAATAGTGTACGCTCCACCTCACACCGGCCTACGTTCAAACACGCTGCCCTCCAATATTAAACAAGTGATCCCTTGATGCCTCAGAATATGCCCTACCAACCGATCCCTTCTTCAAGTCAAGTTGTGCCACAAATTTCTCTTCTCTCCAATTCTATTCAATAGCTCCTCATTAGTTACGTGATCTACTCATCGAATCTTCAGCATTCTTCTGTAGCACCACATTTCGAAAGCATCTATTCTCTTCTTGTCTAAACTATTTATCGTCCATGTTTCACTTCCATACATGACTACACTCCATACAAAGACTTTCAGAAATGACTTCCTGACACTTAAATCTATACTCGATGTTAACAAATTTCTCATCTTCAGAAACGCTTTCCTTGCCATTGCCAGTCTACATTTTATATCCTCTCTACTTCGACGATAATCAGTTATTTTGCTCCCCAAATAGCAAAACTCGTTTAACACTTTAAGCGTCTCATTTCCTAATCTAATTCCCGCAGCATCACCCGACTTAATTTGGCTACATTCCATTACCCTCGTTGTGCTTTTGTTGATGTTCATCTCATATCCTCCTTTCAAGACACTGTTCATTCCGTTCAACTGCTCTTCCAAGTCCTTTGCTGTCTCTGACAGAATTACAATGTCATCAGCGAACCCCAATGCTTTTATTCCTTCTCCATGGATTTTAATTCCTAATTTTTCTTTTGCTTTCTTTACTGCTTGCTCGATATGCAGATTGAATAACATCGGGAATAGGCTACAACCCTGTCTCACTCCCTTCCCAAACACTGCTTCCCTTACATGCCCCTGGTCTCTTATAACTGCCATCTGGTTTCTGTACAATTTGTAAATAGCCTTTCGCTCCTAGGATTTTACTCCTGCCACATTCCGAATTTCAGAGAGAGTATTCCAGTCAACTTCGTCAAAAGCTTTCTCTAGGTCTACAAATGCTAGAAACGTAGGTTTACCATTCCTTAATCTATTTTCTAAGATAAGTCGTAGGGCCGGTATTGCCCCACGTGTTCCAGTATTTCTACGGAATCCAAACTGATGTTCCCCGAGGTCGGCTTCTACCAGTTTTTCCATTCGTCTATAAAGAATTCGTGTTAGTATTTGGCAGCCGTGACTTATTAAACTGATAGTTCGGTATCTTTCACATCTGTCAACACCTGCTTTCTTAGCGAATGGAATTATTATATTCTTCTTGAAGTCTGAGGGTATTTCGCCTGTCTCATACATCTTGCTCACCAGACGGTAGAGTTTTGTCAGGACTGGCTCTCCCAAGGCTGTCAGTAGTTCTAATGGAATGTTGTCTACTCCCGGAGCCTTGTTTCGCCTTAGGTCTTTCAGTCATCTGTCAAACTCTTCACGCAGTATCATATCTCCCATTTCATCTTCGTCTACATCCCCTTCCGTTTCCATAATATTGTCCTCAAGTATATCGCCCTTGTATAGACCCTCTCTATACTCCTTCCACCTTTCTGCTTTCCCTTCTTTGCTTAGAACTGGGTTTTCATCTGAGCTCTTGATATCCATGCAAGTGGTTCTCTTTTCTCCAAATGTCTCTTTAATTTTCCTGTAGGCTGAATCTATCTTACCCTAGTGATATGAGTCTCTACATCCTTACATTTATCCTCTCACCATCCCTGCTTAGCCATATTGCACTTCCTGTCGAACTCATTTTTGCGACGTTTGTATTCCTTTTTGCCTGCTTCATTTATTTTATATTTTCCAGTTTCATCAATTAAATTCAGTACCTCTTCTGTTACTCAAGCATTTCAATTAGCCTTCGTCTTTTTACCTACTTGATCCTCTGCTACCTTCACTATTTCGTTTCTCAATGCTATCCATTCTTCTTCTACTGTATTTCTTTCCCCCATTATTGTCAATCGTTCCCTAATGTTCTCCCTGAAGCTCTGTACAACCTCTGGTTTAGTCAGTTTATCCAGGTTCCATCTCCTTAAATTCCCACCTTTTTTGCAGTTTCTTCTGTTTTAATCTACATTTCATAACCAGTAGATTGTGGTCAGAGAACACATCTGCCCCTGGAAATGTCTTACAGTTTAAAACCTGGTTCCTGAATCTCTGTCTTACCATTATATAATTTATCTGATTACCTTCTAGTATCTCCAGGCTTCTTCCATGTACATAACCCTCTTTTATGATTCTTGAACCAAGTGTTATCTATGATTAAGTTATGCTCTGTGCAAAATTCTAGGAGGTGGCTTCGTCTTTCATTTCTTCCCCCCAATCCATATTCACCTACTCCGTTTCCTTCTCTCCCTTTTCTTACTATCGAATTCCAGTCACCCGTGACTACTAAATTTCCGTCTCCTTTCATTATCTGAATAATTTATTTTATCTCATCATACATTTCATCAGTCTCTTCGTCATCTGAAGTGCTAGGTGGCATATAAACTTGTACTACTGTATTAGGCGTGGGCTTCGTATCTATCTTGGCCTCAATAATGCGTTCACTGTGCTGTTTGTAGTAGTTTACCCGCATTCCTGTTTCCTATTCATTATTAAACCTACTCCTGCATTACCCCTACTTGATTTTGTATTTATAACCCTGTATTCACCTGACCAGAAGTCTTGTTCCTCCTGCCACCGAACTTCGGTAATTCCCATTATATCTAACTTTAACCTATCCATTTCCATTTTTAAATTTTCTAACCTACCTGCCCGATTAAGGGATCTGACTTTCCACGCTCCGATCCGTAGAACGCTAGTTTTCTTTCTGCTAATAACAACGCCCTCATGAGTAGTCCCCGCCCGGAGATTCGAATGGCGGACTACTTTCCCTACGGAATATTTTACCCACGAGGACGCCATCATCATTTAACCATACACTAAAGCTGCATGCCCTCGGGAAAAATTACTGCTGTAGTTTTCCCTTGCTTTTAGCCGTCCGCAGTATCAGCACAGAAAGGCCGTTTTGGTTACTGTTATAAGGCTAGATCAGTCAATCATCCAGGCTGTTGCCGCTGCAACTACTGAAAAGGCTGCTGCCCCTCTTCAGGAACCACACGTTTGTCTGGCCTCTCAACAGATACCCCTCCGTTGTGGTTGCACCTACGCTAAGGCTATCTGTATCGCTGAGGCACGCAAGCCTCCCCACCAAAGGCAAGGTCCATTGTTCATGGGGGGAAAATGAATACATAACTAAAAGAAAGTGAAACAAAAACAATGTTGCTGGTCAAATGAAGTTCCCTGCACCACAAGTCGTTTCCTGCAGTTCTGCTGCGTTTCGCTATAGTTTTCTAGCGATGCGACTCCATATACAGAAACATTATCCGTCAGCAGCCTAATGGTAATTCCGATGTTATCCATTGTGTTATTTGTATATACTGTGAACGGCACTGGTGTTGTAACATACCCAGGAGTAGGCACAAAGGTACTTCTGCATTGAGGACATCTTACGATTGAGAATCCCACGCTATGTTCTTCCTACTAGGAACCCCTAAGTCCCACCGGAAAGCTGGTCTGATCATCCGAATGCTCATATTTTCATTCATTAGTAAACAATAAAATTCGTTCCAAACTTCTACAACAGTTTGAAGTCGTTGTATGCGTCTGTCCGACGGCTCTTCTTTAGAGCAGGAATGTGTAGTACATTTTTCTAATCGAACGGAACCTATCGTTTATCCAGCGATCTATGATAAATCGCTGCTGGAACGGGAGGAAGTTCTTATACATTATGAAGAATAGTATCTCATCAGCTCCAATCAGTTTTCTTCTGCTGAGCGATTAAAGTCGGGTTGTAATTCAGGGCCGCTTATTACGGTTTCCGTCAGTATGATGTTGGTGCCGGCCCGCATCTCGTGGTCGTGCGGTAGCGTTCTCGCTTCCCACACCCGGGTTCCCGGGTTCGATTCCCGGCGGGGTCAGGGATTTTCTCTACCTCGTGATGGCTGGGTGTTGTGTGATGTCCTTAGGTTAGTTAGGTTTAAGTAGTTCTAAGTTCTAGGGGACTGATGACCATAGATGTTAAGTCCCATAGTGCTCAGAGCCATTTGAACCATTTGATGTTGGTGCCACTGAAGGAAATAACGGCTGTACGATTTTCTTCATCAGAGCTATCTCTAATCCATATAAAAAAAAAAGTGCTCAATAATGAAACCATATTAAGAAAATACGTCAAATTGTCCACAAACTGGCAGTATAAAGAAAACATTCACACTCAGTTAACGTTTGAAAAAAATTTTCACCATTTGACTGTAATTGTTTATTTATTTTAAGCAGTAATGAATTCTACTTTATATCCACATGCGAGAACATATTCCGTGACCTGCATTAGTCACTTCTTCTGACAATCTGAAGGTAGTATATGTCAAAACAGTGGCGGATATCGTAAAAAACGGCACCATTGTGTGAGCGGTATGGTCTTTACATTACTAGAGGTACTACTAGGAAGGGCAAAGTGGACTTTTTTAGCTAAATGTTTGTCAAGTCCTTCCAATACACGTTAATTACGTCCTCTTGCAGGGAGTCATTGTTACATTTCATTCTCAGACGGTAAATATGACCATTTTAGATGCACAGTAAAGCTTTGATCCCAAAACGACTGCGTGGATACGATATTACAAAATTATAATTCACTTTTTAAGCATTTGCGTAAGTAAATATCCACTAAATATCCTCCCTCTCTTTCTTGGTGATTTCTGCCACTGTTATGACGTACGTTAACGTCAGTTGGTGAACAGAAGTGACGAATGCAGGGCACTGGAATATACTGACTGTTAAATACGCCATATTGCATGTTAATGTTTTATCACTGTGGACTTTGTCAGTCATATTATGTACCTTTGTTATGTACTCAAACCCGGTAATACGAAAATTGATTGTTAACACCATAAATACGTTCTTTCTTCAATGACATGTCACAGACAGTTCAAATGTATTTTAAAATGTAAATAATGTTTTCATATACGTATTAATTACTTGTTCTTATGCCCTGCAGTGTATGATATATATATACTTTGTTCTTTTACAGTGCAACATGCACATGAGAGTGGTTATAAAGCCGAAGTCATGACTAAGTAAAATAAATGAACAGTTAACGGTCACACGGCGACAAAAGTAACATGTATTGGGTACGTCATGAAGATATACCATGGAGAGACTGCAGTGCCCACTCATTACCTACACTGAACAAAGAGAGGACGTTAAACTCCATAAATCAGCAAAACCACTTTCACTAGGAGAGAAGACTAACTTAAGAGAGTAAGACACTCCGTGTTTCAAGCAAGATGTAGATAAAATTTTCATGTACAGCGCACGTGCGTGAAGTTGGCGCTCCATCATGACGCAGCAAAAACTTTATCCGGCTTGGGGTTGTAAACTATGCGAATATATCGCCGGTTAGTTACTGCCATAGTTTTAATGGTATGTCCTCTGCCGAGCTTTTATGCTAAGTTATCTTGTCAGTAAAGTAAATTAAGGCCCTCCCCTTAGTGTGTCGCGCGTTATTAAAGTTTGGGCCCAAGTGGGGCGCGATTAATTCAGTTCTTTTGTGCGGCGCAGGTGGGTCCGGAGATGGGTGGCGCTTCCGCCGAACCACGCCAAGGCGCCGAGCGCCCCTCGGGCGCCGTCGGCATCCTCGTCTCGCTGGCTAAGCCTACCTACTGTAGCGCACTGTTGACCGCCTCTTCAGGAGACTGACAGCGTACAGAGGTTACGTCCTTTACACTGACAGCTTTGTAACGTAGCGTTACTACACTGACGGAAAAGGAGATGGTTGCATCACGAAGCAACACTTTGTCATTTATCATATTTTGTGGACTCATCGCATGACGTGTAATGAACGATTATTTCATTCGGAAATAATGTCCATCATCAGCACCAGCATGACGAGTGAGCCCAAGGGAAAGAAGCACAGGCCGGCCGCAGTGGCCGAGCGGTTCTAGGCGCTACAGCCTGGAACCGCGTGACCGCTGAGGTCGCAGGTTCGAATCCTGCCTTCGGCATGGATGTGTGTGATGTCCTTAGGTTAAGTCCCATGGGGCTCAGAGCCATTTGAACAATTTCTGAAAGAAGCACATATTATATCAGCTAATGAGACTTGCTCGCTTGAGGCAGATATGATTGTATACCCTTTCCCATTGCATCCCAGACATGATCTACGGGTGACAAATCAAGAATCCGCAAATCCCTCTTTTTCTCTATTGAGGTTCACCGTCATAAAAAAATGTCTAAATTACAACTTTCCTGTCTCTTGACTTTTTCTTTCTTTCTTTCTTCCTTTCGCTTACGCCATAGTACCACAGCGATGGCAGGGTCGGCGTGGTTACAACGGTGTTAGTGTTAGGGATGGCCGAATGCCTTTCCTGCCGCCACCCTGAGCAGTTCTAGGCGCTTCAGTCCGGAACCCCGCGACTGTTACGATCTCAGGTTCGAATCCTGCCTCGGGCACGACTGTGTGTGTGATGTCCTTAGGTTAGTTGGGTTTAAGTAGGGGACTGATGACCTCAGATGTTAAGTCCCATAGTGCTCTGAGCCATTTGAACCATTTTTGCCGCCACCCCGTGCCACCTCAGGATGGAATCAGTGAACCCCAACTCTCTGCGTCAAGTGTTAATCGTGAAATAGTGCGGATGTGTTTCAGATGTCTGCGACGCGTGTAACTGAGGCGAAACGTGCGGAGCAGCCCGGTATTCACATAGCGGGATGCGGAAAACCAACTAAAAGCCACATCCAGGCTGGCCGGCACACCGGCCCTCGTCGTTGATCCGCCGGGCGGATTCGATCCGGGGCCGGCGCGCCTATCCGAGTCAAGGAAACTGCGCGTTGGCGAGCTCGGCTACCCTGGCAGTTATTTCTGTCTCTTCACTATATTTGGGTTAATTGTGACCACTAATGCGCTTTGTACAACTGAGAAACAACTGAACATCATAACATATAAACATAAAACATATAGCATAATGTTATCACACACATACTCACACACACAAACACACACACACACACACACACACACACACACACACACATACAGTTATCTCTCTCACAAACACACACACACACACACACACACACACAGACATACATACATACATATATCATATATCATACGAGTCACGCAGTTATCCGCGTGTTAATGTGTTAAAGTAATGATTGGTTGGTTCATTGACGTAAGGGTAACAAACATCGAGGTCATCTCTCCCACCCAATTAGGGAAGGATGGGGAAGAAAGTCGGCCGTGCCCTTTCAAAGGAACCATCCCAACATTTGCCTGAAGCTATTTCGGGAAATCACGGAAAACCTAAATCTCGAAGGCCGGACGTGGGTTTGAATCGTCGTGCTCCCGAATGCGAGTCCAATGTGCTACTTACCCCGCTCGGTGCATCTTAATGTAGTCGCCAAACATTGCTCTTCTGCGCATGGTGGGGAGTAGTGTCGCCTTTCGTGATCTACATGACACTGCGGGAAGAATTTTACAGAACAGTGAAATATCTATGTCGAAAGAAGACCGCTGGAGCAGACGACGTACAGACACAACTAATGATAGCCTTGCGAGAGCCAGTTACTCCAGAACTATTCCATCAAAGTTACAAGTTGTATGAGACTAGCTAAATGCCCCCATATTTCAAGGGGAACGCAGTGATTCCAATATCAAGGAAAAAACTGTGTTGATACGTGTGAATATTACCGATCTATCTGTTTAGTAAGTCATACTTGCATAAAACTAACAGTAATTGTGTACAGAAAAATGGAAAACTAGTAGAAGCCGACCACGGCGAAAATCATGTTCGATTCCGGAGAAATGTACCAACATGCAAGGCATCAATGACCATACTACTTCTCTTAGTAGATAGGTAAAGGAAAGTCAAACCTTTGCTTATAGCATCTAGAGACGTGGGGTAAGCCTTTGACAATGTTGAATGGAACACTCTCTATTGCTAGCCTCTGCGGCCGAGCGGACCTAGGCGCTCCAGCCCGGAATCGCACTGCCGCTACGGTCGCAGGTTCGAATCCTGTCTCGGACATTTATGTGTTTGATGTCCTTAGGTTAGTTAGGTTTAAGTAGTTCTACGTTCTAGGGGTCTGATGTCCTCAGATGTTAAGTCCCATAGTGCTCAGAGCCATTTGAACCATTTTTTGAACACACTCTATTAAATTCTGAAGGTTGTAGGGTAAGATACACGGAGAAAAATGCTATTCAAAACTTTCCCAGAAACCAAACGACAGATAACAGTTATGAGTCTAGGCAGACGAAAAGGGAGCATTGGTTGAGAAGGGACTCATACTGGGTTGTAGCCTATCCTCGATGTTATTCTATCTGTGCAGTGCAATAAAGGAAAGCAGTAGGAATTAAAGTTTTGGGAGAAGAGACCAAAACTCCGAGCCTGTCAGAAACAGCAAAGGATTATGAAGAACAGTTGAACTGAATAGTCAGTATCTTGCCGGAAGGATATAAGGTGATCATCAACAAAAGAAAACCGAGAATAATGGAATGCAGTCGAAACAAACCAGCTGATGGTGAGGGAATTAGATCAGGAAAGGAGACACTGAAAGCAGTAGACAAGTTTTGATATTTTGACAGTAAAATAAGTGATTATGGATACAAAATGTGGCCTAACAACCGAAAGAAACGTTTCTGTAGAAAAGAAATTTGTTAACGTGGAATGTAGAGTTAAGTGTTAGAAAGTGTTCACTGAAGGGTTTTGTTTGGAGTGTAGCCCCGTATGCATGCGAAACATACACAATAAATAGATTCGAAGGGATCGCCAGACTAACGAGAAGGTACTGAATAGAAATGGGCAGACAAAAAATTTGTGTTACAGCTTACCGAAGTCCTCGTACTAACGATTGCATCTTTTTCGCCTTTTCAAATCCATTAACACTTACTGTGACAAAGCCTTACAAAAATAACAGTAAATATCTGATTCAGATGTCTATTCTGACTCAAGATTGTTGCAATATAGTGAAATATGTTATTTTGTGACGTTAAATTCCAGTCCTCTTAAAATAGTATACATCCTGGTAAATCATTGTAAATCAAAGTATATTTATAATATTCCTTTTGTAATAATAATAATATCAAATCAATGAACTAATTCCCCTAGAGCACCATGTTCTGTGTCCATCCTTTACAAGCACACTGCCGTGATACCCAACTACAGTTTGCTGTCTCCTCCTCTCTTCCCACTCATCACTTAACGCCCGTGCAAAATCGTAGGGAAAGGATGACCTAAGCCGATTCCGGACCGCATGGCGGCACCGACGGGGCCGCTCATGTGTAACTGATGGCTACAAGTGCCTCGTAAGACATCCTCAGACAAGAAAGCACCCCATAAAATTATACACATACGCCATTCATTACCCCCAGCCTCTCCAGTGGGAATTTTGCAGAGTGAGATTTTTAAGTGACAAAAATTGCAAAATTCTCTATCGAAGTCCTGAAATAGAGTAGGAAAGTACCTAAGTTGAAAAAGTGGAACAACAACACGATGAACATAAGAAATAACTTGTTTTACAGTAATGACAATTGCATGCAATCGTCGTACTAAATATAAATAAAAAGACCTATAATTCAGTGCTATAGTAGAATATAGTGTTATTCATGACAATGGTCCAATTTCTCTGTGTTTCTGATTTGTAGACATGAAAAATAGTGCGTAGATAACAAACAGCACAGTCTCTGTGAGACTGTTGAAATGAGTTTGTTTCGTCACAAACATCAAGGTAGCACTGAAATGTCGTATTTGTATAGCACTGCGTAAAAGATGGTGCTGTCGGTGATATATATATTTAAGGAAAATAAGCACAGCATGACTCTGTGCAGTACAACACTAACAATTCGTAGGAGACTCATTGTAAGATAAACATTTTTTAAGACACTGACATCGACAAATGTAGCGTAAGTAGATGAGTTCATATGTGAACAGGCCAAGAGCAGACTCAGAAGATACAGTATCAGTCCATAAACTCTCCTCTGACAATTCAAAGCCATTGTCTTGCAAGCATACTGCCAGGTGCAAAGTTCCACATTAAGACACGTAAACCTAGTTTCAGTTCATCAGATTACTGGTAACTGACAGAAAGCACGTCATAAATCTCAGAGAGTTAGCCCATCTTTGTTGTGAAAAGAGTGAATTCCTTGAATAGTCATATAATAGTGCAGAGGCGCAAGGTAAAGTAGCCCGAACAATATGCTCAATCAGAATATTACATAGGAGAAATATATCGTTATAAAAGATTAAATACGTAAGCTAACATAAAGACAAAAAGATGTATGTTACAGTATTCTAATAAGCTGTCAGCTAAGGAAAGTTTGCACAGAAGAATAAGTTGGGTGGGCACATTAGCGACCAGTCTGCAATACAGAGCTCAAGTTGAAAATTCTTATGCTAATGAAATGACAGAGGCCATAAACGCTGCATACTAAAATATAAATGAAATTATTCACTTCATTGAAACAAAATAATCTAGGTAAAGAATCATGAACAAAATATTGTTTCCACGCTAGATGTTAAGAGGGATAGCAAGTTTATAGCATCAGTGAACAAATACGTGTCAAAATTCATTTACAAAAAGCAGTGCATCATCGTATATTAAATGAGTGTGTGTGTGTGTGTGTGTGTGTGTATCTACAACTATTATAAACCATAATACTACTTCCTAGTGAATTATCTAGCTCAGTCATCTACTAACAAGGGAAGTGCATGAAGTTGTGGAACAAAAGTTTTGTGCACAAAATAGTAGTTTTACCTGGTAAAAGAAACTTATTGACACATCAGTCGTCAGCCTGTCAAACAAAAGAATACTAAAATATGGCCAAAATCATTTATTCTGTGCACGTGACATCTAAGAACAACACGCTTTACGTATTACACATACAAGAAAGACAGAACTGTCTCAAACAAATGCCTAGCACATATATGTAAAACAAAATAAAGAATTGACATACTAAATTCCTACTAAGCATGTTTAACCTGAATAGCTTATGTACACTAACTGTAGCTTAATAAAGTGTCATTGACCTGGTGACTAAAAAAGAAATGTTGTTAGGACAAGGAAGAGCAAAACAACGGTAATATAAAGAACATGAACATCTACCACAAATTTCAATAAACAGAATGCACTGAAACGCGGTTGCAGATAAAAAGATGTCTCATCACACTATGGCAAATCAGACGGAATATAATCTCAACAGCATCCAAGCTAGTTCATAATGAATCCCCTCTGTCAGACAATTATTACTAAACCATAATAACACAAAGAATTCACTACAAGCTGATCATAACATAATCCCTAACACGATCTACCTCTATGGTATATAAAGCACTATTTCTCAAAACATGTCTCTTAAATACACATAATGATTGTCAATCTCCTTGGTATATAAAACATAATTTCTCCAAACATGTCTCTCAAATCCACATAATGATAAAATCAGCATATCATTCAGCAATCACAAATCAGACATGTTCCTATCAAAGGAAAAAAAAAACATCAGTAATCTTACTATCTTCGATCTTATACTACATATGTGCCTCAGGTTTCTTACGATTCTCTGCACCTACAATTTACTATGCTTTATTCTAAGTAGCCTCTGCTGAAAATAAGAAATCTACTTCAACAGTTACATAATATGCAAACTCGTCCAAAGAATAACTACCTAATCCATATATTTATGTATGTAACAGTACTTAACATCTTCTGCCAGTGTCCTTCAAATTGCTCAGAATAACAGTATATCTGCCTGTAAGATATATTTCGTTTGTTTGTCCTGTATCTGATTTTACCTTCTATAATCAATGTTTTATTATATTTTATATTACTATGCGCTGAAAATTTGTTGCTACTTTATTATCTTATTGTGTTTCCAGAATCGCTGTGAGAATAGAGCTAACAATGATCAATGACTCAGTAATGATTACCTGTAATAGTAGAGCGTATTATATTAAGACAGTTCTGTAAGGTAAGAGAAATAAAAAATTGTTTACCAATATTTCATTCTATAAAACGAAGATCTACACTAGAACTCCAACTTAAACCTAACAAGCCAAATGACATGGAATAATACCAAAGATACACAACTAAACAAACTACATGATCCAACAAGCGATAAAAAATGTTCACTTTCTCCATAAAAGCTGACAATGAAGAATACTACATAAAACAGAATAACACATGACCTAACTTCTACGAATATACATGTACACAACTGACCAAAGGTAACCCTCATTATAGACACATCGTAACTGTACTAACAAATGGTCACTGGATAATAAAAGATATATATGAAAATTATTCAATATAGTGCTTCATTTAGGAAATATGGTGTAATCCATAAGATTGCCTAATCCATGACAGTCCAACTTCAGTAGTGTTGGGGTAGGCAATCCGACCAAGAATGGGCTATTGTAAATAAAAAAGAATTGCTGATCCAATTTTGTAGCTTTGTGTGATACGTAGTGGGACTGGACTAACACTCTTTGAACTATATTGAAATTTTTGCCATTACTTTTAGTTTTCTGAAGTCATTTCCTATTCACTCCTGGCTGTTTAATGTTTCCAGTAATTAATGGTGTCTTAAACATAGTGATTTGGAAAAGTGTACAATATATTTAACTCTGTCTAGTGTTTGTTGGTTTATGAGCATCAAATGTGGAGAAAGTATGGTAGAGTCTTTTGGAAAAGAAATTATGATATCCTGAAAGACATGAATATACTTACGCCATTCAGTGTATTTTCCATATCAGTAAAGTCTGCTTAATTTGAATATTACATTCAAAAATTTTGCAGCCAGTTCAGAAAATGCATAGTACTGGGAAATAAAGATGTGTATAAATTTCCTCTTCTTCGGAGTACGAATCCGAAACTAGATCAAAATTGTGATCAAGTACCAGAGATTACCTTTTCAACACGTCCCACTTCTCTTAAGAAATTAATAACAAGTGCTGTTGAAACAGTTCTCGTAGTCGCTTTACGTAATGCTATGAATGAAAGAAATTTTGCTGTATAGTAAGCTATGCAGTGACAAAAACTTGGGAAAATCCTCGTTTGAGAGCTGTAGGAGATTTGTATAAATCCAAAGCCATAAATAACCCAATCTTACAGAACTCGCGGTTTTCTGGCTAAAGGTTCACCCTGTCCAACGGCTAAGTTAACAACTACTGCATATTTCGCTCAAGTATTTCCCACGAATTCTGTAAAATTACGTTATTTACGGTTGCGGATTTATACAAATCTGTTCCAGCTCTGAGTCTACCTTCAGCCAGAACACCACGAATTCGATTTTCCGTATTGAAGAAGTAAGAAGTAAGCTATGCAGTGACTAAATCGTGGGAAAATCCTCGTTTGAGAGCTGTAGGAGATTTGTATAAATCCACAGCCATAAATAACCCAATTTTACAGAACTCGCGGTTTTCTGGCTAAAGGTTCACCCTGTCCAAAGGCTAAACTAACAACTACTGCATATTTCGCTCAAGTATTTCCCACGAATTCTGTAAAATTACGTTATTTACGGTTGCGGATTTATACAAATCTGTTCCAGCTCTGAGTCTACCTTTAGCCAGAACACCACGAATTCGATTTTCCGTGTTGAAGAAGTAAGAAGTTCGTCGAAGTACGTGGAAACATTTCCTTGGTCCACAGGGTGCGTAACTTAGTTGAACGTTGAGCAAATCCTTGAGAATGCAAGGAAGCGACGTAATGCTTTCAGCTTTCAGTCGTTTAAATAGAATATTGTTCCCTACTAAATACTAATGTGTAACTGTACAGTTCTTCTTGTCATGCCACTGCTGCTTGTTGTTTTCCCATATCGTAACTCTATCTTGCTCTTTGGCAATGTCATTTAAAGCCGAAGAACGTAATTTTGAAACCCTACTTGTAGTATGTACAGTAAACTGAGCTTGAAGTGGCAATAATCTGTAAATGATTCAGATTGTGTTCCCATTAAGTGATCACGAAAGAATATCAGCTACAGTGTTCTTTGCTCCAGAAATGTGTACAACAGTAAAGCTAAATTCTTGAAAATACAATGCCTAACTCGCCAAACGACCGCGGGAAACGTTGGCAGTCGTCTGAAATTGTAAACTTTAGTGTGTTTTACAAATAAAAACATGTCAAAACTTAGTAAATGCGCGAACAACTGGTGATGTCTCAAGTTCAGTGATTAAATAATTACGTTTGAAGGGGATAGAACACAACTAGAAAAGGCAGAATTTTTTAACTACAACGCTGCTTCCTTCAAATTCCTGAAATACTTGTACACCAAGAGTAGTCTTGGAACTTCCAGTAGTCATACAGAAGCCCGGAACTTCCAGTAGTCATACAGAAGCCCTGAGAGTGAGGAGAGTCATGATGGGGAAGTAAGGGTGCATCCAGTAACCTTATTTCTGTGTCTCAAATTCTCTCTGTATCTGTTCGTCCCAAAACCAGTTTGTGTTTTTGCCACTTAGTCGACATAATTGAGGAGTGTCAAGAGCCTTGTAATCAATGAAGCGACGAAAGAAATTTTCGAGACCCGAGGTACTTCTTACTGGGCGTTTTGTTGTTGGAACTGCAATGTCACGAAAAGCCTGAAATTTGTCTGGATTAATTTGGATGCCAGAAATTGAAATAATGTTTCCAAAAACTATAACAAAAGTTTTACCGAGTTCGGATTTATTTAAGTTGCAGTTACTCCACAACTCGAAAAGATTCTAACTATGTTTTTCCTGCAATAAGTATATAGTCGAGGGAGGCTACCATCCTGTTCATTAAATCTTCCACAAGAAAAGAATTCAAATCTCTGACAATAGTTACTGATGAAATGTTTGAAACGAAAAGTGGTTTGCAAAATTGGTAACGATTACCAAAACATAAAAAGACTCTGTATATACGTCAGTTCGGATGTAATTCAGTCTGCCAAAAGCTGGATTTCAAGCCAAGAGTGGCAAATACGCAAACACCATGAAATTTATGAAGTAATTCATCCAACGTCTGAAGTATGTTTCTGGTACAGTAATCCCCTTAATCTGTCTCAAACACATCTGAGAGAGCCACCTCTCTTCAGATCAGTATATAATGGGCTGTTGTAAGGACTATCTGCTGTTTCAGTGAAATCTCGATGGAGCTTGGTTCATATTCCTGTTTAACCTTTCTCTCTAATGGGAATTAGGGGACTGGTATCTGGCTTAAAATATATTATGGGGTTGTGTCTGAAACTTATAAACAAATGCATCAATAGTTACAGGAACGTCGTCTAAAATGTGAGCCTGAATTTGAAAAACCTGCTGTAGCTGTTGCTTATCTCTGACTGATGCTGCTACACAGCTGCCTACTTTAACCTGTGTTGCCTGAGAAATGTGTAAGTTCGATTCGCCATCTCCAATCATGTAAGAGGAATCTACAGTAGTGTAGTCTGACATGTAGGAGTTCATATTTTTATTTGAAGTAAAAGAATGAAGTCTGTCGATATCTTATTCTTCCATTGGAAAGTGATGCTCATGGTGAAATGTGATCTGAGTATCGCTATTATGCAGCAAATGCATAAATTGTTGAAATCAAAAACAGCTTTATGGCTCTTCAAGAAGCCCATACCAGCAAGTACTTCTATCGCAAGTAAAGGAACAATAAAACATTTATGAATTCCAAGCGCATTTACGTTTTGACATCAAGTCATTTTCCTGAAAGAGCACCTTTAGTTCTTTGTAAGGGTTAAGTTGGACAAGGTTCATCAGAACTATATTTGTTAAATGCTGAATTATTGATTACTATAATGGGAGAAGCTGAGTCTAGAAATTCATTTGAAGTATGCTTCCTATCTGAATACTAATAAGGGGGTGGTAAATGTGTTTCTGTGGGTCTTCTTTTCATGCAACAGTGTGTTCTTAATGTCTCAGATAATATTTTCAGTGATGTTGACAGAATGAGTAGTACACTTTATTGTCTAAACGAGAACATCTTCCGAACTCTAGGCTGCAAGTCATCGTTGTCCCCCACTGTCGCGTCTCTGGATGATGGGCGACGAAATTTCTTCTATTTGTACTCATGCGTCCGAACTATTCGAAATATATTGCCGTAGATGGAAGCGACTACCTGAGCATTCACTGAAAAGTTCTGCTGAATTCAGACATTATCGATTTTCCAGTTGTCATTTCTCCTTTTTCTGTATTTGTCATTTTCCTTAAATTATAGTTTATTTGTCTATGGTCGTGCAGATTTTGTTGGAATGGCTGCTGTCTATAAATGTACAGATTGCTGTTTCCCTTTACGTGATTGTAGCTAGCATTATTAGGGCGAGAGTACGACTGCGACCAAGACTGCTGATGTGAAGGGTTGTTCGTGACAAATACTGTGTTGTATGATTGTTGGTTGTTACGGAAACGGTTTGGAGTTTGTTGCTAATTGTTCTGTGGTGACCCGCTAAAACTCTAGTTCCTTTTATAATGATTTTCATTCTGTCTGTTATTCCCATGCTGGTTGTCTCTGTAATCATGAAATGATCCTGATATTCTTATATTGCGTCCATCACCATAACTGCGGTTAACGCGTGAAAAGCAACTTTTTCTGTGAGAATTTTTAGATTCCCCAATTTCGTGACGTTGTATAACATCGCGAAAAACATTTATGTTATCGCTCTGGTGTTAGTAGTGATACTCGTAACGATCTTATAAGTTTTGAAATGCATAGCTGTATTAATACTTGTCGGCTGTGTGGTTCGGTTAAAAGGTGCTTTTGTTGTACCATATGTTCAAATAATTGAACTAAGGTTGCGGACTGTGAGTTTCCAGTATTTGGTAGACTGAAAAGTTTGTCCTTGACCTAATGCTGTGTTGTTTCAGACAAGTAAGCGGCAAGAAATGCTTTCCGAAATTCTTCTAATGGTCAACATTGCCGTCCTATAGGTCGCATACACATAGCTGTTCTCCTTACAAAAACCTGCAAACAAGTTCTAATTTATGCGTTACTGACCTAGTCGGTGGTGAAGAAAACTTGAATTGCTGAACCCAACCTAATGGAAGTAAATCGCTAACATCACTGAGAAAGACTTTTGAATTTTCTCACTATCAAAAAATGCTTCTAGTCAAAACTATCATATCTCGGAGTGTCACTAAAATGGTGTCTGTTAGAACGAACGGGAGAGTCCTCACGTTCATGAGCGAAGTGTCTTTCTCGTGTAGACCTGCCTAAATATTGTTCACGCACATATTCCTGTTCACGTCCGTGATGACTCTCACTGCAGTCACATGTAAAGTACTCAGGTGTCAAATTCTGCCCAGTGGGAGATGAGTGCGTAACCTATATGCTTCCTATTTGTTTTGTTTGTTGTTTGTCATTTGTCCTTCCTTGAAGCGTTCTAGCGATAGGAATTCTTCTACATCAGTAAAACGTATTGTCTGTGTAACATCAGAGTGATAGTGTGCTTTTGAGTCGATAACTTTGCTTGAAAGATCATCTGCTTCTGCTATCAACGTGTCGAACTGTTCTTTCGTGCCGGCCGAAGTGGCCGTGCGGTTAAAGGCTCTGCAGTCTGGAACCGCTGGACCGCTACGGTCGCAGGTTCGAATCCTGCCTCGGGCATGGATGTTTGTGATGTCCTTAGGTTAGTTAGGTTTAACTAGTTCTAAGTTCTAGGGGACTAAGGACCTCAGCAGTTGAGTCCCATAGTGCTCAGAGCCATTTGAACCATTTTTTTTTTTTTGTTCTTTCGTACTGAGGTCAACCTTTATTTTCTATTCTTTTAAATTCAGTAATTGTTGTGAATAATTTTGTAATATCCTTTGCAATTTCGTAACCGCGGCGATAGGAACTACCTTGTTAATCATTAAAATAACTGAAACCTTGTCTTGGTGATATGTGTCTGTGATTTCTTTCAGTATCATCAAGCTCAGCCTCTTTTCCAGAAAACTGTTGTTCTGACAGTGTCTGTGTAGCTGGTTTGTGGTGACATTCCTTAGGTCTGCTTTAGTTCCCCTAGTTTTTTTTAAAGCAACAAATTGATTTGCTAGTGTGTGGTTGTTTTCTTGTAAAACTGCTGAAACAAAGTCTATGGGAATTACTCTGCGAAGAATTCGGAACATCAGTTGGGTGATGGATCAAAGATTAGTCTGTGTTTTCAGTAACGTCTGAAGTTTCTGATAACTTTTCGATTGTCCATGTAGTGTTGTAAGTGGGCTGTTTAGGTTTTTATGTTGGTAACACCACGTAGCGCTCTATATGAAAATCACTGACTGTGCTGTCTAAAGTCTGTGGCTGGTTGGCATTGTTGGAATAGTCGCTACTGTAGTGTTGGGCAGTTGAATGTGAACAGAGCGTAGCGTTGCGCAATTGGAGATGAGAAGCCAGCTGTGGTGGATGTTGGGAGTGAGGTGGCGGAGTTTTGAGAGCTGATGATGTGGACGTGTGTCCATCACAGAGAGTAAATTTGTAAGACTGGATGTCATGAACTGATATAAATATTATGACTTTTGAACACTAATAAGGTAAATACATTGTTTGTTCTCGATCAAAATCTGTCATTTGCTAACTATGCCTATCAGTAGTTAGAGCCTTTAGTAGTTAGAATCTTCTATTTAGCTGGCAGTATTGGCACTCGCTGTATTGCAGTAGTTCGAGTAACGAAGATTTTTGTGAGGTAACTGATTCATGAAAGGTATAGGTTATTGTTAGTCAGGGCCATACTGTTACAAGGATTATTGAAAGTCAGATTGCGTTGCGCTAAAAATATTGTGTGTCAGTTTAGTGTTTATCAGAATAAGTAAAGAGAGAAATGTCTGAGTACGTTCAGTTCTGCCCAGCTGTCTGAAAATCAAATAACGTAAGAGGTTTATCAGCACAGTAATTCATTAATTTTTCTAAGGGGACGTTTCAGTGTTACTGTCCGACTGAGCGAAATCGACAACAGATAATCTGGAATATTGGGTCTCATCGGCGAAAGAAGTATTTGTATTCGCTAAAACTGTTGCTATCCGCGTTCTATGCAGTTTCTGTATCAATCGTAGTCTGTCGGAGGGAAACTTCGTGACTTAGTGAAATCATGGTATTATTATGTAACTAATTTTGCTCTTTTCTGTGTGATTTTAGTGTTTCACGACTTGTTATTCACTGTAGTGCAGGACATGGTAGTGATAATAATAAAAAATTCAGAACAATTAGAGGAATCGCAAAATCTATCCCAGTAAGCTGAAAAGAGATACAAAAGATTAGGGAATGGCGCAGCGGCAAAGCAAAATTATAAGCAAATGCTAGGCGAGAGCAGTGCACTTAATCTACGTTAAAATTCACAGAAAATGCTCCGAAAGCACTATTCTATCAAGGTTACCTTGTTAAGGAAGAAAAGATAGGGAAGAATAATTAAGTATGCACCTGTTTTCTTTGCTTCTCTATTGCTACTTCCTGAAAGTACAGCCTCTTTTTTAATGTGAGCTGTTGTATACGTAAAAATTCCATTCACTGAAAAGAAAGACATGCATAAGCTAACCTCACCTTTACAGTTAAGAACTAAACCAGTCTGCGAGAATGGGAAGCAAATGAGAGTGCGAAAATGTGAATGAACTATACGCAATCTAAACCAATACTGTCCGCTTAAACAAAAAAAAAGAGCTATGAAGTTTAATGAGAATAATTAAACTCCATACTGTTAATTGACCCTGTGAAATTGAAAACTTGTGTCTGCTATATCTGGCTGTCCTGTGTCGAAATGGAACATACCGTGCAACTACTCTCGTAAAAAAAGAAGAATAGGTGCCTCTCAATTTCTGAGCTGCTACTAGCTACAGAGAGTGCGATTTCTTAAATACATGTAATGTAGATTTGTTTCTCATAAAATTTATTTCTCATAACAAAGAATGTCCATCGGGTTGGGAGCTGCATAATAACGTAAAATAATCTGAGTTACTTCCGTATTCCTCTCAAAAAATTAGATTTAAAAAATGTGTCTAAAAAATATCTTGACGCTATTCCTTTTACAAAATCTTACCACTGAAAGCTTAGAAAACTACGAGAAAATACATTACTACAAGGCACAGTTACTTAAGATCGACACTCGATTAATAGAAGAATCTAACTCAGCATGAAAATTTATCCTAACACAAAAGTACTCATACTAAAGTTTATATTCTTTTCGTCTTTTTAAATCCATTAACACTGAATGTGACAATACTTTATAAGAATAGCAAGAAATGCCTGATCTGGATGTCTGTGTTGAATGAATAACGCTTAACTAAAGGCTGCCGCAATAAAGCAAAATAAGTCCATTCGTTACCGTAAATCCAAGTCTTCTCAAAATAGTATGGATCTTAGTATATCTGTCTCATTCGACGCATAATTATAATATTCCTTTTGTACTAATAACGAAATAAGATCAATAAAATAATTCCGTATAGTATCTCGTTGTGTGTCCTTCCAGAACTTCCCAATGCCACGACACCTCACTACAACTCCCTGTCTCCTCTCCTCGCTATCAACACTCGATACCCGCGTTTCTTCGCAGAGCAGCGGTGACCTAACTAGTTTTAACTAGTTTTCGGACAGCGCAGCACCTTTGACAAGTTTGCGTGGACATAGCTAAACAATACAAACATTACATACGCGTCGCAACACATCAAAAAACAAGAAAACTATGTATAGAGGATGCTAAAATTGTTGAGGATAAACAAGAGAGGTTGCAGAGTTATTCGCAGATGAAAAGAATTGCAGAGGTCAGCATAGTATAAAGAGGTTTGATAATTTCGGAACTTACATCTGCATATGCTCTCGGTGAGCGTAAGTAGGCTCAACTGTAAGTTATCGCCGTTTCTTACCCTACACGCGGATGGTGCGCAGACAGAGCTTTGGTAGGACTGCAATGGAGTTTCAGTATTAATGACATTCTCTTCACAATTTCACGAGATGTTTTTAGAGTAACTCATATGCTGCCGTATTCTTTTTTGAAAGCACACCTCTCTGAATGTTTGCAGTGAATGTTTCCGTGACGTCCAAGGCCTGTCTGGTTGCCCCAGCCACTGGTATTTGACGTGCATTTCCATAAAGCTCTAACACTTACTAGGGGATCCGATAAGGCACCGCAAAGCTCTTCTTTAGATGCTTTCTCCATCTCTCTCCCTCTCTTCTGCAAAGTGGCCTGGTAAAAGAAATACTCAAGAACAAGGGTTACGACTTTCCTGCGTACAATAACCTCATCTGCGAACGTCACGGAGTTCCTATATTGTGTACGTGGAAGGTATTTTTCACCAGAAGAGTTCTGTTACTCTGCATTTCATTCCGTTCATATTTCTTTGTTACACTTACTAAAATCGCATTGAGTTTTATTTTCGCCTTGCTGTCTCCATCAGGGATTATAGATATCAAGGCCTGCCTAAAATTGTTCGTAACCTCCACACACACCACCGCCCACTGTCATTTCGTGTATGTATTAGTATCTCTCTGCATTTAATAGGTCGAAATTTCGTTGATATTTGACGGTTACAACTACTTCTAGCTATGAACAAACGACAAAACAAATTACCAGCTACGTTTATGAATTGCGATGACACCCTTCATCCTATCGCATACCATCCCGCTCCATTACATCCCGCTTTATTTCTTGTCTCTAGTTTATTTTGGATTTACCAAAGACTGGACGTACTGGTAGTTTCACTCTTGGCCAATTGCTGCTTGAATTTTCAGACATCTCATCCGTCAGCCTTAACTTAATTTTGCAGAGTCAAATATTTATCCGCACTATCTCCGATAGTATAGTTTAAATTACAACAGTTTCATACTTTTTATAAAATTTTACTTATTACATATTATGTGTCAAAGACTACGGAAGTGGGCAGAACGAGTGTAACCCTCCGTTGGAATACATGAGGAAGCGACACGCAAAACCTGTGGATAGAAAATCTCGTCGGTAACTCATATCCGCAACCAGCTGTTTCAGAAGATCCATTGCACCACCTCTCTTCACAAACATAGGGGACTGGTTTTAAAGCAGCTTGTATCAGTAACAGCGGTAGTCTCCCAATAAGTAGATGAGAAGAAACAAAATGTTCTATTAAATTCCACTTATGCGGTTTTAAGTTCGAAATTTTATGGGACAGTCATTGCGCTACCGAAAATATGAAGATACGCATCAAGAAACATAATGAATACATGGAGGATAGAAAAGATCGCATTCACGTAATATCCAACAAAGGAACAAGTACGGTATCAGTGGAAGATGTCATGTTCATCTCAGCGTCATTTTGCCTACGACCTACTTACCTTCGTGGTTTGGGAACAGATATAAATAAGTTATCTGTTCTTACAGTCATCTCATCTCCCCAGAGGAATCGATTTGTCGGCAGATCATTAAACACTTTCCTCGCCTTTCTAATTCATGACTTGCCAGACGCATTTAATTTTATTGGATCGTGAATTTTATTTATGGAGCTAAGATTTACGAAACGATTCAGTGAGCGTGCGTGACAGGATTTTAAATTATTAGGTATTTATTCAAGTTTTGCTATGGCTACAGATGTACAGCTCCGCAAGTTCGCTCTTCAATGGAATAAAAATGTCTGTGAGCTGCAGTAAAACATTAAACCCTAATGAGTGGAACACCTAAAAGGGAGAACGGCCACAGCTATTTACCAAGCTAGACCGCAATAAGCGGATTGCGTTCTCAATGCTTTCGTTTCGCGTGTGTCTGATCCGATTAAAGAGTTGGAAATCCGATAACAGAACTTCAAATAACTGTCCAGCACTCCTCGTTTGTGCTTGGCAGCCAAAGAGTTAAATGCGCTTTCACTTGTTGCACGTGCCGTATTTTATGGAATATTTAGCCGTAGACTGCTTTACTGGTTTTTTAAAAAAATGTTGCGTATGTCTTAGATCCTATTTCATCTGCCCCCTTTAAGAAGAGCGGGAAAGTAAAAGAAAGTATAAGCGTCATTTTTTGTCAATCTGGCGAGGAACAGCCAACTGCTTTTAGTTTCGGTGCAACATATTTTCCGCAGACGGTGCTCTGAAACACTAACTTCAGTGGTGAAATACTTATTGCTGAAGCTAAAACATTACCATGCAAAACTAGAGAAATATCACTGTGACATTTGGATAAGACCAACTTATAGCCAACGCAGGGAACTTTTTTGCTCTTCATCAAACATCTGATACTTTTCAGGGCGAGAGAGAAGGAAGACGGATAGTCAAAGGACTGTGTTAGAAATTGATACTGAAATTTCCGAATTCGCTTTGCCGACGTTTATAGTATCTTAATATTTATCGGTGTGTACTACACACTGAAAGTTGTAACGCACTACATCTAGTTGTATGTGCCATACCTTTGTCAATCCAGAATTTTTTGTGGGTTTAGCATAAATTCTTTTCATTCTTTTTTCTTAGAATGAAGAGTTCTCGTTTTAATTATGTAAAAAAGCAGATCTGTAACGAGAGGTTGCGTTTTAATTCACAAAAGGATACTTATACTACCGGCAGTTCGTGTTTTGTTGCGAAACAGTCGACGGTTATATACACTCCTGGAAATGGAAAAAAGAACACATTGACACCGGTATGTCAGACCCACCATACTTGCTCCGGACACTGCGAGAGGGCTGTACAAGCAATGATCACACGCACGGCACAGCGGACACACCAGGAACCGCGGTGTTGGCCGTCGAATGGCGCTAGCTGCGCAGCATTTGTGCACCGCCGCCGTCAGTGTCAGCCAGTTTGCCGTGGCATACGGAGCTCCATCGCAGTCTTTAACACTGGTAGCATGCCGCGACAGCGTGGACGTGAACCGTATGTGTAGTTGACGGACTTTGAGCGAGGGCGTATAGTGGGCATGCGGGAGGCCGGGTGGACGTACCGCCGAATTGCTCAACACGTGGGGCGTGAGGTCTCCACAGTACATCGATGTTGTCGCCAGTGGTCGGCGGAAGGTGCACGTGCCCGTCGACCTGGGACCGGACCGCAGCGACGCACGGGTGCACGCCAAGACCGTAGGATCCTACGCAGTGCCGTAGGGGACCGCACCGCCACTTCCCAGCAAATTAGGGACACTGTTGCTCCTGGGGTATCGGCGAGGACCATTTGCAACCGTCTCCATGAAGCTGGGCTACGGTCCCGCACACCGTTAGGCCGTCTTCCGCTCACGCCCCAACATCGTGCAGCCCGCCTCCAGTGGTGTCGCGACAGGCGTGAATGGAGGGACGAATGGAGACGTGTCGTCTTCAGCGATGAGAGTCGCTTCTGCCTTGGTGCCAATGATGGTCGTATGCGTGTTTGGCACCGTGCAGGTGAGCGCCACAATCAGGACTGCATACGACCGAGGCACACAGGGCCAACACCCGGCATCATGGTGTGGGGAGCGATCTCCTACACTACATCTACATCTATACTCCGCGAGCCACCTTACGGTGTGTGGCGGAGGGTACTTACTGTACCACTATCTGATCCCCCCTTCCCTGTTCCATTCACGAATTGTGCGTGGGAAGAACGACTGCTTGTAAGTCTCCGTATTTGCTCTAATTTCTCGGATCTTTTCGTTGTGATCATTACGCGAGATATATGTGGGCGGTAGTAATATGTTGCCCATCTCTTCCCGGAATGTGCTCTCTCGTAATTTCGATAATAAACCTCTCCGTATTGCGTAACGCCTTTCTTGAAGTGTCCGCCACTGGAGCTTGTTCAGCATCTCTGTAACGCTCTCGCGCTGACTAAATGTCCCCATGACGAATCGCGCTGCTTTTCGCTGGATCTTGTCTATCTCTTCTATTAATCCAACCTCGTAAGGGTCCCATACTGATGAGCAATACTCAAGAATCGGACGAACAAGCGTTTTGTAAGCTACTTCTTTCGTCGATGAGTCACATTTTCTTAGAATTCTTCCTATGAATCTCAACCTGGCGCCTGCTTTTCCCACTATTTGTTTTATGTGATCATTCCACTTCAGATCGCTCCGGATAGTAACTCCTAAGTATTTTACGGTCGTTACCGCTTCCAATGATTTACCACCTATGGCATAATCGTACTGGAATGGATTTCTGCCCCTATGTATGCGCTTTATATTACATTTATCTACGTTTAGGGAAAGCTGCCAGCTGTCGCACCATGCATTAATCCTCTGCAGGTCCTCCTGGAGTACGTACGAGTCTTCTGATGCTGCTACTTTCTTGTAGACAACCGTATCATCTGCAAATAGCCTCACAGAGCTACCGATGTTGTCAACTAAGTCATTTATGTATATTGTAAACAATAAAGGTCCTATCACGCTTCCCTGCGGTACTCCCGAAATTACCTCTACATCTGCAGATTTTGAACCGTTAAGAATGACATGTTGTGTTCTTTCTTCTAGGAAATCCTGAATCCAATCACAAACCTGGTCCGATATTCCGTAAGCTCGTATTTTTTTTCACTAAACGTAAGTGCGGAACCGTATCAAATGCCTTCCTGAAGTCCAGGAATACGGCATCAATCTGCTCGCCAGTGTCTACGGCACTGTGAATTTCTTGGGCAAATAGGGCGAGCTGAGTTTCACATGATCTCTGTTTGCGGAATCCATGTTGGTTATGATGAAGGAGATTTGTATTATCTAAGAACGTCATAATACGAGAACACAAAACATGTTCCATTATTCTACAACAGATTGACGTAAGCGAAATAGGCCTATAATTATTCGCATCTGATTTATGACCCTTCTTGAAAATGGGAACGACCTGCGCTTTCTTCCAGTCGCTAGGTACTTTACGTTCTTCCAGCGATCTACGATAAATTGCTGATAGAAAGGGGGCAAGTTCTTTAGCATAATCACTGTAGAATCTTAAGGGTATCTCGTCTGGTCCGGATGCTTTTCCGCTACTAAGTGATAGCAGTTGTTTTTCAATTCCGATATCGTTTATTTCAATATTTTCCATTTTGGCGTCCGTGCGACGGCTGAAGTCAGGGACCGTGTTACGATTTTCCGCAGTGAAACAGTTTCGGAACACTGAATTCAGTATTTCTGCCTTTCTTCGGTCGTCCTCTGTTTCGGTGCCATCGTGGTCAACGAGTGACTGAATAGGGGATTTAGATCCGCTTACCGATTTTACATATGACCAAAACTTTTTAGGGTTCTTGTTTAGATTGTTTGCCAATGTTTTATGTTCGAATTCGTTGAATGCTTCTCTCATTGCTCTCTTTACGCTCTTTTTCGCTTCATTCAGCTTTTCCTTATCAGCTATGATTCGACTACTCTTAAACCTATGATGAAGCTTTCTTTGTTTCCGTCGTACCTTTCGTACATGATTGTTATACCACGGTGGATCTTTCCCCTCGCTTTGGACCTTAGTCGGTACGAACTTATCTAAGGCGTACTGGACGATGTTTCTGAATTTTTTCCATTTTTGTTCCACATCCTCTTCCTCAGAAATGAACGTTTGATGGTGGTCACTCAGATATTCTGCGATTTGTGCCCTATCACTCTTGTTAAGCAAATATATTTTCCTTCCTTTCTTGGCATTTCTTATTACACTTGTAGTCATTGATGCAACCACTGACTTATGATCACTGATACCCTCTTCTACATTCACGGAGTCGAAAAGTTCCGGTCTATTTGTTGCTATGAGGTCTAAAACGTTAGCTTCACGAGTTGGTTCTCTAACTATCTGCTCGAAGTAATTCTCGGACAAGGCAGTCAGGATAATGTCACAAGAGTCTCTGTCCCTGGCTCCAGTTCTGATTGTGTGACTATCCCATTCTATACCTGGTAGATTGAAGTCTCCCCCTATTACAATAGTATGATCACGAAACTTCTTCACGACGTTCTGCAGGTTCTCTCTGAGGCGCTCAACTACTACGGTTGCTGATGCAGGTGGTCTATAGAAGCATCCGACTATCATATCTGACCCACCTTTGATACTTAACCCAGATTATTTCACATTCGCATTCGCTAATAACTTCACTGGATATTATTGAATTCTTTACTGCTATAAATACTCCTCCACCATTGGCGTTTATCCTATCCTTGCGGTATATATTCCATTTTGTGTCTAGGATTTCGTTACTGTTCACTTCCGGTTTTAACCAACTTTCCGTTCCTAATACTATATGCGCACTATTTCCTTCAATAAGAGATACTGGCCGTACACCACTGGTGATCGTCGAGGGGACACTGAATAGTGCACGGTACATCGAAACCGTCATCGAACCCATCGTTCTACCATTCCTAGACCGGCAAGGGAACTTGCTATTCCAACAGGACAATGCACGTCCGCATGTATCCCGTGCCACCCTACGTGCTCTAGAAAGTGTAAGTCAACTACCCTGGCCAGCAAGATCTCCGGATCTGTTCCCCATTGAGCATGTTTGGGACTGGATGAAGCGTCGTCTCACGCGGTCTGCACGTCCAGCACGAACGCTGGTCCAACTGAGGCGCCAGGTGGAAATGGCATGGCAAGCCGTTCCACAGGACTACATCCAGCATCTCTACGATCGTCTCCATGGGAGAATAGCAGCCTGCATTGCTGCGAAAGGTGGATATACAGTGTACTAGTGCCGACATTGTGCATGCTCTGTTGCCTGTGTCTATGTGCCTGTGGTTCTGTCAGTGTGATCATGTGATGTATCTGACCCCAGGAATGTGTCAATAAAGTTTCCCCTTCCTGGGACAATGAATTCACGGTGTTCTTATTTCAATTTCCAGGAGTGTATGTGCTCTGCAGAAACGACCATTGTTATAGGAACGTTGATTTTCTTTCCTTCCATTATTTTACTTCCACAGAGACCGTAATTTCTGGGACATTTAATGCAGTCTACGAGCTTGCCTTTAGTTCACTTTGACACATTCTGAGTGCCAAATGAAGCTAATATTGATTGAGGTATCCAGCTCGAAATATAATCTTTCTTATCCACTTACGCCAACACACTCAATGTACCCCATTCTCGAATAACCTGATGAACCATACTAGCCAACCGCCCATTGTGTGATGGGTAAACTGCAAGAAGAACCACAAGATCGGGCATTTGAAGAGCAGTGTTGTGCTGTTGTAGCGCAAAAGATAAATATAAATAACAAGAGAAAGAGGCGCTAGTGAGGATAAAACACACTACAGACAAATATAATAATTTGTTTCCACATTTTACCACAATCATCACATCTGCAATCGCTGAAATATTCTCGAACTCAATAATATTAGGGGAAGGTTTTCCTATCACCAAGTTGTCTCTGACGTCCAAAATCCCAGAATCTACAAAACAGAAGAATTGGCATCATGTTAGTAGATGAGCCAGCTTAAGAGAGCAAAGTGACAAACAATGAGCATTATTGATTATCAGTGTTATGCATTACGCTTTTAAACTGTAAACTGGAAAAAATTTCGCAGTAGCAGGGAAACAAAAACGTGAAGTCTTATTCAAAGCGTCAGATAAAGTGAATATAATTATCAATGATTGCTTAAAATTGTAGGGGAGGACAAGGGAAATTGACGTTTTATTCAAACCATTTGAGGGGCTCGGAAGTCTTCGCTAAAGTTAATTTTGATAGGAGGTTCGTAGAAATATAATGAAGATTAGTATGGTACACGCTAAGTATCCTCAATACCAACAAAACCTATGAAGAAGTCAGGAAAGTAGAGAAGGCAATAAAACAGTAGACAGAATTTGGATAAAGATAAATGGAGCACAACAGAATTTGGATAAAGATAAATGGAGCACAACTGTAGCGTTAGCTGTAAATTAAAATAACAAGACTGTAACTTGTCATGTGCATGCAAACACGAATGAATTAAGAAACAAAACGACGAGGGCACGAGAGGGGGGGGGGGGGGGGAGGGAGAGGGGATGTATAGTTTTTACCATCTCCTCAATTACAGTCGCATCTAGGACGGTTCCGCTATCGCAGCGAAATGTATTATGAGTAACTTAGATAATTCACAGGTAAACTAATAGTAGATAAAACTTATAATACTAACAAAAGTAGTAACAATAGTGGTAGTAGTTAGAATAGCTGTAGCAGTAGTATAAAGTAAACGGAAGAATTAAGTTCAAGAAAGGCAGTACGAACTAGCGTCGGAAACAATTTTTTTGCGTATGTGGAGTGGGGAATGAGGCAGATACGATGTAGGAATCATAGTTGTGTAGATGTGTGAGTTGTGACTGCAGTGTAATCATTCAGTGGAACGACGTGATATGTGCCAGAAAATGGACATACATAGTTACCTGTGTGGCACGAACTGAATACTGTTACATACATTTAAAAAAATTCATTGATCTTATGCCAACGAAACACATCTTCTTTTCTTCAATTTTTCTTCGTAACTGCAATGACAGGACTGAAGTCTTTGTGCAGAGTCTAAATTCTACAGCCTTTTTATTCACGGAAGTATATACTTTGAATACCGACCCAAATGCTATTGAGAGTGTCATATGACAAATAGTGGGTGTAATTCTTCCAAGACGACACCGTAACTCAATTTTGGACTTTTATGTTTCTCAATACGATAGGATCTGCAGCTGCTATGAATCTTTTTAATGACTTCGTGGTAACTTCATCTGCCATTTCTTTATTTCATGCGCGATTGTACAATTCCGGCCTAATTCCATTTTCAAGTATCAAACACATTATACATTTATGCATTGGTGGCACTTGTAATTTTGACATACTAACAAGTCTTATCTATAGAGAAACTATGTACATTATAACTTACTTAATGGATGATTGTTTAGTAATATATTATCCTACGTACGTCCTTGCTCCAATGACTGCACGTCATTCTCATACAATAAATTAGAGAGGTTTTTCAATATTTAAGGAGCACCTTACTTCCGAGCATCTGTTGCAAAGCTCTTATGTATAAGGTCCATGTTTTAACGTACTTAACACTAGTAAGATTACATTTATTTTGCAGAAATTTGTTAATTAACCTACATATGAATTAGTTCTCAATTACATTTATCGCTCATCATTGGTGTAAATATGACTGTATATAATTTCTTTAAAATAAATAGTTAATATTTTTACTCTTATTGGGGGAGTGCGTCATTTCTGAACAACTGTGACAAGGATCTCACATGTTTTTTAGGATAAACGTTATTTATAGCCACGTTTCGGAGAAGAACTAGTTCATCCCTCAATTTTTTCTTTTTCTAGTGGTAATATGATCAGTCTGTGTATCACTGAATGAAAATATGCGAGCTTGTGTGCTCCTGGGTGACATGATTGGTTGTGGATATTTATGTCTGTTGTCGTTGACTTACGAAAAATTCCGAATATATCTTCAGATTTTTCGTTTAAAACATTTAAAACTAAAAAGTTTATGTACTTTTTTTCTTGTTCTGTAGTGAAATTAATTTTTGGAAGGCAACTGTTGAATTGTGAATGCATGACATTATTTTCTGCTATTGTGCCATCGAATAGGATTAAAATGTCTTACCTTGCAGCGTGCCATCCTGGGTCAACGAGAAGTATCATACTGATTTTGATGAGTGAGTTAGGGAGTATCAAATTATGTGACATAAATGGATGTATCTTTTGACTACACTGACACAGATGCTTACATTTCTTGCACCACTAACGGAATGACGTGAATTTCAGTTTCATACATGCACCTGTTCATAAGCAAAAGGAATCTCATATCAACACACGTAATATTTGACATAAATTTCAGTTGGCTTCTTCTCTCCGTTCTTGAGAAAAAGGAGTCTTAATGGACGTACAGATAGCCGAAGACCAAAGTCATCCTACAAGGATTCGGTTTTTACCGATCGAGCTTCTGCGAAACCGAATAATATGAGTCTCTAAAGATTCTGTCTCGAACTCGACTCTGTCTTGTGGCTGATACGTCCCCCATAGTGTACGCTTTTCCACTGAAATGAAACACTGTCTCATCACTGAATACCCAGAGTGAATTTATAACATTTTATATCTTGTGCGTCTGTTACATCTTTGCGTCTTTTGAGGCTTGAGATAGAAATTTTGCCTTAAACACACAGGAGAGGTACATGAAGAATGCGAGATTCTCTCTTGGCACGAAGACTAGGCGTATGTTAGTTTCTAGAAGCAAAAAAGATACTAAACGCACTCCACGAAGTGAAAGAGCACATCGAAGCGACCTATGTGTTTCGCGCTGCGTAAACAGCCATAGACTTCAATGAAATGCTTCGAAGTGCAGGAGGAGAGGCACAGCACTCTCATAGAGAGTCAGCCCTCACAGCCGTTACGAATTGAACGTGTACTTACGGAGACCGCAATACCCTTTTATCGAGACTAGACGAACGTTGGTCAACGAACAAACGAGCGAGCTAGCTCCAGAAGGAAGACAGCTGCCGGCGAACACGAGAACCGCCAGCTTAGAACTGTGAGTAAGGTAACTTTTGGTTTCTGTCTCCTAATGTGCTGGAAATGAACTGTTGTCTTTTGAAATCAAACAAATATTTTTGAAATATCCTTAATATCTGTTAAAGAATTAAATTGGAACTCGTATTGGGACACCCTCTTGTAATATTACCTTTTTTTCTGTAGAAATAAGCGATACCATGCTTACTACCAATTATTTTATTGGTTGAACGTTATATAAGCTGTTTAACTCAATGAACTTCATATGATTTTGTACTCTATGTGTTATGTTTCGGGCTAAAATATGTAAAAAGAAATTAATTTATTAGTACCCTATACGTACAGTTAAAATTACTCTTCTTTTAGAAATATTTGAAATTACAAAATGTCAGGCGTACTTAAAATTCATATTATTAATTGCACAATCTAACGCTAATTATTAGATTTATTTTTGGATTCATTTATAAAATATCTTTGGAACGTTGTGTGTGTCACGGAATGTGAGTAGCAGTGGGAATATCTCTGATGAAACGGCATGTATTTTCTAATCTGGTCAACAACAATGTAACTTGTGCTCTAAGGTGAAAATTGAAAAGTCGCTGTGATATAGAAGAATGGGAACAAATAAAAGAAGTCATAGCAACACAAATAACTTCATCAATTATACGAGTATACTCATCTGGAACCCACAGCGTTATAAAAAAGTTACAGCCCCAAGATTGTAGTACCCCTAGACACAAGAACTACAGCCAACTAAACGAAGAGAAACTGCAGATAAGTAAAATGTTTATCTTTTGTGTATCTACGCCTCTCGAAGCTTTCTAAAGATTTTACAGAAATATAAAAATTTAATGGCGATGTGTAGAAGGGTGAGAACAGAAACTTGATCATCACCTTTGCAAATTATTACCGTAAAGTAATTAACAAGGTGAGTCTCGTCTTAAAGTGTTAGATCTTAAGTCATTCCTCATTAATTTTAGTAAACGTAGTAACTGACAAATAATTTCCCTGTACATACAATGTACACACATCAAAAAGTTTTGCATCACCTTGGTTCCGAGAGTTCCGGAACCTGTATAGAAAATTGGAATAGAGTTGAACGTAAACATCATTTCCACCCTTTCTATTGCTCATGAAAAACACACATAGCATGTTGTTGTGAGACCTTCAGACGTGGTCGTCCAGATTGTTGTACACACCGATACCTCTAATACCCTTTAGTACGTCCTCTTGCTTTGATGCATGCCTGAATTCATCCTGGCATACTACCCATAAGTTCATCAAAGCACTGTTGATCCAGATTGTTCCACTCCTCAACGGCGATTCGGCGTTGGTCCTTCAGAGTGGTTGATGGGTCACGTTGTCCATAAACAGCCATTTTCGATCTACCCCACGTATGTTCGATAGGGTTCAGGTCTGGAGAACATGTGGCCCCCCGTAGTCGAGCGATGTCATTATCCTGAAGGAAATCATTCACAAGATTTGCACAATGGGGGCGCAAACTGTCATCTATCAAGACGAATGCCTTACCAATAAGCTGCCGATGTGGTTGCACTATCGGTCGGAGGATGGCATTCACGTATCATACAGCCGTTACGGCGCCTTCCATGATCACCAGTGGCGTACGTCGGTCCCACATAATGCCACCCCAAAACAGCGGGGAACCTCTACCTTGCTGCACTCGCTGGACAGTGTGTCCAAGGCTTTCAGCCTGACCAGGTTGCATCCAAACACGTGTCCGATGATTGTTTGGTTGAAGGCATACCACTCGCCGGTGTAGAGAACGTGGTGGCAAACCTGAGCGGTCCATTCGGCATGTCGTTGGGCCAATCTATACCTCTCTTCATGGTGTCGTGGTTGTAAAGGTAGACCTCGTCGTGGGCGTCGGGAGTGAAGTTGCGCATCATGCAGCCTATTGTGTACAGCGTGAGTCGTGTGGCTGCGCGAAAAGCATTATTCAACATGGTGGCGTTGCTGTCCGGGTTCGTCCGAGGCATATTCCGTAGGTAGCGGTCATCCACTGAAGTAGTACCTGAGCGAGGCATGCCATCGACAGCTCCTGTCTCTATGTACCTCCTCCTTGTCTGAACAACATCGCTTTGTTTTACTCCGAGACGCCTGGACACTCCCCTTGTTTAGAGCCCTTCCTGGCACAAAGTAACAATGCGGACGCGATCGAGCCGCGGTATTGGCCGTCTAGGTATAGCTGACTAAGGACAACATGAGCCTTGTACCTCCTCCCTGGTGGATTTACTGGAAATGATTGGTTGTCGGACCCCCTACGTCTAATAGGCGCTGCTCATGCATGGTTATTTACATCTTTGGGCGCGTTTAGTGACATCTCTGAACAGTCAAATGGACTGTGTCTGTGATACGATATCCACTGTCAATGTTATATTCAGGAGTTCTGGGAACCGGGATAATGCAAAACTGTTTTGGTGTGTGATACCCTGGCTACGGTTGAGTAGTCAAAACAGTAGAACAGTTACTGTTTGCTGCAATTGCAGCACTTATAGAAGCAGGTGCACCTACTCCTCCAACTGTCAAAAAATGTGGCGTCTCAGTAGCTGTAGTACAAGGACCCTTCACCACCAAAGACGAAAGGCAGCAAAAAAGATGCACGACGACCCGGACGACCTTGTAAGACAATTAAAGTGGTTAAAAATTGATCAGAACCACAGCAAGAGAAATAGGTTCAAAACCATATCACAGATCAGTCCAGAAATGTTAGTAATGAAAAATAAAAACATATGTTTTGCAATAGTAAAAAGAAGACAGACCGATGCAGTCTTGAAAGGATATATGGAAGCGACATAAATCCTTCTCAAGCTCGTAAATAAGAAATGTGATCCAGAATGAGATTTTCACTCTGCAGCGGAGTGTGCGCTGATATGAAACTTCCTGGCAGATTAAAACTGTGTGCCCGACCGAGACTCGAACTCGAGTTCGAGTCTCGGTCGGGCACACAGTTTTAATCTGCCAGGAAGTTTCAAGAAATATGATTCTCGCAGGGGCTTGGAAACATGATAAGAGAACACACGAAGGGTGGGAGGAAGTGATATAACTAAATTAGCTAATTTTGGTACCAGGAGGTCGTTTGCTCGTACGTCGGAAGGGGAAAGGATGGCCCAGCAGTGCACTCTACCCACAGGGTAGTACGATGGGGGATCTGTTATGTATTGGGTGTGTTTCCCAGGAGACACAGTTGGCGACACTGGGAAAATAGAAGGACGCGTGGGCCAGAACCACTGTCATCTCTTCCTTCAGTATCATACGATACCAAGTGTATTGCGCCTAGTAGGGAAACGGTTCACATTACAATAGGATGGCGATCCAAGAGATCGGCTGACGTTCTATAAGAAGTACAGTTCACCAGATATAAAAATTGTGTTACTGAAAGATGTGGTGAGGCAGAGTCCCAAAGACCTCAATCCTACTGAAATGGTATGGGATGAAGTGCTCAGACGTATCTGGAAAGTTCACAACAACAAGCAAGGAACGTCTCTTTACGAATGCGTTGAATTATATGGGCTCGCAATGACTACAAAAAGTTTTTGGCCGCAGGCCTCGAGTTTTGTAGTCAGTCATTAAAGCCGAGGGAGGATACTGTGACGAATGTGAAATATAATTTTCCCGTTAGTATTATAAACTTTAAATGTAGATAATAATATTTTAGGAGAAATCATTTTTTTTGTGTGTTCATGTTTGAAATATCAAGTAACTGTCAGAGTTTATGGGAATATTAATGAGTGGTACCGTACGATGTTCTTGATTAAAATCTTGTGCGCTGCAAGAGAAGATTTTAAGGCTCTCTGATTGTAAGTTTAGAAACTGATCCCCAGTCATCAATCCAAATGGCGATACTTAGCAGATTTGCTAAAAGAAACATGTCAGCAGCGGATGAGGAATTGAGGTCACGCAACAGAGGCGAAGGGAGGCAGAGAACAGTGTCCACTGGCCATGCCATGTGTTTGCGTAAAGAAGCAGGTCAGCCAACACGAACAAAAAGCGGCGCCAGGACGGCGCGTCTATTTGTTTTCCAGTGGAAGCTGCGCACCGCAAATAACGAGAGGAATATCCTGCAGTTCCCTCGCGAGAGTGTGTCTCCCTGGGGAACATTGGCGCTACAGTTAGAAATCGACTACACGGCTCGGTTCGGGCAACAACATTACAGAAATTTTTAATTTTCGGCTTTGAGCTCGCGGCGCGCGTTCCCTGTTTCCACCCTCCGCCATATCTGAAGCGGCAGAAATTTCATCCAGGGGCAGGGGATATTGTGTTTACCAGATGCCCTGCCTCCAATTCATTTATTTCGGAAGGGCGTTTGAGGCACTCCCTCCCCTATCACTCCCCTCGCTCGCTGATCGACTGACAAACCGAGTGCCTAACGTTTCCGCAGACGATACGGTCGCTGGTGATTGGTCGGTCTGGCCCACAGTTCTGTTCGTCCCCCCACCCCACGGCCTGGCCACAATTACGTCTTTTTGCTCCTCTCAATACCGCAGCCCAAAGAGCGTTTCCGTTAATTGGGTCGCCACTATTTGTTTATCGCTTTAATTGGTTTCTGCGGCCGCTGCAAACTATCTCACACACTAGGAAGCTCCTAGGCTGCGCAACGCCAAATGAGGTCGCCACGTCTTCTTTAATATCTTGCCACACCAACCACGATATCAATCAGAAAATCACTTACTCGCCCTATGTTTGCTTGTTTGATGACCGATAATTAATCTTCTTCTAGAACCTACCGTGTTCCAGTTCCATTACAGTACTTCCAGAACCTGTAGAATCTCCCTACTGTAGACTGTGGACTAAAATTTGTATACAGATTTAAGTAACAATAAAGTGCCGATTGTTCAGTCACATTTTTCGAAAGTGACAGGGTGTAGAAGTAATGAAACAACAAAATATTTATAGGGCTACCCACGCGATCTATACATACACACACTAACTGTAGGATTATTTTCCTGAGTGTAGTAATGGCGACAAGTGGAAAAGTTGCAAACCTTGGCTCTTAAACACTTTCAAATTCTTATCTCGTACGTACATTTAAGAATTAAGAAGTTCCTGCCTTGTTTATTTACTCATTGCCTTATGCGAATGTGTTGATACACAGAGCCGTTCAGTTCCACGCTGCTATGCGCCTTTATCAATGTGCTGTAAGGCTTGCCTACTCGCTGAGTTTGACAAGAATCTGAAAGCTATGGACTTATGTGGACTCTGTTCAGGTATTGCTCCGTAAAGCATTCCGTACACGTTGCCATAGCAGGAATAAACCTAATATCATCCATATGGAGATTCTTGCCTGGCACTGAAAGCACGGGAAATTATTTCGGAAAATGTCGGGTGCTAACTTATCAGCTGAGAGTTACATCACTAAATTTAAGGAGTGGCCCTGCCGACGACGAAGCCGATGGAAAGTGCTAGCAACATTAAAAAGATGATTATGTCGGTGAGTAAATTACGGAAAGACGGAAGCGATGCGGAATGCGATATGTTTAAGATATCTACCTGAAAGAACAAGAAACAAAGTACACACATAAAAAATTTCGTTGACAATATACGAAAATATGATCCAAGGGGCAGTAGTTGAGCAGTTCTTGTGATATCAACAAACAGTAAATGCCCTTCTCCCCAATCGTTTAATAAAATAAAGTTTTCTGTATCACAGATTGTATCTCCTGAACGCATTGTCGTACAGAAATATAATTTTTCTGTCACATTCAGTGGCATATGTCAATACTGTCGGCAAAATGAGTTACTAATAGAGTTGGTAGTAGTGCAATAATAAATTTAAATATTACTAATACTTATGTTTTACTCTATGAACAGTGAATATATAGTAAGTGAAAAAATTTCTTTCCTTTCATCATGTTGTCTAGGGGAGGAGTGGAGTGTCATCACGAAGTTTTTTGGAGAGGGTTGAAATGATGCGTAATTTTTGTTGAAGGCGCGAAGTTCTCTCATTCTCAAATACTGGATGAATAAAGTCTGAGTATTTGCGTGCCTCCAGGTACGCTACCTCAAGACAAACACACAACCGTTCTGAAGGAAATTCTTGTCTAGTTAACCACTCCTTGTTGAATGGTTCTGTTGAAGAGAGGTGTTGTCTATTCATTAATAGCGCTTTAAATTTGCTCATCATATTATGACTAACCCCCCAATGAACCACGGACCTTGCCGTTGGTGGGGAGCCTCAGCGATACACATAGCCGTACCGTAGGCGCAGCCACAACGGAGGGGTATCTGTTGAGAGGCCAGTCAAACGTGTGGTTCCTGAAGAGGGGCAGCAGCCTTTTCAATAGTTGTAGCGACAACAGTCTGGATGATTGACTGATCTGGCCTTGTAATACTAACCAAAACGACGCCTTGCTGCGCTGGTACTGCGTACGGCTGAAAGCAATGGGAAACTACAGCCGTAATTTTCTCGAGGGCATACAGCTTTGGTGTATGGTTAAATGATGATGGCGTCCTCTTGGGTACAATGTCCCGGAGGTAAAATAGTTGCCCATTCGGATCTCCGGGCGGGGACTACTCAGGAGGACGTCATTATCAGGAGAAAGAAAACTGGCGTTCTACGAATTGGAGCGTGGAAAGTCAGATCGCTTAAACGGGCAGGTAAGTCAGAAAATTTAAAAAGGGAAATGGGTAGGTTAAAGATAGATATAGTGGGAATTAGCGAAGTTCGGTGGCAGGAGGAACAAGACTTTCGGTCAGGTGAATACAGGGTTGTAAATACTAAATCAAATAGGGGTAATGGAGGAGTAGGTTTAATAATGAATTTAAAAAAAGTAGGAGTGCTGGTAAGCATAGTAAACTCATTATTGTGGCCAAGATACACACGAAGCCCACGCCTACCACAGTAGTACAAGTTTTGTAAGTAGGCTGTTTAGGTTTTTTATATTGGTAACGCCACCTCTGTATGAAAATCACTGGCTGTGCTGTGTGCAGTCTGTGGCTGCTTTGCATTGTTGTAATACTCGCCATTGTAGTGTTAGGCAGCTGGCTGTGAACAGCGCGTAGCATTGCGCAGTTGGAGGTGAGCCGCCAGCAGTGGTGGATGTGCGGAGAGAGATGGCGGAGATTTGTAATTTGTCATGAACTGCTATATTTATATATGATGATATCAAGGTAAATACATTGTTTGTTCTCTACTAATATCTTTCATTTGCTAACTATCCCTATCAGTAGTTAGTGCCTTCCATAGTTTGAATCTTTTATTTAGCTGGCAGTAGTGGCGCTCGCTGTATTGCAGTAGCTTGAGCAGCGAAGATTTTTGTGAGGTAAGTGATTTGTGAAAGGTATAGTTTAATGTTAGTCAGGGCCATTCTTTTGTAGGGATTTTTGAAAGTCAGATTGCGTTGCGCTAAAAAAAAATATTGTGTATCAGTTTAAGGACAGTCGTGTATAATTGTTCAAAGGGGACATTTCAGTTTGTACGCCAACTAGCTCTCCATATGACGAAGAAATTGATGAAATGTATGATGAGATAAAAGAAATTGTGGTGTCACCGCCAGACACCACACTTGAGAGGTGGTAACCGTTAAATCGGCCGCGGTCCGTTAGTATACGTCGGACCCGCGTGTCGCCACTATCAGTGATTGCAGACCGTGAGCCACCACACGGCAGGTCTAGAGAGACTCCCTAGCACTCGCCCCAGTTGTACAGCCGACGTTGCTAGCGATGGTTCACTGTATACATACGCTCTCATTTGCAGAGACGACAGTTTAGCATAGCCTTCAGCTACGTCATTTGCTACGACCTAGCAAGGCGCCATATTCAGTTACTATGTCTTATGAACAGATAATATTGTGACTCATGTACCGTCAAGAGCGACGTTCATCATTAATGGATTAATGTTAAGTATCAAACTAATTACGTCCGCTTTCTAAATTCTAATTCCTTGTTATATTTCAGACCTCACGTCAGTATAGTCCTTCCCTCCTCACGCCAGTCTGCGTGAGCTAAAACGCGTGCATTTCGGCCTCCTCTAGTAACACGGTGTTGGCTCTTTTGCCAACACAACAGAAACTATTCAGATAGTGAAGGGAGACGATAATTTAATAGTCATGGGTGACTGGAATTCGATAGTAGGAGAAGGGAGAGAAGGAAATGTAGAAGGTGAATATGGATTGGGGATAAGAAATGAAAGAGGAAGCCGACTTGTAGAATTTTGCAGAGGGCGTAACTTAAACATAGCTAACACGTGGTTCGAGAATCATGAAAGAAGGTTGTATACCTGGAGATACTAGAAGGTATCAGACAGATTATATTAGGGTAAGACAGAAATTTAGGAACCAGGTTTTCAATTGTAAGACATTAGCAGGAGCAGATGTGGACTCTGACTACAATCTATTGGTTATGAACTGTAGATTAAAACTGAAGAAACTGCAAAAAGGTGGGAATTGAAGGAGATGGGACCTGGATAAACTGACTAAACCAGAGGTTGTACAGAGTTTCAGGAAGAGCACAAGGGAACAATTGACAGGAATAGGGGAAAGAAATACAGCAGAAGAAGAATGGGTAGCTCTGAGGGATGAAGTACTGAAGGCAGCAGAGGATCAAGTAGGTAAAGAGAGAAGGGTTAGTAGAAATCCTTGGGTAAAAGAAGAGATCTTGAATTTAATTGATGAAAGGCGAAAATATAAAAATGCAGTAAATGAAGCAGGCAAAAAGGAATACAAACGTCTCAAAAATGAGATCGACTGGAAGAGCAAAATGGCTCAGCAGAAATGGCTAGCGGACAAATGTAAGGATGTAGAGGCATATTTCACTAGGGCTCAGATACATACTGCCTACAGGAAAATTAAAGAGACCTTTGGAGAAAAGAGAACCACTTGTATGAATATCAAGAGCTCAGATGCAAAACCAGTTCTAAGCAAAGAAGGGAAAGCAGAAAGATGGAAGGAGTATACAGAGGGTCTATACAAGGGTGAGGTAGTTGAGGTCAATATTATGGAAATGGAAGAGAATGTATAAGCGTAGGCTTCCGCGGCCGTTGTCTTCTTCAATAAAATTCTTCAGGGTCTCAGACCGCATCGTCATAATTTAAAATGCACCAACGTTTCGGCCAGCGTTGCAGCTAGCCTTCATCAGGGCCTTACGTTAACTGCTAAATGAACACACTTGATTCCTTAAATAGCTGCACGAGAAAACCGTGTCGTTACTTGATTGGCTGTAATAGGAGGAAGAGGAGGGGTGAAAGGTATGCTTTATTGGTGTTTCCTTTATTATCTGTCATTGGCTGAAATAGCTGTTTTCTATTGGTCTTTATATTAATCCACCCCATTGGAGGAGACGGACGAATAGCGAACAGGTGATGGCTGTGACGTCACACAGTTTCCATGCTGTCCAGCAGTGGCGGAACACCGAGACGAGTGCGGGAAACTAATATTTTCTCAAGAAGCCCGCGTCCTGGCGAAACAGCCTCTCACTTTCAAAAGAAAGATTAGAGAGGCGATAGAAATAGCCAAAAGACCCGCCAACATGAATAGAGAGGACGGGTACAAGCTTCCGAGATCTTGGCTGCCTGCAATAGCAGGGCTACGGAGCGGCGGCAGAGCCGTGGCGGCCCATGCAGACACGCGGAGAGCCGCAGTAGTGGTCGCGAGCACACAAAGCAATGGCACGCCGCAGCCAGCTTCTGGACAGCATGGAAACAGTGTGACGTCACAGCCATCACCTGTTCGCTATTCGTCCGTTTCCTCCAATGGGGTGGATTAATATAAAGACCAATAGAAAACAGCTATTTCAGCCAATGACAGATAATAAAGGAAACACCAATAAAGCATACCTTTCACCCCTCCTCCTCCTCCTATTACAGCCAATCAAGTAACGACACGGTTTTCTCGTGCAGCTATTTAAGGAATCAAGTGTGTTCATTTAGCAGTTAACGTAAGGCCCTGATTAAGGCTAGCTGCAACGCTGGCCGAAACGTTGGCGCATTTTAAATTATGACGATGCGGTCTGATGCCCTGAAGAATCTTATTGAAGAAGAGAATGTAGTTGAAGATGAAATGGGAGATATAATACTGGGTGAAGTGTTTTACAGGGCACTGAAGGACCTAAGTCGAAACAAGGCCCCGGGAGTAGACAACATTCCATTAGAGCTACTGATAGCCTTCGGAGAACAGGCCCTGACAAAACTCTACCATCTAGTAAGCAAGATGTATGAGACAGGTGAAATATCCGCAGGCTTCAAGAAGAATATAATAATTCCAATCCCAAAGAAAGCAGGTGTTCACAGATGTGAAAATTACCGAACTATCAGTTTAATAAGTCACGGCTGACAAATATTGACACAAATTCTTTACAGACGAGTGGAAAAACTGGTAGAAGCCGATCTCGGGGAAGATAAGTTTGGATTCCGTAGAAATGTTGGAACACGTGAGGCAATACCGACACTACGACTTATTTTGGAAGCTAGATTAAGAAAAGGCAAACCCACGTATCTAGCATTTGTAGACTTAGAGAAAGCTTTTGACAATTTTTACTGGAATACTCTCTTTCAAATTCTGAAGGTGGCAGCGGTAAAATACAGGGAGCGAAAGGTTATTTACAATTTGTACAGAAAGCAGATGGCAGTTATAAGAGTCGAGGGGTATGAAAGGGAAACAGTGGTTGGGAAGGGAGTGATACAGGGCTGTACCCTCCCCCCGATGGTATTCAATCTGTATATCGAGCAAGCAGTAAAGGAAACAAAAGAAAAATTCAGAGTAGGTATTAAAATCCATGGAGAAGAAATAAAAGCTCCGAGGTTCGCCGATGACATTGTAATTCTGTCAGAGACAGCAAAGGACTTGGAAGACCAGTTCAACGGCATGGCTAGTGTCTTGAAAGGAGGATATAAGGTGAACATCAACAAAAGCAAAACGCGGATAATGGAATGTAGTCGAATCAGGTCGGGTGACGCTGCGGGAATTAGATTAGGAAATGAGTCAGTTAAAGTAGTAAAGGAGTTTGCTATTTGGGGAGCAAAATAACTGATGATGGTCGAAGTAGAGAAGATATGAAATATAGACTGGCAATGGCAAGGAAGCGATTCTGAAGAAGAGAAATTTGTTAACATCTAGTATAGAGTTTAGTGTCAGGAAATCATTTATGAAAGTATTTGTGTGGAGTGTAGCCATGTGTGGAAGTGAAACAATGACGATAAATAGTTTGGACAAGAAGAGAATAGAAGCTTTAGAAATGTGGTGATACAGAAGAGGGCTGAAGATTAGATGGGTAGATCACATAACTAATGAGGAGGTATTGAATAGAATTGGGGAGAAGAGGCGTTTGTAGCACAACTTGACTAGAAGATGGGATCGGTTGGTAGGATATGTTCTGAGGCATCAAAGGATCGCCAGTTTAGTATTGGAGGGCAGCGTGGAGGGTAAAAATCGTAGAGGGAGACCAAGAGATGAACATACTAAGGAGATTCAGATGGATGTATGTTGCAGTAGGTACTGGGAGATGAAGAAGCTTGCACAGGATAGAGTAGCATGGAGAGCTGCATCAAACCAGTCAGGACAGAAGACCACAACAACAACAAACTTTATGACTAACTCGTAATGGATCATATGATACAAATTATGAGAGAAAATATGATCTTTCAACCTGTAGCTGGAAGAAGCAACTTTGAAAAAGTGGCCTAGAACCTTGATTTGTGGTGAATAAGTTGCAGAATAATTTTTTCCTTTCTTAAAGATGTATTAGTCTATCAGAGTACTGATTCTGTATAAAATTCTTGAATGAATAAAAACAGTGCATGTTGACGAGTTTGTTTCTCATTTTTACGATATTGCAGTAAGAAGAACGATGCAATGCTCTTTCGGAAATGCATGCAATAACGTATTTATCAGCCGATACCTTGCAGTTACACTCCTGGTAATTGAAATAAGAACACCGTGAATTCATTGTCCCAGGAAGGGGAAACTTTATTGACACATTCCTGGGGTCAGATACATCACATGATCACACTGACAGAACCACAGGCACAGAGACACAGGCAACAGAGCATGCACAATGTCGGCACTAGTACAGTGTATATCCACCTTTCGCAGCAATGCAGGCTGCTATTCTCCCATGGAGACGATCGTAGAGATGCTGGATGTAGTCCTGTGGAACGGCTTGCCATGCCATTTCCACCTGGCGCCTCAGTTGGACCAGCGTTCGTGCTGGACGTGCAGACCGCGTGAGACGACGCTTCATCCAGTCCCAAACATGCTCAATGGGGGACAGATCCGGAGATCTTGCTGGCCAGGGTAGTTGACTTACACCTTCTAGAGCACGTTGGGTGGCACGGGATACATGCGGACGTGCATTGTCCTGTTGGAACAGCAAGTTCCCTTGCCGGTCTAGGAATGGTAGAACGATGGGTTCGATGACGGTTTGGATGTACCGTGCACTATTCAGTGTCCCCTCGACGATCACCAGTGGTGTACGGCCAGTGTAGGAGATCGCTCCCCACACCATGATGCCGGGTGTTGGCCCTGTGTGCCTCGGTCGTATGCAGTCCTGATTGTGGCGCTCACCTGCACGGCGCCAAACACGCATACGACCATCATTGGCACCAAGGCAGAAGCGACTCTCATCGCTGAAGACGACACGTCTCCATTCGTCCCTCCGTTCACGCCTGTCGCGACACCACTGGAGGCGGGCTGCACGATGTTGGGGCGTGAGCGGAAGACGGCCTAACGGTGTGCGGGACCGTAGCCCAGCTTCATGGAGACGGTTGCGAATGGTCCTCGCCGATACCCCAGGAGCAACAGTGTCCCTAATTTGCTGGGAAGTGGCGGTGCGGTCCCCTACGGCACTGCGTAGGATCCTACGGTCTTGGCGTGCATCCGTGCGTCGCTGCGGTCCGGTCCCAGGTCGACGGGCACGTGCACCTTCCGCCGACCACTGGCGACAACATCGATGTACTGTGGAGACCTCACGCCCCACGTGTTGAGCAATTCGGCGGTACGTCCACCCGGCCTCCCGCATGCCCACTGCACGCCCTCGCTCAAAGTCCGTCAACTGCACATACGGTTCACGTCCACGCTGTCGCGGCATGCTACCAGTGTTAAAGACTGCGATGGAGCTCCGTATGCCACGGCAAACTGGCTGACACTGACGGTGGCGGTGCACAAATGCTGCGCAGCTAGCGCCATTCGACGGCCAACACCGCGGTTCCTGGTGTGTCCGCTGTGCCGTGCGTGTGATCATTGCTTGTACAGCCCTCTCGCAGTGTCCGGAGCAAGTATGGTGGGTCTGACACACCGGTGTCAATGTGTTCTTTTTTCCATTTCCAGGAGTGTATTTTCAACTAAAATGGCCGTTCGTTTCTCGTACGTACGATATTACAGTGCCCGTGTTGTTAAGAAGAAAAATGCAATGTTCTTTCGCACACGCATGCAGTATTGTATTTATCGTCGATACCTAGCAGCGACTTTCAATTAAATTGGCTTCCCATTTCTTAACTAGATAATGTTGGTCCGATACAGGCTATGACGCAGGAACGACAACATGTGGAAGTTTGGATCTGGCTGTAAGTCATGCATGGGTAAAGGAAACCTTTAAGGTGACCGCTCGTGTAAAGAGGGTAATTCCGCTTAGTGTCCTGGGTGGCACACACTTTCATCGTCGTCATTCCCGGAAACAGGCGATGGCCGTTAGTAATCGCAATTGTGAACATAATTCAAGTGTTTGTCATATGTATTTGACGACAATGAAAGTGGACCATATGTCATGCTTTCATGGTGTGGGTGTGCAATTTGTACCATGATTTGTTGCCAGAAGTGAACTGGTTTTAAATTTTTTTGTCGCAGCAACTTGATCGCCAAGACAGTGGTGAAGAAAAATGCTCACCTAATCGCTCAATGCTCACTCAACCTTTAATTCCTTACTCATGAGTTAATTATATAACCATGTTTGCAAGTATATTTTAAATATACTCCATCTCAGCGAGAGAACAACGCAGTACCATTGGCTTGGACACCAACTTAACTTCTTTTAATCTTAAGGGAGATTCAGAGGTCTTGTTTTATCCTCGTAGCAGCAGCAGGTAGTGGCAGTCACTGCTTTGGCTCCCCTTCCGCTAAGGAGTTTCGACGCGCTAGGATACGAAGTGGAGGCAGCACTGTTATCCTGGACTAGGGATGGACTAATTTCAGTTATCGCAGTTAACTTAGTTTTCGGTAACAATTATTCATAACGGCTCTAAAGGGTGTGACAAGTAAGTTATTCTTACCAGCAAACGTCGCACCAGTAACCCATTGCATCTGGTAAAGTTACTGCGCATGCTGTTCGTTATCAGTCTAGCAGTCACAGAACGCTTTGCAGTTCCTGCGGATGTTAGTACACGGCAGTAAAATCTGTTGAATTATTCCAAACTGTTGAACTTGAGCCGGCTGCGTAGTTATACGTACACGTAGCAAACATGAACTGCCTAGGTTTCCACAACCTTTCAGTTAATGATTTTCAGAGGTTCTCTGTGTTTTATCAAAGATGAGAATCGTGGCCTAATTTGAAATGTTATCTTAGGACCTTTAGGAGATTTGTTTCAAAAGTATAGAGCTTGAAAAACTTTATTGCGCTAGTAAGAAATGAAAATTCCATAAGAACTTTTTCAGGTATGTTTAATAGGTTGTGTAGGCATAATTCAACGCTTAATTTCTGTTGTTTCGCACAGTGAAATGAAAAACGAGAATAAACGGTAACCAGATACTAGAGTCGTTTATTCACGTGTAAGGTTTATGTTTGAGGAAAATGAAGACCATGATGATAAAGGTTTGAATAAGGTTTTAAAAATCAAGCATGACCGAAAAGTATCCTTGTAGTGAGTTCAACAAATGAGACAGAAATAGAGTCGATTACTCCTGTACTCCTGTTACCAGTACCTTCCAGTATTCCTATATCTTCAGAAATAACCAGTTATTACACCAGTTATTTCCATGGAAGTATGGTACCACAAGGCCAGTGTGAATGTTCACGGTCTGATAGAGTGAGGCTGAATCAGAAGGGCATTCATCAGCACACTGATGGTGACCATTAGGAGTTACCAGTTATTTTCATGATAGTACGAACATCACATGGACAATATATTCATTATTCGTGGCAAGAGAGAGTGAGTTCCTGAATTAACTGCTTGTTTCTGATAACCGGTTATTTTACAAACAGTGTTTACTCAGTTACCGGTTATTTATTACAGTTAAGACATTTTTTGGCACTTCCGTCCTGAACCCGGTGAGTAACGCAAGCCTTTGGCATACTCTGCCATGTGCTGTTCAACAAAGCTCTTGTGATTCGGAATCAGTGTCATTTTCTTCAGTAATTATACAGAGCTGTTTCGCGATGAATTGCAGATGCCTTGAAGTGATTTGTTTTGTTTAATTTTGGAGTACATTTCGTGAGAGAGTGCGATTCTAAATTTGGCTTTGTCAATGATGCTGCAGTTAGAATTCTGGACTACCTACTAGTTTATTTGGCACTGTGAGTAGTAATCCTGGGTGCGCGTGATTAGCCGAGCGGTCTAGGGCGCTGCAGTCATGGGCTATGCAGCTGGTCCCGGCGAAGGTTCGAGTCCTCCCTCGGGCATGGATGTGTGTGTTTGTCCTTAGGATAATTTAGCTTAAGTAGTGTGTAAACTTAGGGACTGATGACCTTAGCAGTTAAGTCTCATAACATTTCTCATAACATTTCACACACATTTGAACATTTTTCGAACAGTAATCCTGCTGTTATCATAACTCTGTGTATCAAGCGATTGCACCAACTGAGTTATCTAGCGTTTAATCCAGATATCGATGGCATTTCTTTTCGGAAGTTATGACTACCAGCTTCTAGCCACCGCTTGTTTTTGGAATCTGTCTTCAACCGTTTTAGATGAAAAACGTACTAGCTTGTTCACTAGGCTCCATGGCGCATTATGAACAGTTTGAACTAGTAAATACTATGTATCTAATGGTTCAAACTTGGTCAGTGGCACATACCGCCATGCATATTTCTTTTTAGATTTAATGCATATTCATATTAACCAAGATACGTACGCTGATTACTACGCCCAGATTCCAAGGATACCGCGTAAGACTAAGTAGGTCAAATACTGTAGAATTTTGTAAACTTTCGAATGACAGAGATTTTTGGCGCGCATCCAATGTGTGACCCATTGTCACTTCACGGCGGTATCAGCAGCGTGACCGAAGTACACGTAAGCGTTGTTGGTGACTGTGCTGATGCAAAGTAAATATCAATATCCTTTGGTGCAACAAATTAATCAGTAATTAAAAATACATGTCAATCGTATAAGCTACCCGTTATCTTGTGCTTAATAACGGAAACATGATACGGTCACGAGGGTATCCACAGAGCACAAGTTAATTCTCTGTGAGTCTCCTCAAGCCATGGTTTGTATTAATAAAACAGAAAAAGATGACTTCCTTTTACCTCCCCCCCCCCCCCCCCAATCACGACCACCAGCAATGCGATGGCGGGCTGCTTTAGAAAAAAGTACTATTAGACTTTTCCTTGGCGGTCTAGAGTACAATGTTAATTAGACATTCTTTGATATGGAATTAGTCTCCTGTTAAGAAGGGGTAAATTGGAACTGAATAAAACATATATATTAAAAGTCTTACTATAATTCATACGTCTATCGACTGCACCGCCTATTCCCATTGACCACCACATATAACATATCTAAAGCTGTCTTATTCACATAAAATATGAGCATTTTGAACTCTAACAGGTACGAGAGTAGTCTAGGCCCTTCCACAATTCTAAAATCAACATTTTTACACGGCACACGACACTGCGTTGGAAGATCACGAGCGCGCTGATTATGTAAGATACTTCCATTCAAAAGCCTAATGCACTGCGCGACATATACTTGTTTATTAACTGTAGGGCCATCAGTGTTAGATTTGCGTATGAATAACCAAATGGCATTCGGGTATCGAAAGTGGCTGCGTGGGCCGGCAATACTGTTAGGCAAAAGCTGCACTGGCGATCTTTAGAACAACTTTTGTTCAATAAATGACACAAGAAGCATGGACGAGTGCTGTGGCGTAAGACGTGGCTTCGCGATAAGAAAATTAACGCACTTTGTCTAAGGACAAGCACTTTCTCGTGTCATACCTCAAACGGATGGGGGTGGGCCAATTTTCTGGCGTCAAAAGACGCACGTGGGAGCGATTAAACGCATTTTTGTATCCAGCGGCTACTGGTGGCCATGATTGCTGAGGATTTCTCTACTTTCACCTTAGTACGCGAGTGAAGCCACACACTCATAATGGACTGTTGGGTAAATACGCTAAATTATCTTGGTAAGTTTGTAATGAACTGCATTACAACTATATTACAGCTTGGCCAATTGTTTATTATTGTTATTTTATATTAATAACACCGTAAAGTGACCTACAGCTTTCCTTCAGCGCCTATACTCACTCGTATATTGTTATCTGCGTGCTAGTTTTTCATGTACTTTAGGAAGGAGACACTCAAATTGCTGTATTTACATACGATGATAAAATAACGGTGGATAGTTTTTCATTCTTTCGTGTATATTTATGAACTTGCCATTGCAGGGCCATCCGCATTAATCGATGTATCCACCATTTTCCCTGTTCTGTCTGTTCTTGTCGACTGACAACCAGTAACGAAAGGATCGCTCGTGGTGTTACACTTTGTTCTGTTATTGCATTCTCAATTCTCGACACGCGTACTTCATTCCAGTCAGCGCACGATGGACCGTGCTACAACTGAAACTACTTTAACGATACACCGAGCAGCAGGCGTACTCTCAAACCTGCGTAATTTACCGAGTAGGACGTTACGTTGTTCGATGTGTGGTAAAACTAGGTGTCTGCGATTAGAAAACGTTGCGGTAATTTCCGTAAAACTGATGCTCTAAAAAGCGTTTGTGTAGCCTTTGCATAAAGCAGACATGGGCAACCTTTGCTGACCCGAGGTCCTAATTCACATACTTAAGCTCGCGGGCCGCATTGTCACGTGATGTGGCAGGAACGCCCCTAGCGCGTGAATTCGAGATTCTAGCGTCTATGATATAATGTTTATGGGGTATAAAGCACTGATAAGAATGACTATCCTTTACAGTCACGCTACGCGAACAAAAAGAATACCTTAAAACAAGCGTTGTGAGAGTAAATTCAATTTATGTTCATATGCGTATATTTATTTATGAGTCGTGATCGTAGTATTATATCTTTACTTACGACGTAAGTAAGTAAAGGCCATTTTGAAAACTTTCGTCGCAAATTTCTGCAACGCCGTTAGTAAAGAATCAGTGTTCAAGACAAGTAAATGAAGGTAAACATCTGTAAATGGGTTGTTACCCACGTTTAAATGTCGGGGAAAGCAAACACCTATGAACGGACCTCGTTATTAACAACACTCAGTTACAGCAGTTGTATTGCCTTAATATGTCTATAACAGACAGAAATTATGTAGTAATGTTAATACAAGTAAGAAAAAAAAACAACATACGTCGAAGAGATTGGCAATTACAGTTGACAATTAGGAGTAACTCTGTGAAGTTTTCACGCGGGCCGGGTTGAAAACAACCCTGGGCAGCTGCAAACAGTTTCCACTGAAATTAATGGCATGTAGATCCCACGGTTTAGAGAGCTCATGAACAATATCATGAAAGACAGAAAGAGTCAGGGCAGCTCTTCAAGAAGAATTGTAGTGAGCTGCATCGCTAACGAGCTTCATATCTCGATACGGATAATTTTAAAACTGGGACAGCCACAGCTAAAACAGTGGTACATAACTGATTGACAATTTATACAGCACAACAGGTGTTTAAATAGAAGTGTTAAACCTGTTAAAACATAAAGCTGATAGTCTGCCATACCTGTATTTGTTTAAGTCGCTTAAAGGCCCACACAACCGGTTTCACAACTTTTAAGCTCTTTGTTTTAATCTACATAAATGCTATGTCATATCGTACAGGGACTGAAAGAAATCCGCAGAATAACAGTTGGCATGGCTACCCAAAGTTCTCAGACTTCCTCAATTGATGATGGTTTTTTATTAATTAAGGAGGGCTCGGAACGCTGCTTAGGCACGCCAATTGCTACTCTGCGACTTTCTGTAACTGCCTATATCATCTGAAATAGCATTTATGTACACCATAACATGCTATTTAAGAGCTGCGAAACCGGTTGTGTGGGTGTGTAATCAACTTAAATAAATACTACTACGCTAACTATTGGAGTTTTCACTCAGTTATGTTTTAAATACTTTTAATACTCGTATTTAAAAACTTGTTATATTATGTGAATTATCTATCAATTATGTCCACAATTCCCACTTTCTAAATCTCATCAACACAATCAAACAATTATGAATATGAACCCTTACTTGTTAAATTCTGCAGATCTAGAATTGTAAAATTCTTTGTCTCGGTCGGACAGCGTTTTTGCTATTAAGTGAACGGTTATAATTTCGTATGCACAGAAGAGGCGAAAAGAAAATTACTTGTTAGATGACGAGTAGTTCGGCTTTCGGAAAAGTAATCGCAAGAGACGAAATTCTGACATTGCACCTGATAATAGAAGCAACACCAAAGAAAAATCAAGATCTGTCGACCTGCAGAAAGCGTTCGGCAGTGTATTATTGTGCCAGATGACAGAAATCGTGAGAAAAGTGGTCAGATATAGAGAAAGACGGATGATATACAGTATTTACAAGAACAAAGAGGAAACAATAATATCAGAGACCAAGAACAAAGTGCTCGAGTTATGAAGGTTGCTAGACAGCGATGTAGTGCTTCATTTCTCCAGTGAAATCCACAAATCGAAGAGGGTATGAAGAAAATAAAGAAAGGTTCTCGAGTGGGGTTAAAGTTCCGGATGAATGGATATCAATGTCAAGGTTCGCTGCTGACGTTGCTGTTGTCAGTGAAAGTGAAGAACTGCAAGATCTGCTGTATAGAACCAACGGTCTAATGTGTATAGTGGCTCTGAGCACTATGGGACTCAACTGCTGAGGTCATTAGTCCCCTAGAACTTAGAACTAGTTAAACCTAACTAACCTAAGGACATCACAAACATCCATGCCCGAGGCAGGATTCGAACCTGCGATCGTAGCGGTCTTGCGGTTCCAGACTGCAGCGCCTTTAACCGCACGGCCACCAAATGTGTATAGAATATGGATTGAGAATAAAACAAAAATGACGAAAATTATGAGGAGCAGCACATTGTGTAATGAATAGCAGCTGCCTTTATATAGGTGTAACTGTATGATATGCCTGTTACAAAATTGGTGATCTCGGATCGAAGCTAAAAACTGAAGCCCTCGAAACCAAATAACGCATGTGGATCGAAGCAAGGAGGGCACAAGAAGCAGACTAGAAAATTCAAAGAAGACATTCCTGGCCAAAAGATATCTACTAACTTCCTGAGAATGTGTGTTTGGGGCACAAAATTGTATGGCAATGAATAATGCAATGTGTGAAATGCAAAAGAGAAGAAAATCGAAGCGCCTGCGATGTGGCGCTGTAGAAGGATGAAAATTAAGTATTACATGGTCTAACAATGAGGGATTCCTGAACTGGTAAGCCAGTGAGCTCACTCTCACAGAAAAATTTCATAAATCTGTTAATTTAAGAATCACATTTGACTGCATTCATTGCAAAATACGTGAGAGGATGTGTGACGCGTTATCATTTGAACAACGCCTCTGAAATCGAAATTTCAGTTTTGAGTAAAGACAGTCCGTTTTACCTCCCAGTATTCTCCAGACTGAGAGTTACTTCTCTCGATGGATACAGTAACATTCATTGTTATTGTAAGACGCGACAATGGTAGCGTAAAGCGTTCAAACCCACTCCTGTTTCCGCAGAGTCGCCAACTGGTGGAACAGGAGGAGGACTTTCGGAAGACCCACGGAGAAGCCTTCACGTGTTTCAGAACCGTTCGGGGAGCCATAATAGGAAGTTGCTGCCATCATTAAGGGAACTCGGCGGGCGCGCCCGACGGAAAGTTCGCTCTCAGATAATCGGCGTCGCAACTTGAGACTCTGCTGCACGCGTGTTTGTTTGGAGTGTTGCAGGTGCGAGCGGCGACGTATTCTTGGGAGGGCGCTCTCGGTCCTTTATCTCACCTCTCCTCTGCCTGCTGGAACGGCAAACAGTGAGAGCGGAGTTACGCGAAATTTTACTACGTGCGGAGTAAATCTCACCTCTTACAGGAAAGTGGGTGGAACGAATGTAGCCGATGCGAATTTCCGGTCACTTTGTGGCACCTACTTTCAGTTCGACGACCAATATTCGTTAACCAGGAAAGTAAATTTCGCTATTCAGGTTGAAAGTTTACGTGCATCGCGCGAATTCCTGTGCGCTTCACATTGTGTAATGAATAGCAGCTGCCTTTATATAGGTATAACAGTAAGATTGTTACAAATGAGAATGACCCGATATTATCTGATTAAAGGATATTTTGGAAACAGAATTCATTATTTAGGAGTAATAGGTGAGACTGCTGTATCTTAACCTTTCTATCCCTGTAAGAGACGTATAACACATTTTCTTGTTTTATTTTGAAACGATAAAATTCATTTTGTGCGACTCTGTCAGCCCGTTGTAAGACGCTAAGTTTGTGTTGTCTATGAAGAGGCAGTCGTAACGTTACGGTTGATAATGGAAGCTAGAATGACGATAAATCAAGACACGTTCATATGACAAATAACCTTATAGGTTGGGCAACTGGCAACCACAGTTAAAAAAACTTGTACATAATGTGGATGATTATCATAAAGTTTAAAATCAGAGATGGAGTCTGTATTAAAACTTGGCGAAAATCCTAATCCGCAGTAGCTGTTTAGTGTGTTTTCACTCTATGACGACCGGTTTCATAACCCGGAGGTACATCTCAAGGTCGTATGAAAGTAATAAATCATGTGCCACGAATTCCAAGGTACAAGTTCCCGTAAAAACATGTCATTCCTAATTGAAATCTTCGACGAAACGACAGAGTGGCATCCGATCAGAACCACGATAGTTCTGATCGAATGCCCATTTGCCGTTTCATTCAAGGTTTTACAGGGGTGTAACATGTTTTTAAGAGTGATTGTATCTTCACAATTCGTGGCAGATGAAGTATTAGTTTTATATGACCTGAAGATATTCCTACAGGGTATAAAATCGGTCGTCATGCAGTGAACACATAAAAAACAGCTATTGCGGATTTAGACTTACACTGACTTTTAATACAGACAATTTTACCCGCTATCATTTTAAATTGTTTGATTGACCTTCACATAACGTAAGTTCATCGGATTTGTCGACCTGGAAAAGAGTTCAAAAACATAACTTGCTACAACTTGTTGGAAATTCTGAGAAAAATAGAGGTACACTATAGGGAAGGATAGGTAACATGTTTAAATACAACGACCAGGACGGAAAATCGTGACTGGAAGACCAAGAACGATTTGCTCCCATTCAAAAGTAAGACAGGGGTAGTCGTACACCCCGACTGATCAGTGTATACATCCATAAGCAATGACGGAAACAATAGAGAATTTCAAGACGGCGATTAAAATTCTGGGTGAGAGACATCAATCAAAATTATCGCTGATGACATTGCTATTCCCAATGAAAGTGACGAAGAATTACAGGGTCTGCTTACTGGAATGAACAGTCTACTGAATACGAAATATGGATTCAGATTAAATCACAGAAAGACGAAAGTAATGAGAAGTAGAAGAAATGATAAAAGCAAGAAATTTAAATCAGAGTGGGGCATCACGAAGCAGACGAAGTTAAGGTATTCTGCCTCGTAGACTTCAAAATAATCCATGATGTACGGAACAAGAAAGACATCAGAAACAGACTAGCACCGGCGAGAAGGGAATTTCTGGCGAAGGTCTACTAATACCGAACATAAGCCGTAATGGCTCAAACGGCTCTGAGCACTATGGGACTTAACATCAATGATCATCAGTCCCCTAGAACTTAGAACTACTTAAACCTAACTAACCTAAGGACATCACACAACACTCAGTCATCACGAGGCAGAGAAAATCCCTGACCCCGCCGGTATAGGCCTTAATATGAGGAAACATTTTCTGAGAATGTACGTTTGCAGCACAGCACTGTATGATACTGAAACATAGAATGCGGGAAAGCCGGAACAGAACAGAAACGAGGAATTTGAGATTTATTGCTACAGATGGATGTTGAAAATTAAGTGGTCTTATAAGGTGAGGAACGAGAAGGTTCGCCGGAGAATCGGCGGGGAAAGGAATGTATGGATAAACACTGAAAGGAGTAGAAACAGGATGACAGGACATCAAGAAGTAAATTCTTTGGTATTAGAGGACGAGACAAATTTGAATATGTCTAGCAGACAAAAGACGACATTGATGGCAAGTGCTACTCTGAGATGTAAAGATTGGCACAGAAGAGGAATTCGTGACAGGCTGCATTAAATCAGTCGGAAGACTTATGCCTAAAGTAACTGCCCACAAGGCACCAAGTGCGTGCACTTGTATCTTCCCGCAATCTGTAGATACGCACTTTTTGTGTTTCAGAAAATTGTCCAGAATTTTTGGCAATAATTGTCATTGGTTCTACAAAACCACATACTTGAGGTTGCCGAGCGCAACGGATAATACCAGTTGGTACAGCTACATAAAAAATGTATCGAAGTGGAGAGACGAGGACGGCCTTGTGTCATTCGTAAACTGTTAAAAGTCGATTCCAAAGACAAATTTGAAGACGTTTCTGGAAATTTTGTTACATTCATCAAGTCGAATGCTAGTCGGGAATTGCTCTTTACACAGACCAAGGGAGCCGGCCAGTGTGGTCTAGTGGTTCTAGGCGCTTCAGTTCGGAACTGCGCTGCTGCTACCGTCGCAGGTTCGAATCCTGCCTCGGGCATGGACGTGTGTGATGTCCTTAGGTTAGTTAGGTTTACGTAGTTCTAAGTCTAGGGGACTGATGACGCCAGAGATTAAGTCCCATTGTACTTAGAGCCATTTGAACCATTCGAACAGACCATGTAAAAAGCCATAGCTTTCATATATACGTATCTTGTTTAGTTTTAAGGTAAGGAATGAGAAGGTTCGCCGGAGAATCGGCGAGGAAAGGAATGTATGGATAAACATTAAATGGAAGAAGGCGTGCAAATAATGCATTAAAACTAATAACAAGCTAAGATGTTAGGCAAACTAAGTGTCGCAGATATTGTCATAGCTTTTCTTTTTATTTTTTTATTTTGTAAGTTCTTACCGTTTTTCTCTTACTTAGAGAGTGTAAGTGTGGCATTTTTTTAATCTCTTTTGTTGTTACAGTCCCAAGGGATTTTCTCATTCATTCCAACTTTTGTCTGATTTATAACTTTTAATTTTATGCGTCAACCAAGCAGTGTCGGTTGGATCGTCATTGACAGAACACCTTGAGCTCCTGCTGCTAATAAGGCGACTGCACCATTCATTTGTTATATATTTTCACGAGCTTCAAACAGGAGCGACTATTTTCAGTTACCTGTGAAGTTACCTGTTTATTTTTGTAATTTAGTGGATGTTTGAGTGCTCACTGGGGACAACCTTTTATTTTAATAACAACATAGCGTACAGTACCACCGTTGTTATCGACACTTGTATCAACATTCGTAACACACAAGCTTTCGTTTCTTTTAGTGAGTGAAGCTCAGTGCCAGTTAGACCGTCAGTGAGAGAGAACTTCGAGATCCTGATGCTAATAAGCCGAGTACACCGTTAGTTTGTTACATATTTTTACGAGCTTCAAACTGGAGGGACTTCAGTAATGTGAGCTGAGTTGGCGACCCTTTGCTCACAGCTCCAGGCTGCATTGGCTTCCGTCACATAGCTTGAGGCTGACACCAAGGGTCATAATGTGGGGGTCGGATGAGGGGTTACAAGGGACTTCCACGACATCCCACGTGTCCTCCAATTAGTCCACTGCTGTGGCCACCCTGGATACTGCCTGCACTGAAGTTGGCCCCTCATTCCAAAGTCTGGCGGGCAGCGAAATCCTTTCCAAGGGGCCAATCGTAGGGCATCCGTAGTCCGTTTTACGGACAGGTTTCGGGTGTTATCTGTCGCTGAAGAAGTCTGTAAGCAAGATGCAGTAGTCCACCCTGTTCCAGAGGAAGTTTCTCGGCCTGCGAGGTCTGGGCATTCACAGAGGGTCGGTTTGCTGATAGTTGGGAGCTCCAAAATTAGGCGTGTAATGGGGCCCCATATGAACATGGCAGCCAAGGATGGGAAGGGGGCCAGTGTGCACTCTGTGAGTATTCCAGGGGGAGCCATTCCGGATGTGGAAAGGGTGCTTCCGGATGCCATGAAGAGCACAGGGTGCAGCCAGCTGCAGGTAGTTGCTCATGTCGGTACCAACGACATATGTCGTTTTGGATGGTAGGAGATTCTCTATGGTTTCGGGCGGCTAGCGAAACTGGTCAAGACTGCCACTCTTGCTCGGGAAATTAAGACGGAGCTCACCATCAGCAGCATCATCGATAGGACCGACTGTGGTCCTTTGGTGCAGAGTGCAAGGTCTAAATCAGAGGCTCAGGCAGTTCTGTATCCGTTTAGGCTGCAGATTCCTTGACTTACGCCATCGGGTGTTGGTTTCCCGGGTTCCGCTTAATAGGTCACATAGGAAGCGGCTACACGGTTAGCGGGGACTGTGTGAAAGGGACTGGGCGGTTTTTTTAGGTTAGAGATTCTCAGGGAACCACAAAAAGGGCGTCCATCTAAAAGGGAGCAGGCAAAACACAGTAACGTAGTTATAGAAACGATCCGACTTGTAGTTGTCAATTGTCGTAGCTGTGTTGGGAAAGAACCAGAGATTCAAGCCCTAATAGAAAGCACTGAAGCTCAAATAACTATAGGTACAGAAAGCTGGCTAAAGCCGCAAATCAGTTTAGCCGTAATTTTTTAGCGATCTAACCGTGGTCAGAAAGGGTAAATTAAATACAGCTGGTGGTGGGGCATTTATTGCTGTCAAAAGTAGCTTGCCTTAAAGTGTAATATAAGTAGCTGTTCCTGCGAAATAGTAGGTAGAGTTTATACCTGACAATCGAACTAAACTATTAATTGTATCGTTTTACCGACACAGCGATTCAGAAGATATAGTTGCTGAACAGTTCAAAGAAAGCTTGAGTCTCATTGCAAATAGGTACCCCTTTCTTATAGTTATAATCGATTGTGGTTTCAATCTGTCTTCGATATGCTGGAAAAATTATATGTCTAGGGCCGGCGGCAGACATAAAACATCATCCGAAATTGTGCTGAATGCTATCTCAGGAAATTATATTGAACAATTAGTTGATGAGCCCACTCGAGGCGTAAATGGTTGCGAAAGCATACTTGACCTCTTAGCAACAAACAATTCTGGACGAATAGGGAGTATCATACCGGATCATGTAAACGTAGAAAAGATGTGGAATGATTTCAAAGAGATAGTATCGACGGCAATTGATATATAGCACATAAATTAATAAGAGATGGTACTGATCACCCACGGTACACAAAACGGGTCAGATCCCTGTTGCAGAAGTAAAGAAAAAAACATGTCAAATTTAGAAGAATGCTAAATCCCTAAGATTGGCTTTTACAGATGCTTGAAACAAACCACGTGTGTTAATGCGAGATGCTTTAAATAATTTTCACAACGAAACTGTGTCTCAGAATCTGGCTGAAAATTCCAAAGAGATTCTGGTCATACACAAAGCACACCAGTGGCAAGACGCAATCAATACCTCCACTGCACAGTAGCAACGCTGATGACAGTGCCAATAAAGCAGAGTTATTAAACACGGTTTTCCGAAACACCTTCGCCAAAGAAGACGAAGCAAATGTTCCTGAATTCCAACCAAGAACAACTGCCAAGATGAGAAACTTGGAAGTAGATAATCTCGGTTAGCAAAGCACTTAAATCACGTAATGGAGGGCAGGTCTCCAGTCCACATTTTATACCAGTCAGGTTCCTTTCAGAGTATGCTGATACAATAGCCCAATATTTAGTAATTATGTATAATCCCTCGCTCACAGAAAGATCCGTACGTCAAGACTGGAAAACTGCTCAAGTCACACCAACACCCAAAGGGAAAAAAGGAGTAATCCGCTGAATTACAGGTCTATATCACTAACGTCGATTTGGAGTTCCGGTTTGGAACATACATTGTGTTCGTACATTATGGATTACGTCGAACAAAACGATTTGTTGACATATAGTGAGCCCGGATTCAGAAAATATCGTTCTTGTGAAACGAAACTAGCTCTTTATACTCATGAAGTAATGGGTGCTATCAACAGGGGATGTCAAATTGATTCCATATTTTTAGTTTTCGAAAAAAATGTTGACACCTTACAAACGTCTTCTAATCAAACTGCGTACCTATGGGATATCACCTCAGTTGCGACTGGATTCGTGATTTCCTGTCAGAAGGGTCACAATTCGTAGTAATAGATGGAAAGTCATCGAATAAAACAGAAGTAATATCTTGCGTTCCCAAAGGGTTTATAGGCCCTCAATTGTTCCTGATATACATAACGACATAGGAGACGATCTGAGTAGCCCTCTTAGATTGTTTACAGATGATGCTGTCATTTACCATCTTGTACAGTCATCAGACGACCAAAACGAATTGCAAAATACTTTAGATAAGATATCTGTATGGTGCGAAAACTTGACGCCTGGTACATTTACGACTATGCGAGATTTCAGGTTGAAGTCCAGTGCGGATTATATTAATTATAACAATCACAACAAAAATTCTTTCCCTCCTATCCAAATTCATTTCAAACTGCATTACCTACAACTGATAAGATAACTGCGCTTCATTGTAAATTAAAATTTCTGAGAAAGTGCTTCAGATCATGTAGGAGTATAAAGCAGTATTGTTGACGAGTGTAGGGAAACACATTTGCCGGCAATGATTAGTCATTTTCTTTAAGACAATCAGTGAAAATCCTCACTGTCATTATTTTCACCCACATTTGTTAAAAGGTATATCCTTATTTCTCGCATTTCAGAGATTATAAGCACTTTTCGCACTTCCTATGCTCAAACAAAATTTATGAACGATCGATCAGTATCGCCAACAACGTGGTTCCAGTTGACAAATGGACGGTTGTGTTTCCGAGACACTATATGTAACTGAGAAAGTGAGGTTCAGTCTTAGACAGACTATTTGATCCTAGATATTGTTCCCTTACCAAGTGGATTAAAGTGATTTACTTCGGTTCCTTTTTGGATCTGGGTAGAAATGGTTCAAATGGCTCTGAGCACTATGGGACTTAACATCTGAGGTCATCACTTCCCTAGAACTTAGAACTACTTAAACCTAACTAACCGAAGGACATTACACACAACCATTCCCGAGGCAGGATTCGAACCTGCGGCCGTAGCGGTCGCGCGGTTCCAGACTGAAGCGCCTAGAACCGCTCGGCCACACCGGCCGACCAACCTGAGTAGAGAGTCACTATTTTCATATATTATCAATAATGCAGTTTTACACTTTTCAGAAATGTGTAACAGACACTTCTATTCAAAGATACTTTCCAAATCTAGCACAAGACGTACACTTATATCAGAAAGCAGATACATATCAATTGGAATACAAAACGTGTGACAGGTGGTATATGGTAAAAAGTGGTAGAATGTTAGACATCAGGCACAAATAACGTATAACATACTGGAAGTATGGGTAAAAATCACTCCATATTTGCAGAACATATCACAGATAATTACTAGCTAATCTCTGGAGAATAAGATATGAAAAAGTCGGAATAAACAATAAAAGTCACCTTTGAATCGTGCAAGAAATTATCATATGCAAGGAAGTAACGCGAAAAATAGAAAGTGCATGGTGAGCAACTCACTATTCACGAAGATAAATAAAACAGTGTAGTAGCACCCCAAAAGACATTAAGGAAGATAATGCGCGCGCGCGTGGACATAGAAAGAGAGAGAGAGAGGAGAAAATAACAAAGGCAGCCAACGCTTACGTAAAGAAAATAGGAAAGCGACACCAGCTGAACGAATAGTTAGTACAGAGATAGCTCATATCTCTCGTCAGAAAAATCTTTAGTTTTTTACAGGCCAATTGTGGTGTTTCACAGTACTTAGCACGAGCAGTATAAACTACAAAATAAATATAACGTGACACTGCAGTGCGTTGGTTCTATTATGAGGGAAGTGCCAAGACAACATGTAAGATGTGACCATTTGAGAGGAAATGTTGATTTCGGACAGAGAAGCAACTTACTGCATTAATTTATTAATCTGAAAATCATGGCGTGAAATATTTTCTAATCTGTAACTACCGCTAATAAAAATAACACTGTATTATACGATACTTAGTCAAGCGAAAATGCCATAACGTAAAAGACGACATGCATCTTGAATGTAAGTAAATACATAACATATACAACAATAAGGCATTTCAGTTTATGAAACGAATATTTACAGACTTGCTGTGAAACGTTGTCACAACAACAATTTTGTGACGTATATTATTTCATAATTGTCGATCATTATCAAATATGGCTCCAAGACTTTACATAGCGCCGTGTGAAATGGACATGTTAATAAAGCGAGTAAATAGTTGATAATTCTCTGCAGGAAGTGTGTATCAGCTGAAGTCCATTATTTTTTGTTCCAGCAAAGGTGTAGAGGTAAGTGAATTCAGAGTTATACGTGCTCAAACATCGGCTGCTGTTATTATGATTTATCTTTTGTGGAAATTCCTTGAATCGCGTGTGATGAATAGTAGCAGATGCGCACCTGACCGAGGTCACGAGAGTTATTCGATGCCAATAGCCCGGTGGGTATTAGCCGAAACCTTAAGGCCCCCCATCCTGTATTTCGTAGAGTGGAACCAAACATTTTCTCTCGTCAAAGAGTCATTTGCCTCCATATCTATGGAGTTTTAACTTTTATTTGTAATGTTGTAAAGATAATTATGGCTTTCCTGCCCACCTCTCACATATGACTGGTTTCGGGTGTATGCCGTCATCAGAGCACTTCGTGTTACAATCTCATATAGGTTCTTCTATCATAATATGCAGTGGCTACTGAAAATACCTATCGGTTGCCAGCTACACGCGTCATGACGACAAATTTGGTATCAGTAGCTTTACGTCGACACCTGCTGGTGGCCAACGACTGAACCTTTTCGTTTATGAAATGTTGGAAACAAAGTTCTTTCTACTTAAACTGAACATCAGGACAAAAATGCAGAGATTTTCTCTCTTTCTCTCACTAGGTCGCATTATCATAGAATGTTGTAAAGGATAATAAATTAGTAAAGACGGGGGTCTAGGACAGTGGCTGGCCAGTACAGGCGACACGAAAGTATACCGGGGACATTCAAGGCAAGGGACTTAAACGGGAATCCTTCGGAGAAAAGCGACTTTGTCCTGTTAATCTGATAGATAAATTTAGAGAAACGAAGGATTGTGCTGTAACCCTGCTGCCTGCATAATATGTCAATCACACGGCTCCTGAGAACACGGTGTGAGTGATTAAAGGCCTTGCGAAGGCACTTTGGCTTTCATTTCTCTCTCCATCCATGCACGAATAACACAAAATAGAAATTCGCTATTACTGGTACAAATTACTGTGTATCAAGGCGGTGACTTACATAAGCATGGATTCTAAATTGTGCCGACAATTTATTTTTCTGTATTAGAATTTTGAGAGATAACAGAATCCCATTTTTGATGGAGCTGATAACAATCAGTGTTCGCAGTTTATAAACGTATTTGACACGATGGCAGCGTGAATAACCGCATTTAACGGACGGGTTGTGCAGTACCCTCAACAAAGCAGTATCCATATTAATAAGAGAATTTCGTTCATGTTTACAAAACATGTATATGTATGATGAATTATTTTCCTAACTAAAGCTTTGCTTGCCGCCCACGACGTCGGAATACACTTGAAGCTCGATATCACAACAGATATTTACTATTTAATAGTTCAAAACCCGCGAAAACAGCCAAAGGTGTAGGGCCATTTAGATAACACATTTTCTTTTCGTATTACTAGAAGAATGAGCTACAATCCTTGAAAAGTTATTCTCTTCCATTTTCTATAACATTTATATGCCTCCCTTTAAGTTTTAGCCTGTGCTATACAGTGGTAACGTATTTGGTCTATTTTGTGCTGTTTGATTGCCTGCGGTGAAATTATTTCCACATCATTTTGCGTCAACTTTGTTGTTGTACGCCATGTATTTATTTGTCCATACATAGTAATCTCCATACTTAATCTCTTTAATTTTAGGATACTTGCGTAACATGTCTGCAGTTCCAGGCACTTTGCTTCGTTGGTTTCTTTATTTATGGCGCAAAGAACAACAGTGAAGTAGAAACGATAACGTAGTGTTACTATTGGCTAACAGAAGTAATTCTTCGACGTAATGTAACTCAGTACTCACATCGTTCGGAAGCTTAAAAAGCTACAAAATATTAAACTTATGTAACAGGGTTTTTTCTCAATTTGAGCCCATCGTCTCCTCTATAAAACCTTTTTATACACGTTGCAGAATGGGAGATGTAAATCGAACACAGTATTACTGATCTATCTTCGGGTCAATTCTGCAAAGTTAATGAAAGACAAGAGCTACATTTAAATAAGAAAGGCTATCAATAGCAATATTTTAGGTCCTCCGTACTGCAAGGCAAACAGCGTTCCTCTGTTCTTTCTCCCTAGAGAGAAGATACTACTTTGAAAGAGGCTAATGGAAAACATTGATTTCGTGTCACACGCTTCGCCGGATTTCAGCCTCGCCTCGCGAATAGCTAACGTAATGAGTCTTCGGCTTGACTACTTACATAGCCTGGAGTCATTTTTCAATTTAAAGCTGCTTCAATATCTGAAAATCTCTCCTACGTAAAGTTACCAGGCAAACTACAAGTTAATGTTCACTACGCCTTGTGCAGTGATGCAAAATTTTTTAATGCTACTCCTTTGAGCCGTGATTACGTCGCAATGTATGCCTCAGTTGGGTACTTTACTGGATATATTTCCAAACGATGCTTCTTTCACTTTCGTGTCAATAATTAAACGTTAATAATAAAGATTACGTCAATATCAAGCGGTAACAATTACATTAATGTACATCGAATGGAAGAGAGGTAGTACTGGTTTATATCTGACATATAGTGACACGCAAGGGACCACGTATTTACAATACGTTGTAATAACTCCTCCACTGTAGTATTTATAGACGATAAAAATGACGCAGAAAACTTATATTATTACAATTTGTAAAACTTGTTCTCTGTTGTTATTTAACTTCTCATTTCATCACGTGTAAGGTTTCCATACCTTACTTGATGTTATCGATGTAGTGTAGTCCTTGCCTGTCAAGACGCCTTCTGCCTTGAAGATGTTCTGTAAATACTTGATGAAATCACATCACGTATTAATAAAACAAGAAATACATGCACAGAAAACTAGTAGGTCTTTCAGAATGAAAACCATTCCGAGATTTTTTCAGTAATAGGGAAACAATTGATCACTATTACGAGTGTGTTATTGCTTTCACATTATGTTCCAATCATTGTTTTCATTCACAGCTGCAACATCCACTCTTGGAAAACAATAAGCGCAAAATATATAAGAATGATGATATTATTTCCGCTCTGTTTCATCTGATTAATGCGCTATCACGAACGATCTTTAATATCACTTGTCTTCCATTCCATGGTGTAACTTGAAAATTCTCAACATGTATCGATAGAAAAACCGTGAACTGTTCCAAACTACACGTTTTATACACGTAAACTGAGAAATTCATCAGAGATGTGGAAGCACAATAAAATAAAATACAGATTCTTCTGTCTGTCAACGCTGAACTGCGTTTTTAGTGTTCTGCCATAGATTGGTCCTACCAATTTCCTAAATTTCAGGTAAATGTACTTGTGGCTGTGATTTATTCCACACCCACACCCAAAAAATACGTAACGTCCACCAGAACTGCATAAAATGGCCTCACGTAAAAGAAAAAAATGATTTCTATAAATAGCTAAAAAACGAAGTTGTCTTATGGAATGTAATTAACATATTAGAAATAAAAAACTCAACTATTACTGTGAACAATTTCAAAATGTGAAATACAATAAACTGCTGGGTTGTGCCACTGTTGCTTGTCTTCGCGAACGGATGGCAGCGGTCATAGTACTTCCATTCTACAAGACATGGAGAACGGCACAATGGACCTCCCAGTTAATTATTTTCCACGTCTAAACTGTTCTATGATGCTTGTAAAACATGACAGTGAGCTCTGAATTAAGTGCCCCCCAACTTTATTTTCATACCAAAATATTTACTGATAACATGCTAAGTAGGCAGTTATCATTGAAAGACAAAACTAAAAGAGTGATGTAATAAAAGCACTCTGAGCAGGTTTACAACAGCATAACATATATGTCGGCTAAAGTAGTACACTAAGCAGGCAAACAGTCTCCTCTACTACCATGTATTGTAAGAATGTAATTAACTTCATTTGATAGGTCTACTGCTGGTGTAAGAGATAATTCAATCTGATTATTTGTTATAAGAAGTTTTTAGTGTACATAAGAAACGAGGGATGTGATGCTTTTAGTTACTTACTTTCGGTTACTTTTCAAAATCTCAGCCATTTCTATCCCTCGTTTCTTTCTTTGTCTTTTCATTTTTTCCTTTTTTTTTTTTTTTTTTTTTTTTTTTTTTAATAGGTGGAGACCATCGAACCCCACACGTCATGAAGGCCAACACAAAAGGTCTACTGCCATCTCTGCGTAAGGGTTAGTTTTCACTAAAGTGAGGTCTCGCCGGATATGGGTACTGCGATGCTTGCGTACATCTGGTTAAGGTTAACCATTAGAACGCTCTCATTTTGAGATAGATTGAGTCGAAAATTGAACGAAGTCCGGCGGTTTGAAAAATTGCCAAGGCAAGGGCCAAAGGGAAAAAAAACCTCAACGATAGTAGGGTCGGGTAGTAAGAACAGTAGCGGGTATCTTGCTGACTGCGACAGGTCATGCAAAGATAGGCTAAGTTAAGAGCGGGTATCATGCAAACGGAATCCATGTCAAGGCCATCTGTTCGTGATAAGAGCTCAGTCCGTTGCGGTGCGGCAGCACAGTGTGCTGCTATTTAAGCTGTGAGAGATCCTTGCCGCGCTGCGTTAGTGGCGAATGGGCGCGGGGGAAGGCCCTGGTCACCGATCAGAGTCTGATGGGCGTGCTTCGAATCCAAACGTACAGAGATGTACAGTATGGCAGCGTAGTGGCACCACTCCCCATCCGTTGACTGCGCTGAGAGGCCTCGTGAACGCCGTGGCTGTCTCCCCTGAGTCGCGGATGACGTAGCCGACACCCCTGAGGGTCCTGATCGCTGCAGCGGGGGAAGCGGCGGCAGGTGTCGTCATTCCCCTTGTGAGTGCGCACAGAGGTCGCGTACCATCTTCGAATTGGCGCAGGTGGCTGCATGCCTCCTCCGTCTTCGTAGACAAGGCGGCCTTACGAGCTGCCCTCTCTACATCCGTGGCGGCTTTGAAGGCCAGACAGCGTGGTGCATACCTCTTGCACTTCAGGCGCCCGCTGTGCTACCGCCGGTGGCCGTTCCCCCGAGCCACTGTCACCAGCGCAGTAGTCCGACCCCCTGTGGGCAGTGGAAGCTGTTTTCTCGCCTCTCCATCTCGTCTTCGTTCTGCGGCGCTTAAGGCACCGTCATCGTTTCTTCTCAGTTTTCGTCGTGTGTCCATCGGAGCCAAAGGCCGGGCAACCACGCCAATTGGCGGCAATGGCCTGCCGCAGCGATCACAAGCTTGCGCCTCGTCTCATCGCCTGTCACAGGTGTTGGGTCGTGCGCTCTGGCGCACTTGATGCACCGCGCTGAGTCACGCCAGTATTTGGCCAGATGCCGCTCAGCCTGGCACCTAAGGCACTGGCGCTCTGGGTCCATGCTGAGGAGAAAAGCTGCGGCGGTCACAGGAAAGCCTAAGAGCTTCCTTAGCCCGGAAATGTCGCCCCTATCTGTCGAAGTTTGCACGACCATGACGTATAGCGGCGGTCGTTTCTTGTTAATCCGAAAGTGCAATTCGGCAGTTGCACCCCAGAATCCAGCACGTAACAGCCATTCTTGGACCGTCTTTTCGTCGCAGATCCAAGGCAGACACCCCTGATCAGTGCCTTGGACGGCTCCTCGCGCTGTTTTGACACAGTCTTCTTCCTCACAGCAGGTGGATTGACGTTGTGGGCGGCCACAGCGCTCTTCAGTGCGCCGAGGTCGGCCACGCTCGCTGCCCGCCACTGGACCACGGAGTCATTTCTGCAGGAATCGGCTACAGCACCACGAAGCTCCGTTCACGACCCTCTACTGCAGAGGGGGGACAGGCGCTTGAGAGTCTTCGCGCTTTCGTTCCGCATTCTCTGTGGAGTGGGGTGTCGAAAACTTCTTATCAGTGTTCGCTTTCTCTATCTGGCCGTTTCTATTAATGCTGTGGCGTGAGAGGACCACTGCTCTGCTGCATCATAATAACGACGCACGACAATTCGCCTTGCATCACGCCACAGCGTCGCAGCTCGTTTTGCGGCCACGCTTAGGTAGCGCCCAACACTCTTTTCTTACGTGTATGGAGACAGTGTTGCTTGTGGGATCCAAGAGATTCGTAGCACAATACCAATGTAACCCAAGTATGATTGGTTGAATACTTCCAAAGCTGTAGATGTGAGAAAGACTATACATTCATTTGTTGCTTGCATCGGGAAGGAACAGAATGAATTAGCACAGGCTTTGTTCTTCATTTTATTAAAAACGAAAAGCACATTTGCTTTCCTTGAAAGTATACTAGTGAAAGACTGATAATTCTCGTTGCTTTCGTTCGTGATAGCTGTAATTACATTGATCATTTACTAGTGTTTTGTTTGATATATCTCATTTATATCACTTTCCGTTAATCACATTTTGTTGACATTATCTGTCTTAGTGTACTTTAACAAAATTTTTGAGGCACTCGGCATGTGTCACTGCAGACTCAGAAATTATATCAGATGTAGTAGGTACTGAAATGCAAAACCATTCCTATCATCAATGAATCGAGTTGCTAGGAACCAGAGTGTGTGTTAGTCTTTCTTCAGGTTATCTTTGTCGTCAGAAATTAGCTCCTGATATGAAGTTTCTTTCTTAGCTACTTCGTAAACCTAGCAAAATCGTGAACTGTCGTATGTTTTAAGTTTCCCAATAATGCCAAGGAAAATTCGGACTACAAATCAGTGTTAAATGTACTTCATCCATGTATGTCACGTTAAGTGCATTCATCCAAGAATGTCACGCTTACATCCAAATTCAGACACCTAAATTATTCCTTCTCTTTTCCATTTTGCGTACTTCATCTAAAAAAGATACTTGCTTTGCAAAATAGTAATCTCCGATTATCAAAGTTTTACATTCTGTATCTAGCTACAGAGTAGTGTATCCTATGTGCCGGATATTTGCTTCAAAAACAATAATGCGGTGCTCATAATCTATGCTGGTTATTGTGGCGTCGTCGAAAGAGGAGGCTGCCGAAGCGAGGTTGGCACGTAGCAAATAAACACACAAGACTCGCTGCACGCCTCACCGATGAATTGGCAATACCAACGTACCCACGCATCTTAAGACTTCCCCATCTGTCCGCAACGGCTCGTTTACTTATGGCTGAGCAGTGAAACGCTCGGGCTACTCATGGTCATCGGTCAAGACGACAAAGTCATCTTAGATAGGCCAACAGCGTATCGCATATCTGAGGCAGGACATTAACATGAGCCTTGTCAGTCATTCCTCAAGTGAAGACTCATCTTAATTTGTCTGTTTGATGTTGTTTTGGTCTTCAGTTCTGAGACTGGTTTGATGCAGCTCTCCATGCTACTCTATCCTGTGCAAGCTTCATCATCTCCCTGATTGCTGACCTTTGGTACAGAGCCGAGTGGAGGGCCTGTATCAGAGGCTGAGAAGGTTCTGCGACCGTGTAGGCTGCAGATTCCTCAACTTGCGCCATAGGGTGGTGGGGTTTCGGGTTCCGCTGGGTAGGTCAGGAGTCCACTACACGCAGCAAGCGGCTACACGGGTAGCGGGGGTTGTGTGGCGTGGACTGGGCGGTTTTTTAGGTTAGATGGCTTCGGGTAAGTACAGAAATGGCAACAGCCTCAAAGGTTCGGGGCAAAGTCAGGACATGCGGGGACCAAGCAGCAATCGGGATTGTAATTGTAAACTGTCAAAGCTGCGTTGGTAAAGTACCGGAACTTCAAGCGCTGATAGAAAGCACCAAAGCTGAAATCGTTATAGGTACAGAAAGCTGGCTGAAGCCAGAGATAAATTCTGCCGAAATTTTTACAAAGGCACAGACGGTGTTTAGAAAGGATAGATTGCATGCAACCGCTGTTGGCGTGTTTGTCGCTGTTAGTAGTCGTTTATCCTGTAGTGAAGTAGTAGTGGATAGTTCCTGTGAATTATTATGGGTAGAGGTTACAATCAACAACCGAGCTAGGTTAATAATTGACTCCTTTTACCGACCTTCCGACTCAGCAGCATTAGTGGCAGAACAACTGAGAGAAAATTTGGAATACATTTCACATAGATTTTCTCAGCATGTTATAGTCTTAGGTGGAGATTTCAATTTACCAGATACAGACTGGGACACTCAGATGTTTACGACGGGTGGTAGGGACAGGGCATCGAGTGACATTATCCTGAGTGCACTATCCGAAAATTACCTCGAGCAATTAAACAGAGAACCGACTGGTGGAGATAACATCTTGGACCTACTGATAACAAACAGACCCGAACTTTTCGACTCTGTAAGAGCAGAACAGGGAATTAGTGATCATAAGGCCGTTGCAGCATCCCTAAATATGGAAGTTAATAGGAATATAAAAAAAGGGAGGAAGGTTTATATGTTTAGCAAGAGTAATAGAAGGCAGATTTCAGACTACCTAACAGATCAAACCGAAAGTCTCTGTTCCGACACTGACAATGTTGAGTGTTTATGGAAAAAGTTCAAGGCAATCGTAAAATGCGTTTTAGACAGGTACGTGCCGAGTAAAACGGTGAGAGACGGGAAAAACCCACCGTGGTTCAACAACAAAGTTAGGAAACTACTGCGAAAGCAAAGAGAGCTTCACTCCAAGTTTAAACGCAGCCAAAACCTCTCAGACAAACAGAAGCTCCACTGTGTAGAAGTTAGCGTAAGGAGGGCTATGCGTGAAGCGTTCATTGAATTCGAAAGTAAAATTCTATGTACCGACTTGACAGAAAATCCTGGGAAGTTCTGGTCTTACGTTAAATCAGTAAGTGGCTCGAATTAGCATATCCAGACACTCTGGGATGATGACGGCATTGAAACAGAGGATGACACGCGTAAAGCTGAAATGCTAAACACCTTTTTCCAAAGCTGTTTCACAGAGGAAGACTGCACTGCAGTTCCTTCTCTAAATCCTCGCACAAACGAAAAAATGGCTGACATCGAAATAGGTGTCGAAGAAATAGAAAAGCAACTGGAATCACTCAACAGAGGAAAGTCCACTGGACCTCACGGGATACCAATTCGATTCTACACAGAGTACGCGAAAGAACTTGCCCCCCTTCTAACAGCCGTATACCGCAAGTCTCTAGAGGAACGGAAGGTTCCAAAAGATTGGAAAAGAGCATACGTAGTTTCAGTTTTCAAGAAGGGTCGTCGAGCAGATGCGCAAAATTATAGGCCTATATCTCTGACTTCGATCTGTTGTAGAATTTTAGAACATGTTTTTTGCTCGCGTATCATGTCATTTCTGGAAACCCAGAATTTCCTCTGTAGGAATCAACATGGATTCCGGAAACAGCGATCGTGTGAGACCCAACTCGCTTTAATTGTTCATGAGACCCAGAAAATATTAGATATAGGCTCCCATTTTCCATGACTTCCGGAAGGCGTTCGATACAGTTCCACACTGTCGCCCGATAAACAAAGTAAGAGCCTACGGAATATCAGACCAGCTGTGTGGCTGGATTGAAGAGTTTTTGCAAACAGAACACAGCATGTTGTTCTCAACGGAGAGACGTCTACAGACGGTAAAGTAACCTCTGGCGTACCACAGGGGAGTGTTAAGGGTCCATTGCTTGTCACAATATATATAAATGACCTAGTAGATAGTGTCGGAAGTTCCATGCGGCTTTTCGCGGATGATGCTGTAGTATACAGAGAAGCTGCAGCATTAGAAAATTGTAGCGAAATCCAGGAAGATCTGCAGCGGATAGGCACTTGGTGCAGGGAGTGGCAACTGACCCTTAACATAGACAAATTTAATGTATTACGAATACTTAGAAAGAAGGATCCTATATTGTATGATCATATGATAGCGGAACAAACACTGGTAGCAGTTACTTCTGTAAAATATCTGAGAGTATTCGATCGGAACGATTTGAAGTGGAATGATCATATTAAATTAATTGTTGGTAAGGTGGATGCCAGGTTGAGATTCACTAGGAGAGTCCTTAGAAAATGTAGTCCATCAACAAAGGAGGTGGCTTACAAAAATCTCGTTCGACCTATACTTGAGTATTGCTCATCAGTGTGGGATCCGTACCAGATCGGGTTGACAGAGGAGATAGAGAAGATCCGAAGAAGAGCGGCGCGTTTCGTCACAGGGTTATTTTGTAACCGTGATAGCGTTACGGAGATGTTTAGCAAACTCAAGTGGCAGACTCTGCAAGAGAGGCGCTCTGCATCGCGGTGTAGCTTGCTCGCCAGGTTTCGAGAGAGTGCGTTTCTGGATGAGGTACCGAATAGATTGCTTCCCCCTACTTATACCTCCCGAGGAGATCACGAATGTAAAATTAGAGAGATTCGAGCGCGCACGGAGGCTTTCAGACAGTCGTTCTTCCCGCGAACCATACGAGACTGGAACAGAAAAGTGAGGTAATGACAGTGGCACATAAAGTGACCTCCGCCACACACCGTTGGGTGGCTTGCGGAGTATAAATGTAGATGTAGATGTACCTATTGGAACCTACATTCTTCTGTATCTGTTTAGTGTATTCATCTCTTGGTCTCCCTCTACGATTTTTACCCTCCACGCTGCCCTCCAATACTAAATTGGTGATCCCTTGATGCCTCAGAACATCTCCAACCAACCGATCCCTTCTTCTAGTCAAGCTGTGCCATAAACTTCTCTTGTTCCCAATCCTATTCAATACATCTTCATTAGTTATACGATCTACCCAGTTTGTCTGTATCAATTGGTAATTTGATATCCAAAAACAGCTGCAAATACTCAGAACATTCCTATGGAAAATAATTGCACAAACTTAAATAAATCTTTATAGGTATATTATAAAATGAACAAATGTTTTATATGTTAAGTTCTGCTCAATTTCTTCCCGGAGCCAACCAATGAACCCACCGTTGTGCCGCGTAGTGTATTCTTATACGGCACAGCATTTACCCCATGTTCTCTTCAATTCCCTCTGGTGTAAAGGCTTATTCACACGTACAAGCGAATGACAGTGAGCTCTGGCTCATTTGTTACATTCGCTCCTGCACAAATCATAGTTGAGGAGTCAGAAAGTTTACAGAGTCAGTTTCGTGAAGCATCAATTATTGCTTGGAGTTTACATGGCTGTCGAATACAAAGTAGCAGATTCTGTTCCAGTGGGGTATGATAACATATCATGTGTTGAAAGACATGAGCAAAACGTGTGATTTAGAAACAGTTGAATTAATGGCAGAGCCACACGCTTGACAGAGGTTACTACGCAAGCATGTGGTCCCTATCTTATGCAGAGGATACTGGCGACAGCTGACAGGTGCATTCGTCTGGGATTGTTATGAGAGACTTAAGGAGCGGCAAAACTATTTTTAACGCAAAATTATGGTCAACCACAGCACAGAAATGCAGAATTCTTTGTTTATGCATATCTGCTTCTCATTGCAGAACCGTAAATTACGTAGCTCAGATTGAGTTTCCTTCACTATTCAGATATCTCGGACAAGATTATTTTCCCTTTGAATGTGGGAGACGTAAAATATGGTGTTTTGTAAATGAAACAGAGCTTACTGATTAATCTTCACTAATCATCTTTCTCTTGTCAGAACTCGCTCACTCAGCATGAAGGTGTGTTATACTGCTGTAAGAATTGCTATTACTAACTTGTCATTGCTGCACCATCAGAGACACTGTCATTATCACTGTCGCTATCAGTTTTCATCCCATTCTTCTTCTTGCATGCTAAATGTAACTGTGATATGCGCTATACAGTATTACTAATACAATCTACATAGTTTGCTTACCAATTACTTTTGGTAATACAAGAAAGCAAGCATTTCTCTCTTTGAATATCATAGAACACGAAACGCCTGAGAGTCAGTGGAAGAACAGTGCACACAGAAACTCTATCAGTCATCGAAAAGGAACGCCGCTATTTCGTATTGATAGCTAGAAGTGTCAATAGCATATCTGGAGTAGCGGTACTCGTTCGTCTGAAAGACTGCAAAATATAAGTGCCGTGAAGATTCTTGAGCATTAGTGTTGGCGATCTTCACTTACTTAGTAGTGGCACCATTCGCATACTTTATCACGCAAATGTGAAAAACATGGAAACAGCCGATTTTGGAAATACTGATAGATAATTTTTTCACCTGTACATAAAAAAATCCCTATTTCGAACCATCAGAATCAATTCCTAAAGTATCACGCAGTGCAACTATAGTAGATATTAATATTAAATCTGTAACGACGAAAACTGTTATGGCTCCTTGTTGAATTCGGTAGAGTGTTTTAGTTGTTACTTATGAAGTCATTGATTTTGTTTGTGATCCAATAGTTTTATTTTTTTAGGAGTGAATGCGAAGATAATGTGCTTTAAAGGGAGCGCCTTAAGAGGGAGTGACTTACACCTTCTAAACACTTTGTTGTTACCTGAAATTCAACGATGAGGAAGTTCAGCATTTACAGAAGTGCAACATTTTGCAGTGGATGTGTGTAATTCCTGAATTACTTTGTAAGAGATATAACATTTGCAGGGAATACAGAGTTTGATGGATGAAATGTGGAGGTATGTGTGTGTGTGTGTGTGTGTGTGTGTGGGAGGGTGGGTGTATACAAGTCGACAAGTCAGATTCAAATAAATATCTTTAAAAATAACGACACATTATGTAAATATCTTTGAACATGAGGCCAAGTCATGTGAAGTTTACTTTTTTCATTGTCAATTTTCTTTGGACTCGAAGTCATTATTATACAATTCAGATGCATGATTTATACTGTACTGAGATTGACTTGAGAGGGAGAGGAAGCAGGGCAATGAGGAAGGGAAGGGTGAAAATGATAATTGGTAGGGGAAGGGGTGGGGGGGGGGGTTGTGGTGCAATGCACTACTGGGACAGTTCTGTCATCGTGGATTTATAAATTTCCAGCCTTTAGTTCCCTCTTGTGTTTTTGAATTTCCCACCATTTCCATCTTTGTATTCTGGCCACTGCAGCGCCCAGTAGCGGCGTAAATTTGAACTGTGGGTCAGAACATACGTAGGTACACTGCTAGAACTCAACTCTAGCTCTTCTCACAGGAGCCAACGTAGCTAGAATTAGTATTTCTTGATTTCATTATATCATGTGACTCAGTATGTTTGCAACGTTTATTAGCGAGTGTGCAATCATTTGAGCTATCATACCGCAATTTATGAAAGGATAGCTCAGTAGGGAGAACAGCGTGTTGCCCTGGGTGGAACTATTTCGGCAGAAGTAACAGAACGCGTGCTCCGGGGAAGTGTACTGGGACCCTAGCTGTTCATGTCGCACATTTATGAATTGTCAGAGAGTATTAATACTAAGAATAAACGTTGTTGATACACTTACCGATAATGAAGTACTGCTTGAAAACAGTTGCACAAGTATTCTGTCAGGCTTTGATATGATGTCAGAATGGTGCAACGACTCACAATTTGTTTTAAGTGTTAAGAAATTTAAAACTGTGTTCATTATGAAACCAAAAAAAGGGTAACGTGTGATCCAACCAATCAGAACTGGAATCAATGAAGTAATACAAACACTTTGGTGTAGAATTTATAGGGATACTAAATGGATTCATCATGTAGGTTCATTCGTAGGTAAAGCAGGTGTCAGACTTCGGTTCATTAGTAGCTTAATGTGAAAAACAATCTGCTACGGACACTGCTTCCAAAACAGGTAATCCAACCTAGAATCCTACTAAAGTGTGTGAGTACTGTACCAGATGAGAATAACAACGGTTGTGGAACGTGTACACAGAAGGGCAGCACGAAGGTAACAGGTTTTCTGATCCTTGGAAGGATGTCACGGATTTGCTGAAGTACTGGAACTGCCCGAAGTATAAAAATATTCACTACTTATCCCACCTCTCAAAGCGTCAAAATCCAGTTCTAAGTGAGGATTCAACGGATATGCTACAAACCACTTCGTATCGTCACTGTAGGGGCCGCGAAGAGAGGGTTACACGAATTATAGGGCGGAGGGGTTCACCTAATAAGTAACTCTTATCATGTTCCACACGCGAATGGTACAATTGGAAGCACCCTCTGTTATGCACGTCACAGTGGTTTTCATCGTATTGGCGTAACTATAGATGTAGGATGCAAACACAAGTCTGAACAGCATTGGTTATACGTGAAAGCCGGTCACTATAGTATCTTCAACACGTAAGTTCGTGTAATACAACGACCCCAGTATCAACGTCCTGAAACGTTCCTCTGAAAATGATAACTGATCCATAACTGGGCAACAGCGCAATCTGTCTTTTACCTTATATGCTGCTGTGAATAGCAAAATCCTCATTGTACAAACGAGCAATAAAAGGAGATACAATAAACGCCAAAATAACTTAAAACTATAACCTTTGCCTCAAATCTCATACAGCACTCTCTGTCTGTGTTAGTGAATCACTTCATGTAGTTGTAATTGGTGGGATCCAAATTGATCTGCATACTGTACACCACAACATCTAATTAACTGAAAAGAGCCTGTGTAGTAGGTAAAATCGACGACAACTTCATCACTGGAAATACGTACCTTAAATTTAGTTTTCGACCTGTCTCATTAGCTGAAATTTTCCCTTAAACCTAAAGAAAAAATGGTTCAAATGGCTCTGAGCACTATGAGACTTAACTTCTGAGGTCATCAGTCACCTAGAACTTAGAACTGTTAAAACCTAACTAACGTAAGGACATCACACACATCCATGCCTGAGGCAGGATTCGAACCTGCGACCGTAGCGATCACGAGGTTCCAGACTGTAGCGCCTAGAACTGCTCAGCAACTCAGGCCGGCCGAACCTAAAGAATTCTCTCTTCTGAAGGCAGATCACTCTCTTTCATACAAATTCATACAATTACAATTTACTGATCGCTTTTCATTATATTCACGTAATTCTGAGATACGGAGATATAGTAGTAAACTTTCAGTTCTGTGTAGACAGGTTACTCTGTAACTGTAAAAAATGATGGGCAGCTGGCCCGAAACCGCTCCTACGGAAATAAGGAAAAGAGATATGCGGACCGAAATTGGACAATTATAGATTGGGAACACATCCTAAAGACGAACATGTAATAGTTTGATACTCTCTTCCACACTGAAATATAATGAAACTGAATGTAATTCTCTCATGAAAGAGGATCACAAGTGAGCACGTATGAGGAGCTAAGCAATGATCCGAGCTACTTTATATGTAGAGCAACCACAGCCGCAATATGCCATGATTTGTATAAGCGGGAGAACTGCTACTGTTTTAATTCTTTGTTGGAGAAAATGACCGGTTTCGCTCATAAAATTTTCTTCTTCAGGGGGCCCAAGTCGAAAGATTAAATATTCTGTTTAAATGGGATACAGCCATTTCGAACATTTGTATCCAGGTATTTAAAACTTTTGACTCCCGAATGTGAGAGGGTCTACGATAAAATGCATGGGGGGGCTAAGGCCAACCCCACCCTGCGTTGTAGACAACCTAGGGAGGAAGCAAAGCTGTTGCCGGCGCCAGTTAAAGTCGCAGCTATCCCGTTTATTCAAATCAGTGACCATAGGAATGGAAAATGACTTTCTAAGACTCGAAAATTATATGAATACTGAATGAGTATGAATACAAAGTCTCCTGTCCTACATGCAAGTACCCTTCAAGTAAACTTTATATGACCACAAGTATACAAGCAAAAGGAAGAAAATGAATCCTTTATTAAGACAACAAAATGAGTGGGGAAGCAATGGCACAGACAAATTACAGACCTGCATGAACGAAGAGAAAATGCATATTGACTCAGACATGTTCTAGCCAAGTTGTGGAACCGAACGCAGAAACTATTACTGCTCCCACGAAATACAGCTGCAAAGTACCTCGAGTAAGTAAGTATGGAAAACCGTGTCTCATGTTATTATACAAAGGCCGAGCACGCAAGTAACCATCTCACCAGCAATGTGGGCTTCCCTTCAACATCAGAAGACGAGTTTCTATATTAAATATACTGTAAGAAAATAAAAAAGATTCCCCACAAATAAATCATCCGAATGGGACGGAAATCGACAGATGTGAGGAACATGTGCAATCAAACAAATGATTATAGTTTCAGAAAAAATTTATGATTTATTCAAAAGAAAGATATTCATAAGTTGAGCAAATCAATAATGCGTTAGCCCTCCTGTGTGCCTTATGCAAGCATTTATTCGGTTTGGTAATGATTGACAGAGTTGTTGGATGTCCTCCTGAGGAACATCGTGCCAAATTCTGTCTACTTGGCGTTTTGGGCAGTCGAATTCACGAGCTGGTTGGAGTGCCCTGCCCATGACGATCCATACGTTCTCAACTCGGCAACATCTGGCGCCGTGCAAGTTAAGGCAGGGTTTGGCAAGAACGAAGACAACCAGCAGAAACTCTCGCCGTTTGCAGGCGCGTATTATCTTGTCATGGAGGGCAACAAAAGGAGGCGAAGAATATTGTCGACGTACCGCTGTGCTGTAAGAGTGCTGTGAATATCAACCCAAGGTGTCCTCCAATGAAATGAAATGACACACGATACCTCCACATCTAAAATTAGTTAACTTAGTGCTGTGCTTCATCAACCGTGAATTGTTCAGAAATTAAGAAATTCAGCCTTCAGTTGCAAGGTAAAATTTTATTAGTTTACCTAGTTTTCGATGCCAATAATGGTATCTTCTCTGAGGGCCAAACAGAATAAAGACGCGTAGTCATAAGATTATGTCTGTCAAAACTAAAAACATTAAGACGAACGTAGACGGAGCTACGCCGGCCAGGAAGAAGAGTCATACGTAAGCAACAAGGAAACATAGGTAAGCAAATAAAATGTTACTTGGCAACTGAAGGCTGAATTTCTTAATTTCTCTACATCGGGCTGTCGGGGCCCTATTGCGGGACAGTTACGTTGACATCCCACACCTGTCCCGGCCGTCTCCAGAGTCGTATCCGCTGGTCATCGAGGCTCATTCAGAAACGGAACTCGTCAGTGAAGATACAGTCAATGAGATTCCAGGCCACGGTTCTGTCGTCTCTCTAGGTCGACCGCTTCATTGTTGACGCTAATGTTCGGTACTGGTTCGCTCATTCCTGACTACATCGTCAAATAGTGGGACAGCTCTTGTCCAAATGTTGAGCGTTTCGCCTGTTACTCCAACAGTGGGGCGGTCGTTGTTGGCCTTCATGAAGTGCGGCTGCGTAACGGCGGGCAGTGTCACTACAGTGTCTGCTCTCAGTCTCTTTTTTTTCTTTTATTCGCCCTGCACTTTGCAGCGCTTTACCACTTTAAACTGAAGTTCTCAAAGGTATTGTGGAAACAGGTGAAAATCTAATGGGGCCAAGTCGGGACTGTATGCGGGATGATCGATAACAGTGAGACCAAGGCACGGAATGTTGCAGATGTCGCACCGCTCGTATGTTGTCTGGCATTGACATGCTGAGGGAATACCTGCTCCATGTGCGAAGTTTTTGCGGCTGGAAACCTGATTACCGAACCGTGCTTCTCACGCTGTGACATAGTTACGTTACACACCACCATGTCACACGGTACAATTTGGAACCCTCTGAGCGTTGGAACTTGCGTCAGCGAAGCGGGAAAGTCGACCTAATAATAGGCATGATGGGTAATACCTCAACGGAGGTACCTCAGTCGAGAACAGAACAAAAAAGTCGTAGGCATTATTTTCCAGAGCGCCTTCGCTTTTTACTTTATGCATTGTTTCCCAGGTCAATATCTCTTTGGTCAACACATGCCAATGGTACAGGGACGAAAGAGGAATCGTTAAAAAGGTTTCTCTTAACTGACTTCTGACATTGCAGATCGATTTTGCGCTAAAACACAAATGGGACTTTTAACCGTCATAGGGAAAAGGGTCTTATGGTTGCCCAGCTTCATACCTATATGTTACGAAGCTAACTCATTAATCACGAATGAGAGACTCCCTTTTCGTATTAACGTATTACAAATATCGTTTTATTTGTTTCAAAGTACTTTTTAACTGGATAATTTGTACACAGCATTTTCGTAGATGACAATCGTGACCACTGTGGTAGTGCATTATCTCTGCCCGTAAACGAATATGCTTTCCAAAACGACAAACATATATGTCGCTTTCACCTTAAATTATGTTTCGACTACTGCAACTCCGGCCTGCTTACTGTATCTGAAAATGTTCGTCGCGTTAATGTTGTAGGTTATTTGGCTCTAGTGACAGTTCCTGATCTCTGCCTATTATATGAACCGGGACAAATATTCCGATTCCAAAACATATATTTGGACATATGGAATCGTATATGTAAGAACGTATCATAAATTCGTGTTTATTACCAGGTGTGTGAGGAAAGAAATGAGACTGGCAACACTGTGAAGAATCCGGCAACGGCACATTGTTCCACTTGTATTCATCCCTTCCAGATGGTCAATTTTAGTTTCAGCCCTCACGTGATCTTTGAACGCCATCAGTGAAGTTGCGTATTTGTTGTCTATTTACGAAAATGGAACATCACAATTTAGAGTAACGTTATGCAATCAAGTTTTTGTTAATTTTGGGGAATCTGAGAGTGTGACATTTGAAAAGTTGAAACAGTTCTATGCCGCACATTCGTTATTGACACCACAGGTTTTTCGTCGCACAAGTAATTTGTGGAAGACTGAGATCACCTTGAAGATGAACCTCACTCAAGGGGACCTCCAATTTCAAAACCCACGAAAACGTAGAACTGTACCTGCTCTTGTGAGATCGGACCGACGTTTAACAATAAGGATGACGGGGTTGCCTGTTAAACTTTTCAACACGTTCACAGCACATTAAAATGTTGACGGTAGGTTTGCACATTCGAAGGGTCTGTGCCAAAATTCAGGTGAAAAAACCTCATAACTGAGTGGAAGGGGAATCTAAGAAACGTGTGCGTTGATCTCCTTGAGAGGATTGCCAAAGTTCAAAATTAGAATTATAGTAATACCTTCATCTGCTAAGGGGCGTTGACACATATCAAAGGGGACAGGTGGAAATGTGTGCCCCGACCGGGACTCGAACCAGGGATCTCCTGCTTATATGGCAGAGCACAGAGGGTAGCGCCACTGCAGGGACTATCTCGCGCCCGCCTCCCGCGAGATCCACTTTCACCTTGTATGTCTACACACTACGTAAGTAGTGTCACACCCCAACCCACGGCTGCAGGTCATGAACGGTGTCTGTTCTTTCGGACATGTCCTTTATCTCAGGATCATACTCAAGAATGTGAGATTAAAGAACAGACACCGTCGCTTCAAAATGGTTCAAATGGCTCTGACCACTATGGGACTTAACATTTGAGGTCATCAGTCCCCTAGAACTTAGAACTACTTAAACTATCCTAAGGACATCACACACATCCTTTCCCGAGGCAGGATTCGAACCTGCGACGGTAGTGATCGCGCGGTTCCCGACTGAAACGCCTAGAACCGCTCGGCCACACCGGCTGGCGTTCAGTCGTTTGATGGCAGTTGATTAATCTCACATTTTTGAGTACGATCCTGAGATAAAGAGGCAAAGTGCGGATGGCACACTGAGACATTCCTCTGCCGAAAAAAGCTCGAATGAGCAAATCAGAGATCAAATCACTCACAGTAGGGCAATCGTGCATAAAGAATTTGCTCCTGTAGTACAATCTACCAGCGAAGCGTTTTACAGTGATGTCCATGAAAGGCTCAGGAAAGGGGTGAATCGAGTACAACAGGACATTGCAAACAAATGGATGCTGCATCCATCACGAAACACTTGACCTCAAAAGATATTCCTATTGATTCACAGGTCACCTGTTCGCCTGATGCGAGTCCTTGTGACATTTGTCTTTTGCCAAAATTGAAACATGTCTGAAAAGGCTATTATTTTGTGACCATTATTTTGGGAATGTTAAGGCCCTATCAGCTGAGGCCTTCCAGTGCTGCTACCAAGGCTGGAAACAACGCCTCTGTATGTGTGGATCTGCAGAAGGGAAACAGTTTGATGAGGACAATATTGTTGTTTGAAAAAAAAAAAAAAAACTTTGGAGTACAAAAAATCAGTCTCGTTACTTTTGCCACACACCTCATAATTCACGGCGTGCGGTTCATTTTTTAAGATGTTATCACTCCATACCCAAAACTACCCTTATCCCAATGAGTACAGTTGTTCCAAATGCTGTCATCATTTCAAACTAGAAACCGGCGAAAGTTTAGCACGGACCCTTGGTGATATGTATTGCAGAAATGCAAGTCATTATATTTTATTTGTTATTATTTTTCCTAGTTTTTTTTAAGGTTTACCCTCAGCTAATTGTCCTTAGTTACTATTTCTAACCGATATGAAGATGGCACTAGTCGAAACCGTTAATTGTGATATTTACATCTTATTCAACGGGATCGTGGGCTGATTAGCAGACTGATAAACTTATTCGACAGTGATGTTATTTATACTAAGATGGTATCTGTTCTTTCGGACATGACCGAAAGAACAGATACCATCTTAGTATATACATAGTTAAGGCTCACCGGCCACTTGACCAACTTCTTCTTTGTGCGAATGCACATACAGTGCCCGAACTCTTACGGGAATCGGCAACGCGCCGCGGGTAATGAAATGGGCGCGGGCACTACGACTTTAGTGCGGGACAATACGTTGAGAATGTGGGTTTCGCGGGAGGCGTGCCAGAGATAAAACCCTGCAGTCGCACTGTCCTCTGTGTCCTCGGTAGCTCAGATGGATAGAGCGTCTGCCATGTAAGCAGGAGATCCCGGGGTTCGAGTCCCGGTCGGGGCACACATTTTCATCTGTACCCGTTGACGTATGTAAGCAGCTGAAGGTGTTCATTTCATTGTAAGTGATGTTATTAATTACGACTTGCGCTATTTACAGTTGGGGTCTGTGAACGGACATCTCTCATGGAGGTCATCCGTGCTCAGCGAGTGGGAAGCGTTCGCCGTAAACATTGTTCCTCTGGCGCGGTCACCTGACCTCCGCTCCTCGGTGCCGGACTGGACTTGCAGGCAGCGGGCCAGCACCGGACGACCGCAGCCCATTTAGGCGGCGGCCGACGCTGGCGGTTTCCCAGAGGCCGCCCCCAATTCTCGCAGCGCCCTCTGTTTGCTTCTGGCCTGACCTGCTGCCGGATCGCCTCCCCGCAGAACACTGGCCGCCCACAGAGGCACTTCTGCGGTCATCGACGTTCGACCAACTCACCAGAGCCACAAAGTGCTTTAGGGCAGCCCCACAGAAGCCAGTAGACTGCCCCCATATTGTCAGAGAGCGATAACTATTACACTGTATCCGGAACACTCTTCTATGCTCTGAATGTGTCTGGTTCGTCATACTGTCCTAGAAGCCCGATGCCTCGTAAACAACTTAAGTCAGTCTTAGCAGTAGCCCAGTCTAAACTGAAGAGTTTCCTCATGGCTCACTCAGTCTATTCTGTCGAGGAGCTCCTGGAAGAGCTGCAAAATTAAACAAATTTGAATGTTACATTGTTGATTTTCTTTATTTAAACTTACGAATTGTCGCCTGAATTCGTTTCTTGTATTTCATTTTATCTGTTTCTACTATCGTGTTTTAACCTCATGTATTGACTCGTTCCATGACCATGGAGACTTCTCCTTAATTTTGTCCCACGGAACAATAAATAAATAAATAAAAAATAAATAAAATAAATTGGTAAATCAAAATCTTCAGTTCCAGAATGCATATCACTTGGACGTCTTTCGGATTAGGGTCAGGAAATTGCTCATTTTTTAGCAGTCAAATACAAAGAAAGACTCACTCGAAGAATGATCGATAGAATGAAAATCTGAACAGGCCACTGCACTGCACAACAAAGGAGACGTGATTCGTTGAATCACTCGATATGGAGCAGGATTTTGGAGCACTAACTCTCTTACGATGCTATGAAATATCTCAAAGAAAACTATGTATTGATACATAACCAGAGTATCACTATTCTGAAACAGAACTGGCACTTTATTCACATGAAGTACTGAATGACATGGGCAGAGAGGGTCTCAGGCTGAATCCACCATTTCACACAATTGATTTGTAATCGTATTGCGTGTCAACTGGGGGGCTTGTGATGTCCTGTTAGAAAAGTCACAGTCTCTTGTAATTAAAAGGGGCGAAGGAGGGAGGGAGAGAGAGAGAGAGAGAGAGAGAGAGAGAGAGAGACAGAGAGACAGAGAGAGAACCCGCCAGGTTAGCCGAGAGTGCTAATGCGCTGCTTCCTGGACTCGGGTAGACGTGCCAGCCCCGGATACAATCCGCCCGCCAGATTAACGGCGAGGGCCGGTGTGCCGGCCAGCCTGAATGTGGTTTTTAGGCGGTTTTCCACATCCCTCTAGGTGAATACTGGGCTGGTCTCCACTTCCCGCCTCAATTACACGACTCACAGACATATGAAACAGATCTGCACTTCTCCATGATTTACGCTAGACACAGACAGATGGGGTACTCTGATTCCATCCCGGGGGGACAGGGTGGCGGCAGGAAGGGCATGTGGCCACCTCTTCAATTTAACATGCCAAATACGATTTAACCACGCAAACCCCGCGCGCAATGTGGGACACAGGCCCAAGCGATAGAACAGAGAGAGAGAGAGAGAGAGAGAGAGAGAGAGAGAGAGAGAGAGAGAAAGAGTTTCACAAATCAAGCAAGTAAATAACGTGTTGTTCCATCTCTGGCCCTTATACAAGCAATTATCCGCTCTGGCCATTGATTGACATAGTTGTTGGATGTCCTCCTGAGGGTAGATATACGGCGACCTTGCTCACCAAGGTAGGGTTTGGCAAGCACCTAGGCTAGAAGTAAAAAAATTCGCCATATGTGGGCGGGCACTACCTTTGTGAAATGTAAGCGCAGGATGCCTTGTCATGAAGAGCAACAAAACGGGGCGAAGAATGACGTCGACGTATCTTTGTGCTGTAATGGTGGTGTGGAGGACAACTAAAGCGGTCCTGCTATGAAAACAATTGGTGCACCACACCATCACTCATGGTTATCGGACACTATGGCGGACGACAGTCGGGGTGGTATCCTATCGCTGCCTGGGGCATCTCAATGCCTGGACTCTCACTGACTGGAGTAGAATTGCTTCCGCTTCGAACTGAGCCCTGATGATCACTGAAGTTGTGTCTGGAGAAGATCTGGACAGTGACTGGATTCCGTCTGTCTTAGAGCACGAAAACCAGGAGTGAGGGTCAGGGTTCCATTCTATTTTCTTTCGCTGTAATCCGCGGCACCATTACAGCACAGAGGGACGTTTTCGATATTCTGCGCACTGTTTCGTTGCCCTTCGTGGCAAGCTATCCTGGACTTACATTTTATTAAGGTAATGTTCTCCTTCTGATAGTGAGAGTTTCCACTCCTTATTTTTGTGCTTGCCAATCCTGTCTTGAGCAGCAAGCTCGCCGTATCTTTCTCCAGCTGAGAACGTTTGGAGCATTATGGAATCGGCCTTCCAGCGAGCTCGGACTTTAACGATGTAATGCATCAATAGGAATTTGCCACGTTATCTATCAGGAGAACACCCAAAAACTCTGTCAATGAATGCCAGGCCGAATAACTGCTTGCATAAGGGCCAGCGTTGCACCAACTGGCTCAATTCGTGAAGCTCTTTCTCTTAAATAAATAATCCAATTTTTATGACATTGTAAGCGTTTTCTTGTCTGTGCATGTACATCATATCTACTGATTTCGATTTCGTTCGAATAATTCCTTCGTGATGTGCCGTTTTTAATTAGCTCTCTGAATGTCTGCGGAAAGACGGCAGCCAAAACCGGAGAAGGTGTCAATGTTGAACACTGGACTCTGGAGCGAAGTTGACGTTCTGACTCAGCCCAGAGGTGTTTCTTTGACATCAGATCACGACTCTTGGCAAGCAAGTCCATTTGAGGAATATTATTGTCCACAACCCATTACATCACAGATGGTGGCTATTGTCAGGTCGCATTGTCATGCTGATTTAGCCATCGCCTCCGAACGGATCCTCGGGTTACGCAGTGCGGAACTCTGTAAAATGTAACAATATACCTCCACATTTAGGGTTTTGTTGAGCTGAAGAAGGGTACCACAACCCAATCACGGTAAATACCCCTTCGCCGTAAGAGCTTCTAATCCCTACTTCAATGCTGGCGCTCCATATTATCACACATTTCCATGTGCGGTCAGATGCTATTGACATCGCTGACCTAATTAGACATGAAGACTACATAGCACCCATCAATGAGCTATTACAAACACAGCGTCATGTGTTGGAAGGGGGGTGCAACTGTCCTCGAAAACGTAAAGTACTAAACGTCAGGGGATTCAACAAATAAGATATAACGTGGGCGCGAATTGTGGAAAATCTCGAAACACTGCGTGTCATCCTACTCTGTAAAATGTAACAATATACCTCCACATTTAGGGTTTTGTTAAGCTGAAGAAGGGTACCACAACCCAATCACGGTAAATACCCCTTCGCCCTAAGAGCTTCTAATCCCTACTTCAATGCTGGCGCTCCATATTATCACACATTTCCATGTGCGGTCAGATGCTATTGACATCGCTGACCTAATTAGACATGAAGACTACATAGCACCCATCAATGAGCTATTACAAACACAGCGTCATGTGTTGGAAGGGGGGTGCAACTGTCCTCGAAAACGTAAAGTACTAAACGTCAGGGGATTCAACAAATAAGATATAACGTGGGCGCGAATTGTGGAAAATCTCGAAACACTGTGTGTCATCCTAGACAGATGCAATCAGAAGATGACTGTCAGAAATTGGATAACGCTGACATACAAAATGCTGGAAGCCATTGCCGAAAGTAGCTGTAAGTGAAAAAAAAATCCAAGCTGCTAACAAGAACAATATAAGTGAATGAAAAAGAAGACAGAGTAACTTTACAATGACGATCAGTTTAGCTTTTGGAAAGGTAAAGGCAGCAGATAGGCAGTACTTATGTTGCGTTGGATAGTGCAAACGAGGCTTAAGAAAAATCAAGGCCTGTTAATAGGATCTGTTGACCTAGAAAAAAAATTCAGTAGCGTAAAATGGTGCAAGAGCTAAAGGGAATGACGAGTGATGTACAATATTTTCGAGAACCAGAAGAGAGCAGTAATAATGGAAGACAAAGAATGGAGAAGTAGTAGTAGTAGCTTTATTCGTCTGTAGATCTCTTTTTACAAGGGAATTGGACATGACAAAATAATTACAAATTTAGACCAATTGAAAATAAGCTAATTCGTATACACATGTATTTACAGACTTCCAGTTACAGACAATCATTACATTTGCTCCTGGTATACATTACTTTTTTTACAAATAACTTATTAAATAATGTAATGTCACACTGTTCACTCATATCTCACTATCAGTCACTCCACACACTATACACACATTGTTTCATAACACTTCACTCACTAAACACACACACACACACAGCCACACACACATATATACACACACACACACACACACACACACACACACACACACACACACACACACTAATGACTGCTGGGTCTTTTTCTGTACCGCAACTTCCCGTTTGCTATCCCGAAAAACTGAGGCAGCATCCCTCCATAATGAGTGAGATGTTGAGCTCAGAAAGTGGAAGAGGTGTTAGCATTGTGCTATGTGTAGCTTGGGGGTAAGTATTTCTCGAAAGGAAAAAAGAAGGAAGAAAACGTATATTGAAGGTGTTATGTGAAATGTTGGATGTTTTATGATCATGATTATTATTGTCATTTATTTGTACAAAATTTTTTTTCAACCCCCTACTCTGTTTTATCTAAGTAATCTTTCAATGTATAAAATGTATTGCATAACAGGTACATTTTAGCTGCATTTTTAAATAAGTGTATTTTTGCAATTTCCTTAACCTCTTTTGTTAATTTATTGTACAGTTTACTTCCTTGGTAGAAAATGCTGTTGAGTTTCTTGGTAAATGTAAGTTGAGTCCATCTCTTGTTGCATGGTCATGGACAGAGCTATTTGTGTAGTAATTACCAATGTTATTTTCGATATGTACAACTGACTGGTAAATCTATTCACATGGAGCAGTTAAAATCCCAACTGCTTTGAACAGATCTTTACAAAGAGATCGACTAATATTTTTGGTTATTATTCTTATGGCTCTTTTCAGGAGTTTGAAAACTGTGTTCGTATTTTGTGCATTTGTTCCCCAAAAAAGAATGCCACAGCTAAGAATTGAGTGTACCTATGAATAATATGTAACTAAAAGGAACTGCATATTACACACTGATAATAGGATTATAAGGGCATAACATGCTGATGACATTCTGTTTGCAAGTACCTTTGTGTGTTCACACCACTTCAACTGAGAATCAATATTCATTCCCATAAATTTTGCATTTGTTACATAGTCTATAGACGTGCCATCCACATCTAATTTAACATTGTCATTTTTTTCTCTTTAAACTGAAATTCATGATATTTCTTTATGTTCAATGTCACTATATTACTTATTGATCAATCATAAACATCCTTCAGAGTTTCATTTGCTTCCTCAGCAAGGAGTTCTCTTGTTTTCTCAGTGACCATAATATAGCTGTCATCAGCGAAGAGATTGTTTTCACCATGAGTAACACTACTGGGAAGGTCATTTATGTACATCAGGAATAGTATTGGTCCTAATATGCTACCTTGTGGAACTCCTAAACTAGTGTATTTTGCATCTGATAAGTCTTTTACTAAACGTTTAGATCTATTTGAAGTATGTCTTATCTCCACTCTTTTGAATAATTGGAACAGTAACTCTATTCCTAGTTGTAGCAACTGCATTTATAGGATATGTTTTACCTTGAGGTCAAATTTCATTCTGAGGTGCAACAGCAATTACTCATTTATTATCAGAAATTCTACACTTAGGAACAGGAACATACTTATCTGCTGGGTATGATCGAAACCATTCATTAGCTATCACTCTTATTCCTAATACTTCTAATTTATTTGATAGAATCTTGTGGTCAACTGTATCAAAGGCCTAAGAAAGATCGAAAAATATGCCTGTCACATCCTTATCTATATCAAGAGCATCAAGTACCATTCTTTTTTAATTCTACTATAGCTGACTCCATATTTTCGCCAATTTAGAAACCAAACTGTGATTCCCTCAAAAGATTGTACTTATTCAGGTAATTCGTTAATCTGTCTTTCATAATTGCTTCTATTATATTTGAAACTAGTGACAGCAGGGAAATGGGCTGGTAGTTTTCTATGACTTCTGCATTACCTTTCTTAAGCGAAGGTACAACTATTGCCTATTTTAACTGCTCTGGTAATGTTCCTAATATGAAGGATTCATTTATTATATTTCTTACAGGGCCTTGTATAATCCTTATTCAATGTGTCAGTACACACTTTAGTACGTCATATAAGCCTACTGAAATTTTATTTCTTAGTTTTTGAACAGTTTTATTGATTTTATTCTCTGTGGTTGGAAGTAACATCATTGTATTTAGTGCAACATTATTTACAGGTGTTATATTTGCTTTGGAGAATTTTTGATGTAACTTCTCTGCAATACTTGAAAAATTCTCGTTTCCATAGTTTGCTAAGCGTTGTGGATCATTTATTTTCTTATCCCCCTCCATTAGCATTATGTTATTCTGTCTTTGTTTACCTCTCCCCGTTTCCTTTTTTTTATAAAATCACAGACTGCTTTGCTTTGTTTCTCTGCATTATTTATTATTTTGCCATTAAATGACTTTTTTGCCGCAGTCAGAACCTTCCTATAGATCTTTTTGTTTCTATGATAGAAATTTAACAATTCTGGATCATTGCGAATCTTTTTAATGAAACTGAGGCGTTTGAGTGTTTGGGAGGACTTCTTAATATCTAGTAGTTTAGGGAAAGATTCGATGCCTGATTTTACTGTTGTTATTTGACAGAGATCGTCTGATAGTCCGAGATCTATTACAGTTACATCACATTCTTCCCTGTCCATATTTGTGGCCACTGATGCAGTCATTGTGGTAACCCTTGTTGCCAAAACTTTGAAGGATGTTTAGGAAGGTGATGCTGGATTCATTTATGATATTAGTGTTGACGTTAATGGCTGCACACAAAATTATGTTGACCTTTGTACTTGAGACTTTATCTCGCACTTCTGTTAATTTACTGAAAAAACTGTACACACTACCACTGAGAGATATATACGTACAAATAATGATTAATTTCTTGGTGACATCAAGCTCTGTTAATTCAATACCTGATATTTCAAAGTGTTCACTTACTGTAGTGAGGTCATATCTTGATTTGAACTGTGTTCCTTTTTTGATATAAATGCATGATCCTCCACCTCTGGAAGTAGTCCTGCATTAAGAGTTTGCCCTTTCTTATAATGATAATACTACTTGTTGGATTTCTGTACTCTACACCACTGCTCAATGATACAAACTACAGTGAAGTTCAAAGATTGGGCCTCAACTACTAATAGTTGTGGATGGCTTAAAAAGGGTGCAAGGCACTGACGTCGCCTTTCGCCTCTACTGTTTAATTTATACATCGAAGAAGCAATTTGGAGATAACAGAATAGTTCAGGAGTAAGAATAAAATTACGGTTGGGAAGGCTGATCACATTATTATCCTCAGTGAAAGTGAAGAAGATTTACAGGACCGGCTGAAGGCAAAGAGAGAGTTGATATTGAGTTACTTCTGGCGGAAAACCAGAGCATCGCAGATATAAATAAAGGCTTTCAGAATGTCTATGGTGAGCTGGCAGCGTACGAAAGCACGGCGAGTCGTTGGGCGAGGCGTTCGACATCACTGCACCAAGGTCGCACAACCCTAACCAATCCCTCAACTGCCGGTTCGCCGGACACAGACGTGATTTCTGTAATGTTCGAGGGTGCGGACACACTCATTCGACCTGATCGACGTATCACAGTCAAACACATTCCTGCACAACTGGATATCTCTCTTGATAGTTGGGGTACTCGTAGATGTGTGCCACATGACCGCTTCTCCGAAGAAAAAGGTCAAAGCGGTACACTCAGCTGGCAAAACCATGACGACGGTCTTGTGTGACTACCACATCGTGCAACGATCAACTCTGAAGTGTAATGGGAAGGTTAATAACATAGCAAGACGATGGCTCCGACGTTAATCAGTAGAATGGTACCATGAGGGCATACAGGCCCTACCAGTAAGGTGGTGTAGGTCTGTTGCATTATACGGAGATTATATAGAAAAACAGGGTTTTGTAGCTAAAAGAGTGGGGAATAATATTGTGAATTGGAATTTTAGAAGAAACCAATCTGCTTTCAGAAAAATAAGTATTGTATTACCATACGGAAAGTCTCTCGAAAGGCGAACATTGTACGCTGGTGAATTGTATGCCAGTGAATCATGGACGATGGGAAAAAATAAGCTGTAGAAACTTGAAGCATTTTAGATGAAATGCTTTAGAAGTGTGTTGAAGATTTTGTGGACTGATTAGGTAGGAAATGAGAAGTATCTCGGCAGAACCGACAAGAAAAGTAATGTAAGGAAAACAGTGAAGTAGGAGATTCAGAATGGTAGGACTTGAGTTAAGACATCGGGAACTAACTTCCGCGGTGCTGGGTGGAGTTGTAGAGGGTAAAAACTGTACAGGAAGACAGATTGAACCACAGTGTAAAGATAATTGAGAAAGTAGGGTGCAAGTGCTACTCCCATATGAAGACTTTGGAACAGTAATTCAAGGCCGGCCGCTTAAAAACAGTAATAAGACTGAAGTATCAACAAAAACAAAAAAAGAAAAGAAAGGAGGTGCTAATATCACGGAATCGAATGAGGCTCACCGTGAAGTTGGCATCAGCCGGTAGCACGTCTGTAATTAGGATGGTGAGGATGGGAACTGGTGGCTTGTGAAGGTTGGAATCAAAGTGTTACGATCCAGTGACCTAGTTTTGTTAGCTACAGTTAGAAATGTTTAAAAATACCTTAAGGTGTGAAACAGTCTACTGTGCTCAGTTTCAATAGCATCTCAAATTGACGTTGCAGTACCTATGGTTAAACAAGAGCGTACATACTATCAGCTAAGTCACATCTAACACGACTGATTCTGCACTTACACTAGAAAGTAAGTGTCAGTATCATCAGGGGAAAACGACATTCTCTTCCGTAAAAGAACAGTGGACGGGCTAAACCTTTAATTGCCTTGTAGAATTCTGAGCTCTTGATGTCATATATTATCGTGTTTGCGAAATTAATATATTTCTTGTAACATCACTTTCTGCTGATTAACAAAAGTTCCGCGTTCTGGTCCTAGACGTCCGAATCGGGTCTGACCGACTGCCATGTCATCCTCTGCCAGTGGCGGGGTTGGATGCAACAGGGGGGGGGGGGGGGGGGGGAGTCATATGGACAGCAAAACCGCTCGCTCTCCCGGTCGTTGTTGGGTTTGTTAACCTTTAAACGGCTATTAACAGGTCAAGTAGCTCCTCAGTTTTCCTCACGAGGCTGAATAAGATTTCCCACAAAAAGAAAATCCCTGGAAGCTCCGGTAATCGATCCGGAGTCGTCCGAATGGTAGTCAACAGCTCTGAACACTCAGCTATGGATGCGTAATCATCTTATCAAACGTATTCCCGTAAGTGAAACGTGTTTTTGTACTTACGTGCAATCCTCTTTGGTTTTTTTTTAAATCTGTGAAAAAAGCGGTAGAGGTTTCCCATGTTTCCTATATTATTAATTTCGAACTAAATATTAATATTTTCACTTAAAGAAATTTAACCAATCAAGTATGACCAGAATTTAGCAATAAGTGATAGTGTACATTTAAAATTTAGCTGCTACTAGCTGTCCATTGCTATGTGACCTCTTGTATCTAATTCTGAACAGCAGTGCAGCGTTTTACATTAGTCCGAATAACAGACGAATATAGTGCATTCTCACTGAACGCAACCATATTTATGAAAATCTGTCCTTGCTTTTATATTAAAGTATTGAAACTAAGAAATAGCAGTACAGTGTCTTTCCCTTTATTACACAGTACGTTTCCTTAGCCTTTTGTTATCCAGCCAAAGGCTTGCCTCGCTAAGCAGCCATTACCTGTCAGGTACGCTGGTTTGTCTTCGGGATTTATAGAAATAAAAGTAAATCCATATTGCAGAAACATTTCATGGTATTTTCATTTTCTAGTGCGCAACTTTACTTACACTTATCTTTCACAGCTCTACAGTCTCGGTAAAGCAGGATCTATATCTTCCGTATCATCCTTTATCTCGGGCACTGAGAATTTTATCCTCTCACCTATGCCAAGGTACTTGGCATTTTACACTGAAGGAAAAAAATCACAAAACAAAAGATAAGTAATTTAGAGCAATGAAATTAGTGGTACACATTTATCTAGGTTTCATATTTAAGTGATTAACATTGCAAGATCACTGTTTAGTGTAAGTGCGAGATGTTGTTGTTGTTGTGGTCTTCAGTCCTGAGACTGGTTTGATGCAGCTCTCCATGCTACTCTATCCTGTGCAAGCTTTTTCATCTCCCAGTACCTACTGCAACCTACATCCTTCTGAATCTGCTTAGTGTATTCATCTCTTGGTCTCCCTCTACGATTTTTACCCTCCACGCTGCCCTCCAATACTAAATTGGTGATCCCTTGATGCCTCAGAACATGTCCTACCAACCGATCCCTTCTTCTGGTCAAGTTGCGCCACAAACTTCTCTTCTCCCCAATCCTATTCAATACTTCCTCATTAGTTATGTGATCTACCCATCTAATCTTCAGCATTCTTCTATAGCACCACATTTCGAAAGCTTCTATTCTCTTCTTGTCCAAACTAGTTATCGTCCATGTTTCACTCCCATACATGGCTACACTCCATACAAATACTTTCAGAAATGACTTCCTGACACTTAAATCAATACTGGATGTTAACAAATTTCTCTTCTTCAGAAACGCTTTCCTTGCCATTGCCAGCCTACATTTTATATCCTCTCTACTTCGACCATCATCAGTTATTTTGCTCCCCAAATAGCAAAACTCCTTTACTACTTTAAGTGCCTCATTTCCTAATCTAATTCCCTCAGCATCACCCGACTTAATTAGACTACATTCCATTATCCTTGTTTTGCTTTTGTTGATGTTCATCTTATATCTTCCTTTTAAGACACTGTCCATTCCATTCAACTGCTCTTCCAAGTCCTTTGCTGTCTCTGACAGAATTACAATGTCATCGGCGAACCTCAAAGTTTTTATTTCTTCTCCATGAATTTTAATACCTACTCCGAATTTTTCTTTTGTTTCCTTTACTGCTTGCTCAATATACAGATTGAACAACATCGGGGAGAGGCTACAACCCTGTCTTACTCCCTTCCCAACCACTGCTTCCCTTTCATGTCCCTCGACTCTTATAACTGCCATCTGGTTTCTGTACAAATTGTAAATAGCCTTTCGCTCCCTGTATTTTACCCCTGCCACCTTTAGAATTTGAAAGAGAGTATTCCAGTCAACATTGTCAAAAGCTTTCTCTAAGTCTACAAATGCTAGAAACGTAGGTTTGCCTTTCCTTAATCTTTCTTCCAAGATACGTCGTAAGGTCAGTATTGCCTCACGTGTTCCAGTGTTTCTGCGGAATCCAAACTGATCTTCCCCGAGGTTGGCTTCTACTAGTTTTTCCATTCGTCTGTAAAGAATTCGTGTTAGTATTTTGCAGCTGTGACTTATTAAGCTGATAGTTCGGTAATTTTCACATCTGTCAACACCTGCTTTCTTTGGGATTGGAATTATTATATTCTTCTTGAAGTCTGAGGGTATTTCGCCTGTCTCATACATCTTCCTCACCAGATGGTAGAGTTTTGTCAGGACTGGCTCTCCCACGGCCGTCAGTAGTTCCAATGGAATATTGTCTACTCCGGGGGCTTTGTTTCGACTCAGGTCTTTCAGTGCTCTGTCAAACTCTTCACACAGTATCATATCTCCCATTTCATCTTCATCTACATCCCCTTCCATTTCCATAATATTGTCCTCAAGTACATCGCCCTTGTATAGACCCTCTATATACTCCTTCCACCTTTCTGCTTTCCCTTCTTTGCTTAGAACTGGGTTTCCATCTGAGCTCTTGATATTCATACAAGTCGTTCTCTTATCTCCAAAGGTCTCTTTAATTTTCCTGTAGGCGGTATCTATCTTACCCCTAGTGAGATAGGCCTCTACATCCTTACATTTGTCCTCTAGCCATCCCTGCTTAGCCATTTTGCACTTCCTGTCGATCTCATTTTTGAGACGTTTGTATTCCTTTTTGCCTGTTTCACTTACTGCATTTTTATATTTTCTCCTTTCATCAATTAAATTCAATATTTCTTCTGTTACCCAAGGATTTCTACTAGCCCTCGTCTTTTTACCTACTTGATCCTCTGCTGCCTTCACTACTTCATCCCTCAAAGCTACCCATTCTTCTTCTACTGTATTTATTTCCCCCATTCCTGTCAATTGCTCCCTTATGCTCTCCCTGAATCTCTGTACAACCTCTGGTTCTTTTAGTTTATCCAGGTCCCATCTCCTTAAATTCCCACCTTTTTGCAGTTTCTTCAGTTTTAGTCTACAGGTCATAACCAATAGACTGTGGTCAGAGTCCACATCTGCCCCTGGAAATGTCTTACAAGTTAAAACCTGGTTCCTAAATCTCTGTCTTACCATTATATAATCTATCTGATACCTTTTAGTATCTCCAGGGTTCTTCCATGTATACAACCTTCTTTCATGATTCTTAAACCAAGTGTTAGTTATGATTATGTTGTGCTCTGTGCAAAATTCTACCAGGCGGCTTCCTCTTTCATTTCTGTCCCCCAATCCATATTCACCTACTATGTTTCCTTCTCTCCCTTTTCCTACACTCGAATTCCAGTCACCCATGACTATTAAATTTTCATCTCCCTTCACAATCTGAATAATTTCTTTTATTTCATCATACATTTCTTCAATTTCTTCGTCATCTGCAGAGCTAGTTGGCATATAAACTTGTACTACTGTAGTAGGTGTGGGCTTCGTATCTATCTTGGCCACAATAATGCGTTCACTATGCTGTTTGTAGTAGCTTACCCGCATTCCTATTTTCCTATTCATTATTAAACCTACTCCTGCATTACCCCTATTTGATTTTGTGTTTATAACCCTGTAGTCACCTGACCAGAAGTCTTGTTCCTCCTGCCACCGAACTTCACTAATTCCCACTATATCTAACTTCAACCTATCCATTTCCCTTTTTAAATTTTCTAACCTGCCTGCCCGATTAAGGGATCTGACATTCCACGCTCCGATCCGTAGAACGCCAGTTTTCTTTCTCCTGATAACAACATCCTCTTGAGTAGTCCCCGCCCGGAGATCCGAATGGGGGACTATTTTACCTCCGGAATATTTTACCCAAGAGGACGCCATCATCATGTAATCATACAGTAAAGCTGCATGCCCTCGGGAAAAATTACGGCTGTAGTTTCCCCTTGCTTTCAGCCGTTCGCAGTACCGGCACGGCAATGCCGTTTTGGTTATTGTTACAAGGCCAGCTCAGTCAATCATCCAGACTGTTGCCCTTGCAACTACTGAAAAGGCTGCTGCCCCTCTTCAGGAAGCCATTACAAAGATGAACTGCTGGTGTAGCGTCCAGAATGTTGAATGCAGGCTTGTAAACGTGCATGCATTGTGTTGTACAAGTGCCGCATATCAATCTGAGGGAGGAGTTCCATGACTGTTTCATTTGTTCGGTCAGTTCCGGGGTGGTTAATGATTGTTGTGGATGACGCTGGATATGCCATCTGATGAAGTTGGACTGGATACAGGTCTGGTGATGGAGTGGCCCAAGGCAACGTGTCGACAGTCTGCAGAGCATGCTGGATGGCAACAGCAGTATGTAGATGAGCGTTATCCTATTGGAAAACCCCTATGGAATGCAGTTCGTGAATAGCAGCACAACAGGTCGAATCACCAGACTGATGCACAAATTTGCTTTTGTTGTGCGTGAAATAACCCCGAGAGTGCTCCTGCTGTCATGTGCAACAGCATACCCGACCATAACTCCAGGTGTAGGTCAGTGCGTCTACCACGCAGACAGGTTGGTTGCAGGACCTCAACTGGGCTCCTTCTAATCATCCGTGGTGGAACCAGTTTTCATCAGAAAACACAACAAACCTCCACGTACCCTCCAGTGCGCTATCTCATGACACCACCGAAGTCGCCAATGGTCCTGGTTTGGGATCAGTGGAATGCACGACACAAGGCATCTGGCTCGTAGTTGCGCTCGAAGTGGCAGATTTGTACCAACTCATATGTGATGCCAACTTCTTGTCAAATTGATGCTGCAGCTGCAATACGATGCGCCAGAGCCATACGCCGAAGACAGCGTACTTCCCTCTCGGTTGCGCCACGCTTTCGTGCGACCGTACTTTCCCGTGACCACCGTTGGCAGCAGTCATGTACGTACAGTGGCTACATTCCTGCCAAGGCTCTCTGAAGGAACATCCAGCTTCTCGTTGCAATATTACACTACATCGTTGAAACTCAGTGAGGTGCTGATAATGGCGACTTTGTCATCCTAAAGACATTCGTGAGGAACATCAACTTACCACGTCCAATCTCAAAAGTAAACAACGCTCGTGACCGCTCAGCGTATATTTAAAGTAAACCAGATTTGCATCCCCATTTTACAAGACGACATTTAGATCTCTGCGATCGCCTGATTCTCCACAATCGACCACTACACTGAACGGACAGAGTTAAACAGCATGGTTTATCTTTGGTAAGAAGCTACTTTTTAACACATATTTACGAGAGAAAAGAATGAAGCTGCTACACTTTCGCCACCAGGTCTACCCTAAATCGGCCAGCACAATAATACGAACCAGGACCACGCTCCGCTTTTATTCTGCAACAATACTCCCGGCGCTTCATTGCACCTGCTTGACATGGGGCACAGTTTGCCCCTCGTCCTTACACCTCCTCCAGACTGTCAAGGATCGGTGTTTTCGTGTCATACTCCTAGTATTTCGCTGGCCCCGGGTCGAGGACCTCTACCATGAACTTACATGCAGCTCCTTAGGGAAATGGTTCGGATATCCACTATGAAACTTCTGAACAAGGTTGAAGCATTATGTCCACTCCATGGACTTTCAGTATATCGGCTCTGTGGCACCTGCATGGTGGCATAAGATCAAGGTACCGCGAGCCATCATGGAAGATCTCCCATTATGATGTCTCACTTGAAACTGAGTGAAGGAAATAAATAAAAAAATAGGAAGATAAAATAAATCATGAATTACCTCCTCAGTAGGGTCTATAGACCCAGAGCACAACACCCTGCTTAATACTAATAAAGATAAACTTGAGCCGTTTACCTTCATAACCCAGAAGTCCAGCCACACGGATGGTAGCAAGGTAGTACTTTGGAAACTCTACAAACACACACACACATACACACACACAAGTATCCTTATAGCGGCGCTACTAGCGCCACCTTTAAGCGGCTGGCGCTAAATCTGAACAGACATAAAGTTTCAGATCAGCAACAGAAGAATTTGCAATTAAAGACTAAAGCTTGACCAAAACAAATAAATCTAGCAATAACGCCACCAGATAATCCCGAAGATAACCAGAAATAATTATACTTCTGTCCCAGATAACAAATAACCTTCATCATACACAAAATTCCGTAACCTCCTAACTTCAACAAAACACCTGCAATAATCATTGTACCAGAAATAAGAATCTGATGTAAATGTATATTATTATTGACGACTGTGGCCTTTTGCACTAAAACTGACTGTAAGCTGCGAGTTGGCTGTGATCTTCAGCTAAAACTGGATGTCAGATAATGTCAAGACTGATATAGAAAGGATAGGGTTAACTTAAAAATTTGATTTTTTCCAGGTTACTACATGATAGCTCAGTGCTGACGAGATCCTAACAAGGGTCACGACCCTCCGTTTGGGAAGCAGTGGTTTAATTCCTGCACTTAAATGAGGCTTCATGAAGTCGAATCGAATTTTTTGGTGCTGGAACAAAATAAAAAAAACCTTCAAGGAATGTGTCCAGTGGCAACAGAGTTTAACGTGTTTATACTGAGGACTTGTAGCATTAGTACTTCATTTGTCAATGTCATCAGCGATTAGAAAACATTCAGGAGCCTATATGTGCAACTTTTGTTTTCACTCCTCATGCAGTGTGGACTAACTGTGCTGTGTTTAGAGGTGGACTGTATTTGCAACATTCATTCTAGTATACAATAACTACCTATCGGCGAGTACTTACTTGAGATAAACAACTTCTGCAATTTAAACGAACGGGGTAGCCTTGTGCTCTAGTGGTGAACTGAACGGAATTACCGACGGATTCCTGCACATGTTGGGCACAGTGTATTGGTGGTGTGACGATGCTTTGAACAGTAGTCTGGGGAGTGTCCCCGTGTCTGTAAACTAGAATGCCAATGTCCGCGTAATACAGACGTGTATCAAGAGGTACGCATTGTGAGAACAGAGGCGGCTAGCCAAACATCATTCACAGACGAAATCTTGGCACAATTGGTAGCTGCTGTGTCGTCATGAACCACTGAGAAGAGTCTGATTGCCCCTTTATTTAGGTCATGTGTCGTCCTAGCCAAGCTACCAATGACACCTATTACTGACAGCACTCCACTACCAAGCACGGCAACACTGGGAGTGGTGGTGGTGGTCTTCAGTGATGAGAGTAGGTTCTGTCTGCATGCGAGTAATGGACGCGCACGTTTATAGCGTAGACTTGGTGAGCCACCTATTTCAGAGTGCATTCGCGCACGCTACACGGGCCCTATCCCAGGTTTAATGTTGTAGGTGGCTGGGGAGGAGGGATGGTGCAGGGAGAGGGTAGCATCAGTTACTCGAGATCACATCTGGTCTTAGTGCAACGCAAAGTTAGCAGCGCCTACCTGCAACCTCGCAGAAGTGCTACTGCATTTCTTCGACAGGAAATTAGCGTGTCTCTTCAGCAGACCAGCGCACGTCCGCATAGGGTGCTGCAACGTAACGTGCTCTTTGTTGTCTACAACTGGTACTGCCAGCAAGCTCACCAGATCTTTCACCTCCTGATAGCGTTTGGGACAAGATGAAGCGGCAACTTACTCTCTCTCCAGCGCCAGCAAGAACCATTGACGAATTGCAACAAAAGGTGCAAAGTGCTGGTGACAATCTATCGCAGAATGCCATTCTGCACCATTATGATCGTTTGCATGCGAGAGTACTCGCTAGCGGAGGAGGATACACTGTGTAACGTTGCGATTCTTTGCCCCCTCCCCCGCATTACTCGGACATGTGTGTTTCATTTGGTCTAAATGTGCTATAAAATACTCCTACAATGATGAACGACCTGTAATCTCACATGACAATAAAATTATCTGTTCCTTGAGGGTGTTGCATGTTTTTCTGGCAGTGAGTGAGGAATACGCTACCTCAGTTCAATTTAACGTGTCAGATCCTACTCATTAAAGGCTTAACAGAGTAAAACAAGTACTACAATTAGAGAGTACTAAAATTAGAGATTGTGTAAATGTAATGAGGCAATGTAGACTCACTGCGGGCAAATACCCAAACTATATTCATTCAATATTTGCGAGTGACTCCTCTTAGTGACTTGAAACATGTTTTATACCTTATTTAAAACCTTCAAAAAACTGTCTGTCGTTGACACCCAGAAGAAGACGACGAAAGGAAAAAAAAATATAGCTTGCTATATGTAAACTACTGACATTCTTTCGAAAAATTTGAGAAGGTATTGTATTTTAGAATAGTATCTCACCATAGCAACAACAATAACCTCAGAAAATCTCAGTTTTGGCTTGAGAAATGTTGCTCTGCTGAGAATGCCATTTACATGTTCGCTCACCATATCTTAAAAGCATTAAATAATAAAATAACACCGGCTAGTATATTGTGCGACTCATCTAAGACATTTGACTGTATGAATCAAAGTTTTTAGCCAGATAAACTGAAGTTCTGTGGAACTGATGGTATAGCGAACTAACGGATACTGTAGCTCCTAACCAAAAGGATGTAGGAAATTGCATTTAGTAATTCAAAGAGTGTCGTTCGTAGACGTAATAATGACTGGACTGAAATCACTAATGTGGTTCCCCAAGGCTCAATATCAGCTCCACTGCTGTTTGTGATATCTGTAAACGATTATACATCTAATAGACAACAAGCAGTGTCAGTTCTTCCTGCAGAGACACTAGCGTTGTAAGCGGTCCAGTCACACATACAAAATCCGAATGGTCTCGCTCTCAATTTAAAAGGACACATTGTTTTCAGTTTTCAGATGTAGTTGTACTACACCAATGACAAATTTGAAACACGATGAGAAACTAATAAATGGGGAGGAAACTAGAAAATTCCTATGTGTGTGTGTTGTTAAGAATTTAAAGCGGAAAAAGCACGTTTTGGAACTCTTGAAGGAGTTGCACTTACAATCATTGCGAATCTTGGAGGGAGACAAATCAGTAAACTGGAATATTTTGAAGACTTTCCTTCAGTAATGACATACGGAATATTGTTCTGGAGAAACACATCTTTAAGAAATAAAGTATTCGTAGCTCAAAAACGTGCAGTAAAAATAATATGTGTTGCTCACACATAATCATCTTGTTGACATTTGTTGTATTCCCTCGTGGAGTTGTATACAGTCTACTACAGTTGCAAAGGAGCAATTATGTACATAAGTAAAATATAAGATGGAAAAATGGCATTTATTCTCCCACGGTAAGATTGCCTTTAACACAAAAAGGACTGCATGATTTTGTAACAAACATTCTTGATCATTTACCCAGTAATACTGAAATGTTCCCTCTACTACTTCAGTTCAACACTATGGGCAACGGATTTATTTGCGGGTCTTTTGCATAAATGCCCTAATTTGAAAACTGTGTCAATCCTGCTTGACCTAATGATTGACATACAAACACATAAAAAAACCATTAAATGAAACTTCTTTTTTCAACAGATAATAAAATAAAATAATGAAACGTTTGTATTCTCTTACATAAAGCGTGTTCCGACTCATATCTGAATTTTATATAAGAAATGGTTTTTTCATTAACCATTTCAGATAATTATACGAACAAAAAATTCACTTCTTTAAAGAAATCTTAAGGCATCTGATCTTTACACAGAGTGAAATATGCGACAGATTCCACAATGTAAATTAAACGCATCAGACTTTCTTATTAACAGTGTAAAATTTAACGCATCTGACTTTGTATTTCAATTTATCGGCAACGCATCTGACTTTTTTACTAAAACTATGGTCTCCTAGGGAATGGTGTCTCTTATTACTACAAATGGCCACTTTTGGATCGGAAGAAAGGATATCCCACAACTGTATCCATTAATCAACATGCACACACAATTACTGCACCAACATATGCTCAGGAGAAACATAAGCATCGAGCCGTTAGCAGCTCCGATATTCACCATTCAACAACTATCTCTACTGAAAATTATCCCACCGAAAACAAAAATTATTACATATCAATTCCGCGCTGATTTCACCATTCCCTTTAATAGCCACTACTGTACTGCTGCCTACTCCTGACGCAACTTCACCCATTTAAATATGAAAACCCTTCCTAAATAACACATACGAAATACACACGCTCAAGTTGAACTACTTACTTTGTTGCAGCCAAAGTTCATGGCTACGTTATCAGTTTACTAATCTCTTTCCCCGCTTTGCAATATTAATTAGTCAGAAAATTTCACAACGTGAGTAAGCAAGCATTACCTGCGCTTGGTTTTCTAAAATTCGACATTCATGTAACAGCACACTTACTACTTACGTGCTATAGCTCCCTATCACTAGTGCCCCCACTAATTATAAGATTCTTGATCAGCCCCACGTGGCGAGTGCCAGGTGTAAATCTAAGTAAATTGCCACACACACTTAAATATTCCATTTTTCCTAATGAACTAGTTTGCTCAACAAATTAAGATTAAATTATTCACCACGAAATTGTTATAAAACCCGAAAATTGCGAATTACTATCACAAAGCAAAGCAACATTTCTACATCAATTACTATTGGATATTACCTACTTAAATAAATTTCCGTGCTTCACCTAATGTGAAACCATTAATCATAAATATAGCACATTTCCCACACTCAAATCCAGCATAGCTCGACCCATCTCAGAAAAACGTCCTCTCTCGTTCAAGTCTTCAGCAGCAATACACAACTCGGACCCACGCTACCGTTCTGCTCGCCTGACAGCTCATGGTGGGGGCGGCTCTCAACCAATCATCAGCTCAGAATTTCCCCGGTTTAAAGTTGCTGATAAAACCTCCATTCTACACAATGGGAAAGATCCCGCGCTTTTCCTCCCAAAGACTGAAACGTGAGTTTTGCAGACTGTCCAACCTACCTACACATCGCAACAGTCAAAGGTTGAAGTTTCAGGGCTTCTATAATCGCTGCCTATCGACTAATTGTTCCCTATTGTACACCCAGAATCGCTAAATGTCATTCGGTCCTTATTCTCTCCCAAAAATTCTTCCTGTAGTTGTTTTCATACTTTAATTTCTTTCTCCCTCTTACTGGGGACTCAATAGGATAAGGAAATATAGGAAACAGTGGGAATTCTTAACTTATTCAATCAATAAAAACAGTTCGATTCCTCTGGTCATTCTTTTATAACTTGGTGTTGGTTTGCAGACACCGACAGTAAGTCTGTGCTAAGTAAATTAAACGATATTATTACGATCAAAAAATGATATTATTACGATCAACCTCGTGTTCTCAGAATTACATTAAATATTGTTACATTATTAGAAATATAAGTGAGAGTTGCCATTGGCGAAGACAAAGGCCACCTCTCAATATAAAATGACTGACAGACACCAAGGTAAAATTTGAAAAGAAACTAAAAAAGTACCTCTTTGACAGCGCTTTCTATTACGTGGAAGAATAACTATTACAGTAGTGTGTAGAAGAAGGTGGCCAGGAATTACTAACTCACATGTGCCGGAATATTTTCTAGAGAAAGGCAAGATAAATGTTCAACAAGTAACTGTATTTACAAATTGATTTTCTACGTGAAGGTAAAATAAACCGTTCCACATCATTTCGATTCATCGAGCAAAGTGATCCAAGGATCATAAAAGTAACTGGATAACTAACTTCGCTGTTCATGCAGTAAGACTGCCGCATCAGGCATAACGCTTTCAGTCAGTACTTCTTTACTGTTAACTCCGTTCACAACATAATTTGCGACAGTATTCACATATACCACTGAATGGACCAACAGAATTATAATACTGAACGAAACTTATGTCAGGAAATAAACACTGACATGCGGAAAAAACTATCTTTTGCTTAAAACGGAGCACAAATAATTCCAAATGTACTCAGATAGTGTTTGATAATGAAAGCACATAGCGATTTCCAAAGAACTTAGAACATTATTTGAAACCTTTCCTGCAATTTTTCCCACTTACATGGTCAACATCAAATATTTAACACATTAATTTATTCGTAAAGTCATCAGAAGTTTCAAACTGTTTTATACATTGGAGGGGGAAGGGGGATAGCGTTAAAATACGAAAAATAAGTAAGTTTTTTTAGTTGAAAAGTCTATCGCGCATTCCTCACCTAAGATAAATTCGAGAATACAGTCATCGCTCGAAATTAAATTGGCTGGTGTAAACGATTATTGGTTAAATATATTTGTAAGGTGGAATTTTTTAAATTGAATTTACGGTTCTTTTGTTCCTGGTTCGGCGTCTTAATTGTAGAATCGCCTGTTCGGGATTTCTGGAAGAATATTTCGTGGCAGTAACTCATCAAAAATAACCAAGGATCTTTAACGTGATCGATAATGGCAGTGAGATCCCACATTCTTATGCTTTTATGTATTTCTTTAGTATCAGTGTTTTCAGTGAAAACTACATGTGTGCATCTTTATGTCTAGTTATGTATTTTAACTCCAAATTATTCTCACCAGTACGTGACAGTTACCATCAGAACATCGCAATGCAGATTCCAACATTTACATCCCTTCCGTCCATGGCCTTGTGCATCTGTCCTCGACAAGACACTAATAGCTTGGATTTCCAAAGAGGTGAACTACACGTTAGACATAGAAGCGTAGTTGACGACTGTAGCGAGCGCATAGAAATGCAACAGCCGTAGATGTTCCGCCGTTTCATTAGAGTACGTAAATAGATGCCACACAGGCAACTCAGCCCTGATAGCATCCAGGAGTGGAAAAATTATTTGAGGGCCTCTGAATATGGAAACTGCAAACACAGAATATGAATACGTTACATAAAACATTACTGATCCCCCAGTGAAGCTTTGAAATCAAAAGAGGGTAATACGGTAATCTGGCAGACGCCGGCATGGAGCTTGTTTACCTTTTATTTGACAAAAACTGTGTTGGGAAGCGGGCCTTTGATACGACACAATTTATCCGGTCACCCATGTTACATTGACATTGAAACCTTCCAAGCGCTTTCTATAGCGGTTTAATTCGGGATTTGGATCACAAATAATCTCCAATGTGCCTGCGATGAAAAAAAAAAGCAATGTAAACTGTTAATGAGAATTGCAAACACTTTAAAATGTCACATGCAGCGCATGTGATTGTAGCTCACATATACCCTGTTTTTAATATACCTTGTTGACTGTCCATAATATACTCTGTTACTTTAGGTCATGTCAGTATAATTTTAGCCAAGTTTCACGAGGAATCTGCTATTAACGCTTTTCAAATTTTAGGACTTTGCAGAACGCACAATTTAAATACTTAATAAAGAGAAAAGCATATCGATATAAATGACTTCGGTTCCAGAATGCTTATTTCAGCATTTCATTTTCTCCTTTGAGATCTGGAATACATGCAGTTGGAAATATACAATGAATATAATAACGAATTATAACTCACTACATGAATAATAATTGAAACTGTAAATATTTCTAGTATGTATCCCATTATTGTTGTTTTTACCGAATTTTTATTTATTAATTTTAAATTTTATTTCGCATAGACAGCGAAAATGTTTCTGTATTGGTCTGAACTGCTAAAGTATAGAAATTACGCTGGTATGATAAAAGTACTTGCCTCAATTTGGGTTATTCATCAAGAGTATAGCGTCCTCTTCTCCCGTCACTGAGACACGCATATATCATTCAGTATGTGTGCTGTCAAATTCTTCGGATACGTAAGTTCAAAACATAACAACACGGTACTCAACTAAATTTATTCAAAGTGTTCTCGTAAAACGTCAACACTAAACTAAGAAACTAAAGTGTAAAGAGAAAACTACAATGAAGAAAGTGGGAAACTGCATAAATAACTCAAGAACAGTACTATCATAAAGACCGAATCACGAGGAATAGGTTTACATCGAACAAATCCCTCGACAGTACAATGAAAAAAAAATATTATCGTTCTTAGTATTGATTTTTGTTGCACATCATTCTTATACATATTAAAGTTACCGCAAGTTCATTAGTTTGTGTGACTCAAATGAGTACCATAAACAATAGCTCTCATTGTACCTTAACTATGATCTCCATCAGCTTTCAAAGATAGTTATTCTTCTGTGTAGAAATTAACTGCTTTTGAGATACCTTCCATAGGTACGTTCTGATAGGGGGCACAGTTACATCAACCTTTACATCAGTTGTGACACAAATAACGTTCAGGTAACGGAGAGGAATCCGATGGAACACCAACCATTACTTTAACTGTGAACTCTTGCGTTCTTCCTGTGACATAATTTACTGAGGTGTGTGTCCCCCTTCAAGCAATACAAGCAGACCAAGAAAACAGTACTTTGAAGTCGGGCAAATATTGATTTATTTTATAGTTTCCGTATTGTAACTTACGTCCTATGAATATCTGCTGTTTTTACGCATCCCACACACATAGGATCTCTCGAAAATGCGGCGTTATAGGTACGATTTGTCATAATGAAATGGCGGGAAACGTGATATTGATGGTTAAAGCGTTTTAGCTTTTATTTATTTTCATGTTATAAAGCACAGTATGACATTACGCCATTTTAAAGCAACGATATTTTGAACATTCGTCAAAAACGTGTCGTTGTTGGTAGGATTTGTTTTAATGAAGTCAGTGTAGGGAGAAGACCAGGTTAGAAACTTCTTAAGTAATTTTGTTACTGGCTTCAAATGTTCGTTAGAAAATCTGTTTTTAACATTCATTCCAATAAATTGTGCCACCAGCGTGAAAATATGTTAAAACTGCAATTTACTGCATGGGGTCTGGTGCCTTCTTGCACTCCATTGCAAGCGATGTAATACTACAATAGTTACCGATGAAATAGGGCTCCCGTTAGTTTCGGATAGTGTCACAGAGTGCATTAGCATCACTAAACAACTATTCTGAACCATATTTTTCTTTATAACATGATTCGTTTATTGTAAACAGTCTGAAAGCACGGGTTTCTCTCGCGTGTGGTTTTGTTACCCGGCTTCTTTTTCTTTTAATACAAAATAAAACTTGAATATTTGAAATTGACCAACAAAAGTGTTCATACGGATAGAAATGGTCAGAAAAGTAACACAAATCGTGCAAAAAACGTTTCAACTGGTAAGCGGAAGACAGATAATTGATGTAATATCGTCAAAATGAGTGTTTCGAAAGGAAGGGCAACTGTACTGTACTGCAATTGGCGATTATAGGTTTGTTAAATTTCAGGACTAAAAACACAAATGAAATTTTTTTTTCCGAAACAACATTTTCCAAGTTGGCGGGAGCAGTAACTCATGAAATATAGAAGCAGTCACATTAGACCTTTTTGTAACTTTTGAGTCGGCATTATTTCTATTATAGTACTTAGAATTATTGCGATATATTTCAAATTCTATTTTTGGTCCACGTTTCCATATTAGGTTTTTTTGTAGAAAAAAATTGACTTTTACTTCACAGTGCCACAATTTGGTCAGAGATCTTTTTTTTTTTTTTTTAATCCCTACATACTACGTTACATAATATAATCAGTTTCAAAGCTGCTTTTGAAATTTTATTCTAGGTCGAAAACGATGCAGTTCAGAGTACCCACCAACCGCCCTTCCCTCCACGAAGGCTATCGTCGATGTCGTGTAGTGTCGTCTTGGTGCTAGTCTTTTACTTGAAGAAATACGCAATAAAATCTTAAGGGAGCACAATAAATTCCTAGAGTTATTTTGTAATTGGTATGTTATTTTATGTAGATGTAGAGGCTTATCTCACTAGGGGTAAGATAGATACCGCCTACAGGAAAATTAAAGAGACCTTTGGAGATAAGAGAACGACTTGTATGAATATCAAGACCTCAGATGGAGACCCAGTTCTAAGCAAAGAAGGGAAAGCAGAAAGGTGGAAGGAGTATATAGAGGGTCTACACAAGGGCGATGTTCTTGAGGACAATATTATGGAAATGGAAGAGGATGTAGATGAAGATGAAATGGGAGATACGATACTGCGTGAAGAGTTCGACAGTGCACTGAAAGACCTGAGTCGAAACAAGGCCCCCGGAGTAGACAACATTCCATTGGAACTACTGACGGCCTTGCGAGAGCAGGTCCAGACAAAACTCTACCATCTGGTGAGCAAGATGTATGAAACAGGTGAAATACCCTCAGACTTCAAGAAGAATATAATAATTCCAATCCCAGAGAAAGCAGGTGTTAACAGATGTGAAAATTACCGAACTATCTGTTTAATAAGTCACAGCTGCAAAATACTAACACGAATTCTTTACAGACGAATGGAAAAACTAGTAGAAGCCAACCTCGGGGAAGATCAGTTTGGATTCCGTAGATATGATGGAACACGTTAGGCAATACTGACCTTACGACTTATCTTAGAAGAAAGATTAAGGAAAGGCAAACCCACGTTTTTAGCATTTGTAGACTTAGAGAAAGCTTTTGACAATGTTGACTGGAATACCCTCTTTGAAATTCTAAAGGTGGCAGGGGTAAAATACAGGGAGCGAAAGGCTATTTACAATTTGTACAGAAACCAGATGGCAGTTATAAGAGTCGAGGGACATGAAAGGGAAGCAGTGGTTGGGAAGGGAGTAAGACAGGGTTGTAGCCTCTCCCCGATGTTGTTCAGTCTGTATATTGAGCAAGCAGTAAAGGAAACAAAAGAAAAATTCGGAGTAGGTATTAAAATCCATGGAGAAGAAATAAAAACTTTGAGGTTCGCCGATGACATTGTAATTCTGTCAGAGACAGCAAAGGACTTGGAAGAGCAGTTGAATGGAATGGACAGTGTCTTGAAAGGAGGATATAAGATGAACATCAACAAAAGCAAAACGGGGATAATGGAATGTAGTCGAATTAAGTCGGGTGATGCTGAGGGAATTAGATTAGGAAATGAGACACTTAAAGTAGTAAAGGAGTTTTGGCTATTTTGGGAGCAAAATAACTGATGATGGTCGAAGTAGAGAGGATATAAAATGTAGACTGGCAATGGCAAGGAAAGCGTTTCTGAAGAAGAGAAATTTGTTAACATCGAGTATAGATTTAAGTGTCAGAAAGACGTTTCTTAAAGTATTTGTATGGAGTGTAGCCATGTATGGAAGTGAAACATGGACGATAAATAGTTTGGACAAGAAGAGAATAGAAGCTTTCGAAATGTGGTGCTACAGAAGAATGCTGAAGATTAGATGGGTAGATCACATAGATAATGAGGAAATATTGAATAGGATTGGGGAGAAGAGAAGTTTGTAGCACAACTTGACCAGAAGAAGGGATCGGTTGGTAGGACATGTTCTGAGGCATCAAGGGATCACCAATTTAGTATTGGAGAGCAGCATGGAGGATAAAAATCGTAGAGGGAGACCAAGAGATGAATACACTAAGCAGATTCAGAAGGATGTAGGTTGCAGTAGGTACTGGGAGATGAAGAAGCTCGCACAGGATAGAGTAGCATGGAGAGCTGCATCAAACCAGTCTCAGGACTGAAGACCACAACAACAACAACATGTTATTTTATAGAAAAAAATTATGAATATCGATTCCAAAATAGAACCTCACCCTGGCCTACTCCACTAATAGCATAGCGGCGATTAAATCCTTCATAAGATCGTAGCTGGAAACTCAAGGTTATTTGTTGCAGAAGTTCGGTGTACCGTAGTTGGTGAAGGTTCAGAGTTATCTACATTTAAATCTACATCCATGCTCTGCAAGCCACCTGACGGTGGGTTCTCACTTCTATTCCAGTCTCGTATTGTTCGTGGAAAGAAGGATTGTCGGTATGCTTCTGTGTGGGCTCTAATCTCTCTGATTTTATCCTCATGGTCTCTTCGCGAGATATACGTAGGAGGGAGCATTATACTGCTTGACTCTTCGGTGAAGGTATGTTCTCGAAACTTTAACAAAAGCCCGTACCGAGCTACTGAGCGTCTCTCCTGCAAAGTCTTCCACTGGAGTTTATCTGTCATCTCCGTAACGCTTCCGCGATTACTAAATGATCCTGTAACGAAGCGCGCTGCTCTCCGTAACAGTGTGTAGCCGGTTCAGGCTTAGTTGCCTCCAAGTTTTTTATTTTCTTTTTTTTCGCCTTCGCCTTTTCTAACAGGTTGTGCGACTTTCTTTCTATATTAAAAGAACTGTTTTGTGTAACATTCGATGTTATGTAAATATAACTCCCCCTCTCTCTCTCTCTTGTTCTCTCTCTGCCTCTCTCTCTTTCTCTGTCTCACGTGTGAGTTTGTCCGATTTCGTGAAGTTACTGAATGGATATGGAACTTTCCATTTTGTCTCATAACACGGCACAACTATTAAAGTTTTCGTTTATTAGAGACAGAACGTGGCTAGCAGATGGCAAAGGGAGGAAACATGCGTTTTACAGGAGATAACATAGAAATATTGCTCATGTCCACATTCGTCAACGGGTGTTTCAGTGACGAGTGTGTCGTCAGGATCGGTATCCGGTCAAAACACATTCAAACTCTAATAAACAACTTATCCCGTACGGTAGAATATGTTCTAGGGATGTGACTTTTGGTACTGTCATTTTATACCTTGCAGAATCTATACCGAGCATAACTGTGCAGTCTGGAATGGAAAGGGGGCAGGGGATGGGTCAACAGCAGTCCACATTCTCGGCGGGAATCAGTGACGCGCGCCGACCACGGCGGGAATCGCGGTCCGACACCGCTGTGGTTTCGGCGAGCAACACGTGTGTTTGCAAATTATGTACAACCCATTAAGCTGACGCGCGAGGCTCCCTCGGTCGCCCCTCCCCCCCGGGCACCGCCGCTGGCGGAGACACGATACATTATTCATGGTCAGGTGCTGGCGCCAGCAGTCGCCACAGCTGGCGGTCATATTTCTTGTTGCTTTTCTCCTGCCGACAAGTCGCCGGATACCCCTCCTCACATGTAGTTGTAGGGCTCTTTACATAACTGCAGTTTCCGTAAATTGGAATACTCATCATGTACATTCCCAACGTACTGTCGGTAAGAGAAGCAAACACAAATATATCTACAGTGTGAGTAAGGGAGGAAGGGTACATGCACTGAGGGATGCTAGATGCAATGCTCCTAATGGTTTCCGAGATAGAACACATGTAATATCACTTTTGTACGAATTCTTGAATCACTCGTAGCCCACACCCTCCAGTGAAAACATTTCGCAGAACAAAATTAAACTACATTCAGTTTCCTGCAAAAACAGGACCTAGGCCTACTCATCTTTGTCTAGGATCTACAGTTTGCGCAAAGACAGCGCGAGGATACTCAAAATCTGGTGCTACGCGCAGGCGCTGTAGCTTATATATTCTTTGTAGCCCAATTTGAAGTAGTTTCCCGACCTGATGGAACATAAATGTCCTGTGTCGAACTGGACGTCTAAGCTTCCTCTACACTACCGTCGTACGTTGTGAACAATAACAATGTTTGAATAACTCAGAAAATAACTAAGCAAGTATTATTACACATGTTCTAACTCGGAAACCATTCGCAATAGGGCATATGTCCATACGAAGTTTTTTGTTCGGAATCACTTATACTACCACCCCTGAAAACCTGTACCTTTCCTCCTGACTCACCCTATATATAAATAATAGACTATAAAAACGGTAAATAAATAGATACAGAATATTTATCTTAAATAAAAAGTAAACTTGTTCTACTGAGTTTTGCTTATTTCTGTTTGTCAGCGTATTGGGGCACCTTCAAGAAAAGACTGACTAGTGTCCGCAAGGGACGGTAGATCTTAGGTAACCAAACATTATAAGCAGAGACATAACCACTTTGCACAGAATGTTGTGCTCCAGACTTGTTTTCTTACCGTCGTAAATTACAATTTACGCTATAGGGAATATTAATATTCAGACTACTCAATTTTACAATATTACAAATTACATGGTTATAGCGCAACAGTTTGTGAGTTCGTGAGGTAGGTTGAGAAACAATCAAACTGAGCACTCTCCATTTAAGCTGTGCACCAGACACGTTTCTTAACATTTGGAATTACACTTTACGCAATGGGCAATATTAAACACAATAGATAATAAAAATAAGAAATACTGCTGTGTTAAATTTATATGGTTATGATGCTAGAGTTTTTGAGGATGTGACATTGTTAGAAAACCATTACAAGTGAGCACTTGTCACATATGTTGTGCAACAAACGCGTTCTGCATCGTAAATTACAGTTTACTCAGTGGACATTATTAAACTTGGTACACGACTAAAATACGCAGTATTACGGTATTACAATTTATATTGTAATAATATTGATGTTTGTGAGGTAAGCAAGGTAAGGAATAAGGAATTCTATTGTGTTTTAATTTTTTGTAACAGTATGTGTCATTGAGACGGCCTGTGTGTATGTGGCTGGTTGACTGCATCATGTAAAGTTGAAAAGTGGAGACGTGTTCAGCCTTAACTGATCTCTTAGACCCAGATCAGGATTTTGAGCTTAATGTTTGTGTGGTACTAACAAGATTAGTTTTCTTCTGTTGTTGGCTATATGTAGCGCTACCGTATGAATTTGGTGGCTGTGGGCTGTGTGTATTAGCCTAGTTGCTACAGCTCCCCCCCCCCCCCCCCCTTGTACGACCAATAAAGCAGTTACGCTGATTGAACATGAACGCAGCTGGAGAAGAATTTAACAGAGCACTGAAAGACCTAAGGCGAAACAAGGCCGCGGGAGTAGAGAAAATTCCGTTAGAACTCCTGATAGCGCTGGCAGAGCCAGCCCTGGCAAAACTCTACCATCTGGTGAGCAAGATGTACGAGACAGACGAAATACTCTCAGACTTCAAGAAGAATATAATAATTCCAATCCCAAAGAAAGTAGGTGCTGACAGGTGTCAAAATTACCGAACTAACAGTTTAATGAGTCACGGCTGCAAAATACTATCACGAATCCTTTATAGATAAATGGAAATACTGGTAGAAGCCGACCTCTGGGAAGATGAGTTGGGATTCCGTAGGAATGTTGGAACGCGTGAGACAGTACTGACCCTACGACTTATATTAGAAGATAGATTCAGGAAGGCAAAGCTACATTTTTAGCATTTGTAGACTTAGAAAAAGCTTTTAAGTTGAATGAAGTGGACGGGGTCTTGAAAGGAGTATTTGAGATGAACATCAGCAATTGCAAAACGAGGATAATGGAATGTAGTCGAATTAAGTCGGGTGATGCTGAGATAATTAGATTAGGATATGAGACATTTAAGGTAGTAGATGAATTTTGCTATTTTGGCAGCAAAATAACTGTTGATGCACGAAGTAGCGAGGGTATAAAATGTAGACTAGCAATGGCAAAGAATGCGTTTCTGAAGAAGAGAAATGTGTTAACATCGGGTACAAATGTAGGTGTCAGGACGTCTTTTCTGAAAGTATATGTTCTGAGTGTAGCCGTGTATGGAAGTGAAGCATGGGCGATAAATAGTTTAGACAAGAAAAGAATAGAAGATTTTGAAATGTGATGCTACAGAAGAATGCTGAAGATTAGATACGTAGATCGCGTAACTAATGAGAATGTACTGAACAGAATTGGGGAGAAGAGGAATTTGTGGCACAAATTGACTAGAAGAAGGGATTGGCTGGTAGGACATATTCAGAGGGATCAAGGAATTACCAGTTTAGTATTGGAGGGCAGCGTAGAGGGTAAAAATCGTAGTGGAAGACCAAGAGAAGAATACACCAATCAGATTCAGAAGGATGTAGGTTGCAGTACTTACTTGAAGATAACGAAGCTTGTACAGGATAGAGTAGCATGGAGAGCTGCATCAAACCAGTCTCTGGATTGAAGACCACAGCAACAACACCAACAATATTGAGTGTTTTAATCGTATACTGTGATTAATATTATCCGTTGCGTTAACTGTAATTTACTATTTAAAATGTTTGTGGTATAATATAAGCGAGAAGTGCTCAGTCAGACACTTCTCAACTAATGTGACGACCTCACAAACTACACCGCCATAACCATACAACCACAATACTATAATACTGTATTTCAATTATTCAATGTGTTTAACACTGTCATTGCATAAAGTGCAATTCACAGTGTTAAGAAAATGTGCTTGGCGCTCGATACAAATGAATAGTGCTCAGTTTGACAGTTTCTTAGTCAATGTCACGACCTTACAGACTGTAGCATTATAACAACATACGTCGTATAATATTGCTTATCTTAATAGTTTACTGTGTTTAATATTGTCCACGTCATAAACTCTAATTTACAACTTTAAAAAACAAGTCTGCTGCCAAACATACTATGCAAGAGGAATGTATCTTTCCTGATAGTATTTAGATATCTAAAATCTAGTGTCTCTTGCGCGCGCTAGTCAGTTGATTCCCAACAAAGTGAAAACTAGGATATTTAAAAATATACAAAAATTAGTAGAACAAAAACAGTTTGCTTGCTATTCAAACTAGCAAGAAGTATCGGAAGAATCCGTAAATAACAAAATGGTGTCTATAGACTAAAGGAAACGAATACTATTTGTAATTTCTACCTTATTTTCTGAAAATCGGTATCATTAACATTACGTTCTTTGGAGTTATTTACCAAGTTCCGAGGACGCGCTTGTGGATAATAATATTAATATACACCTGGTTTTATAAACTACGATTGATAAATGCAGTATGATCAAAATTATGTAAAATCGTAATGCCAGTGAGAAAGTATTCAAGTTTGGTGGGAGGTGCCTCTACATCGTCCTTATTAAGATGGGAGATCTGTGAACAGGTGTGCAGTGTGAGTCACGTGCCAGACAGGTGGGGTCAGATGGCTCGAGTGTATGTAGTCTCTACGCCATAGTAAAGAGGCCATTAGGTGACTGCACTGTTGGAAATGCAGTCAAAACACTGTTAATTTTTTTCCGATTTTGTTTGTTTACTTTTATAATTGTTTATTAACTACTGCTATTATGTGTTTCATAATGTGATTAAGCGAATGGGTAAATGAGAAATATTTCTTTATCTATAGTTTCGTATTATACATTATAGTAACGGGTGACGTGAAGAGTGTTCGAGAATGAAGTGTGCATTAGTTATTCCTACCGGGCATATTATTACAAATTAATTCGACAGTTTATGGTACTGCGGAAATGAGATTGTGAATTCGGAAAAATAGTTTTCTTAAAAGGGAATTCATTTTATGTTTGTAGATTTTCAAAATTTATTTATGGTAATTTCCTGTTCTGATTCAGTGACAAATTTTGATTGGTTCTGTATATACGCGCAGAATGAGCGGGCTTGGTGCTGCTTTTCGAATGGCTATGATGTCTCTCTGTCAATAAGAAATTAGCACATTCAAACATTTTGGCAACAAGGAGCTTCGTTTTTGTGTAGCGATAGAAGCAGAGTCGCGGATTCGATCCTATGGTGATCAGACGTATTGATCCGTGCTCCGCTGAAAATTATTAATATTGTGAGGTATCGGTACCAGTATGTTTGAGAAGTGCAGTAAATTGTGGAAGAGAGTTCGAGTTAATGCAGGGGTGAAGCTCAGAACTTGTAGTGACATTGAAATCGTTAATTACCGCGTGGCGTCTTGCTCACAGGCGAACTTGAACATTTTATTACGTGTGACTAATGCTAGCGGCGTCTAACAGAGCAATTCTAAAAGATATAATCAGTTAGTAAGCAGTCGGTGAATAAATTGGCTATAGGTATGAATGAGGTGTGCGTGTAAGCTTTTCAAACGATGAACAGTTTAGAGTAAGACTTGGTAGTGACTGGTGTGTGCAAGATTATAGTAACAGAGTGAAATATTAGTGCACAAATACTCTCATTTAAATTTTTAAATCCACTTCCAAAATTATTTTAGTGTGACTGGAAGAATATAGTGGGTACAACTGTTTTTCTGTAGCTTTTTCCGATTAAGAAATGCTTACCAGTATCTTGAAAGAGGCGTGCGTGTGTAAGAAGAAAATCACCACTAAGTGAGTTGAGCTTTGTAAATCAGACACGCAGCGTCGCCGCAGGTGCTGAATGTATAAAAAATTTTATGAATTTATACGCTTAGGTCGAGCGGAGAGAGCTAGAGGATGAATATTTAAACTAATATAAATGGGGAAAAGCAAATACAGGGCTTCACGGCCTCAAAGAGACTATTAGGAAACGGGAAGGTGAGCTGGTCTTATTGAGAGACGGTGGGTCATGGAAGGAGGAGATTTGGTATTGGATTCCTATTGATAAGGAAAGACTTAAATGGCGTTGACGACGTAAAGAAGCAAGTAGAACAGACTTGGATGCGAAAAGCTGAAGATCGTATCGTGTTGTTGCACACTTCTGGACGGTTGTACGTCCAACAGTGGATCATAAATGGTAGATGCCGACAATAATGCTACTCGCATCCTTAATCTAAGGTGTGCGGGAAACACATGTGTGCCATCTGCCCGTAATTCGTGTCTGTTTATTTTCGTTCTTTAAATTATTTGTGTTGGATATATGAGAAGATGGAAGATTAGGGCTTAACGTCCCATCGACGACGAGTTCATTGGGGATGGCTGAGACACTTGTGTATCACCCTTGACCGAGTAGGTGAGTAAGGGAAACAGTCTGCAGACCATATACGCACTGTTCAGTGTTCCAGAATATTGCTCCTAGGAGCATAGTTTCAGTGAGGGTCTGGCTCGCGTATGAGAGCTGAAAACTGACTCTCTGTGAATCACATTATGCAAGTACGATCATTAGACTACACAGAATAAGCAGTAAAGAATAAACGCAGTAAAACATTTCCTGGAGGTAGACTGGTGTGCGAAAATAAAATGACGAAGTTAAATTTCGCAAGAAGTGCCACTGCCAAGTAGTATGGCTCGATGAAACTTGGACCACGCATCGACAGGACTGATACATTATAGTACAGAAGGTAACTGAAGGAAATACGTATTGAGCTGAAAAGAGATGACGCTCTTATACACAGACAGCAGTTAGACTATAGTCACAGCTATTCATGATGGTCCCCTGCACATTACAAAATGTGTGCGATCGCCACAGTAGGCAGTACATGCTCTGCTACGTGCTCACAAGCTGTATGCGGATTGGTAAGGAGTTCTGGTGGTAAGGGGCTTCATTCGCCCATCAACGCGGTGGACAACTGCTGGATAGTTGTCGCTGCACGTTGATGTGCTGCAATACGACACCGCAACGCATTCCGTATGGAAGTCGGAGAAACGGGCAGGTCATTCCGTTCACCACATATCCCCTCGTTCAAACAGCCCCTCCACCTGCGCCATAAGATACGGTCGTGCATTTTAATACATAAAAATAAAGTCAGGGCCGAATGCGCTCTTGAAAAGACGCACATGGGGAGGGTGTACAGAGTAACATGTTGTCGGAGTAAACCAATGTTACATTACGTCTCCCTACACCGTAACACCAGTACCATCGAAACAATAATGCTGGAAGTATCCTCACATGGCAAAAGATGCGACACATAATGAACACATGAACGGTGAGAAGCACATAGCATCAATTCACACACTGTAACTAACGCGTAACCAATGTAAGTACGTTAGTGACAGACGGAAGAAATTAACAAGCTTGCACGGGTTACAAGGTAAAGCAAGGAAACGATCTCGCTGGGCCAGAACGTACATTTTCTTTTCACTGTAAGTCATCTTAGTTTGTGAACGTCATATTTTCTACCATAATGAATGAGCAGGCCGGAGCGAAAGAAACAGAGTCTCACAGAGCAGGCAGTATGGGAGAATTTTGAATTTGTCTAAGAAGAAGACGTCAAGTAACCAAGTGTCAACACAAGACGAAAGCTTTACGATAAGAAATTCCAAAATGACTGCGGTTTAAAATCCTCAGTACCGTTGATATTGAACGGCCTCTATCTATTTTTTTGGACAACATGAGAAATAAGGCAAAAGTAACTTATTAGAGTAAATATGACGTGGAGACAGAGTGGACAAATCTAAAGGAAGTAAACGTGATACGCGTGGGTGAACAGCTGCAACGAAAGAACAGGACGTACTCTGTACTGCAGTTTCTTTCCAACCGTTACTCATTTTCCAGACATTGCTGTTTCGATTTTTTGTAGCTGAACTCTTGTTCAGCTTCACTGTTTTCTATCTAAGTTTTATTGTTAATAGTCTTCGTCGTTGTCTCCCACGTACCGTTACGTTGAATACCATAGATGATCTCCCCTCTTCGGCAGTTACCCTACAAAATCAACCTTATACTCTCTATTTTTCAATGCATATTTTCAAAGAATTTACTACCTTTCAAGAGAATATGCTTAACATATAATCTAGTGTACCTCATAAAACCTATCCCAAAGGCAACCAGAAACATGTCTCTCGGAAGGATATTTAATTTGTGTTATACGACGAGAACTAATGACTGTTACTTAGGTATCTAGTTAGCGATAGTTGAGTTATGAATTCGGTACCATAGGGTAGTACTTCTTCGAATTGCTTTGGACTAAATTTAGAGCCTGATAACAGCAGCGGAGGTGTTTTCTCAGGGCTGCAGAGGTGATTACTCTAAAGAGCGGCTAAGTGATTCCTAGATTCTCCTCAGTGTCTCGTGACTGAATCTCATGACCAAAACTTTTTCAATCAGACTAGTAACGCTATTCTCGGTAACAAAGTGTTTGACTTTGAAGTTGCCGATCGTCATAGTTAGGATATTGACCTACTCCACCAGCTCGCTGGAAATTTTCTCGGAATTAAATTAAATGTTTCGAAAGGGCATAGAAGATGCTGCGATGTACAGGTAACGCATTATTATGCGTTATATTGTGTGTAACTTACACTTATAGCTGGTAGACGATATACGAGTACAACACTCTTTCTCTTCCATGTTTTGATCGTATAGGATTCTTATTCTTTATACATGCACCTCGTTACAAAGTAACTTCTTTCTGGACGTCCAGTTACTTCGCTCTCGTCTTTCCCAATGAAACATACGTTACCTTCTACTTATGTATCAGACTTATTATCTCTTTTCTGTTATTTAATCTCGTATTCGTATTCAGGTGCATTCTGACTAATGTGCCTCGTCTGAACGTGTACTCCTTTCCTTGCCAGTAAGACTATCGCTCAATTCAGTATAAAGAAGATTATTCGCCCATTGTGTTGTAATAAAGTAACAAAATACGAGTAGGGAAGCAAATTTAATAATTTATTTTGTCAGTTGATGTGTGGAAGTTTATCAGATAACTCCTGGCCCTTGTAAATGATATACACATACATATACGAACTGGTGTGTACTTTATCCACGGAAATAGCAGTATTTAATCAGGAATTCTAAGATACCAGCGTTACGATGCCGTGTTCCTTGATTCTAGGGGTACATCAAGTGCCGTTACAAATTGTCATGTGGAGAACAAATTACGATCCTAGAGACTGTCGGAACAGATTTTTAAATGCATTCAGGAATCGTTGGCAGATGGACCCGACCACGTTGTTCTTAACACAACAAAGTCGACAGGTGCAAATGTTTCCCAGGAGTCTTGCGAGTAGGCCTGATGGATCGTTACAGTCTACAATGGATATTGATGATCTAATGGATAATGTTGTAGACACGGGAGACTGTGCGTGGAGCAATCATTTACCTATAGGAAGGTTGCTACGCCAGACAACTGTGGAGAAATACAGGAAGGCCTGTAGAGGATCGACAGCTGATACAGATAAACTTACTGATCTTTCACCTTGAACTGAAGAAATAGAACACGGGAAGAAGTCGATTACAGTATTGGCAAGAAATTAAAGGAAATACGTAGTTGCGTGAAATATTTATGAGCAACCGTCAACAGCGTGAAATGCCGGGTGATCCTGAGATCACAGGAGCAGAAGTGACGTGTTCGAACTACGAAAGTCTTCGTCATCTCTGACTCGCTGAGAGCAATTCAAGATATCCAGTACACGTACCCAGCAAGGGAATTGAGCCGTGACTATTAACGGCTCAAATAATCGCATTCGCCAAAGCGCGTTACCAGGGCTCTACCTCCGATCCCCTTTTCTCCGTCTACCGTGGAGGACTATAAAGCATGTCTGAGGAATGCAACAAGGAATTTAAATTCCTTTAACTGTTAAGCTCTGTTCCAAATTAATGCTAAATAACATATACACCACTGCACTGAAATACGCCCACTTCTCGAGTAAATCGTGACCGTTCGTTGATGAGAAAATTTATGGGTGTAGATTTCATAAATATGCTTCGCCTTTCTTTGTTAGCGATAAATTTGAGAAGATTAAACAGCATTTTTTCGCAAAGTTCTGTATGAATTTAATTTTCGGGTGCAGGGGGAACTCATATTATTAGAAATGTTTCAATGATATTTTTCGTAGCACTAGAAATATATGGAATCTACACGGATAGTGTTCCACAACCATTCATTAAGGATTTTCTCCAAAAACGCAATATATCAAATTTGCGATGGTATGTATTCACTACACGACTGCATTGATTCATGGCGATACGCAGTGATAAAGTTCTATCGAGTTCCGCGTCAACCGGTTTATAATCCACAAGTTTTCGACTGCGCGCTCTCGGCTGTTGTCAAGTGGTGGCTGTCTTTTGATTGCAGCTTGATTTATTTTTATTTATATCTTTTAAATCATCATTATTCTGACTGATTTGATGCAGCCCACCACGAATTGCCCTACAGGTCCAAACTTTTAATCTCAAAGCATCATTTACAGTTACTTGCTGGATGTATTACAATCTCTGTCTTGTTTTACGGTTTTTACCCTCTACAGCCCCCTCTAGTAACTTGGAAGATATTCCCTGATGTCTTAATGGAAGTCGTATCATCCAGTGCCTTCTTTTTTTCAGTGTTTCCTATATGTTACTTTGCTTGTCAATTGTGTGGAGAAGGTCCCCATTCCTTACCTTATCAGTACACCAGATTTTCAATATTCATCTGTAATACCACTTCTCAAATGCTTCTATTCTCTTCTGTTCCGATTTCCCCACAGTCTACGTTTCACTACCATATAATGCTGTCCCCCAAAACCACATTCTCGGAAATTTCTTCCTCTGATTGAGGTCTCTGTTTGATAATAGGTGACTTCTCCTGATAAAGAATGCTCTTTTTGCCAGTGATAGACTTCTTTTTATGTCTTACTTGCCCCATCCATCGTGGGTGATGGAAACCATCTCTTAAGGACTCTAAAGGTAACTTTAGAGCTGGTCAAGCTAGAATACAACGGTTCTGGTGTGGTAACCTGCCGAGCACAGTAGCTGAACTTATATCGGTTTGCTTAGTGTACCCGGACATACACAGATACACAGAAAATTTATACTTCCGCTTTCTAAAACATTAAAACTAATAATCCTTGCAACATTAACACCATGCAAATCTGTTAAATCTAAGCTCTCTCATAATTTTTAAAATTAATTACTGAAATGTTTAATACACAAACTTTCCCTTTAATCTTACAACCAATAACCTTAAAAATATTACAGTGATCGAAGGTATTTAGAAAAATCACTGAAATTCTAGTGTTCCCAAGTTTCCTTTCTCTGAAAGCATTAAAACCAATATCCTCAAAAATTTAAAATAATCCAAGGCACTCTTTCTGCACCAAATAAGCTTAAGTTGAGTAAGTCTTTCACGTTAATGCACCATAATTGGCTGCGGGGATATTGACATGTGAATGACTTAACGCCAGTTCAACCAATCCGATTGTGAGAAAACAAACGTTACAGTTGCTACTGAAGAAATTAAGTACAATTCACTGAAGCATAACATGCGCTAATGCGGCAGCACACAAATCAACGCTCATCAGCATCAGATACGGCAGTACATGCCTCACTTTACAATCCCAGGATAAGGACAAACTCTGTAAACAGAAAATTATCACCATCAGTCTTAATCAACTTTACATACACGCTGCCTCATGACCATGAGATAATTTTGAACTATACACTTAAACATTGATGGTATTGAATGACATCTTTGTAATCACAGAGATTAATTAACTCCCTTACAAGAAAATTTCGGCCAGTCGAGCCTGAGAACATCTGTTCACAATTACGAAGTGCCTTGAAGCTGACATCACTTTTCTAGAATATCATGCACATATTTCAACTTGATTTACACAACCGGGAAAGTCTACGCCAGAAAGGCATCCGATTAGCCACGTATACATGGATATTTGCGGAACACTGCCAAGGTAAAATTTCGTAACACCACAGTCAATGACAAGCCCAAGTCTCTCTCCGGAGCAACATCCAATGTGATGTGTCCCAGAGGAAATAGGAAAAATGCTCGCGAGACTTAGTAACCGAAAACAGTTCAATTTACAGAATGAACCTGCAGGCGACGAGAGTCGAACCCAGACGGACGAATTACTGTTCCAGCCAAGGCGGATGATTCAGTTCAAATTCCGAACTAAATGCCGACACTCGCGAAAATCATTAGGAGCGCCAGGTACTAGTTAGGTTGTGATGCGCTCTCCGCCATACACCGACTAGACAACGATCCCCGGGCCTCTGACCCGTTACTAGGACGACGCCGTAGCACTTCCAACGCTTGCAGTGCACAGCTACCATGCGCCCGGCTCTCGCTTCATGGCTTACTCCGCCCTCTGTCGTCCAGCCCAGCAGTCAAATAGTCTCGCCCGGCGCGAGCTTAAAACTACACCACTGGCCATTAAAATTGCTACACCGAGAAGAAATGCAAATGATAAACACGTATTCATTGGACAAATATATTATAATAGAACTGACATGTGATTACATTTGCCGGCTGGTGTGACCGTGCGGTTCTAGGCGCTTCAGTCTGGAACTGCGCGACCGCTACGGTCGCAGGTTCGAATCCTGCCTCGGGTATGGATTTGTGTGATGTCCTTACGTTAGTTATGTTTAAGTAGTTCTAAGTTCTAGGGGACTGACGACCTCAGCAATTAAGTCCCATAGTGCTCAGAGCCATTTTTTAAATTACATTTTCACGCAATTTGGATGCATAGACCATGAGAAATCAGTACCCAGAGCAACCACCTCTGGCCATAACAACGGCCTTGATACGCCTGGGCATTGAGTCAAACAGAGCTTGGATGGCGTCTACAGTTACAGCTGTCCATGCAGCTTCAACACGATACCACAGTTCATCAAGAGTAGTGACTGGCGTATTGTGACGAGCCAGTTGCTCGGCCACCATTGACCAGACGTTTTCAGTTGGTGAGAGATCTGGAGAATGTGCTGGCCAAGGCAGCAGTCAGACATTTGCTGCATCCAGAAAGGCCCGTACAGGATCTGCAATATGCGGTCGTGCATTATCCTGCTGAAATGTAGGGTTTCGCAGGGATCGAATGAAGGGTAGAGCCACGGGTCGTAACACATCTGAAATGTAACGTCCACTGTTCAAAGTCCTGTCAATGCGAACAAGAGGTGACCGAGACGTGTACCCAGTGGCACCCCATACCATCACGCCGGGTGATACGCCAGTATGACGATGACGAATACACGCTTCCAATGTGCGTTCACGGCGATGTCGACAAACACGGATGCGACCATCATGATGCTATAAAAAGAACCTGGAATCACCCGAAAAAATGACATTTTGCCATTCATGCACCCAGGTTCGTCGTTGAGTACACCATCGCATGCGCTCCTGTCTGTGATGCAGCGTCAAGGGTAGCCGCAGCCATGGTATCCGAATTGATAGTCCATGCTGCTGCAAACGTCGTCGAACTGTTCGTGCAGATGGTTGTTGTCTTGCAAAATCCCCATCTGTTGACTCAAGGATCGAGACGTGGCAGCACGATCCATTACAGCCATGCGGATAAGATACCTGCCATCTCGACTGCTAGTGATACGAGGCCGTTGGGATCCAACACGGCGTTCCGTATTACCCTCCTGAACCCACCGATTCCATATTCTGCTAACAGTCATTGGATCTCGACCAACGCGAGGAGCAACGTTGCGATACGATAAACCGCAATCGCGATAGGCTACAATCCGACATTTATCAAAGTCGGAAACGTGATGGTACGCATTTCTCCTCCTTACACGAGGCATCACATCAACGTTTCACCAGGCAACGCCGGTCAACTGCTGTTTGTTTATGAGAAATCGGTTGGAAACTTTCCTCATATCAGCACGTTTTAGGTGTCCCCACCGGCGCCAACCTTGTGTGAATGCTATGAGAAACTAGTCATTTGCATATCACAGCATCTTTTTCCTGTCGGTTAAATTTCGCGTCTGTAGCACGTCATCTTCGTGGTGTTGAAATTTTAATGGCCGGTAATGTACTATTCATGCCTGGCATCTCTGACCACAGAACAATTTTCCTCTGCATAAAGGGCGCTGACGCCATAAATCGTTACGGTCACATGTACGCATCTCAGACGTACGAACCGAAATCATACGACCATTTCAGTTACTTTTCTGTCTACGTGTCAGATTTCTGTAACTTCCTCTACATTGTGTCCCCAGTTCTGTTAGGGCGGTCCTCGCTATTACCATTTCTGCTACTTCCCATTACTTTTGTTTTCTTCGGTTTACTCTCAATCCCTTTCGGTAGTCATTATACAGCTCATTCTGTTAGACAGATACTGTAATTCTTTTCCCCTTTTCATAAGAATAGTAATGTTGTATAATACTCGCCATTCCCTATAGCTTACCATTATTTTTATCAGGATTTCGAACATCTTGCACCATTTTACGTTGTCGAACGCTTTTTTCAGTTTGACAATTCCTATAGTGCAGTTTTCTTAAGGTTTGCATCCATTATCAACCCCAACATCTCCCTGGTGAATCTACCTTCCCGGAAGCCAACCTAATTATGATCTAACAGATCCTCAGTATTCTTTTCCATTCAACTGTATATTATACGTATCAGCAACTTGGGTGCATGAGCTGTTAAGCTGATTGATCCATAATGCTCGCATTCATCTGCCCTTCTCCAGAACTGTGTGGATGACATTTATCCGAAAGTCTGAGGGTATAACGCCAGACTCATACATTCGATACACCAACATGAATAGTCGTTTTGTTGACACTTTTGTCACTTCTCCCAATGGTTTTAGAAGTTTTGGCCGGATGTGATCCATACCTCCTGCCTCATTTAATGCTAAGTCGTCCTGTCCTCTTACATTCTAATATTGCATCAGATATCGATTTCCAGAAGACTCCTGTACTTCCCTCTATCACGTCATGAGGCAAGTCTTGCCCCTCATACAGGACTTTAGTGTATTCGTTCTACCTATCTATTGTCACATATGTGTTTAACAAAGGAGTTGCACTTTTAATTTACCGCCCCTGCTTTTCATTTCGTCAAAGGTTGTTTTGTCTTTTCTACATGCTCAGTAAGTCCTTCCGACCATTATTCGTTTCTCAGTTCCTTCGCATTTTTCATGTGGTCATTTCGATTTGGCTTTCTGCACTTCCTATTTACTGCAGTCTTAACTGACCTGTATTTGTGTATTTCTGAATTTCTTGTTCTTCCTTCCTTCATCGCTTAACTCCAGTAATTCTTCTGTTACCCACGGTTTCATCACAGTTACTTTCCTTGTACCTATGTTTCTCTTTCCAACTTCTGTGACGGCCTTTTTTAGAGACGTCCATTCCTCTTCAGAATAATTGCCTATCGAGCTATTCATTATCAAAATGGTTCAAATGGCTCTGAGCACTATGGGACTCAAATTCTGAGGTCATTAGTCCCCTAGAACTTAGAACTATTTAAACCTAACTAACCTAAGGACATCAACACATCCATGCCTGAGGCAGGATTCGAACCTGCGACCGTAGCGGTCTCGCGGTTCCAGACTGCAGCGCCTAGAACCGCACGGCCACTTCGGTCGGCAGCTATTCATTATCGCGGTATGTATATTTTAAGAGAAATTCTAACCGATCTCTCCTTAGAACCTCCGAATCTCCCTTCTTTTTGCATTGATTCTTGCTGACTAGTCTCTTAAAATTCATCCTACTCTTCGTCATTTCACGATGTAATCTAATTAGAGTCTTCGTGTATCTCCCGTCCTTTCCCAAGTATACCTCCTCCTTATGTAATTCTTGAACTAATTCCTACTAACAAGCCTTTGGTCTCCCATAATCCTTTCTTCTACCCCTTACCCTACCATCAAATACAAGCTCCCATGACTATTAGATTTTCATCTCCCTTTACATACTGAATTACCATCCAGTACCCTCATACACTTTCTCTATCTCTTCATCGTCTGCTTTTGACGTCTGCGTGTATACATAAGCTATTGCGCTATCGTTGACGGTGTTGGTTTTCTGCGGTTCTGATGAGAACAACGCTATCACTAAACTGTTAAGAGTAACTCACTCTCTACGCTACCTTCCTATTCGTAATGAATCCTACTCCCATTATACCATTTTCTGCTGCCGCCGATGTTATTCTATACTCGTTTGACCAGAAACCACTGTCTTCTTTCCATTTCACTTCATGGGCACGCACTTTATCTAGATTGATCATTAACATTTCCATTTCCATATTTTGTATCTTCCTACCACGTTCAAACCTCTCGCATTCCATGCTGAACACGTAGAACTTTATCATTTCCTTGATTTTTTCATCTTTTTCTCACGATCACCTCCCCTCCCTGAAATCAGAATGGGGCTAGTCCGAAATCATCATGACACTTTCTCAATTACTGGCCGTTATGTGTCTTCAATGCAGTGGTTTCTGTTTTCTTGAGCACCATTTCTAATTTTTCCTCCTTTTAGAGACATTTCCCTGAGCCAAGAACAAGGTTGTCCTGAATACGTGTCCGCTGCTCTGTCCTCTTTGATAGGGCCATTGACAGAGTAAGAGTAACATCTTCTGCCGGAAGTGTTCGGCATTTCGCCGCCAGTGCTGATGTTTTTTATTTGGAATTTAAACAGCAGCAAGGTTCGAATCCGGGACCCAGTTCACCTGGACCACGGGAGCTGCTACCGTCCCCGTGTAGTTGCATTCCCTCGTGCGACGTCAGCTGTGCTCGATCCAGCGCCATATAAGCTAATGTTTTCGTTGCGCGTCCGTCGCGCTGGAACGAGCCCAAGGAATGTCTCAGAGGCAGCACGACTAGTTGAGGATGGTAGCAGCAACCTTTACAGTGACCACATGACAATGGCCGAGGAATAATCAGCCGAAAGCTTGTCGATTTTAAACTACATCACGTAGCTGGAAGTTCGTGGGAATTTTATCAGATGGTATTCTTTGTTTTGTTAAGAGTAACCAAAGGTAACAGACTGGGTGCAGACACCTCTTTGTGTAAATAAATGAATTAATGTAATCTGTTTACTTTGCTGTAATTGGAGAACCTAATCCCTTTGCTATTAATTTCAAAATGCCACACTCAGATGGAGATACTTATGAACTGCAGTTAATAACCGTAAACGTATTAAAAATAATTCATTATATAATTGGCGGTCAACGTTGCATGTATTAAAATCATCACTGCAGCTCCACAGTCGCCAAATACTGGAACCCTCAATAATCAGCACCTCATCCTTCCGTGAACGTGCGAAGGTTGCTAGAAAGATAGAGTCGTACACGAAATCCAGTTATTACTTGCTCAGTCCTAATTTCAGTAGTACTTTACGCCTCTTATTTATACACACGCCAGTAGTCACACGCAACTTCCACCCGGTGATAGTGTGCTCTACCACTGCCATTCATCTTCGGGTGAAGCCCAATCGCCAGATCAAATCGTACTGTAGATGCGGCGGCGGTGGAGTTCTCAGATAAACGTTACTAGTGTGAGACATGTCGCAGCAGACCACATAGGTCTACCGCCACAGCCCGCATCTCGTGGTCGTGCGGTAGCGTTCTCGCTTCCCACGCCCGGGTTCCCGGGTTCGATTCCCGGCGGGGTCAGGGATTTTCTCTGCCTCGTGATGGCTGGGTGTTGTGTGCTGTCCTTATGTTAGTTAGGTTTAAGTAGTTCTAAGTTCTAGGGGACTGATGACCATAGCAGTTAAGTCCCATAGTGCTCAGAGCCATTTTTTTTCTACCGCCACTGCAGCAGCCTAAGGAGCCTTATTATGCTTGCCGACCGGGCTAAGGAAGCTACCGTTGGCGGACTGTCGCCATTTTCCAGGGACTCTGTATAAAACACACTCCCTAGGCATATTTCGTATCAGCTAAATCTAAATACATTTTCTGACATAAAAGGTGAAGCATTCAGAAGGTTTGGTTGTATGCCAATGTAGCTTTATACATGTACACACCGTCAGTATGTAAATGATTAGAGTTGCATTTCTTTGTTACAGCTACAATGGCCAACAGATTGCATTAGTGTTAGTGATGGTCAGTATCATTATCAGGATTTTATGAATATATAAGAAGTGCGAACATCATCAGACGTTGAGTGATCACTGTGGAGATCATGGGAGATGTACGTATTGATGTAACACCTCATTATCAAGATATGCACTGTATAAAAAGGGAGCCACTGTAATTCTCCAATTCCTCGGCTGGTCTAATAGTGTAACATCCAGATTTGTGGGCATTCGTATGTGACAGTAAACAAGAGGGAGGATCGCTGTACAGTACACCAACTACATCACATGTCTTTAACATCGGCGCCTGCCATTTGCAAACAAGTAACTGACTTCCTGCCACATTCTATATGATCCCACATCACTTGTCAGATTGGAGCACCAGCTGTACTAAAGAATTACCAACCCCTGTCTAGGCTGCCGTAGACACCGCTCCATAAACGGCTGACTGAAATTGTGCAGTGAGCGGGAATCAGCTACTGTTAACAATTGTTGTCGCGCTATGTGCAGTAAAGAATTGCGGTGTTTCAGTATCTGGGATGACGATCGCCGGCGAGAATGGCAGCGATCTAATTAGAAGTCACATTCCTCCGAAGTTTTAGAGGGACGCTATGGGCAAGGCTTCAGGTCACGTCTGGTAGTGATCGAGTCAACTCTCCCAGTACAATGGTATGTCACTGACATACTGCATCCAATTGTTACTTCTCATGCGACAATATAGTTGTGCCATTTCTCAGGACAATGCTCATCCACACATGGCACATGTCTCCGTCAACTGTCTAAGGGATGACGAGGAAATCTCGTGACCAGGAAGGTTCCCGTATGTCCGCCCAGAGGACATGTGTGGCAACAGCTAAGCCGTCATTTCCGTCCCAGTGACAGTATCCAGGACATCGAGGACTAGTTGCGAGTTAGCGTGTCTCCAGATAGATTACAACGACTTTCTGACACACTTCCCAGCTGAGCCAATACATGCATTCAGGTTACAGTGTATGCTTCGTCATACCGATAAGTGGACTCATACTGCCATTCGTAAATGACCCGATTTTGTAATCACTGAAAGAGCATCATATACTGTCCCATCTTGTGGAGTTCCATCTCCTTTCTTCATCCAATTTTGGGTGCTTCACTTTGTTTGGCAGGCAGAAAACTCTCCACATCAACGTGTTCTTTGCTAGTCATCTCTCCACAATAATCGAAGCCTACATTTATTTGAATGTGCCACCTGTATCAAGGCAGCACCAAACTGACCGTCCCTTGCTGCTTCAGATAGTGAATAAAATTACTTTCTTCACCTATTCGTTTCAGTACCTACTCATTAGATACTCCATCTACCTATATGATTTCCAGCCTTCTTCTGAAGAACCACATTGCAAAAGCTTTTGTTTACAACTTGTTTGAACTAATTATCGCTCGCGAGGGCGCATCCTTTTCGCACTATGCTGTATTCCATAAAAATAGGTCTGCCATCAAAAAGACTTTCAAACACTGATAATTTTCTTTTCGTTTCAGCTAATGTCTGTCATGTAGCTACTCAAATAGATAATCAACTGCTTTACGGGCCTCGCTTACCAATCTCATTGTACGAGTACCTTCTTGCCGAATTGTACTCCATTCCATTATCCACATTTTCCCTTTTTTTTGTTTTTTTTTTTTTTTTGGAAAATGAGAAATGTTTGGCTTTGACATCCCGTCGTCGACCTCGGGGTCATTTGAGAAGGAGCACTAACTCGGATTGCTTCAAAGATGGGGACGGAAACCGACTATGCCGTTTCAAAGTGTGCGTTGCCGCATTTGACTGCAGCGATTTAGGGAAATCACAAAAGTACATAAATCGAGATGGTCGGACACGGAATTGAACCGTCGTCCTGTCGAAAGCGAGTTCAGTCTGTTCACCTCAGCGCCGCCTGGATCGATCGGTTTACTGTTTTCTTCCCCAGGTATTATCCATTCCGATCAACTCCATTTGTAAGCCGTTTACCGCCTTTGAGAGAATTACAATGCCGTCGCCGAACGACAAAGTTTATACCTCTTCTAAGCTTCAATTTCTTTTCTAAATCTCTCATTGGTTTCTTTTACTGCCTGCACAGTGAACAGACTGAATAACATCACTGACTCCATATTTCTCAACAACTGCTTCCCTTTCAAGCCATTTGACTCTCATCACGTCCGATGGTTAAAGGCTTTGGTATGAGGGGCTTAAAATTCTGTTGCTGTACTGTCCTAGCGGATTCTGAAACCGGCTGAAACCAGGAGAATGAGATGTACCTGGTAATGCTTTTGCAAAATTGATCCCCCGACAGTGTCTTCAACTCTGTGCTCTGTTGCACAACAGCATACACTCAACACTATGCAACAGCAACAGTAGCAGCAGGAATTAATAGAAAACTTCAAGGTCGCCAAAAGATTCCGGGTCCATGACACAATATTTTCAGACACAACCGAAAACCCATTTCGATGAAGCTGGAATGATGGTGTTGCCGAAACAATGGTGGTGGTGGTGGTGGGGCGGGGGGGGGGGAGGTGATACGCACTCTTTATTGCTTCAGATCACATTAACATTCGGTCGAATAGTCTTGAACGGTCCTTAGTGGCTGCAGCCTGTACACTAAAATAAAATTCGCGGTCACACTGCACGCCAGCGGGCTGTGATCACGCTTATTGGGGTTGCTGACCCAGAATGTGCTTAGCAGGCTGAATCGTACACTTGGATCACTAGTGCCAAAGGCTGTCAAGACCATTGCCCTGTAGCTCATCGTACAACAAACGCCCCAAGGAAAGGGGTGATTTAATTGACGCTCTTTATGCGAACCGCTGCGGCCTTCTCGTGTCAATTCTGAAGTGCGGTGTGTCGGAAACTTTTTCCTCGGTCCCCCATAAGAAATCAGCGTGCATTTGACGCTGGGCATCGCGGCTCTGACCTACATAGCCGAAGCTCCAAAAGAAAGAGTGAAATGTGTGTAAAGGGGGTTCGAAGACGCTCCCATAGTGTGACTCATCCAATGTTGCACTGGAGAGAATTGTTGTAAATTCGGTGCCAATGTGACATCATTAACCCATCTTACACCTCTTATGTGCTTCTGAGGCCTTTTCTTCGCGTGTGTGGACACATTTCTATTTGAAGCGTCGCCTTACACGGGGGTGACGTTGCAGGTAGTCAACTTCTGCATCATTGCGGAGCAATGTTGTAGGCGTCGCAATGGGAGACCATTACGGGTTTTCGAAAAAGTGATCTCTTAATTCTGTCGTCCAGTGTAATTAAGAACTTCCATTGTTCAATAAATGAATTTTCACAATCAAGAGTGAACTGGAATAACTGCTGTCGTAATTCCGACCTAAAAGTGACAGGATTCTCCGTATAGAGATTCAGTAATACCAAAAATTTAAATAAAAACTGTTTGCATCAGCTTTAAAAATTGAACTTAGAATCTGGAACATGTTAGTCCGAAATCTGTTGTAGTTGAGTCAGAATTCCGACGACATGAACTGCAGGATAATTAATAGTTCATATTGGCTCTAAACACGCAAAAAGTCAAGCGTAATGAAGTCCCTGGTAACCACTCTCCTGCCAGAGTTAAAGTCCCAGCGTACAGCGATCATGATTAATCTCAAGAAATCAGCCAGTCAACGCTGAAATGGCACGCGTAATATACCTAAGCGGCCAGGTCTGCGCCCGAACTGCAGTTCTGCATTCCGGATTGAAGCATTATATCCTTATGTACTACCTTAAAACTGAAGACACTAAAAGATGTGTGCCAAAAAATTGATTACAAATCATATGCCACAATTACTTTTAATGTGAATACTTCACCTGCAACGGTAATTAGAAGGAAAGCTATTTTAAAATAATTAGGACGACTTTCAGTTTTGAAGACCTCTGCCTTGAACATTTACTGCATACGCGGAAGTGCCACATCAGTCTTATAAAAAGTGAGCCTCTGTTTCTTCCAGTGCCATCCACGTAGGTCTGAATTTAAATTATGGGCAAAATTATAGAAAAAACATAATTAATTGGCAAAAGTGAAATCGCAATGTAAATGTTAATCCTGAATAAGTGATTACGTTTTCCGACACATGCAGCGATGCTTTTTTGTGTATCTGCTTCGAACAATTAGTTACTATTATTTTAATTAATTATTTAACACAGTCGCCTCTCATCGGCCAATTAGGTACATAAATAAACATGTGAGTAACTGAGTCCACTCAACTTGACGTGCGATTTAATTTGGCAGGTGGATCTTCTCTGTGACTTTATTAGTGTAAATGTTAGTACAATGATTGCAAAAAGTCGTTTTAAAGTCAATTTTCATCCTTTCAGGATTAATTTTCACTCAGTAACTGGTTAAATACTTTTCTTCTGTAGTCAGTCTATATATCAAACTAATAATTTCGTTCAGCTCTTTCGTTTAACATATAGCTCCATTTGCGTACATACGTATCATGATGTTCGTGACGTCATGTCCATATGCTGGCGAATCGGAGTCGTGCCACTTCTATCACAGCACCCCTCCCGCCCCGCCGCTTTTCCGCACCTTCCGTTTGCCGTCAAACACCAGAGTGGCACAAGTATGAGCAATCGAGCCTTGAAATCATAACAAGCCACCTTGGCGTTAGTTCTTGTTTGCCGTATGTCAACCAGCGTCAACACCATTTTCGAGCACCTAACATTTAAGTTGTTGTCTCCGTTCCACAACAAACTAAAGCCTCATCTCTGAAAAACAAATTTTATCTCCCTGTATTTCACTCTTGCTACATACAGAATTTCAGAGTGTATCCTAGTCAACATTTTCAAAAGCTTTATCTACATTTACAAATGCTCCAAGCGTTGATTTGCTATTCTTTGAACTACCTTCTGGGATAAGTCGTAAGGACAGTCTGATCTCGCAAACTCCTACATATCTCCGAATCCAAAACTGATTTGAACTGATGGCGGCTTCCATCAGTTATTCCACTCTTATGTCTTTAACTCTTTTTATCATTTTGTAAACATGACTTGTTAACCTAATGACGGGGTAATATTAATCAACATGATGCTTCTTTGGAAAAGGAATTATTACATTCTCCTCGATATCTGAGGGTATTTCACCTGCCTCGCATGTCCTATATTCTGGGCGGAATAGTCGTGGCTGGCTCTGAATAATTCTGTAGAAGTGTCGTCTACTCCAGCTGACTTATTTCGATGTAATTTTTTTCATTCTGAAATTCTTCTTGGACTTTCATGTGTCCCATCCCAATTTCATTTACTCTCTCTTACGTTTCTATAATACTGCCTTTCTTTTACCCTATCCCGAACCTCTATGTATTGCCTTCACGTTTGAGTCTTCCCTTCTCTCCTTAGCATGGGCTTTTCTTGAGAGCTCTTAATACAGGTGCTTCTCGTCTTTCCAAAGAACTCTTTAATTTTTCTTAATGCTGAATCAATCTATCCAATCGTCATGCATAGTTCTACGGCCTTGCATAGCTAATCCAGTGATTCCTGCTTTGCTTGTTCGGACTTCCTGACAATCTCATTCTTGAGATGTCTTACTTCCTCTTAGCCTGTTTCATTTGCTGTATTTTTATATTTCTTCATTCCAACTATCACATTCAGTGTCTTATGCATTATCGAAGACTTTCTTTAGAGCGTATCCTTTTGCCAGTGTGATCCTTTGCAGCTTTCACTATCTGATGTCTCAAGGTTACACATGGTCTTGTGTTGTGTTCCTTACATCTTTTTCACTCAATCGTTTCCTAATGCTCCCTTTGAAAATTTCAACAACCTGTGATTTTTATAACTTTTCCATAAGAATTGTCCACTGTACAGAAGAGTCAACACAGGTAAGAATAATATGTGTTCCATAATTCAGCAAGATGCAAATGTCAGAGACGTACTTGTAGATCTATAGTGCTAGGTCTATAGTATCAATACAGTGACTTATGGTTAACTGACGCTAGAATAGAGGCGAATTCCTCTGCTTATTCTAAACGGAATGTAACACCGTTAATGAGTCTCCTTTGTTAGCGTTTAAACAATTGTGGTTGTTTTCTTTGCATCGTCTTTAATGGCATTGCAATCGATGTGCAGTTCGACTATCCCTTTCTCAGACTTGTACATTCCCAATCTGAACAAATGTTTTGCGCAGACTTCGGTACAATATTTTTCAAAACATTGCATATTTCGTTCATTTTGTTTTCCAATTTCGATATTCCGCGCACGTACTAGCTGACGCCAAAAACAATCTACCACAGTTAACAGTAAAAAATTAAATTGACTATGCTGACAGAGCCTCCGGGACAGATTAAATTGCCGGCCGAAGTGGCCGTGCGGTTAAAGGCGCTGCAGTCTGGAACCGCAAGACCGCTACGGTCGCAGGTTCGAATCCTGCCTCGGGCATGGATGTTTGTGATGTCCTTAGGTTAGTTAGGTTTAACTAGTTCTAAGTTCTAGGGGACTAATGACCTCAGCAGTTGAGTCCCATAGTGCTCAGAGCCATTTGAACAGATTAAATTAACCTGGCGCCCACGTGAATACCTTATTATTTCGTTTTGTAAAAGCTTGGTGGCCCTTTGCTTCAATCATCATTGATTTAACGCGCAATTTTTGGAGAAAATCGCTTTCAATAAATAAAACAGAATATGCAGTTCTACCGAGAAAGTAATGTCACACTGTGGCATATGAATCAATTGCGGTTTTGTATGAGACGTAACGACGCAAATACAAGCCGAAAAGCAGGTGTCAAATCTTGCGTGCTTGCGCAACAAATGCCTATCATATATCTGGTGCTATTATGGCACGTTCCTTAAAGGTATGATTCTACATTTTCAATTCGTAATAAGGTTTCTGCTCCAGTTGTACACCATTCAATAGCAGCGTAGGGTAGCTGTGCTTAGTTTTTATACGTCTTACAGTTTAATCGTTTTCTTACGTGCTTCTCTACAGCGTACAACAGATATTGTTCGTCTCTGTTCACTAATGTTTAACACCCCTTTTTCCTAACTGGGTGTTGTACGAAAGTCCGTGTCATTTGATCCCAGTAGCTACCCGCCTTTTAATATACTTAAGGAAGATAAATACCCTCTGAGTTACTTTTTATGTTTATACGGACTTACAGCTTCAACATTTTCCACAGATCATCTTTAGATAAAATCTAATTACTCTCAATTGCACTGCGAAGTTTCAATTTTAACTGGAGTAATTAGGTTTGGATCTTAAGACGGCCCGTGGCAAGCGTCGAAACTAGATATCCGAATAGACATAAACAGTGACCCATTTTGTAGGAAGTGCTCCGTCGCGTTACGTATTCCATTTGGAACTTTTGCCACGATTTTTGTCTCATTTCTTTAACATTAAGACCTAAAACTTACTCGTTATTACAACTGAGGTAAGAATTAGTAAAGTTTCCAAACCAACGTGTGAAATCTTTGTACTTTAATTCACAGGATCTAGGAGGCAGTAAATACATACGTGATAGAACTGAAGATTCCATAGTGAACACGTCGTTAATGCACTGTCACCGTAAGAAGCGAGTACAGTGTCTGGCGTACCCCAAGCAGTGTGTTACGGCCACTACAGTTCGCGATACACATTGAGCAACTGAATTAAAGAATCACTTTTTTCTAAATCCCAGTAACTGTCTCCAATCATGACGCATAGGCTTGAAATTTGGCTGAAAGATGCCTAAAATCTTCCTCCGTGAAGACGCAAAAGCGGCTCTGCCACGTAATCCTCAGGTTCCGCGACACTTTGAACAATAAGGTGCCGACACATGCGAAGTAAGAGCCATGGCTAAGATTTCTTTAAAGCCAGTACCGCCATTAGACTGTTATTTATTTACAGTGTTAGATTTACACTTAAACGATCATGATTTCTGCTTCAAAGTGCCATTATCATGTGCTTTAAGTGTTATAAATTGCCTAAGATGGCATACTGTCGTTTTAAAATACACTATTAATACGGCACTATGCCATCTTAGGCAATTTATAACACCTAAAACACTTCATAATGGCATTCTGAAGCCGAAATCATGATTGTGTAAGTGTCAATTTAACACTGTAAATAAACAACAGTCTAATGGCGATACTGACTTTAAAGAAACATCAGGTGATCAAAAAGTCAGAATAAATTTTAAAACTGAATAAATCGCTGAATAATGTAGATAGAGAGGTACAAATTGACTCACATGCTTGGAATGACATGGGGGTTTTATTAGAACCAAAAAATACAGAAGTTCAAAAATGTCCGACAGATGGCGCTTCATCTGATCAGAATAGCAATAACTAGCATAACAAAGTAAGACAAAGAAAAGTTGATGTTCTTTACAGGAAGTGCTCAATATGTCCACCATCATTCCTCAACAATAGCTGTGGTTGAGGAATAATGTTGTGAACAGCACTGTAAAGCATGTCTGGAGTTGTGGTGAGGCATTGGCGTCGGAAGTTGTCTTTCAGCATCCCTAGAGATGTCGGTCGATCACGATACACTTGCGACTTCAAGTAACCCCAAAGCCAATAATCGCACGGACTGAGGTCTGGGGACCTGGGAGGCCAAGCATGACGAAAGTGGCTGCTGAGCACACGATCACCACCAAACGACGCGTGCAAGAGATCTTTCACGCGTCTACCAATATGGGGTGGAGCGCCATCCTGCATAAACTTCATACGTTCCATACGTTCTGCAGTTGTGGGCGTTGACAGACCCTCGGAGCGTGAAATGAGCTTCGTCGGTCCACAACACGTTACTCAACCAATCGTCATCTTCCGCCATCTTTTGAAACGCCCACAACGCAAATGCCCTCTGCTTCACTAAATCGCCAGGTAACAGTTCATGATGCCGATGGATTTTGTACGGATAGCATCGGAGGGTACGCCTAAGTGCCAACCAATGACAAACAGTAGTGTATGGAATGCCGGTGCGACGTGCGACTGTACGAACGCTGACTTCCCCGTGCATAAACGAACCTGCTACAGTTTCCATTTCTTCCTTAGCTGTCTCAGCAGCATTACGCCTTGTGCTCGGTCGGCCACTACGGGGTCTATCGCTAAACAACCCGTGGCTTCGAACTTCGAAATCATTTTCGCCACAGCTGCATTTGTCGAAGGACCTTTACCCATTCGAATCCCCTTCCTATGGCGATAGGATCATAACGCTGAACTAGCACAATCTCCATTCTGATAATACAGCTTCACTAAAAGCGCCTTTTCAGGTAACGTCAACATGCTGCGACTGCTGGCACATCTGATTCCCTCTCTCATTACAGCTCCTGTTATACTCGATTGTCTTGCGCAGTCACTGACGTTATGCTGTCCAGCGCCATCTGTCGGACATTTTGTGAACTTAGTTTTCTTTGTTCCAATAAAATCCCATGTCATTTCAGGCATGTGTGTCAATTTTTACCTATCTACATTATTCCGTGGTTTATTACGTTTTCAAATTTATACTGACTTTTGATCACCCGGTATATTATGACTATGGCCCCACATTATGAAAAAGTTATTAAGTGGCTCAGATGTAAGATGCAAGAACGCCACTTTGCACGTGTCACACGGGGGAAGGTCCTCACACCCTCTCTTGCCCACAATTCACCCCTTCTTCTTACGTCTCACCAATGGAGGCCAGAATCACCAACTTCATGGGTGGCCAACGAAATCATTTCAGACACACCGCCGCTGAGAATCGACAAGACAACGCGCCAGGGTGTTGCATAAAGGGCGTCAATGAAACCACCCCTTCTCTCGGGCCTTGATACACAAAGATTTCGCAATCGAAAACGACAGTTCGCAGTACGACGAGCAACAAGACAAAATTCTTCACATAATTCTACACTGTTGTCACCTGCTGGGCATTTCAACCCTACTCAAAGACATCGTGGGGCTCAAATCACATTGAACGTGATTTTTGAGCGTAGAACGGCTGCAGTTAGTACTCTGCTGAACAGCTTGGAGGGACTGTTAAAAACCATTAGAAGCAATCTGAACGTGATCCGAAGCAGCAAATAGTTCGTATGCTTTTTCATCGTTTCTTTCGATTTTTTTTCTGTGTTAACACCTTTCTGTTCGAATAATCCCCGAGCCTAAGATTGAAATCGCAGGGAGCCATGCTTTTGCACCATTACAGGGAAAGGCTGTAGGCAACTACAAGCTAAATTTAAAATTTGCTCACAGGAATGAGAGACAATTACAAGGGTTCGAAAAAGTGATCCTCTAATTCAATTTCGCAGTGTATATACAGGGCATTACAAAAAGGTACGGCTAAACTTTCAGGAAACATTCCTCAAACACAAAGAAAGAAAATATGTTATGTGGACATGTGTCCGGAAACGCTTACTTTCCATATTAGAGCTCATTTTATTACTTCTCTTCAAATCACATTAATCATGGAATGGACATGCACGGCAACAGAACGTACCAGCGTGACTTCAAACACTTTGTTACAGGAAATGTTCAAAATGTCCTCCGTTAGCGAGGATACATGCATCCATCCTCCATCGCATGGAATCCCTGATGCGCTGATGCAGCCCTGGAGAATGGCGTATTGTATCACAGCCGTCCACAATACGAGCACGAAGAGTCTCTACATTAGGTACCGGGATTGCGTAGACAAGAGCTTTCAAATGCCCCCATAAATGAAAGTCAAGAGGGTTGAGGTCAGTAGAGCGTGGAAGCCATGAAATTGGTGCGCCTCTACCAATCCATCGGTCACCGAATCTGTTGTTGAGAAGGGTACGATCTCTTCGAATGAAATGTGCAGGAGCTCCATCGTGCATGAAGCACATGTTGTGTCGTACTTGTAAAGGCACTTGTTCTAGCAACACAGGTAGAGTATCCCGTATGAAATCATTACAACGTTCTCCATTGAGCGTAGGTGGAAGAACATGGAGCCCAATCAAGACATCACCAACAATGCCTGCTCAAACGTTCATAAAAAATCTGTATTGATGCCGTGATTGCACAATTGCGTGCGGATTCTCGTCAGCCCACACATGTTGATTGTGAAAATTTACAATTTGACCACGTTGGAATGAAGCCTCATCCGTAAAGAGAACATTTGCACTGAAATGGGGATTGACACATTGTTGGTTGAACCATTCGCAGAAGTGTACCCGTGGAGGGCAATCAGCTGCTGATAGTGCCTGCACACGCTGTGCTTGGTACGGAAAAAACTGGTTCTCCCGCAGCACTCTCCATACAGTGACGTGGTCAACGTTACCTTGTACAGCAGCAACTTCTCTGACGCTGAGATTAGGGTTATCGTCAACCGCACGAAGAATTGCCTCGTCCATTTCGGGTCTCCTCGTCATTCTAGGTCTTCCCCAGTCGCGAGTCATAGGCCGGAATGTTCCGTGCTCCCTAAGTCGCCGATCAATTGCTTCGAACGTCTTCCTGTTGGGACACCTTCGTTCTGGAAATCTGTCTCGATACAAACGTACCGCGCCACGGCTATTGCCCCGTGCTAATCCATACATCAAATGGGCATCTGCCAACTCCGCATTTGTAAACATTGCACTGACTGCAAACCCACGTTCGTGATGAACACTAACCTGTTGATGCTACGTACTGATGTGCTTGATGCTAGTACTATAGAGCAATGAGTCGCATGTCAACACAAGCACCGAAGTCAACATTACCTTCCTTCAATTGGGCCAACTGGCGGTGAATCGAGGAAGTACAGTACATACTAACGAAACTAAAATGAGCTCTAACATGGAAATGAAGCGTTTCCGGACACATGTCCACACATCTTTTTTTTTATTTGTGTGTGAGGAATGTTTCCTGAAAGTTTGGCAGTACCTTTTGTAATACCCTGTAGAACTGTAGTAGCGGGTAAAATCAGTAGCCTTTGAGTCAGTCCGCAGATAACACACTGCTTGTGTCCAGGCTGCTGATACGAGTCGTATTATTTAAGTAAGTATTGTTTTGAAATTAAAAAAAGACGTGCTACGATATCTCAATATATTTATTTTTACACGAAAGCCTCTACCCTACTCTACTTTTCTATATTATTTCCCTCAATATTGAGGAACTAGTCATAACGTTGTACCAGTTTTTGAATACCCTCTTCATAGAAGTCTGCCGCCTGACTTGTTAACCACTGCATCACCACTCTTATGAATTCGTCATCGTCTTGAAGACGCTGACCGCCCTAGTGTTTCTTCAAGTACAGGAACAGATGGTAGCCACTGGGCGCAAGATGGGGGCTGTACGGAGGATGATCTAGAGTTTCCCATCGAAAAGGTGTGATGAGATCTTTGGTCTGATTCGCCACACGCGGACGGGCATTGTCTTGCAGCAAAACGATACCCTTGCTCAACTTGCCATGTCTTTTGTTCTGAATTGAACGGCACCGAATGTGCAGTGTCTTACAGTAAGCTGCTGCATTCATTCTCTCATTGTGAGGCAGAAATTCCACAAGCAATACTCCTTTTATGTCCCAAAAAACTGTGCACATGATTTTCCGGGCAGAAATTGTTGGCTTCACTTTTCTGGTTGAATCTGAATGCCGACGTTCCCTGGACTGTTGCTTTGATTCTGGTGTGACGTAGGTCACCAATGTTTCATCGCCCGTAACAATTTGGCCTAATAAATCATCACCGTCGTTGTGGTACCGCTCAAGGAAAGTCAATGCACTGTATAAACGTTTGGTTTTGTGCACATCCGTCAACATTTTCGGTACCCAACGTGCGCACAATTTTCGGTAATTCAAGTGCTCGGTGACAATGCCATACAAAACACTACGAGAAACATTAGGAAAGTCATCCTGCAAGGAGGAAACCGTAAAGCGCCTGTTTTCTCTCACCTTATCGTCCACTCGTAACATTACAAACATATTAAAAATATAGAGAGACTTGAAAATGATGGTGGATGATGAACTGATTGGCAAGTTGCTCGCAAAGTAAATGGACGTAATACACTGGGTGTGAATGGGCAAAAGGGCTGGACATTGTTTGACTCTGTGGTCGGTGATCACTTACTTTACTCAAATTTTCAATGATCTAGAGCTCTGTGTCACTGACGATCGAAGATAGAAAGGCCACATATTTTTAATCTTGGAGAAGGTGCACGTCAGACTCAGCGTCACTGGAAGTATACCAACGAAGTTAATTCACTCACAAAGGTATCACTACTAAACCTTTGCTCGACCACGTTTTGAATACTACTCTCTTAGATGGTTCGGAAATTTACGAAACTCGATTAACGTGAGAGATATCTAGTCATCATAGAAGAAATGTATTGCCCGCCACAGTTATGACTGAATTTCTGAATAACCGTCAGTGGGGAATGTTTGTGGGAAAACGCTGCAAATCACACAAAGCATTACCTACAATATTCTACCCGACCACGGTACAGAATGGCTCAAGATACCTGAAAATTACATTGAGTATATTTTATGAAAACAATAAAGAAATTATACAGGCTTCAAAGGTGCTCAATCTCTTTCGAACTGCAACGCTGGAGAGACGGAGAAAAAATAGAGTTAGAGATATACAAACAAACCGACTCGCTAGATAGGAAATCAGAAATATTGTTTATGAGAATTAATTACATAATAATTAAATATATCAAATGAAATTAAACAGCATGTTTAACATCTTAGAAATTGTAAGGTACACAGCCATACACGAAACCGAACGAATAATTTTGTAAAAGAATGCTTATGTGGAAAGCATTAAATGTTTCGGGGAAGAAAGGAAGCTAAACTAAAACATTCTAAATTTGAAAAAGGCAACTGTTAAGGAGAACCAAAGAGTTTCACGCAAGCAGTAATAAGAACACATTAAATGAGCCCGAATACATTATTCGGGAATGTCTTTGTTAGGATGTGAGAAGATAGGAAAAACTCTTGTAAGATAAACGATTGAAAACGACAACAGTATCTAGAAAAAAAACTTAAATATGTAAAGAGTAGTTCCACATATCATCAACTAAGGTGGGAAATGGCATACTGACACATTACACAGACGAGTTTAGGCAAAATCTCTACGAATTCATTCACTCATTGTAAAGTGCCAGAAATGAACAAAAAGCAAAACTAATCAATATCGAAAGAAATAAGATTAAGTAACATTCGTCCACTGAAATGACAGAAAAAGAATGATAAGTGAAAACAAAGGCGCCTAGACTCAATTGGGTTTCAAAACGATAAATCATTTAAAGCTGGGAAAACGTGTGACGCAAAGAGTTAGAAAATACATTTATAAAATTTCACTGCAGGAAGACTAGTCTTCAAAAAAGAAAGAGTGCTGCAGTTGATCTACAACAGAGGAGACTAACACGGCAAAAACTGTCAAGCCTTACAGACTCCTCTCTTCAACGTAGAATTTCTTTAGTAAAATAATCATCATCTACGCAGAAAAATAATCTGATATTCATTTATAAATAAAATACCATTACACTGCAATAACATCTATATAGTTGCTTTGAGATATAAGTATTATGGTTTAAACAGGCAATGGGACAAATAGATTTTACAAAATACAAAAAATAGCAGTTGGTGTGAGGTTCCTATTTTTCCGAAATTTGTAGCTACTGAGAAAACGTTTACGCAGATTCAACCAAGTCTGTTTTTACACCCTTTGAGGTAGATGGGAATGGCGAAACTTATTTCAACGCGCTCAGGAATTCATGCGTCTGAACTGCACGTTTCGTTAGAGATCCTACATTGAAGAAAAATAGAATGAGATGTCAGGCAAAGAGATTCCTTATCACCAAATTTACTGTCAGTGGTGCTACAAGAATGTGCCAAAACCTGCAGAACTGAACACAAAATTACAAGGAGTACTTATAGGCTGATTCGTAGAAAGAAAGTAATAGCATCTACCCACTGTTAATAATGCTATTTATCCATACAATAAGCGCGATAACTGGTTTCGACGTTACAGGTTCAGTTTCAGACGTCTCTTCATGTTTAGACGCACATTTGGTGATGTCCACATTAGCTTTCGGTTCTTTATCCCCTCTTGTGGTGAAAGTTCCTCGGGTGTTGCCGCCGTCGAAAATCCCACGTTATTATGCTGCAATGCTTACTGCTTGTGTTCACGAAATAGTGAGGAGTTTATAAAGCACATTTTTTCTATATATATTCACGTATTGTAAAGCAGCAAACACAATGCACTCGGGCCCCAAACATTTTTTGCCACATGGATTGCTATACAGCCTACCTTCAGATAGATATTCAAGTTCGAGTGCACCTATCCTACATATACAGTCGTCCATATGGCAAATACAGTTTGATGTGTTTCTGTGTGTGTGTGAGTGGAGGTGGGTACATTACAATAAATGTACGTTAGTGCATCAGAAATTTGCTTTATACGCTCTTCGCTATTTTGTGGTCACAAGCAGTTAACATATCACATAATGACATGAAATTTTCCACGAGACTACGACCGTAAGGAACTTTCACCACAAGAAGAAATTACGATCCGGAAGCAAATTGAGAACAGCCATCAGAAAGTAAGCCTGTCGTTTCTAAACCAGTAACGGAGGTATTTGTGTGAAAATACAGCATTATTAACAGCGACTGATTGCCTATTTCTTCTTTGTTAGAATCAACCTGTATTTTCTACGTGGCTACGGTCTCAAATTGTCGGTTTTCGACAAAATAGCCCAAAAGAATATGCGTTGATTGAATAGATTGGAAAGAGTATTGAATTTTTTTATATCGTTGTACTGTTTACATACAGTCCTGATAAACTTTAGATGAATGCAAGAGCTCACTTATCAGCAAGAAATAGCAAGCAGCTCACTGAAAATTCCACACTCTCACTATTATTTTTAATTTTTGTTAGGTAGTAGTTTAATGATATATTTTGTTGAGCACACAGGTTTTCTCTATTATAGTTTAGTTACAACGCGATTCCACTACAAACTATAAAAAGTTTTATACACATCACTGAAATCAAACGCAATTTAGTTTTCCAATATGAAAGGAGGTCTCATCAAATTGCAAACCCAAAACCACCTGTTTATTTCATATAAATTATGTGTTCATTGGCCAAAACATGCTTTCTCTCAAATCCTTGAAGAATCTAACTCAGTATTTTCCCCAACGATTTGCGCGTTGAACGAGTCAGTGAAATGACCATCGTTAGTTCCCCGTCATATCCGTATTCCGACGGCCCTGTTGCTGTGTGACCATTAGTTTGACGTTTTATTAAAAGCTTTTCCTTATTCCTCACTGATGTCACCCATAAATAAAGGAAAACAGGTAACGTTGACTCTTGAGATATTTTACCTTCTTGCTTCTCACTATATTCGCTGCAGCAGAAATTTAATGCGGATCCTTTTTGATGAATAAGACTTTTGTAAGACCAGCCTCCTTGAAGGACGCTCAAGCCATCTCTTCGTTCACAGCCATCTTAGAAGGTGAAGTTGAATATCAGAATTTTAATGTCAGACACAACAAACAAGCCTTCTTCTGATTTTGCGTCTGATAGATGAGGAAATTTCTCACATAGGTGAAACACACTCCATGACTTTTTGAAGATTATAAAAATTCTTTCATTGCCCTAACAACACATCACAGAAGAAAGAGACACTTCGTTCGCTAAGGAACAAAGATTACACTTTTTGAAACTATCACATATATTCCAATCATGAAGAGAATGTTTGTATCTATACCTTCGAAAATTTTCCTCATATGGATTGAAGGAGCCACACACGGTGATGTACACTGACGTGACGAAAGCCATGCGATAGCGATATAGATCTATACTGATGGAAGAGCACTGGCGGCGCGGTCACTTGTGATTCATGTGAAAATGATTCGTATGATAGTTGGCGTTGAGAGCATGCGACATTCTGTTTCAGAAACCGTTAAGGAATTCAATATTCCTAGATCTGGTACCCGAGGTCTAGGGACGCCGGCACAGTAGCTCAGCATGTTGGGTCAGAGGGTTAGCTGCCCTCAGTAATAAAAAAACTGAGTGAATTGACCAATAACGAACTTCAATGGGCGTCAGGCAACGTCCGCCACGAACAATTCCAACGAACTATAACGAACAAAATGCGATTTAAGAAAAGGGGGTAGCGCCTTTGATTCATAATCAAAACGTCATCGGTCCCGGGTTCGATCCCCGCCACTGCCCATATTTTGATAAATAATCAGCATTTGCGGCCAAAGTCCTCCGGCATAAGAAGTCAGCCTCATTCTGCCAACGGCCTTGTCAAAGAGGGCGGAGGAGCGGATAGAAGTTCAGGGCACTCTCTTGTCCTAGGGGTGGGAAATTGCCCCTAAAGGCGGAAGAATCAGCAATGATCAACGACATGAGGATGCAGAAGGCAATGGAAACCACTCCATTAAAGACACGTAACGTGTATCCACAGGACATGTGGCCTGCAATTGAAGACGTGTCATGATGATCTCTCCATTGGCAAAAGATTCCGGAATAGTCCCCCATTCGGATCTCCGGGAGGGGACTGCCAAGGGGGAGGTTACCATGAGAAAAAGATTGAAAAATCAACGAAAGGATAACGTTCTACGAGTCGGGGCGTGGAATGTCAGAAGCTTGAACGTGGTAGGGAAACTAGAAAATCTGAAAAGGGAAATGCAAAGGCTAAATCTAGATATAGTAGGGGTCAGTGAAGTGAAGTGGAAGGAAGACAAGGATTTCTGGTCAGATGAGAATCGGGTAATATCAACAGCAGCAGAAAGTGGTATAACAGGTGTAGGATTCGTTATGAATAGGAAGGTAGGGCAGAGGGTGTTACTGTGAACAGTTCAGTGACCGTGTTGTTCTAATCAGAATCGACAGCAGACCAACACCGACAACGATAGTTCAGGTATACATGCCGACGTCGCAAGCTGAAGATGAACAGATAGAGAAAGTGTATGAGGATATTGAAAGGGTAATGCAGTATGTAAAGGGGGAAGAAAATATAATAGTCATGGGCGACTGGAATGCAGTTGTAGGGGAAGGAGTAGAATAAAAGGTTACAGGAGAATATGGGCTTGGGACAAGGAATGAAAGAGGAGGAAGACTAATTGAGTTCTGTAACAAGTTTCAGCTAGTAATAGCGAATACCCTGTTCAAGAATCACAAGAGGAGGAGGTATACTTGGAAAAGGCCGCGAGATACGGGAAGATTTCAATTAGATTACATCATGGTCAGACAGAGATTCCGAAATCAGATACTGAATTGTAAGGCGTACCCAGGAGCAGATATAGACTCAGATCACAATACAGTAGTGATGAAGAGTAGGCTGAAGTTCATGACATTAGTCAGGAAGCATCAATACGCAAAGAAGTGGGATATGGAAGTACTAAGAAATGACGAGATACGTTTGAAGTTCTCTAACGCTATAGATACAGCAATAAGGAATAGCGCAGTAGGCAGTACAGTTGGAAGAGGTATGGACATCTCTACAAAGGGCCGTCACAGAAGTTGGGAAGGAAAACGTAGGTACAAAGAAGGTAGGTGCGAAGAAACCATGGGTAACAGAAGAAATACTTCAGTTGATTGATGAAAGGAGGAAGTACGAACATGTTCCGGGAAAATCAGGAATACAGAAATACAAGTCGTTGAGGAATGAAATAAATAGGAAATGCAGGGAAGCTAAGACGAAATGGCTGCAGGAAAAATGTGAAGACATCGAAAAAGATATGATTGTCGGAAGGACAGACTCAGCATACAGGAAAGTCAAAACAACCTTTGGTGACATTAAAAGCAAAGGTGGTAACATTAAGAGTGCAACGGGAATTACACTGTTAAATGCAGAGGAGAGAGCAGATAGGTGGAAAGAATACATTGAAAGCCTCTATGAGGGTGAAGAATTGTCTGATGTGATAGAAGAAGAAACAGGAGTCGATTTACAAGAGATACGGGATCCAGTATTAGAATCGGAATTTAAAAGAGCTTTGGAGGACTTACGGTCAAATAAGGCAGAAGGGATAGATAACATTCCATCAGAATTTCTAAAATCATTGGGGAAAGTGGCAACAAAACGACTATTCGCGTTGGTGTGTAGAATATATGAGTCTGGCGACATACCATCTGACTTTCGGAAAAGCATCATCCATACAATTCCTTAGACGGCAAGAGCTGACAAGTGCGAGAATTGTCGCACAATCAGCTACACAGCTCATGCATCGAAGCTGCTTACAAGAATAATATACAGAAGAATGGAAAAGAAAATTGAGAATCCGATAGGTGAATATCAGTTTGGCTTCAGGAAAAGTAAAGGGACGAGAAAGGCAATTCTGACGTTACGGCTGATAATGGAAGCAAGGCTAAAGAAAAATCAAGACACTTTCATAGGATTTGTCGACCTGGAAATAGCGTTCGACAATATAAAATTGTGCAAGCTGTTCGAGATTCTGAAAAAAGTAGGGGTAAGCTTTAGGGTCATATTCAATATGTATAACAACCAAGAGGGAATAATAAGAGTGGACGATCAAGAACGAAGTGCTCGTATTAAGAAGAGTGTAAGACAAGGCTGTAGCCTTTCGCCCCTACTCTTCAATCTGTACATCGAGGAAGCAATGATGGAAATAAAAGAAAGGTTCAAGAGTGGAATTAAAATACAAGGTGAAAGGATATCAATGATACGATTCGGTGATGACATTGCTATCCTGAGTCAAAGTGAAGAAGAATTAAATGATCTGCTGAACTGAATGAACAGTCTAATGAGTACACAGTATGGTCTGAGAGTAAATCGGAGAAAGACGAAGGTAATGAGAAGTAGTAGAAATGAGAAGAGCGAGAAACTTAACATCAGGATTGATGGTCACGAAGTCAATGAAGTTAAAGAATTCTGCTACCTAGGCAATAAAATAACCAATGACGGACGAAGCAAGGAGGACATCAAAAGCATACTCGCTATGTCAAAAAAGGCATTTCTGGCCAAGAGAAGTCTACTAATATCAAATAACGGCCTTAATTTGAGGAAGAAATTTCTGAGGATGTACGTCTGGAGTACAGCATTGTATGGTAGTGAACCATGGACTGTGGGAAAACGGGAACAGAAGAGAATCGAAGCATTTGAGATGTGGCGCTATAAACGAATGTTGAAAATTAGGTGGACTGATAAGGTAAGGAATGAGGACGTTCTACGCAGAATCGAAGAGGAAAGGAATATGTGGAAAACACCGATTAGGAGAAGGGACAGGATGATAGGACATCTGCTAAGACATGAGGGAATGGCTTCCATGGTACTAGAGGGAGCTGTAGAGGGCAAAAACTGTAGAGGAAGACAGAGATTGGAATACGTCAAGCAAATAATTGAGGACGTAGATTGCAAGTGCTACTCTGAGATGAAGAGGTTAGCACAGGAAAGGAATTTGTGGCGGTCCGCATCAAACTAGTCAGTAGACTGATGACCAAAAAAGAAAAGATCTGCAGAGTTACTGATGTGCCGAGAATAGCAGAATTCATGCATTACCTCTCACTAAGGAAACGCAAAGACGACGGCCTGACAGCAGTGGCATTTACTTAGAGTTGTCAGTGCTAACAGACAAGCAACACTCCGGGAAATAACGGCAGAAATGAATGTGGGACGTTCGACCAACGTATCCGTTGGGACTGCGCGGCGAAATTTAGCGTTAATGGATTATGGCAGCAAACGCCCGAAACGAGTGCCTTTCCTATCAGCATATCGCCTGCAGCGCCTCTCCTGTCTTTGTGACGATTTCAGATGAATCCTAGACGACTAGAAGAACATGGCCTGGTCTGCAGAGACCCGTTTGCAGTTGGTAAGAGCTGATGATACGGTTCGAGAGTGGCACAGATCCCACAAAGTGATGAACCCAAGTTGTCGATATGGCACTGTGCAAGCTGGTGTCTGCTCAGTAAGAGTGTGGCTTCGTTTACATGGAACGAATTGGATCCTCTGGTCCAAATGAACCTGTCATTGACTGAAAATGGTTTTGTTCGGCTGCATGGGGACCTTTTTCAGTTATTCATGGGCTTCATGTTCTGGAACTATGATGGTATGTCAAAAAATTGATGACAATGCGCCATGTGATGGGGCCACAATTATTCGCGATTGTTTTGAAGAACGTTCTGGACATGTCGAGCGAATGATTTGGCTAAGCATATCTCCCGACATGAATCCCTCTGGACATACATGGAACATAATCGAGAGTTCAGTTCATACACAAAGTCCACCACTGGAGACTCTTTCGCAATTATGGGCGGCTATAGTGAATGCACGGATCAATATTTCTGCAAGGGCTTCCCAACGACTAGTTCAGTCCATGCCACAACGAATTGCTGCCCTCAGCCGAGCAAAAGGAGATCCGACAAGATATTAGGAGGTACCCTATGACATTTATCATCTCAGTGTCTAAGTGGTACGTACTAAAGACCCTAACAAAACTTTAAGAAAAATGTATAAACAGGTTTGAGACTTCCCTGCTTAACCTGCAGGAAAGGACAGGTAGTTTAAATTGTGGAAATGGGCCAAAATAAGGGGCTGTCACTTACACGCGAACATACAACTTTATTATTCGAACAAATATTACAAGAGCCAAAAAAAAAATTTTTTAACACACAGCTTTAACTCTGGGACTTAATTACCGCCTGGAAACCTCTTTACCTTACAAACGGCTGAAAGCCAATAACTTAGAATGCAAGCACAATCAGAAATTTAAAAGGCAAGCCTTATCTTACAACTGTTCTTTATTTAGGCTGAAGACCCAGAAAAGCTGAGATTTTCAGAGCAAACAATTTGAATTCGAAACCGGTGAAGGCCCAACCCTTAAAATTCAACAACATTATAACCTTTATAATGCCAAAGGCCTTACGTGAAACAATTATATAAACTAGGCGTAAGTCCAAAAGAACCATACGCCTTAAGGAAAAAAAATTAAAAAGAAACGCCGGTTAGCAGCCATACAAGTACAAACAACAAGCACAAACAAAAAAAAAGAACGGCAGTACACCCAAGTGCGCTCAGATGTTCGAGGGTCGGCCTGGGATTCAAACATTAACGCTCGCTTAGGTGAGACAGGCAGTTGGGCCAACCATTCACGATCCGATGACAACCAAATCGACCGACAGTCAACGGACCCACCGAGAAGATAACTTCCAATTCAACCGACCAGGGCACAACAGGGAGTTCAACGGAAGAACGTTGTAGATATTGGCACCTACAACCATACATGGAGCTGTCAAACTACACAACGTGCTGGACAGCAACAACACAATGAGGAAACTACACTGCCTGAAATCTACTTCAACGCCCAGGGCAGGTAACCGGAATGTTAACGGCCACTAGGCAGAAGATTCCGTTGGTGCACTTCAATTCAAATAATCAGATAACCTCCGGTGGCTGCCTAGAATTTTCCAACTTGAAAACCACGTTGTTGCTCGCGGGAATATCCCAACAGCCGACAACGGACTCCAAACAACACAATGTGAACAGTCTTCACTTGCTGGTAGATTACATCAGAACTCAACTTTCGTATACAGGATCGGTGAGCCACGCACCTCTTAGCAATGCGAACAGCCCCACACACTCAGACACCGCGTAGAGACTTGCAGGGGCCCCGGCCAAACTACGTCCCGCGGAGAAATCCTCGCTGCTCCACGCCAACAGCCAGACTGCCCAGGCCCAGAAACGGTGAAAGGACCAAATATACGTCTGCCGATGAGACGACCAACCGAACGACCAACCAACGGTCGTACCGCTCCAATCTCCCTCGGTCGGACAGCTCATGTGTGTCGCCAGCGGTTGGTGAGCACTGGCTGTCGGCGCCTCACCGGCGCTCCGTCCCCGACTTCACTGCTGCTGGGCCACGACTGCACTGCTGGTCCGTCTTCCGCTGACTGCCAGACACACGACGACCCGGAAATACGTACTATCGGACGCTCCAGAGATGGAACAACAATGCACATATTGATACACGCTGCTGCTGCCGCTCACGGGCAATTAAGGCAGGAAGTTAGTGACGCCAGTAAATGCGATAAGAAAACGAGGCGGCAGTACCGTAATAGAAGATGACAAACAATAAGCGGGAAAAACGCGAGCTGTGCACGGCTCAAGGTTCCATTCCTCCTTTTCTTTCAACTTCAAGTTCTGCCACTTAATTTGCCTTATCTGAATAATACTGTGCACTAAACCACGTTGTCCGCTGAAACATTGAAAATATGTTAGCTTATTTTGCCTGTAGCTCCTCCGTTACTGTTTATTTTGCTTCGCCTAGAAAGGGCGTCACGTGGCGGGGTTGACTTGCTGATGTTTCGGCCGCCTGCGTTTCGGATTGTTGCTGGGCGTCATCAATACGAACGGTATCAAGTTCTACTGTGGTGTCCTCAGCTGCGATGAAACTCTAGCTGTAGGCGCTGAAAGTATGTCGTAAATTCCTCCGCAACAATACAAAAAAATGTTGATTCTTGTTGTCAATAACTTATTAATTTGAGACTCTAACAAATCTGACCAACATTTTCGTTAGACATAAATCCTTAAACAAGTCATTTTGCTCTGTTTGCGTAAATAGTTTTCGTCCATCATTATCCAGCATAAAGTGAGACTGGTTCATCTCGATCCGACCACTAGATATCTAGGAAAATATCATAGTTACCTGGTAGTTTATTAAATCGTTTCGAGTCGACTCATCACTGCTTGCGTGTCTTTTGGCTCCGAGGCCAGGAGGTAAGGGAAGTAGGACCAGTGAAGAACGGCTGCGGATAATAAAGTCTAGTGATAATGGGCCGGACTGTGAGCTCAAAACAAAACCTCCTAAGTTCCTTAGAAATAAAGGTTGTAGCAAAGTCTCCCACCAAAGTCTCGGGCAGAACGAATAAGGAAAATAATTTTGCGAAATGAAAAGCAGACGAGGCGGCATCTACCCAACGGCTTGCAATTAACCAAGTAAACTTAGAGAAGGCCTCCTACACGACAAGGATATAACGGTTCCTACTATTGGCGCGCTTTGTACCCGTGGTCTAGGGGTAGCGTCTATGATTCACAATCAAAACGTCTTCGGTCCCGGGTTCGATCCCCGCCATTGCCAATATTTTGATAAATAATCAGCATTTGCGGCCGAAGACTTCCGGCATAAGAAGTCAGCCCCATTCTGCTAACGGCCTTCTCAATGAGGGCGGAGGAGCGGACAGAGGTTCAGGGCACTCTCTTGTCCTAGGGGTGGGAAATTGCCCATAAAGGCTGAAGAATCAGCAATGATCAACGACATGCGGATGCAGAAGGCAATGGAAACCACTGCATTAAAGACACGTAACGTGTATCCACAGGACATGTGGCCTGCAACTGAAGAAGTGTCATGATGATCTCTCCATTGGCAAAAGATTCCGGAATAGTCCCCCACTCGGATCTCCGGGAGGGGACTGCCAAGGGGGAGGTTACCATGAGAAAAAGATTGAAAAATCAACGAAAGGAAAACGTTCTACGAGTCGGGGCGTGGAATGTCAGAAGCTTGAACGTGGTAGGGAAACTAGAAAATCTGAAAAGGGAAATGCAAGGGCTCAATCTAGATATAGTAGGGGTCAGTGAAGTGAAGTGGAAGGAAGACAAGGATTTCTGGTTAGATGAGTATCGGGTAATATCAACAGCAGCAGAAAATGGTATAACAGGTGTAGGATTCGTTATGAATAGGAAGGTAGGGCGGAGGGTGTGTTACTGTCATCAGTTCAATGAGCGGGTTGTTCTAATCAGAATCGACAGCAGACCAACACCGACAACGATAGTTCAGGTATGCATGCCGACGTCGCAAGCTGAAGATGAACAGATAGAGAAAGTGTATGAGGATATTGCAAGGGTAATGCAGTATGTAAAGGGGGACGAAGATATAATTGTCACAGGCGACTGGAATGCAGTTGTAGTGGAAGGAGTAGAAGAAAAGGTTACAAGAGAATATGGGCTTGGGACAAGGAATGAAAGAGGAGAAAGACTAATCGAGTTCTGTAACAAGTTTCAGCTAGTAATAGCGAATACCCTGTTCAAGAATAACAACAGGAGGAGGTATACTTGGAAAAGGCCGGGAGATACGGGAAGATTTCTATTAGATTACATCATGGTCAGACAGAGATTCCGAAATCAGATACTGGACTGTAAGGCGTACCCAGGAGCAGATATAAACTCAGATCACAATATAGTAGTGATGAAGAGTAGGCTGAAGTTCAAGACATTAGTCAGGAAGAATCAATACGCAAAGAAGTGGGATACGGAAGTACTAAGGAATGACGAGATAAGTTTGAAGTTCTGTAACGCTATAGATACAGCAACAAGGAATAGCGCAGTAGGCAGTACAGTTGAAGAGGAATGGACATCTCTAAAAAGGGCCATCACAGACGTTGGGAAGGAAAACATAGGTACAAAGAAGGTAGCTGCGAAGAAACCATGGGAAAGGAGGAAGTACAAACATATTCCGGGAAAATCAGGAATACAGAAATACAAGTCGCTGAGGAATCAAATAAATAGGAAGTGCAGGGAAGCTAAGACGAAATTGCTGCAGGAAAAATGTGAAGATATCGAAAAAGATATGATTTTCGCAAGGACAGACTCAGCATACAGGAAAGTCAAAACAACCTTTGGTGACATTAAAAGCAAAGGTGGTAACATTAAGAGTGCAACGGGAATTACACTGTTAAATGCAGAGGAGAGAGCAGATAGGTGGAAAGAACACATTGAAAGCCTCTATGAGGGTGAAGATTTGTCTGATGTGATAGAAGAAGAAACAGGAGTCGATTAAGAAGAGATAGGGGATCCAGTATTAGAATCGGAATTTAAAAGAGCTTTGGAGGACTTACGGTCAAATAAGGCAGAAAGGATAGTTAACATTCCATCAGAATTTCTAAAATAATTGGGGAATGTGGCAACAAAACGACTATTCGCGTTGGTGCGTAGAATATATGAGTCTGGCGACATACCATCTGACTTTCGGAAAAGCATCACCCATACAATTCCGAAGACGGCAAGAGCTGACAAGTGCGAGAATTATCGCACAATCAGCTTAACAGCTCATGCATCGAAGCTGCTTACAAGAATAATATATAGAAGAATGGAAAAGAAAAGTGAGAATCCGCTAGGAGAAGATCAGTCTTTGCCCTCTACAGCTCCCTCTAGTACCATTAAAGTCATTCCCTCATGTCTTAGCTGAAGTCCTATCATCCTGTCCCTTCTCCTTATCAGTGTTTTCCACATATTCCTTTCCTCTCCGATTCTGCGTAGAACCTCCTCATTCCTTACCTTATCAGTCCACTTAATTTTCAACATTCGTCTATAGCACCACATCTCAAATGCTTCGATTCTCTTCTGTTCCGGTTTTCCCACAGTCCATGTTTCACTACCATACAATGCTGTACTCCAGACGTACATCCTCAGAGATATCTTCCTCAAATTAAGGCCGGTATTTCATATTAGTAGACTTCTCTTGGCCAGAAATGCCATTTTTGCCATAGCGAGTCTGCTTTTGATGTCCTCCTAGCTCCGTCCGTCATTGGTTATTTTACTGCCTAAGTAGGAGAATTCCTTAACTTCATTGACTTCGTGACCATCAAACCTGATGTTAAGTTTCTCGCGGTTCTCGTTTCTAATACTTCTCATTACCTTCGTCTTTCTCCGATTTACTCTCAAACCGCCGGCCGCGGTGGTCTAGTGGTTCTAGGCGTGCAGTCCGGAACCGCGGGGCTGCTAAGGTCGCAGGTTCGAATCCTGCCTCGGGCATGGATGTGTGTGATGTCCTTAAGTTAGTTAGGTTTGAGTAGTTCTAAGTTCTAGGGGACTGATGACCACAGAAGTTAAGTCCCATAGTGCTCAGAGCCATTTGAACCATTTTTTTTTCTCTCAAACCATACTGTGTACTCATTAGACTGTTAATTCCGTTCAGCAATCATTTAATTCTTCTTCACTTTGACTCAGGATAGCAATGTCATCACCGAATCGTATCATTGATATCCTTTCACCTTGTATTTTAATTCCACTCCTGAACCTTTCTTTTATTTCCATCATTGCTTCCTCGATGTACAGATTGAAGAGTAGGGGCGAAAGGCTACAGCCTTGTCATACACCCTTCTTAATACGAGCGCTTCGTTCTTGATCGTCCACTCTTATTATTCACTCTTGGTTGTTGTACATATTGAATATGACCCGTCTCCCCCTATAGCTTACCCCTACTTTTTTCAGAATCTCGAACAGCTTGCACCATTTTATATTTTCGAACGCTTTTTCCAGGTCGACAAATCCTATGAAAGTGTCTTGATTTTTCTTTAGCCTTGCTTCCATTATCAGCCGTAACGTCAGAATTGCCTCTCTCGTCCCTTTACTTTTCCTAAAGCCAAACTGATTGTCACCTAGCACATGTTTAATTTTCTTTTCCATTCTTCTGTATATTATTCTTGTAAGCAGCTTCGATGCATGAGCTGTTAAGCTGATTGTGCGATATTTCTCGCACTTGTCAGCTCTTGCCGTCTTCGGAATTGTATGGATGATGCTTTTCCGAAAGTCAGATGGTATGTCGCCAGACTCATAAATTCTACACACCAACGTGAATAGTCGTTTTGTTGCCACTTTCCCCAATGATTTCAGAAATTCTGATGGAATGTTATCTATCCCTTCTGCCTTATTTGACCGTAAGTCCTCCAAAGCTCTTTTAAATTCCGATTCTAATAATGGATCCCCTATCTCTTCAAAATCGACTCCTGTTTCTTCTTCTATCACATCAGACAATTCTTCACCCTCATAGAGGCTTTCAATGTATTCTTTCCACCTATCTGCTCTCTCCTCTGCATTTAACAGTGGAATTCTCGTTGCACTCTTAATGTTACCACCGTTGCTTTTAATGTCACCAAAGGTAGTTTTGACTTTCTTGTATGCTGAGTCTGTCCTTCCGACAATCGTATCTTTATCGATGTCTTCACATTTTTCCTGCAGCAATTTCGTCTTAGTTTCCCTGCACTTACTTTTTATTTCATTCCTCAGCGTCTTGTATTTCTGTATTCCTAATTTTCCCGGAACATGTTTGTACTTCCTCCTTTCATCAATCAGCTGAAGTATTTCTTCTGTTACCCATGGTTTCTACCTTCTTAGTACCTATGTTTTCCTTCCCAACTTCTGTGATGGCCCTTTTTAGAGATGTCCATTCCTCTTCAACTGTATTACCTACTGCGCTATTCCTTGTTGCTGTATCTATAGCGTTAGAGAACTTCAAACGTATCTCGTCATTCCTTAGTACTTCCGTATCCCACTTCTTTGCCCATTGATTCTTCCTGAATAATGTCTTGAACTTTAGCCTACTCTTCATCACTACTATATTGTGATCTGAGTTTATATCTGCTCCTGGATACGCCTTACAATCCAGTATCTGATTTCGGAATCTCTGTCTGACCATGATGTAATCTAATTGAAATGTTCCCGTATCTCCCGGCCTTTTCCAAGTATGCCTCCTCCTCTTGTGATTCATGAACAGGGTATTCGCTATTACTAGCTGAAACTTGTTACGTAACACAATTAGTCGTTCTCCTCTTTCATTCCTTGTCCCAAGCCCATATTCTCCTGTAACCTTTTCTTCTACTCCTTCCCCTACAACTGCATTCCAGTCGCCTGTGACTATCAGATTTTCGTCCCCCTTTACATACTGCATTACCCTTGCAATATCCTCATACACTTTCTCTATCTGTTCATCTTCAGCTTGCGATGTCGGCATGTATACCTGAACTATAGTTGTCGGTGTTGGTCTGCTTTCGATTCTGATTAGAACAACCCGGTCACTGAACTGTTCACAGAAACACACCCTCTGCCCTACCTTCCTATTCATAACGAATCCTACACCGTTTATACCATTTTCTGCTGCTGTTGATATTACCCGATACTCATCTGGCCAGAAATCCTTGTCTTCCTTCCACTTCACTTCACTGACCCCTACTATATCTACATTGAGCCCTTGCATTTCCCTTTTCAGATTTTCTAGTTTCCCTACCACGTTCAAGCTTCTGACATTCCACGTCCCGACTTGTAGAGCGTTACCCTTTCGTGGATTATTCAATCCTTTTCTCATGGTAACCTCCCCCTTGGCAGTCCCCTCCCGGAGATCCGAATGGGGGACTATTCTGGAATCTTTTGCCAATGGAGAGATCATCATGACACTTCTTCAATTACAGGCCACATGTCCTGTGGATACACGTTACGTGTCTTGAATGGAGTGGTTTCCATTTCCTTCTGCATCCTCATGTCGTTGATCATTGCTGATTCTTCCGCCTTTAGGGGCAATTTCCCACCCCTAGGACAAGAGAGTGCCCTGAACCTCTATCCGTTCCTCCGCCCTCTTTGACAAGGCCGTTGGCAGAATGAGGCTGAGTTCTTATGCCGGAAGTCTTCGGCCGCCAACGATTGGAATACGTCAAGCAAATAATTGAGGACGTAGGTTGCAAGTGCTAATCTGAGATGAAGAGATTAGCGCAGGAAGGGAATTCGTGGCGGGCCGCATCTACCCAGTCAGTAGACTGACGAGCAAAAAAAAAAAAAAAAAAAATCTCATTCTGGAAACATTCCCAAGCCTGTGGCTAAGCCATGTCTCCGCTATATCCTTTCTTTCAGGAGTGCTAGTACTGCAAGTTCCGCAGGAGAGCTTCTGTAAAGTTTGCAAGGTAGGAGACGAGGTACTGCAGAAGTAAAGCTGTGAGTACCGGAGGTGAGTCGTGCTTCGGTAGCTCAGTTGGTAGCGCACTTGCCCACGAAAGGCAAAGGTCCAGAGTTCGAGTTTCGGTCGGGCACACAGTTTTAATCTGCCAGGAAGTTTCATATCAGCGCACACTCCGCTGCAGAGTGAAAATCTTATTCTGGAAACACCCCCAAGGCTGTACCTAAGCCATGTCTCCGCTGTATCCTTTCTTTCAGGAGTGCTAGTTCTGTAAGTTTCGCAGTAGAGCTTCTGTTATGTTTGGAAGGTAGGAGACGAGGTACTGGCGGAAGTAAAGCTGTGAGTACCGGGCGTGAGTCGTGCTTCGGTAGCTCAGTTGGTAGAGCACTTGCTCGGGAAAGCAAAGGTCCCGAGTTCGAGTCTCGGTCGGGCACACAGTTTTAATCTGCCAGGAAGTTTCATATCAGCGCACACTCCGCTGCAGAGTGAAAATCTCATTCTGGAAACATCCCCAAGGCTGTGGCTAAGCCATGTTTCCGCTATATCCTTTCTTTCAGGAGTGCTACTTCTGCAAGTTTCGCAGGAGAGCTTCTGTAAAGTTTGGAAGGTAGGAGACGAGGTACTGGCAGAAGTAAAGCTGTGAGTACCGGGCGTGAGTCGTGCTTCGGTAGCTCAGTTGGTAGAGCACTTGCCCGCGAAAGGCAAAGGTACCGAGTTCGAGTCTCGGTCGGGCACACAGTTTTAATCTGCCAGGAAGTTTCATATCAGCGCACACTCCGCTGCAGAGTGAAAATCTCATTCTGGAAACATCCCCAAGGCTGTGGCTAAGCCATGTCTCCGCTATATCCTTTCTTTCAGGAGTGCTACTTTTGCAAGTTTCGCAGGAGAGCTTCTGGAAAGTTTGGAAGGTAGGAGACGAGGTACTGGCAGAAGTAAAGCTGTGAGTACCGGGTGTGAGTCGTGCTTCGGTAGGTCAGTTGGTAGAGCACTTGCCCGCGAAAGGCAAAGGTCCTGAGTTCGAGTCTCGGTCGGGCACACAGTTTTAATCTGCCAGGAAGTTTCATATCAGCGCACACTCCGCTGCAGAGTGAAAATCTCATTCTGGAAACATTCCCAAGGCTGTGGCTAAGCCATGTCTCCGCTATATCCTTTCTTTCAGGAGTGCTAGTACTGCAAGTTCCGCAGGAGAGCTTATGTAAAGTTTGGAAGGTAGGAGACGAGGTACTGCAGAAGTAAAGCTGTGAGTACCGGAGGTGAGTCGTGCTTCGGTAGCTCAGTTGGTAGCGCACTTGCCCACGAAAGGCAAAGGTCCAGAGTTCGAGTCTCGGTCGGGCACACAGTTTTAATCTGCCAGGAAGTTTCATATCAGCGCACACTCCGCTGCAGAGTGAAAATCTTATTCTGGAAACACCCCCAAGGCTGTACCTAAGCCATGTCTCCGCTGTATCCTTTGTTTCAGGAGTGCTAGTTCTGTAAGTTTCGCAGTAGAGCTTCTGTTATGTTTGGAAGGTAGGAGACGTGGTACTGGCGGAAGTAAAGCTGTGAGTACCGGGCGTGAGTCGTGCTTCGGTAGCTCAGTTGGTAGAGCACTTGCTCGGGAAAGCAAAGGTCCCGAGTTCGAGTCTCGGTCGGGCACACAGTTTTAATCTGCCAGGAAGTTTCATATCAGCGCACACTCCGCTGCAGAGTGAAAATCTCATTCTGGAAACATCCCCAAGGCTGTGGCTAAGCCATGTTTCCGCTATATCCTTTCTTTCAGGAGTGCTACTTCTGCAAGTTTCGCAGGAGAGCTTCTGTAAAGTTTGGAAGGTAGGAGACGAGGTACTGGCAGATGTAAAGCTGTGAGTACCGGGCGTGAGTCGTGCTTCGGTAGCTCAGTTGGTAGAGCACTTGCCAGCGAAAGGCAAAGGTACCGAGTTCGAGTCTCGGTCGGGCACACAGTTTTAATCTGCCAGGAAGTTTCATATCAGCGCACACTCCGCTGCAGAGTGAAAATCTCATTCTGGAAACATCCCCAAGGCTGTGGCTAAGCCATGTCTCCGCTATATCCTTTCTTTCAGGAGTGCTACTTTTGCAAGTTTCGCAGGAGAGCTTCTGGAAAGTTTGGAAGGTAGGAGACGAGGTACTGGCAGAAGTAAAGCTGTGAGTACCGGGTGTGAGTCGTGCTTCGGTAGGTCAGTTGGTAGAGCACTTGCCCGCGAAAGGCAAAGGTCCTGAGTTCGAGTCTCGGTCGGGCACACAGTTTTAATCTGCCAGGAAGTTTCATATCAGCGCACACTCCGCTGCAGAGTGAAAATCTCATTCTGGAAACATCCCCAAGGCTGTGGCTAAGCCATGTCTCCGCTATATCCTTTCTTTCAGGAGTGCTACTTCTGCAAGTTTCGCAGGAGAGCTTCTGCAAAGTTTGGAAGGTAGGAGACGAGGTACTGGCAGAAGTAAAGCTGTGAGTACTGGGCGTGAGTCGTGCTTCGGTAGCTCAGTTGGTAGAGCACTTGCCCGCGAAAGGCAAAGGTCCCGAGTTCAAGTCTTGGTCGGGCACACAGTTTTAATCTGCCAGGAAGTTTCAATAAAGAGCTTATCCATAAGTTAGCTCTCTCGGGTTGACTTGCATGTGTCTTTACGTGAGTGTGATTGGGCTTTGCGATTTTACATGATTCACACATTCCCGACAAACAGCTAATATTCTTATGCATGAAAGGCCAAGTTACGTGCTCTCAGATCTTTGTGAGAGACTTGTACCGCCCAAGTGACTGCGCAGCGAGGTATTACGGAAATAATGGAATATCAGAGGTGCCAACTCCTTCGGTAAACAAATCTTAAAATTCTTTTAAGCCAGCTTCTTACAAAGGACAACGCATATAATTAGATCATATTAGGAAAAATCTCTCACCCTATCAAATGTCCTTTCCTTAACAGACATGATTAAGGCGTCCTCTTGCTGCTTACTGTGAAGGTCCAAAACAGTTCCGACACTTCCATCAAGACACAGGACACCGATGCAACCTGTTGTGTTTTACCTTCAATGTGCCCATAGTTATTTCTTCAAACATGTGCCTTAATGGATCTGTGACCCAGTTCTCTGAATCCCTAATGTGCTTACCGTCGACCGGAAGGCGGGAACGCGGGCAGCCCACCGCGCAATCCTTCTCGTTTCCCTGGGGTAGACACTATGTGCGTGGTTGTCCGTTTTTGAGGTGAACTATACGTGTTCCAGGAAAAAATTAAACTTCTCGATGGCCATAAGTATTCGATGTACGAGTGAGAAGCTCTGGCAGACGAAAAGGACTGCCAAAGCCTCTCACTCGTCCACAGAATATTTAAGTACTGCAGGCGCTATTCCCCTTGATGTGTAAGCGACCCGACATAGTTCACCCTTATGTTCCTGCAAGAGAACAGCCACAGCTCCAAAGATAAAGACATCTGTCCGAACCATTAAAGGACGGTCAAATCTGGGAGCTACCAAAGCCAGAGTGTTGCTAAGGTCCACCTTAACGGCTTCAAAGGAAGCTTGCTGGCTTTCACCCCACTTAAAAGGTTGACCCTTCTCTCTTTTGGCGGAAGGTCTTAAGAGGTGTCACTAATTGCGCTAAATCTGGCATAAATTAGCGACATCTCAGCTTCTGTAAAATTTATGTGAGTCTTAAGACCCTGTCATAGGACTTATGATCACTTTTTTTAAAAAACAAGGCGAATTAGATGATTTTACAAGTAGAAGGCATTGCAGTTTGCTTAGTATCTTTTCATGTCTAATGCCTGTAATCATTCCAAAATGACTCCATCTATATATTAATTACAGTAAATAATTTGAAGCGAGGGGCTTGTTCTTAATTATGTGAAGTGTTATGTGAACTTCAAGCAAGGCAAAAAAAAAAAAATTTTTTTGAATGTTTCGTGAAGAAAATCATGTCTGAAATAATAAGTACCTGGGGTACTAAGAAGGATGTTTCAAATGAAAAAGCTTATTATTTGTATTTAGAATTAACAAAAAATTTTAAGTTTCATGAATGTCAATCTGCCCACGTCTTTCTTTTTCTTCCGAGGGGAAAACTTTTAAAAATCTCGAGTCCACTCTAGGTCGATACTAACTTCATTAGCCGAAACTAAATATCCCGAAAAAGAAAAATGTCTGGGGGTCAATGTAGTTTTGATGGTTTAACAGCAAGCCCAGCCCCTTTAAAGCGAACCAGTGCCTCCTGTAAATGCTGAAGATGCTCTGAAAATGGATAATTATGGACTACAGCGTTAAGTAAGCAGCTGTAAACTGACTTGAATTTTGGGTCACCCGGTACATTTTATAAGAGACGTAACAATGCAGTACCTCCGCTCGAGTGCCTTAAGGGAACCCAATTGAACTCATACAGATCCCAGTGCAAGCAGAAGGCAGTCATATGCTTAGAGTCCTCAGTGAAGGGATCTGTTAATAGGCTTGGAAGAGAACGAGTACAGTAAAGAACTGTGCACCGGCGAACGGAGATCGGGTGGCTGAACAGGTTCTAAAACAACTTTCTATGTACTAAGGCCCAGTCTTTTTGGCGATTGATTAAACTTGTGTAAGTCGCAGGCGTAGTAGCCTGGTGAAAGATTTTGCTAAAAGAAATTTAATATTCATATGCTCATTAAAATTTGGAATAAACCTCTGTGAAATTAACGCGAGTTTTCCCTCCTGTATCTGTATCTCGACTATTAAATTACTATAGACTAGGTCTGCCTCCCATCCTAGTTTTGAATGTACCTTCTTGGGAGCGTTAATCCTCCATGCTTGGGTTGATGAGAGGGTCGCGGTGGTCAGTCCCGATATCTCCCATCGGAAACGGACACCTAAACATTGAGTGACACACCCTGCCTATAATCATTCCAAAATGACTCCATCTATATATTAATTACAGTAAATAATTTGAAGCGAGGGGCTTGTTCTTAATTATGTGAAGTGTTATGTGAACTTCAAGCAAGGCAAAAAAAAAAATTTTTGAATGTTTCGTGAAGAGAATCAAGTCCGAAATAATAAGTACCCGGGGTACTAAGAAGGATGTTTCAAATGAAAAAGCTTATTATTTGTATTTAGAATTAACAAAAAATTTTAAGTTTCATTATAAAATTCAAATTGTTTATTTTTGGTTGCACATTAAGGAAAGCTTAAGACAACTGTATACAATATATTCTCATTAGACATGAAAAGATACTAAGCAAACTGCAATGCCTTCTACTTGTAAAATCATTTAATTCGCCTTGTTTTTTAAAAAAAGGTGATCATAAGTCCTATGACAGGGTCTTAAATAAGACTCACATGAATTTTACAGAAGCTGAGATGTCGCTACTGGATAAAGGCTTAAAGTATAATATTATGTAATTCTTCATGCTTTCCCGGCGATCTGTTGACATCTTGGATATTCGGGAATCCAGCCGGATGTTCGCGTCGTTCTCGCACGATATTTCAACAGCGTGCCTCGCTGTCTTCTTCAGGTGCTACCTGAGACTGGTCCTTGGTTATGTAACCTCATGTATGTAACCAAAATGTGTTAGAAAATTTTCTTGCTGATTTAAAATTAGGGCTAGACAGTGTAAAAATTGTCAGACTAAAGTATCACATGACGTTTCAATACTGTCAGCAAAAACCTAACTAATTCTCATAATTTTGTTAACTCCGACAAAAAACTGATTAAAACCATAAATACCAAGCTTGTAGAAAAATATACTTTATTAACGAAGGCTAATAAAGGCAACACCATTTCATTGCTAGTAAACAAGAATATCTTACAAAAACTCTATATTTCTTTGAGGATAACGATATTTCCGAGCTAGATGTGGACCCAACGCCAACTCTGCAGAAAGAAGTCCGAACCGCAATTAACGATGCCAAATGTCCGTAAAAAAGACCAACCGATCCGCTCAATATCCAACAGTATGAACAGTGCCTATCAGGATTTAGCCAAACTCATGCAGGACAAACTGAAAAATTCGTTTGTTTTCCATAATAATTACTCTGTTCCATTAGTCAAGATTTAGTTAGTAAAATCAAAAACGTTAACTGTGCTAGATACACGAAATTAATTTCTTTTGACTTTAAAAATCTTTACAGAAATATTCCAGTACTTGCATCCTTAGATGCAACAGAAAAAATTAACATTCCTTCAAAAAAGACTTATCTGATGAGCAAATCACCGATCTTATGAATTTACTTTGTGCTGTAGTGGAGTAAAATAATTCTGAGTTCATGTAAAAGTATATCAACAACTAGATGGCCTTGCAATGGGGAACCCCTTAGCAGGAATCATTGCTGATGTGCTCATTAATTCCTTAGAAGTAAAATTTTTCAATAATTTCTCAGCATTATTTGTAGACATTCTTTCATACGCTAGATACGTCGACGACATCTTGATCATTTACAAAGGGCCTAACGACGGTACTGATCAACTTTTCAATATGTTTAACGAGTTTCATGAAAATATTCAGTTCTGATAAATTATACCTTTAACTTCAGTACGCCAGCACTACATAAGAAGACCTTTTTTCATTCAGCTATCAACAGAGGCAGCTCCGCCCTCCCCCCCCCCCCCCCTCCCTTCCTAGTGAAAATCTCAATTATGAAATAAATCTGATGAAAACTATTGCAGTCAATAATGTTTATGACCCTTCCATAGTAGATAATATTCTAAATAGAAAAAATAGTAAAACCAAAAAGAGGATAACCACCCTAGGCTTTTCTAATAATGAACCTAATGGAAGGAAAAATTTTTCTCTATACCTTTCCTGGCTTCAGTTTCTTACAAGATACAGCGTCTGCTTCAAAATAAGCATAGCTGTAGAGTAGCCTTGTCGATTAATAATTCTTTAAAAAATAACATCATACTTAATTTGAAACATACGATTTCCCCTTTGCAAAATTCTGATGTTTATAAAATTATTTGTGACAGTTGTCGCGCCTTTTACGTAGGGCAAACACTCAGAGCTATTTCGATAAGATTCAAGGATCACTTTCTAGGCAAAATAGGCACCAATGTTCACAATTCGACTTTTACCGACCATTTGTTAATCACAAGGCATAATTCTAAAGATGTAAAAGACGTCCAGATCTTGCATTTGGAGAAAAAAGGCTTTACGCTTAACATTTTAGAACAGCTAGAAATATTTAAACATCTGTCTCTGAAGGACGGTCTCATTCTTAACTGATAGTTGCAATTACGCTAAAAAACAACCTTTTTCAAGGTACAGAGCCGCTAATTACAGTGGTCTGAATGGTGGTAATCTCCTCAATGTAGTCTCCTAAACATCGTTTTCCCTTCCAATTTTATACTTTCTCTGTACATTACCTGAACTGTATTTTCTTTTTTATAAAATTCTGTTACGTTATAACTTTCATACATTGGTTCCTGCTTGTTACCAGTAAGGTTTAAAATTGTCCTTGCAATGCCTCATTTGCTATTAAGTTGTCTGTAATTCTATTACTTCTTGCTAGATGGCGCGAACCTGTTTTCATGTCCATCTCGTGGCTGCCTCGGCCTGTTAGCCGTTTAGTCTGACGGTAGCGACTATGATGCCGCTCTTGGCCCTAAGCGACCTTGCGGCTGTCATTGTATTCCATAGAATAGTTTATCCAGTTAACAAACATGTTATACTTTTACATTTTAGTTTTTATTCCTGTGAAATTTCTATTTGACGAGAGCACTTTTGTTCATACTTTTTTACCTATGGTGTGTTTACATGTTAGTACATTCTGTTTGTACGTAATATGCGGAAGTAACCCTATCATATTTCAAGCCATGCCATTATATTTTCTAGTTAATATATGTATTTTATCTGTGATGAAAATTGCCCTAGTGCAATCGGAACCACAGTCAACTGACAAAAAAAATTGTGCATCCGATGTGGCTGTATATACATCTTGAAAATTGTTTGTTTGTTGTGTTCGAAGAAGTTGCTTACTGTCCTGTTTGATGTCTGGCATCTGGTCTGTAACTGTAGTAGTTTCTTGGACGTTGTCTTCTCTTAATTACGCATTGTACTGACTCCTATTTCACAAAGGCAGTATTGTAGATAAAATGTTGACTATTCTTTTAAGTTTGATACAGTTAATTCTCGTAAAGGGTGAAAATTTTTATTCAACTAGCTTGGCTTAAGGGCTGGTTCCTGTGACAAATCTGTTTGATTTTTCGTTGTAAAAGAAAAAAAAATTAACTTACAGTTTTATTTTGAGCATTAGCCAATATGTGAATCTTGATTTTAATTTTATTAATTCGGCGCACTACATAGTCTTTAAATTGATTAAGGAAATTGTGGATTAATTTTTAACTGACTAATTGTTTAATTGTTCAATTAAATTGTTTTTTTCGAATGATTTTTGTAAATATATATTCGTGCTTGAAAGATAATGGGGAATGACGTTCGAGAAATTTGGATCAAGTCCTTTCATGTGTTAACCGAGAAATTCCTTGAGGCCTAATTGCCCATTCCAGCTTATAAACAAGAAGATTTAGACCGTAGCGTAACATCCGAATAACAGACAGAAGATTATTTTCTTATAATTTGTAAGTAACATCTGCTAACCCTTCCATTTCAACGGAACTAGCTGCATCTTATTCTAGATTTTAATTCTTTGCAGAAGTAACCACTTATGACTATGCCGAACTTGCCCAGTTAACACAAGGCTGCCCAGAGTATGGCGGTAACTTGCCCGCAGGCCGGAAGTAAGTATAATTTATCACTGACTTTACTAATGATAGATTAGAGCACACACGTCGAGGAAGTCGGGAACACCATGATCGTGTGTTAGGCGAACACATAACATCAATACGCAAACCGTTGTGCATTTCTCGCAGTTATAATTGTGTGGAAAATCCAAGTGACGCTGCTAATACAAGTGCTCGTCAATTATTTAGACTGAAACATAAGAGCAAAAGAGGCGAAGATCAATCAAACAACTTCAAATAAGTACTTAAAAAGCGTGTATATTCAATACCATTCAAGGAATACAAAGCCAAGAAGCAGTATATGTGCTTCACTAGGATTCCTTTCCGGCACAGCTCGTACCATCGGTCCATTCAAACAAGACAGCATGACCATGCGATGATTAACCCTTATGTGGCGCCCCCGACTTAGCCAAGCACTCACAACAGCGGTGAATCAACGCTTCAAACAATAAACCACTGCTGACGCACGGATCACCTCTTCTCCATGGTGTACAGGCTTCGTTCGAGATCACTTCACGGTGTACACGAATTGTGCACTCCTCTTACAACGAAGTCACTACAAGTCCTACCTCAATTCCACGTCACTAAACTCTAAACATCCGCAGACAGTAAAAGATATAAGGCCAGTAATTACAGTTGTGCCATACCCAACACCATTTTCGCACACTCATAAGACATAAACTGCTTCCAGTCAGCAATAAGAAATTTACATGGAAACACTCACACAGGAGTAGAATCCAGTCTCCAAATCCATGATGCCACTTACTCAGGAGCACAATTAAACTTACGCAAAGGTGGCCACCATCACCTTCTGAGCTTGAACACTCTAAGCACATGGCCAATTAGGAAAATACCAGGTGGTGTATCACTTCACTCTGCTGGAAGCAATGTTGAGATCGAAATGCAGCCACAAAGATATATGCTCAGGTAACCTAACGTCTCATAGGCACGAGGCAAAACCAAAATGCCACCTGAATACTGATACGAATAGCACTACACACCATCTCCGCACTATCGAACGCCACGAACAGAAAGACGCCGTCCTCTGCTTTCGTAGGCCTTTGGCCGCGACACCAGACGTGTGGTGGTGCCACTATCAAAGAGACCCTTCCTTACTGGGACAAGGGTTTTCAGAGTCCCAGGAATACGAGGACCACTCGGCACACCACAATACCATCTTGCCACTACATCACTCTTGGCACAACTGACACTACACTTTTTTGCGGGTAACGTTCTCCAAGTATTTGCCAAACCCAAACCCTTCCATCCTATTTCAAACGGGTATAGCGTGATTTAGCACTTCAAATAACTCTTTCCCAGTCTTCCACTCCCCAGTGCATCCCTCGTCACATTACATAAGAAGTCACTTAGCATTGACTATGGAAATGTCTGGCTTATGAGAAATTGCAAGATCATTGTACGCTATTCTTTTTAACTCTCTGCGCACAATCACTGCGCTAGCTGGTAGCATCTTCGAACTCAAGAGTGATTCCTTCCACAATGCTCAATAGACCCTGTTCGTCTGTACAGACGGTCCGCCCGGTCCACGTTTACCTGTGGTTATTCCTCCCTGTTTACTCTTCACAATGACAATACCAACCGTCAGCAGTTATTTCTTCATGCTTCCTCAATTACGTTACCAACAGCCGAATTGGGCAGCTTTAGAAGCGTTGAAATTTTGCTGATGGATTTCTTACTCAGGTGCCATTTAATGACCTGTACACATTCCAAGTCACCGAGCTATCCTCACCAAGCCATTTTGATTTAACTATTTCTCTAATAACAGCATAACATCGCTTCTTTTATACTGGCAGGTCCGCCTCCTGTGACATGTGGTTGTTTACGCATTAAATAAGGGTGCCCGAATACTTCTGATCTAATAGTGCTCTTACTGAGTTAACATACTAACCACACCTTACACGCAGCACAATAATTACCTTAACGAGCATTTTCTTTCCGTAGTGTTAAAAGTGTTACGCTCGTCACGACACGAAATCTATATGATACTTTTGACGTTTCTGAATCACAAACCAATCACAAAGGTAACAAAATGTGACACTACCGTTTTTAGAAATCTTACCACGTACTGTATTACACACATGCACTAAGATTGTATAAATACGTAGGCTTCCTCTTACAATGTCAATCACATTAAAATCCTGAGTATGCTGCCGTACCATCGTACAAAATGCTTAAAAGTTTCCTAATACACTAAACTGACCGACGTCATGGTCTTGTTGAGGTACCATTCTTCAGGTCATAGTCTATTTATCTGTGGAGTGAAACGTTAAATAAAACGATTTATTTTTTTGAACCTTGGATGTTCGCATCATTATTGCACTCTGTTTCAACTGTGATTCTATTTGATGTAAGAATATAGGAGAATATGAATTAAGTGCGTTCCAAAGAAGAAAAAGAGTAATTCGTGATCGCTACCATATAGACCAAGTTTTGCTTAATTTTATTTTTAATATTTGTAAAATGTCTTAATATTAATTCCGAAAGAAGTTAATTACTCAGTTTACAGAGACATATTTTAACGGAAGGCTAACTGTGGGAATAATCGGATACGGTGGTATATTCAACTTCGCTGGCCGTAGTGGCCGAGCGGTTCTAGGCGCTACGGTCGCAGGTTCGAATCATGCCTCGGGCAAGGACGTTTGTGATGTCCTTAGGTTAGTTAGGTTTAAGTTGTTCTAGGGGACTGATGACCTCAGATCTTAAGTCCCATAGTGCTCAGATCCATTTGAACATTTTATAATCACCTTATCACGTTATCTGAAAACTGTTTTGAGCAGCTAAATCGACAGCCAACTCGTAATGGAAATATTTTAGATCTGGTAGCCACGAACAGACCAGACCACATAGAACCAGACAACATCGACGGTGTCAGTGTTGAGAAAGGGATTAGTAATCATGATGATGTCATTACGACTATGGTTACGAAAGTTAAAAAGTGGGTCAAGAAGGCCAGCAGAGTATTCTTACTAGAAAGAGCAGATAAGCAGTCGTTAGCATCGCACTTAGTAAATGAATCGACTTCATTTACTTCCGTACGATGGACGTGGGAGAATTATGGGCAAATTTTAAACACATTGTAAATCACGCATTGGACAAGTGTGTGCCGAAAACGTGGGTTACGGACGGAAAAGACCCACCGTGATTTAACAGCGCAATTCGGAGAATGCTCAGGAAGCAAAGGCAGTTGCACTCGCGGTACAAGAAAGATCGGGAGAATGAGGACAGGCAAAAGTTAGTAGAGATTCATGCTGCTGTAAAAAGAGCGATGTGCGAAGCATACAACCACTACCACCGTCATACCTTAGCAAAAGATCTTGCTGAAAACCCAAGGAAAGCGGGCTTCCATCCAGTCACTCACTGATCAGTCTGGCCTGGCAACGGAAGACAGCAAAACGAAAGCTCAAATTTTGAATTGAGCAATTGACAAAACTTTCAAGCAGGAGGATCGTACAAACATACCGCCGTTTGAGTCTCGTACAGATTCCCGTATGGAGGACATAGTGATAGACATCCCTGGGGTTGTGAAGCAGTGGAATGGGTTGAAAATAAGTAAATCGCCAGGTACTGATGGGATTCCAATTCGGTTTTATAGAGAGTACTCTACTGCATTGGCTCCTTAGTTAGCTTGCATTTATCGCGAATCTCTTGCCAAACGTAAAGGTCCGAGCGACTGGAAAAAAGCGCAGGTGACGCCTGTATAGAAGAAGGGTAGAAGAACGGATCCTAAAAATTACAGACCAATAGCCTTAACATCGGTTTGTTGCAGGATTTTCGAACATATTCTCAGTTCGAATATAATGAATTTCCTTGAGACAAAGAAGTTGCTGTCCATGCATCAGCACGGATTTAGAAAGCATCGCTCCTGCGACACGAAACTCGCCCTTTTTTCACATGATATCTTGCGAACCATGGATGATGGGTATCAGACGGATGCCATATTCCTTGACTTCCGGAAAGCGTTTGACTCGGTGCCCCACTGCAGACACCTAACTAAGGTACGAGCATATGGGATTGGTTCCCAAGTATGTGAGTGGCTCGAAGACTTCTTAAGTAATAGAACCCAGTACGTTGTCCTCCTTGGTGAGTGCCCATCGGAGGTGAGGGTATCATCTGGAGTGCCCCAGGGAAGTGTGGTAGGTCCGCTGTTGTTTTCTACCTACAGAAATGATCTTTTGGATAGGGTGGATAGTAATGTGCGGCTGTTTGCTGATGATGCTGTGGTGTACGGGAAGGTGTCGTCGCTGAGTGACTGAAGGAGGATACAAGATGACTTGGACAGGATTTGTGATTGGTGTGAAGAATGGCAGCTAACTCTAAATATAGATAAATGTAAATTAATGCAGATGAATAGGAAAAAGAGTCCTGTAATGTTTGAATACTGCATTAGTAGTGTAGCGCTTGACACAGTCACGTAGATTTAATATTTGGGCGTAACAATGCGGAGCGATATGAAGTGGGACAAGCATGAAATGGCAGTTGTGGGAAAGGCGGATAGTCGTCTTCGGTTCATTGGTAGAATTTTCGGAAGATGTGGTTCATCTGAAAAGGAGACCGCTTATAAAACACTAATACGACCTATTCTTGAGTACTGCTCGAGCGTTTGGAATCCCTATCAGGTCGGATTGAGGGAGGACATAGAAGCAATTGAGAGGCGCGTTGCTAGATTTGTTACTAGTACGTTTGAACATGACGCAAGTGTTACGGAAATGCTTCAGGAACTCGGATGGGAGTCTCTAGAGGAAAGGATGCGTTCTTTTAGTGAATCGCTACTGAGGAAATTTAGAGAACCAGCATTTGAGGCTGACTGCAGCACAATTTTACTGCCCGCAACTTACATTTCGCGGAAAGACCACAAGGATAAGATAAGAGATTAGGGCTCGTACAGAGGCATATAGGCAGTCATTTTTCCCTCCTTCTGTTTGGGAGTGGAACAGGGAGAGAAGATGCTAGTTGTGGTACGAGGAACCTTCCGCCACGCACCGTTTGGTGGATTGCGGAATATGTATGTAGATGTAGATGATTATAAATATTTTCTTCGTTATTGCGACTGAAATATCCCCAGGAGGAACAGAGATTCGAATAATCACATACTTACATGTACAGTTCATAGTTATTTGAGCTTTAAGACGGAGTACATAAATATTCGCTGTATTAGGCGTTCTTAAGGTTAGGATTTCCGTTGGATGCATAATTCCTGCCTTTCGTTTACTAGTTAAAACGTCAGATGGTAACGATAGTTGACAGCTGGTTTTAATACAAAAATTAATCTTAGGAAATAGCGACAATATGTTTTTGAACGAATTAATAGTTTCTAACTGAAAAACGGTAAACTACTGGAACGTCAAATACACAAGTAGTTATGTAGCTGGTGGGTATAGTCTATATGAAAACGTACCTAACGATATATACAGTTTGAGAAAGTCGCGGGCTGTTTTGGGAATTAATAACAGTTCGCTCATAGGGATTACATTACCGACGCATCCAAATGACGAATGTGTGATGCACGTATCGCAGCCAACAGATGTGGCGAAATTATGGGGAGCTTAAAGCAGTTTACTCAAAAGCTTCCATGGTGTCCACTGCAATCGACGACAGCTGGTATCTCATTGTGACAACGCCAATCTATTCATAATATTAACCACGTCGGGTACAACAGGTTGTTGACAAACGTAATCTCACCATGTCACACATATCAGCTTGTATCGGTTTTTGAATGATGATGACAGTCTCTTCTGTTCGTACGTTGGTAGAGTAAGGCTTTATGGGAAAGATGATCATAATATCAGTTTGCTGTATATGCTGTTCCAGCGTGCTTGTATTAAAACAACCAGTCTCCAGCTAGTTAGTCTGTGTTCTGAGGAAGGTCGGTGTAACACGGTCGAGTTGTTGGCTGCTTAAAGATTTCAGCATTTTAAGTAATTTTTTTTTTTAGTGAAACGGCAGTACGCTCCGAATAATGTTAATGCGACATGTGCTAACAGACAGATTAGGTTTTATTGTTACAAAACGAACGCCTGAATACATAGAAGAGGAATATGTCGTAGTAACGCCAATTTATGTTAGCAAACAGCTAACGCACAGCACGTTCAGCTAATCCTAATCGCAGTTCGCGTCTGTCCAGAACAAAAACTGGATTTTCAGTTTTTCTTATAATTCTAACCGAACTTAAAAATTTAAAATTCTGTCATTACCTATCAGTAACAGGCAAAACATTATGTTGACATTAACACTACACTGTGGGTTTCCTAGCGTCCCGCCCCTTTAGTTTCATAATCCTCTGGAGGTCTGAATGTCTGCTGGAAGAAGGAAAATTTTTCTTCAGGTGGTATTATTGCTCTTAGGTGACCCTTTAATGATTTCAGATGCAAAATTTGCACAGTAATATGCACCCGTTTTCAAAACGTGTTGTGTACACTTGGCTCCATTTTATGGACTAAAATAGCAACTTGCTGATAATTCCACAGTGATGCCCAACAGTTGGCTGCACTTTTGCATTATGAAAAGGGTGAAAGTGTACTTCGGATTTTCATTAGGAAAAAATACTTCTGTGGCAGGTAAGACATAGTAAAATTTAATGTACACTGTTGTTGCCAGAGCATCCGAAACGGTTAACTTGCTCTTTTTGAGTCCACCTACAGTATTCATACACCTAACGAAGTGCCAACATCAATCAAGCGTGTTTTATGTTTTTTGTGTATTTTTTAATGTTTGGGTCACACACGACCTCACTGTGTGGTCTGTGCAACAACATTTTGTAGAATTTACCATGATATGGTTTAATATAGTTGTCACGCATAGCTGTTACAATACTGAACAAGGTGTTATAAGCCATCATTGTCTATTAAAAATTATTTTATAATATTTTAGCAGACAACATGGCGTATTCACATCGGAGTATTTGATCAGAAGAAATTACGAAAATATTGAATGATGATGACGAAACTGACAATATAAACTACAGTGACTTCAGTGTTATTGAGGAAGCTTGTGTTAATGAGTCTGAAGATGATGCCACAAATGAAGAAAAAACATCGAGGACGAGTATAAAGGACAGTACGGTAATGTATGTGAAGATGAAAGAGCCACGACTATCACAGTATGGCTTAAATAAATGTAGCATAACTAATTTAATAAAGGAAAATTTTACAGAATGTTAGGAAGTATTTTTCTTCGTTATATTACTACCATGTTCTGCCAAGTACAGACGGAAAATTCTGTTATCGTTATAGATTAAATAGTTTGTGTCAAATTATTTTCAAAGTTTAAGAGTGTCGGCCTGATGCTTTATAATAATTTTGATTTGAGAGGAGGCGAACTTAAATCTGTGGATTCAGTTTTCACCATCGCCCCCCTAGTGTTATTCATGTCAGGAAAATTTCACAGTGTGGTATTAGGGCTAAAGGTTAACGTAGTAAGACACGTATTAAAATTTGGGCAGCGTAACTCGCCGCGCGCATTAACAGCCAGACTATATTCTTCCAGTCTTTGAAATGAGAACACTTATCAAAGTCCAGTATGCTTTACACATAATATGAAACAGTTACAAAATACTTTCTCGATGAAATCTCCCGCAAAATGATGAAAGGAAGGAAGTTTGCTGCTTACCATATTTTCGCTGTTCATGCCTAGAACGTCAGTATCAGGGATGAGGTACTAATTTATTAATTCTTCACTGCTGACTCTATTCACAACAAATTTTTCTGACAGTATCCAAGTATACCACTAAATGTATCCGCAGAATTCTATATGACACATAGTTCAGGAGATAGGAAGTCATGATAATTGAGGTTGTAAAGTAATCAGACGTTTGAACAATTTTTATACATGAGAGTTTGACTATTTAAAGGATCAGAAGGTTACTGATATTTACTAAACCATGGAATCACTGCGACTAAAATTTCTAATCTTATTATCAAGTAAAAGACGACACACAAACAATTAAAATCAGTCAAATAACTATTATTTAAAATATTGAGTGTTAATTGCAAAACAATATGGACTATGCCTTTTTTGTTATCTTATTAGGATTCAATTCACTAAGAATCACAAGGAGATACCAGTTTATTTAGCAAAGTTATTTTTTATTTTTGGCCTATGTTGGCGACAAATAACTAGGTCAAGGTATAGCCAGATGTGGAAGATTTAACGGCTACGGAAATAAAAATCAAGTGAAGAAGGTTGGGATATATAGATAATTAAATGTGTGAAACAAGACCCAGCGAAGGTTTTGCTGGATTCCAAGCAATAGTAACGGACTGAGACGATGATATTAAAATACACAGGGGGAACAACATCGATTACTATATATAACTGACTGACCTGGCATATAGAAAGGTCGAAACAAACGTTTGGTAAAATTGAAATCAAGGGGGTGACGGGGGTGAGGGATAGCAACATTACGAACGAAATGGAAATTAAAAGTGTTTAATGCAGATGAGAAAGATGATAGGGAGAAAGAGTACATTTATGCACCCTGTGAGGTGAAGAACTTGGCTGCGTTAGAGATAGTGGATCTTGTATTAGAATTTAGAACAGCTTTGGACGGCTTAGGATCAAACAAGGCAGAAAGTATATATGACATTCTCTATGACATTCCTTCGGAATTTTTAAAATAATAGGGAGAAGTGTCAAGAAAAACCAAGTGTTCAAGTTGTTGTGTAGACATAGGCCACACAATTCCAAATATTGTATGAGCTGGCAAATATAAAAGTTACTGCACAATCAGCTTAACAGCTCACGCACCCAAGCTGCCGAGAAAAATAATATACAGGAGAATGGAGAAGAGAAGTGAACATCTGTTCATCTAACATCAGTTTAGCTTCAGAAAAGATAAAGGCACCAGACAGGCAGTTCTGATGTCGTGGCTGAAAATGGAATACAGAGTAAAGAAAAAGCAAGAACTGTTCATAGGATTTGTCGCCAAGGAGAAAGGGTTCGACAATGGTGCAAGATGTTCGCAATTTGAGTAAATAGGTGTAAGCCAAACGGAAAGATTTGAAATACATAATGTTTACAAGAACCAAGAGGGACCAAGAAGAGTGGAAGACCCAGAACAAAGCACACGGATAGAAAACGGTCTAAGACAGGGATGTAATCTTTCGTTCCTAGTGTTCAATCTATTCATCAGTAATACGATGCGCTGATGACACTGCTATCCAGAGTGACAGTGAAGGAATCTTACAGGTTGTGTTGAATGGAATAAACAGAGTGATACGTACAGAATAAGGATTAACAGTAAAGTGAAGAAAGATGAATATAATGAGAAGCAACATAAATGAGAACGGAGAGGAACTTAACATCGATACTTCTGATCACGAAATTGATGAAGGAATATCTCTACTTACGCAACAAAACAGTTCGTGACCGACGGAGCAAGGAAGACATGTAAACGAGACACGGACAAAAAGGGTATCCCTGGTTAACTAAAATCTACTAATATCAAACATAGGCCTTAGACTGAGGAAGAAGTTTCTGAGTATGTAGGTTTCGATCACAGCTTTCTATGGTACTGTGACATGGATTGTGTGGATACCGAACAGACGAGAATGGAGGCATTTGGGATGTGGTGCTACAGAAGAATGTTAATAATTAGGTTGACTGATAAGGTAAGGAATGATTAGTTTCTCCTGAGAATCGGCGAGGAAAGGAGTGTGCGGATAACACCGAAAAGAAGACGTGATAGGATCTTAGGACATCTGTTAAGACATCGTGGAATAACTTTCCTCATAGGAGAGGGGGCTGCAGAGGATAAAATCTATAAAGCAAGGCAGCAAGTAATTGCGGACCGAAGCTGAAACTGCTACTCTGAGATGAAAATGTTAGCACATGATAGGGTTTCGTAACGGGCAGCATCAAACCAATTAGAAGGCTGATGACAGTAAAAAAGTATGTCTGAAGACCTTCAAGCTTAATGAGATGCAGACTAAGCCATTATACATCATCAGATATCATATGGCCAGTAAACATCGTTGTTGTGAAGTTGAAAATGCACTCGCCGGCACAGCGGTGGGTTCTTTGGTTTTCTCCGGGACGAGACTGAGTGGAACTATGGCTAGTAAAATATTATTTCACCTTATAACAATGTAGGTATGAATACTTCCTTAACTTTTTATAGTCAATTACCACGGGAATATTGTGAGAATTGGCGACTGTCTCTGAATATGAAAGCATCACTTGATATGGATAAATTTACGAGACTCTTCGCTAGAAGAATAAGGGATATGGTGTTGACATTTAATATACTGGTTCCTATCTAAGACGCTGCTATCGCCCAAATCGTCAACTGTGGGCAGGGCCGCGCTTCCTCCATTCAGCCACGACCAGACCATCGGCTGCGACAGTTTAGCAGTGCTCCAGGAGGCGTGGCTGCACCGGCGCTGCTCTTTCGTCGGTGCAGTACGCAGCGACTGTACTCTTTTGTGGTTACGTTGTGAGGTACCTGCCCTGCTTAGGCACCCAGCTCTCGTCTGCCACATTGCCAGATGCTAAGTTTGTTTTATTTGTATATGATACATTTTTAATAAGTTAAGACACACTACAGTTGAGAGGAGAAGACATGCTCAAACCACTTTCATTTATTTTCTTTTGACCGCCTAGCCTTCCAGGAAGGCGGGAGGCACATAAAGAATACGCTACTATTAGCATCAAATTGGAAATAGTTGCAATAATTTAAAAATAAAAAACAAGATACTTAATTTCAATGAATATCCAGAGCAACAATGAAGTATTAGTCACTTTTTTTCTTTCTTAGAAACCAAGCGGCACTAGAATTTAGCAACATCAGGCATCAATTGCAAAAGTATTACAGTACATGTTACATAGTCACAGTTCAACCCCTGTACCATATAGTTGGTACCAAATAGCTGACTCTGGACTCGCATTCGGGAGGACGACGGTTCAATTCCGCGTCCGGTCATCCTGATTTAGGTTTTCCGTGATTTCCCTAAATCACTCCAGGCAAATGTCGGGATGGATCCTCTGAAAGGGCACGGCCGACGTCCTTCCCATCCTTCCCTAATCCGATGAGACCGATGACCACGCTGTCTGGTCTCCTTCCCCAAAACAACCAACCAACCAACCCAATAGGTTTCGTTAGAACAATTCCAACATAGAGTGAAATTTTCACTCTACAGCAGAGTGTGCATTGATATGAAACATCCTCGCAGATTAAAACCTTCTGCCGAACCGAGAATCGAATTCGGGACCTTTGCCTTTCGAGGGCAAGTGCTCTACCGACTGAGCTACCCAAGCAAGATCACGTCCCGTCCCCACAGCAGCAGGAGACGAGGTACTGGCGGATTTAAAGCTGTGAGGACGGGACGTCCGTCGTGCTTGGGTAGCTCAGTTGGTAGAGCACTTGACCGCGAAAGGTAAAGGTCCCGAGTTCGAGTCTCGGTCCGGCACACAGCTTTAATCTGCCAGGAAGTTTAATTCCAACGTATCTTGACAACTCACATTTACACACATTTTTTCCAGCCCTCTTACAAATAGCTGCTAATGCCCAAACAAAAATAATACAAATACGCTATTGACTATTCAGATTTTCAGCTCTTGCGCAGTTACCAAAACTAGCTCGAAAAAAAGTTACAAACGACAAGTGGACGATAGTTATTTGGTCCCAATCTCATTCGTTGCCGACACAGCGACCTGAGGCAATACTTCTAATGACACCCCAACCGTTCATCGACCCAACCACAAACTCATCACGTAAGCCCTAACCACCAAAACTAACCCATATGCTAGGAGGACGCACAATCACAATTTCCTTCAGCAGGCCTCTCCACCGGGGAAATTCTACAATAGTAGTAACCATGCTAACGTGTTTAACTTCACCCAAACAACTAGGAAACAAAGTCATGTAGAAAGCTCACAACAGCAACCTAACCAGTCAACAAATTTGTGAGAATTTCTGTCCATCAAGTCACTGCTTCTGCACAACTGACAAGTATCGTGAAGGCTTCTCTTTTGTTTCTATACACCGCAAAGTTCCTTTTTACGATGCGCGTGGAAACAAAGGTACCGCGCAACACCAGCAGCAAGAAAGCCCTACAAGTTCAGTGAACTACCGTAGCAGGCAAGTTCGTCAATATATACCGACTTCACAAAACCCTCAGCGCCTAGCATAAGATGTTAAGACACAGTTAGAAATTTAGCGCCCAAGGCAGATTGCTTACAGCAGACACAATATTTTGTCCCAAGTGAGCAGAACACTTTTTTATTAAATGATACTTTTTGCTCCAGCTAACTCCAACGTCATTCTGCCCTATCCTCTGTACCGACAATTGGCCATCACATCTCCACAACACGGACCGCCACAGCCAATGTTCGCACACGTCCTCCTTTCGCCTCACGTCAGCGTTCTGGGACCGTTTGTTCGCTTCTGGAGGATGACAGGAATCCCAGTCAGCTCCTCCTTGCCGAACGCCCTACTGCTTCGCGTCATCCACCAGGGCGCCCTTTTCCGCCGCTGGTAGACAACGGCCGTTCTCCGGCGGCGCGCTCTTCCCTATTGCCGGCAGCGGCGGGAAGTTGAAGCACGGCGCTAGGTGTCACGGCGTAACGTCAAAAGTATAGCATATTTTGCTTACTTTCATTCTATTAAATCATACGGGGTCATATTTTTGGGATAACTCGTCAAACGGAGCATAAGGTTTTAGAGTGTAAGACTTGTTTTAGGTGAAGTCAAAACCGTCGCGTAGAAACCTGTTCAAGGAACTAGTACTCTAACCACTACTTCTCAGAATATGCATTCTTTAATGAAATTTGTTACAAATAATACGTCTCTAATTCCAGCCAATAGCACCATACGTAGTATCAGCACCAGAATAATAATAATCTGCACAAAGACATAATAATCACTTACCTTGATCCAAAATGGGGTCCAATACTCATGAACACACATTTTCAATAAATTGGCAGCAACCATTAAAATCTTAGTTTCAAATAAAGCACGGTTTAAACAGAGTTTGAAAGCATTTATTTATTTGTTTTATTTATTTACTTGCTTATTTAGCGTGACCAGATTAGGCCCTCTCTTACATCTGAGCAGGAACAACAAATATAGATGTATTACCAAAACATTCATGAAAATGATAACAGTCTTAGAAATGATAATAAGCATAATAATAGTAATAATAATAATTATAATAATAATAATAGTTCTACAATAATGAAAGTAAAGATAAATGGCAATAATAACAGTAGTAATAAAACAAAGTGCATTAAAAATAATATTGCCTAGTTTCGAAAAACTACTGTCAGAAGAAAGAAAGGATGAAGAACAAGAAAAGTGGAATGACAGTAATAGTGGCTGTTAGGAGAGGACTTGATTTAAGTAAATAACTCTGTAAGCGAGGAGAAGGGAAAAGTTGTAGGAGATGGAAGGATTGAAGAATGTGGGCTGCAGACCAGTATGTGTGAGAGATAGCTATTGCGAGAGGAGGTGAGCCATTAGCTGCTTTTTGAAGCCTGGAAGTGATTTAATTTCTCTGATATTTCAAGGGAGATTGTTCTAAAGTCGGGTTCTGTATACAGAAAATGATTTAGAAAACAACGGTGTTGTGTGGTGGTACTGAGAGGATCTTACTTTGTTGAGAACGAGTATTTCTGCTGTGCTGTTCACATAGTAAGGTAATGGCTGAGGATAAGTAAGAGAGAGTCTGATGACTGATAAGCCGATGGAGTAAACATAAAGTATGGTAGTCCCTACGTTTGTCAGCAAGCAGCCACGATAATTGTTCAGAGGCTGGAGTGATATGATCGTAATATCGAACGTCACAAACATATCGGACGCAAGCATTCATCGCCAGTTCTAGCCTGCAAGAGTTTTCGTACGAAATTCCTTGAAAAATAGCGTCGCCATAGTCGACAATAGGGGGTGTTAGAGGTTATACGAGCTGCTTCCTAAGCTCGAATGGAAATAATTTTTTAGATTTCTGAAGATAGTGAAGAGATGCAGAAACTTTCTTGCAGACTGCACTAGTGTGTTCAGTCCAGTCTAAGTGGTGGTCAAGGATTATCCCCGAGTTCATTGCTCTAGGAGGAAAGGTTATTTCGGTGACATTTAAAATTAAGCATGAAATGGATTCTCTGTGCTGCGTAGTAATAAGTCTTTTGCGGGCAACTAAGACTGCTTGCGTTTTGGAAGGGTTTAGTTTCAGACTTAAGTTCGGCGACCATTCTGATAAAGCAAGTAAGTCAGCATTTACATGATCGATGGCTGTGTGCAGGTTTGCTGGACTTGCACTGAGATATAACTGTAGGTCATCAGCGTATAGGTGGTATCTGCAGTGGGAGAAAATAGTTGACACATTATTAACATATAATGAGAAAAGTAATGGGCCGAATACTGATCCTTGTTGGAGCCCTGATACAACATCCTTCCACTGCGACCTTTTAGTACCTATCATTACGCACTGCTGGCGGGATTTAAGGTATGAGTGGAACCACTGTACAGCGCTTGAAGAAAAATTTTGACGTGTCATTTTAGCAAGCAGAATGTCAAAGTCAACAGTATCGAAAGCTTTGCTGAAGATCAGGAAGCACATAATAGTAGCCTGTTGGTTGTCCATGGCATGTCAGTCACTTTTATAATAGCGGTCGTTGTGCTGCAATATTGCCGAAAACCAGATTGGTATTCATCTAAGAGTTTATTCAGTGTTAAATAATTGGTAACCTGTTCGTGGACTATGTATTCTAATGCCTTGGACAGCGCTGGTAGAATGCAAATGGGCCTGTAATCAGAGGGTTGTTTGGCAGATTCCCCTTCTTTCATACTGTAGGAAAAATGCTGGACGTCAGAGAGTGATTAAAGATGTCAGTTATTTTGGGCAGTAATGGGTCGACAAGAAAATTGATGATTTGCACCGTTATATTATCGTGTCCTGCGGCTGCCGAATGGATTCGCGCTAAGGATTTCCTGACCATATTAGAGCTTACTGGCTGCAGAAAAAAAATTTCGGTTGTATCACACACGGAAACGTTAAGGCCCAGGGCATGTATGGTTCGAACTCTTATGTCTTGATCAAGTGGAGACGTCTTGGCAAAGTAATCGTTTAGATCCTCAGCTGTAACGCGAGGTTCATCAGCAGATTTAGGTTTGCCTATACCTAGGCCTCGAAGATTTTTCCACAAAACAGCAGGGCTGTAGATGTCCTCAGTTAGTGAGTCGGCAATCTGAGTTTTGCATTTCTCACAGACTGACTGGCTCGATTGCGTAGTTGCTTGTAGGTGGAATAGTTATCAGGGGTCGAGTGCTGTTTGTATGTCTTATGTGCTGCGTCTCTGACATTCATTGGGTGTTTGAGGTGATCTATGAGCCATGGAGCAGGTTTTCACCTTACCCTCACTGTTTTTAAGGGAGCATGTTTATCATATAATTTATTGATGCTCTCAGTGAAATACAACAAATCGTTATTGCTGTCGGAACTATTACCAGACGTTGCCTGCCAAGAGATATCATAGGCGTCTGTTATAATCTCAGATATTTTATGCGCTTAAAATCCCTAAAAGTAGCCACTTGCAGTTTGGTCTTCGGGCATTGCAGCGAGTAGGTCATGAATATTATATCATGGGCGGACAGGCCAAGTGCCGAGACCTGGTCCATGCGAATAACTCCAGTCGGAATTTTTGTAGCGAAAATATCTATAAACGTGTGTGTGTCTACTTAATGGTGAGTAGGCCCGAGCGGAATAAGTGTAAGATTTGAACAGGAGAGAATGTGCGTGAATTTTGACCCTGAAGAACTGTTGTTTAAGAAATTTATGTTCACATCTCCAGCATTATTACGTGATCGTACAGGCATTCTAGATTTGAGAGTGCAGTTTCAAAACTAAAGAGCTCTCCAATTTTAGGGGGATTATATATAACACAGACGAGACATTTTCGGCTTTTGGTAGGCAACTCCTTCTACTCTGTGGATGAACATCGTAACAGGGACTGTTAGAACAGCTTAACATGTGTGTTAGATTTTAGTTTCGATAGCACTTGGTCACAACAGTGTAGATGAGGTATTTTGTGTATGATAAATTTATTAAAAGAGTACAGATATGTTTCATTCTGGCAGTGAATCAGTTCTATAAATATTAGCAGTCACCGTTTACGGTTTACTGTTTACAGTTTACTGTATTTACATATTTTGACAATAGCCCGACAAATGATGCGAGAAGTGAGTATTATATTCAAATATTGTATGTTTCTCTAAGTTATACTTTCTGACATGTTCCACATCCCCAAGACTCATATTTTTATACGTATGGAAGAAAAGCCGAATCTAATCTGATCTTATCTTTGGACGACCCCACAGTTACTTTTATGTCGCTTGTTATGCTGTTATCACAATGTTTTGTTCCACTGCTACCGACAACCACCTAAAATTACAGAATGATCCGTAATATTGTCGTAATTCAGTTATATGATTGACTGGATCTCTTTTTACTAACAGCAGGCTGTACAGCACCGTTAGATGAATTTAAAGTTTTTTTTTAAAAACAGTATCACAACATCCACTTCAAGTAAAAGCTGTACAACTCCAGCAGATTTTTTATTTTACAATGTAGAATGACCGGTAATTCCCCTGATGTGTAATTGTTTTACTAACCACTCTAGAACTTCATTTCTTTTACCAAAAGCTAAAGAAATAACGTTTTAGACAATACAGGGTGGTCCATTGATCGTGACCGGGCCAAATATCTCACCAAATAACCATCGAACGAAAAAAACTACAAAGAACGAAGCTTGTAGTGGGAAACCAGACGGCGCTATGGTTGGCCCACTAAATGGCGCTGCCATAGGTCAAACGGATATCAACTGTGTTTTTTTAAACAGGAACATCCATTTTTATTACATATTCGTGTAGTACGTAAAGAAATATGAATGTTTCAGTTGGACCACATTTTTCGCTTTGTGATAGATGGCGCTGTAATAGTCACGGGGGTTCCTATATAAAAAAAAAACAACGCAGTTGATATCCGTCTGATCTATGGCAGCGCCATGTAGCGGGCCAACCATAGCTCCATCTCGTTTTCCCCTTCAAGCTAAACGAGTGTCGTTCTATGTAGTTTTTTTCGTTGGATGCTTATTTCGTGAGATATTTGGCCCGGTCACTATTAATGGACCACCCTGTATATCATTTGTCTTTATAAAATCATTTCTGTGAAGTCATCGTTGCGTCCATCAGCACCGTATTGAAAGTTCGTGCATTGCCAGCGCTAATGCAAGTGTGATGCAAGATGTTAGGGATACCCTATAGACAGAGAGAGCTATCTTACCAACAGACTCTCAGTTGTGCGAATCTGATAATACTGTGGCCTGGAATGATATTCTGCCTCAACTCCGAAGGGATTTTCCAGGTTCTACTACGCAGAAAGGCTGCAGCTTCCTACCGCTCGATGCGGGTTACTTATTCAGCAGACAGTGCAGCTCCCACGCCTCATGGAATGTTCAGGCGCGTCCAGTCGCCCTGCGCCCTTTCCCTTTGCATCTGCATTTCTCTGGCGAGTTTTGCGGAGACACGCCTCTTAAAGCGGTGCGCGGGCGGTCGTAATGTTTCGTAAATGAGTAACCGCAATCACTTAGTTGCGCCGCGCAGCGAAACCGGTCGGGCGCTGCTGGCTTACATAACCGTCGGTGGAGGCTGCGAGGCTGCTGCTGATGGGCGCATTCAAACAGGGCCCCGTTTTGTGCGGCGAGTTGTTCCCTAATTTAACAGGACGCCTCGTCACTCTGAATCGGGTCTCTGTCTCGGCACCAGGTTCATTCCGGACAATGGGCGCGGCCGCTGTGGTGGGTATTGGCTAAATGAGCCGCTGGAACAGAGGCATTCCGACGTACACCGATGTACGTACTACTATGAAGTAACTCACAGAACTGGGAATGTACTGTCACACCCTTGCCTTCAAGTAGACCATTCACGTTCATTAGAGGAGTTTCTTCGTGCAGCTTCACCGTGTTAATAGGGAACTTCACAGCAAACATAAACATAGCCAAAGCTTCGCAGGCAAACAAAAATTACACGAAGCGAAATGTAGTGTGAGGAGGGCAATGCGAGAGGCGTTCAACGAATTCGGAAGTACTGACTTGGCAGAAAGTCCTAACAAATTTTTATGCTTGTGTCAAGGTGGTAGGTGGATCAAAACAAAATGTCCAGACACTCTGTGATCAAAATGGTTCTGAAACAGAGGATGACAGACTAATGGCCGATATACTAAATATTTCTTTCCAATACAGTTTCACAGAGGAAGACCCCACTGTAGTTCCTTCTCTCGATTGTCGCACGAATGACAAAATGGTAGATATCGAGACAGACGACAGAGGGAGAGAAAAACAATTAAAATCGCTCAAAAGAGGAAAGGCCGCTGGACCTCATGAGATACCAGTTCGATTCCACACAGAGTACGCGAAGGAACTTGCCCCCCTTCTTGCAGTGGTGTATCGTACGACTCTAGAAGAGCTTAGCGTTCCGAAAGATTGGAAAAGGGCACAGGTCATCTCTGTCTTCAAGAAGGGACGTCGAACAGATGTGCAGAACTATAGACCTATATCTCTCACGGCGATCACTTGTAGAATAGCAATGTACATGGCTACAACACTACCAGAAAATATGGTCTTCACTACTCACGGTTAAATCTAACTTAGGCTTTGGTCACTTACCTAATGGCATCAAAAGTCTGACAGATAGCCATATAGCGTTTAAAAGGAAATTAAAAGAATTTCTGGAGACTAGAAATCTACTCTGTAGGAATCAGCATGGGTTTCGAAAAAGACGATAGTGTGAAACCCAGATCGCGCTATACGTCCACGAGACTCTAAGGGACGTAGACACTGGTTATCAGGTAGATTCCCTGTTTCTTGATTTCCGCAAGGCGTTCGATACAGTTCCCCACAGTCGTTTGATGAACAAAGTAAGAGCATATGGACTACCAGACCAATTGTGTGATTGGATTGAAGAGTTCCCAGATAACAGAACGCAGCATGCCATTCTCAATGGACAGAAGTCTTCCGATGTAAGAGTGATTTCAGGTGTGCCGTAGGGGGGTGTCGTAGGACCATTGCTATTCACAATATACATAAATGACCTTGTGGATGACATCGGAAGCTCACTGATGCTCTTTGCGGATGATGCTGTGGTACATCGAGAGGTTGTAAAAATGGAAAATTGTACTGAAATGCAGGAGGATCTGCAGCGAATTGACGCATGGTGCAGGGAATGGCAATTGAATTTCAATGTAGACAAGTGTAATGTGCTGCGAATACATAGAAAGAAAGATCCTTTATAATTTAGCTACAATATAGCTGGTCAGTAAATGGAAGCAGTTAATTCAATAAACTGTCTGCGAGTAGGCATTAGGAGTGATTTAAAATGGAATGACCATATAAAATTAATCGTCGGTTAAGCAGATGCCAGACAGAATCATTGGAAGAATCATAAGGAAATGCAATCTGAAAACAAAGGAAGTAGGTTACAGTACGCCTGTTCGCCCACTGCTTGAATACTGCTCACCGGTGTGGGATCCGTACCAGATATGGTTGATACAAGAGATAGAGAAGATCCAACGGAGAGCAGCGCGCTTCGTTACAGGATCATTTATTAATCGCGAAAGCGTTATGGAGATGATCAATAAACTCCAGTGGAAGACTCTACAAGAGAGACGCTGAATAGCTCGGTACGGGCTTCTGTTGAAATTTCGAAAACATATCTTCACCGAGGAGTCAAGCAGTATATTGCTCCCACCTACATGTATCTCGCGAATATACCATGAGGATAAAATCAGAGAGATTAGATCCCACACAGAGGTATACCGATAATCTTTCTTTCCATGAACAATATGAGACTGGAATAAAAGGGAGAACCTATAAAGGTACTCAACGTACTCTCCGCCACACACCGTCAGGTGGTTTGCGGAGTACGGATTTAGATGTAGATCTCATTCACATTACTCTGTGACAGGGTGTGCGGTTCTAGGCGCTACAGTCTGGAGCCGGGGGACCGCTACGGTCGCAGGTTCGAATCCTGCCTCGGGCATGGATGTGTGTGATGTCCTTAGGTTAGTTAGGTTTAATTAGTTCTAAGTTCTAGGCGACTGATGACCTCAGAAGTTAAGTCGCCTAGTGCTCAGAGCCATTTGAGCCAAGAGTCGTAATAGAAGCAGCTTTATCCGGAAAAGCAGGGGAAACTCGGAAAGATTTCACATAGATTAAATCATGGTCAGTCAGATATCCTGAAATAAGAACTGGCTTTTAAGGCGTACCTACGAACAAATACAGACTCAGAAGAAAATTTAGTATTGATGAATACTAGGCTGACGTTTAAGAGACTAGTCAGGAGGATCACTGCGAAAAGAAATGGGATATCGAACTCCTAATAAATGATGAGATAGCCTTGAAGTACAATACTAAGGAATAATAAGTTCTCTGACGCTATAGATACTGTGTCAGTGAATAACTCAGTTGGCAGTTCAGTTACCGAGAAACTGACATCTCCAAAAAGGAAAATTGCAGAAGTTGGAAAGAAAAACATAGGTGCTAAGATCGCAACTGCGAAGAAACCATGGATAACAGTACTTCAATTGATCGACAAAAGTACAAAAATGTTCAGGGAAGTTCACGAATATAGAAATGGAAGTAGTTGAGAGATGAAATAAATAAGAACTGCAGGGGAGCTAAGGCGAAATGGCTGCATGGGCAATGCGAAAAAATCGAAAAAGCAATGACTGTTGGAAGAACGCAGCACAGAGAAAATGTTTCACAATCTTCAATGAAATTAAAACCAAGGGCGGTAAGATTATGATTGCGATGGCAATTCCACTGTAAATGGAAAGGAGAAGGCGGATAGGTGGAAAAACTGCATTATGCCGAGGAGGACTTGTCTGACGACGAGATAGAGGAAGAAACAGGAGTCGATATGGGGGAGAATTGGAATTTAAATAGCTTTGTACGACTAAACATTCCATGTGAAAGGATGTCAATGGTAAGTTTTGCTGGTAACATTGCTATCCTCAGTGAATGTTAGAAGTGTTACAGGATTTGTTGAATTCCATGAACATTCTAAAGAATACTGAATAAGAACTGAGAGTAAATCAAAGAAAAACGAAAGCATGTAATAACCAGCAGAAAAGAGAGCAGCAGAGAAACGTGATATCAGAATTGGGAATCACCAAGTCTGTGAAGTTAAGCAATTTTGCTACGTAGCAGCAAAATAACCCATGATCGACGATACAAGGAGGATGTAAGAAGCAAACCAGCATTGTCCAAAACGGCATTCCCGGTCAAGGAAGCCTACTAGTATCGAACATGGCCTTAATTCGAAGGACAAATGTGTGAGAATGTACGTTTGGATCACAGCAGTGTATGGTGTTGGAACACGGACTGTGAGACAATCAGAAGGAAAGAGAATAGTTGCATTTGAGGTGTGGTGCTAGAGAAGAATGTTGAAAATTATTTGCTTTGATAAACAAAGGAGTGAAGAGGTTCTCCACAGACTCGGTGAGGAAACGTATTTATGGGAAACGCTGACAAGAAGAATCGGTCGAATGGCAGCACATCTGTTAAGGCATCAGAGAATAACTTCCATGGTACTAGAGGGAGCTGTAGATGGTAAAAACAGAGATTGGCGTACATCCAGCAAATAATTAAGCACGTAGGTTGTAACAAGTGGTGCACTTTGAAGAGAATGTTGGCACAGGGAAGGAATTCTTTGCGATCTGCATAAAACCAGCTGACCCAAAATAAAAAAGAAAGGTGTGAAAAGTGCAGCACTAAGTAACAAGGTGGTTATATGCCATTCGCCTCTAAACAACATCCTGCAATAGAATGAGATTTTCACTCTGCAGCGGAGTGTGCGCTGATATGGAACTTCCTGGCAGATTAAAACTGTGTGCCGGACCGAGACTCGAACTCGGGACCTTTGCCTTTCGCGGGCAAGTGCTCTACCAGCTGAGCTACCCAAGCACGACTCACGCCCCGTCCTCACAGCTTTACTTCTGCCAGTACCTAGTCTCCTACCTTCCAAACTTTACAGAAGCTCTCCTGCGAACCTTGCAGAACTAGCACCCCTGAAAGAAAGGATATTGCGGAGACATGTCTTAGCCAGAGCCTGGTGGATGTTTCCAGAATGAGATTTTCACTCAGCAGCGGAGTGTGTGCTGATATGGAACTTCCTGGCAGATTAAAACTGTGTGCCGGACCGAGACTCGAACTCGGGACCTTTGCCTTTCGCGGAAAAGAGCTCTAGAGCACTTCCCCGCGAAAGGCAAAGGTCCCGAGTTCGAGTCTCGGTCTGGCACACAGTTTTAATCTGCCAGGAAGTTTCAACATCCTGCAATTTGTCTAAGCAGGTTTTGCGAATATTTCAACTTAGTTTTAATGAAAACCAAACATCATTGAGAAATATTTCTTACGCTACAAATATCGATACAAAAGCAAATAAATCAAATTAATATATGATTGCAGTAAATAAAGTACGAAATGTATAAAATCTCCAAAAAAAATAAAGTAAAACTAGCTCTATATCTATTTCTTGTACTTTAATCCCACCTGGCACAACTGGCAGGTACTTCAGAACCTACACAGCGGTGAGATTCAAAGAGTTCTGTTCATCAAAGATGTCACAAAGAAAGGTCAACTTCAAATCAGTCAATGTCTACGACGTCTCGAAAATCAAATGTTTCCCTTGATCTCCATAAAGGTCATCCTGAGTCAGTACAAACTTTTCTAGTCGTTCCCACGTACAAGTTGGCTAGAGTCGCCATAATAAATATGGGAAATTGGTTCGTACCCAATATAAACGGACATTTGTTGAAAAGATATCGACTTCAGTGACCAACTTTGAGCTAAGTTTACCAATTCGATCACTGACTGAAGAACCTCGTGCTCATACTTCTTGGTCCCACTGCTTCACAGTACGTCCATTCAGCAAGAAGAGTCTAAGTACTCCCCGGTGAATAAAACAGAGTATCCAAATAGCGTAAGGACTTTATTTACTGATCAGAGCTTAAAGTAGGTTGTAACATTCAGCCGTACTGCGTTCTACGTCCATATACAGGCCGACACAATTTTTCCAATTAATGTTGTTTGCTTCCATAGAAGAGTGTAGAGTTTCAAACAGTTCTGTTGCTTTTTCATCCAAGAGTTATTTTCCCGCAGAAAAGAAGATTTTCATGAAATCTGTTCTAATGTGTAAACTGCATGTAACCAGTAAGTTGCGCTATCTTGTATCCGAAGACTAATAGTGTTGCCTGACAAAGGCACGCTTGCCAGTAGGTAGCTGACTCACTACCGTAACAGATACCATGCCCAGGGCAGCTGGTAGTACAAGGTCTTCCACCATGGAGTGATATATCTTGCTCTTTACTACACGTTAGGAAACTGTGTAAGAAGATAGGAGAGCCTTTTGCAGGAAACGTATCTTATTTCGTGAAGGTTTCTTTTGTTCCTTATTCATTTCTTTTACTTCTGGAAAAAATATTATTCTAATTTGTTTGACTCCAAAAGTCGTTTCATTTTATTAGAAAGTGTAGATTCACTAGCTAGAGCATTCAAACAAATCACACACGTTGGTCGTTTTTTATTTCCAACAGTAGTACACGTAAACCGAAATTCATGTAACTGTCGTCATAATTCCCGCATTTTCGTTATGATGATGACGATGTTCGGTTTGTGCAACGCTGAAATGCTCGATCATCAGCGCCCGTCCGATTTTGCACAGACCATTTTACTCTCACGAATAAAGATGATGATGATAAAATGATGAGGACGACACAAACACTTAGTGCCCGGGCAGAGAAAATCCCCAACACGGCCGGGAATCGAACCCCTGCATTTTCGTCTATTCATCTCATTAGAACTGCATGATATGTTTGAAACATCAAGTTTTTTACCTTAATTAAAAAACCCCTTCATGCAGGGAGACAAACGTGAATCATAGAAGACATTTATCAAATATAGCCGATCTGCGTTGGACAACACTGATATTCAGACGGACTGTTACTGAATGAGAACAAATGAGTCAAGGAGTGCGATTCTAATCCAATCTTCCTCGGTGCCTTAGCAACAACACTTACTTACAGGCTCGCTAGATATCACTTGTAGTGCTCACGTTGTTACTTTATTCAGAAAGTAAATAAACTAGATTAAAAAAGCCATCGCACAACCCTAAATGCAAGGTCACAGCGCCTCTTGGAAACACGAAGCATAGTTTGCAAACCCTTCGTCTAGAACGATGCAGCCATCAGCCAACGGCAGATTTGCTGAACAGACGATAGCTCTCTATAGGTACGTATCGTATAAAGGCTTGCAATATTATTAATCACCCACGGAACGCTTATTCATTTACGCGGCAGATCCTAGAAAGCGAAACTTGGAAGCCAGAAATGTACTGACTAGAGGGGGAAGTAAACTACTATCTTTCTGCTTCCTTCCTGGTACGCACTGTCTGGTTCCAGTCCTCTATCGGGTGGCATCGAGAAAACTTGAAGCTTTCGCACAAGCAGTATATTTGTTTCCGGAACTGCTGACAGAATTGTTACATCCTACTGTAGTGGCCCAGGGAGAATGCCCTTTATGGTGATAGGGCTGGGTATCGGCGATGGATCATTGTCAGGATGTAGGCCGTCGGGAAGTATTTTAAATAGCATCAGACTCGAGCTACAACACTTGCAGCACTGCTTCGCACAGACGACGGCCCCTCTGGTGTCTACAAGAGGTCGGCCCCTCTGGAGTCCACCAGAGGATAGCCATGATGTAAGTGCACAGAGGAATGCTGATGTAGAGGGTTCGCATGGTGGCACTAGAACCAGCTATGCACGTTGCGGCTGTTGTCGGCAAGATGTACGAACAACATGGAAGTTTCCCGTAATTTTTACAGGCTATGCATATCCTCAGAGGTGAAGCTCTTCCCCCAGCCATTGTAAGTGAGGGAGCGTGGTACCACGACGCATGCCTGTAGGGGGGCGAACAGCTGAACTTCCCCGATGTCGAACGACTGCCGAAAGAAGGCTCGCTAATGGAGAGACACCAAGTACTTGTAGCCACGCCGTGGATGATGAACATCCAAATACGTAGTGGTTGCCTGCAGAACCATGTCTCCCTGTCGCCTGGCGCAGCCGACTCCTGCTGGCTGGTGCTGGCAGGCCTGAAACGCATTGGCTAGCAGTGATCGTATTTACATAGGTTGGGGGGCTCATTTATAGTAGCTATGTACCACTTATACACAAGCAGCACAAGTAAAACACCTGGAGATATGTAAACCGGCAGCACAGTCATGCTGTAGCCCTGTCCCCTTGCGGTGTCGTCGATATTGCAGTGCTCGACCTGTAGCACCTGCCACGACAGTGTTTTCGATTCTAAGGCTACTGGCAACTGCTGTGGCAGAGATGTTATTTTCATAAGAGCGCCCAAAAATTAGTGGCAGCGCTACAGGACAATGGCAAAACAATTTAGCACCGAGAATTTCATTGTTCAGCATGAACGAAAGGTGCAGGACGGGGCTCTGTGAACCAAGTGTAGACTTATCACGTATAACATCTTTACGCTAAAACGTCTGATCGGTCATAGACTTCTTTTTAGTACTACTGGTACGAAATAACAGTGCATGATTAAGACAAAGCCAAATAGTGCCTTATCTTTTGTGGACCTAGGAGATCGATTCTTCAAGTAATCAGAGGACTGGGGAAAACGAGGGGAGGAGAAATCTACCTCTCCTGGTTAAATTTGAACTGGCTTCGTTTATTAGTTTTTTTTCTGGTCTTTTTCATTTCTCCTCTGCTGCAGGGTCCTTGGGTGTAAACAGACTGTCCACAGGAGCCTCAGGGTTAGTTTTGATGTGGTCGCGAATTGATATGATTGTGCTTTGGAAAACTACCAGCACTGATCATTTAGCTTCCTACTTGATTTTAGAAAATACTAAATCTTTACAAAATGTACACGACTTGTAATGTAGCCACGATATTAAAACGAGTATTATAGCTCATAAGAACACAGTGCTTTACGTCATTACATTTATGGCGTTATCTATAACATTACGCACAAAGCCATTAAGTCCGCAGCTCGTGGTCGTGCGGTAGCGTTGCCGCGTCCGGGTTCCCGGGTTCGATTCCCGGCGGGGTCAGGGATTTTCTCTGCCTCGTGATGACTGGGTGTTGTGTGATGTCCTTAGGTTAGTTAGGTTTAAGTAGTTCTAAGTTCTAGGGGACTGATGACCGTAGATGTTAAGTCCTATAGTGCTCAGAGCCATTTGAACCATTTTTGAAAGCCATTAATAAATTGGTGTAACAATGTTACATTATCTAATACATAGATGTCAAACATTTGTGGACGTGGAAAACTATTTCGACAAGGTATGGTGGGATGAGAGGTTTATCCTGTTGTAGAAGGGATATAGTTATAGACACACACCAGGGATAAACAGTCTCTACAAAAACCAACTGATAGTAATTGAACCGGAGGTTGAAGGAAAGTACGCAACCGGTAGATTATGTTTTAAAATCGTAGTCATCGTCATGGTTGTTTAGTTTGTGTGTCGAAGCAGCGATGCAGACCGTAAAATAAAATTTCACAGGGAAAATGCGAGAGAAAGAATTCTGATATAACTGTTAATGTTTGGAAGTGGGTAAGAGGCACTTCGGAAGCTAACAGACAGAACTGGGTGTGGTGATCAACTCAATATACTGGTAAAAACAGAGTGATCTAAGTGATTCATAATAGGAAAGTAAATAATGACTTGGCTAATTATAGCATTCCAGAAGACACAGCTGCAGAGAACTTGAATTATTATTATCATTTACAACGAGTACGATTACAAATGAAGACAAGGAGTAGATTGGTATAAGGGATAATATTTCTTTTCGACACACAGACTTCAAAGTAATAAAACGATAACATGTAGCCTAAGAAGTGACCAAAATTGTTCTACCGGAGCACAGCGTTTATGGAAATGTAAGCCGGCCCGTGTGGCCAAGCGGTTATAGGCGCTTCAGTCTGGAACCGCGCGACCGCTACGGTCACAGGTTCGAATCCTGCCTCGGGCGTGGATGTGTGTGATGTTCTTAGGTTGGTTAGGTTTAAGGAGTTCTAAGTTCTAGGGGACTGATGACCTCACATGTTAAGTCCCATAGTGCTCAGAGCCATTTGAACCGTTTTTGGAAATGTAACGTAGGCTCTGAGAACAGGTTCAAAAATGGTTCAAATGGCTCTGAGCACTATGGGACTCAACTGCTGAGGTCATTAGTCCCTAGAACTTAGAACTAGTTAAACCTAACTAACCTAAGGACATCACAAACATCCATGCCCGAGGCAGGATTCGAACCTGCGACCGTAGCGGTATTGCGGTTCCAGACTGCAGCGCCTTTACACCACGGCCACTTCGGCCGGCTGAGAACAGGTGAAAGACAATTAAAACACATGGGAAATGCTACTGAACAAGGATGTTTAAATGAAACGATAGGTAAATCGTGAAAAGTGGACATATCTGATAGAATGGACGGGGAAGCGAGAAGCCCTATGATAATTTGATGCTACGGTCGCAGGTTCGAATCCTGCCTCGGGCATGGATGTGTGTGATGTCCTTAGGTTAGTTAAGTTTAAGTAGTTCTAAGTTCTAGGGGACTGATGACCTCACATGTTAAGTCCCATAGTGCTCAGAGCCATTTGAACCATTTGATAATTTGATATTTGTTACCCCGTCAAAAGAGCATGTGTTCTGCCTTCAAAGAACTTGTCACTCGGTGAGAGGTGGAAATCTTCCTCTCTGAGGACCGACAACACAGAACTGTCTCAGCGGAAGTTTATCGAGAATACAGTGACGGAAAGCGAATGTCAACACTAAGAAGGAGTTGTGTAATATAAACAAAAGTTGATAGGCGTTTTTCTATAACTGAAATATGAGTCTACTCAAATTTCGCGTCACTCGCGTAACCGAGGCACTAGTAACGACGCTGTGCAGATGAATATCAGGTTGGCTTTAAATACACGCTATGACGGTCGGGCGCGTCATTTACCTTTTAGGCTGGACGTAGTCAGTTCGTGTAAGTCAACATTGCCTTTAAGACGGCGAAGATGCCATTATCAACAGTTCACTGTGTTTGAAGAGGTTTTGTGTTGGCGCTACGAGATGCTCGGAGTTCCTTCCGCGATACCGCAGAAAAACTTGGCAGGAATGTAGGCACTGTACGTGATTACTGGCAGCAGTAGACACGGGAAGGTATGGTAGCAAGGAGATCATGCTCCGGACGGCTACGTGGCATTGTCGAGAAGGAAGACTGTCGTGCCGCGCGGGATTAGCCGAGCGGTCTGAGGCGCTGCAGTCATGGACTGTGCGGCTGGTCCCGGCGGAGGTTCGAGTCATCCCTCGGGCATGGGTGTGTGTGTTTGTCCTTAGGATAATTTAGGTTAAGTAGTGTGTAAGCTTAGGGACTGATGACCTTAGCAGTTAAGTCCCATAAGATTTCACACACATTTGAACATTTTTTGAAGACCGTCGTGTTCAGTGTCTGGCTGTGCTGCACTCTTCTGAAAGCAAGTGGCAGCACAGTGATACAAAGAAGTGACAAATCGATTACTTCAGGCACAACTTGGAGCCACAAGCCATATAGTGTGCATTCCACGGTCTGCGGCTTGCACTAACTGGACCTGCACCTGGAGTATGACGGCAGAAGCGTTCTCGTGGTGATTCCGTACACTCTGAATGCAGTGCACTGGCTTGAAAAATGCAATGGATGGTTAGAGACAACATCAAATTCGACATCTTCATTCAGTTCCTAGTGCACGTTTACCAAATACAAACATGAAAGTAGCATATCACAAGCTGCAGTGATTATGAAGAGTGTTGTGAAAATGTGTGCCCACTTGGACTGTCTTGTTTCTGTACTGTGGTTTGTGTCTAATCTAATGGTGAATACCTGTAGGGTTGTACAGGTCAGTGTCAGTCTCCCTCCAAGTCAAAATCCGTGTTTCTATCTTTCTTCTCTCAATCTCATAATGTGTGGGTTATGCTAAGCCTGATTCATGATGTACTGAGAATTTTGAAAGATATATGCTTCTTCTTTCTTCTATTTCTGCTGCAGATATTATCAGTTGCTGCTGAAATGTCAAAAATTCTTAAAACTAAAGTTGTCAGAATGTTTCTCATTTTCTTCTGGTTGCCTTCAATCACTTACGAGGTTACTGGTAGCACATTTACTGCTGGGCATAAAATAATTCAAGATCTTTACGAGGGTATAAACCTAAAGTTCTGTTGGTTCTGGGTAAGAAATAATATCAGTAATCGTGTTTGGGCCATCAAACATACGAAGCCATTTGACATTTCTTCCCAAAAGCACTGAAGATTTCAAGTGAGCTCGTAATAATACTTACACACCAATGGCAAAACGTTATCTTCTCGTGACGTTGGATGAATAATAATTGTTGCTGGTTTCTAATTGGTTTTTGATGGATGTGAATACTTTTCTAATTTTCTCATCACAACTGGTTTCTGTATTGTGTACGTTTGGTAAAGGGTTACTCCATCCATTGTTTTCTGCTGTGTTAAAGACGATCTTTGAAGACATGTGTGTTGTGTATGTTTAAATTATTGTGAATCTCCTCAAACAAGGCAAGATAGTGTATCCAGTGTGAGTGATTTATATAAATGTAGGTTCTCATGAAACTACTTAGTTCCCAGTATATACTTTCACAAGGGTTGGCAGAAGGTGAAAATTCTTAGATTAAAATGCACTTAGTGTTGTTGTCTTTCAAAAACTGTTTCCATTTGTATCCTGTATAATAAAAAGCGTAATGAGATAGAACAGCTGTAGGTTTCACTATGTCTGGAATGTAATCTTTCTCAAATCTCCTGATGATTGTAGCACCTGTGGGTGATTTGAGTGCAAAAAGTTTAACATGTTTAGAAAATATATCATAAAAGTGTAAAACGTATTTAACACCTCCTGTACTTGTGGGATGAGGTCCACTGATGTCGGTACAAATTATCTCTTTTGGTTTTGTGGGTAAAATGGAGTGTAAATCAGTTTTCGTAGATTGGTTCTGTGGTTCTATCTTTTGGCATGGTATACATTTGCTGATTATATGGTGTATTTTGCGTCTCATGTTGGTGAAGTAACAGTATGTGTGTAGTTTTGCAAAGCATTTTCTTGTTCCATAGTGCCTCCATACTGTATGTGTTTGTTCAATGAAATTGTTAACTGAGTCAGCAGGAATACAAACGACCAGTTTGTAGCCCGTGGGTGACTTCTATAAAAGAATACACTGTTGTATAGCATGCATCTTGTTTTGAGTGGGTGATCTTGTGGTTGTGTTAAAATGTATTTGACCTTTCTCCAATCTGTGTCTTCATCCTGTAATGTAGCCATATTTTTGTAAATCTCTCTGCAGTATTGTGTGTTATGTATATCCTGCATGAGTAACGTTCTGTAGTCATTTGTGTTTTCATGGTCTGTGTTGTTACTGTGTAGTCCTTGTGGTAACCTAGAAAGTGCGTCAACAATGATGTAATCTTTCCCTTTGATGTGTATTATTTCAAAACAATAAAGTGCCCAACGTTCCTGTCGTGGTTGCATAAATTTGCATGTATAGAGAAAAGTCAGCGCTTTGTGATCTGTAGGGTATATCTTGGTGCGTTTGCCATAATGGTAGTGGTTAAACTTCTTAAAGGTCCAGTCTATGGATAAGGTGTCTAGTTCTGTTGTAGAACAGGCTCTTCCACCAGTGTTGACAATCTGGAATGGGCAACAACGTAGACCACTACGTGAAGCACGACAAGTCATGCAGGAATATAAGCTAAAATCTGTGTGATCAAGAATTTGTGAATTTACCAAAGCTCCTTTGGTTCTGTTAAAGCCATTGTGAGAGTTTCGATCCCAAATCCGTATATGGTTGTTCTTCAACAAATTGAACAGGTGTCTGCTGCTGAGAAGTTGTTCAGGAAGAGAAAGACAGAACAACGAACATACTCCAAGGAATGATTTTAAATGTTTCTTAGTGGTAGTGCTTGGGAAATGTCTGATTGCAGCAGGTTTTGTAGGATCTGGTCTAACACCTTGTGTGTTGATTATGTGCCCCACGCATTTGATCTCTGATCAGGCAAATTTTGACATCTTAACATTTACAGTTACTCCTGTTTGTATAAATCTGTGTAGTACTGTATTTAGTGTTTCAACATGTACTGACCATGTTTTTGTGGCAATGAGTATATCATCAACATATTATGTAACAGATTCCAGCTAATCATCACCTAGAAAAGGACTCAGAGCGGTTATAAATACGCCTGAACTTACGCTTAGACCGAAAGGTAATACACCAAATTGATATGTACGACCAGGTACGTGTGAGACGTACATGCCAAAATGAATTAGTTAATTCAAGTGAAGAAAAGTACTTTGGTCTCAAAAATCGTTGTACTGTTCCTCTAAATTCTTAGACTTTGTTCTGACTGGTACTATTACCGTGTTAATAGCTCTGGCGTCAAGTACAAGGCATATCTTTCCATTAGGTTTCCTCAATAAGTGTAATGGACAAGAATAGGGTGAAGTGGATGGCTTTATAATACTCAATGTCAGCATTTGCTTTACCTTGTACCAAACTGCAGGTCGTAGAGATATAGGTACGTCATACGTGTAGTATCGATAGCAACGATGCCACGGCGTAGGTACAAGTTCATAATTTGGCACTACGAAGCACCGACGACAGCGCCCTCTACCATGCGCTGTTGAGATCTACGAGCTCCGCTCCAGATTCAACCCATTTGATCAAGAGAAGACGGCTGGGACACTTCGCTTCAGCTTCGCTTTACTTCCGACGGGTCTAAGACTTCGCACCTCAGTGCAAAGTTATGTATTCAGTTAATACTGTGATGTAGTAAAACCACTTCTAAGAGCGGTATCGAGAGATATTCACCTTTTACTGCCCCTACTCGCTTCCTATATTCAGCCTATCCTTCAGTTTATAGGAGCAGACCAACGGGCCACCATCCAGTCGGGATACAAAAATTAGACATATGGAAATATATCTAGTGAGACTTCACTTCGACAGTGTCTGCATAAGTGGGTCTTTTTGTAAGTACATTCGTATTTTTACTTGAATTTCCTTTAGCTGCCACTTTTCCTCTTCATCGATCGCTGTGCATTCTGACGAAAGTTTGGATTTCATTTGCTTTAATGTGTCTTCGCATTCATACTCTGTCTGTGACATACGAGTAGGTGTGCAGTATTGATCAGTCTCGAGACTATCTGTAGTTCATATTTAGTGAAGTGTTTGTCATGTTCAATGGTTCTCGTGTCCAATTTCACACAGATCACACTGTCTTAACGTAAAAAAGAAAGAAAAGAAAAAAAAACATATGCCTTTGAAGAAGTCTATCCTGGAGGCCTTCTCACTCAAGAAACAAATACCTAAGATACGATTCGTTGATACGTGTGAAACGATGAGGAATGGCCGCTGTGTAGTCTCATTGCCTATCGCCAACTTCACAAACACTTGTTTGCTTACCCTACACTTATAACCTAATGCAGCGAGTATCTGACAATTCTGAACATGAAATTCTGGAACTTTTCTTATTTCTTTCATCTTTACATAAAATTTCAGTGATACTACGCTTACTGCAGCATCTTTATGAACGACAATAGTCATGGGTACTACTCCTACTGTACCTGTACTTGATGACAGCACAATTTGTTTTTTCTTGAATCCAATCTGTGTGTAATCAGCCCAGTTTTCTTGTTAGTTGTGTCCCGAGATTAGTATGTGTGATTCATGTGGTGTGAATCTGATCGTATTGCTATGTGGTGCGTTAATGTTCGTTGTGTCAAATAGTAATTGTGAGTCAAATCTGCCTCCCAAATATTCCTCACTCACGCGCTGGGGCACAGTAATGACTGCGTCTAGTTTAACTCTTGGGTAGTTAAATACTTTGTGTCAATTTTTAGCTGGAGGTGGCGATTTGCTTTAATTTCAGTTATATTTACCTGTGGATATTGGCGTTGCCGTTCTCTGGGTTGATTTTGGTGCGGCTGTTGTGTATGAGATGGTGTCGGCATGTTGTTTTGATTTACATAATTGCTCTGTTGTATCGGCTGTGGCGCTGGCTGAGTGTTGATTGCAGTGAAACTAATTACGTGGATTAAAGTTATGGTTTTGCATGTGGTTTTGAGGTGCTGTGTAATTCGTATTGTGTATGTGCCCTTGTTTTCTGTTTGAAGTTTGTCCATTATGGAAGTTGTTAGTGTTTTGTCTGTATTGGTTATGATATGTTCTCGGATCGAAACTGTTAAATTTTCGTCTTGTTTAGGGATTTTCCCCTTGTGTGTACTTGTTTTGATGACTGTAGTTATTTGCATTGTGTTCTGGAAGTGGGTTTTGGAAATTGTATTGTGTATTTTGTGGTTGGACGAAAGAAACATTTGACTACGCGCCTGAGGTGGGTTGGTTAGCCTGCAAGATTGATGTAGTCGCTACATAAATATTATGATTTCTGTTCCATGACTGGCACTGTTGTTTCTCTTCGTAGAGTAAATCAATAGCGTCAAGTCTTTCTAAAAATTATGCTGCGTCGTCGTCAGGGAGATGGACTAATTTTTCTTTTATATGAAATGCCAGTTAGGATTTGAGTGAATGGATTATGTCACGAGGTGCGACTGGTTCGTCGAGGAAGTGGATCATGTTGAGATATTTCTCAAAGTGTCGTGTCAAGTTACGGTTTCTTGGGCTTAAGTGCTCAGGTTCCATTACTTGTTTCCTAACGCGCTTTTAAACAGTCTCTGACCAGTATCTATTCAGGAATGCATTTTCGAATTGCTCGTATGTGTTACATTTGACACACTCTTTTTATGGCCAGAAAGCAGCTAAGCCCTAATGTAATCAACGATGTGGGAAATTTTCTTTCCATCGCTCTAAGAGTGAGGAAAGGCGTTTTTGAATGCTTATAGGAATATCACAGTGTGTATGGTATTTTTTTCTGGAATAAAGGGTTGAAACTTCCTCTGTTTAAACAGGCTTTCTTCTTTATAGGCATTGCGTGTGGGTGTTGTGAATGTGTGTCTTCTGAGCAGTAATTGTAATTGTATTCTGGTGTCATGTATCGGTTTGTGTCACTGTTCATGTTCGGTGTTCCAGTGTTCTGAAATTCATGATTATAAAATTGTTCGTTACGAAATCTAGTGTTGTGTTTTCGTGTCAGACTGTTGTGTAGATGAAGGATTGTATGTATGTGTCCGTTCAGATGTGGTATATTTGTACTGTGTGGTTGATCACCTGTTTGTTTTTTTTACATAGAACCCATCACTGTGTCTTGCACTATTGGCTGGCTATTCCTCAATCAAACATGTATTGAAATATTTATCCTTCTGTGCAGTCCAAGTCCGAAATTGTTCATTGAAATTTGCAAAGTGTGTGTCAGTTCCCTTCTGTACAATGTCGTGTATATGTGAGTGTACCTCATTGAGTTTACACTCAATATCCCACACTCTGGTGCGTATTTCTTCGTCTGTACGAATATGGCTCTTAATTTGAATAGCCATATTTTCACAGACTGTGGCTAGGTCTTTTATTAGATGTTTGACTGCACTGACATATGATACTGTCTGACCATGCTGCAAAGTAAGCTCTGAGAATGTCTCCGACAAGTCGTTTACTTACCCTGTCAAACGAGTGTTAATGTTGGCAAGTAATTCCGTCAGTCTTTCTTCGGTCTTTGTTAGGTGGTTTGAATCGTCTTTCACAAATTGCGACATACTTTTGTCCTTATTTGTCTGTTTTTCATTTAGGTTGGAAATACCTTTCTTGATTTTGTTGAATATTGCCATAAAATTCATGGTAGACAATGGCGCTGTCCCAACCGCGTTGTTGGCTGTGACGTGCAAGCGCAAGTTTAGTTCCGCATTTGATCTTTCGGAAGTTGACGGCAAAGAAATGAAATTATATTCTGTCAAAATCTTCTTTTGTATTTGATTATTCATTCTGTTGTCGTACATGTCGGTGCTGATGTATGTATCAGTATTAACGTTATCTAATTGTTGTGGCATGCTGAATTGTTTTCTGATTTCGACCACAATGAAAAGTGTGAAAAGAAAGTAATTAAGTTTGTAAGTGGATAAGACGTGTGTGTAAGCCCTATAATAAAGTCACAGATCCTGTTAATATGAACAAATGAAACGAAATCTTCACATGAAAAAGTCAATCTTGCTGGCTTATCGCCATTTTATATGAAATGAACTTGAATACGGTCATTTTGCATATTGAAAAGAACCTATTGTCTAAGCTGATAACTATTGTCGTAATTTCGATGCACTCGCAAATAATAAGAAAATGAAATAAAATGAAATGAATCCGGATTTTGATTGAATTTAACACTGAATCTAAAGATTCATTGTGCACACTATAATCTGAATTAAAATGCGCATATGCTGCGTCTTACCGTAATCTGGAATCTGGATCCGCAGATGGCAATTTCAGCCAAGTCATATCCGGGATTTCTTGATTGTTTTCCAAAAAATGGTTGGTAATTGTTCCTCCGGTTGTTGTTGATTGTCATGGAAAAGAGAAAAGATGTTATAATATGTGTAACAGACTACTAACACTCAGTCGCCAATATAAATAACGTAAATAATTTTCTTCTGCGTGTGAGGAAGAGAATACAGATCAGATAATGAATAATATTTCAAAATATTAAAATTAAACATTATTATTTCCTCACACATTGTCTGGTGTGCGAAAAATGGCATTGGTGGCTGAGGTCGTGCATTTTCTGAGTATTTTTCCACTACCATGTGCCTTGCAAGTTCTCGAAACAAAATATCGGACCTCTTTCAGCAAAATTGCGGGAAGATTGACTTACGGTTCTTTTATGTTGTGACTTTATAATTTTCCATGAGATTGCACAAAAACCTATGCCATATTGAAAAGTCTTACTTGATTGTTAGAACTACTAAAATGAAAAAAATGGCCTGGAGATTAATAAAATATATATTCAAGAAATCATCTATGTACACAAATTATGTATAGACACTTACATAAAAATAATAATTTTTGCTTGGCAGTATATTATGGTGGTGGTTTTAAATTATTATTTTGTTTTGAAATTATTATTTATTTTCTAAAAATTGAAATTTTGGAATTTATTTGCCACAATATTTTTTATTTAGGCTTCTCTCCCCGGATTCTCTGTTGGCGAGTGCAATTTTGGGACGTGATTTACTTCTAAAAGCTATCCGACTTAGTTTTGCTAAAAGTGAAATTTTAGATGCAGTTTCTATTTTGAAAGCAAACCAAACTTATTACACTGATTGGTGCCGTTAATACGCAATCATTCACCAACAGACATCCTCACACAAAATAAGCCACACTTACTTTTCAAATTCATGAGAAAGAACCCTTAGGTAGAAAGCTATGATTATTATCAATTAAAACCACGATGAAATAAAATAATTATAATTATTACTACGCAAAGTGAGCACAAATAATAGAATCTCTACTTAACTGCGGCCGTACCGGACAATGGCTGATCAAGAAGAGAGAGTACAAAAGGTTGCCGGTCCGGTTCATTTAACATAGAAAATATTTAGAGAGAGGTTTTATTGTAATCGCGGTGTCTATTAAGCAGCGATAAAATCGTCTCAGCGCTACTGCGAGGAAACACACAGTCACGAAATCCAATTCGCTAACACATGGGGCACATTACACAGCCCCCAAAATTTTTAAAAATATTAAAACTTTTAAAAAGGTTTAAAAATTTACATCGCTTCATTAAGTTCTACTGTTTAGATCGTCCTTTTTCTTCATCATTTCATTCGATTGAGCTGGAACCTGTTTTAGCTTTGTCAGGAATGTAATTTGCCTTCCCATTTCGGGTGCGATCCTGCCGGAACCTGGTGAAACGACAGGGAAAGGCACAGGAATCCAGTTCCTTTCTCATAAAATTTGAAAACGTTAGACATTGACCACATCAGATCATTTAGTACAATTAATAAGGATGAATAAATTACTTCGTTAGAAAATTCATTATGGTAGTAAGTTTAGGAATCATCGTATGGGTTTTCGTTGTAGAAATACTTTTTTTATTTAACAGTTTACAGTAATCACTCAGTTGAACATTATTTATTCTTGCTCGACGGGTGTAAAGGTGACGCATTGTAGGCGTAGTCAGCCGTGCTGCAGCATTTGCAATTGCTGTGGCGTAGAGCGGCAACGGCGGCGTGCTCGCGATGTTGACAAATCTGCATACGTGTGCGCCACGACGCTCTGCGATGGAGCAAGAAGATTGCGGAGTTCTGGATCGGTTGTGCTCGACAGGATCCCATCAGCTCAGGGTACGGGGTTACATGAAACATTCGTAGATTGGGGCCAGTAACACAATTTTTTATACACACTCCCTAAAAAGAATTTTATTAGTAGGTTGTTGTAATCACTTACAACACTAATTTACATCAGTTTATTCGGTGAAAGCTGTGGGCTACATAGTATACATGTTTACGTTGTGATACAAAAGGTTTAATGTATGGTTTTTGTTCATGCACTTTACTGTCAATTGACATCAACACCATTCCTGCACAAACACATTCATGTTAGTTTTGGTTTCCGCATATTCATTAATGTCCGCAGAATACCGTACATCACACATGTTTGCAAAGTGTTTATCAGAGTTTTCGTTTCTTAAGCGCTTAGCTTCACGTCGGTGTGTAACAGTCACACGTGACGTCACATTCATAAAGTACCAGCGCTACAGTCTGTTCCACAGTTCATGCGCGATACACACTATCTGAGTTGCACGTAACAGCACTTCACTGTGTTCCACTTCTGCGGATCATTACATCATTTCAATGCTGTCGTCTGGGCGAGTACACAAATCAAGTTCACTTGCCACTAAAAGGACCGACCATTCGACGTTAGAGCAAAATGTATGTATTTATTTCACCAGGCGAAATTGTATTATCACGCGTACAACGTCTCTTGACAACACATGTTTCACTTTGCTCTTGTATAATGAGTCCTCCTGTGAAATGCAAATTTACGTGCACTACTTCACCACTGACAGTTCTGTTTGCCATTGAGAACTTATTAGTTAGGCCCTGTCAGTACGTGTCATGTTACTTACAAATGTGCTAAAATAAAATTCCCACAACTTAAGTACTCTGTTGTTGGTACCAACTGTATCATTTACATAGTGTTTATGTTCTATAACTTTCTAACTTTTCCCTCTTACAATTCTTTGCGACACTAATTTCGTTGTGTGGCTGTTTACGGTAGTGAAGCCTAGCTTTACAGTGTTTTGTTAGTATGTAATACGACTTTGTTCATTACTATTATAGCTAAGGACTTCACTGACTGTTTTTACCTCACATAAACTGGTGTGTACCGTTGATATTAGTCGCGACAATTAGTGCAGAATACAAATCTGCTTATGGCACAATCACTACTATCGGTCTAAAATCTCAATAGTTTTATCACAACACTTTAAAACACGGCCCACAGTAGCTTGCTGTTCATGCTGGCAAACTACATGCTTGGCATAAATGGAAAATTATTTTTTTCTACTAATCGTTGGATCTGGACAACTTAAAATCTGCTAGTAGAAAAACTTAATCATCTGTATGGACAATGCCTTACTTCCATTACATAGTTTCATAGCAAAAGAAATGGAATAATTGCATCTAGGAGAATGGTACTAAAATTACATAAAAATAAGATTAAATAAGATTCTTGTTACCTTTCTCTTCTTAATATTAATGAAATGACTTTACTTAAAACGGCGGCCGGGATGGCCGAGCGGTTCTGCGCGCTACAGTCTGGAACCACGCGACCGCTACGGTCGCAGGTTTGAATCCTGCCTCGGGCATGGATGTGTGTGATGCCCTTAAAATAGTTAGGTTTAATTAGTTCTAAGTTCTAGGGGACTGATGACCTACGAAGTTAAGTCTGATAGTGCTCAGAGCCATTTGAACCATTTGAACTTTACTTAAAAATTGTTATTGAACTTCTACTACTAATGTGAAAGTTTCTTGTTGAGCATAAGGTTTTCTTAAGATCTACTTATGCACATGAAGAAATTAAATTTGTCTTAAGACTACTACGTACACTGTGAAAAGTCTTACATACTAACAGATTTACAAATTCTCATAATATTTGCATAGGTACATCCAGTCTAGGAAATATTCACTCAGTAAAATATTTCTTTATATCCTGTTGTGGATATAAACCTTTGATCTTGTTTGATTCTGGATATGACAGCAGATAGCTGCCACCGTGTGGTTTTGCTATTACTTTAAATGGTCCAGAAACAACCTCTGACACTTCTTGTTTCTTTCCTTTAGTAGTGAGGGTTCCACATGAGTCCTACTATGTTAAAAGTCTGTACGTTGGATAGCTTTTTGTCATATATAGTTTTCCTCAGTTGTGCCGGATGTGTTAGAGAAATGGCAGCTTGTCTGATTTTCTCATTCCAACTTAATTCTTCTCTTAATATACAGGACAAGGGTGATAGCCATTTATTATTTCCTTTAGATTTAAACATAAGCTCATTTGGAATGTATTTTGTTGACAAATGGGGTAGGTTGTTCACTACTTCCTCAAAAATTTTAATTTGATCTACCCATTTAGTTTGTTGTTGTGAGGCAGACGTTCCTACAAAACGGTTAAAATCGCGAAAAGTTCTCCCTATTGGACTTGATTCAGGATGAAAAGAGGATATAAAAACTGGTTTTATACAATTTTAATTCAAAAAGAATTTCCACTTTCTGCTTGTAAAATTCGAAGCAGCGTCTGTTACTATGTCTTTAGGATTTCCGACTTGTGGGATGTATTCTTTAGTGATTCTGTTCCTGATGTTATTGAGTTCATAGCATATAGTTCTAGACGCTTAGAGAAAACATCTAGAACTGGTAATATGTATTTCACTCATCCTCGTGCCATGGGAAGAGGTCATGCAACATCGATGGATGCTAGGTCGTGTGGTTGCCTAGCAATAATTGAATGTAATGGCTGACGACATTCCACATTAATGAGTTGATCTTTCTGACATAGTAAACATTTTCTGAATGTTTTGTGTACCTGTCTCCTTAAATTAGGGAAATAGCAATACTTGTTAATCATTTCATAGCGCTTTGTTATGCCACAGTGTCCCCTAAGTGTGTGTGCCTGATAAATATTGTCAGGTTGGCTTCTGGTATACAAATACACAAAATGTCAGACTTTGGGCGTCTCCTGTGAAACAGTACTCCCCTGTACACTTTATAATAGGTTCCTATTTTACCAGAGGTGTTCTGCTGCAATAACTGCTTTACTTTATTCCACTTAGAGTCTATGTTTTGCAGTGTATTCATATTTTTGCACATGTCAAGATAATACTTTCTATAGGGAGGATCTTTTACTAGTAAAATTTTGAATTCTGATTTTCCTCAATAGCATCTGAAGTTTCCGTCAACCATTGTGGTAGACGAGAGAGGGCATCTGCAGTTATGTTATCTTTTCCACTTACGTGTGTAATCTCGAAGGAATACTCCTGTAGAGCTAATGACCAGGGCGGTAGGAGTTTGCGCATCAACTTGCTCCCAAGAAAACAATTTAGAGCTTGGTGACCAAAATATAACAGTTGAACGTTTTAAACGCCTATACCACTGCTAATGAATCTAGATAAGTTGCATTGTAAACTGTACACATTGTAACAACGTACGACTGGCGAAACCAATGGTTCTTACTTCTGTTTTCCCAATATTTCAAATGGTTGGAACCGTAACTGGAAGCAACTGTTGCAATACAGAACTCTTTGGTCATGTCTGGGTGGTGTAATAAGTGTGCATTTAACAATACTTCTACCTCTCACTGAGACGTCAACTATTATTTCACCCTATCAGGGAGGAGGACGCAATGGCACTATGTAATATAGCGTGGGTAAGTTTGGTAGAGCTGACCACAGACAGTCGCTCACTCAGTTCACATCTGAAACTTCTTTGCCCTCTTTGCTCCTCCGCCATAATGTTCCAGACTCGGCAACGGATCATTTTTCATTTTCGACTGTTTTTTGTCTCACGCTCTCCTGCGTCGTATTGACTAAATTTTTCCCATCGTCGTTCACATATTTCGTGTTTTTTTTGTTTTTTTTGTTTTTTTTTGCGTCAAACATCGAAACAAAGATCGTGAAATAGCCAATGAAGCGTTTGTAGGCGAAATATTATATTATTTCCCACAGAGGCAGTCTCTGATATATTGAGAAAACTGGTTCACTGTATCAAAAAGTAACAATCATATTCCTCTCAATGACCTTTGCCCATAAAATTAATTTCAGGTATTTACAAGCCCCATTTTAACATATCTGTTTACATATTATATGCTTAATACATCAAGCGCGCTAATTTTCGTTCCGAGGTAGCTTGTCTTATTACTGTACCGTTACAGTACACTCTAGATTTCCTTTTACCTTAATTATTCTGCTACCAAACACCTTCTACCAGTTTGAAACACCATTCCAATATCTACACCAACTCAGTACAGCTAACTACATACTCCATATTACTCTCATGGAGCACTATATGATGATTTTATCAGTATTCATATACTACTGTAGGTACCTGAGGTGGATGCCTCTGCTGTGACAGACTTGCACTGAGATAGTGGGATGCTATCAGAATGATCACTAATGGTTATTCATATAAACAGTATTGATAACCAGACATTTTCACAGTTAACCAACTACAACATTCGTGACATTGCTGTGTGGTGGCAGTTCTCTCCAGGATGCGTGCTGAAATCAACAGAAGATGCTGATGCAGGCAAACTTCTGAGGGCCTTCAGTAGCCCACGGTGATGCCAGTGTCTCAGTAGACACAGATGTGTGCGGCGGACATGTTTGTCATACGTCGCTCCTATGCAGCTCAGGGCAGGATTCAAGAGAAGACGCAAAATCCAGCTATGGACCCCTTGGAGAAAGATAGCCCTCATAGTGAAACCCTCCCTCGCTAGCAGAGGTGAACAGCAACATTATGCCTGCACACATGAAGGTGGTTGTGTGACTGCACCATTCTGTCGTGAAAGGATATCCTTCAGGGCAGAAGTCAGGAAGCGGATGGAAATAGGCCCAGAGGTGGCCAACGAGCTGGGAGTCCACAAGATCAGAACCACTGCCAGCATTAGAATAAGTTAGCTCAGGCCAAGTCTCAAGGTGGTCGCTTGGATAATCATGTCGCCTCATAGGTGTAGACTTCTCTTCGTTGTAGGAGGTTGCCGTACTACGATGCTCTTAGGCATGGATTAATAATTTTGTCTTATATGAACACGTTGACTGTCTTTGGCGGCAGGCGGCGGCAGCAGGCAGCTTTGCTGTGCTGCCAGCGACCTCGTGATAGACAATGTGTTAAAAATCCTTACAGTTAATTAAAAGATATTCAAACATAATTAGCAATATTCCCTTCCATCTAAATTAAATGACCACAGTTGTTACGAAATACAATATAAAATTACCGCGATAAGTGGCAAAACCATCTGATACGCTACGTTGCAACGCCTTAGTTGTCAAGAAGAATGAGACAATGTCACTTGGTATTTATACGCCGATTCGCGACAGTGGCTTTCAATTAAAATATCCACCTCTGTACGGGAATTACGTAATATAGATACGAATACAGGTTGTGACGCAGGAACGACGACACATGGAAGTTTCAGTATGGCTGTGAGTCGTGCACACAGAGCCCTAGTGTTAAAGGAGACCATTCTTGTAATGTGGGAAATCTGGGTTCGAGTCCCAGGGTGGCACAAATTTTCATTGCCGCCACTCCCTCATACTTTCCCCTTAGTATTAGGAATTGCGAATACATTTCATGTAAACCCTCTGATAGGTTAATCCCTGTATTTGGAGAGAATATTCTTGAGGTACAAAATCATAGAAAACATATTATATGACCGAGGAAATGCAACATATAAAAATTAACATCATGGCACCTCCTTGAACTTCAGTCTTCAAGCATACACCCTTTGTACCTGCAGTAAAGAGACACTTAAGTAAACTGATTTCGCTAATTCTCTTCATGTTCTTGAAAAACATCAGTTATCAGAATATGTTAATTCCTAGTCCCGCTTACCATCGTTAAGCTTCAAAGCACCTTTCTTAACACATCAACGGAAAAATCCTTTAGTAACACACAAATCAAAAGGATAAAATCCGTGAACACAAAAAACACAAACAAAAAAAATTTAAACACAAAATACAAAAACACTAAAACACACACTCAGAGTGATACAAGATTGTGGACATCAATTACGTGCCACTAGTTTCATTGTAACACTGAACACTGAAACCTGTCAACGAATGCACCTTACCTGTTGCTACACAAATCTGCATATCTTGTCCCAAAATGGTTACGTCAACTCGCTAAACTGCAGGGTTGAAGGAATGGGGAAAGTTTAACATTGTTATAATTAGGAGCAGATTCCAGTTCTTTAATGCAATTCATTTCATAATCAAGCTCTTTTTTATGGTCGCTGTGGTGGCTACACTTCATTTTTCAGCAGTTTCTCTATATCTGTTCAAAATAAGCGTAATGTGCCTTTACTCTGTCAAATTAATCTCAATTAGTTTAATCCCAAACTTGTAGCTTCACACAAGCACTGAATCATATTCCAGGGTAAATGACAAAAGACCGTTCCTTCGTCTTTATTTGATCAACAGTATACTCCCTAAATGCTCCACATAAATAAACCATAGACTACCACGCACATGGCACCAGCAAATGTGCCTCTGTAAGTATGACAACACAGAAAATGAGCTCATTAGGAATAAAATTTTTTTTGAATCATCACTCTTCTGGCTAATCTGATGTGGCCTGCCAAGAATTCCTCTTCTGTGCCTATCTCGGCATCTCAGTGTAGTTCTTGCACCCAACGTCTACATTTATTTGCTGGATGTATTCCGATGTCCAGTTCCCCTGCAGAAGTCTTGTAAGGTAAGAAAACTTCTAATATCAAAGAAGTTATTCCCTGATATTTTAACACGTATCCTGCCATCCTCTTCATTCTTCTTGTAAGTGTTTTCCATACCTTCTTTCCTTCACTGATTCTGCATAGACCCTCTTCATTCCTTATCTCATCACTCCACCAAATTTTCAGCAGACTCTATAGCTCCACATCTCAAACGCTTCGATTCTCTTCTGTTCAAGTTTTCCCATAGTCCTTGATTAACTACCATACAATAAACCTACATTCTCAGTAGTTTCTTCTTTACATTAATGCCTAAGTTTGATACTGACAGAATTCTCTTGACCAGGAACGCCGTATTTTTCTGGGCTAGTCTGCTTCTCATGTCCTCCTTGCTTCGTCAGTCATGGTTTATTTTCCATCCATGGTAACAGAATTCCTTAACTCCGTCACCAGTCTCGACGTCAATCTCCGCGCTATGCTAATTGCTTTCGTCTTTCTTCCGTTCGCACTCTGTCCATATCTTGTACTCATTATACTTAGTTCCATTCAACAGATACTGTAATTTGTCTTCATCTTCACCGAGGTTAGCAACGGCATCAGCGAATCTTATCACTGATATCCTTTCATCCTCAAGTTTAATCGTAGTCTTAGAACTTTCTTTTGTTCCTTACTTTTCCTATGTGTAGACAGAACAGTAGGGACGAAAGACTGCAGCCCTGCCTTACGCCCTTTTCAGTTAGCTAGTTATATTCATGTTCTGTGAATTACTGGTAAGATTAATCGTAAGAATATGGGACAAATTTTTCATACAAATTACACATTCGTACGTAAATATGGGTACATGCTGTTGTGAGATAATCCCTACCTACCACATTTTACTCTTTACAGAATCAGAAGTTCTTCTACTTATTAGGATTTGTCAAGGAGAAACTTTCTAAGACTTTTTCCCCCATCGTGCACCCTCTTTTGTGATAATGTAATGGATGTTACATTTTTCTGATATTGTAGTTATGTACAGCACTGTAACTTTAGAACTGCACTGAATTATTTCCAAGAAACGTCACGAGGGAATAAATATACTGTAGAAGAGTACTCAAAATACTTAACTCCTTCAACAGATGTCTACAAGTTGACCATGTGTGAGCACTATATATTGTTCTTACAACATGCGTTTGAGCAATGCACACTTTCTTTTTTAAAGTTGAGTTTGCCCAGAACATAATTCCATTTGACATTACCAAATTAAAATCCACAGAATGTGTGTACTTACTGATCTATATCTCCTGAAAGCTTTCAACGACTCGAAGTGCAAATGTGGCTACACTGAGTTGTATTAAAAGCTCGAAAATGTGCTCATTTTTCACTTTAAATTCTCACAAACATGTACACCTAGGAATTTTCAAGTTTCCCCTTTTGTTATGTGTTTATTAAATTGGGAGTGAGACCATTCACAAAAATAGACCCAATGATACTTTTTAGAACATTATTTATCTCTTCTTCAGTAGCTGTGTGTTTTTAGATTAATTTCAATACTAGTGTGTTCGGAACTATGTATGTACATTGCCTCCCAAATGCTTTATACAAAATATCGCGTCAGAAATATTTATTGGGGTTTCCCACGTACAGTCTCCGCGGATTTACTCACTGTAATATGTACAATTTTTCCAAATAATGCGGAGAGTCTAAAGCAAAGAGGCAGGTGGTATCTGTAGTTGTATACAAATAACTTACTATAGATACACTTAAAAAAGTGTTACGATGAAGCGCAATTTCACTGCGCAGCTGTGAAGTGTAGTAAACAGGGAACGCGTCGATATAAGGGCATAAAGTCATCACCTATTTCTCCAGGCAAATGCCGGGATGGTTCCTCTGAAAGGGCACGGCCGACTTCCTTCCGTAATCCGATGAGGCCGATGACCACGCTGTCTGGTCTCCTTCCCCAGACAACCAACCAACCAACCAACCATCTTCACCTATTTCATTCCGTGTACTCAACTGTGCAGTAATTATGCCTCGCAGACGGACGCCTGAACAATATCCGTCGATATGAGGATTTCACAGAGGGTATGCAGTTTGATTCAAAGAATCTAGTCGGAGTAATCGGAGAATCGAATAAGTTGACATTTGAATAGGAGCGATGCAACTATTCGATGATGTTGGCTGGAATGATGTGAGGACGAGCAATCGTCAGAGAGCTCTCAAAGACCCAGATTCATCATTATCATAGAATCTACGTGCGACTGACACTTCAGTGATCACAAAGACAAATAATAGGCAGCTTACGGAAATGTGGCTGAGCTCATGGCACCCCTTGAGCCGACTACTATTGATCTCTGTACTCCAACAACAGCGTTCGCAATGGTGTCGCGCACATTCAGGCTGGCACCTCGTTGACTGGAGTAGAATGGTCTTCAGTAATGAGCCTCACTTTGAACCGATCCCCGACTATCACTGAAGACGTGCCTGGAGACGCCTGGACAGTTGTTGGATACCAACCCGAGTGTCGCCCGTGATACGGCCCAAGGATGATGGTCTTGGGTGCCATTGCATTTCATAGGATGACCCCTTTTGTTGTCATCGGCGGCACACGTACGCCACAGGAACACCACAGCGGTACGTTAAAGATATTCTATGCCCTTTTTCTTGCCCTGCGTGGCATGCCATCCTGGACTTACATTTTGGCAAGGCAGTGCCAGCCGGCACACGACTAGTGTCTCAACTGCTTATCTTCGTGTTTGCCGAACCTTACGTTGGCCGGCAGGGTCGTCGGACCTCATCGCAATTGAAAGCACTTGGAGCATTATGGGCTGTGCTCTTCAACCAGTACGGGATTTTGATGATCTAACACACCAATTGGACGAAATCTGGTACGATATCCCACAGGAGGACATCAAACAAATCTTTCAATCAATGCGAAGCGAAATAACGTTTGCATAACGGCCACTTGTGGATAAAAGCGTTGTTGACTTGCACTCTGTTTTGAAGCTCTTTCTCTTGAATAAATTATCGAATTTTCCTGAAATTCTAATCATTTGTTTTTTTGTAAATGTACATCACATCTACCGATATCCATTCAGTTCGGATAATTCCTTCTCGGAGTGTGTGTGTGTGTGTGTGTGTGTTGCTTTTTCGTTTTTCTTAGAGCATAACTGTAATTTCATTTCAATGAAGTAGACTGGAAGTGTTCAAAAAAATGACTTACAGTGTTAGATATAACTTAAATGACCCACTTGTTATGTGATCAATACGTAACTGCCCGGACAAACAGATATACCAGTGGAATACCGAAACATACAACTTTACGCCAACAAGGGAGAACTAAGCTAGCACTTAGAGCGTGGAAATCCCAGACAAGATGGTTGTTTGGACTAGTATGTGAAGGTTACTAATTAGACTCATTCAGGTTGCGTGAGTCGCGTAGACGCAAGTAACATGGCGTGACTAACTTGTTTCGCCGAAGTTGCTTCCCCCCATAACTCACACGGGTAGACCCGCTGTTCCAAAGTCTTGCCGCTCGTAGTCGAAATTATACTCGTACAGGTGGGCCACCCAGCTGGAAGTTTCATTGAGAGGAGTACTGCGTAGATATTTCATTGACAACAGATAAGTAGGACGATACAACGTACATAGCTTTTATATGTATGGAGATGGTATATGTTCTTTTGGACTTATCCGAAAGAACAGATACCATCTCTATATAGGTAAGGATTACCGGCCAATGATCTTCTTCAGGGGATTGGTAGATTGACTGCTGCGAGTAATGAGTACAGTGGCCAGGGGCACTACAAATGTAGTGTGTGGACAGTAATTTGGAAATTTGGGCCTCACGGTGAGCGTGCCAGATACAAGTCCCTGCAGTCACACTATTCTCTGTGTTCTCGATGGCTCATTCGAATGTAGTCGGAGGGTTAGCTGCCCTTTGTAATTAAAAAAAAACTGAGTTAATGAATCAACGACGAACTTAAACGTGTGCCTTGCGACGTCCCCCCCGACGAGATGCAACGAACGAAAACGAACAAAATGAGATTTAAAAAAATTGGGCTCCTGCGATGTAATCAAGAGATCCGGGGTTCGAGTCTTGGTCGGGGCACACATTTTCATCTGTCCCTGTTGACATTAATCAACGCCTGTAAGCAGCGAATGGTCTGGATTTCATTTTAATTTCATAAATAGCATTTGGTGTACTAGGCGCCACCAAGTGTTAGTTCACTGATGATTCTACAGATTCATTTATTTTTAGTGTGGAGATGTATAAGTCTAGAATCGAGATAGCATACTGATTGTTTCTTACAATTCCATTGCCTGTGTAAGAGTAGTTTTGTAAACATTGTACATTGCAATTTTATATGCCTGCTCAATAAAACAAACTCTGGTGACATATTTCCGTACGCGAGTGTTTATTGACCGTTACGGCACACTTCGAAGAAAAATCAGTGATTCCAGTAATTAATGGCTGTTGCTTGTGCCTCACTCTCTTCGTACGTCAACTGTACTAGGTAACTGTATCCACGAATATTACTAGTTTGAGATTTCTTTCTTGATAGGGCACAGGAATATGCGGTTTAGACCACATTATGTTCACTGCAGCTTGTCAGGAACCTAATTATTTTACTTGAAAATGGAGGATGTATTTCTGACTTTGCATCCATTTTCAGCTCTCTCCCACATAAGAAGCGAGAGACACAATATAAAGCGCCCGTAATTTATACACGGAAGAAACAAAACAGCAAGCAGCTTTAGAGTCACCAGGGAAGCGGCTCTAGACGACCCAGGAACGGGAATCTGACACAAATTTCCTGGGTGAAATTGCTATCTGTCGAAGCGCGACATCGAGGTGGGGTTTTTCTTGTCGTAAACATAATCTGAACATACTGTGACATATAGACGGCAGTGCTGGAACTTTATTCAAGCACGCTGAAATTGTGGCAGCTGGCAGTAGTGCTGTTGCTAGTGGAGGGAGGCTACAGCGACACATCTTTCCTCGTCTCGTCTCCTCTGTCTTGATAAAATTCAGTATCAGCAAAGTCTACAATAAACATGGTGTTACAAAGAGATTCGTCTCATTTCACAATACTAAACTTCGTCATTGTTGACGATAGGAACTTTGTGGTAGATTTTGACTTACGTACCTGAACTAAAAGTTTATCTCGGTGGCAGTTAGTGCATTTGTTAGTACGAGTTTCTTAAGTACAGCTGTCTTGCTCCCGTGCTCGGTCATTACCCAACGTGCCTCGAGTCGAGTTTGTACAGCTCAATCACAACTCAGTGGCTTGACTTTCGTGGATATTGTGGCAATACGTTTGATCAGCCCTGTGGGGCCACTGGATCTCGCGCTGCGCGATTGGCCACCGAGATCGCTTGAACTGCCCAACTCCCCTCCAATCACTTTACACGAAGCGCAACGCGGCGTAGCAAGAACAGTGAAGGCTGTAACCCGGATCAAACTTGAAGAAGTTTGCCATATTCTCAGTGAATTGCACATTTAACATTTGTGAACGGTGAATATAGACCTTGGTCCCGAAAGCAAACGTAAAACGTACTCAAAGACAGTACGAGCGTGCATGTAAAGAACACACCAAAGTAAAACAGGATGATTCCTTTTGAAACATCCCATACATAGCGTGTTCCTCCCAAGAGACGTCCGGAGGATTTTATCTGGTGTTTCGGCAGATTTTTGCAATTTCGTTTTTGCGATGTGTAGATGCAATCGGTCGAAACAAACACCACCCATTACGCCTTTAATGCGACGATCAGTGACGACGGAGAGCGTCGATTTGTTTCTCGTAGGGAACAAAATGACTTAATGTGGAATTTCACATTCCCATTCGATAGAGCCTAGTGAGATATTCGATTAATCCTACTGTATTAACAGGGTACATTAAAGCACATGAATAACGACTATTCTAGAAGTGACAGCAACGCCATAACGAGCGCTGACTGCTACCTCCATGCAGCTGCTGGAGTATCAACTAGTCTGATGCAGCCCGCTAGGAATTCCTCTTTTGTGCCAACCTACTGATCTCAGAGTTGCACTTTCAACCTACGTCCTCAAATATTGGCTGTATGTATTCCAAACTCTTTCTTTACAGTTTTTACGATTTACTGCTCCCAGTAGTGCCATGGAAATCAATCCCTGCTGTCTTAACAGATGTACTACCATACTGTCTCTTCTTTTTGTCAGTGATTTCCATACATTCCTTTTCTCTCCGATTCCACGCAGAACCTCCTAATTCCTTACATTATCAGTTCAGGTAATAACCGGCATTCGTCTGCAGCACTACATCTCAAATGCAACGATTCTCTTCTGTTCTGATTTTCTCACAGTCAATATTTCACTACCGTACAATTCTGTGCTCCAAATGTACATTATCAGAAACTTCATCCTCTAATTAAGGCCATTGTTTGATACCATTTGACTTCTTTTTCCCAGGAATGCCCATTTTTCTAGTGTTAGTCAGCTTTTCATTTCCTCCTCGCTTCGTCCGTCAGTGGTTATTTTACTACCTAGCTAGCAGAATTCCTTAACTCGATCTACATCGTGACCATCAATCCTGATGTTACGTTACTCGCTGTTCTCATTCCTGCTACTTCTCATTTCTTTCGTCTTTCTTGAATTTATTCCCAGTTCATATTCTGGACTCATTAGACTGTTCATTCCATTCAGGACGTCCTGTCTTCACTTTATCAATGTCATCAGCGAATATAATCGTTGATATTCGTTCACCTTGAATTTTAATGCCACTCCTGAAACTTTCTTTTAATTCCGTCATTGCTTATTCGATGTATAGAGTGAACAGAAGGGACGAAAGACTAGATCCTGGCCGTGCAACCTTTTTAATACGAGTACTTCGTTCTTTGTCTTCCTCTCTTATTATTTCCTCTTGGCCCATGCACATGTTGATGATTACTCGTCTCTCCTTAAGAACTACATATTGTCGAATGATTTTTCAATTCCTATGAACGAGTCCTGATTCTTCTTTAAGCCAGCTCCCATTATCAACCGAAATGTCAGAATTGCCTCTCTGGGATGCCTTTACCTTTCCTAAAGCCAAACTGATCGCCATCTAACACATCGTCAGTTTTCTTTTCCATTCTTCTGTGTATGGTTCTTGTCAGTAACTTGGATGCACGAGCTGTTACTCTGATTGTACGAAAATTCCCCCCCCCCCCCCCCCCCCCGTACTTGTCAGCTCTTGCAGGCGTCGGAATTGTATGGATGATAGTTTTCTGAAAGTCAGATGGTATATCACCATACTTATACATTCTATATACCAACGTGAACTGTCGTTTTGTTGCCACTTTCTCCAATGAATTTAGAAATTCTGATGGAATGTTATCCGCCCTTTCTGACTTACCAAACCTTAAGTCTTCCAAAGATCTTATAATTTAGGATCCTGATACATAATCCCGTTAACTCTTCGACTCCTGTATCTTCTTCTATCACACCAGTCAAATCTTCCCCTTCATAGAGGTCTTCAATGTACTCTAATGACCTATCTGCTCTCTCCTCTGCATTCAACAAAGGAACTGCCATTATGCACATAATTTTAACACCCTTGCGTTTAATTTCAGAGAAGGTTATTTTGGCTTTTCTATATGCTGATTCAATCCTTCCGACAATCATAATACTTTTTTGATTTTTTCACAGTTTTCGTATAGTCATTTCGCCTTATTGTCCCTGCATATCCTGTTTATTTCATTCTTCAGCGGGTTGTATTTATACATTCCTGAATTTCCCTGATGAGTTTTGTACTTCCTTCTTTCATCGATCATTTCTTCTGCCACAAAATGTACCTTCACAATTACCGTCTTTGCACCAGTGTTTTTCTGTCCAACGTCTGTGGTTGCCCTTTTTTCAAATGTCCATTCTTCTTCATCCGAACTGCCTACTGTGCTATTCCTTATTGCTGTATCTAAACCGTTAAAGAACTTCAAGCGTATCTCGTCATTCCTTGGTACTTCCGTAACCCACTTCTTTGCATATTGATTCTTTCGGGCTCTTCTCTTAAACTTCAGCCTACTCTTTTCACTACTAAATTGTGGTCTGAGTCTATATCTGCTCCTGGATACGACGTACAAACCAGTATCTAATTTCGGAGTCCCTGCCTGAAGATGATATAAGTAGAATCTTCCCGTATCACCCGGCCTTTTCTAGGTATGCCTCCTCCTCTTGTGATTGTTGAACAGAGCATTTGCTATTACTAGCTGAAACTTGTTACAGAACTCAATTAGGCTTCCTCCTCTCTCATTCCTAATACAGAGCCCATATCCTCCCTTAATTCTTTCTTCTGTTCCTTCCCGTACAACAGCTTTCCAATCCCCCATGACTATTACATTTCCATCCTCATATACTTACCGTATCTTTTCGTTTTCAGTTTTCTTACGTCGGTATATCTACCTGATCTATCCCTGTCGACGTTGATTTTATGTCGATTCTGACGAGAACTACCCTATCACTGACTGTTCACAGTAACTGACTCTCTGCCCTGCCTTCCTGTTCATAACAAATCCTACTCCCGTTATGCCATTGTTGCTGTTGACATTAGTTTGTAGTCATCTGACCAGAAATCCTTGTCTTCCTTTTCACTTCACTGATCCACTCTACATCTAGAGTGAGCCTTGGTATTTCCCTTTTAGATTTTCTAGCTCCCCTAACACATTCAAATTGCGGACATTCCACGCCACGACTCTTAGAACGGTATCCTTTCCCTGTTTCTTGGAAACTTTTCCTGTGGTCACCTACCACTTGGCTGTCCTCTCCCGGAAATCCGAATGGGGAATTATTCCGGAATCTTTTGTCAATGGCGAGATCATCAACTCGCTTTCTCAATTACAGGCTACATGTCCTGTGGATCTATTTTGTATGTCCTTAATGCAGTGGTTTGTATTGCCTTCCGCATCCTCATACCGTTGATCATTGCTGATTTTCCGCCTTTAGTGCAGTTTCCCACACCAAGAACAAGAGAGTGCCCTACCTTTGTTCGCCTTTCTTTCCTCTTTGACAAGGCCGTTGGCAAAATGAGAGTAACTTTATGGCGGAAGTCTTCGGCCGCTAATGCTGATGACTTTTATAAGGAAGTTTAGCGGCGGCGGGGTTCGAACTCAGGACCGAGAACGTTTCAGTTATTATTCGAAAACGTTACTCCTAGAGAGCGAGTACTCATTATTGTTCGTGTTTTACTGTTCCTGTTAACAAACATCGACAGAGGTAAAATCACACTACACTAATCTAGGACCCCTCTATCGAATGGGTAGCTAAAGTTCGGCTCTAAAACTAATTTCGTTCGTAACGGGAAACAAACCGACGTTTTGACCCTTTCCATCGACAATGGGCGTCGCATGAAGTACGTCATGAGTGTTATTAGCCTGGGACGACTCCAGCTATGCAGTGGAAGAACGAAATCGCAAAAATCTGTGGAAACACCAGACAAAATGCGCGAGACGACTGTTAGGAGGGACATCTGTAACGTATCTCTCTCCGGGACCAGGTAAAAGGGAGGGAAACACTTAATTTCAAGAAGGACGATTTACAAATGCGATGCCACGATGTGGTTAGCAATTTAACACACCTCACAATAAGTTTAATCTTTCTGAAACACTCAGTCCCTATTGTTTTTGATTCCTGTGCTAGAGACGATTATTTCCCTTCGATGTACCAGGCCCTGGTAGCTACTGAGCATCATCATGGTCTAAAGGCCCGTTGACTATAAAATACCATTGTCATCTGCACGTAAAAAGTGGAAAGGTACATTCTTCATAAAAGCAGATCTGTAGGTTCAATTTGTAAATAACGAAATAGTTAAACGGCGCAAAGTGATGAGCCTCGGTCGCTTTGCCATCAAGCAATGTGAGCACTATTTCCCGATACATCCACCAGTAGAGCATAAATTCATTAACAACTTAAAAACTGCCATAGCAAAAAGTTGTTACAGTGAATAGCAGAAAACAGATTCTGATGAATGATTATTCTATAAAAGTACATAACTTAAGACTCGGTAACAAGGTAGCGAAAAGAGAAGTAAGTTTGAAGAATATAAAGTTGCCGCTTCCTTAAAAAATTGGTCGTTTCTTAAAAAAAGTGGTTTTTACTCAGAGATCGGTTCTACCTTTTTATATGTATAGTGTCTCGATTCTCTCGAACATTTTATAGTTAAGCACTGACGTTATACATTATGCTCAATATAATAATTATTTATAGGCTGAAAGTTCCTCACATTCAGTTTGGCAGAATCTTTGTTTTTTATTTGTGTAAGATACATTTTGCACCCGACGTGGTTACAATTAAAGTGCCGCTACTCACGGAATACAAGTGCGGTCTGTAATGACGGTATGACAGCGAGACGTGTTAGATAAGGTAATACGTTGCTGTGGAACATATTTACGGTGGAAAAATTTGGTTCCAATAGGGTCCCCAAATTGCAAATCTGATACTGTGCATTGTCTGTATGACGGTTGGTATTTCCGCTGTCAGTTGACAAGCCATAGCGTGAGATAACAGTACAGCTATCGAGGAGAGAGGCGCTGCACTGTTAGTGAATAATGAACGGCATCAATTACTGTGCTGCTTTGAGAGAATAACGCCGACTGAAATGTCTGTGGAGGGACCGATGTCATTAAATCGTTTAAAGAATATGCTAATGAAGTTCAAAAACATGGGTGAGCTTGATGTGGCACCTGGAAAACGAAGGCGTCTTATCCCGGTGGAAGTTACTAACATAGGTTGTCGTTGCTACTACTGGCCATGTGGCACCTATCCCAGGTAGTGCAATGCTCCTGTAGTGTCAGGAGATTTGTCCATCCTTTGATCAACAGTACGGAAAGTTTTGGGGTCTATTTCATCCTAGCATCTGTACGAGATCCAGAGGATGCTGAAACTGAAGCATTGTCCACAGGAACTTTCTGAGCTTGCTCTTCGGTTTCTGGCACGGATCGACGTTGATGAGATACGACCGGGTAATATTCAGAGTTACAAGGTACATTTTACGCTACAGCCTGCAATGAATTGACGAAACTGCTAAATTTCTGGTACTGTCAAACAGCGTGCGGCGCACGAAGAGCCGTTGCACTCGCTCTACGTGACTGTATGGCGTGGATTCTCAAGAACCTTCATTTTCGGTCTCTTCTTCTTTGAAGATAATACACCCAGAGGGCCTGTCAAGTGTACCGTGAGGTCGGCACGTTATAGAGATCTCCTCGTACAGCATGTGATTCATGCTTTCGAAGAGCGCAACTGTATGAAAACCACTGTTTTCATACAAGATGGGGCAACGCCTCATGCCGCTCGTCCAGTTAAAGATCTACTTTATGGAGCAATCCACGAACGTGTTGTTTCCAGAGGTCTGCCACATGGATGACGTGAGAGATCAAGCGTTATTGGTGAAACTGTTTCATGTGAATGGCAGCAATTACGGACCTGAATTAAGAGAGTACCGTCGACTGAAATATCTGAGTGCAGGTCCGATGTCATTAAATGGCTTAAAGAAGATGATAATTCAGACACTGGTGAGTTTTGTGTTGCAAGTGGGAAGGGTTCCACTTTCGGCTCTGCGGGTATCTAAGTGATATCGAAAGAACACGGCCCCTTCCTGGTCTGAAGGCCAATATACAGGAACACGTCGCTCACATTCCATCGGAAATGTTGCGAGCGGACTTTAATGATGTCATATTACTTGTAGAGCATCTCGACGAATTCTCCGGTGCTCATATTGAACAAATCGAGCAAGCGGCGATAAATAACAGAGACAACATTATAACTTAATCACTTGCTTTACCTTTTCTGCCAAGGTTCTGTTCCTATCCCATTACGGATGGATTACACGTCTTTCTTGCAATCACAGCACCAGATTTGCACATGATGGCTGCAGTTAACTAATCATTTCCAGCGTAAATCGGTTGTGGGCGCTTCGGTCCGGACCCACCCTGCTGCTATGGTCACAGGTTCGGATCCTGCCTCGAGCATGGATGGGTGTGATGTCCTTAGGTTAGTTAGGTTTGCGTAGTTCTAAGTCTAGGGGCCTGATGGCCTCAGATGTTAAGTCCGACAGTGCTCAGAGCCATTCTGAACCAGCGTAAATAGTTTCCGCATTAACACATTAGAATACCTACCAAGTTTGGCTCCCGTACAATGATTGCAGCCCCCATTGTACCTCTGTGTGAAGCTCTAGTTTAATCGTAACCACCCGGTATGATTACTCAGAACTGCGGGCATGTGGCACTTCGGACACGTGACGCGGTTAATGAAGGTATGTAAGAGGAATCATTCTACTGACAAGGAAAGGAATACTGGAGGACTCATTCTAGCGACGATACGGATCCCAAATAGGGGAATAACTGACATGAGCGACTGTAACAGACGACACATTGTTATGATCTGATATAAAGGGAAGGAGCATCGAGGAATTCGTAAAACTGCCCTACCGTTGGCGAGCTGTTTCCGTCAGCATCTGTGGAAATTAATGGTAGACGATGAAAACAAGATAACAAGGAATTCGACGTCTGTGTCTTTTCAAAGGACATAAAGGTCGAAGGCACGCCCGTGGCTTACAGCAGCGTAAGTGGCAGTCTGTGGCAGATCTGCCGAGAGAGTACAATTGTGATGCAGGCACAAGTGTTTCGAAGCACATCGTCCACAGAACACTGTTCAACTTGGAGGTCGGGGAACAGATGACGCCTAAGTGTTCCGATACTAAGCCAATGACGTCATCCATTACGACTGCACCAGGCAGTGCATCATGGAGAGTCGACCACTGATCAAACTAAACGTGTCGCTTTGTCGGATGTATCACGTTCCTTGTTACACCATGCCAATGTTCGTGTCCGGATATGTCGTCACCGAGGAGAACGGTTGCTCGCAACCTGCTCCACACCAGGGAGATAGATCGATGGGCACAGTTTTCGGTTTCAGGGTAGTTCACCTGGAGTTCTATGGGCCTATGGTGCTAACGACAGCAGCAGACTACGTTATAATTATTGTGGACTACCTGCATCCATTCCTACTAGATGCCTTGTGGCTAGCAAGGCAGAGGGAGAAACAATTGAGGAGTGGTGTAGGGTGTTCAGTGAAGGACTACGATGAAATTATATTATGGAAAAAGCTCACCAATTTCATCGATAAGCGAACTGTTTGTTGGTAATAGATGAAGGAAGGGTACTGATCGATGTGGTTTGCTGAAGGTGGTACTGAGGGATATACCGCCATTTGTATTCCCGATATGTTTATTTTGCAGCTTGTAAGAAGCAGTAATTTAGTGCCTTTACGTTTCATATAAACATAGAATTGTCCTAGACTCTACACTGTTGTCCAAGGCGGCAGAGTCTAAAAGCGAGCCGACAATTATTACAAAATTATTCAAACAAAGGCTCTTGCCAGCCAGCAATAAATGAAGCGCTCAGTCGCGCACCATCCTTTGAAGCACAGTTCCAATTCACTGCTCACAGCATCCTAGGTCATGGTCAGTGCAGCACAGCTGATGTCAAGTCAGACAACTTCCGTTACACGGACGAAAGATTAATTAAATCTGCAGTAATAAAAAAAAAAATCTGACAAGTCTACATCAGTCACCCGTTTTAGTAAATCGCGTACCACGCTGCTCACCGTTAATAGAAATTTTGGTTTGACTCTCGCTATCACCTCCAAGGGCGAATATCCAGTTGCATTACTTTTCATGCTGTTTAAAACGTCCTCAAATGAACGTGCATATTCCACCCACTCGAGTGTCTATCACTCGCTTAAGTCCGACACAGTCGTCCAACTTCTCGCATATACCGCTCGCAAGGGTTACTCGCCGGGTGGTTCACGGATATTCTAATGTATTTTATACCCTGGTCGTTCATAAATTTGTTCCAAACGTTTGATGTAAACGTTGTCAGGTAACAGCCTTTCCTTTTCTAATTTTTCTATCAATGTCTTGCTGTTAGCTTTCTGTATCGGATGAAGTTTAATAAATTTTGAAAAGAGTTTCACATTTCCTGGAAGTCTGTCTCTTGTGGCCAAACATTTAAATGAGACCGAAATGCTCGTTAACTCACAACCGTAACTGTTCGCTAATGGGCTCAGGTTGTCTTTCCTGTTCTTCCAACTGGCTCGTGTTGCGGGGGCAATCCCAATTTGGCGCTAGACTCTCGCGGACGACGCACCACGTGACATGTATATTTCTGGGCACGACTGGAAGCGCTCTGGCAACATACCCTAGCACTTTCTTTCTTTTCCAACGTGTAGTCAATAAGTTACGTTGCTTGGTCTAGCTCGTCCTTAGGTTTTGCAGACCGGTGTTCTTCGACTGCCGGAGTGTGTGCGGTTCTGTCTCCTGTGTTACTTGTTGCTAATAAATTATTTAGCCGCTTCAAACATACACAAGTTACTCCGTCACAAAATGAAACAAATAACAGAATAAATCAGTTCCCTGTAACAGTCTAGAAACATGAGACAAAATAAAAGGATACTGCAGTTACGACCCAATTCCACAATGCTGTCGCGTCTCAGCATGCTCATCAGATTTAGTACAAATGGAATCATAAAGAAGAAATTAAATTCACTCACTTACATTGTGAAATTAACATATAAGGCTGTAAATTAGCATACACACACCAATTCGTACACATTAATTGCTGTCACATAGACGCAATAAAACATTAACGACTATGGTGAAATGTGGCTCTTAAAATTTTGTTCTGTGCAGTGCCGCGCAAATTAGTTTTTGGATTGAAAACTGACAGTAGTATTCCAGATTAATAGTTATTGTTCTTAATACTGTAATTGTGAAAGGAATTAACAATCTGCACAGAGGGAAATTTATTGTAAATAAGAAATAAAGAATTAGGAAGGTACACACGTTTTACTTCAGGCTTTTGGTATGCAGGGGAGGGTGTTGTACCTGAGAAATATTGTTCTTATGAACACGTTGTGTTTCCTGGTAGGTGTTTTAATGTTGTGACTGTCCATAATCACGTGAAGGAAAGAGCAAAGGAGACTGGCAAAAGCAGAGTCAAGCGTTTTCTACACTTTTTGTTGTTGTAAGATGGAAGTCTTTGTTTTGTGCAGCGTTTGTATTAAGATTTCTACATCCTTAAATCCTGTCTAACATTTGACAGCTATTGGGCAGATATTGTTAATCCTTAAGTTAAAATATTTTATTGTAATTAAAATCTGTATATTTTTAAAAGTAGGTAGAAAACGAATTGATGGTAAAGCCATATTTCTTCGGTAGTGCCCTCGCAGCGGGAAAAGCAGGAAGCTGTTCTGCCATTAAACACGTGATATCTGCAAATGGCTGAGTTTCTTTAATGTCTTAACAGCTTTCCCTTTCTAAAAAATAGTCAGCTGTTGACAGCTTACGTTTCAGAACGTTCTTAACCTCTAACAGGTTTTCGACAATGCTTCTTTATTCGAGTTCACTTACTGATTACTGGTGTGTAACACCCTACGAAATACACCAGTGACATGATTTTAACGATTATCGATGGCAGCACTCTTAAATGTGAATAGAACTTCTGTGACTAGGTACATGCCCATTTCGTACACGTTTCAGATTTAGGAAACCTTACTTTTCCGGAGTAATTTTCTAACTTCAGAAAAAGACTACAGCACACGTAAACTGAATGGACTGAGAAAATATATTGAACTCCTTATTATAGCCGAAAAGTATGAAAAGTGTTACAAGGTATACCGTTTTCACCCACACATTGTTTCAGAAAATTTTGAAGTGCACTTACGACAGTTGCAGCTCGCACAGTTCTGAACAAAAAACGTTACATGCTAGCAGCAAAACCTACGTCTTACAGACTTAATGATGCAGACGTAGGAAGCTTCCCTTGTCCTCTTTCGTGAGGATATTCGGGGTCATGTAATATTCACTATGATTCGTGCTTACTTCAACTGTAATCTTCAGCTTTTTGGTGTTTAATTTTACAGCCCAAATGGTTCAAATGGCTCTGAGCACTATGGAACTTAACATCTGATGTCATCAGTTCCCTTGAACGTAGGACTACTTAACCCTAACTAACCTAAGGACATCACACACATCCGTGCCCGAGGCAGGATTCGAACCTGCGACCGTAGCCGTCGCGCGGTTCCAGACTGAAGCGCCTGGAACCTCTCGGGCATAACGGCCTTACAGCCCAAATGGCTAACGAGCACTGTAATAGCAGGCTTGTCAGTATCAAAGATAGATGAAAATTGTACTGTGCGGTGCCTCGTGTACCATTTATGTCGACGATCCAGTGAAGTGTAAGCTCTCGTGATGTCAATGCTTACCTTATCACTCGATTTAAACCTGCATCCTTGAAAAAATTTGGACATATATACAGTGACTCATTTTTACGAAATATTCACATTTATTTCCATATTACTAAGTTAAATTGCACATGAAGACCGAAGTTACAAGAGGAACCAACAAATTGTTTTACTTTCAAGCCTACGATTATGTTCACCTTAAATTACTATCGAAAAAATATATCGATATTGCTGTTGATATGTTCCGACATGCGCAAAGAGTATGTGCAAACCCACAACAGATCACGTGCGGCAGGAAAATGCCACCGTCAAAAGACGATTTGAGTGTTTTGCCGTGACATATTGGTGCGAAGCTATCTGGGTCATACATGTACCCGCGACGGTTTTCTTGTCCTTCTGAAGCGCTCCTTCAGTTTGGGCCTTGGATGCTCTGTGGTGCAGCGCGAAATCACATTCGTGGTTGCTGTTAGAATACACACACACACACACACACACACACACACACACACAGCAACGAGCGGCACGCAAGACAAAATACCCGACGTACTGCTCAACATTTTCGGATTCGTTTGTTGGAGGACCAGGGCCCGAATTAATTTTTGCATCGCTGTAAATACGTTATTAGTCACTAGCCAGTGCCCTATATCAGTTCCAATACATGTAAAGAAGCCCCAGATCCGAACATTGGACTGGAAATCAAGATCCGCAAACAGGCAGTACACGTTATGCATCCAGTTTTAAATATCTCCTCCATAAACAAAACAGGACAATAGTGTGAAGCTGAAAGGCAGAAGCACACAGACAAATATGCCACAGTTTTCCACTGTATCAACGGCCATTTAACGTATTCCATAAGCCTCTCCGCCTTTTTGTTATCAGACCCTATTGCCTGTTATGATGTGCTGCTATGTTAGGCCTTTGTGCACCTAGTAAGTGCTCTCTGATAAAGTTTCTCCCTTTTCCACAAAACAATGCAACACCCATGTATCGGAAGTGCACTTGCCAACTCTTATAGTTTTCGGTAGAAGGTTGATCAAGTAATTCTGTTAAGTTTCCTCTTTGAAGGTTGCCTTCCGCTTACGAATTTTGACATCAGATTTTGCAAGGCATCTATAGACCTTGGAGAGATAACGAACTACTGTCTCTCTCGATGCGACGTGAGGAAAATGGTGGCCCCTCATGACTGCAATGAAGAACTTGTTACTTTAACAACAGTTTGTGGCAAGCTGCTGAAAACTTCATCATTGTAAAATTTCTGAAATATATGTTGTTACCACGAACATAAACTTTTACTGAGGTAGTGAGTTCTGGAACACTCTTCAACGTTTTAAAAGCCTCAAAGTCTATTTTACAGACAGGATTACAGAAAGCATGGGACGCAAGGTTATGGGTCGCGCATTCCTTCAAAAGGTTCCAGCATTTATGAAAAAATGGGAATCAGCGTAGTCAGTGAGCCTTCGGGCAGCAATGAAAATCTTTAAGTTGGACACTTGTAGAAGTGAATAGCAGAGAAATGACGAAGGCAGCTTTCTGCAGATGTTCAGACAGACAATGTAAGGACACAGTTCAGGTAAAGCTGGTTCACTGGAAGATCAACAGATATCAGGAGCATGCATACATTCGACAATCTCATATTGGACGACGTTATGATTTAAACCCTTATGGTTCTCAGAGCCTGAATTATGCCAGTTTTTCTGTAATTATTCTTTCATTTACTTCAATTACTTTGTAAATGAAATAACTGATCCCCATGCAAAAAAGGCAAAGAACGGGTTGGCGATCAACATAAAAAGGGCTTAGAAAACTCAGAGACAAATTCGGACTGGAAGTCAACAAATTCAAATGTTTACAGGAAGATAAGACAATAAAAACAACAACTGGAGTCAGATGATAGGATGAGACGTTAGAAGAGGTATGAGTAGGATGAATAAAAGATAAATAGGAGTAGTTACGTTAAAGTTGTCGTTAGTAGGTCTAAAACGAAATATATACTGCAGTGAATTATTAACATAACGAAATACACGTAATTTAAGAAAAACACTATTTTTAAGAAGGTTACAATTTTGTGGTGGCAACGGGCTCGCCGCAGTGGATACACCGGTTCTCGTCAGATCACCGAAGTTAAGTGCTATCGGGCGTGGCCGGCACTTTGATGGGTGACCATCCGGGCCTCCATGCGCTGTTGCCATTTTTCGGGGTGCACTCAGCCTCGTGATGCCAATTGAGAAGCTACTAGACCGAATAGTAGCGGCTACGGTCAAAGAAAACCATCATAACGACCGGGAGAGCGGTGTGCTGACCCCACGCCGCTCCTGTCCGCATCCGCGGCTGAGGATGACGGGCGGTTCGATGGTCCCGATGGGCCACTTGTGATCTGAAGACGGTGTGCTGTGCTTTACAATTATGTTATAGTGTTCATACTAATTAATATTCCAATTCCTATGCGTGAACGTCAACATCCAACGTAAAGAATAAAAAAGGGAAGGAACAGATGTAGTCATTTGAAGACCAAAATCTAAATGTGAACGACATCTGCTGACATAGTCAGGATGCTTTTAGTGGCATTCGATCTACTCCGGTTAGGCTAGGATGTGCGTTTCAATCTTATCAGCTTCTAATACATTTGCACTCACAGGTAAAACTCATCTCGTAACCATGACAAAGCGTTGTTTTCAAATTAAAATAATTAATGCACCAACGTAGGAAAACTCTTACTGCTCTGTTATTGCATTTCACTTTACCCGAAATTATCACAGTTTAGTAAGCTATCAGTTATGTTCCTTTAGACCTAAACACGAACCACGTTGTCAGCTGGTTACGCATCCACATAAATGAATAGTACAGACTACCAGATACCAGTTTCATCACAGGTATGGCAGCAGTGCTTCCTGTAACCTTGTAGAAGCGGTTCAGCTATTTTCACCAGTCTGCTCGTCAGAGTCGTGGTTCAGATTGTTTGAACATGTGCTTGCTCTTCATGCAGCACACTCTTGTACTGAGACCGTCTCGTCACCAGTCGTTCTATAGTCACTCTACTGCAGATCAGTTGGTATGATGCTCACACCTCCCTCACATGGGTGGCGTACGAAAGGGGGGGGGAGGGGGAAGGTAGAAAGTCGATACTTACACGACCAATATTTAGTGAGGGTTGGAACGTGTATCGGAAGACAGATTACACACCGTAGGAGGTGGTGTCTTCCTTGCAGTTGACAAAAATTTTGTGGCCACTGAGGTCGAAGTAGAGTGTGATTGTGAAGTTATCTGGACACGTTTAACAGGGCTAGTGGAAATAAAGTTAATTGTGGGGTGTTATTACCGGCCACCAGGTTCCACCGTGGCAGTTCTAGAATCATTCAAAGGGAGTCTACATTATGTATCGCAGAAGTACGCGGATCATGCTGTAGTAGTCGGAGGCGACTTCAACCTACCTAGTATAGACCGGGATGTCTACGGATTTATTACAGGTACTACAGACAAGCCGTCGTGTGAATTACTTTTAAACATTTTATCCAAAAATTGTCTTGAGCAGCTAAATCGACAGCCAACGAGTAATGGAAATATTTTAGATCTGGTAGCCACGAACAGACCAGACCTCATAGACGGTGTCAGTGTTGAGACAGGGAATAGTGATCATGATGTTGTCATTACGACTATGGTTACGAAAGTTAAAAAGTCGCTCAAGAAGCCTAGGAGAGTGTAAGTAGGCTGTTTAGGTTTTTTTATTGGTAACGCCACCTCTGTATGAAAATCACTGGCTGTGCTGTGTGCAGTGTGTGGCTAGTTTGCATTGTTGTCTGCCATTGTAGTGTTGGGCAGCGGCAGCTGGATGTGAACAGCGCGTAGCGTTGCGCAGTTGGAGGTGAGCCGCCAGCAGTGGTGGATGTGGGGAGAGAGATGGCGGAGATTTGTAATTTGTCATGAACTGCTATATTTATACATGATGATATCAAGGTAAATACATTGTTTGTTCTCTATTAATATCTTTCATTTGCTAACTATCCCTATCAGTAGTTAGTGCCTTCAGTAGTTTGAATCTTTTATTTAGCTGGCAGTAGTGGCGCTCGCTGTATTGCAGTAGCTTGAGCAGCGAAGATTTTTGTGAGGTAAGTGATTTGTGAAAGGTATAGTTTAATGTTAGTCAGGGCCATTCTTTTGTAGGGAATTTTGAAAGTCAGATTGCGTTGCGCTAACAAAATATTGTGTGTCAGTTTAAGCACAGTCATGTATAATTGTTGAAAGGGGACGTTTCATATGTCGACGCTTAGCCTAGGATACCTCACTGGAATCTTCTGATTTTTCTTGTAGTTTGTGTAATTGGCGTAGCTATTGTTTATTGGTAGCGCGTAATCATAGAGAGAATTTCCTTTGTAGTTGTAGTTTTTCATTGTTGTACAGTAAAACAGTTGTGGCATGCATGTAGATTTGCACCAAGTATTTCGCAGCTGCGCTGGCAATTAAGTAGACATTATTTCCATTGCTATGTTATTTTATTTTGCTCTTCAAATTGTGCTTTTCTGTGTTATCGTGTGAAATATTGTGACAATTATGGCGTGTGAAAAACGTAATACTAGGCTCCAAAGTAAACTGAGAAATGACAGTGAAGACGAAGGCAGTGTGTTAGCGCCGCAGAGTAATGAATTAACTAATGTTCAAAGTAGTAATTTGGTAATTGCGCATAGGGAAATGGAGCGGGCGGCAAACAATGGTGTAGACAGTGAAACAGGTAGTGAACAGGGAAGCGTTATCGATCGATTGGTCGGCAACAGCTCGCCTCAGGAATCGGGAATGACAGAACACAATATTACAAATACTGCAGACTCAGGTTTTGGGTTCTCACCGTTTTCTCAAATGAGTCAAGACACATTTTCCGCTTGTCAAAATGTGAATGTTGCCGGTGCAACTTCACTGCCGAAAAGCACTGAGGAACCTGTTTCAGACACCAGTGCATTGTTATTACAATTAATGCAACAAAAGGGACAAAAGCTTGAAAAGTTAGACACAATGGAACAACACCAGAGACAAACACAGCAACAGTTAGACACAATGGAACAAAATCAGAGACAAACACAGCAACAGCTTCAAAAGTTAGACTCATTGGAACAAACTCTTGAACAAACGCGTGAAGATTTAACTACTCATTTGATTTCTTTGTTATTGTAATTATGAAAAAAAATTTTTCAAATCTGTATTGGCCACTGCCCAATCCCATTTGTAAAAATTTTTGTGGGGAGCATGGGGGCTATGTAAGTAGGCTGTTTAGGTTTTTTTATTGGTAACGCCACCTCTGTATGAAAATCACTGGCTGTGCTGTGTGCAGTCTGTGGCTAGTTTGTATTGTTGTCTGCCATTGTAGTGTTGGGCAGCGGCAGCTGGATGTGAACAGCGCGTAGCGTTGCGCAGTTGGAGGTGAGCCGCCAGCAGTGGTGGATGTGGGGAGAGAGATGGCGGAGATTTGTAATTTGTCATGAACTGCTATATTTATACATGATGATATCAAGGTAAATACATTGTTTGTTCTCTATTAATATCTTTCATTTGCTAACCATCCCTATCAGTAGTTAGTGCCTTCAGTAGTTTGAATCTTTTATTTAGCTGGCAGTAGTGGCGCTCGCTGTATTGCAGTAGCTTGAGCAGCGAAGATTTTTGTGAGGTAAGTGATTTGTGAAAGGTATAGTTTAATGTTAGTCAGGGCCATTCTTTTGTAGGGAATTTTGAAAGTCAGATTGCGTTGCGCTAACAAAATATTGTGTGTCAGTTTAAGCACAGTCATGTATAATTGTTGAAAGGGGACGTTTCAAGAGTATTCTTACTAGAAAGAGCAGATAAGCAGTTGTTAGCATCGCACTTCATTTACTTCCGGTACGATGGACGTGGAAGAATTATGGGCAAATTTTAAACACATTTTAAATCACGCATTGGACAAGTATGTGCCAAAAAAGTGGGTTACGGACGGAAAAGACCCACCGTGGCTTAATAGCACAATTTGGAGACTGCTCAAGAAGCAAAGGCAGTTGCACTCGCGGTGCAAGAAAGTTCGGGAGAATGAGGAGAGGCAAAAATTAGTAGAGATTCGTGCTGCTGTAAAAAGAGCGATGTGCGAAGCATTCAACCACTATCACCGTCATACCATAGCAAAATATCTTGCTGAAAACCCAAGGAAATTCTGGTATTACGTAAAACCGGTAAGCGGGTCGAAGACTTCCATCCAGTCACGCACTGATCAGTCTGGCCTGGCAACGGAAGACAGCAAAACAAAAGCTGAAATTTTAAATTTAGCATTTGAGAAATCTTTCACGCAGAAGGATCGTACAAACATACCAACGTTTGAGTCTCGTGCAGTTCCCGTATGGAGGACATAGTGATAGACATCCCTGGGTTTATGAAGCAGCTGAATGGGTTGAAAATAAATAAACCGCCAGGTCCTGATGGGATTTCAATTCGATTTTACAGAGAGTACTCTACTGCATTGGCTCCTTACTTGGCTTGTATTTATCGCGAATCTCTTGCCCAACGTAAAGTCCCGAGCGACTGGAAAAAAGTGCAGGTGACGCCTGTATATAAGAAGGGTAGAAGGACGGGTCCTCAAAATTACAGAGCAATATCCTTAACATCGGTTTGTTGCGGGATTCTCGAACATATTCTCAGTTCGAATATAATGAATTTCCTTGAGACAGAGAAGTTGCTGTTCATGCATCAGCACTGCTTTAGAAAGCATCGCTCCTGCGAAACGCAACTCGCTCTTTTTCCACATGATATATTGCCAACCATGAATGAAGGGTATCAGACGGATGCCATATTCCTTGACATCCGGAAAGCGTTTGACTCCGTGCCCCACTGCAGACTCCTAACTAAGGTACGAGCATATGAGATTGGTTCCCAAGTATGTGAGTGGTTTGAAGACTTCTTAAGTGATAGAACCCAGTACGTTGTCCTCGATTGTGAGTGTTCATCGGAGGTGAGGGTATCATCTGGAGTGGCCCAGGGTAATGTGGTAGGTCCGCTGTTGTTTTCTATCTACATAGCCGTCCGGGGTGGCCGAGCGGCTCTTGGCGCTACAGTCTGGAACCACGCGACCGCTACGGTCGCAGGTTCGAATCCTGCCTCGGGCATGTATGTGTGTGATGTCCTTAGGTTAGTTAGGTTTAAGTAGTTCTAAGTTCTGGAAGACTGATGACCTCAGAAGTTAAGTCCCATAGTGCTCAGAATCATTTGAACCATCTACCTACATAAATGATCTTCTGGATGAGGTGGATAGCAATGTGCGGCTGTTTTCTGATGATACTGCGGTTTACGGGAAGGTGTCGTCGTTGAGTGATTGTAGGAGGATTCAAGATGACTTGGACAGGATTTGTGATTGGTGTAAAGAATGGCAGCTAACTCTAAATAAGGATAAATGTAAATTAATGCAGATGAATAGGAAAAAGAATCCTGTAATGTTTGAATACTGCATTAGTAGTGTAGCGCTTGACACAGTCACGTCCATTAAATATTTGGGCGTAACATTGCAGAGCGATATGAAGTGGGACAAGCATGTAATGGCAGTTGTGGCGAAGGCGGATAGTCGTCTTCGGTTAGTTGGTGGAATTTTGGGAAGATGTGGTTCATCTGTAGTGGAGACCGCTTATAGAGCACTAATACGACCTATTCTTGAGTACTGATCGAGCGTTTGGGATCCCTATCAGGTTGGATTGAGGAAGGATATAGAAGCAATTCAGAGGCGGGCTGCTAGATTTGTTACTGGTAGGTTTGATCATCACGCGAGTGTTACGGAAATGCTTCAGGAACTCGGGTGGGAGCCTCTAGAGGAAAGGAGGCGTTGTTGTCGTGAATCGCCACTGAGAAAATTTAGAGAACCAGCATTTGAGGCTGACTGCAGTGCAATTTTACTGCTGCCAACTTACATTTCGCGGAAAGAACACAAAGATAAGATAAGAGAGATTAGGGCTCGTACAGAGGCATATAGGCAGTCATTTTTCCTCGTTCTGTTTGGGAGTGGAACAGGGAAAGAAGATGCTAGTTGTGGTAAGAGGTACCCTCCGCCACACACCGGATTGTGGATTGCGGAGTATGTATGTAGATGTAGATGTAGAATGACACAATTGCTATGAAGGAAGATCAAAGCAATTCATCAGTATTATCGTTTTCTTAAAAAAATAAATAAATAAAGAAATGAACACAGGAGTGATAAGCAAAAACTATTACAGATTTTATTCCAATTTTCTCAGTTTTACGAGTACCTCCACACTGTAGCAGAATACGTAGCTACAGGAAATTATCACCCGTTTTCTAAATTGATCTCAATATAGCATGTAGTCCGTTGTGCTCTGTACACGCTTCCCTGATTCTTCCCCACAAAAAAGTTAATCAAAGACTAGGATTTCACTTGTCACAGCTTCGAAACATCAGTCAATAAAAAAACGTAAGCAATATGATTTTTTTTAAAGTATTATTGTAAAATAATAGGTTTCCAGCGATCTCCATGTCTTAAAAGGTTAGCTCCGTACTTTAAACTTCGAAATACGTTGTGTTTTCTGACGGATTATTTTCACTTAATTGAAATGGTTTTAATAATTGAACTAATACAGTATTTAAAAATGTAGATATCTTCGTCTGTTCCATCTGTAAAGCCGAACCCAGTGTCACTGCTCTACGATGACTAAAGTAGTATCTGTGGTCAACAGTGACACAACAGAGGCTCAGTCACGTAGCAGTTAGTAGTCTGCACTAATTGCTGTTGAATTAAATATTAAGAAACATTGATAGAATAATTGTAACAAATTTTGGAAACACGAAATATCTATCCGCATCACTGCTGGATGAATATGATTATTTTACATTATGCTCTTGTTATGGTATTTAATTATTGTTTCTGAGTAACTGCTTAGATTTCTATTCTTACTTTTCATAGCTTTGCGTCTGAATTCTTAAATGTGTTTTTGATGTTTGAAAAATAAAGGAAATAAAATCGTATTTGTAATAGGCTGTTTATGTAAAGTTCCAATAAAAACAAAGCAGAATTTAGTTCAAAAACTCTTCAGTTTGAAATAATTTCCATAGTTGCCTACGACGTAATACATTATAATCACATGCAAATTGACACTAAATTTAAATGTTTTTATGATATAAGATTTTTATACTTTGTAACTGCAAAATAGGTTTTAATCCAGACTTTATTTGGCACGCTTTACGAGTTCCCTGTGCCACTGAATATATGGTGTGAGCTATCCAGAATGCTCCAAAAGGTTGTTTGAATGGGATCTCCCGTTTGGATCTTCTTGTGATCTGTACCCTATGTATCGAGCAGTTCGCTCCCTCGCCACCTCCGCAATAACTTGATGTTGACGCCCGTGGTCCTAATGTCACTGATTCGAGCTGAGCAATTCCAGTAACGTTTGACATTCTCAGCAGTCTTTATATATTCATGCCATTCTCCATCCGTATACATATCTTATCTCTGTCCTAAAAAGAAGCTCACATGACAACGAAATTTGGCTCTCATAGGCATAGAAATACCGGATTGGAAATCTTATAGCGTTGCATCAACGTATTCCATAAATGTATTCCATTTGTGACAGTGTAATTCATTCAGCTCACCATATTTCTTCATTTGGTACAACGGTGTGCATCAGAATTTTAGGCGGAATTAAACTGTTACAATGGTGTTGGCCCTGGAAACGACGACGGGCAAAACACGCGAAGTAAGAGCGTATTCTAGTGTCCCTGCGCTTACCTCTTGCGAGAGGAAGCAGAACAGCTGCAGGTCGATGTCATGTTGGGCCCACGGCTGGTGGCGCAGTGGAGGTGGCGAGTGAGCATCACTGCGAGCCTGGTCTCCCGTAATTAACAAGTCACTCCCGCGGGAACGCGGAGCTGTTCTCGCCAGCAGCAGTTGCAGCAGCAGCATTGTTCTCGGCACGCTGCCGACCCCCATCCCGCCTCACCAGTGACACCGTGTTTTACTTGGCACTCGCTGTGACACGTCGCTCTTCATTATCCTTAAACTTGTGGCAGGCAGGTAAGCACATCGTAGGCAAAACTCACGCTGAAACAGAAGTAGGACGGCTCAATACAGAAAGCTCATCAAATCGGGGAACGACCTCTGTGATCAAGACCTCTGCATCCATATTCGGGATCGATACGTAGGTCAAGAAAGAGGAAGTTGCCTTCATCGAACGATATTTTTTGATAAGAGACAAAGGAAGTGAACTGAAAATAAGCCTCTTGTGTTATACACTGTTGGCTATTAAAGTTTCATCGAATATCTAATTGCCACGAAGTGTACTACAAGTTTGGAATGCGAATGATTTGCTCTACAGGGCTCAAAATAGGTTGGAGTAAGTGAGATCCCCTGCTACACCCGCAGTACTGGACAGATAGTTTAATGTGTGTAAAGTGGCCAAAATGTGTGCTGTCAGTTGCACTCTAACATACTACTATACTCATTTGACACACATTACAAGATTAAAGAAAACATTAAAAAAAAGAGCAAGCCAAACATTAATTTTAGAATTCCCGGCTAAATGCGCCAGTTAATCTCGTGCCTCAATGGCAAAACAACCTTAATTTAAAACCGGCTGAAGGCTAATAAGTTAAGACTCAAAAACAAGAATTTGAATTTTAAAAGGCAGAAGCCCTCATCTTAAAACATTCCCCTAAATTAGGCTGAAGGCCCAAACAATCTCCTGTCCTAAGGGCAAAACAAATTTAATTTAAAATCGGCTGGAAGCCATACATAAACAAGCAACAAGGACAAATGAGAAAATGCAGCACATCAAACGGCTGTTTGCAAGGGTAGGCCTGCAATTCAAACACTGACGCTCGCTTAGGCAGTCAGCTCCACAATTCTCAATCCGACGGCAACGCAACCGACAGACAATCAACGCACCAAGCGACAGAATAACTTCCGCTCCACCCAACCAGCAAACAACAGGGTGTCCAATGGAACAACGGAGAAGTTATCGGCGCCCACAACGAATTACACATTCGGCTGTCAAACTACAGGCCTTGCTGGACAGCTGCAACACGACGAGGGAAATACGCTGCCTGAATTTACGTCAACAGCCAGAGCAGATAACCGGAACGTTAACGCCACAAGGAAGAAAATTCCGCTGATGCACTTCAATCCAAAAATAATCATGATAAACTCCACAGGAGGGCGGATAAAATTTCCCCAACTTGAAAACACACGTTGTGGCTCGCGGGAATGTCCCAACAGCCGACAACGAAATCCAAACGACACAATGTCAACAGTCGTGACTTGTTGGTAGATTAAGTCAAAACTCAACTTTCATGTCCAGGATCAGTAAGCCACGGACCTCGTAGCAATGGGAACAGCAACACACACTCCGACGCCGAATGGACCCCGCCAGCGGCGACGGCCAGGAGACTTCCTCGCTGCTCCATGCCAACTGACCAACTGACTGCACACAGCACAGCCGGAAACTATAAGCGCGAGGCTAAAAATAGTACAAGGGTCCTAATATCGATACACGTTGCTGCTGTGACTCGTGGAGAGAGAGCATAACAGCATGATCGCGATAACCGCGGGAGGCTAATCACAGAATAGCAACCTAGGTTTAATGCAAAGCATAACACGATCCCGGCACGGCTCAGTAAGTTCTCTACTTTGTAGTTCTCCGCGTCAGTCTTCTATAAGAAAGTGATCACTCTTTAACCCTTTAGTGACCACTGGGGACTATAGTTCCCACTTATTTGTTTTCGCTGTAAGTTCAGTGGTAATCCTTGTTCCCACTTCTAACTTGTGCTCCAATCTCTGTTAGAGTGTGCTAACTATGTGTAGATTGTCAACAGTTAGGCGAAAGCTGTTGTATTTCTACCTTGTGAGTCAATCAATGCAGAAGCGCAGTTCCCGCGTGAAAACGGGCCACTGTTTCGACCGCTACAGCGTTTTTTGGACAGTGTGCTTTTCTTTTGCATGTGAAGTGACTTGTGTTGTATTATCTACTTTCATATTTATGACGGAGTTAGTATTCGTGTATATTTGCTGGATTTGACTGAAAATTACATAAATATTACAAGGTAAGTTAGTGGAAGCAGAAGTAAAGTATTCTGCCCATTGGCTGTGTCAGAGTATAATAAAATAATGGGAGGAGTGGATAGATTTGATCAGCTGCGTGAACGGTATGCTGTACGCCGTCGTTCATGGAAGTGATGGCACAAACTGTTTTTCTTTCTTTTGTATTTGGCAGTTGTCAGTTCCTACATTATGTGGAAGCTACAGAGGACAGAAGCAGACCAGCTAACATTTAGATTGCACTTGGAAAGGCAGCTTATCTCTGGCTTCTCAAGTCGTAAGAGAAGAGGAAGGCCTGTTCATTTTCAAACACCAAAAAGAGGTGTGTCTGGAGTACAAGATGAAGTCTGTCTGGAGAAAGTTTCAACTCATTTCCCTACAAAAGGTACAACAGACAGAAGATGCCGCCAATGTAGCACCTAGAACAAAGAAAACAGAACAAAAATAATGTGTAGCAACTGTCGTGTACCTTTGTGTGTAGCGCCATGCTTCTCTAAGTTCCATAGTACTTCACCTTAGAGAACTCAAAGGACAGTATGAACTAATACAAATATAAATGTAATGTTTGACACGTTTTTGTACTAAAAATAAAGGAAATATATTTTTTTAAAGTAGCAAGTGAAGTTACTCCAGAGTTCGGTGGGAGCAATAGTTCCCACTAATTTTTTTATACTCGTAGGCTAAACTCTCACTTTCAAGATTTCAACTATGATTTAATGAACGGTTTCTTAGCCCCAGAAAGTGTTCATAAAAGGTCTACAACTTTCGGAAATAATTTGGTCACTAAAGGGTTAAAAAAAAGTAATGAGAAGTAGCACAGAAGCGCAGCGGTAACATTGTACCACCACCACACCAGGGAAAGCCACTTGTTTTGGCAACCTGACTAGGTACTGGGTTCTAGTGAAACAAATGGGCAGTGGAGGCATATAAATATGTTAGGATCTCGAGTTACGGATTACTTGTCATCGCAATCCAGCAACACCACCACAATGCCAGAATGAGGCCCTACAGAGAGAAGACTGGTCTATGTCTCCTGCAGCCATGGGTGCAAGACCTTCCGTCTGCACTAGGTCCTTCGCATGTTTAGGTCTCACAGTCCTGCTGACCTGCCATCCAAGTCTGCCGCCACCGACGCTGGGTTCCTAGCAGGAGTTGGAGCTACTATTCCAGCCACCCGCCGATTTTTATTTGAGTCCAGCGAGTTGTACCTGACACACCGCAGACTCCAGAGGCTGTCACAGCAGCCGACTGCAGAGCCGAGTGGCCGTTTCCCGCGTGAGACATCATCACAGCACAACACGATACGTCGCTGACGTCAACAGCCGTGGCGAACAGGTTGGCGGCCTCAACTGTGCGCGGTGCCGGGTCAGCAGCACCAGGCACAATCCGACACCCTCCATCAGCCGCAGCCAACCAGGAGAGGCGTGTCTGCCGCACTGCGCCATGTATCAGAATCAATAAAAGTTCTTCCCTGAGCTCCACGGTCTGTCACCACCACTCATTCACCACTCGACCGCTTCAACTTCCTGCGTACAAGGAAATGTTTAGCATTGGGTTTCTCAATCACAAATCACATTTTCATATTGAGTGGGTGACAGAAGATCACGTAGCCTCGTATAAGAAGGAGAGGCATGGAATGTCAGCTAAACAATACCTTTGCCAACACATCGCAATGGCAGGATGATAGCTTATCGAGACAGGATGGTCATTTGCTCTACCGTGCAGGGTCTTAAAGGGATGTCTCTTACTCTCAGCACGTTTTCAGCAACACAGGTGTCCACATGAACAGTGCGGCAGAGTCAATTGTTGCAGTACCCCTTGGCATAGTAGCAGTGCGCCCAACGACGACACTGGACATGGGTGTGGTACTGTGTACAGCATTACAAAGATGGAACAGCCACCAAAGGCGGTTTTATACTGCGTGTCAGAGAGTGCAATTAGAGAATTCTGAATGCGGTAGGGATGTTAGAAAAATCTGAGAAGCTATATGCAGAGTCATTGTTTAGATACAGTAGCGATTAGTTAACTGATCTGATACAAATGTTAACGGCAGCACGAAATAATATAATAGCAGTAGGGTTCGTTGTCATTAGGAAGTTAAGGCTGATACTGAATTATTGACAATGGTTCAGTAGTATGATTATTTTAATCAGAATCGGCAGGCAGACAACACCAAGAACAGTTCCGGTAGAGAGGATGTGTTAGGACAACGAACACGTAGTTCAGTAAAGGGAGATACAATGTAATAATAAAGACGGACCTAAGGGAACCGAAACGGAGATGGACTATACAGGTTCTGGGAATGAGAGAGGAGGACGTCTGCTTGATGTCTGCAGTAAATTTCAGCTAGTAATAGCAAATACGCTGTCGAAGAAAGGGGGAGCTGTACTCGTAACTGGTCGCAGTGCGTAAGGAGATTCCATTGGCACTACATCGTGAAGAGACCGAGAATACGGAATTCGACACTGGATTGTACACTCCCAGATTACAATTTGGCAATGATAAAGAGTAGCCTGAAGTATGAGAGAATATTCTGGAAGCAAATACAACACCGAAATACCGATAGAAAAGCCGGTGCAAGGAATGTAACGGTAATAAAATACATTGCTTAACAGAAGAAATACTCCAACTTTTTACGATAGAACCTAGTACGAAAAGCTAAAGAAAGAACAAGAGTACAGCAGTGCACAACACTTAGAAATGAAAGAAGGAGGAAGTGCAGGCAAGCCAAGATGAAATACCGAGAGGTCCAGAAAAAAGACAATAAGATTACGACAATATGAGTCACTTAGCAGTAAAATTATCTTAAAGTACTGGTACGCCAAGGACGTAGCCACTATGTACAGTGAAACCGAAAAATGTTTAGCAATTCACACATAGTTTTATTATATGGCACATCCATTAAGCAAACTTTGGAGAAATAACTTTCATCTGTAAGAACTTTCTGCAACTTTTTGCTTAATCTAGTAACGTGAACGATGTGCTGGTGTTTCTGAAGTAGTGCATCAGCGTTTGCTCTTCATTGTAAGAAATCATATTTTACCACAATTGAAAAACTTGAAGACATTAAAACAAAGACATATTACGTCTTTAACTTGTAATCAAGACGTCGAGAGTTCTGGTTCCGGTCGAGAGACTGCTTAAATTTTGAATAAAAATCGTAAGCAATGGCGGCCGTGGACTTGTGGCATAAGAAACCAAACTCTTTCCGTCAACGGTGTCTTCAAAGAGGGTGGTGGAATGGACACATGTTCGAGACACTCTCTTACCCTTGGGTTGGGAACTGCCCTTAAAAGTCGGCAGAATCAGTAACGATCGACGGCATGAGGATTCATATGACATTGGAAACCACCACACTAAAGGCACATAACGAGTATCCATAGGACACGATGACCTCTCTCTCATATGGATCTCCGGGAGGGTAATACCAGGGGGCAGGTAACCATAAGAAAAAGATTGAATAAACAACGAAAGGATAACGTTCTAAGAGTCGAGGCATGGAATGTCAGCAAAACAAAACCTTTGCCAACACATCGCAAGCAGAAGATGAAATTTTGGAGGATTGAAATACGGCTTTAGGGAAAGGAGTGGAAGAAAGGGTTACGAGAGAATGTGCTCTTGGTAGCAGGAATGAGTGAGGAGAAAGGCTAATTGAGTTCTGTCATAAATTTCAGATTGTAATAACGCATACCATGCTCATGAATCGCAAGAGGAGGTGGTATGCTTGGAAAACGCCGAGGGATACAGGAAATTTCATTTAGATTATAACATGTTCAGGAAGAGATTCCTAAATCAGATCTTGGCCAGTAAGGCGTATTGAAGGGCCAGATATAGAATCAGGCTGCAATTTGCTAATGATGAAACGTAGGCTGAAGCTAAAGACATTAGTCAGAAGAGGCAATGCGCGCTGAAGTGGAATGCGGAAGTGCTAAGTGAAGACATGCGTTTGAAGTGGTCTGCGGCTGTAGATAATGCTTAATCTATAGCTCAGCAGCCAGTTCACTTGAAAATTAATGGACATCTCTATAAATGGCAATCACAGAAATTGGAGAGAAAAATGTTGGTTCAAGGAAGGTACCTGAGAAGAAAGAATGGGTAATTGTTTAAATCCTTCAGTTGATGGAGGAAAGAAGGAATTACAAAAATGGTCAGGGAAATTCAGGCACACAGGAATACAAGTGACTTAGGAAAAGAATAAACAGGAAATTCAGGGATTCTAAGCCAAAGTGACTACATGAAAAATGTGAAGAAATCGAAGAAGAAGTGATTGTTGCAAGGAATAGCTGATACTACCTTATAGAACAATCGGTAAAATTAAAAGCATGGGTGGTCAAATTAAGAGCGCAATGGCGATTTCACTGTTAAATGCAGAGGAGAGAACAGATAGGTGGCATGAGTACAATGAAGTTTTCTACGTGGGGAACACTTGACTGATGTGATAGAAGAAGAAGCCGGAGTCCGTAGCAAATCGATAGGGAATAAAGTCTTAGAATCACAATTTAGAAGAACTTTGGAAGACAATATCAAATAAGGTAGATGGGATGGATAACATTTCATCGTAAATTCTAAAATCAATTCACGTTGTTGTGTAGAATGTATGAGACTGGCGATATATCCTCAGCCTCGGGAAAACATTATCTATACGGTTTCCAAGATTGCAACAGCCGAGCAGTGCAAGAATTATCACAAATCATCTTAACAGCTGAACAACCAAGTTGCTGACGATATTAATATGCAGAATAATGGAAAAAAATACCGGGAATCTTTTAAATGACGACGAGTTTGGCCTTAGGAATGGGAAAGGTACCAGACAGCCAGCTGTGGTGCGGCGGCTAATAATGGAAGCAAGACTGATGAAAAATCTATATACGATCATAGAATTTGTCAATCTGGAAAAATCATTCGACAGTGGAAAGTGGTGCAAGATGTTTGAAATCCCGAAAAAAATAGGAGTACGGGAAAGCTATACGGGAAGACGGTAGATAAAATATGTACAAGAAACAGTGGGGAACAATAATACTGGAAGACCAACATGGCCGTGCACGGAGCAGGAAGAATATAAGATGGGGTGTAGTCTCCGCTCCAGCTATTCCATTTAAATTTCGATGAAGCAATGACGGAATTAAAAGAAAGTTTCAAAACTGGGATTAAAATTCAAGGTGGAAGGACAACAGTGTTAAGATTCGTTGGTGACACTGCTGTCCTCAATGAAAGTGAAGAATTAGAGGACGTGTTGAATAGAATGAACAGCTTATGAAGTACAGAATAAGGTCAGGAGAAAAAATAGAAGTGATAACAGTGAGAAAATTACCATCATAATTGGTGATTACGCATTACATGAAATTAAGGAATTCTGCCAGCTAGGAATCTAAATGACCCAGAACGGATGGAGCAAGGATGATATTAAAAGCAGACAAGCACTAGCAAAAAAGTCATTCCTGGCCAAGAGAAGTCTGGTAGTACCAAATATAGGTCTTAATTTAAGGAAGAAATTTGTCAGAAGGTACGTTTGGAGCTTAGCATTGTTTGGCAGTGAGACGTGGTCTGTAGGTAAACTGGAACAACAGAGAACGGCAAGAATTTATCGGCGTAAGTACAATCATACATAACGCTGGGCCGTGTCATCAATGAAAAAAATTTTTCGCAGTAATATATGAGGAGACAGTTATGACCTACTTTGGGAAAGATTCACCAATATGCAACCGTCAGACTGGTGATCATCACTGAATATTTGTTATCAAATCTGTAAGATGTGTATCATTTATGTCAATAACAAACTAAGAATCCGTCTCCGACAATTAGTTTCTAGTCTCAAATTACCCGCGTCTGGAGACACACCTTTCCGCTTAAGTTTGCTCTAAAGATTTGAGACACTAAGTTTTAACAAAAATCTTATTTACGAAACGTGGATTCAGCCAAAAAAATTATTGTGATTATTGCAAAAAACTGAAACTATTTATACTTCGAAGTACGATCTCCATTTTTTTTTGTCATGAGGCTTCTGACTGGTTTGATGCGGCCCGCCACGAATTACTCTCCTGTGCTAACCTCTTCGTCTCATAGTAGCACTTGCAACCTACGTCCTCAATTATTTGCTGGATGTATTCCAATCTCTGTCTTCCTCTACAGTTTTTGCCCTCTACAGTTCCTACTAGTACCATGGAAGTCATTCCCTGATGTCCTAACAGATGTCCTATCATCCTATCCCTTCTCCTTATCAGTGTCTCCCATATATTCCTTCCCGATTCTGCGTCGAACCTCCTCATTCGTTTCCACCTAATTTTCAACATTCGTCTTTAGCACCACTACTCAAATGCTTCCATTCTGTTCTGTTCCGGTTTTCCCCCAGTCCAAGTTTCACAACCATACAATGCTGTACTCCAGACGTGCCGGTACATTGTCAGAAATTTCTTCCTCAAATTAAGGCCGATAGTTGATATTAGTAGACTTCTCTTGGCCAGGAATGCCTTTTTTGCCATAGCTGCTTTTGATGTCCTGCTTGCTCCTTCCGTCATTGGTCACTTTACTGCCTAGGCAGCAGAATTCCATAACTTCATCTACTTCGTCACCATCAATCCTTATGTCACTGTTCTCGTTTCTCCTACTTCTCATTACGTTCCTATTTCTTCAATTTACTCTCAGTTCATACTGTGTACTCATTAGACTGTTCATTCCGTTCAGCAGATCATGTAATTCTTCTTCCATTTCATTCAGGATAGCAACGTCATCAGCGAATCGTATCATTGATATTCTTTAACCTTGAATTTTAATTCCACTCCGGAACCTTTCTTTTATTTCCATCATTACATCCTCGATGGACCGATTGAACAGTAGGGGTGCTAGGTTACTTTCTCGTCTTGCACCCTTGTTAATACGAGCACTCCGTTATTGGTAGTCCACTCTTATTATTCTTCTTGGCTGTTGTACATATTGTATATGATCCGCCTCTCCCTATAGCCTCTTTCAGAATTTCGAACATCTTGCACCATTTTACATGTCAAATGCTTTTTCCAGATCGATAAATCCTATGAACGTAACTTGATTTTTTTTAGTCTTGCTTCCATTATTAACCGCAATGTCAGAATTTCCGCTCTCGTGCCTTTACTTTCCCTAAAGCCTAACTGATCGTCATCTAGCGCATCCTCAATTTTCTTTTCCATTCTTCTTTATATTATTCTTGTAAGCAACTTGGATGTATGAGCTGGTAAGCTGATTCTGCGATAATTCTTGCTCTTGTCAGCTCTTGCCATCTTCGGAATTGGGTGGATGATGTTTTTCCGAAAGTCAGATGGTATGTCGTCAACTCATACATTCTGCACACCAACGTGAATAGTCATTTTGTTGCCACTTCCACCAACGACTTTGAAATGGTGATCGAAAATTCTGATTCTAATACTGGATCCCCTACCTCTTCTAAATCGACTCCTGTTTCTTTTTCTGTCACATCAAACAAATCTTCCACCTCATAGAAGCTTTCAAGGTATTCTTTCCACCTATCCGCTCTCTCCTCTGCATTTAACTGTGGAATTCTCGTTTCACTCTTAATGTTCTCACCCATGCCTTTAATGTCACCGAAGGTTGTTTTGTCTTTGCTGTATGCTGAGACTGTCCTCCCGACAATCATTTCTTTTTCGGTGTCTACACATTTTTCCTGCAGCCATTTCGTCTTAGCTTCCCTGCACTTCCTATTTATTTCATTCTTCAGTGACCTATGTTTCAGTATTCCTGAGTTTCGAGGAACATTTTTGTACTTCCTCCTTTTATCAATCAACTGAAGTATTTCTTCCGCTACCGATGGTTTCTTCGCAGTTACCTCCTTTGTACCTATGTTTTTCTTCCCAATTTCTGTGATTTTCCTTTTTAGATTTGTCTATTCCTCTTCAACTGTACTGTATACTGAGCTATTCCTTACTGCTGTATCTATAGCCTTAGATAAGTTCAAGCGCATCTCGTCAATGCTTTGCAGTTCCGTATTCCACTTCTTTCCGTATTGATGCTTCCTGACTAATGTCTTGAACTTCAGCATATTCATCACTACTGTATTGTGATCTGAGTCCCTTTTTGCTCCTGGGTACGCCTTACAATCCAGTATCTTATTTTGGAACCTCTGTCTGACCATGATGTAATCTAACTGAAACCATCCCGTGTCACCCGGCCTTTCCTCTTGTGATTCCTGAACAGGGTATTCGCTATAACTAGCTGCATTTTGTTACAGAAATCAATTAGTCTTTCTCCTCTCACATTCCTTGTCAAAAGGCCCATATTCTCCTGTAAACGTTTCTTCTACTAGAATGAGATTTTCACTCTGCAGCGGAGTGTGCGCTGATATGAAACTTCCTGGTAGATTAAAACTGTGTGCCGGACCGAGACTCGAAGTCGGGACCTTTGCCTTTCGCGGGCAAGTGCTCTACCAACTGAGCTACCCAAGCACGACTCACGCCCCGTCCTCACAGCTTTACTTCTGCCAGTACCTCGCTCCTACCTTCCAAACTTTAGAGAAGCTCTCCTGCGAACCTTGCAGAAGTAGCCCTCCTTAAAGGAAGGATATTGCAGAGACATGGCTTAGCCACAGCCTGGGGGATGTTTCCAGAATGAGATTTGCACTCTGCAGCGGAGTGTGCGCTGATATGAAACTTCCTGGCAGATTAAAACTGTGTGCGGACCGAGACTCGAACTCGGGACCTTTGCATTTCGCGGGCAAGTGCTCTACCAACTGAGCTACCAGAGCACGACTCACGCCGCGTCCTCACAGCTTTACTTCTGCCAGTACCTCGTCTCCTACCTTCCAAACTTTACAGAAGCTCTCCTGTGAACCTTGCAGAACTAGCACTCCTGAAAGAGACGATATTGCGGAGACATGGCTTAGCCACCGCCTGGGGGATGTTTCCAGAATGAGATTTTCACTCTGCAGCGGAGTGTGCGCTGATATGAAACTTCCTGGCAGATTAAAACTGTGTGCCGGGCCGAGACTCGAACTCGGAACCTTTGCCTTTCGCGGGCAAGTGCTCTAATTACCCGCGAAATGCACTTGTAGGGGAAGGTTGGTTGGTTGGTTGGGGGAAGGAGACCAGACAGCGAGGTCATCGGTCTCATCGGATTAGGGAAGGACGGGGAAGGAAGTCGGCCGTGCCCTTTCAAAGGAACCATCCCGGCATTTGCCTGGAGCGATATAGGGAAATCACGGAAAACCTAAATCAGGATGGCCGGACGCGGGATTGAACCGTCGTCCTCCCGAATGCGAGTCCAGTGTCTAACCACTGCGCCACCCCGCTCGGTACCCGCGAAAGGCAAAGGTCCCGAGTTCGAGTCTCGGTGTGGCACACAGTTTTAATCTTTTCTTCTACTCCCCCTAAAACTGCATTCCAGTGCCCCATTGAGCCGTGGTAAAAATTGCTGTTTTGAAGAACACTCCGCAGCGCGTAGTGTGAAGCAGTCGCCCTCCGTTTCTGGCGGTGGCGCCGCTGTGGCAATCACAGCTTTGGTGTCTCCCTCTGGTGGGAAAGGGGAAAGGTTGCCTGTTCACGTACATTTAAGGGGCGCTATAAGCTCACCAGTCGGTCAGCCTCGGTCAGTCTCTCGTACCCAGCTTGCTAGTCAGTCTCTCGTCCGCATTTGTTAGGCAGTTAGTGTCTGTCTGTCGTTCGGAGTGCTAGTACGTCTGTCGTTCGGATCACCCTTTAAGGCCGGCCAAATGAGAGTCTTCCCACTCCGCCAGTAAGAAACCGCAGCGAGTGGTCGCCCGGTCGGGGCTTAGTTCCTGCATCTGAGTCTGCGCGTTAGGCCACCAGTCTGCTCTAATTTGCTCAGGCAATGGTCATTGGCGGTTGGATCGATTGGTTGGTCGGTCGCGCACTGAGACACAAGATGACTTGTCCGTCTTGAGCGTCGGCGCATGTGAGGTCGCCACATGAGTCCAGTGGGCCGCGGCGTATAAAGAGGGGTAGTGGCTTCACGGTCGAGTTCACATGTGCCGTCGCAGTTCTCCGTGTTTTGTGCGCCGTGTCAACAAGTGTTAGAGTTTTTATCGTCCAACGTGAACGGCTTCTTGTTTTTTGTTTTTTTGTCACTACTTTCTTTGCCCGCCATTTTTTGTATTTTCTGTGTCACCTGTCTCATATTATTGTACCCCATAAGGCTGAAGAGCGGCGTATTAAGCTGCTGCCAGCCCGCCTTGTATGAGGTGCTGAAAATTACAATAAAGGAAAAAAAAATCACGGTCGACACGAGAGCAACAGGAGCCAACCCACGACATCAGTCTAGCCCGTGCGAGCTGTGAAGCTGTGAGACGGGAGATCGGCGCGCCTTCCAGCGTCCGTTGAAGCGGCTGGCAGCGGACGGTTCGGGACAGCGATATGGGGGTGCTGCGCCAGGTCTTCTCGAGAAATCGCAGTCTATTAGAAGTCTAGTGAATGGTGATATGTTGTGTGATATACTCCTGTTAAATTCTACTTGTTTTCTTGGTAAGGTCACCAGCCGTTTTGCTTTGGGGTCGTCCCACCATTCTTCTCCGTTTGCCCACCCACGTGAAGGTGGTTGTTTATAAATTGGGTGGTCCGTTTTTCCCTTGTGGAGTAGGGACGGCTTGGAGCAACCTACGGTTCGGGTATTTCGGTAGTCTCCCTATCAGTCTACCGTACGTTAGTAGCTGCCTCTGTCATGTTTGTCGGATTTGGTGTGTTAACGAATTTATTGCTTGGAGTGTAACGGCATAATATCTGAAATATGTTTTGATCTTTGGAAACTTTGATATTATTGCCTATGATATTGATAGGCGGTATCTGTGTACTATAGGGCATCTTAACTATTGTTTGGCCAACCTTGTAGAATTTCATATAAGATTGCATTTCATGGGCTTTTATTTAAATGATCATTTTAGTATATAAATTTGCCACCCTTTCACTGTAAGACTTTTCTTAGAAGTTAAAATCAAGTTGCACCTTCGGTGGCAAGGTTAATATCTTAATTGTTAGTGTTTTGTACCATTTCCATCCCTCATACGGGGAGGTGCATAGTTTGTGTGCTTTCGTAAATTGTTAAAACTCTTAGTTTAATGTTATCTGGTGTGTTGCAGATTAGCACCAGTGTAGTCTTTCAGAGGCTTTTGTGAGCGGTCGTAACTACGGCCGTGTCAGAAGGGAGCGGCAAGGTTCTCTGCCTGAAAGCTCATCCGGTCAAAACGTGTTTCTTTCTGCCTCTGAATAAATGGTATCTTTGATATTTAGAGGGAGCTTTCTGATTCTAATTTTAAATCTGTTTCTTTTAAAAAATCCTTTTAGGCACTATTAAAGTGAATAAAATTCCAATTTGTTAAAAGGAATTTGGATATGATTTCATTAGTTACTCCCTGGCAACTACTTCCACGCTTACATAGAGTGATTAAATGTGTTAATGTTCTTGATGAATCGCTAGTAAATAAAATAAATTCTTAAGAATATTCTTTGAAAATAAATCGCGGTTCACCCATGACTATTAGATTTTCATCCCCCTTTGCATACTATATTACCCTTTCAGTATCCTCATACACCTTCTATATCTCTTCATCTGCAGCTTGAGACGTCGGCATGTATACTTGAACTATCGTTGTCGATGTTGTTTTGCTGTCGATTCTGATAAGAACGATTCTGTCACTGAACTGTTCACAGATACATACGTTCTGCCCTACCTTCCTATGCATAACGAATCCTACTCCCGTTATACCGTTGTCTGTTGTTGTTGATATTAACTTTTACTCATCTGAACAGAAATCCTTGTTTTCTTTCCATTTCACTTCATTGACCCCTACCATATCTAGATTGAGCCTTTGCATTTCCGTTTTTAGATTTTCTAGTTTCCATACCGCGTTCAAGCTTCTGACATTCCACATCGCGACGCGTAGGACGTCATCCTTCCTTTGATTATTCAATCTCCCCCTTGGCAGTCCCTTCCCGGAGATCCGAATGGGGAGGCTATTCCGGAATCTTTTGCCAATGGAGAGATGATCATGACACTTCTTCAATTACAGGCCACATTTCCTGTGGATACACGTAACGTATTTTAATGCAGCTGTTTCTATTGCATTTTGCATCCTCTTGCCGTTAATCATTGCTGATTCTTCCGGCTTTACCATCAGGTTCCCACCCCTAGGACAAGAAAGTGCCCTGAACCTGGCCCGCTCCTGCACCCTCTTTGACAGGACCGTCGGCAGAACGAGGGGTGACTTCTTAGGCCTCCATATATTACGAAGGTGAAATAACAGTGGTTTTCTTTCTTCCCGTCTTTGCTGCATTAATTTACTGGACGGCTGCTTATCCTGTCGTCACCGAAATTCAGCGCGAATATTTAAAATAGTGAAGACCAAACGCGCGGCACCACTCGCCTATTACTGTCTCGCAAGAAACAAATCGTGATAATGATTTTTCATAATGGACGGTCGAAACTTGTAGATGATGCTTTGGACCTCTGTGGCACAGCGTTGTTTTCATACAGCTGTTTCATAGATCAGTCGTTCCTTATGATCCTGCAAGAGCGGGACCAACGACGCCGAAGAGAATCGTTCATCGTGACAGATGTGCAAGCCTTCCGCAAGTTGCTGCAGATTTCAGTGCTGGGCCATCAACAAGTGTAGCGTGCGAATTCAACGAAATATTATCGATGTGGGCTTTCGGAACCGAAGGCCCACTCGTTTTCCCATGATAATGGCACGATACAAAGCTTTACCCCAAGCCTGGGCCCGTTAACACCGAATTTGTACTGTTGATGACTGGAAACTTGTTGCCAGATCGGAAGAGTACCGTTTCAGATTGTATCGAGCGGATGGACGTGTACGGGAATGGAGACAACCTCAAGAATCCATTGCCCAGCATTTCATCAGGGAACTGTTCAACCTGGTGGAGACTCGGTAATGGTACGGGGCGTGTGCTGTTGGAGTGATATGAGACCCACGATACGTCTAGATACGACTCTGACAGGCAACATGTAGGTAAACATCATATCTGGTCACCTGCATCCATTTACGTCCATTGTGCATTCCGACAGACATGGACAATTCCACCAGGAGACGGCGACACCCCACACGTCCAGAATTGCTAAGAGTGGCTCCAGAAACACTCTTCTGAGTTTAAACACCCCCGCTGGCCACCAAACTCCCCAGCATATCCTAGGATGCCTTGCAACGTGTTGTTCAGAAGAGTTGGTTTGGTTTGGTTGTTCGGGGAAGGAGATCAGACAGCGTGGTCATCGGCCTCATCGGATTAGGGAAGGATGGGGAAGGATGTCGGCCGTGTCCTTTCAGAGGAACCATCCCGGCATTTGCCTGGAGTGATTTAGGGAAATCACGGAAAACCTAAATCAGGATGGCCGGACGCGGGATTGAACCGTCGTCCTCCCGAGTGCGAGTCCAGTGTCTATCCAATGCGCCACCTCGCTCGGTCAGAAGAGTTCTCCACCACCTCGTAGCGTTATAGATTTATGGACGTCGTAGCAAGATTCCTTCTGTCAGTTCCCTCCAGCATCATTTCACACATTATTCGAGTCCAAGCCACTTCGTGTTGCGGCACTTTTGCGTGTGCGGGACCCTGCACGATATTAGGCAGTTGTACCTGTTTCTTTGGCTCTGCACCATATGTGTTGTCTCCATTAAGTCCCTTTAATGCTTCTAAAATTTATTACAATGGCAGTTGCTAAAATATTTTAACAAAATTTCATTTATTGTCCTGCATGTAACAAAAAATTTATGGAGACAGGGAGGATAAAGGGAGGAGCGGACGACCAAGAATATCCGAGGAAACATCTATCACGTTTTAAACGTCTTCACTCGTTCACCTACGAAGTCCATCCGGACTGCTGCCAGACAGTTGCAATTACCACGTTAAACTGAGCATAAGGTCCTCCACAAGAACTTCCGGTTGTACGCTTCCAAAGTGCAACTGTTACAGACACTTGAGCCAAAAGAAAAGCCAAAACGGACAGAATTTGCCCTCAACATGCTGCAATGCCTTTCGGAGGCTGAAGCATTGCTCAGGCGAGTTTGTTTCAGTGACGAGGCAACGTTTCTTGTTTCTGGAACATTAAACAGACACAATGTGAGAATCTGGGGATCTGACCACCCACATGTGACTAGGGAGCTTCACCGGGATAGTCCAAAATGTGTTGTGAAATCATGTGCAACCGAATAATTGGTCCATTTTTCTTCAACGAGTCAACAATTACCTTCTGACCGAATATGCAGCACCACAACTGATTGTCATACAACAAACTATCATTTTCCAGCAAATTGGTGCACTACCACATTGGAGATTGCATGTTCGTCTCTTCCTCAATGAAACGTTTCTAGACAGATGGATAGGGTGGCTGGCCCTAGTGGCCGAGCGGTTCTAGGCGCTTCAGTCCGGAACCGCGCTGCTACTATATCGCAGGTTTGAATCTGCCTCGGGTATGGATGCGTGTGATGTCCTTAGGTTAGTTCTACGTTTAGGGGACTGATGACCTCAGATGTTAAGCCCCATAGTGCTAAGAGCCATTTGATAGGGAGGGATGGGCCAATTCCTTGGCAACCGCGTTCGCCAGATTTCATTCCCTGGGACTTTATTATGGGGGTATGTGAAAGATATCGTGTATCAAACACATATATGGGACATTGCTGACTTGAAGCAAAGGAATCGTAATGCCATTGCCTTCACTGATGACGCTATGCTACAGAGAACATGGCAAGAAATCTAGTACCATCTTGATGTGCTTCGTGCAACTAAAGGCCCCCATATAAATGTCTATTAAACAAAGCCAAGAAAAATGTTGTTAAAATATTTCAACAACTGCCGTTGAAATAAAATTTTGAAGTTGTAAGGGGACTTTATGGACACCCGGTATATATATATATATATATATATATATATATATATATATATATATATATATATATATATATATATATATGTTCAGGCCACTGGAAAAGATTATACTCTAATTCCACTACTTCCACAATAGGTATGACTGTACTATGATGCATCGTACCATTTGGTGTGATCATCTGCTTCATTACCCCTGTCACTCTGAAATGCGGTCATTAGTGGGCAATAGTCAGTAGGCAGGTTGGTGTCAGAGCCGATCTGGAGCCCATTAATGAGGAATATCACAGGAAATCACATTTCACTGTGTTCGAATGTGTTGGCTATGTGTCGACGTTAAGCCTGAAAAGTTCATAATTAGTGACCACTGACTATGGTGGACGTCAACGTGCAATAACCACTCACGGAAGGTATAGAAAGCATAACATTGCGACGCATAAAACACTGCACTAATTGTCGTAATGGTTAAACGGAGCGATTTACGCGGTATTCAAAAGGGCGTAATGGTTGGCTTCCGTGCCTAGGGTGGAAGCGTTCCCTAAACGGCTTATTTTGTAAGCTGTTCGCGTGCTGCCGAGGTTCACCTATACCGTACATGGCAAAATGGTGATTTCCAAAACGGGTGCCGAGGCAGCAGTAGGGCAACAGGAACCGTAGATGAAAGAGGTGAAAGACGGCTACGGAGATTTGCACGGGCGTAAAGAAGTTCAGCCTTTGAGCAACTGACCGCCAGATGAACCAAGGGGCTGCGAACACTGTCTTCTCAATAACCGTTCAACGAACGTTGCTACGTATGGGCCTCCACAAGTGGCGCCTGGTTAATGCACCCATTCTGACTGTTATTCATCGGCAACGGATTCTCTAATTTGCAGCTGGACGTCCAACATTATGCTCCATCGAACAGATGGCCGCTTGCGTGAAGGACGTGGAGTATCTGAAAGGAGACACCCTGCAAAAATCGTCAGAAGGGTCCATGCAAGAGGCGGGAGCGTTATGGTCTGTGGTTTCCGCGGCATCCCTGGAGAAATGCAGTCTGCCCATTAGTTTCCTGGGGGATGGAAGAACTGCGAAAACGGAAGTTGAACATAATTGTTAACACAGATTTAAAAGACACTTCATCACAATGATCAAGTACCTTAAAAATATAATGAAAAATACCAACTCAAGTCAAACGGAATAATTTTAAATTCCTACGCAATCAGCTAATAGGGACGCTTCTTGACTGGTGATGAAACTGAGACAACAACTCATTCTAAAATACAGACATAAAGTAACATTAAAGTGTGTGTAATAACACCTGACCAGATTGACAACTTAGACGCTGCCATGAATCATAAGAATCTCTTTTCTTTAAAAACAACCCTCAGTAATTTCTCATAGCGCATGTGTGTTCGGGACAGTGTGCAAACCGCACACCTCAAGGTAACTACCACCGAAATCGGAAGATACAAATGGACACGCACAAAGATTTTACATCGACGTGTCCGACATTTCGTGAAATCACAAGCGTTTAAACAAGAACTGAAAGCTTAACAGTTATCAGGAAATATAAAAATGCGTTTATACTTGATTTTGAACCCAAATGATATAAGTAAATTCACGTGGGCATGCATTTGAATGGAGAACAGAGCTTGAATTAGTGTAATACTCTAAAGTCGACAGTTAAATAATGAGCGAACATTTGTTCAAGCAACATCAAAAACAATAACTTGATAAATCACGTTCTTTACCAAGTGAGGTAAATCCCAACACCCGTTGCACGTTAATCCGCTTCACCTTACGAAGAACGTTGGCGCTTGCTACACCCCGTGCTACTGTGCCAAGAAAAAGGCAGCTCGCGGCTACCCCGCGCGGTCAGAGGCGTCTCGCCATAGTTAGACAGGCTCCTTCCGTCGGAGGTTTGAGTCCTCCCTTGGGTAAGAGTGTGTATGTGGTCCTTAGCGTAAGTTAGCTTAAGTTAGATTAAGTAGCCTGTAAGCCACGGGCCGATGAACTCAGCAGTTTGATCTCATAGCAATTTACCACAAATTTCCAAAAAAAAGGGGGGGAGGCAGCTCCCGTCAAGGCATCAGAATGAAGCAGAATTAATTCGCAAATTTCTCTTATAAATTTCACTGACCAGACAGCCCGTACAAACGAAGCACAAGCGGGGACTGCATTGCAAAGTTTTTTCATGGACCACAAAATCAAAAGGAGTACATATCTTAAAAAACATAACTACGAAGGCTGAACGTACTATGGGAGCCTGGGCTGCACCGCACAAAATTTATACGTCTAAAACAAGTTTCTCCGGACACAGAAAATCGGATCTACACCAGCAAGTAACACGAGGAGTTATATACACATTACCGTCAGTTGAAACTGCTGAGGAGATTAAAAGAGTTGGTTGCATAGCTAACTTCCTTGTACCAAGGCCACAACGAGCGAAAAAACGGCTCTGAGCACTATGGGACTTAGCAACTGAGGTCATCAGTCCCCTAGACTTAGAACTACCTGAACCTAACTAACCTAAGAACATCACACACATCCATGCCCGAGGCAGGATTCGAACCTGCGACCGTAGCAGCAGCGCGGTTCCGGACTGAGTCGCCTAGAACCGCTCGACCATAACGGCCGGCACGCAATGTGCGAGTCAACGACGTTAATCACCAGGAAATTTCCAAAGCGTGCAAACCCGTAATAAAATCTGGCAAGTTGATGTCAGTGTGAGAGCCGCCTTCCTACTGGTAGGACTCCCTCCAGCTAGCTGCTGTCCACAAGAAAACGGCGGATGGATTACTGGTCGCAGCCGGTCCCGCTATGATGCGTCCTAGTCTCCACGGCCAGCACGCCTCGCGTGCCCAGGATGGATTGTGGAGACGAACCACGGGTCCAGAATATGACGCCAGTCGTGCCAACACCGAATCAAATTGCGAGCCCACTGCCGGCTCTGCTCCTCGAGCAACCTCACAGTCCCACAACTGAAGAGAGCGAGGCCGCTGTCGGTGCGCCCTGTCTGGACACCAGCCACACCCTATGGCCAAAGATGAATACTTTCGAGATCGGGACGCTACCTGTCGATTAACGGTACTATTCACCTGGGTGGCCTCGTCATTCTGGAAGGCCCAAATGATCAACTCAGGTATGCATCTATCCTTCTGGACCATCTCCAGACTGCATGCAATTTGTTTCTGCTCAGCACTGTGGCAACGTGTCACACAGCTCACAGTGTATGTGCTTGGTTCGAGGAGCCCCACGATGATTATAGCTTCCTTCCCTGGCTACCAAACGCGCCGGATTTAAACCCAATCGAGGATGTATGAGACCACTTCGATCTTGCTGCTGGCGCCATGAATCGTCAACGGATAAGCCTAACACAGCTGGCAACGACAGTGGCGTCGGCTTGGCCCCACATACTAATCGGTACCTTCTAGAAACTCACTGACTCTTTTCCTGCACGTCTCGTTATGGTCAAGGCAACGGCCGTGCCGCAGTGGATACACCGGTTTCCGTGAGATCACCGAAGTTAAGCGCTGTCGGGCGTGATCGGCACTTGGATGAGTGACCATCCAGGCCGCCATGCACTGTTGCCGTTTTTTCGGGGAACACTCAGCCTCATTATGCCAATTGAGGAGCTACTCGACGGAATAGTAGCGGCTTCGGTCACGAATACCATCATAACGACCGGGAGAGCGGTGTGCTGACCCCACGCCCCACCTAGCCGCATCCTCCACTGAGGATGATACGGCGGTCGGATGGTCCCGGTAGGACACTCGTGGCCTGAAGACAGAGTGCTCGTTATGGTCGGCGGTGCAAAAGGTAGTTATTCATGCTTTCAACAGGTGGTCAAATTAATGTTTTTATTCGAAAATAACCTTTGCTTTTAGTTTCATTTATAGTATTTATTCATCTATTTATAGATGATGCAATCCTACGCATTTTGCGACTGACTAAAGAAAAAAGAGACTTTCTGATTTAACTGGCCAGCTTCTCTCGGTTTTGCAACTTGCGCACACTTCCGTGTTTCGCCTCAATACTCCCCTACGGGACATCTTATCACGAAAAATGGGGAAATCAGTCCGCAGCTCGTGGTCGTGCGGTAGCGTTCTCGCTTATCACGCCCGGGTTCCCGGGTTCGATTCCCGGCGGGGTCAGGGATTTTCTCTGCCTCGTAATGACTGGGTGTTGTGTGATGTCCTTAGATTAGTTAGGTTTAAGTAGTTCTAAGTTCTAGGGGACTGATGACCATAGCTGTTAAGTCCCATAGTGCTCAGAGCCATTTGAACCATTTTTGGGGAAATCATATGAGTTTAATACTCGTCAGCATCGTGTTATAACAATGGGCCTCCAGTTCAGTCGTGTTCAGTTTTTCCTGTCTTTTCCATTAAAAGTAAACTGGAGTTTGCTAGCTGTAATGCGACACAGCGATCTGTTGTCCAGCCTCCAAATGCGCTACCGGTAGCCTTGCTGGTGGGCCTGGGGCGGCATCGATACCGGGGGCGTCGTAAGGCCGCGTTTGCCAAGGAGCGACCGCCAACTCTGCTGATGGAGCGGTAATTAACTCGAGTCCCCCGGGCGGGCCAGAACTGCTGCCCGGACCGGACCCGCGTCCATTATAGAACAATTCCCAGCTGCGCTGGCCGCCGCTTGCCGCTTTCTCTTCGTACCCTTTGTGCCCTAAGCGGAATGCCAACGTCTGCACAATGCCCGCTGCTCGAGATCGTCTAGAAGTGCTGATACTGTCCTCGCTGTGTTCCGACAAGTGTACAGCAACGCAATCACAAACTGAGCTGTGTATTGTCTCTGCGAAACTGGGTGGAAGCTCGTTAAGGGGCCCAAATTAAATCTGTCCTAAAGTGAGGAAGAAGGGAAGGCCAAATAAAAATATCAAATACTCTCTTATGTTATCTCTCAGTCGCATTTTTCTCGGCGTGATTGGATTGTAGTGTGCTTTAGGATATTTACCTAAGCTGTTGGTCCAGTTTTAATGCACAATTCTGTTATAAAGTTCCGTCCGCAGAGATCGTACGTTATCAGAAACGGGGAGACTCGCCGAAGTATTACAGGAAGGGAACGGGTACTCAGATCGACAACTCGAGCCGGTGTCGAAGCCAAAATCATCGTTGTCTCTGGAAAAGAAGAATGATAAAGAAGAAAAAGAAACCAACGGTTGCTTACATGCCTTATGTTGCCCCAATCTCCAGAAAATTTTGTAGACTCGTCTAGAAATGTGGCTTTCTTATGAAACAGACGATGGAGAACGTCATGTAAACTTTACAACAGTAGAGGAAACCCATATTTGGCATACATTTACTAACTCGAAACTGGCTATATAGTAACTGGTGATCCCCAGTACAGTAAACTGGAACATTATTTAGAATTCGAGGATGCTGAAATCAGTTCCGTATATTTTTTGTTTTTTTCATCAACGTATGGCCCAAATCTAAATCGATATTACCTCTGCAAGCCACCTTCAGTTTCTGGTGGAGGATAATTCGTACTATTATTAGCAATTTTCTCTCCGCTCCAAATGGAAAAAGTACATGGACATTGTAGGTTGCAGAACTTGTACAGAGATGAAGAGAATTTCGCAAGACAAACGAGCAGCCGGCCGCGGTGGTCAAGCGGTTCTAGGCGCTCAGTCCGGAACCACGGGACTGCTACGGTCGCAGGTTCGAATCCTGCCTCGAGCATGGATGTGTGTGATGTCCTTAGGTTAGTTAGGTTTAAATAGTTCTAAGTTCTAGGGGACTGATGACCACAGATGTTAAGTCCCATAGTGCTCAGAGCCATTTGAACCATTTGAACCAAACGAGCATGAATAGATGCATCAAGCCAGTTTCTGGACTGGTCACCACGAAAACAAAATCACTGGCGGTAACTAAGGCAGTATAATATGAGCAGGTTCTACTGCTGAATTTTCGTATTTACGAATGTATTTTGGCAGGGATGGAAAGATAGTCGGCCCTGGCCTTATAGTAGGAACCATCCCAATATTTGCCTGAAGTTGTTTACGGAAATCACGGAAAATCCAAATTAGGACTGCCGAATGAACATGGACGTCAGCACCCTCCCGAATACCTGGTCAGTCTGGTACCTCATTTGGTTTGTTCATAGAGTACAATTTTCTTTTGTCAAGAAATTGTTTAATTATGTAAAAGGCTAGGACTACGCTGTAGATTCATTTCTCACTCCCAGTTACCGAACATACTATACACACATTTTTTGTGCCAGACACTACACACATTATCAGCTGATATGAGAAACATTGCGAGAGTCTCTGTTTCCATTATGGGTACCGCAGCTTCCCATTTACTAGCCTCAGTAACTGAATCAGGGTCCCACTACAATAAGTGAGACGTCGACTTCTGAAAGAGCAAAAGGTGTTAGCATTACATATTGCATAGCTTTGGGATTAATTTTTTTCCGGGAAAGGAAGAAAAATACGTGGAATGACGAAAGAGCTTTTTGTGCACTAATTATCAGTTTTGTTTCTAATGTGTGCAAATGACTGGTGAAAGTATTCACATGGTGAAACTAAGATCCCCACTTTTCAACAGATCTTTGAAATGAGCTCGACTACTATTTTTGTTTGTCACATTTACAATTATTTTCTGTAGTTTGAAAACTGTGTTGATCTTTTGTGCATTCGCCCACGGGCAAGAGTTCCATACCTAAGAATTAAGTATAATTTTGAACAGTTACTATAAGATACTGCCTCTTAATCGCTGATGAAAAAACCCTATGGGCATAACATGCTGATGACATGCTGTTCGTAAGCATCTATTCATACCGCTTCAAATGAGACAATATTCATTCCTAGAAATTTTGTGTTTGTTACTCATTATATAGAGGTGCCATCTATATTTCAAATAACAGTATCGTTTTCCCTTTTCAAACTGAATTCATGGCATTTGTTTTATTTATCGTCATTGTAAATTGAAAGGAGTCTACTGGGCACGCTTGTATGTGGCACCAGAATATCATAAGAATATTAATAAAAATTAAAATGAAACTAGTATATTATAAACGAAGTATATATCTTATAGGCTTTATAATAGCTATCACTAACAGTTTACTGATCCAAAGATACTGCTTCTGGTCTGAGATTGTTGTGTTAGAGGAAGAGAGCGCTGGGCGCACATTTGTAGGTAGCTGTTTGTGAGCGAAAAACGCAGGAGTAGGCAGTTTTTGTGGTGTGCTGTGTGAAGACACCGTATGTTAGATTAATATAGGTATGCCAACACTGTTGAACATGAAAGCAGAAGTCTTCATGCAAGCAAGATAAAGATGTTAATTAATTATGATTTTCGTTTTGCCAGCACGTTAGTATAGATGAGTTGACTGATAATTTGTAATTGATGAGTAATCCCAGGATATATGAAAACTGATTTGATAAAAGGGCTAGCTAGATATTTCATTTTTAAATTGGTTCTATGATTTGTTGACAGAGATATACGTAATCTGATGATTTGCATTTATGTTGGATTAGTGAGGTTAGATAATACTTGCTCTTTAAATCTCATTGTTTGTGAATCAATTGTGAGTAACGTAACTTAAGCTGTCTGATTTTTTTGAAAAGACAAACTTAACTTGCAGTATCACTTTTCTAAAGGAACTCAGTGTTAGTAATTCACCTCAATACGTAACGCCTCCATGTCCAGGCCATATGTTTTGCAAAGAACTTGGATTTTTCATAAATGTTTTCAATTATCAGCCAAAACAATTTCATGTGCATTTCAAAGTATTACACCCAGCATTGCACATTAGCTTTATAATTATGTCGAATGGATGCCTGAACTCTGGAATGGAAACTAAACTCGAATTATCCCGTAGCGTGTTCTGACTGCAAGTGGTGTTCTTACTCTGTGTTATTGTGAGCAAAACTTTATACGAATTAATTGGGCAATGCAACTCCCAACAGCAATAAAGAGATACTGCGGCTGCAAAATACATACAGCCGCTTAGGCACTGAAACCTCTGGCCCTGCTCAAAAATGATAACTTTGATCCATGTCCACATACCAAATAAATTATATTTTCCTACCTCTAGTGCAGCAATGCTGGAATGCTATATACTCTGGTCTCTCATAAAAAAATCAAGTATGCTAGCTACAGGCTCAGCGATGTACAATGCTGGCTGTAGTACTTTTAAATACATACGAAATTGTCTTGGCTGATAAATGAAAACGTTTATAAATAATCCAACTTTTTTGAAAAATCTTTTACCTGGACAAGGCGGCGGTACTTATTGTGGCGAGTTACTAACTCTCCCAGAATGTACGTAAATAGACTTGATAAAATAGGCTAGTTAGATATTTAACTTTTGTTATGTTTCTAAAATGTGTTAACAGAGCTGTGTGTAATTTTATGATTTGTATTTATGCTGGTTTATTGAGGTTAGGTAATACTTGCTGTGTAGATCTCACTGATCGTGAATCAGTTAGTAAATATTATGAATTTTTCTAACCAGATTCAATTGTCAAATGTTTTGAAAACACAAAGTTGCCTTGCAAAATAATTTTACTAAAGAAATCAGTGTTTGTACTCTTATTTCACCACAATCAGTACTACCTCCTTGTCCAGGTCAAATGTTTTTCAAAGAAGTTGCATTTTTCATAAATATTTTCATTTATCGGGCAAACCAATTCCATGTGCATTTAAAAGTACTACAGCCAGCATTGCACACCACTTAGCCTGTATGTAGCATTCTTTACTTTCTTAAGAGAGACCAGAGTATATCGCGTTAAACCGTTGCTGCATTAGAGTTAAGACAATGTAATATATTTCTTATGTGAACAGGGATTAAAGATACTAGTTTTGAACAGGGCCACAGGATTCAGTGCTTAAGGGGCTGAGTGTATTTTTCAGTGGCTGTATTTCTTTATAGGTATAGGGAGTTGCATTGCCCCATCGGTTCGTATAAAGTTTTTGCTGACAGTAACATAGAGCCAGCACGCTACTTGCACTCAGAACACGCAGCACGATAATACGAATTCAGTACCCATTCCACAGTTCAGACATTCATTCAGCATAATTATAAAGTTAATTTACTGTAGGACCGTTACAAACTTTACTGCATCCGACCAATTTGTAAGCTTTGAGTGTTTCATTCGTTTTCTCTGAAAGGTGAAGCAAATGACTTTCAATCTTTCAGCAGATGTTTATGTAAGGTGAATAGATAAATATGAACTAACGTTTACGTTAGTCAAATGGCTCTGAGCACTATGGGACTCAACTGCTGAGGTCATTAGTCCCGTAGAACTTTGAACTAGTTAAACCTAACTAACCTAAGGACATCACAAACATCCATGCCCGAGGCAGGATTCGAACCTGCGACAGTAGCGGTCTTGCGGTTCCAGACTGCAGCGCCTTTAACCGCACGGCCACTTCGGCCGGCAGTTTACGTTAGTCAACACATACAGTCGCTCCGCGTAAGCACAATGGACATAAAATTTACAGCAGCAAGGTTGCATCACACTAATAATTTGATAGACCACTTCAGCGTTGACAATCTCTTCAGTTCGCTGACAATGAGGATCCATGCCACATCCAATTGAGCCATTCACTCCTGGTTAGGTCTCGTGAGGATGTTGGCTGCCACCTTTGTTCTCGCCACTGCGGCTAGTGGAAGAGTCACTTTTCTGTAGAACTGAGAAAGGGTGATTTAAGTGGTCAGTCTGAATGCCTGAGTTTTCTTCAATCTAGGACCTTCTTATGTTGGGAGTGTCCACAGTGCACTGACCTACACATTGCGAAGGTGCAGAAGAATGGTAAACACTAAGTCGCAGTGAGTGTAGTAATAAACAGTCTGGTCCGCGTTACAAGTAATCCGAGTGAATGGTAGCGAGTCATAGTACAAAGAGCACCCTCAAAACATAAAATAATTATTGCAAGAAAAACGCCATTCACGTGCCGCACATTAATAGCTATATTTTAGTTATGCGCCCAGACACTTTTCACCTTATTAACAAGACATCTTCAGTGGGTGTCGTGGAATACTGCATCATTTATACATTGTCACACATTTTCTGTAGATATGAAACAATTCATGGTAGCTTTTTATGGCAGAATGAAAGGTACTTACAGACCAGTACCTAATTTATTATTGTACGGCACAGCCACTATTTTTCGGGTGCTACTACAAAGAAGCTATGGTACGTCATTGTGAGAACCCGTAGAAGCAGTTGCAGCAAATAACCTTTTTACCCACTTCGAGTTTAGCCAGGCCGAGCACCGCAATACCGACGACCAGCAAACGGACAGCGATACCGTGGAACCGGATAGCCGCTTTTCACACCTTCGAGCGATAAACTTGTTATACCGTACACGGTTAGAAATGGTACATAGGCACAACAAATGAGCACATAACCAGCACAAATACCCTTTATATCCAGGTTGCAGCATGGCAGCTTTAACCACGAGGAGGAGGTTACGCCAGGCGCTAGAGTGATGCGGTTCTGAGAGCAGCCTACACGAGATTTGGCCTTTACCAACAACATGAACACAGTAACTGTTCCGAAAGAACAGATACCAATTATGTCCACGCAGCTTCTCTAGAAAGAAAAGATAATTAATCCAAACCCTCAGCTGCCAACAGGTGTTGTAGATCTACCTCAATGGGGACAGCCGAAAATGGACGTCCCGAGCGGGACTCGGACCCAGGATCTCCTGCTTAGAAGGCAGACCCTCTATCCATCTGATCCACCGAGGACTTATTCCTTGCTCGCTTCCCGTGAGACTCACATTCTCAACTGTCCATAACCTACGTTTGTAAGTTCCTAAACGATATTTGCCCATTCACTCAATACTCGCGCCAACTAAGGTTACGATTCCCGTAAGAGTTCGAGGAAAATGTGCGCATTTGCACAGAAGAAGGTCAGTTGCTGGGTAGACTTTAATTATATGAAGATAGTAACTGGCCCTGAGGACTATGGGACTTAAGATCTATGGTCATCAGTCCCCTAGAACTTAGAACTACTCAAACTTAAGTAACCTAATGACAGCACACAACACCCAGTCGTCACGAGGCAGAGAAAATCCCTGAGCCCGCCAGGAATCGAACCCGGGAACCCGGGCGTGGGAAGCGAGAACGCTACCGCACGACCACGAGCTGCGGACGAAGATAGTAACTGTTACGAAAGAATAGATACCAATGATGACAATGCATATTCTCTAGAAAGAAATGATAAATAATCGAAACCCTCAGCTGCCAACAGGTATTGTTGATATACCTCAATGGGGACAGCTGAATATGTGTGCCCAAACCTGGATTCGAACCCGGGATCTCCTGCTTACATGGCAGACGCTTTATCCATCGGAGTCATCGAGGACACAGAGGATAGCACGACACCAGGGACTTATTCCTTCCTCGCTTCCCGTGAGATTCACATTCACAACTGTCCACAACCTGCATTCCTAATGTTCTTAAAGCATATCTGCCCATACACTAATTATTCGCGTAGACTTAGGTGACGATCCCCGGAAGTGTTCTGGCAAAGTGTGCGCATTCGCACAGAAGATGGTCAATAGCCAGGTAGCCTTCAACTGTATGAAGAAAGTAACTGTTCTGAAAGAACAGATACCAATGATGACCATGCAGCTTCCCTGAACAGAAATGATAATTATTCGAAACTCTCAGCTGCCAACAGGTGTTCTTTCGGGACAGTTACTATCATTATATAGTTAAAGGCTACCCGGCCATTGACCTTCTTCTGTACGAATGCGCACACTGTGCCCGAACTCTTACGGGAATCGTCACCTTAGTTGGCGCGAGTAATAGGTGAATGGACAAATATCCTTTAGGAAGATTACGGATGTAGGTTGTGGACAGTTGGGAAGTTGGGAATGTGAGTCTCACGGGAAGCGTGCAAGGGATCGGTCCCTGCAGTCCAGGTATACTCTGTGCCCTCGGTGACTCAGGTGGATAGGGCGTCTGCCATGTAAGCAGGAGATCCCAGGTTCGAGTCCAGGTCGAGGCACTCGTTTTCAGCTGTCTCCATTGAAGTGTATCAACAATACCTATTGCCAATTTAGGGTTCCGATTAATTATCTTTTTTTCCAACAATGGTTTGACTGCATTAGCTGAGTCCACTTCCTTGGACTTGACTGTTTCCCATTGGTACTCACTTCTGGCTAACTTTGGCCGCATCAGAGAAATACCCTGAAAAGCAGCTATTCAAGGTCAGTGCTGCTCAGCCGCTCTCACTCCTACTCTGGTGTGAATTCCCTGTTGCCGTGTGCTTTAGTTTGCTAGATCGAGTCCACTTTCTGTAGACTGAAATCCCCTGTGAGTATTAACATTACAGCGGCTTTCCGCAAGCAGCTGTGTTATGCATAGGTCGTCCACATGCAACTGTGTGGAATCTGGCCGCCCGGATTCCTCCGGTCGTTCGCGTCACAGCTGGCTCCATGCTGTTCTCACCAGGCGCCAAAGGAAGTTCTTGGTCGCCGCTGAGTACCTCTACAAGAGTTGTAGCGCGGGCCTGTGTAAACTTTTGGAGTATTGGTGCTGATTTCAATTGTTGGTGGAGGCCAGCTACCTGAGAACAGCCCACACCACTGCCCTACCATGCCATCACATTTTAGGTGCCTACAATTTGAATATGAAGATCCTTTCTCTCATGTGGAAACTTGGTTGAAAGCCTCTGATTCTCCACGGAGACGTTGTGTTTTCGTGACATGCACTTCATCTGTTATTTTCTGAACCTAGAGTGTCATTTGTTTTGGTAAATGTTGGAAACTTGTTTGAATGGATGTGTGTTGATGAAACTTTAAATTATCTGTGTGTGTGTGTGTGTGTGTGTGTGTGTGTGTGTGTGTGTGTGTGTGTAGGTGTGTGTGTTCGTATATGTGTGTGTGTTCTCAGTTGCTCACTGAAGTTTGCTGTTCCTTACTGTATTGCGGTATGTACTGTGTACATCAGCTTCGTGCCTTTCTACTGCTGGGTCACCTGCCATGTTACAGTCTTCTGCTGGTGACCACCTCCCTGATAGTTTGCATGCTTGAACCTGGGCTAGAGGCTGGCTGGTTTCTCTGTTGCTGTGGACATGTTCCTGAGGGCCTTCAATGTCGCTATCACCGCCTACTACCTTCAGCCTCGATCTCGCTGGATCTTAAACATAAACCAGTCCTTCTCCTGATTGTGGAGCCAGTGCTTCACTGGGTGAATCGCCTCCTCATCATCCTCAAAATGTCTTCCACGCCCGCATCTCGTGGTCGTGCGGTAGCGTTCTCGCTTCCCACGCCCGGGTTCCAGGGTTCGATTCCCGGCGGGGTCAGGGATTTTCTCTGCCACGTGATGGCTGGGTGTTGTGTGCTGTCCTTAGGTTAGTTAGGTTTAACTAGTTCTAAGTTCTAGGGGACTTATGACCACAGCAGTTGAGTCCCATAGTGCTCAGAGCCATTTTTTGTCTTCCACGAATGACATCCTTTCACGCCCGCATCTCGTGGTCGTGCGGTAGCGTTCTCGCTTCCCACGCCCGGGTTCCCGGGTTCGATTCCCGGCGGGGGTCAGGGATTTTCTCTGCCTCGTGATGGCTGGGTGTTGTGTGATGTCCCTCGGTTAGTTAGGTTTAAGTAGTTCTAAGTTATAGGGGGCTGATGACCATAGATGTTAAGTCCCATAGTGCTCAGAGCCATCCTTTAACGGTCCAAACAACTGGAAGTTCGAGGGGGCCAGGTAAGGTGTGTCAGGTGTAACAGCCGTGGATTGTCTCGCCGAACGCTGCAAATCGTGGAGCTCCACCGAACCGCCTTCTGGTCACCTCACTCTCCGTTCCCATCTACTAACTATACTGCTGTCGACATCAGATGCTCCATAGACTTTGCACAAGCGTTTGTGAATGTTACTCACAGTTTCTTTCTCTGCAGAGAGAAATTCAGTGACGGTACGTTGCTCTTAACGTACCGCTACAGACGCCATTTTGAAACTGTCCTGCAGCTACGCTATCTGTCACAAGTGATGGAAACGTGGGGCGCTGACATGGAGACTTCAAATAATACACACTTAACGTTTCGATTTCGTAGTTTGTTTTCGGCTGAGAAAAACATGCGGCGCATTACTTTCTGGGCAACCCTTGTACAACGAGATGAGATGCGTCAAACAGCTTGATTATCATCAGAAAATCGGTTGTGCTTAAACTTGTTTTGAATGACAAACAGATTTATAACGAGACCATCAACATATATTAGAACATGGGTGTAATAAAAAAAAAGCAAAGATATTGTGGTTGTAACTGATTCCAGCAAACAATCAACTTCAAACTGATTCCTGGGATTCGCAAAACATAATAACAGACTAGATACACTGTTGTGAGGATCATCCCACATTCTTCTGAAATTAATGTAAAACGGCTTATGATTGGTTCCTTTCTACAGGACGGTGAATGTAGATATCGATTTACACTGATATATGCAATTCTATGTTGCTTAAATTGTGTTGATTATGGTGGTTATGATGATGATTATGTTGATACCAACAGTCATTAGAAATATTACACACATGAAATAGTATACCCAACAACTATCTGACTGCAGTGTCTGCATAAATAACGAAATACGAGATTCTGATTTTGTGAAAGCCTCTGTCTGTTTCGCTGGGAGGAGGCTACTTGAAAATTATTACTGAACTAGAGTATCACTATTGTTTTGTGTGACAAAGATGATCTAACCATTTGTAATAAACAAAACTGCGGTATTACTCTTCTTTTATACGGTAAAAGTGATTTAACGTTGTGTAATAAACGTGGACCAATGCATACACACACGTCTGTCATTTCCAAGTTCCCATAATTTTATTTAAAGTTTAAATTTTTTTTATAAAAAATGCATATCGGTATATTTGTATGTGCTTATTTTAGTGAATGTTCTTGATTGCCGAAACCTTTCTTTAATATCATTAATGATCTTATGTTCTTATCTTCACGTGGTACTGGAATGTTAACAATACTTTAGTGTGCTTCTTAGTCGGTGATAGAAATAAAATGCCACTACGTTTCTTCATCTTCCTCTAATGAGAAAGTCTTTCGTGAGTTTCTAGTATTATTTGTTCGTTTGGTAATTAGAGAAAATGCCGTCTTGGATAGTCTTACTGATGTGAATACACACTTTATGTTCAAATACATTTTGATTTATTCTTTATGTCATATATCTTTATGTAATGTATTAAGATTTTACTGCATTCGCCTAGCTCTAATCAATATCGTAACAAGTGTGCTGTTCAAATATTTAGTAACTGGTATACTCAAAGAACTTCATCAATCGTGAAATACTAACTTAAATATGGCGATACAACATAATGCTCTCCTCTTTCTTTTCTGTGTCCTCAGCTGAGGATCAGATTCACATTCTTAAGATACTTAGTCATCATATGATGTCAGTCAGCGGTTATGTTATGAAATACAACCGCGTCATCTTCTGAATTTTACCTCTGCTGACCGCTGTAATGTTCATTCACAGTAACAGGTGCAATAGAATTGAATGTGCGTAACCGGCATGAATTCAGTACCAATTTATATTCTAGTTCCCCTTGTTGGCACTAAATTACATAAAAGTCTGCATAACAAACTGCTGCTAGTTTTGTTCAGTCTTCCAACCACTACGCAAGACTTATATAGTATTTTCCTCCAACGGGAATTTCACTCCATAGCAAGGTGCTGGATTCGAAAACCAGTAGCCTCCAACTCGACGCCTGTCAGTGGGATGCAGTGAGACAATTACGCCCACAAGACTGAGGCTAACCGCAGGTTGTATACTAGACGAAGACTGACAGATGCTGGCCTCTAGGGATACAGAGACGCTGCATCGTCAAGTGGCAGGCTCTTTCATTATTCACTGAACATGAGCTGGCACACTACGGATGTGGGATGTGGTGGTGGCGCAGACAGGGAGTGAGGCGCCAACTTTCATCAAACCCATGACTCTTCTCATTTATTTCATTTTTTGTTTACATTTCAGTATGTGACGTGAGTTTGTTCTCAACGTTATCTTGATTTGTGTGATGAATATAATACGTAAATAATTAAAACAGTTTTATAAAATATGATTCTTTTTCAGCTTCGGTCACGTTTACATTTCCGAGTATGATGTTCCTAAGCAGATTATCTTAAATAAATAAGTAAAGAGCTACAATTTCTTACTTCCATTGATTTGAATGGTGTACCGTACCTGTACAGATAGTAGCACATTTATTGCAGAACGAATCTACTGATATCATTATAGGCTTACTACGATACTTCCCATGATCTTAATATGGACAATCTAGTTGCTCACGTAACAGGTTGCACATGATCCTTCCACAGGCCACCTTCGGTCTGTGTGATATCGTGTATTACCTGAACCGAACAACACAATGCGCCATCTACGGAGACAACGTGATCTCTTTGCTCTCCCATTGCACAAAAAAGCAATGTATCAGCGAGATACATTTCAGATGGTGAGAGCAGCCTGATAGCGTAGAGTTTCGACATCTGTGTCCATACCCTGCAGCTTTCATAACTTTCCCGGAATGAGAGCTCGGATTGCTTTCAGCGATTTCCTGGAAAGCAGTCGGCGTCTTTCTTTCTAAGGGCCACAGAGACAGATCACCATGGTGGAGCCTCACCGTTTCGGCAACAGACGCCACGCCACGCGCCGAACCCTACTGCCAGCGCCGCAGGGACCCTGCCACATCTGTCCTCTTTCGCTAATATGGCGGAAGAGCTCAGCGGGGAGACGTCTGAAAAAGTCGCTTTTTTAAAAAAATGCCCTGTGTTTCGAGCTGTTCTTTCACCCAGTGGACTCAGTGAATTATGTACAACGACACTGCCACTAATGTCTAGACGGCTTTCATGCGAACGTTGTTGGGGTTAGACATATGAAACATCTCTCTTAATATCGTTTCACTTTTTTCCTTTTCATTTCGGAAGAAGCTTTGTCGTGAATTAGATTTAGCCTAGCATGTGGAGGGAATTTTTATCACAAATAACACTACAGTATCTCTGTGAATGCAGCTTCCTGATGTTTCATGAAGGTCTGATGAGGACAGTCAGATGATGGCTGCCATCGTATAAGTTGTTCGTTTTCTCCCATGAGATCACGGTAATTTCGCTTCGTGTTGGCCATCTCTCGGTTCCGTGAATAATTTGAGAGCAAGAACTTTCCTGGCGGAAACTTCGTTACGAATGCTCCTACAATTTTCTGCAATAATTTTGATACTCGATGTGTCTTTAGTTTGTGTCTGGTTTTTCCCTCTGGTTGTCGATTGGCGAGAGTTCATGTGAGGACGTGAGGCGTCCGTTTTTGTGGAAGGAATGTGGAGAACCTCTACCGAAATTTTGCTCCGGAATGTTCTACGGCACAGAACCACCCTTCAGTTACACTGCTGTAAAATCTTACGTAACAGAAAGGTTAAACGAAAATGACTTATTGTGGCCCTTAGCAGTGAAGATAAAGTTGATACGGTGTATAATATTCCAAAACAATTAATATCAAGTCCAACACAAACGAATATGGTAATATCTTCTGAAATAGCTGATAAAAATTTAATCTAAATAACAATAAATTTTATCCGCCGTCAGAGAATGACATAGGAGATGAATAGACGACCTTAGTACGATGGAACTAATAAAGTTACCACTAATAGTACTTGCAGTACTGCTGCTGCTGCCACTAATAATAACAATAGCGATAGTAATAATAGCAGTAATGACAATAATAACAAGTAATAGTGGCATATATGAAAAGAATTTTTAGGTACATAAAATACATATTTTCTGATCGAGGGAATTTTGGGGCAATGATATTTAAGGGGACTACACAAGCTAAGAATACTGGAAAAAGAGGAATATCTGGTTAGAAATAAAGATGTGGCAACAAGTACCTGGAGGACAATGGTAATCATTATTGTTGCTGTACTAGATATGTCTTATGAAGCACGGAATGTTATTCAGTTCTGTTATACAATGCGGGAGGTTAGTCCAGAGTCGGGTTCCTGCTATACATGAGGACCTCGAGAAAATGGCTGAAAATTATAGTGGGACAGAAAGGATTATGCTCTGATGGGGCTGGCATGCCATTCAGACAAGAGCGTTAAGGTCGAGGACAGATATTTGGGGCATTGTACGTTGATAAGACAGTAGAGAAGACAGAAGCTATGGAAATCTAAGTTTGTCCACCCACAGCCATAATAGCAGCGGTGGTGAAATATGATCAAAAACATCACAGATATAATGAACGCAGCATTCCTAACCACTCCTAGGCGCCGTGAGCTTTCCCGGAAGTACCTTGCACAACAACATCGCTGGTTCAAATGGTTCAAATGGCTGTGAACACTATGGGACTAAACATCTGTGGTCATCAGTCCCCTAGAACTTAGAACTACTTAAACTAACCTAAGGACATCACACACATCCATGCCCGAGGCAGGATTCGAACCTGCGACCGTAGCAGTCGCGCGCTTCCGGACTGAGCACCTAGAACCGCTAGACCACCGCGGCCGGCAACATCGATGTAATCAATAGTCCCTAATCTGTTAATACAAGTTTCTTTCTAGGTGAATTTTTTATAGGGCAGGGAGCGATGCTCATGCTTTCTTGCACACTGCAGTTACATGCTCAGTCAAATTTATATTTTCATCTATTATTATTGGTTCAAATGGCTCTGAGCACTATGGGACTCAACTGCTGTGGTCATAAGTCCCCTAGGACTTAGAACTACTTAAACCTAGCTAACCTAAGGACAGCACACAACACCCAGCCATCACGAGGCAGAGAAAATCCCTGACCCCGCCGGGAATCGAACCCGGGAACCCGGGCGTGGGAAGCGAGAACGCTACCGCACGACCACGAGATGCGGGCATCTATTATTATTCTTAGATGCTTTACTGAAAGAGAGAAGTTGATATTAGTCCTATTTGGGGTTAAAGATGGTAGGGGTTACCGATATTTCTGGTTAATGAGCCTAGAATGACCAACCTGTACTGCTCGGGTTTTGGATAGAATAGGTCTTAAACTTGTAACCCGCACCCACTTTGATAGCGCAGACAGATCGGCATTGAGATTCTGTCTTCATGTTTATCGGTTTTGCACTTGGATACAGTGAGAGCTCATCTGCGTACGAGCGTAAGCACTGCACTGCACTTTGCGAGAAATTTAGGCTGTAAAGTATGGCAAATAAAATGTCGAACAAGGCAGCGTTAAAGGCTTTACTGAAGTCTAAGAATAACATGACAATTGCCTCTTGTGCAACCATGTCATGATGCAGCATCTGTTACCTTCATTCTGACAAATTGTGCTGCATGTTTGCGGTAACCTGATTGCTGTTGGTCTAGAAGTTGTGCTGCAACGTTTGCGGGAACCTGGTTGCTATTAGTGTAGAAGGTTGTTTGTGGTTAGCTAATTTTTTAGTTGGTCGTGGACTAAATTTTATAAAGCTCTGATCAGCGCAGGAAGAATACAAAGAGCTCGTTAAGTAACTTTCCAGTTAGTGGCTTAACTAGTTACTGTTCCCAGGCGTTAGGAAAACACTTGTGGTTAAAAAGTTGTTGAAGGTGTCTGTTAGAGTGGATGATAGTAGATTGATAATAAGCTTCATTAACTGGAATGTGTGCTCCCTGCCGCCGTTGGATAAGCAGCTGCAGCAGCAAGTCGTATACTCCTAGCTCACTCATTTGTTACATAGTTTAATTCTTAATTCCTTTGCGTGTTTTTGGTACTTGCATTGTTTAATTCATAAATTTCGGGCGTATTATAGTATTTGAGAGTGTAGCATCGCGTTTTAGTACCTGAATAGTGTAAATTCGCGTAGTCTCCTTCCGCCGCCGAGCAGTGTCAGCAGTGCGCAAGTAGCAGCATTACTGCATTTACTAGGCAATCTTGTATTTTAATAACCGTTTAAATTTTGTCGATTTGTTTGCGCTCTCTTATATTAGTTCAGACGTTCTTTGCAAAACAGTCTTTAGCATGGATAGGGACTGCAACTGCTGTGTTCGGATGCAGGCTGAGTTGGCATCCCTTCGCTACCAGCTTCAGGCAGTGTTGGCTTCGGTCACACAGCTTGAGGCTGTTGCCAATGGGCATCACTGTGGGGGTCCGGATGGGGGTTTGTCGGGGACGGACAGCTCGTCCCACGCATCCCCTGATCGGACTACGACTGTGGTTGCCCGGGATACTGCCCGCATTGAGGCTGATCCCTCACCTGTGGTAGAGTGGGAGGTCGTCTCAAGGTGTGGCAGGGGCGAAAGACATTCCGGAGGGCTGAACGGAAAGCGTCTCCAGTTTGTCTGATGAACCGGTTTCAGGCTCTGTCTCAGGCTGATACTGATCTTCGGCCTGACATGGCTGCTTGTCCTGTTCCAGAGGTTGCCCCTCAGTCTGCAAGATCCGGGCAGTCGCAGTGGGTGGGCTTACTGGTAGTTGGGAGCTCCAACGTCAGGCGCGTAATGGGGCCTCTTAGGGAAATGGCAGCAAGAGAGGGGAAGAAAACCAATGTGCACTCCGTGTGCATACCGGGGGGAGTCATTCCAGATGTGGAAAGGGTCCTTCCAGATGCCATGAAGGGTACAGGGTGCACGCATCTGCAGGTGGTCGCTGATGTCGGCACCAATGATGTGTGTCGCTATGGATCGGAAGAAATCCTCTCTGGCTTCCGGCGGCTATCTGATTTGGTGAAGACTGCCAGTCTCGCTAGCGGGATGAAAGCAGAGCTCACCATCTGCAGCATCGTCGACAGGACTGATTGCAGACCTTTGGTACAGAGCCGAGTGGAGGGTCTGAATCAGAGGCTGAGACGGTTCTGCGACCGTGTGGGCTGCAGATTCCTCGACTTGCGCCGTAGGGTGGTGGGGTTTCGGGTTCCGCTGGATAGGTCAGGAGTCCACTACACGCAACAAGCGGCTACACGGGTAGCAGGGGTTGTGTGGCGTGGGGTGGGCGGTTTTTTAGGTTAGATGGCCTTGGGCAAGTACAGAAAGGGCAACAGCCTCAACGGGTGCGGGGCAAAGTCAGGACATGCGGGGACCAAGCAGCAATCGGTATTGTAATTGTCAACTGTCGAAGCTGCGTTGGTGAAGTACCGGAACTTCAAGCGCTGATAGAAAGCACCGAAGCTGAAATCGTTATAGGTACAGAAAGCTGGCTGAAGCCAGAGATAAATTCTGCCGAAATTTTTACAATGGTACAGACGGTGTTTAGAAAGGATAGGTTGCATGCAACCGGTGGTGGAGTGTTCGTCGCTGTTAGTAGTAGTTTATCCTGTAGTGAAGTAGAAGTGGATAGTTCCTGTGAATTATTATGGGTGGAGGTTACACTCAACAACCGAACTAGGTTAATAATTGGCTCCTTTTACCGACCTCCCGACTCAGCAGCATTAGTGGCAGAACAACTGAGAGAAAATTTGGAATACATTTCACATAAATTTTCACAGCATGTTATGGTCTTAGGTGGAGATTTCAATTTACCAGATATAGACTGGGACACTCAGATGTTTAGGACGGGTGGTAGGGACAGAGCATCGAGTGACATTATACTGAGTGCACTATCCGAAAATTACCTCGAGCAATTAAACAGAGAACCGACTCGTGGAGATAACATATTGGACCTACTGATAACAAACAGAACCGAACTTTTCGACTCTGTATGTACAGAACAGGGAATCAGTGATCACAAGGCCGTTGCAGCATCCCGGAATATGAAAGTTAATAGGAATATAAAAAAAGGGAGGAAGGTTTATCTGTTTAGCAAGAGTAATAGAAGGCAGATTTCAGACTACCTAACAGATCAAAACGAAAATTTCTGTTCCGACACTGACAATGTTGAGTGTTTATGGAAAAAGTTCAAGGCAATCGTAAAAAGCGTTTTAGACAGGTACGTGCCGAGTAAAACTGTGAGGGACGGGAAAAACCCACCGTGGTACAACAACAAAGTTAGCCGCTCCAAGTTTAAACGCAGCCAAAACCTCTCAGACAAACAGAAGCTAAACGATGTCAAAGTTAGCGTAAGGAGGGCTATGCGTGAAGCGTTCAGTGAATTCGAAAGTAAAATTCTATGTACCGACTTGACAGAAAATCCTAGGAAGTTCTGGTCTTACGTTAAATCAGTAAGTGGCTCGAAACAGCATATCCAGACACTACGGATTGATGATGGCATTGAAACAGAGGATGACACGCGTAAAGCTGAAATACTAAACACCTTTTTCCAAAGCTGTTTCACAGAGGAAGACCGCACTGCAGTTCCTTCTCTAAATCCTCGCACAAACGAAAAAATGGCTGACATCGAAATAAGTGTCCAAGGAATAGAAAAGCAACTGGAATCACTCAATAGTGGAAAGTCCACTGGACCTAACGGGATACCAATTCGATTCTGCACAGAGTACGCGAAATAACTTGCCCCCCATCTAACAGCCGTGTACCGCAAGTCTCTAGAGGAACGGAGGGTTCCAAATGATTGGAAAAGAGCACAGATAGGCCCAGTCTTCAAGAAGGGTCGTCGAGCAGATGCGCAAAACTATAGACCTATATCTCTGGCGTCGATCTGTTGTAGAATTTTAGAACATGTTTGTTGCTCGCGTATCATGTCGTTTTTGGAAACCCAGAATCTACTATGTAGGAATCAACATGGATTCCGGAAACAGCGATCGTGTGAGACCCAACTCGCTTTATTTGTTCATGAGACCCAGAAAATATTAGATACAGGCTCCCAGGTAGATGCTATTTTCCTTGACTTCCGGAAGGCGTTCGATACAGTTCCGCACTGTCGCCTGATAAACAAAGTAAGAGCCTACGGAATATCAGACCAGCTGTGTGGCTGGATTGAAGAGTTTTTAGCAAACAGAACACAGCATGTTGTTATCAATGGAGAGACGTCTACAGACGTTAAAGTAACCTCTGGCGTGCCACAGGGGAGTGTTATGGGACCATTGCTTTTCACAATATATATAAATGACCTAGTAGATAGTGTCGGAAGTTCCATGCGGCTTTTCGCGGATGATGCTGCAGTATACAGAGAAGTTGCAGCATTAGAAAATTGTAGCGAAATGCAGGAAGATCTGCAGCGGATAGGCACTTGGTGCAGGGAGTGGCAACTGACCCTTAACATAGACAAATGTAATGTATTGCGAATACATAGAAAGAAGGATCCTTTATTGTATGATTATATGATAGCGGAACAAACACTGGTAGCAGTTACTTCTGTAAAATATCTGGGAGTATGCGTGCGGACCGATTTGAAGTGGAATGATCATATAAAATTAATTGTTGGTAAGGCGGGTACCAGGTTGAGATTCATTGGGAGAGTGCTTAGAAAATGTAGTCCATCAACAAAGGAGGTGGCTTACAAAACACTCGTTCGACCTATACTTGAGTATTGCTCATCAGTGTGGGATCCGTACCAGATCGGTTTGACGGAGGAGATAGAGAAGATCCAAAGAAGAGCGGCGCGTTTCGTCACAGGGTTATTTGGTAACCGTGATAGCGTTACGGAGATGTTTAATAAACTCAAGTGGCAGACTCTGCAAGAGAAGCGCTCTGTATTGCGGTGTAGCTTGCTCGCCAGGTTTCGAGAGGGTGCGCTTCTGGATGAGGTATCGAATATATTGCTTCCCCCTACTTATACCTCCCGAGGAGATCACGAATGTAAAATTAGAGAGATTAGAGCGCGCACGGAGGCTTTCAGACAGTCGTTCTTCCCGCGAACCATACGCGACTGGAACAGGAAAGGGAGGTAATGACAGTGGCACGTAAAGTGCCCTGCGCCACACGCCGTTGGGTGGCTTGCGGAGTATAAATGTAGATGTAGATGTAGATGTAATGCCATCATTCCAATCGATGCTGATGTATTGCGCGTGATGGCTTTTCTGACGGTGTTGCAAGTAAGGTGCTTTAGACTGAATTTTTCGTGGCTAAAGACTTTTACCCCCCATGGAGTAATCAATTTGTTTCGTTTATGGTTCAGTTATGGTTGTACGTAAAGGGAATTATCGGTTCATTTCGGCGACTGGGAGAGTGGATGAGCTGCCGTTTTTACTTTGAGTACGCCTAGACCAAACGGGTTTCTCCATAGAACGGCTGGTCTATTTCTGCTGTCGGTTAGAGTATGGATACACTTTCGTTTTCCATTTCTCACAGCTTGCCTAACTCTGTTACGTTTCTGCTTGAAACCAATATTACTTTCAAGCATGGGGCATAGTTTGTATGCCGATATGCAGTGTCTGTGAGATTCATGAGCTGATTTAGTTTTTCAGTTAGCCAAGGTGAAAATTCCGTTGTTTAGGGGAGCATATTTGTCGTACAGTTGAGTAACTTTGTAACTGAATCATGGAAGATCTTTGTTTATATTGCGCCTGAGTTACCTCTCAGGATAAATTAATGCGTTCGACGACTCAGTCTCAGTCAGTTGTGGTTTCTTTCTGGAAAATCGTACCGGGTACGTCATGAAAACTATGTAACGGGCAGACTTGCCACGTACATATATTTGAGAGATACGAGCTACGTTCCAAATGTGTCTGTGACAGTGTGACTACCGTTTGTAAGACGATCAGGAGGAACCTAAAGCAGCGACAAGTTTGAAGAAGAAAGCATGCCCTCAAATTTTACATTGGAAGGACTTTTGTGTAGAAAATTTATGTTAGTGTCAACAGCTGTAATCATACACTCGTATGTCAGTTCGGGACTAGAGAGAGCAGTTTGGAAGTAGGCAAACCAGCCTATTTTACTTATTCAAAAATGCTTGGTTTACGAGCTGCAACGTTTGTGCTACTTTTTTGCATTGTACGTTGCGTAGACTGCCTATCGGATGCTACTCAAATGTGACAGAGAATCATATAAATTCAAAGAACTGCATGTACATCATTTCACTATGTAACACACGGAACGCTGTTCTGTCGTACATAGTGAAAAATTATAAGCTGATTGCGAATGGGTCCTCATTTACTTACTATTTTAGTTATACATGTGCGTCTCTGGATTCATCCGATTTCTGCTGTTACTGTCTATTTGAAAAAAAAAAACAGAATTCTGGAATTAATACTGCTGGCATCGCCAGATGATGTGAATATAATAAGATTAGGAAATGCGATCCTGACAGAAGTTATTCTGTTTAGATAGTTGGGTAGCAAAATGTCTGACGATGCCCGAAATTGTGTGGACATAAAATGCAGACTGGCTGTAGAAAGAAGAGCTATTCTGAAAAAGAGAAAATGCTTAACGTCGCATATCAGTTGAATTTGTAGGAAGCCCCCATGAACCATGGACCTTGCCATTGGTGGGGAGGCATGCGTGCCTCAGCGATACACATGGCCGTACCGTAGGTGCATCCGAGCGTGGAATGTCAGATCCCTTACTCTGTCAGGTAGGTTAGAAAATTTAAAAAGGGAAATGGATAGGCTAAAGTTGGATATAGTGGGAATTAGTGAAGTTCGGTGGCAGGAGGAACAAGACTTTTCGTCAGGTGAACACAGGTTTATAAATATAAAATCAAATAGGAGTAATGCAGAAGTAGGTTTAATAATGAATAAAAAAATAGGGGTGCGGGTAAGCTACTACAAACGGCATAGTGAACGCATTATTGTGGCCAAGATAAACACGAAGCCCATGCCTACTACAGTAGTAGAAATTTATATACCAACTAGCTCTGCAGATGATGAAGAAATTGATGAAATGTATGAGGAGTTAAAAGAAATTATCTAGGTAGCGAAGGGTGACAAAAATGTAATAGTCATGGGTAACTGTAATTTGAGAGTAGGAAAAGGGAGAGAAGGAAACATACTAGATAGTAGGTCAATACGGATTGGGGGTAAGAAATGAAAGAGGAGGCCGCCTGGTAGAATTTTGCACAGAGCATAATTTAATCATAGCTAACACTTGGTTCAAGAATCATAAAAGATGGTTTTATACATGGAAGAATACAGGAGATACTAAAAGGTATCAGATAGATTATATAATGGTAAGACAGAGATCTAGGATCCAGGTTTTAAATTGTAAGATATTTCCAGGGGCAGACGTGGACTCTGACCACAATCTATTGGTTTTGAACTGTAGATTAAAACTGAAGAAACTGCAAAAAGGTGGGAATTTAAGGAGATGGGACCTGGATAAACTGACTAAACCAGAGGTTGTGCAGTGTGTCAGGGAGAGCATAAGGGAACAATTGGCAACAATGGGGGAACGAAATACAGTAGAAGAAGAATGGGTAGCTTTGAGGGATGAAGTGGAGAAGGCAGCAGAGGATCAAGTAGGTAAAAAGACGAGGGCTAGTAGAAATCCTTGGGTAACAGAAGAAATATTGAATTTCATTGATGAAAGGAGAAAATATAAAAATGCAGTAAATGAAGCAGGCAAAAAGGAATACAAACGTCTCAAAAATGAGATCGACAGGAAGTGCGAAATGGCTAAGCAGGGATGGCTAGAGGACAAATGTAAGGATGTAGAGGCGCATATCACTAGGAGTAAGATTGATACTGCCTACAGGAAAATTAAAGAGACCTTTGGAGTAAAGAGAACCACTCGTATGAATATCGAGAGCTCACATCGAAACCCAGTTCTAAGCAAAGAAGGGAAAGCAGAAAGGTGGAAGGAGTATGTAGAGGGTCTATACAAGGGCGATGTACTTGAGGACAATATTTTGGAAATGGAAGAGGATGTACATGAAGATGAAATTAGAGATATGATACTGCATGAAGAGTCTGACAGAGCACTGAAAGACCTGAGTCGAAACAAGGCCCCGGGAGTAGACAACATTCCATTAGAACTACTGACGACCTTGGGAGAGCCAGTCCTGACTAAACTCTACCATCTGGCGAGCAAGATGTATGAGACAGGCGAAATACCCTCAGACTTCAAGAAGAATATAATAATTCCAATCCCTAAGAAAGCAGGTGTTGACAGATGTGAAAGATACCGAACTATCAGTTTAATAAGTCACGGCTGCAAAATACTAACGCGAATGGAAAAACTAGTAGAAGCCGACCTTGGGGAAGATCAGTTTGGATTCAATAGAAATTTTGGAACGTGAGGCTACACTGACCTTACGACGTATCTTAGAAGAAAGATTAAGGAAAGGCAAACCTACGTTTCAAGCATTTGTATACTTTTTTTTTTTTTTTTTTTTTTTTATTTTGGTCATCTGTCTACTGACTGGTTTGATGCGGCCCGCCACGAATTCCTTTCCTGTGCTAACCTCTTCATCTCAGAGTAGCACTTGCAACCTACGTCCTCAATTATTTGCTTGACGTATTCCAATCTCTGTCTTCCTCTACAGTTTTTGCCCTCTACAGCTCCCTCTAGTACCATGAAAGTCATTCCCTCATGTCTTAGCAGATGTCCTATCATCCTGTCCCTTCTCCTTATCAGTGTTTTCCACATATTCCTTTCCTCTCTGATTCTGCGTAGAACCTCCTCATTCCTTACCTTATCAGTCCACCTAATTTTCAACATTCGTCTGTAGCACCACATCTCAAATGCTTCGATTCTCTTCTGTTCCGGTTTTCCTACAGTCCATGTTTCACCACCATACAATACAAATCAGCGAAGTCTTCTGTAAGCCACAAGTGCCACAGAAATTAGGGTTCTCTCACTGTAGCAAGATGCCCTGTGTCAAAGGACTGTATCCTTTGACAAGGACCTCAGTCCGTCTGCGTGGCTCGAAGGAATACGCCACGTCCGCCTTGTTGACATTACTAGGCTCAGCTTATTGTACAACACCTCCATCCACGCTTCTTCTCTTATACACATGACTCTGTACCTCAACGGTGAGGTGACAGTATGGAAGCGGATAGCCCAAAGAACTAGCTGAGTATCGTGACACCCTTTCTTGACTGCCACATTCACAGTTTTGTTCCCTCAATGCCCATATCCTCTGGCACTCAGCAAAAGAAACCATCTTCCTCAGCCGTTTTAGGTGTAAAAGAACGTCATTGATATCCTGGACTACTTTATCTGCGTATACAAATCTTCTAGAGAGTAGAGGGCACTAGGAGTGTCGGAACAGACGAATTTAGGAGGCACAACACATCTCCTTAGCTTATTAGTTTCAAGATCGTGTATAATTCGGTATCGAAGACAGTAAAGTCTTGGGGCAATTGAATCGTGAGGACGCTATCAGGGAAAACAACATAAAAGCAACTTCCCCCCTCCCCCCCCCCCCCCCTCCCGACTAATCCGTTGAATACAACTGTACAGTTGTGGTGTTTGTTTAAAGTATCGTAAAATATTATATTAAAATCCTATACCTCTAATGTACATCACTAAATCTGAAATTACCGTGGCCTCTGCAGTAGAGGGGTGACGGTTAAATGCACATGGACCATCCACAGCAAAGTGCACCAGTAGATCCATTACAACCGGTATCGAAACCTTAGATGCATTTTTACAGTGACCGTTATTTTCAGCTTGACACCGCTCTACAATTAGAAAACGTTGTGCAGTTTTAATTATTCACTATTTGCAAATTGCGATTAAAACACAAGAGGAAACGACGAAAATATCTTCGGGTGAATTATGTTCGTTAGTTTTGTATTGGGGTTCTTATGGCACTAAATCATTGTGCACTGTCTCAACCTGACGAGGGGAGGCCACGACGTTCGGACCACGATTTTCCTTCAGATTTGTACACATTTAGTAATCTTTTAGCACAACGTAATGTGCAAGTAGTAGGACGCACTATTTAGGAGATTTCGAGTAAATCGCAAGTTTTCCGCATCAATGAGGCAGCGGGGCGTTGCATCAATGAGCAGGAATCGGTATTGGTCATGTGGTTGACGTTCAAGCTTCTAAATGGGAGGGTTTCTGGATCGACACTAACTCACCTTTCAATTTTTTTTCAGCACGAGTCGTATTATTTCGTACATATTACGTTCGAAAGGTAATATGATGAAAAGTCACTTGTATTTGCATGAGTTATTATGAACTACCCAATGTTATTTCGCTGTTTCCTAATTTTTATCATCACAACAAATATTATACTTACAACTCTTGACATGTAAACTAACAACGTATGAGACTTTCCTGTAAATGTATGCCTTTTGTGATTCCCGAAATCCCTTATACCTGCAGTGTGGTAAGGTACCGTGGCCTGATTTGCACTTGGACACTTCAATCTGCAAACACAGATTTCAAGGACAAGCAACAGTCTTCAAAAGCCGAAATCAGACATCGATAAGAAAACGTGTAAAGAATGTAATTCAACAACACAATGAGCTACAATATGTCAGAACGTTAGGCTAATGTACGCTTAATCGTCGAATGTGCTTTCGACACTGCAATTGCACTACGATCTTCTTCATTCAGACACGGAAAACATAAAACTGCATCTACTGCATTGAATTAATGCAATTTTCCCGCATTCACTATGAACCTTTAGACTTTCTAAGGAAAAACAAAGCGCGTTGGCATTGTGAAAAATTCCTTTTTCTTCCGACAACCTGGATGCATACAATGTGTAACGTAGCATTTTCGTAAATATCGGACCTCATAATCGGCAATGTACGATTGAATGTATTTTAATAGCATTTTCACGAGAAGGAATATCTCATTGTCAATGAGATATGAACAAGTTTGAAAGCGCTTGATAATGTTTTTAACTTGCCTATAGAAAAAAGTCGCCTAATATTTGTTTTACCAACAGAAATTAGTAAACGGCGAAATAACATTGGAAATTTAAAATAATCATGATAATAAACCTGTATTTCTATGATATTACCTTCGAAATGTAATATGTAAGAAATAATGCGACTAGTGTAAAAATGTTTAAAAATTATGATGTCTCGATCCACCGATCTACCGATTAAGCAGCTTGAGCTGTAACTACATGTCCGCAACCAACTCATACTCAGGGTGGCAACACTCAGGTACTTCATTGAGGTGTAAAATTTGTTACTTTCTAGAAATCGCTTAGGTAGTACGCCTTATTAATGCTCATTGTGTTCTACTGACAGACCACTGAAAGTGTACATAGTATGAAGTAAATCAGTGATCCGAAAGTCGTGGCCTCCCTTTGTAAATAGTCACTGGTTACTTCCACTCACATTCTCTTTTACTGGGGGAAGGAGGGGGGAGGACGGGCTGAGGAACACATTTTTATAGCTGTGTTTTTCCTTTCAGCCTTGATCATTGATCATTTCTTATGTCTTTTTAAGTGGAAACTCGGAGGCAGTCTGAAATGTTTGCGGCTGTGTGTATGTGAAGAAGCACAGACGACTCTCCTAAGCGGTGACAAATTAACAAGATTTGATACGTTGATGATAGACAAAATGCATATTTCTAGTGCCCTAGAGAAGACTTAGTAACACTATCTTATTCGTAAATTAAATACAAGGTAGTCGCACAACATACACTTTCACAAATTCAGCCACGACGAATGAAATTGGGCCCGCTTATATAATTATCTAATATTTGTAAGTAGCATATGAGGGTATTGTTTCGTAAGTACAAGACGTGTCAGACTTCCGCTTGTAGCATCCTGCTGTGCAATGAAGCAGCCTCCCTGCTAGCGTGTACATAACTTCACAATACAGATAACAGTTAATTAGTAAAAAGATCACGTAAGACTCCTCACTCCCTTCGCACATGACAGTGTGCCAGCTAAGTGAGGCGACGCACCGCGGTGTCGCATGGCAGCAGCCAGCACAGACGGCGTAGTGTTTCCGTGTACCTGAATCGTAATTAGTGTGCAGAAAATTTCTATTCATTACTGTTATTACTCAGATCGGCTGAGTATGGCAGATGAGTGTCTACCTCTGAAAATTACTGACTCGTGGTTACTAGCCAGCGTGCGACTAACTAGCAGATTAAAAAAAGAAGTTGTGCGGTTACCAGTAAAGTAAAGCTTTGAAAAGCCAATTGAATATAAAGTATAATATAACACTGCAACAATTAGGAAGGAACTGTGAACAAGGAAAGAGCTCCAGCTGCAAGGTGGCTTGAAACCTTTACAGCCCTGAACGGATTTTTCAACCTACAACTTAAGGGTTTAACTTTAAAAACCAAAGCAGCGTCGTCTAAAATACACAGCATTATTTCTCGAAAAATTAATCTTTTCATTTCAGCAGAGTTTGGCATTTTTGAATTTATAATAGCACGGGGTGAACTAAACCAATTGTGATGCAATAAGGTGCTACAAAACAGTTCATAATAGCAGCTTACGAGCGCCTATGACTCTGGGGAAGCACGCGATCTGACGCTTGCTAGAGGTTTAATAGAAATAAACATTACCAAACAGACCGCGCCAAACATAATTACTAGCGTGACACGTAAATAAAAACACCTACAGCCATCCTTACGATTTTATTTTATCGCTAACTGTTTCAGCGCTTCATTGCGTCATCTTCAAGCTCTTTTGATGCGGTACATGGCAGTTGATGGTTGGAGTGATGACACATTATCTGCGTATCTAGTAATGATGGCAACTGATGGGTTACGCATGGGGATCATATCAACCTGTACCGCATCAAAACAGCCTGAAGATGACACAATGAAGCATTGAAACTGGTAGTGACAAACTAACATAAAATCGTAAGGACGGCTGTGTTTTTAATTACTTGTCACGATAGTAAACGGCCGTTGTCCCATAGACCTCCTGCTAAAAGGATGGTCATACAAAATAATTACTTGCCGTCAGTCTATAAAAATTTAGATCGTCTCACCTGTATTCTGATGTCTGGTGAACAGCGTGGATCTGTGTCAGATATATGCACCTTCCTTTTTTGCATCAGAACACACCATAATGTGCCTGTTCGACTTTCCCATACCAAGTTTGAACAACAAGTAGCCAAGAATAATGGTTCACAACTTTCAAACGAGAGGGACCACACGCTCCAGCTCTCTCGAACGGGTACTATTGGCCTAGAATAAAGCGACTTCCGAATAACTTAAGTTTGTCAGAATGATCAAGGAAGTGTCGACTGTTCCAAACAGGTCAGAGTAAGTTCTCATAGAATTTACCAGATACAAGGCACATACAAAAAGTAAATTAGAGGGATACAATTTTTTTTCAGAGCTAGCACCCGTGACATGTAATGAGATTCATAACTCTCGAATGGCCATCGAGCGCCTGAGCCACTTTCCAAAAGTATTTGCAGCAGCATAACACGTCACCCATTGAGCTCCCACCGTTTTCTCCTCATGTGGCAGATGTGAGATTCATTCAGCATTCAGTTCCTCACTATAAGTAACGAATCGGCGGCCAGTGTCAAATGGGTTAGGTTGTTTACGCTAGGCCGTACGATGAAGAGGGAAGGAGACCGTCCGTCATTTGAGAAGTTCTTGTGAACCAAGTAGAAGAAAATGTTCGGAAGGACCATCGTTTGAGTCTTGATCCCATTACAGAGAGCTTTCCTTAGTTTCTGCAAGGTCGCTTGGGTGAAATCGTTTCAGAAAGACTTGGGTTTTTGAAGTTGTGTCCGGTTGGTGCCAGAAACTTTGACTTTGGAACACCGTGTAAATTTCTTGTCACCCGCAGGTGAATTTCTTCAACGTTTTCAAACTGAGAGCGAATACTGTCTCGACTCGGTAGTGAATGGGGAAGAAACGTTGGTGTGTCATAGAGGAAAATGATGGCGTCCCTGTTTTGGGACCGGAAAGGGCTCTCGTTGGTCGACGCCATGCCCAAAGCGACCACAATCAAGCTGAAGAAAAAACGAAGACTCTTGACAACGCCAAACCCCATGCCGCCCGGATCAGTCATGATCTGGTCATGTCATTTGTATGGGACATTGTGATTAATACACTCTTCTCCACTGGCTTCTCGCTCTCGGAGCACGTCTTTTCACTGAAATGATGGAGCCATTGAGTGGACAGCGCTTTTATGAAGTTGGGGAGGTCAGTTAGTTTGTGACAAAGTAGTTTCAGGAGATGGAACAGACGGTGTGCGATGAGGGTATACAAAGCTGATGTCCAGGCTTCAGTAGTGCATTGATCTCAACGACGATTACATGGAGAAATGATAACATATTTCGGCATAAACCAAGTTATTTTCATTCAAATACACTCATTTTCTGAATACACTTGTTGTAGCTGGGATTCACAGTCATAAATAGCTTTTTGGAAGACACCATCTTTTCCCCAGTGGCTGTTATAAGGTTTTATTACACACTATTGTAATTTCGGCCTTAGGCCATTATCAAGTGCTGATATTACGGCCTTAAGCCATTTCAACGTAATGTAAGCTGATACAACGACATACAAATGTGTTAGCTTACATTACGTTGTCATAACCCCATGAAACAGTACTCTGTAACACACATCTTGTCACTGTTTACGGAACATTCAACTGTTCTCCCATCTTGTATTGTTTCTGAAACAGTTGAATATTACGCTGTATTTAGCAACCATTACTAAGTGTGCAATTTCTTCGCGCTCTTTTTCTTATTTCCACAGATGTGGAAGATTTCGAAAAGAAAACTACACTGATACCCTGTGTAATTTATATCTACATAACATCTATCAGTTTCAATAAATACGCCAGTTCAGATAGAAAGTACGTATTTATGACTGAAACAGCCAATACGATGAATGCGGATTATCGTTTCCCCTTCACTTCCGGGGACGACGATAATACGGCGTTCGGTGCCGCTGTTAACTAATTACGTCGAAGCTGGCGTTTTCAAGGGCAGATTGAAAAGCTCAAACAAGTGAGGTAAATTGAGGGTATGGATAAATACACCGGCGATTTTAGGGTGTTGAGCATCAGATTTGCTATTAAAAATCAGACAGCATACGTGTCCACGAGAAAGAAGACATATTAGCTTCCTGTTTATTAACATACATTATACTCTGGTAACATGAAATTACTTCTTTTGAAACAATGATGCGATGTAAGCAGCCAAGGACCTCTGCAGCTCAAGGACTGGACAACTTCCTGTTATTCATTCGTCTGAATACTCAAGGTCTTTTTTTTTTTTTTTTTTTCGTAAAAGTGAAACAACATCCTCGTATGCAAATTAATATCCCCTCCGTGTCTGTTTATACTATTCCTGAAAAGTGCATCGCCGTCTACTATTTCAATTTACGTGTGAAAGATTGGTAGGTGCGACATCTCTTTTCTCTATACAAAAACCCAGAGACACAGGAAATTAATTGCAGTCTAGATATTTTAGACTGCTCTTCAAGGCGAGTTTAAAAACATGTTGGCATCTTTTGACTTCATACTGAATATTTTGGTATGTCAGTATCTACGATGCGAAGCTTGTTCTTACTCTCAAACATAATGAATTTATACTGAAAAAGCAAAACAAACTGATAAATAAGCGTTACGGTCTGTAGAATACGTCCCACTTTCACTATTAAGCTAGGAGACGCTTTTGTCACCGAAAACGACGCAGCGAGATGTTTCCCTCTCAATACAGCCACTAGAAGTCAATATTGCGTTTGCAAATATTTGAGTTGTAAAATAAGTAAACATGCTGTCCCGGTGACGCTGCCGTTTGCCTTCCCTCGTGCGTGAATAGCTCCAGTACCTTCTTGGAGAGGTCGAGAGGGACGAAGCTGTTACTTCCACAGTACTACTGCTAAACTTCCCCATTACTGAGCGACCACGCAACTCTTTTTCCTGACGTATCGATCTGACTATCGTGAAGTTATATTCCGAACGTTGACACCGAAATGCCGACTGTGTGATAACAACTGTACCTAAGGAAATTCTTGACGTTTAATTATACGAATTACTTAGTCCTAAATTACACACTGACTCATATTACGCAGTTCCAGACGACGAGGAACGACTTAACTGTATCAGCAGCAGAAATCATCGAGAATGCGTTGGATGTGGTTCCACATGTAAAGTTCGTAACATCTAGAAGGGTAATAAAACTGTGTCGCATCAGCACAACTGTAAAATGACCAAACAGCTGAACTCGATATATCCACCACTTATATCGTTTCACATGACATTTATTGTGATGTAGCACACTTTCTTTACGTATTATATGTAGGAACGACGTTTGTAATTACAGGAGGTTTTGGCCAATGATATATTTCCTTTACACGGTTAGCTATGAAAAACACCTAATTAGAAATTCAGTCACAGTAACGTTTATTGTAGTAAATTAATGATTATTTCTGCAACACTTCTTGGGGTTAGCAGATATCATACATGGATATTATGACAATTACACTGGAATATCTCTCATTGTGTTAACTTACCAAATTTTGGAAATGGTCGTATATTTTGTTTGCTTTGGCTCCAACTACCTTCCGTTGAGCGATACTGGCAGTGTAGCTAGGATCAAAAGCATTTAGTTCAGAGAAGCACCTAGTAAAACTACTGTGTAAAAATGAAATTTGAACGCTGGCGTATGTGGCCGAGCGGCTCTAGGCGCTTGAGTCTGGAACCGCATGACCGCTACGGTCGCAGTTTCGAATCCTGCCTTGGCCATGGATGGGTGTGATGTCCTTAGGTTAGTTAGGTTTAAATAGTTTTAAGTTCTAGGGGGCTGCTGAACTCAGATGTTGAGTCCCATAGTGCTCAGAGCCATTTGAACCATTTGACACTCGAACATTTACAGGAAGCCTTTCATGGATATTGTATTCTTACGTCACGTGTCAATGCAGATACCCATTAATAGCATTTGCGACAAATAATAAGAGTGAGTTTTCATAAACTTTTCGTACCTGTCAAGGTTTTAGAAGTCAGATTAATATTGTTGCCCTGCCAAATAATATATGGTCCTACCACGCACTAATTCGGACACATTCCCTGTCAACGCAAAAAGGGGGTATGAAGCCAAAATAGCCACGTAGAATTTCAACTTTGAAATTTCATAATACTGCAGGTACTACACCCACTCTAGCAAGCCATTTTCTACACACCGTATGAGCTGAGTAGCCAATGTAGGAAAACGAATGACCAGTTTCGGTAACTTAACTATCATCTTGAGATCCCACGTAGTGTTAATGCAACTTGCAGTACAGTGCATCGTCGACAAAATTCTTATTTCAAATTTTCACATAAAATTTGTTTTATTCTGCCACGCTATCTGTAACAGCAACTGAAACATAGAACCTGTACAGTGAAACGTCTAACTAATTATCTTCGTTACCGTCACTAACAGAAAGCTAGCGAAACGGGTCATTACTTTGTTAAACAGAAGATAAAATTTTAAAAAGTTTTATAGAAACAATTGAACATTTTTTAATATTGTATTTCATTATCTGCTTGAAGTCCCTTTCTCCTATTCTGACAACGTCAGCTACATGCAACCAGGGTAACTATTCAGTAAACTGACACTGCAAAATACATCAGGTAGGGCGCTTGAGCTGTTAAGTTGGGGCATCACAGGCTCTTCACCAGATCTCAGCAGACAGGAAAAGCAGGTCAAGTGATGACACTTTAACATCATGATAGAATAAATATCGCTCATTCCCAGTGGAAGTATATTAATCTGCAGTCAACCAGCTGGAAGAAGGCCTCTATGTCGGTCTGTCACCCGCTAATCCAGCTGTCTGTAAGCTCCCACCCTGGAGTCTTCAACAATCCGAGCTGCGGCACCTTCGATCATACAGATTTCGATAAAAACATGGCATCTTCGACTAGTGGGCCCTACTATGACAGCTGCTGCCTTGAACCCTGAGGGTCTCTCCCTTCCCCCCTCCCCCCCGTGGGGGTGTGCTGTCTCGGCTATCCACCTCATTCTCCTGAGGGGAGACTGTGCTACTAGTCGATGACTCCGCTATTTGCATTCTAAAACTTTCCATGAACATACTAGTCAATTACTTCTGAAGCTGATACAGCCAATATAGCCACCTTGGGCAGAGTGGACGACGCTGTGTGCTGGCTTTGTGAGGCCAAGGGTCTTCTTATGCCACTGGAGCTGAAGCGGCCACCCATAGCTACGGGATCATTTGCGTATTGTTCAACAATAAAATTTTCGTTCTTTCACAGTGTTTCACTATCGGTAGGTAGGCATCAGACGGCACTCACTCACTAAGCTGGTATTCACCCACGTCCTGTGGCGGTGGTCCACGGCGCCCTGAATTTTATCTGCCCTCCACAGGACCCAAACTAACATCCAGTTATCCTGGTTTTTACAATATGATGGAGCAAAAGATATAGAAGGTAGTGGTAGACATCAAACGGGAAATTTCAGATCCCCGGATATTAACTTGAATGAAATAATACCTCATTAGCGACTCCTAGTATAGCTTGCTGGAATATTGGGACCCATGGATGTAATTCTGCTTTGATAATTTTTTTTAACGACATCATAGTAGGCGTTGACTGTTCGAAATATTATTACGATCGCAACGTCGGCCTTAGGGACATTTTCAGGTAATTGCAATCGTAATAATAAATATTTCGTACAGTCAACGGCGACTATGACGTCTTTTACGAAATATTATATGACTGTGATTCCCGAACATGAGAAGTTAATCTGATAATTTTGTTAAAGAGAGCTTGACGTTGTTGGCACTTGGACAACTGGTAGTGTTCCGTTTGAAATTACGTAAGCCCTTCGTTAGAAAAGGATTTGCACTCTGTGGTATACTGATACACAAACGAGTATGGAGAATGAGAAGAAGAAAACAGTCTTGGCGGTGATGTTGAAACTGTCGTTTTTTATTAATGAATGTCTTGCGTGTTGTGTAATTTAAGACATCTTCATGTGGGGCCCTGCCCACTCGTCTCATACAGGGTGCCTAAAGGATGCTGCGTTCTCGGAATGCTATACAAGAATTTTATTACAAATAAGAAGACTGACAATACTTTGAATTTGTCGTAAGAGATGGGCGACATGCAAAACAGTAATGGTCTTCGCTATAGACAATGCCCAAGCAAGTAATGAATATGGGCCAGTAATAACTGTTCTGCGAGTGCCGGTCTACACCTCCGATAATACTGTCCGAATACTGCCCTGCCGAGGCAGGCAGGAGCGGCGCTTATATTCTCTTCGGCTGCAGGGAGCTCCTGTCGTGTTACAGTCCTTGTCAGCGGGCTAGTGGCTGACGTCTCACCGCCTTCTTTGCTCTTGCGAACTTATTCTTCATGGCGCTGCTTGTCGATGCCCCGGAACACTTCAGATAGGCCAATAAATGCTGATGAGCTAATTATGTTTATCGATCATGAAACATCCGCAGAAACAAATTGCTTTCGTCATGTGCAAGAAAAGTAGTCGAGGCAAATATATGCTACCGTCATGCAATGTAAGCACAACTTCCGTTAACCGTGGTGTGGTTAAGTGAATACGAGGCAGGGTCAGGCCTGTACTATCTGTCGTGAGGTGTCCATGCTGTGAGCATCGGTCTACATCCTGAGACCACATGCTTATATCGTCCAATCTGAATATTCCTTGAATTAGGCTAAAAGCGCATCACTGATGAATAAATAAACAGTTATTTCAACTTCGCAATCGGTATTGCTTTACCCTCCTCACTTTATTAGATGTAGCATGTAAGATATGTAGCTGAGTAGTTTAAGAGGAGAAGCAGTTTTTTGTTAACGAACTGTTTTCCCGAACTATCATTATTAGCAGATTGGTACTAGGCATGACTTGTTGTTGAAGTATACTACAGAGATATCCAGCTTCGGTTTGTTAATATATATCTTAAATCGTTCCATATTCCCGGAAGCTCTTCTTAACAATGGGGTTTAAATTGAAGTGACAAAAGTCATGGAATACCTTCTAATATAATGTCGGCCCATCTTTTTCGAGGCATAGCGCCGCAGCTCGTCGTGTCATGAACATAAGAAGTCGTTTCAAGTCGCTAGCAGAGATTTCAAGCCATGCTGCCTCTATAGCTATCCATAATTGCGAAAGTGTGGCCGATGCAGGATTTTGTGCACAATCCGGCTATATGCCCCACAAATCGTTGCTGAGATACACGTAGGGCGATCTGGGTAGTCAAATCACTCTCTCGAATTGTACAGTATGTTCTTCAAAGCAAGCGCGAGCAGTTGTGGCCCGGTGGCACATTTCGTTTTCATCTGTATCAATTTCATCGTTGTTTAGGGACATGACGTCCACGAATGGCTGCAAGTGGTCTGTAAGCAGCCGAAAACCTAGAGGACCCCGTCCATTCCATATAAACACAACCTACACTATTATCTAACCACCACTAGCTTGCACATTGACCTGTTGACAACTTATGTCCATGGTTTGTGGTCTTCGCCATACTCGAACCTTACCATCATCTCCGAACGACTGAAATCTGTACTCACCTGGCCTGCCACGGTGTTCCAGTCGTCTAGGGTCCAACCAATATGGTCGCCAGCCCAGGAGAGGCGCTGTAGGTGACGTCGTGCTGTTAGCAAAGGCACTCGCGTCGGTCGTCTGCTCCCATAGCCCCATAACGCCAAATTGCATCGCACTGTCCTAACGGACACCTTCGTCGTATATCTCACACTGATTTGTGCAGTTATTTCTCTCAGTGGTGCTTGTCTTTTATCATGACACCTTTACGCAAGTGCCCCAGCTCTCTCTCGTTAAGGGAAGGCCGTCGCCCACTCATTATCCGTGGTGACAGATAATGCCTGAAATCTGGTGTTCGCAGCATACTCTTGGCACTGTGGATTTCCCAAGTGGAATGTCATACGCGTCTATCTCCAGCTACCATTCCGACTTGAAAGTCTGTTAATTTCTGTCGTGTGGCAATAATCACATCGGAAAAATTCTCCACTTGAATCATCTGAGTACAAATGACAGCTCCCCCAGTGCATTGGGTACACGACACTACCGCCATCTGTACGTGTGAATATCGCTGTCCCGTGACTTCTGTCACCTCAGGTAACGAACACGATGTGTAAATGGATGAAAGAAGAGTAAACATGTTTGTCACCTGTTTATGTCTGATAAAAATATTTGCCTGCTCAATCTACGATCGTGGTTAAACATGGAAAAGTGCTACGCGTTTGAATGTGATGTGTAAGGGTGGACTTTAATACTGTTTACAGTTCGTGACCGGTTGCGGCAAGCGATGTCGAGCGGCATTGCTGGTTTTCCCCACCTTCAGAGATGCTACTGTAGTGTTATCTTGAAGCTGTGAGAAAGGAGGACAGGCGCTCCAAGGCGCGGAATCAGAGACGATGCTGAGGGCAGACGAAACTAGGAGAGATATTGTTACGTAAAGCAAACCGTAGGGGAGAGCGTTTCGAAAATGGAGACGCCCCCAGACGCGGTCCCAGGGTGCTAGTGAAGGCATTTGACTGTTTTCTTCTATCTGAGCCAACACTCGTACTAGTTACTGGTCAGTCTGCGCTCCCGAGCGGTACAGAGGAGAGGGAAGGAGGACAATTCACAGTGGAGGCATTTGATTGTTTTGTTCTATCTGAGCCAACACTGGTACTCAAATGACTCTAAGCACTATTGAACATAGCATCTTAGGTCATCAGTCCCCTGGACTTAGAACTACTTAAACCTAACTAACCTAAGGACATCACACACATCCATGCCCGAGGCAGGATTCTAACCTGCGACCGCAGCAGCAGCGCGGTTCCAGACTGAAGCGCCTAGAAGCGCTCGGTCACAGCGGACGGCAAGTTTTGTCGTACATATATTGCATAAGAATTTATTCGCATATAAGCTTGGCTGATTTGGTAGTGTTCATAGTAGTTGGTGTCCTAGTTGTCGGGTGTCGGTAGTAATAGTAGTGCAAGATGTAGTTACATGCTATACTACTGTTCCCAAGAAAGTTAAGTAATCTTTGACATCATAAATTTTCTGATGCATTTTTCTGATCACAGCAGAGTGCGAGAAATTTTTAGGTGTATTTTCTTGCCAGATGGCCCATGGTATGGCCAAATGGAATTGCTTTTATAGTTGACCCTTTTCTTTTGTTGTAAAAGGATATTGCGTACTTCGTTATTTTAGCACTACGTAAGCTTATCTGGGCTGCAAAATGTTCCATATTTTTATTGTAAGTGAATTCTGTTACGTTAATTGAAGCTATTAGTTCTAAATAAAATAACTGTTACACCGAATACCACATCTGCTCAATCCCTAGGCCAAAACCCACTCCATCTAAATACCACGGTACACTTGCAACTTACATGTATGTATTTAACTTAGGGAGCTGTAGGTCATAGTACTCGAAACGTTGTGCGAGTGTACGAAAAAGCGTTTGCAAACTCTCAAAAATTTAGCACCGTCGATTGAAACGCACTAGAGACTATATATTGGAAGGAATATCGAGCTGACCAAGACCCTCGACAAATTTATGTACGAATTGTACAAGTGGGCTAGATGCTACTCGATCGTATGGGAGAAGATTCATCAATCAGCGCCCATCAGTCTGTAATGAAATGCAGGTATCGAAGAACAAAGTGTAGCGAGTGCTATTGGTGTGGCAATTACATCCATTCGAAATCGACTCGTGCAGTCAGAGAGGCCACTGGATACTGAATCCAGGATTTGGTTCCACCAGTGAATAGTCCTGTGCGGCCGTCCTATGTAATGTAACAGCAGTACTTTTGCTCATTATATCAAATTGTTTCGTGTTAATGTAATGTCGATTGTGACCTGTGTACTACAACTGTGAAACACAGCATGAGCTGTAACGATGAATAAAATATGCACGTACTAACTTGATACTTTGTTAACTACGAATGATGTGCACAATAACAAGTTATACTGTGCGCAGTAAAGTGATGAAAAATTTGAAACTATAGAGTCGTGTTGATACCTACACATTAGTATGTCGTCTCATTAAATGTAGAACTCTCCAGGCAAAATCTATCTTGTAATTGGTCGCGCCCTAAGACCAGCAAGCATTGTGGCTAAGGGAAGTACGAAGCTTAGTATAATACATGTAAAACGAGATATGAAGATGGTTCAAATGGCTCTGAGCACTTTGGCACTTAAGTTCTGAGGTCATCAGTCTATGAAGATACTGTGAAATGTTTCAGTGCGCATTTCTCGCACGACCTAACTTCTGTTTAAAGACAAGAACCTTTTTCTTTTCCAATTTTAATATTGTAACAGTGGAGCCAGTTGGGATATGGAAAAAATAATGATCCATTTTTGATAAAATATAGTGACATGATTAGTAGTAAATTGTGTCAGTTTTCCATGAAATAATTCCTTCACCGTAATTTATTTTATAAGGATAGTTTATACAAAAAGTAAATACTGCCAGTAACATTACTTCCGCTGTGATACAAGCGCGCCGTTTACAGCATACGTGCTTACTTGACATCTTGTACTTGGATCACTTCACAATATTAAACAGTCTACATCTACATTGAAATTCTGCACATCACCTTTAGTGCCTCTCAGAGGGTTCATAGAACCTCCTTTACAATTCTATATTATTCCAATCTGGTATAGCTTGTGGGAAGAACGAGCATCTATATCGTCCCGTGTGAGCTCCTATTTCCCTTATTTTATCATGGTGATCGTTTCTCCCTATGTAAATCGCGCGTCAAGAAAATATTTTCGCATTCGGAGGTGAAAGTTAGTGATTGGAAATTCGTGATAAGATTCCTCCGCAACGAAAAATGCCTTTGTGTCAATGATGCCCATTCCAAATCCCGTAGTATTTCAGCGACACTCTCTCCCTTGTTTCGTGATAAAACAAATCATTCTGCCCAACGTTAAAAATTTTCGATGTACTCCTTGAGTCCTATCTAGTAAGGATCCGTCACCGTGTTGCAGCATTCTAAAAGAGAACGGACAAGCGTACTGTAAGCAGTCTCTTTAGTAGATCTGTTACATTTTCTAAGTGTCTTATCAATAAAACGCAGTCTCTGGTTAGCCTTCCCCACAACATTTCCTGTGTGTTCATTCCAATTTAAGTTGTCCCTAATTGAAATTCCTAAGGGAAGGACGGGGGAGGAAGTCGGCCGTGCCCTTTCAAAGGAAACATTCTGGCATTTGCCTGGAGTGATTTAGGGATATCACGGAAATCTTAAATCAGGATGGCCGGTCGCGGGATTGAACCGTCTTCCTCCCGAATGCTAGTCCAATGTGCTAGCAACTGCGCCACCTCGCACAGTGATATTTAGTTGAATTTACAGCCTTTGGGTTTGACTAGTTTATCATGTAACCAAAGTTTAACGGATTCCTTTCAGCACTCTTGTGGATAACCACACATTTTTCGTTATTTAGGGTCAATTGCCAATTTTCGCACCATATAGATATGTTTTCTGAATCATTTTGCAATTTGTTTTGATCTTCTGATTACTTTACAAGACGATAAACGACAGCGTCATCTGCAAGCAACCGAAGACGGGTGCTCATACATACTACGCAATCCACCATACGGTGCGTGGCGAAGGGTACCTCGTACCACAACTAGCATCTTCTCTCCCTGTTCCACTCCCAAACAGAAAGAGGGAAAAATGACTGCCTATATGCCTCTGTACGAGCCCTAATCTCTCTTATCTTTGTGGCCTTTCTGCGAAATGTAAGTTGGCGGCAGTAAAATTGTACTGCAGTCAGCCTCAAATGCTGGTTCTCTAAATTTCCTCAGTAGCGATTCACGAAAAGAGCGCCTCCTTTCCTCTAGGGACTCCCACCCGAGTTCCTGAAGTATCTCCGTAACACTCGCGTGATAATCAAACCTACCAGTAGCAAATCTAGCAGCCCGCCTCTCAGTTTCTTCTATGTCATCCCTCAATGCGACCTGATAGGGATCCCAAACGCTCTAGCAGTACTCAAGAATGGGTCGTATTAATATTTTATACACTAATAATGGAGTATTCAAACATTACAGGATTCTTTTTCCTATTTATCTGCATTAATTTACATTTCTACATATTTAGAGTTAGCTGCCATCCTTTACACCAATCACAAATCCTGTCCAAGTCATCTTGTATCCTCCTACAATCACTCAACGACAACACCTTCACGTACACCACAGCATCATCAGCAAACAGCCGCACATTGCTATCCACCCTATCCAAAAGATCATTTATGTAGATATCGAAAAACAGCGGACCTACCACACTTCCCTGGGGCACTCCAGATTATACCCTCACCTCAGATGAACACTCACCATCGATGACAACGTACTGGGTTCTGTTACTTAAGAAGTCTTCGAGCCACTCACATACTTGGGAACCAATCCTATATGCTCGTACCTTGGTTAGGAGTCTGCAGTGGGGCACCGAGTCAAACGCTTTCCGGAAGTCAAGGAATATGGCATCTGTCTGATACCCTTCATCCATGGTTCGCAAGATATCATGCGGAAATAGGGCGAGTTGAGTTTCGCAGGAGCGATGCTTTCTAAAGCCGTGCTGATGCATGGAGAGCAATCTCTGTCTCAAGGAAATTCATTATATTCGAACTGAGAATGTGTTCGAGAAACCTGCAACAAACAGATGTTAAGGATATTGGTCTGTAATTGAGGATCCGTCCTTCTACCATTCTCATATACAGGCGTCACCTGCGCTTTTTTCCAGTCGCTCGGGACTTTACGCTGGGCAAGAGATTCGCGATAAATGGTTCAAATGGCTCTGAGCACTATGGGACTCAACTGCTGAGGTCATTAGTCCCCTAGAACTTAGAACTAGTTAAACCTAACTAACCTAAGGACATCACAAACATCCATGCCCGAGGCAGGATTCGAACCTGCGACCGTAGCGGTCTTGCGGTTCCAGACTGCAGCGCCTTTAACCGCACGGCCACTTCGGCCGGCATTCGCGATAAATGCAAGGAGCCAATGCAGTAGAGTTCTCTCTGTAAAACCGAACTGGAATCCCATAACGACCTGGCGATTTACTTATTTTCAACCCATTCAGCTGCTTCACAACCGCAGGGATGTCTATCACTATGCCCTCCAAACGGGAATATGTACGAGACTCAAACGGCTGTGTGTTTTTACGATCCTCTTGCGTGAAAGATTTCTCAAATGCTAAATTTAAAATTTCAGCTTTCGTTTTGCTGTCTTCAGTAGCCAGGCGAGACTGATCAGTGAGTGACTGGATGGAAGCCTTCGACCCGCTTACCGGTTTTACATAAGACCAGAATTTCCTTGGGTTTTCAGCAAGATCTTTTTCTACGGTATGACGGTGGTAGTGGATGAATGCTTCGCGCATCGCTCTTTTTACAGCAGCACGAATCTCTACTAATTTTTGCCTGTCTTCATTCTCCCGATCTTACTTGTACCGTGAGTGCAACTGCCTTTGCTACCTGAGAATTCTTCGAATTGCGCTGTTAAACCACGGTGGGTCTTTTCCGTCCGTAACCCATTTTTTCGGGACATACTTGTCCAATGCGTGATTTACATTGTATTTAAAATTTGCCCATAATTCTACCACGTCCATCGTACCGGAAGTAAATGAAGTCGATTAATTTACTAAGTGGGATGCTAACAACTGCTTATCTGCTCTTTCTAGTACGAATACTCTCCTAGCTTTCTTGACCGACTTTCTTACTTTCGTAACCATAGTCGCAATGACAACATCATTATCACTAATCCCTGTCTCAACAGGGTATGTTCATGACTACCAGATCTGAAATATTTCAAATACGCATTGGCTCTCGATTTAGCTGCTCAAGACAGGTTTTCGGATATGTTGTTGTTGTGGTCTTCAGTCCTGAGACTGGTTTGATGCAGCTCTCTATGCTACTCTATCCTATGCAAGCTTCTTCATCCCCCAGTACCTACTGCAACCTACATCCTTCTGAATCTGCTTGGTGTATTCATCTCTTGGTCTACCTCTACAATTTTTACCCTCCACGCTGCCCTCCAATACTAAATTGGTGATCCCTTGATTCCTCAGAACTGGTCCTGCCAACTGATCCCTTCTTCTAGTCAAGTTGTGCCACAAACTTCTCTTCTCCCCAATCCTATTCAACACCTTCTCATTAGTTATGTGATCTACCCATCTAATCTTCAGCATTCTTCTGTAGCACCACATTTCGAAAGCTTCTATTCTCTTCTTGTCCAAACTATTTATCGTCCATGTTTCACTTCCCTTCATGGCTACACTCCATACAAATACTTTCAGAAACAACTTTCTGACACTTAAATCTATGCTCGATGTTAAATTTCTCTTCCTCAGAAACGCTTTCCTTGCCATTGCCAGTCTACATTTTATATCCTCTCTACTTAGACCATCATCAGTTATTTTGCTCCTCAAGTAGCAAAACTCCTTTACTACTTTAAGTGTCTCATTTCCTAATCTAATTCCCTCAGCATCACCTGACTCAATTCGACTACATTCGATTATCCTCGTTTTGCTGTTGTTGATGTTCATTTTATATCCTCCCTTCAAGACACAATCCAATCCGTTCAACTGCTCTTCCAAGTCCTTAGCTGTCTCTGACAGAATTACAATGTCATCGGCGAACCTCAAAGTTTTTATTTCTTCTTCATGGATTTTAATACCTACAGCGAATTTTTCTTTCCTTTCCTTCACTGCTTGCTCAATATACAGATTGAATAACATCGGGGAGAGGCTACAAACCTGTCTCACTCCCTTCCCAACCACTGCTTCCCTTCCATGCCCCTCAACTCTTATAACTGCCATTTGATTTCTAAACAAATTGTAAATAGCCTTTCGCTCCCTATAATTTACCCCTGCCGCCTTCAGAATTTCAAAGAGAGAATTCCAGTCAACATTGTCAAAAGCTTTCTGTAAGTCTACAAATGCTAGAAACGTAGGTTTGCCTTTCCTGAATCTAGCTTCTAAGATAAGCCGTAGGTCAGTATAGCCTCACGGGTTCCAGTATTTCTACGGAATCCAAACTGATCTTCCCGAAGGTTGGCTTCTAGTATTTTTTCCATTCGTCTGTAAAGAATTCCCGTTAGTATTTTGCAGCCGTGAGTTATTAAATTGATAGTTCGGTAATTTTCACATCTGTCAACACCTGCTTTCTTTCGGATTGGGATTATTATCTTCTCCTTGAAGTCTGAGGGTATTTCGCCTGTCTCATACATCTTGCTCACCAGATGGTAGATTTTTGTCAGGACTGGCTCTCCCAAGGCCGTCAGTAGTTCTAATGGAATGTTGTCTACTCCCGGGGCCTTGTTTCAGTCTTTCAGTGCTCTGTCGAACTCTTCAAGCAGTATCATATCTCCCATTTCATCATCTACATCCTCTTCCATTTCCATAATATTGTCCTCAAGTACATCGGCGTTTTATAGACCCTCTATATACTATTTCCACCGTTCTGCTTTCCCTTCATTGCTTAGAACTGGGTTTCCATCTGAGCCCTTGAGATTCATACAAGTGGTTCTCCTTTCTCCAAAGGTCTCTTTAATTTTCCTGTAGGCAGTGTCTATCTTTCTCCTAGTGAGATAAGCCTCTACATCCTTAAATTTATCCTCTAGCCATCCCTTCTTAGCCATTTTGCACTTCCTGTTGATCTCATTTTTGAGACGTTTGTATTCCTTTTTGCCTGCTTCATTTACTGCATTTTTATATTTTCTCCTTTCATCAATGAAATTCAATATTTCTTCTGTTATCCAAGGATTTCTACTAGCCCTCGTCTTTTTACCTACTTGATCCTCTGCTGTCTTCACTACTTCATCCCTCAAAGCTACCCATTCTACTGTATTTCTTTCCCCCATTCCTGCCATTTGTTCCCTTACGCTCTCCCTGAAACTCTGTACAACCTCTGGTTTAGTCAGATTATCCAGGTCCCATCTCCTTAAACTCCCACCTTTTTGCAGTTTCTTCAGTTTTAATCTACAGTTCATAACCAATAGATTGTGGTCAGAGTCCACATCTGCCCCTGGAAATGTCTGACAGATAATGTGTTTAAAAGTAATTCACACGACGGCTTGTCTGTATCACCCGTAATGAATCCATAGACATCCCAGTCTGTACTAGGTAGGTTGAAGTCACCTCCGACTAATATAGCATGATCCGGGTACTTCTGCGATACAGAATGTAGCCTCCCTTTGAATGATTGTAGAACTGTCACGTTGGAACCTGGTGGCTGGTAACTACACCCCACAATTAACTATATTTCCCCTAGCCCTGTTAAACGTGTCTAGATAAATTCACAGTTACACCGTACTTCGACCTCAGTAGACAATATTTTGGTCAACTGCAATGAAGACACCTCCTACGGTGTCTAATCTGTCTTCCCGATACACGTTCCAACCCTCACTAAATATTTCAGAACTTCCTATCTCAGGGTTCAGCCAGGTCTCAGACCCGAGAATAATTTGCGCGCTACACGCTTCCCGAAGGGCAGTAAATTCAGGAACTTTATTCCGAACATTCTGAAAATTTAGTGCTAATATCTTGGCAGCTGAAGTGTCTTTACACTGAGCGCGTCCTGATTCCCCTGCCTGCACGTTAACGGGTGAGTGTTCATCAGGACACCTCGCACTACTGCCTAGCCTAAAACACCCCATGTGCACGCCCCGAGTACTCTGCTACACGAGTAGCCGCTTCCTTTGTGTAGTGCACCCCTGACCTGTCTAGGGGCGTCCTACAATTCCCCAGCCAATAGTACAAGTCTAGAAATCTGAAGCCAAGACCGTCACAGAGTCGACGAAGCCTCTGGTTGAGACCCTCCACTCGGCTCCAAACCAAATGACCCCGATCCACTCTGGGAACGACGCTGCAAAAAGAGAGCTCTGCTTGCACCCCGCGTGCGAGGCTAGCGGTCTTCACCAAATCCGCCAGCTGCCCGTACGTTCTGAGGATCGCCTCAGAACCCAAGCGACAGCCGTCATTGGTGCCGACGTGATCAACTACTTGCAGACGCTCGATAGCCTAAGGTAAGGCCGCCTCAACATCTTGGATGAGGCCCCCCGGCAGACAAACCGAGTCCACGTCGGAATTCTTTCCAGCCCTGTACGCTATTTCCCGTAGGGGCTCCATCACCCGCCTAACGTTGGAGCTCCCAATAACCAGCAAGCCTTTGCATCCGTGTGAATGCTCGGGCCCTGATGAAGGAGCAGCCACCTGCCAGGACAGGATGACAGGATGAACGGGCGAGGCCAGCCGGTCAGCCTCCACATTGGCCCACCGCCTTGAGCGACGCGAACGCGTTGCAGTCCGACACTCACAATGAGGTGAGGGCGGCCCCAAGGCGCCGGGTACACTAGAAGGTGCCTCGGCGGCTGAGTCAGCGGACGCAGCAAGCGACACTTGGGGTGTCTCAAGCGACGCTCCAGACCCTCCGCCGTCGCTGCACCTGGAGGCAGCAGCCTGAAGGCGGCTGACCGTGGCCAATAGCACGATCAGCTGCTCGCGAACCGCGGTCAGTCCCTCCTGCGCCCGCACACAACACGCACACACCCTATCCATCCTACTGCTAGTATCTAATGACTCCGCGAATTTATGCTCTACAGCTATCAGTGAGCAATATTACTCCTCTCAAATACGAGAATACGTAAGGATTTTATGTACTTAAATATGTAAGCGAACAAACACTCGGAAAGAAATTAAGAATCAAACTACAAAACAAATATGAAAGCTAATTATGCGACTCACTACTTCACTGCCGCTGCACTGATACTTCGTTAGCGGCTGCTCAAGGCTCGCTGAGCTGTGTCAAAAGCGCACTGGCTGTCCAAAACAAACAACTGACTAACGACTCCGCGAATTTATACTCTACAGCTATCAATAAGCAATATTACTCCTCTCAAATACGAGAATACGCAAGGATTATATGTAATTAAATATGCAAGCGCACAAACACTCGGAAAGAAATTAAGAATCTAACTACAAAACAAATATGAAAGCTAATTATGCGACTCACTACTGCACAGCTGCCGCACTGATACTTCACCAGCGACTGCTCAAGGCTCACAGATTGTCTCCTAAATCGTTTATATATATATAATGAACAGCAAAGGACCTATAACACTATCTTGGGGAACGCCAATAATCACTTCTGTTATACTCGATGATTTTCCGTCAGTTACTACGAACTGTGACTTCTCTGACAGAAAATCGCGAATCCAGTCATATAACTGAGACATATAACTGAGACGATTTTCCATAAGCACGCAATTTGACTACAAGTCACTTGTGTGGTACAGTGTCAAAATCCTTCCGGAAATCTATAAATACGGAATCTATTTGAAGTAATTTGTCAATAGCATTCAACACTTCGTGCAAGTAAAGTGCTAGTTGTGTTTCATAAGAACGATGTTATCTAAATCCTTGTTGACTGTGTGTCAACAGACCGTTATGTTCGAGGTAATTCATAATGTTCGAACACGATAAGTGTTTCTAAATTCCCTGCATATCGACGTTAGAGATGTGGTCCCGTAATTTGGTGGATTAATCTTACTGACTTTCCTGAATATTGGTGTGGCCTGTGCAACTTTTCCAGTCTTTGGGTACGCACGGTTGTATATTATTGGTACGTATGAAGCTATTGCATCAAGGTACTCACAAGGGAACCTCCCCATCGCACCCCCTTCAAATTTAGTTATAAATCGACACAATGGATAAGTCTTGAAAAACTGAACACAGATCAATCGAGAAAACAGGAAGAAGTTGTGTGGAACTATGAAAAAATAAGCAAATTATACAAACTGAGTAGTCCATGTGCAAGATAGGCAACATTAAGGACAGTGGGAGCTGATGAGCGCCGTGGGGAATAGGACTAAATATCTATGATGTGACTATCATCAACTTGTACGCCCCTTCAGGAAGTTCTCATCGAGCTGACAGGGCACTTTTCTTCAAAGATGACTTGATATACTTGTTAAGGAAATCACCAAGACAGTTATTACTTGGAGGTGATTTTAATTGTGTTTTAAATAGAAAAGATCAGTTACCTAATTTTAATTTCTCAAGTGAACTAAAACAATTAGTTACTGGTTTAGATTTAAAGGATATATGGGAAATCAAATACCCCTCCATTGTTGAGTTCACTTATGTCACGGCAACATCACGTAGCAGGATTGATAGACTTTATATTTCTAAAAATCTTGTAACTTCCGTGACAAAAGTAGAAACCATTCCTACGTACTTTTCAGACCATTCAAGTGTCTTAGCTTGCATAAAAAATCTGGTCACGTGGTTAGAGTGTGCAACTGCGGAAAGAGAGGTCATTGGTTCGAGTCCTCCCTCAAGTGAAAATTTTACTTTCTTTACTTTCGCAAAGTTACGATCTGTCCGTTCATTCATTGACGTCTCTGTTCACTGTAATATGTTTAGTGTCTGTGTTTTGCGACCGCACCGTAAAACCGTGCGATTAGTAGACGAAAGGACGTGCCTCTCCAATAGGAATCGAAAACATTTGATCGCAAGGTCATAGGTCAACCGATTACTCCACAGGAAAACACGTCTGATATATTCTTTACGACACTGGTAACGGCATGTGCGTCACATGACAGGAATATGTTGTCGACTCACCTAACTAGCACACTTGGCGAATGGGTAAAAAGATTCTTCTACCTTGCCCGATTTAGGTTTTCTTGTGGATGTGATAATCACTCCCAAAAAAGTGTTGAAAACATAAGAGTTTGTCACATAAACTGCAACAAATGAATGCAACAGTTTCACAGTCGCACAGTTTTCCCTGTGCTCTGTCAAAACTTATGTTTTTTTACGTTTTCAAATGCTTCCGTGCGTAGACCGTCAAATCCTGTATATGTCCAAGAAAATCTGAACATGTCCTGGAATTTTGGAGAGCGAAGTTGATTATGTGTGAGTGACTGAATTTTGATAATTATCTGAAAATAAAAAATTAAACTTTTCACTCGAGAGAAGATTTGAACCAAGGACATCTCGTTCCGCAGCTGCTCACGCTAACTACGGGACCACGGCGCTCGTAAGTTGACACTTTCCTCGATGTTGCCTACCTTGTGCATGGACTACTCAGTTTGTATATTTTGCTTATTTTTTTCATGGTTCCACACAACTTCTTCCTGTTTTCACGATTGATCTGTGTTCAGTTTTTCAAGGCCTATCCCTGTGCCAACTTATAACTAAATCTGAGGGGTGTGCGATGGGGAGGTTCCCTTGTCAGAAAGGAACCTAAATGGTCTACAGTCTGGCCCAGAAGACTTGTGTTATTAAGTGATTTAAGTTGCTTCTCTAGTGCGAGTTTATCTGCTTCTATATCACTCAAGTTAGCAGCTGTTCCTGATTCAAATTCTGGAACATTTACTTCGTCTTCTTTAGTGAAGGAATTGCGGAAGGCTGTGGTCAGTGACCCTGCTTTGGTAGCATTGTCTATGATAGTATCCCCATTGCTATCACGCAGAGACAGCATCGATTGTGTCTTGCCGCTATCATACTTCACATACGACCAGAATCTCTCTGGATTTTCTGCCAGCTTTCGAAACAAAGTTTCGTTGTGGAAACTATTATAAGCATCTCGCATTGAAGTCCAAGCTAAATTTCGATGTTCTAAAAAAGATCGCCAGTCTTGGAGATTTTACGTCTGTTTGCGTCTGGCATGTAGTTTTCGTTGTTTCTGCAACAGTGTTCTGACCCGTTTTGTGTACCATGTGGGATCAGCTCCGTCGTTTTTTAATTCGCTTGGTGTAAATCTCTCAATTGCTGCCAGTACTATTTCTTTGAAGTCAAGCCACATCTGGTGTTAATTTGGAAGGATTGGAGATTGTCTCTCAGGAAGGCGTCAACTGAATTTTTATTTGCTTTTTTTGAATAGGTATATTTTTCGTTTATTTTGGATGATTTGGGCGTTACACTATTTCATCGCGCTACGACAACCCTATGTTCACTAATCAATGTATACGTTTTGTTCCTCGTTATTTACCTCAAGATTATTTGTTGCTAAGAGCTCGTTTACTATCTACGTCGGCTCTTGAACTAATTGCTCGAAACCATTTAAAGAGAGTGAGTTTAGAGCAATTTCGGATGCGTACCTCCGGAATTAAACATGTATCTTCGCCAATATATTGAGGATAAATTAAAGTCACCACCAAGTATAACTGTATAGCCAAGTACGTGTTTGAAATCAAACTCAAGATTTCTTAGAACCTTTCAGAAATTCTATGATCTGAACTGGGAGGTCGGTATACGGACCCAGTTATTATTTTATTTCGGTTGGAAACAATTACCTCTGCCCATACTAACTCACTTGGTTCAAGAATCATAAAAGAAGGTTGTATACATGGAAGAAGCCTGCAGATACTGACAGGTTTCAGATAGATTACATATTAATAAGACAGAGATGTAGGAAACCAGGTATTAAATTGTAAGACATTTCCAGGGGCAGATGTGGACTCTGACCGCAATCTGTTGGTTATGAACTGTAGATTGAAGCTGAAGAAACTGCTAAAAGGTGGGAATTTAAGGAGATGGGACCTGGATAATCTGACTAAATCAGAGGTTGTACAAAGTTTCAGGGAGAGCATAAGGGAACAATTGACAGAAATGGGGGAAAGAAATACAGTAGAAGCAGCATGGGTAGTTTTGAGGGATGAAGTAGTGAAGGCAGCAGAGGATCAAGTGGATAATAAGATGAAGGCTAGTAGAAATCCTTGGGTAACAGAAGAAATATTGAATTTAATTGATGAAAGGAGAAAATATAAAAATGCAGTAAATGAAGCAGGCAAAAAGGAATACAAACGTCTCTAAAATGAGATCGACAGGAAGTGCAAAATGGCTAAGCAGGCATGGCTAGAGGACAAATGTAAGGATGTAGAGGCTTATCTCACTAGGAGTAAGATAGATACTGCTTACAGGAAAATTAAAGAGACCTTTGGAGGAATAAGAACCACTTGTATGAATATCAAGAGCTCAGATGGAAGCCCAGTTCTAAGCAAAGAAGGGAAAGCAGAAAGGTGGAAGGAGTACATAGAGGGTCTATACAACGCCGATGTACTTGAGGACAATATGATGGAAATGGAAGAGGATGAAGATGGAATGAGATATGCGATACTGCGTGAGGAATTTAACAGAGCACTGTAAGAGCTGAGTCAAAACAAGGCCCCGGGAGTAGACAACATTCCATTAGAACTACTAACAGCCTCAGGAGAGCCCATGCTGACAAAACTCTACCATCTGGTGAGCGAGATGTATGAGAAAGGCGAAAATACCTCAGACTTCAAGAGGAATATAATAATTCCAATCCCAAAGAAAGCAGGTGTTGACAGATGTGAAAATTACCGAACTATCAGTTTATAAGTCACGGCTGCAAAATACTAACCCGAATTCTTTACAGACGAATGGAAAGACTAGTAGAAGCCGACTTCGGGGAAGATCAGTTTGGATTCCGTAGAAATATTGGAACACGTGAGGCAATACTGACCCTACGACATATCTTGGAAGATAGATTAAGGAAAGGCCAACCTACGTTTCTAGCATTTGTAGACTGAGAGAAGGCTTTTGACAATGTTGACTGGAATACTCTCTTTCAAATTCTGAAGGTGACAGGGGTAAAATACTGGGAGCGAAAGGCTATCTACAATTTGTACAGATACCAGATGGCAGTTATGAGAGTTGAGGGGCATGAAAGGGAAGCAGTGGTTGGGAAGGGAGTGAGACAGGGTTGTAGCCTCTCCCCGATGTTATTCAATCTGTATATTGAGCAAGCAGTGAAGGAAACGAAAGAAAAATTCGATGTAGGTATTAAAACCCATGGAGAAGAAATAAAAACCTTGAGGTTCACCGGTGACATTGTAATTCTGTCAGAGTCAGCAAGGGACTTGGAAGAGCAGTTGAACGGAGGATATAAGGTGAACATCAACAAAAGCAAAACGAGGATAATGGAATGTAGTCGAATTAAGTCGGGAGGTGCTGAGGGTATTAGATTAGGAAATGAGACACTTAAAGTAGTAAAGGAGTTTTGCTATTTGGGGAGAAAAATAACTGATGATGGTCGAAGTAGAGAGGATATAAAATGTAGACTGGCAATGGCAAGGAAAGCGTTTCTGAGGAAGAGAAATTTAACATCGAGCATAGATTTAAGTGTCAGGAAGTTGTTTCTGAAAGTATTTGTATGGAGTGTAGCCATGTATGGAAGTGAAACATGGACGATAAATAGTTTGGACAAGAAGAGAATAGAAGCTTTCGATATGTGGTGCTACAGAAGAATGCTGAAGATTAGATGGGTAGATCACATAACTAATGAGGAGGTATTGAATAGGATCGGGGAGAAGAGACGTTTGTGGCACAACTTGACTAGAAGAAGGGATCGGTTGGTAGGACATATTCTGAGGCATCAAGGGATCACCAATTTAGCATTGGAAGGCAGCGTGGAGGGTAAAAATCGTAGTGAGAGACCAAGAGATGAAGACACCAAGCAGATTCAGAAGGATGTAGGTTGCAGTAGGTACTGGGAGATGAAGAAGTTTGCACAGGATAGAGTAGCATGGAGAGCTGCATCAAACCAGTCTCAGGACTGAAGACCGGAACAACAACATACTAACTCACAGGAAATATTTACTTCAATTTCGCGACGCGATAAACTTCTTCTTACAGCGACAAACACGCCACCGCCAACTGTGTTTAGCTTATCCTATCGGTACTTCGTTAGGCTTTTCGCAAAAATTTCGGCCTAATTTATCTCCGGCTTTAGCCACCTTTCGGCGCCTATAAAGATTTGAGCAATAGTGCTTTCTAATAGCGCTTGGAGCTCTGGTAGTACCGCAACACAGCTACGACCATTGACAACTGTCATACCGACGGTTCCGGTATCCACGTTCTTCCTCTATTCGGTATGCACTCTTTGTGACTGAAGTTCTTTTTCTGTTTTCCCCAGTATTTTGTAAACACAACATTAACGGGTTTCAGTCGACTCAAGGCATCGTTCGTCTGGAAGGTTTCGACAAGTTTCCTATCCGTTATCTTCGCCGAGAAAGACTACATTTACATATAATTTTAACAGTAATATCCTTCGTATTTGAATTTTACGGCAAAAATAAAGCAACACATTTTGCTTTCTTGTTTCACTGTTTCATTAGAGAGGTAGTATTTCAAGAAATTAAAGTGGAATTATAAAAACTAGTTCCCAAAATAACCCTCCTAGGGACCTAGGACAGATTTCTTTAGTCAAAAGGAAAATGGGTAACGTACGCTAGTACTGGTTGCTGTTCTAGTCTTTTAGTGTGTTGGAAAAATCAAAATTTTCCAAAAGATAATTCAGGTAAGATGTGAAGTGTTGGAGAAACATGAGTGTTTATGTATAATGACCTAATAATATCCACTGTACACTTCGGTTATTAACGACAGCTTTCGCAGTAGTCTGGACATGATGTCCTTAAAACTGATATCAGTGAAGTAATAATTATATACTATGTATATTTTCTGTAAAAGACATCGTCAATATTGCCAAAGTGTAACTGCACCAGGCTCTTCGGCTATTTAGACGAAGAAGCATTGAAAGGTAAAGCGCATCTACCGAAGTGGCTAGACATAGCATCTCATCTGTACTTGTCATAGTATCGAAAGCTGAATCATACATATGACCTCTTCAGGAACATAAACAACACTAACCGAGTGTTCAAGTCTCGCACGTGGGTGAGAAAGTAGAAATAGTTAGATGGGAACAAGTCTGCGAGACCCCGTACTGAAAAGGAAATAACATCGAGGAACAAAACATCGGACGCGGAGCCTGGTATTCTATTCACTGAAATCGAGAATGCCACCAAGTATTTCAAAAACGGCAGAGCCTAGGACACAAATGGTATTTCCAGAGAAATACCGACTATTACAGGAGAGGAAGGCATGCATGCTTAATATTTAATACGACCTGCAAAGCTCGTGAATCGACTAAAGACTTCACTACATCTGTTCTAGTTCCTCTTAACAGAAGAGGATTTAGCGAAGACCTCCTGTAGAACCAACACCTAAAGTAATTCCTACAGTCAGACTGTTGCGGAAGAGGCAGATTTTGTTTCAGTTAAGGTACAAGGAAATGAGCAATGAATTTGAGGCAGATGACTGAAAAATGTGAGTTCTGTTTTTCAGCCTTCATTTGTTTCCCAGATAATAGCCGGCCGCGGTGGCCGAGCTGTTCTAGGCGCTTCAGGCCGGAACCGCGCGACTGCTACGGTCGCAGGTTCGAATCCTGCTTCGGGAATGGATGTGTGTGATGACCTTAGGTTAGTTAGGTTTAAGTAGTTCTAAGTTCCAGGGGACTGATGACTGATGACCTCAGATGTTAAGTCCCATAGTGCTCAGAGCCACTTGAACCAGATTATATCAAGACCTTTGTGCCACGTGGGGCAAGTTAAGGCGTGTGCTAAATGAGTTTGAGGTTCCAAAACACCTAGCGTCACTACTAAAACGTCTTCAAACGGTCATACTGCAACCATAAAATTTGATAATGAACACTTAGGATTTTTCGATGTGAGAATTACAGTCAGGGAAGGTTGTACACTATCAAGTCAGCTCTGTAACAGCTATGCAGATTATTCTACCAGGAGCCCACTGGATAGCTGGGAAGGTGGAATTTCAGTTGGTGGCTGGTTGATTAAAAATTTACACCTTTTGAATGATACTACCCACACTGGAGGAAGTCAGGATGAACTTAGTGATCTGACTTCCAGAGTGAAGGCAGTTTTCCTGTCGGAGCAGTAAAAAAACAAAATTAATGGTTATTAATCGCCAAGGTCGAGATCGAATCCAAGTTACAAGTTGTTTAAAGTGCCTGGAAGTAGTGAATGGTTGTGTACATCTAGGGAAGTGGAGTAAAGGAATAAAATGACGAATCGTCCTTGGAAGAGTCGCAAAGGTTAAACTTCCAAGATCTGACGGAATCGGGCAATATCTGAAACCACGAAAATGCACTTTGTGGAATCATTGGGTCTTCTGTGTTCTTATATGGACAGGAGACCTGGACCGTGAAAGGTTGTGATAAGAGCCGAGCCCATGCCTTGGAGATGTGCCGATGGCGGAATATGTTTTACTCATCACCGAGAGAAATAGGAACCAACGCTTCCATCATAGAAGAACTTAGCATAGTAAGAAGTTTAACATCCTACGTCAATCAAATACACATCCAGTTCCTTGAGCAAATATTTACATGTCAATAGCGGCTGTAGGAATGTCACCTTGTTTAACGGATGCGACACTCGACGTGTAACAAATAATAGAAAGATTAACAAAAAAACGTTAGTTTACAAATCCTGAGAGACAACCAATAAACTCGGCTTTTTTACAAGAATCGCACTTCTTTTATCGCGCTGTTATTTCAGTCGCAGAAACAGCCAAGTCAGAAATCATCAAATTCTTGCAGCAGGTTAATTTCAATTCACTAGCGACGTAAACTTGTGAACTGGCACTTTAAACCTCTATTTGAGGGCGCCCTCTTGAGTGTCGAGCATTACATAACAACCATTGAAGATGGATGTCACAATTGTAGAAGACTGTACCTTTTCTGTCTGAGAGAGAACATGGTTTCAAAATGATGGTACGTTATCTTTCTTTGGTATTACAGTCCTTAAGATCATGAATAATAGGTACCCACATCACTGGATTGCAAGGGGAAGACCTATTCCCAGAGGGACTGCGGGAGCTCACTCTAATAGACCATTTTCTGCGGGGTTACATGAAGTCTTTGATGCGTAAAATGTAATAGAAACCTAAGAGGAACTGATTGATAGGATTTCAGTCCTTATCTATATATAGAAGTGGGCTATTTGAAAAATTACTGCAAAATTTTTGCCACTTTGCAGTGGATATATCCCTGCAATACATCCCTGCGTCACCCATCGACAGTTACTGTTACCGCAGTTACTGTTACCTTCAGATGTTTCTATGAAGTGTAACTTGTTTATATCGAGAAAGAATCAGTTATTCTTTTCCAGTTATCAGGTTCTTGTATGTAAACTTCCAGTTTAGCATCCTCTACCACGTGAATAATTTTGACTCCATGGTTCGTGGCGCCCTTTTCAAAAATGTGAAAGCGGCATTGTTTAGTACGAGAGGTCTTAGTCAGCCGCGGAATATTACGCACCTCATACTTCGCAGAGACCAAATGACAAACCAGTTGCTGCGGAAGCTTTAATAAATTGTAGTGTCTAATAGCGACTCCAAGTCTAGGACGCAGCAAATCAGTTTCCTTGATACGTATGTTATCCATGAACAACACACGTCTTAGCTGAGAGCATTTGTTAAGTCACTCTTACAGTACACAAGTAAAAAAATAATAGATCACTGCATGTGTAGTACTTCATCAATTCTGTGGCACTATGGAAGATTTATCAAGTATTTATTAAATCGTGATTTCAAGTGTAATAAATGTCCCAACTATTAAGAATATTACCACGAAAATTACGCTGGAGTGCCCGTGCAGAAAATGTAAGTCTTGATCATCGGCGTTACCCACGTTTGAGGAACTTAGAAGACTGCAGTAAGCCCTATTGAGTCGAAAGGTATTACTGGGGTATTCCACGGCGTTCAGAAGCATTTGCAAACGTGTGCCTAAGAATAACCTCGTCTTTTTCAAGGATGATGACGCCCGTAAAATAATTAGGGTCGTCATCTGAATACTGTAGAACTAAAATGTTACATAACTATCGGACAAGATTTATTGAACAGAGCATCAAGTAAGATATAGAAAAGATATTGAGGTTGTATCTTCGAAAACAATTCGTTACAGACTACCAAAAGTTTCAAGGTGACCAGTCAGGTATTCGCGTTGCAGGGTTTCGAGAGTATAAGTGTTGCAACAACAGCCATGCAACTTGACTTGTATTCAAAAGTCCACATTTTTGGTCTTTTATTACGCTCCCGACTTCAAGTAACAATTGTTAGTACATTTAGCTATTCCATAAATCGCATACACTCTGCCCTCTTTGACCACCACGAATTCTAACAACTGTTACAGCACTGATGTCTCAAATTGCCACCTCTAAAGGCACACATAAAGATAGAGCAATACGTAAAGAAACAGAGCTCGAGTTTGGAAATAAACCATATCGTTCAAAATCGACGAGTGGGTCTGTAATTTCGCAGTATGATGCATAAACAAGCCTTGACTTGACTTGATGGAACGTACTGGTCTTCAAGAGTAGGAAGATAATCGTAATGTAATTCATCCCTTCATTTTCGGAGCGCCACGAGCAAATCGCGCACGTTAACAAGTCTAAAATTACAATTTTTTGTCTTATTCAGTGTAAAATTTTTTTTCAAATATCTGTATTTACTTCGCTAGTTATGTGGTAGACTCATAGGCCCGAATCAAGCACTTGAAGGGTCTGTGACATAGTAGCAAACCTTAGTAAATCCCTCTCTTTTTGTCCAAAAAGGAAGGCTTATCATTAGTAGACTGTAATGTTTCCCCGCATTTTTATTTGTGAAACTGTTCCAGGTAACTGGTTTCGTTAGAAATAAATAAATTATTTAAAACGTAATTTTTTATTTATTTTTCGTCTAACAGTGGTAGGAATGTGACTACAATAGATGTACTAGAATAATACTGCAAATTTCTGTTGCCTTTCTTCGATTATTTACAACTATATGAAGTATTGTATTAACCGTGTAATTAAAAACTATCATATTTATATGAAATGTTTTTTGACATTTTGTAATACTGATTGAACATAAAATCTACTTTGTTCATAAGAAAACAGGTTTTTACCTCTGGAATGACTAGGTTATGGAGTTTGGAGACTTCAAGCATTGTTTACTCTCAAGAAGGATAGATGTGTACCAGAAACTAGTGATTCCTTCAGCAACGGGTAGTACCATTAATACGAGCGTATGCAAATAGTGGAACCGCCGCTATTCGCCAGAAGAAGAAATTTGAACAGCTAGGAAAGACGACACGCAGCAATAAGCCTCTACTGGATACATCTCGAAGAGTGGTGAACCTTTCATCTCATCCCATCAGCAACGCAGCCAGAGAAGCACTAGCTAAGGGACTAGACTTTGTCGTCACATCTGAGTGGATTCCTACGGAAGAGATAATCGAATTCGTAGAAACAGCACTCCGGCATACGCCTTCGATAGAAGCTGAGAAAATTAAGCAGGAAACCGTTCAAGTTCTACTACTTTTCAAGTCACCGAAACAAAACGTTAGCCGAGAGGAAAGGGCAGCTATAAGGAACTGAAGAACAGCGACGAAATTGTGATGTTAACAGCAGACAAAGGCAATGCTACTGTCACCTTAGACATCGTGCAGTATGAAGACAAGATGAAACAATTATTAAATAATCTCACCTACAAAGAACTAAGGGCGGACCCTGCGGCGAAGATAATTGGAAAGACGCAGGCGTCGATTAAGGACTGACACAGCCAAAGATCTTATTCCCAGAGTACCAGTCACTCCTAGAATTTACGGTGTTCCAAAGATACATAGGGAACGTTACACTTTGAGGCCAATAGCGAATAGGATCAATTCGCCCACTTACAACTTGGCAAAGTATGTAACCTTCAAATTAAGACGTCTAGTAGGAAAGACGGACTCTTATGTGAAGAACTCGACGCACATTAAAGAACGCCTAAAAGAAGAAACAATTTTACCTATGGACATCATGGTTAGCTTTGACGTGAAGTCACTATTTACGAACGTGTCAGTAGACGAAACTATCCGCTTCCTTCAGGACCTGGTTGAGTTGTGACTGACTTCACTGGCAGCCGACATATTCATGGAAGCTTTCGAAGCACCGGCCCTTGATTCAGCTCCTTTACAACCATGTTGCTGGTTCAGATACGTGGTCGACACGTTCGACACAATGCCTCAAGGTGAAACGGAGCTACACAAGTTTCACGAATATTTGAACAACATGCTCGGGAAAATACAGTTTAGTTCGAAGTAGAGAAGAATGATGCAATTCCATTTCTAGACGTCGAAGTACACATGACAACGGAGGGCACACTGGGGCAGAGAGTATATCGCAAGCCTGCACATACAGACGTGTATCTCAGTCCTACCCCCCACCCAGCGCAGAAGAACTCGGTCATCGATTCTCTGGTAATCCGAGCGCAGCGCCTAAGTGATGCTCAAAACATAATACCTCAGCTTAAAAGTCTACGCGCAACGTTTCTAGCCAATGGCTACAGCCGTAAGTCGATCCATTCAGCCTTATCGACGAATGCAAGTAAGCAAAATAAGCAAGAAATAGACAAACTGCAGCCAGAGGTATGCTTACCTTATGTAAAAAATGTCACTGATCGATTAGGCAAACACCTTCGCAGGGTTGGGGAGCGGCCTGTTTTCTATATTGGTCGCAGGATCTAGAGGGTGCTAAGCTCCACTAAGGACGAGGTGGATGCCTTACACACTACAGGCGTGTGCAACGTGGAATTAGAATGTGGAGAGGCGTACATTGGAAAGACTGGCAGGCTAATAGTAAAATGGTTCAAGTGGCTCTAAGCACTATGAGACAACATAGGAGGTCATCAGTCCCCTAGATTTAGAACCTCTTAACCCTAACTAACCTAAGGACATTACACACATCCATGCCCCAGGTAGGATTCGAACCTGCGACCGTAGCAGCAGCGCGGTTACGGACTGAGGCACCTAGAACCGCTCGGCCACAGCGGCCAGCGGCTAATAGCAACACGCATTAGGGAACACGAGCGCTATATTCGTCTAGGGCAACACAACAAATTTGCAGTGACAGAACGTCAGTAAGATTGCTGAAAAGAAATAAAATGCAGTGAGGCCTGTGTGCTGGCCAAGCAGCCGGTTACGACGAAACGCCAAATCAGAGAGGCCATCGAAATACTTAAACACCCTAAGAACTGAGCAGAGAGGATGGACTCGGGCTTGCCCCATCTTGGCTGCCAACAATCAGAGCCCAACAGGCCGCACTGTCAACACGAGGCGCGTGCACTACCGTCTAGTAACTGCCGCCGTGCGGCCGACGTCCAATACTTACTAAATAGGAGCCTACTTCTCATTCGCTGGTGACCACCAAACGTGGCACACAATAGATGAGCCAGTGGACAACAGATGTTACGCTCTACCTCCGCCACAGTAACCTATTAAAATAAAGCTCTCTCTCCTTCTTCCTTAAGTGACCAATGAAATGAACTTTCTATTTAAAATTACTACGTAATGGCATGGGCATGGAACAGTAATAACAAAATATAAGGGACACTGCATAGCTAGGGCGCACCAGTAGACCCAGAAGAAGGCCGTTACAATCGCGGCCGAAACGCTGGTTTTCTCCAGCAGTAGTTTTATACGATGTGACTGGTACCATACCCAGCAGTATGTCGACTGACTCTGGTTGCGGAAGCCTACGCAATTACAGTGACACTTAAATTACAAATCAGAATAACCTGTACACACAGTTATAGGTAGTTGATTACCATGAATGGTAACTCGTCTATTCAGTTGATTAGATACTGTCTAATGTAGTCATGTAGGTAGTTGATTACCCTTTATAGCAACTCGTCTATTCCGTTGATTAGATACTGTCTAATGTAGTCATGTAGGTATCGTTATGTACAGAAATCAGTTTCATTTGTAATTTAGTTTGCTAATAATTTAGAATTCACTTTTTACATCGCTTTAAAACACAATCCTCGGCGGTGAACTGGTAGTAAGTCGAAGTCGTTAATGATAAAATGTGAATGACCTGAAGTATAATAAAAGGAATTTAGGAGGCGGTCGCTACTTTTTTCTGATGCTGAACGCCCAGTATGTGAACGCGTTGAAAACGTCAGGTGAGGAATCTGCTGGCTCAGGTTCCTGGAGTTGTCTTTGTCAGTGCTGCGGCTGGCGCTTCGCTGCCGCCCGGCGTGACTGTGAACGTCTGCCGGAGCTCCAGCGCACTCGCTTAGTGAAGCCGCGCTCAGGCTTGGCCCCAGAAATCTCCATGCCTCCGTTGTCAGTTGTAGAGTCGGCGTGTGGGCGGTAGACTCAACAGCGACACGAAGGAAAGCCCCAGAGGCGTCCTAGTACATAGCCAGTAAAGCAGTGTTTGTACTGCCCAGGGGTGACGGCACAGGTGCCCTCTTCCAAAACTGAACAGCTCACTCATAGACAGATTGGTTCTTCATCCACGGAAGATGGTTCTGGCCACCATCTGAAGGTACTGAAGGTGTGATCAGAAGGAATGAAGCTTGCAGAGTTGAAGTTGTTTTCACAGACAGACAGCTGCGGGCTCATAGCAGTGGACTATGCTGGTAGAGACTGGTGGCATTTCGTCGAATACAAAAGGCCATCCTGCTACTAGCAAAGTTGGCCTTCCATAGTTATCAGCGCTGCCGTAGCCAGACTGAGGTTGGATAGAAGGAGACAAGGATTTTATTGCAGCCGATGACTTGGTGCCTCCCGTACGGGTGACCAAATGTGCTCCAGTTTCCTAACTTTGTCAGCATTCTAGGCTAGCCTAATGCTGGACTTCAGGGCTTCAAAACATTGCTTTGTGAAAACTCCGAAGTCTGAATGGCGTTCTTGTGTCACCCTTAGGTGAAGATACAACACGCAGCCCCTTTACAAAGGAGCATTGTGTCAGCTGTGCACAGTCTTCTCAATGCTGGATCAGGAGCTCCTGACGTTCTCTCTCACACACTCTGTGGCAACGAGCTCATTCCCTGTTGGGACGTCATTTCTTCCTGGTGTCGGCAGTGGTTACAGGAATTACCCTTACAGAAACGCATACCAACTTTGCGACGAAATAAACTTCGTTCAAAAACCCACCTTTACGGCAAACAGAAGAACTAGATGCTAGTAATATAGGGGTGAGAGACCTGTGTAACAAGAGCTGCTAACTTATGGAAAATCCTGAAGGGTGTGAATGGCTCCAAAAGTATAATTGTGATACTGCTGGCACAGAACTCAAAAGGAAACTGTGGGTCAAATTGAACAGAGCTAGCACTGGGCATGGAAGATGCCCAGACACTCTTTACAAATGGGGTGCTACAAAATCGCCGGTGTGTGACTGAGGGGCTCTGAAACAGACAATCAACCACATTAGAGGTGAATGCCCCTTGCGTTCCTACCAGGGGAATTGGGGCGACCTCATGAAAGCTGATAATACGGCTCATATATGGATTAGGAACCTATATTTTGACACTTAGTCAGTTTTTATGTAGTTTTGTATTTTCCTCTTCCTGTTATGCACTGTAACACTAATGTTATATACCTGTACTTTTAAACTGCTTCTGAGCCATACGAATAAATAAATAATATAAACACCGTATCTGTGTACGCGATGGTCTTACTCCAATTAGCATCGTACCAGTCGATTCCAATTAAATTTTGTTCCTGCACTTAATTACTATTCTTCTGTATAACATTGCGTTCTGCAGTTCTTTTTCATTTTTTCTCGTATTGCAATTTGTATGTATAGGACAGTTTATGAGGTAAGTAAATTAATAGTTGATTATAATAAGGTAGTTAAACTAATTTCGATAACAGCTTGTAGCAGTAAAGAAAATTTTAATCCTGGTATCCTTTCTATACTTACTTTTCTCTGTTTCTTATGTTTCCCTCCTTCCTTTTGAACAACTAAACAAATGGTAACTGCCGTATAAACGTAGGTCGCATATCCAACGGCTGCGGCTGCTGCTCGCTAATGAACACGTTGTAACGCTAACTTTACCACGACGAGAGTCCACAATTCGATCTGTTGCCCATTCATTTATGGAGTGATATTTGTACCTTGTCCCTCCTTTGACGTTATCAATTTCTCACATCATTAAATTTTTCTTCCTTTTGAAGACCGTTGATGCTCCGCACTTCTGCAATGTTTATAGATTCCAATCTGGATACTTCTGAACCATGGACTTTGCCGTTGGTGGGGAGGCTTGCGTGCCTCAGCGATACAGATAGCCGAACCGTAGGTGCAACCACATCGGAGGGGTATCTTTTGAGAGGCCAGACAAACGTGTGGTTCCTGAAGAGAGGCAACAGCATTTTCAGTAGTTGCAAGGGCAACAGTCTGGATGATTGACTGATCTGGCCTTGTAACACTAACCAAAACGGCCTTGCTGTGCTGGTTCTGCGAACGGCTGAAAGCAAGGGGAAACCACAGCCGTAATTTTTCCCGAGGGCATGCAGCTTTACTGTACGGATAAATGATGATGGCGTCCTCTTGGGTAAAACATTCCGGAGGTAAAATAGTCCCCCATTCGGATCTCCGGGCGGGGACTACTCAAGAGGATGTCGTTATCAGGAGAATGAAAACTAGCGTCCTACGGACTGGAGCGTGGAATGTCAGATCCCTTAATCGGGCAGGTAGGTTAGGAAATTTAAAAAGGGAAATGGATAGGTTAAAGTTACATATAGTGGGACTTAGTGAAGTTCGGTGGCAGGAGGAACAAGACTTTTGGTCAAGTGAATACAGGGTTATAAATACAAAATCAAATAGTGGTAATGCAGGAGTAGGTTTAATAATGAATAAAAAATAGGAGTGCGGGTAAGCTACTAGAAACACCATTGTGAACGCGCTATTCCGGCCAAGATAGACACGAAGCCCACGCCTACCGCAGTAGTGAAAGTTTATAAGACAACTAACTCCGCAGATGAAGAAGAAATTGATGAAATATATGATGAGATAATAGAAATTATTCAGCTAGTGAAGGGAGACGAAAATTTAAGTCATGGGTGACTGGAATTCGATAGTACGAAAAGGAAGAGAAGGAAACTTAGGAGGTGAATATGAAAGGAGGTAAGGAATGAAATAGAAAGCCGAATGGTAGAATTTTGCAGAAAGTATAACTTAATCATATACAGCACTTGTTTCAAGAATCATAGAAGAAGATTGCGTACATGGAAGAGGCCTGGAGGTACCGGAAGGTTTCAGATAGGTTATTTAATGGTAAGACAGAGATTTAGGAACCAGGATTGAAACTGTATGACATTTCTAGGGGCAGATGTGCACTCTGACCACAATATATTGGTTATGAACTGTAGATTAAAACTAAAGAAACTGCAAAAAGGTAGGTATTTGAAGAGATGGAACCTGGATGAACTGAGAGAACCAGAGGGTATAGAGAGTTTCAGGTAGAGTATTAGAGAACGATTGACAAGAACGAGGGAAAGAAATACAGTAGAAGAAGAATGGGTAGTTCTGAGAGATGAAATAGTGAAGGCAGCAGAGTATCATGTAAGTAAAAAGACGAGAACTAGTTGATATCCTTGGGTAACTGAAGAAATATTGAATTTAGATGTTGAAAGGAGAAAATATAAAAATGCAATAAATGAAGAAGGCAAAAAGGAATACAACCGTCTTAAAAATAAGATCGAAAGGAAGTGCAAAATGGCTAAGATAGAGGACAAATGTAAGGATGTAGAGACATATATCACTAGGGGTAAGGTAGATACAGCCTACAGAAAAATTAAAGAAACCTTTGGAGAAAAGAGGGCCACTTATATGAATATCAAGAGCTCAGATGGAAACCCAGTTCTTAGCAAAGAAGCGAAAGCAGATAGGTGGAAGGAGTATATAGAGGGTCTATACAAGGGCGACGTATTTGAGGACAATATTATGGAAATGGAAGAGGATGTAGATGAAGATGAAATGGGAGATACGATACTGCGTGAAGAGTGTGACAGAGCACTGAAGGATCTAACTCGACACAAAGCCCCGGGAGTAGAAAACATTCCATTAGAACTACTGATGGCGTTGGGAGAGCCAGCCCTGACAAAACTCTACCATCTGGTGAGCAAGATATATAAGACAGGCAAAATACCCTCAGACTTCAAGAAGAATATACAAATACCAATTCCAAAGAAAACAGCTGTTGACAGATGTGAAAATTACCGAACTATCAGTTTAATAAGTCACGGCTGCAAAATACTAACCCGAATTCCTTACAGATGAGTGGAAAAACTTCTAGGAGCCGACCTCGGGGAAGATCAGTTTGGATTCCATGGAAATGTTGTAACAAGTGAGGCAAGAATTACACTACGACTTATCTTGGAAATTAGATTAAGGGGAGACAAACCTACGTTTCTAGCATTTGTAGACTTAGAGAAAGCTCTTGACAACGTTGACTGGAATACTCTGTTTCAAATTCTGAGGGGGTAAAATACAGGGAGCGAAAGGCTATTTACAATTAGTACAGAAACCAGATGACAGTTTATAAAAATCGAGGAGCATGAAAGGGAAGCAGTGGTTGGGATGGGAGTGAGACAGGGTTGTAGCCTATCACAGATGTTATTCAATCTGTATACTGAGCAAGCAGTAAAGGAAACAAAAGAAAAGTTCGGAGTAGGTATTAAAATCCATGGAGGAGAAACAAAATGTTTGAGGTTCGCCGATGACATTGTAATTCTGTCAGAGACAGCAAAGGATCTGGAAGAGCTGTTGAACAGAATGGAAAGTGTCTTGAAACGAGGATGTAAGAAGAACATCAACAAATCAAAACGAGGATAATGGAATGTAGTCGAATTAAATCAGGTGATGCTGTGGGAATTACATTAGGAAATGAGACACTTAAAGTAGTAAATGAATTTTGCTATTTGGGGAGTAAAATAACTGATGATTGTCGAAGCAGAGAGGATATAAAATGTAGACTGGCAATGACAAGGAATTGATAAACTACATCTGTCTTTCAACAGCTGCACAAACCAATAGGTCGCTTTCCACTTGTCCGTCACTGTGACAGGCTCCTAGATATCTACTTCACTGCTGCTCGTAGTCTCTACGACCCTCATTCTTAAGACAGTAGAACACCAAAATTAAGAAACAAAGCAAATATTGCAACATAAACAATAAAACCGATTTACTTCAAATTACGTACTGCACAAAGCACATATTAGTAAAACAAGATCGTTGATCAATACTCAAAACGTATTTTATTCTGTGGCTGTACGATAAACGAGAACTACAAGTTCATTCGAGTTTCGAAATAAACTAATGCTGATGAACAACTTGATAATTATAGTATTGTGAATAGGCAACGTTGATTACATAACTGTGCCGGTCTGTATTCGGTCTTACACCTCTTTACATGCAAACGACGGACGGTCTTCTGTTTGTGGTGTCAAATGACGAATATACGCTCTTGCTCGGCACTGTTTTCGTACAAAGAGGCCTAAAATTTTACCTCTTTACTTCTTCCTTATTTGTACTTTTGATTTACTTTTCTTATTAACCCTTCTGTTACTGCCAGCGTCGATAATGGAAAAGATACAAATGGAAAGAAGAAACCGCAGAACACTCTTGAGAATCGAACACAGGTGCTTTCCTACTCATACAGATGCCTTGGTCACTACGCCTGGGGCGCTTCTCCTGAACAGCTTTTACATTACAGGTACATAAGCGGTAATCGTAAAAGTTTCTTTACCTTATTTCTAGAAAAACATGCGTTTGTGGATCCCATCGCACAGTTTTCAATCATCCATCGATCCCATCAATTTTGAGTTGTTTGCGCGTCTAAGATTTAAGGATGTTCTCAAAAACGAGAAGGAGAGTGGGTATTATTTAAAGCTGTACAGAAGCAACCTGCTAAATAGGAGCCGAATCGGTTAGACGTGTCAGAGGCCTTCTCCTTGTATGAAATAGTTGAGCACTTCACTCCTGCCGTATTTTAATCTTACCTAGCAATATGCGAATCAGATTTAAAATCACAAAACTGTCATGGGAACTAATGTGTGAAAATGTCAATCACTTCATTCTACACTGATGATTTATAATACAAAAAGTCACTGTTGACAGTAGTCGTAAAGTTCCAGAAGTTACAATTACTTTAAACTGAAGATGTAAGTTCAAATTTTCCCCGATTGCAATTTAGAAAACATCCTTGTACGTACGATACCCCTTATTTCCAAACGAAATTCAATTTTTTTGTTTTTATTTCTCAGATCACCATCCTATATCACGTCTGCAAATTTCAGTAGCATCCGTCAGCTCAGGCAGTACTGCAGGACACATACCAGGAGTAAGATTTCAGTTCTCACGCTGGCTGAAGTAAGCTCTGGACCATCTGGTGCTGCCAGAACACGGTGGTGGGAGGCGCTGTAGCTAGCTGTGTGAAAGACAGTTACGTCAGTGCACGATACATAGGGAAACCAACGCCATTCTGACGTTAAGTAAGTGATTTACTTAACCAACCGTTAACCAAACCACTCCTTCTACTGACAATATTCGGAGAAGCCTACTGGATATAAGAACTTACTTGCAACTATTATACGAAGCAAGGAAGCAGTCATTTCAATAAAAAATGATCATTGTTTAAGATAACGAAGTTGTAATAACAACACGATGTTTCACGATTTGTAAGTACGAGGTCTAGATTGCGCACCGGCTGCGGTGGCCGAGCGGTTCTGGGCGCTTCAGTCAAAATCCGCGCGATTGCTACGGTCGCAGGTTCGAATCCTGCCTCGGGCATGGATGTGTGTGACGTCCTTAGATTAGATAGGTTTAAGTAGTTCTAAGGTCTAGGGGACTGCTGACCTCAGATGTTAAGTCCCATAGTGCCCAGAGCCATTTGAACCTATTATTCTAGACTGCGCGCCATACTCTCCACTTGCCGATAGGATACATTCCGAAACTGTTCTGTCGTCAGATCATGTTCTCAAAAAATAGTGGGCTGTCAGTTAACAAGTAGTACAGATGTTCGAAATCCTGAGAAAAATAGGGTTAAGCTATGGGGAAGGACGGGTAATGTATAATATGTACAAGAAATAAGAGGAAACAATAAGAATGGAAGACAAAGAACGAAGTGCATGAATTAAAATTCGTCCTGCTGCTCAATCTCTACGTCGAAAAAACAATGACGAAAATAACGGAAAGGTTTAGGAGTGGAATTAAAGTTCAAAGTGAAACGAGATTAATTTTGAGATTCCGTGATGGCATCACTATCCTCAGTGAAACTGAAGAAGAATTATAGGACCTGCTGGATGGAATGAACAGTCTAATGGGTACAGACCACGGATTGAGAATAAACTAAAGAAAGAGGAAAGTAATTAGAAGTAGTGGAATTAAGACTAACGAGAAACTTAACACCAGAGTTGGTGATCACGATCTAGATAAAGTTACGGAATTCTGCAGCAAAGTAACACATGACGGACGGACGCAATACCAGACTAGCACTGGCAAAAAGATGATTCCTGGCCCTGAGAAGTCGCCTAATACCAAACATAGGTTCTTAATTTGAGAAAGAAATTTCTGAGAATGTGCGTTTGAAGCACAGCATTCTATGGCAGTGAGACATGGACTGTGTGAAAACCGGAACACACAGAACAGAAGTGTTTGAGGTGTGGTGCTACAGAAGAATGTTGAAAATTGGGTGGACTGATGAGATAAGGATGGAGGAGATTCTCCGCATTACCGGCGAGGAATGGAAAACACTGACAAGAAGAAGGGACAGGATGACGGGACATCAGTTAAGACAGCAGGGAAGGACTTCCATGGTACTAAACGGAGCTGTAGAGGATAAAATCTGAAGAGGAAGACAGACACTGGGGTGCATCCAGCATATAACTGAAGACGTGGATTGCAAGTGTTAAACTCACATCAAAATGTTGGCGCAGAAAAGGAGTTCGTGGTGGGCCGCTTCAAACCAGTCGAGACTGATGATTCAAAGAAAAGTGGTACAGTGTCTCATTATTACCATTTTACGGTGTTTTCGTAAATAAGCAATCATTAGGGCATCCGTGAATATCATTTCAGGTAACACAGCTTTCCTAAAATTTTTACTTACAAAGATGGTTAGTTTTCAGGCAACAATTCAGTGGCACTAATTTGTCCCGTTTTTTCATTTGAATTTCTGAAACTGACCTGAATTACTTCTGTTTCGAACAGATTTTAAACTTCGCCAGGTCCATCATTGTATTAGTTCGGAAAAATTTGTCTGAACCGCATTTTATGAAAATTCCTGCCCTTCAGAAAGAAAAGAAACTAACTTCTCTACCTTAACCATCTGCGGAAACGTACTAACGTCGTTATTTTGACATTCACATACCGTCTAGGGCTATTACCGAACACATATCCCACTCAGTCTGTAGCGTGTAGTTTTAATGTTGCCTAAACAACGTATAGGTAAATGACTGCGCAAAACAGTCGCTAGATGTCAGAAACAGAGGATTTATTTAAGGGACTGCTGAAATTATATTCAGAAGAGTCAATAAGATTTGCATATGCGAGTACCGTACCTACAGAACTTGACTGAGAGGCTCATGTCTAATCAAATAACTCCATTCATGAATATCTTTCTCGGGGCAGAAGGCGATTTCTGCTTCACAATTTTTTTTCCTTTATCCTATTGCCTTTCGGTTCGTCCAGTGTTCGTGAAATACAGCTGAAAATGAATAAACATATCGAATCTTATTTAGCGCTGCCTACTCTGTACTGCTGCCAAATTGAATGTGTTCTTTGTGAATCGAGTGAGCCGAGTTAATTATTTTAATTGCCTTCCGTCGGCTTTCATTTGCTTAAATTTCTCACATGTAGAGAGCGCCACTTACGGTCGAGCCTTTGTACGAACTCAAACGTTCCAGCAGAAGTGCTTTTATTTAACTCAGCATTTCACATTTCAGAGAAACGAGTGAAGCAGGTAATTTCTGTTTTAAAAAATGCAAACGAGGTTCAGAGCTACGTATTGTTTCCAGCGCAGACAGTAAACAAGCATTTTCATAAGCGATTATTGTCCCTCGGCAACGGAGAAGAACCTGCAAACAGCTACCAACGGCAAATTCCGTGGCCTTTCTGACCTGTATTTATTACCATCACAGTTATTGGTGGCCGATTGACCTACTTACCACCGTCTCGCAATACGAATAGATATGGAGACGTCGGTTTCATTCTTGCAGAATATTTATGTACATGTGAAACCGTGCAGCGACGAGCTGATTGATTCAGATAAACTATACTGAATTTGCAGGAGCCTGAAATATACTTTCAAAGCTCAAACGATACAAATTGAGTTGAAGTAATACGTTCAAATTTTTACGTAGTTAATTAACTTTCCATTATACGCTGGTGTCACTTTAAGCAAAACCATTTTCAACCAGTCGAGTTAGAACTTGTAACCCTCCTACATTTTTTCGTATTTAAAACTGAAGTACGTAAGAACATGTGGCTACAGTAAAATTCCCCGAAAATGTGTCCCATTATTACAAAATCTTGACCCAAAAATAATTTGTAACGCCATCTGACCAGAGGTGTCTTACACTCCACAACAGAAAGAAATAGGGACCTGCATGAACATTTGAATGACATCTCAATGTATTATAAGCTGTTTAAGTGAAATTACCATGTGGTTATGATTAAACTGAGAGTGTCACGAGCGTTGCAGTGTGAGTTGCATACGTCGCAGGACGCTGAAACATCTTAAACATGATCATAACCTATGCGCTCGGGGAGTGTGCTGAAATACAAAGTACTTCCACATTCTGCCACCAGGTTAAAATATGGCGCTGTAAGCAGTCAGAATGTGAAATGTTTCCTATTTAGATGCCAGTATGAGTTTGTCACTTGGTGTCACGTGTTGATTTATTTTGTGAAATGACTGTTGGCAATAGGTTAGGTAGGTTGAAGTTTACCGTACGCAACGCACTGACCCGTATAGAGAAGAAACACAAAGACCGTGTCCTGCTGGTAAAGTTGTTTTATCTCGACGTGAGCAATAACGGTTGTGCATTGCGGTAATATCGTGGATACAAACCGTTGCGAAGAGGCTCCATGTCAACACATAAGGTAAAGATTATAATCAACAAATCTGAATATACAAGTAAATTAGGTAGTGTAGCAGGAAGAAGGAGGTCGCACATTCCCATGACTATACCCAATGAAGTGCCTGTAGCCAATGCCGACCGCGCAGCACATGCCTCAAGCTTTGTGGCCAGTGCTTTCATTTGTGTCATGTGAACTGACTCTCCCCTGGTTACCAATTAAGAAAATTCTGCGGCTTATGTTACGCTGATATCCGTACAAGATTTAGAATGTGCACCAAATGAAACCTCAAGGTAGGCTACAACGCTGTGACTGTGCACTTTGTTTATTTGGCACTCGTGGAATCGGACGACTTGTGGCCTGGGAATATTAATTGGACGCACGGGGCACATTTTATTCTACACGGTGAGGTGAATGCACAGAGCTGTCGCTTATGGGTTTCTATTACTCCATATGTCGTGCAGGAACATCCGACCCACACAGCTTATGTGACTGTGTGGTGTGGTTTCACAAGCTCCGTCATTCTTGGTCCGTTCTTCTCCGAGGAGATGCCCGTTAAGTGTACAGAACAACTGCACGTTTATATACACCTCCACGTGATCCCGACCTGCAAGAACGCAACTGTGTCCACACCTCTATTTTCATGCAGGATGGGGCGACACCATATGTGGCTTGCCAGGTGAAGGATTTACTTCAAAAAATCTTTGCTGACGAACGCATCATCTCTAGGTGATTTCGAGGTGCGTGGCCTTCCAGATTCCCCTCCGTAAGTCATACGACATCTGAAAGATCATGTCTAACAGGGATGTATCTAAACTCCTTCCTGATTTGAAGGACAGCATAAAATTACATATTACTACGAATAAACAGGTTATGCGTTTTACAGATGCATCGTGTTGATGAATCAGGAGACTGTACTGAACACTTGTAACTTTTGACCGTGTCGTAATAAAATTACCAGAACCATCGTTATTATATTTTGGATCACTCCACCCCTTTTCCTGCACCCTCACCACATTCTGATTGCTTACAACTTCATTTCTTTGCTAGTGCCAGAAAATGAAACTATATATTTTTTTTTCAAAATCCTCCGCTAGCGACTGGCTAATGAACATACGTACGATGTTTGAGCGTCCTGCGATGCATACGGCGCGCACTGCAGCATTCAGAACACTGTCAGTTTAATTAAATCCACCCGGTATAACTGATGTCCGTTCCAGCTGAAAGAGGTGACACAAGTATGTTATTCTATGTCTGATAGCCTAACACCTGCCAGCACAAGAACATGAAACATAATAATGATAAAATAATTTGGTAAACAGTAAGCAGTTACGGGTCCTCTGCACCACTATTTACATTATGATCTGCAAATGCGAAAAAAGGTAGCAGTAGCTAATGATTGTAGTCAAACTTCACAGTGATTAATACTTCTGATCAAGGCAGCTTTTGGATACAGGTTCGAGAGTAAGTACACAAACATTTGTGCAGTCGAATATTAACGGGGGAGGAATATAAATCTTAGATATTTCGCTTAAATTCCCAGTTACTGTCACTTGGTTATAAAGTGATACCAAATGAAATATTATACTTGTCGTATGATGTAGCAAGACTTTGATACATAAAAAAATGAATGAAGAGAATTCTAGACACTTCAGAAAATCCTAAACAGATTTCAAATTGTTGGGATGTGATGTAGCCAGTAGGCCTAACGTACTGACGAACGAGTCACCTGCACGAACCGCAATGCATCGCTCTGAAAAAGGGAGATTAAGTTTCAATAAGAGCGAAGGCACATTTAAAGGCCAAAAAATGCTGCAAACAAAGTATTACGCTCAGCTCTAAGTGACAGCAGCCACCTCACGGTAATTCTTGTAGCACTTTGAATGAGGATGTACGGCTGAACGTAACCTCAGCGCAATTACCCAACATTCATAAGTAACCTGCAATACACGCGGTCTATAGAAATAACATGGAAGCGGTGAGAGGAGCCAATAGCCAAGAATAACTATAACGTAAGGAAATAAAGTACTGTATAGTATCCCACAGTCATCGGTCTATAGCTAATGTGGAATGTGGTGACCTAAGCCAGTCTCATACACTCTAAGCTGGACTTCCTTTATTTGCTTTGTGTAGCTAAAGTACAGCGTTCCTGCCACTTGACTGGCAAATTGAAAAGATTGCGTTAAGAGAACGTCGAAACGGCATTTGAAGATAAGTGTATAACACAAAAGCGGAGACACTGCAATACTCATAAAATAAAGTAGTTTAATAAGAGTAAGTTGTGATGAATGAATTCAGAACATTGTAACTGGTGAGTGACAATCTTAGAACACAATAAAATCGTAGTGCATTAAACCGCTTATTGCGTTCCTTTGTGATTTTCATTGAGGAGACATACTGAGTAAATTCCCCGAGAAACAATCACTGATAGCAATGGTTAATTAGATAAATGTATATAATATACACATATAAACCTTTTTAGCTTAATTTCATTGTGTGGAGTAGATGGAAGTGGATGCAGATTGGTGTATTAGATGTCGTTATATTTTGCTGTCAGATATACTGTGACTGAAAAACCTAAAACACAACATCTGATGAACTGACAGGTATGTTAGCCACTTAATGTTGCTGTAAATAAAATCTAATACGTCTGTTGGTAATTCAGCGGCAAACACCACCTTTTTATGACATTTGTGAGTCTGTAACATGAACTATTTGTCTTTTTTCAGGAGAGTTCACTGAAACTTTCTAATTCCTCTGGTGAAAACGTTTAGCCGATATCACATTGTGGTAGTTCGGGTATTTGACGTTATATTCATGTAACTGCAGTGTATGAGGGTAACACGTCTTCTGGAGACGGATGAGCTTTGAGAATGCCAACACAGGCTCGTAGGAAATGCATTTTTTATTTCCGCACGTTATGTCAAGAGTGTTAAACACAGTACTTCGTTTCCATTATTGGTTCGGAATCATCCCCAATGGTATAAGCAGTCTATCGTCGAGACTGCAGTTATGACCAAGAGAAGTGATTTAAGAAGAATATGTCATAGAGAGGACGTTGCCCTCTCTATGAGATGGTCAGGTGTAACAGCTCCGGGAATACACAGGTGAGTGTTGGTTTTTGTCTCTGAAGTCAGTGTCTGCAATACGCTATGTTACATTTCGGCCAAGCTAATGATCTTAAATAAGGACCAATGTCTGGGACCTACGGCTGACGCCGGCAAACGTATCTCCATTTCTTCGAGAGAACAATTTTATACACATTACTTTTAATTGCGGGCAGCCGCAGCCAAATATCCACGTTTGTATAAGAAGACAGAAAAACACCACTCTGGCTGCAGAAATCGTTTTGTTAAAACCACGACCAGTTTCCTTAGGTGGTATAAACAGTCCACAAATCCAGCTAGATGTGTTTGTCTCATCGATAAAAAGGGGGTGTCCTACATTATCAGCTGGAGGCGATAATTTTATTACAGCTGAGCCCTTCTGGTACTTACAACGATTCGTCCCTCCCCATCATATGTTAAATTTATCACTGGTGTAGTACTGTGTGGTGTCGGTTGAGCTGTTTTCCATAGTGTAATTTACCATTTCTGCAGTATTTTTTTAAATGTTGTAGGCAACAGATACAGAAAATGTATTGAGAAAGGACAGATTACAATTCACTGATACCAATGGAAAAAGTCAGCATAACTCCTGGTTGTCGTTCCGTCGTGAAGAAGGTGATGCGCTACCATTGACAGAAAATTAAGATGTTCAGTGTCAATACTGAATTTGGAGAGACATGAATTTTCAAAATAATATTGGATTTCGTAAACAAAAGCGCAAGTGATGGCAGTGTCAATCACTGATGCGCAACGCTCTCCCAATTAATTGTTGGAAAATATTTAGAAAGAAGAATTAGGACAAGGAAATGCCTGAAATAATAAGAGCTGTATGCAGCTCATAAAATCTGTAACTTGCACAAAATATACAACAAAGAATGAAACCAACTTCTGCCTAGCTTGCAGTCAGGAGGAGTGCCAAGAAAGGAAAGACAGTAGTAGACGCTGCCGCTTCAGCGTTTGTCCGTAAACCAAATACAACTGAGAAACTGTCTCAGAATAATTTTAAACTACATATGCATGCTGTCATGTCATCTCTGCATCTTGTAATCTATCAGTATTTCTGTGAAAGTTTTATTATAATAGGCTTATGAAGCTAGAGTCCCATCCCTGGTGACCAACAGAGAAAGGAATAACCCATAGGATCACGTAAATTAATTAGAGGAATTGATGATGTCACGCTATGAAAACGTCTTACTGAGTGGTAACTGATAGGGATGCCAAAATCAAACACGACTTTCTTGTTTTTCGAGTCATCAGTCTGACTGGTTTGATGCTACCTCTTCATCTCAGAGTGGCACTTGCTAACTAGGCCCTCACTTATTTGCTGGACGTATTCCAATCTCTGACCCTCTACAGATCACTCTAGTACGATTGATGTCATTCCTTGATGTCTTAACAGATATCTTATCATCCTGTCCCTCCTCCTTGTCAGTGTTTTCCCCATATTCCTTTCCTCTTCGATTCTACGCAGAACCTCTTCATTCCTGACAAATCAGTCCACCAAATTTGCAACATTCGTCAGTTACACCAGTCTCTAATGCTTCGATTCTTTTCTGTTCCGGCTTTCCCACAGTGAGATACAATGCTGTGCTCCAAACGTACATACTCAGAAAATTCTTTCTTAAATTAAGGCCTATGTTTGATACTAGCAGACCTCTCTTACTTGCGAATTCCCTTTTTCCCGTGTCAGTCGGTTTTTTATGTCCTCTTTGCTTCGTTCCTCATTGGTTATTTTGCCGCCTAGGTAGCAGGATTCCTTCTCTTCGTCTACTTCGTGAGAATCAGTCTTGATGTTAAGTTTTTCACTGTACTCATTTCTACTACTTCTCATTACTTTCGTCTTTCCTCGATTTACTCTGAATCCATATTCTATACTCATTGGACGGTTCATTCCATTCAGCAGATCATGTAGCTCTTCACTTTCACTCAGGATAGCAATGTCATCAGCGACTCATATCAACGATATCCTGTCACGACTCATATCAACGATATCCTGTCACCTTCAGTTTTAATCCCACACCTGAATCTTTGTTTTATTTCCATCATTGCTTCTTCGACGCACAGATTGAACAGTAGGGCCGAAAGACTACATCACTCATCTCTCCCTATAGCTTATCCCCATTTTTCTCAGAATTAATAAGAACTCGCGCCATTTTACATTGTCGAACGCTTTTTCCATATTCTATGAACGTGACTTGAATTTTCTTCAGTGTTGCTTCCTTTAACAGCCGCAACGTCAGAATTGCCTCTCTGGCGCCTCTACTTTCCTAAAGCCAAAGTAATTGTCGTCTAACACATCCTCAAATTTCTTGTCCATGCTTCACGCATAGAAATATTAATGAGAAGAGGGATCATCTTATCTGTAACAAAAACAATCGGTCTCTATAACAGTTAATCACATGAGGTACGCATTCAGATAGACCACTGGATATTTAATACTTGGATAAGCGAATCTAATGAACTTCAGTCTTAGCACAGGTGTGTGGGCACGATAAAAGCAACGTTTTCTGAATACCACATAAATACAACCAGTGGCTGTAAATATAAATTACATACATATGTTTACATAAATATAAATATAAATTACAGGAAGAACACAAGAAGATACACTGATGAGGCAAATCATTATGACCACCTGCTTGCTGCGCGGGATTAGCCGAGCGGTCTGAGGCGCTGCAGTCGAGGACTGTGCGGCTGGTCCCGGAGGAGGTTCGAGTCCTCCCTCGGGCATGGGTGTGTGTGTTTGTCCTTCGGATAATTTAGGTTAAGCAGTGTGTAAGCTTAGGGACTGATGACCTTAGAAGTTAAATCCCATAAGATTTCACACATATTTGAACCACCTGCTTAATAGCTTGTTTGTCCGTATTTGAAACAAAATAATTCACTGATTCTTCTTATCAGGGATCCGACAGGTTGTTGGTAGGTTTGTGGAGGTATGTGGAATGAGACGTATGTGCACAGGTCATATATTTCTCGTAAATAACGGGCTGCTGATTTGCGTACGCTGTTACGTTATCAGATAGTGACCCAAATGAGTTAACTATGATTTAAATCAGGCAATCTGGTAGCCGAGACATCAAGGTAAGTTCCCTAAAATGCCCATAGAACCAATGGAGCACGATTCTGGCCTCGGGACACGGACAATCAGGCTGCTGAAAGATGACATCGCCATTAGAGAAAACTTCAGGAATGATGGGATGCAAGCGGTTCCCAGCAGCAAGCGTATCTTCGATTACTATCACATTTCCTACGCAAGCGCAGGAGAAAGTCTCCCATAGCATAATACTGCTAACACCGATCTATGTCCGTGGCGCGCAGCACGTTTCGAGCCGCAGTTCACCTCGATGACAGCGTTTGTGGATACGACTGTCGACCTAGCGTAGCAAAAATATGATTCTCCCAATGAGCCAGCACGTTTCCATTAATCGACGGTCGAATTCCAATGGTGCCGTGCACGCTGCAATCGTAAATGCTGATGTTGTTGGGACATCATGTGGACTCTTACGGGTGGTCCACTGAGGAACTCCACGCCAACATTGTACGAAGAATAGTGTGCTCCAAAGTACCTCTGCGTGAACCTGCTGAAAAGCCTCTGAACCCTAAGTTCTGTGATTAGTCTTGGACGTTCAACCACTTAGCCCCTAGTGGTAGTTGCACCGTCCTCGTACCTTTTTCGGGAAGGTGCTCACGACAGCAGCATGCGAAAATCCGACAGCTCAGCCGTTTTCCAGATACTCGTTCACAGGCACTACGTGATAATACTCTGCCAATTGTCAAAGTCACTTATCTCAATGGTTTTTCCAATTTGCAGCCCATATCTTCGCTAAGGTGATCATCCGTTAGTGTTTGCTCCGCTTACGTACTTCTGTTACCGCTTCACGTGCCTTCAACTCCACCAGGCGGCATCCAACGTCGCGGAGTGGTCATAATGTTTTAGCTTACCAGTGTAGGTTTCTACACTAGTGAGATCCCCAACGCGTAAACTCAAAGCAAACTAGCTGGCTGTGAAATGGAATAACAGGCTCCTGAAGGAAGTGAGCTTGTATCACATCCGTTGGGCTCTGTAATTGTAATAATGAGCAGCGTTACCAAACTCGCAGCATAAGTGTGGAAGGCAGTGGCAGCAATCTCTGGGAACTATGAGTTCAGGTCTGCCTTTGTACTCGTTGCGTAGATGGAAACTGCTTTCCATTCAACCACAAGGCTCATCTCCTTAGTCGTCTAGCAACAAGTCCAGTGGCAATTATCATTCCTCAAAAGTCTAATAATAAGTGCTTTCTCCTCTACTTCCTACCATGAGACGCCCTCTTTCTGGATGTTCTGAGACTTTTTTGTCTCTGTCAGAGCCCAAGACTCGCCAGCCAGTGATGATAGACATCGCGAGTTCCGTCCAGTAAAATTCAAATAAAGATGTTAAACAATCTCCTACTCTTGCCGATTTATAATACGCTATATCAATAGGATCATGAGCTGGGAACGCAAGCAGAAGATCTCTCCCATTCCATGGTACAGTTCTGAAATACACCTGTGATATGTCTAACGCGTAAGCATTTACTAGGGAGAGCGTGCTCTGTGGAAAATAACGGTAAGAACCAACCACAACGCTGGATTCCAAAGTTTGAACCAAATGTTATTTTTTGGGGTCACTCCTGAGGTAATGGAGAGCCGCGCGCTAGCCTTTGAAGAACGACACCTGGCTAAGTTCTTCTGAGAAGGCTTTTTTTGAATAATGCTGTGTTTTTCTGTGCGGGATAGTCCACCTGGATTGTGGGGGTGGGGCCACTGGCTATTGCTGCTACGATCCAGCTTTCCACTCTGAACATTTCCATGGCACCTTTTAAGATTTATCTTTTGCTAGCCAGCTTCTAGAGGCTCAGCTGTGTCGGTCCCTTCACTGTATTAGAAAGAAAAATGAGAATAATGCAATAAAAGGACCTTTCCTAGAAGTAATGAACCTAGCTTGATTTATTATGCAATGCCAGAGATCGACTTCTTGGTCAAGTGAATGAGCACGAAATATTTAGAAATATGTTCCGTGACAAGTCTCAGAAAAAAATAGTTATGTTACAATACCTCTAAATGTGCAGAAAGGAATAGTGAGAGTTTTCAGGAACATTAATTACCATTTCTTCCACTGGTGTATTTATATTTCGTTTGGCTGCTATGTTAGTGCCACGTACAGAAAGAACTAATTCAGCTTTTTGTATATCAGACAGATCATTTACATATTGAGAATAGCAGACATAAGACTGGGATTCTTGGTACTACGTAAGTGATTTCTGACCAGTCAGAATATGCTTTCATACTTACTTTGCCTGAGTTATTAAATACAGCTTTCTACTTTCTTTTTATTAGATGTAACGTTATCCATTGGTTGTCTATATTGTAAATTCCATCAGCCTCATCTTCCGTCCGGTATAAAAGAAAATATTCGCAATATTCAAATTACAAACAATGTAAATATCTATGAAAAAGTACGTCTACCGTATTAACGTCACTGACCCAAAGTAAAACGGATTTTACTGAGAAGGAGATTGAATGTTCCAGAACATGTAGAAAAGTGTCCACTGTATCATTTTCGTGTTGATGCTGAGGGCCTGATGTAATGGAATATTCTTAGAAACAATTGCCTTGCCAAGATCTGTAATGGGACAGTTATCACTAGTTGCTGATATCTACAGTGTTGAGAGATGCATTTAAACATGGAAACAAGTCAATACCGCAGCCATAATCTGACCTGTAAAATGATATGCAAAGATGAATGATGTGCTTTAAAACTATCTGCGATTAGGGGAGTAAATAAAATGTTATCATTCTTCTTTACACATTAAAGTATATTTAATAGCGTTGCACACGACAAACGTAACAGGACTCTTTCTGGAAAATTTCAATGTTATTAGTAACTTAAAGTAAAGCTACTGTTTGTATTTTATGTAGAAGTATTCCGATGTATCTACAAATAGACAAGCTACTAATAGCAGGTATTTTACTATCGATACAGGAAGCAAAACCGAATACGTTGAAGAACTATGATTTAGAAACTGAAACTTCCTCCTACAAAATTAAAAAAAATTATTTGGTAGGGCACAAGAGATTTAGCGCACTACGGTGTAGAAATTAAAACGACATAAGGTGACTTAACAATGGAAAATAACGTAACGAAATTGTCCCGGACGAAAACATCATCTTTGACCCTAAAAATATTTATTTCTGGTCTATACCATAATTAGAAGAAGTTTCTGTGTTGAGGAAAGTGCACAACAGAGTTCCTGGGAAGGTAGCGATGAACAAAAAAAAAAAAAAAACGCTGCACGGAAAATGTTATAGCAGCAGATAATAAAGCGACTGTCCACTGCGCAGAGAAACAATGCAGTATTGAAAATTTAGTTTGAGTTAACTATCCCGCAGAGTGTTACGAAATATGGGATCAGATTTTTGCTGAAAAATTTAGCGAATGCGCATTCATCGAGGAAAAATGGGATGTCATCTGTCAGCAAAGCAACATGATTGACGCGTATTTATTACCATAGCGAAAACGTCGTGTATTGTTACATAGCAACCAGGGTAATTTTTTCCCGGAAGGGGGATGTATATGCTTTGCAATGTTCCAAAATATATTTGGTACGCTATTACATGCTGTTGCTATTATAACTTGGAAAAATACAGTGATCTGAGGTAATTGTAAAACTTTTGATTGGCAGGTCAGCGGAAAATCGCCTGAGCTCCTTAAAGACCAATTGATCTATTTACAACCAATCATAGAAAATAATATTTTCGTTACCACTAACCATACTCATTAGTTCTCCCATGTTAAAATTTCACAGTAGTAATGAATATAACAAGACATTACTAGCTATCGTGAAATATTTAGATTTAACAATTGTTAGCATGGAACATCTTTAGGCGTTGTCCTCACTTTTAGGTGCAAAATAGACATAACTTCCAGAGTCTTTTGAGGAAATACTGGTTTTATACTGTGCGCGCAAGCTTACAATAAGTTCCAAGGTTACTCTACTGACGTTTGTAGTATATCTGTACATTGCTGGTACAATATGTAGACCCATGACAATACGATGCTGCTGGAATTAATTACAGAGCAATAAATGTCCATTCCATCCAGTTTATTAGTTACAGAACTTTATTTCTTATCATTGTACTTCTAACGATCGCCCAGTACCTCACCGATAATGGATAGAGTATAAGGGGCGATCAAAAAGTTTCTGTTCGAAAGCCATACTGTCCAGAATCAGGCAAAATCGCTGTGAGCACTGACGGAATTATCTCATCGACTCATCAGACAGAAGATACTATTTTGGTAAAACGCCGTCTCCTGCTGCCTGAAGAAGTCGCTAACTGTCTGATGCACGTCCTCCTCCGATGGGAATCATCGGTCCTTACATACCTTGGGTGTAAGTTCTAAATGGCGTGATAATCGCATGAGTAGATGTGAGGACTACAGGTAGAGTGCTCGGGTGTCTCCCTCTTGAGTTGGCGTAACTTCTGCGTTATGACATCTGCCGTACAGGGGTTTACTTTATTACGAATAAGCAACACCCTTTGTCGCAGTTTTCGACAGCGGTGGTTTTCAAAACACGTGCTGCTCCATACACATTATTCATTCCCTGTGGACGTCTACCGGTGTTCCTTCTTCGGCAGCCAAGAAATGAATAACAGCACGCTGGCCCTGTTTTGACGCATTTTCTAATGTCAATATAGTTCACGTTTCTGCCTTTACAGCTCGCAATGCCACACTGAACCGTTGCCGGCATGTTGGCACTTACATACTCACATCGGAGTCGGAGTCACACTATACTGTAGCAACGCCCTCAAATGGTAACTATTTGATCGCCCTTTACAATACCGCTATGACTACTTTTGGGGTAACTGAATTCTCGGAGGGAGAGAATAACCGAATGTTAACCTCATGATATGGACGTACCTTGCTTAGATATGCACATTTTCATTTTATAATCAATATGATTTTCTTCACTGTACTCAACCAAACTCAATGGAATCTGCGAATGACAAAGGAAGAATGCCCAGTTCTGTGCAGCAGGTCAAGGTAAAGCGCAATGTGGAGACAGCGGTGAGCCAGAAAGAATTAGGATCCACATAGTAAAATACCTTGGTAATGTAAACGTGTTACTGTTATAGTGAACATAATTTCTTAGCCAACAAACCCCATCGAAACCATGAAGTCTTTCAACATTAATGGTGGTAATAAACGCCTAAAGGCAGAATACAAGAAACCTAGTGATGCTACAACGACGTAAATGCTCTTGCAAGAAAGAATATCAGTAGTCTGCAGTACGAGATGTAAGGATGCTTGCACGTCAGTAGTCACGATGTGAATTTAGCCGCTCAAATAGAGCATTGTCACAGATTTATGTATCGACGACACATCGCTGCGAGTGTAAGATAAATACTCATAAATGGCCATTACTCTAACGCACCACAGCTAACTTGGCATGAGGTTGCCGTCGAAGGAAACAGTGGATTTCCTTGTATAAGGAAAGTGCGCTAGTATGTCTCACCGCTGCCCCCACTCCAAATCCCACCCTCGCCAAAGACAGTCACAGCTTGACGTTAGCTATTAGTCGGTGACTCTATGAATTCTTTGATAGAATTTGCCTGTATAGCTCATGGAGATAAATGGTAATTGGACAAGTGACGGCCGCCAGGATCATTTCTCTCGACGACGGCACAGCGTTAGTAACTACTGCATTAACTAAAGTATTACCTGCAGGTATATTCTGGATTAAGGGTGCAATTTCGATATTACTTCCAGTGCTGAACAGCGATGTTGAGACCATGGATCGATTCTACAACTGGAGAACGATAGGAATAGCAGCACACAGTCTGCTATTTGAGCTGATCATTGAACAGAGAATGTAGAATGCCTGTTAAAAACTACATATACACATGAATTTCATATCAATAGCGGCCCGCCAGTAGTTCCTCTCCTGAGCCAACCTTTTCATTTCAGAGTAGCACTTGCAAACTACATCCTCAGTTATTTGCTGGATGCATTCCAATCTCTGTATTCCTCTACAGTTTTTGCCCTCTACAGCTCCCCCTAGTACCATGGAAATCATTCCCTCATGTCTTAACAGATGTCCTATCATCCTTTCCGTTCTCGTTATCAGTGGTGTCTACATATTCCTTTCTTCTCAGGTCCTGCACAGAAACTCCTCATTGGTTACCTTACCAGTCAACCTAATTCTCAACATTCGTCTGTAGCACCACATCTGAAATGCTTCGATTCTCTTCTCCTCCGGTTTTCCCACAGTCGTTGGTTCACTACGATACAATGCTCTACTCCAGACGTACATTCTCAGAAGTTTCTTCAAATTAAAGCAGAAATGTGACATTAGTAGACTTCTCTTAGCCAGGAATGCCCTTTTTGCCATTGCTAGGGCGATACAGATGTCCTCCTTCCTCCGTCGGTGACTGGTTACTTTACTGCCTAGGTAGCAGAATTCCTTAACTGTATCTACATCGTGACCATCAATCCTCATGATAAGTTCCTCGCTGTTCTCATTTCTACTACTTCTCGTTACCTTCGTCTTTCTCCGATTTACTCTCAAACCGTACTCTGTACTCATTAGACTGTTCATTCCGTTCAGCAGATCATGTAATTCTTCATCACTTCCACTCTGGATAGCAATGTCATCAGCGAGTCTCATCAATGATATCCTTTCACTTTGAGTTTTAATTCAATTCCTGAACCTTTCTTTTATTTCCATCATTGCTTCCTCGATGTACAGATTGATCAGTAAGGGCGAAAGGCTACATCCTGGTCTTACACCCTTTTTAATACGAGCACGTCTTTCTAGGTCGTCCACTCTTGTTATTCCCTTTTGGCTGTTGTACATATTGAATATGACTCGTCTCTACCTATAGCTTACCCATACTTTGTCTAAAATTTCGAACATCTTGCACCATTTTACGAATGGCTCTGAGCACTATGTGACTTAACATCTGAGGTCATCAGTCCCCTAGAACTTAGAACTACTTAAACCTAACTAAGGACATCACACACATCCATGTCCGAGGCAGGATTCGAACCTGCGACCGTAGCAGTCGCGCGGTTCCAGACTGAAGCGCCTAGTACCGGTCAGCCAGGGCCATTTTACACTGCGGACGCGTTTTCCAGGTCGACCAATCCCATGAACATGTCTTCATTTTTCTTTAGTCTTGCTTCCATTGTTAACCGCAACATCTGAATTGCCTCTCTCTCGTGCCTTTACCTTTCATAAGACCAAACTGATCGACATCTAGCACATCCTCAAGGTTCTTTTCTATTCTTCTATATATTATTCTTGTAAGCCAGTTGGATGCATGAGCTGTTAAGCTGATTGTGCGATAATTCTCACCCTTGTCAACTCTTGCCGCCTTCAAAATTGTGTCGACGATGCTTTTCCGAAAGTCAGATGGTATGTCGCCGAACTCATACATTCTATACACCAACGTGAATAGTCGTTTTGTTGCCACTTCCCCCAATCATTTTTGAAATTCTGATGGATTGTTTACTATCTGTTCTGCCTTATTTGATCTTAAATCCTCCAAATGTCTTTTGAATCCTGATTCTAATGCTGGATCCCTTGTCTCTTCTAAATCGACGCCTGTTTCTTTATCTGTCACATCAGACAAATCTTCCCCCTCATAGAGGCTTTCAATATATTGTTTTCACCCATCCAGTCTCTCCTCTGCGTTTAGCAGTGGAATTCCCGTTTCACTGTTAATGGTCTCACCCTTGCTTTTAATGTCACCGAAGGCTGTTTTGACTTTCCTGTATGCTGATTCCGTCCTTCCTACAATCATTTCTTTTTCGATTTCTTCACATTTTTTGTGCAGCCATTTCGTCTTAGCTTCCCTGCAATTCCGATTTATTTCATTCTTCAGCGACTTGTATTTCTGTATACATAAGTTTCTTGGAACACTTTTGTACTCCCTCCTTTAATCGATCAATTGAAGTAATTCTTCTGTTACCAATGGTTTCTTCACAGTTACGTTCTTTGTAGCTACGTTTTCCTTCCCAACATCTGTGATGGCCATTTTTAGAGATGTCCATTCCTCTTCAACTATACTGCCTACTAAGCTGTTCCTTATTGCTGTATCTGTAGCCTTAAAGAAATTCAGCCGTATCTCGTCATGCCTTAGTATTTCCGTATCCTTCTTCTTTGGGTATTGATTCTTCCTGACTTATGTCAAAAACTTCATGCTGCTCTTCATCGCTACTAAATTGTGATCTGAGTCTGTATCTGCTCCTGGGTTAGCCTTACAACCCAGAATCTAATTTCGTAAGCTCTGTCTGACCATGATGTAATCTAAATGAAATCTTCCCATACGATCCGACCCTTTCCAAGTAAACCTCCTCCTCATGTGATTCTTGAACAGAGTATTTGCTATTACTACCTGCAACTTGTTACAGAACTCAATTAGTCTTTCTTCTCTCTCATTCCTTGTCCCAAACCCATATTCTACTGTAACCTTTTCTTCGACTCCTTTCCCTAAAACTGCATTCCAGTCCCCTATGACTATTAGATTTTCATACATACTGTATTACCCATCCAACGTCCTCATACACTTTCCCAATCTTTCCATCTTCATCTTGCGACGTCGGCAAGTATACCTGAACTAATGTTGTCGGTGCTGGTTTCCTTTCGATTCTGAAAAGAACTACCCTGTCAATGAACTGTTCACAATAACACACTCCCTGCTCTACCTTCCTATTCGTACCGAATCGTACTCCCGTTATACCATTTTCTGCTGCTGTTGATATTACCCTGTACTTAAAGGAACGTAAAGGAACAACTGAGATAAGGTTTTCCAATCGACGATAGGTTTACTTGAGTACAAACCGTGCATTGTGGATACAGCAGTGAAGTTCAGTGATACATGGACTCTATTGTTGGGCTTGGCAACGATTTTGTCGGAATACCAGAATAGTTTTTATTGCCTTTTCATGGGTCGCCAGGAAACGCTGTTAACCGCTAATTATTATATTACACCTTAGTAGCCTTATTAGCAAGGGATCATCTGTCACGGAGACGGTGGTGCAGCACATGAGCTTCCTAAAAAGCTGTCTAGCAGCACCCTATTTACTTCCATATTCAGGTATGCTGCAACGGCACTGCTCTGCGCTTACAGAGTCGAAAAGTTCGGGTCTGTTTGTTATCAGTAGGTCCAAGATGTTATCTCCACGAGTCGGTTCTCTGTTTAATTGCTCGAGGTAATTTTCGGATAATGCACTCAGTATAACGTCACTCGATGCTCTGTCCCTACCACCCATCCTAAATATGTGAGTGTCCCAGTCTAAATCTGGTAAATTGAAATCTTCACCTAAGACTATGACATGCTGATAAAATGTATGTGAAATGTATTCCAGATTTTCTCTCAGTTGTTCTGCCACCAATGCTGCTGAGTCGGGAGGTCGGTAAAAGGAGCCAATTATTAATCTAACTCGGTTGTTGAGTGTAACCTTCACACATAATAATTGACAGGAGATATCCACTTCTACTTCACTACAGGATAAACTACTACTAACAGCGACAAACACGCCACCACCGGTTGCATGCAATCTATCCTTTTGTCTGTGCCTTTGTAAAAATTTCGGCAGACTTTATCTCTGGCTTCAGCCAGCTTTCCGTACCTATAACTATTTCAGCTTCGGTGCTTTCTATCAGCACTTAAAGTTCCGGTACTTTACCAATGCAGCGTCGACAGATTACAATTACAATACCGAGTGCTGCTTGGTCCCCGCATGTCCTGACTTTGACCGGCACCCTTTGCGGCTGCTGCCCTTTCTGTACTTGCCCGAGGCCATCTAACCTAAAAAACCACCCAGTCCACGCCACACAACCCCTGCTACCCGCGTAGCCGCCTGCTGCGTGTAGTAGACTCCTGACCTATCCAGCGGAACCCGAAACCCACCACCCTATGGCGCAAGTCGAGGAATCTGCAGCCCAACCCTTGTTCGACCAAGAAAACCGAATGCCTTTGGGGATGTTTGGCTTCAAAGAGTCTCTTGTAACCGACTCCTCCCATGTTTCCAAGTCAGTTGGCCTGCTCTGTAGGCATGCACATCCCTCACTCTCACCACAGGAATGAGAAAGGCTTCTGGTAAGGTTGCGTTTTGGCCCTGGACACTCATCTTGCTGTCAGTTCCATCAACGTGATCATCATATGTGTCTGTCTTCTTACACTAATTAACAAGATATTTAAAAAAAATTAAGCCTTGACAGGTATCGTCAAAGGAGGTAAAAATATAACAAAACTACTATATACCAAAGTAAGCTCTTCTGTAGGATCTCTATCATCATAATATTGATGACACCACACTCCTTAATGATCTGTTCGATTATTTATCCTTGGAGTAGAGAAATCACAGAGATAATTAGTGGTAGAATATTTATCTCAGGAACAAAAAGGTCACTGAATTGCTATAAGCATAGGTAATAAACCTAAATCTCTACGGTGGAACTATAAAATGAGCACGGTTGAAATGCTGGTTTTCCACAGTCTTCATTGGCAGTATTAAATTTCTAATGCAATAATTCAGTGCCTGAGTTTTTAAGAAAAGCGATGTTCGTTGGGACATTGATCCCCGGAACCGGAACTGCATTATATGTTTACAGGTTGTGACGTAGGAACGACGACGTACTGAAATTTTGGTATGGCGCTGATTCGTGCGCGGACAGCTAAAGCGGTTAAGGCGGTCTCTTGCTTAAAGGTGGAAATCCTGATTCTAATCCCGAGCCAGCACAAATTTTTCACTGTCGTCATTCCGTTATGGTTGATGGCTGTCCATATTCGCAAGTGCGAATGCATTCATGCATTTCATAAAGCCTGTAGTCGCCGCACTCCTTGTTCCTCCGGAAGGAACTTTGCATCGTAGTTCTGAACAACACAAACATTACTATATGATACTAACATTGTCGGTGATGTTTATGTCCTTTCCGGTGGATATATATGTATCTGTCACTTAACCCCTTATTGTATTCTGAGGATGAGTGTGATTTGTCACACTCGATTTCTCAGTGTCTAATAATTTAGCTCGTATGTGCATCCTAAACACCACGTGTACTACGAAAACACGCAGACCTGTAGGACATCGCAACGTATCTGATTCTTTGTGAGGGAGGCTGGGACGCGTTGACGATTTCAGAGGTTAACCACATTAATACGAGGGGCGTTCAGAAAGTAAGCTCCGATCGGTCGCGAAATGGAAACGACTATGAAAATCCGATAAAGCTTTGCACAGATGTGTTGGGTAGTGTCTCTAGTATAACCCCAGTTAGCATCACGTCGCTCTTCTCATTTCTGAGCTCGCAGTGAGTGCGTAAAGATTTCTAGAAAATTGTGTCTGCCACCAAGTACGAGGGCCTGGTGAGAAATTTCGCCTGAAGCTATGCAGCTAATATTACATAACTGTCGTGCTGTTTCTTCTTCAAGACAATTCTCAGCCGCATTCTGCAGGGGCAATGAAGATGCTCCTGCATCGTTTTCAAATGGAAATGTGAGATTACCCACAATACAGTCCGCAATTGTCTCCCCCTGAGTTTCATCTCTGGTCACATGAACCGCTGTCTTTGAAGATATCATTTTGACACAGACAACGAGGTGTAGGCCAGCGTGGAGAATTGGCGGAAAGCACTGGCGGCTGCCTTCTATGATGAGGCTATTGAAAAGTTGTTACAACGCTATGACAAAAGTCTAAGTCAGAACGGCGACTACGTAGAGAAGTAGCTGAAAGGTGTAGCTAATTGTTACAAGTAAAACATTTCTGATGTTCACTGTGGTTTCAATTTGGCAATCAATCGGAGCTTACTTTCTGAACAGGCCTCGTAAATTCGTTTTTCGAGATAGTCTGTTTTTCTTTGCTCACATTAATAACTATGGCCTTTTACTATAATTACGTAGTAGTGTTAATTTTTATTTCAATAAAATCGCAATTACATAGACGAATTTAAATGTCGATGCAAAACTGTCATCTCGCAACATTACTGGCCCAAGATAGCTTAGACATCGGGGCAAGGTGTTGTTACTGATAACAGTTAATTAATTTTTTACTCGTGTGAAGTTAAAGACAGTATACTAATTATTAGTCTCTTTGATGTATTTCCTATTGAATAGTATATAATGGAAATATTACTAATGATGCATTTAAAACTAAAAAATTCTGGATCAGTGTTCTCCGTTAATAAAAGAGACTAAAATCTTTCTTCTTCAGAATCTCAACAGTCTTCATCCCACAATGTTTAGCATTTACAACACACTACCCAATCTTCTGGTGTAAGACCAAAGCAGACACGTCAGACGCGAGACACACTCGTCCGTTCATTCGGTCTGTTCGTCACATTCACAAGTTAGTGTATATGACGTAGTAGCCAGTGCCATTATTCACTTGCAGAAAGTTACTGTTTTATACACTCACATAGTTTTAATACTTAAATATACTGTAATATAAGATGTGTTTCTTCAGAGTCACTTTAGGTATTACATAATGCTTGTGTTTTGTATCGATACAGTCACAAAATGTCGCATATCTTTATACAACATTTATTGTACAGCTATGAGTTCTCGATGAAGTTGAGTGGAGTGTCTGTTTAGCGTTTATCTGACGATGGCCTAAGAAGCCTAGAGCCGGTTCATAACGGACTTCAAATATTTCTAAACTACACTAATGCTTTGCATTCAAGCTAGTAATATGTCTATGTTCCTCTATGGGCCGACGGAACATTCCATAAACTGTTGTGGCTGTACCCTCTTGTAACGTTTTGTTCTTCCTGGCTGGCTGAGGAGATGGTGGTATGATATGTGAGTGGCCGGTCTCTTCTCCCTACAACACGAAATGCACAGGTGGTTAAAATACACTTTATTACAGGAACCAATAGAGTACTTAACTTCAATGATGTTCAATCTGAAGTTCTGCGACCAAGAGCAATCAAATAATATGTATGAGACGTTCGGCTAATCCTGCAGGACAGGACAAATAGAATAAAATGTAGAAAGGGGTCAAAATAAGGGGCTGTCAGTTACACTCCAACATACAACTTTATCATTTGATCAAACATTACAAGAGCCCAAAATAATTGTTTTACACACGGCTTTAATCATTGGAACTTAATTAAGGGCTGAAAGCCACTTTAATTTAAAAACGGCTGAAGGCAAATAACTTAAAACGCAAGCATAATCAGAAATTTAAAAGGCAAGCCTTATCTTAAAACAGTTCTTTAGTTAGGCTGAAGTTAAATTCAACTAGGCTGGCGGACGAACACTTAAAACTCCAAAACATGATTATTTTTATACATATACCAAGGTCCTTACGTGAAACAGTTCTTTAACTTAGGCTGAAGCCATTAAGAACAAACAACTGAAACTCAAACCGGGTGAAGACCGTTGTTGTTGTTGTTGTTGTGGTCTTCAGTCCTGAGACTGGTTTGATGCAGCTCTCCATGCTACTCTATCCTGTGCAAGCTTCTTCATCTCCCAGTACCTGCTGTAGCCTACATCCTTCTGAATCTGCTTAGTGTATTCATCTCTTGGCCTCCCTCTACGATTTTTACCCTCCACACTGCCCTCCAGAACTAAATTGGTGATCCCTTGATGCCTCAGAACATGTCCTACCAACCGATCCCTTCTTCTAGTCAAGTTGTGCCACAAACTTCTCTTCTCTCCAATCCTATTCAGTACCTCCTCATTACTTATGTGATCTACCCAGCTAATCTTCAACATTCTTCTGTAGCACCACATTTTGAAAGCTTCTATTCTCTTCTTGTCCAAACTAGTTATCGTCCATGTTTCACTTCCATACATGGATACACTCCATACAAATACTTTCAGAAACGACTTTCTGACATTTAAAGCTATACCAGATGTTAACAAACTTTTCTTCTTCAGAAACGCTTTCCTTGCCATTTCCAGTCTACATTTTATATCCTCTCTACTTCGACCATCATCAGTTATTTTGCTCCCCAAATAGCAAAACTCCTTTACTACTTTAAACGTCACATTTCCTAACCTGATTCCCTCAGCATCACCCGACTTAATTCGACTGCATTCCATTATCCTCGTTTTGCTTTTGTTGCTGTTCATCTTATACCCTCCCTTTAAGAGACCGTCCATTCCGTTCAACTGCTCTTCCACGACCTTTGCTGTCTCTGACGGAATTACAATGTCATCGGCGAACCTCAAAGTTTTTATTTCTTCTCCGTGGATATTAATACCTACTCCAAACTTTTCTTTTGTTTCCTTTATTGCTTGCTCAATATACAGATTGAATAACATCGGGGATAGGCTACAACCCCGTCTCACTCCCTTCCCAGCCACTGCTTCCCTTTCATGTCCCTCGACTCTTATAACTGCCATCTGGTTTCTGTACAGATTGTGAATAGCCTTTCGCTCCCTGTATTTTACCCCTGCCACCTTCAGAATTTGAAAGAGAGTATTCCAATCAACATTATCAAAAGATTTCTCTAAGTCTGCAAATGCTAGAAACTTAGGTTTGCCTTTCCTTAATCTTTCTTCTAAGATACGTCGTAGGGTCAGTATTGCCTCACGTGTTCCAACATTTCTACGGAATCCAAACTGATCTTCCCCAAGGTCGGCTTCTATCAGTTTTTCCATTCGTCTATAAAGAATTCGCGTTAGTATTTTGCAGCTGTGACTTATTAAATTGATAGTTCGGTAATTTTCACATCTGTCAACACATGATTTCTTTGGGATTGGAATTATTATATTCATCTTGAAGTCTGAGGGTATTTCACTTGTCTCCTAAATCTTGCTCAACAGACGGTAGAGTTTTGTCAGGACTGGCTCTCCCATCAGTAGTTCTAATGGAATGTTGTCTACTCCCGGGGCCTTGTTTCGACTCAGGTCTTTCGGTGCTCTGTCAAACTCTTCACGCAATATCATATCTCCCATTTCATCTTCATCTACATCCTCTTCCATTTCCATAATATTGTCCTCGAGTACATCGCCCTTGTATAAACCCTCTATATACTCCTTCCACCTTTCTGCTTTCCCTTCTTTGCTTAGAACTGGGTTTCCATCTGATCTCTTGATATTCATGCAAGTGATTCTCTTTTCTCCAAAGATCTCTTTAATTTTCTAGTAGGCAGTGTCTACCTTACCTCTAGTTACATAAGCCTCTACATCCTTACATTTGTCCTGTAGCCATCCTTGCTTAGCCATTTTGCATTTCCTGTCGATCTCATTTTTGAGACGTTTGTATTCCTTTTTGCCTGCTTCATTTACTGCATTTTTACATTTTCTCCTTTCATCAATTAAATTCAATATTTCTTCTGTTACCCAAGGGTTTCTGCTAGTCCTCGTCTTTTTACCTATTTGATCCTCTGCTGCCTTCACTATATCATCTCTCAGAGCTACCTATCCTTCTTCTACTGTATTTGTTTCCCCATTCCTGTCCATTGTTCCCTTATGCTCACCCTGAAACTCTGTACAGCCTCTGGTTCTTTCAGTTTATCCAGGTCCCATCTTCTTAAATTTCCACCTTTTTGCAGTTTCTTCGGTTTCAATCTACAGTTAATAACCAATAGATTGTGGTCAGAGTCCACATCTGCCCCTGGAAATGTCTTACAATTTAAAGCCAGGTTCCTAAATCTCTGTCTTAGCATTATATAAGCTATCTGATACCTTTTAGTATCTCCAGGGTTCTTCCATGTATACAACCTTTTTTCATGATTCTTAATCCAAGTGTTAGCTATGATTAAGTTATGCTTCGTGCAAAATTCTACCAGGCGGCTTCCTCTTTCATTTCTTAGCCCCAATCCATATTCACCTACTATGTTTCCTTCTCTCCCTTTTCCTACTGTCGAGTTCCAGTCACCCATGACTATTAAATTTTCGTCTCCCTTCACTACGTGAATAATATCTTTTATCTCATCATACATTTCATCAATTTCTTCGTCATTTGCAGAGCTAGTTGGCATATATACTTGTACTACTGTAGTAGGCGTGGGCTTCGTGTCTATCTTGGCTACAATAATGCGTTCACTATGCTGTTTGTAGTAGCTTACTCGTACTCCTATTTTTTTATTCATTATTAAACCTACTCTTGCATTACCCCTATTTGATTTTTTATTTATAACCCTGTATTCACCTGACCAAAAGTCTTGTTCCTCCTGCCACCGAACTTCACTCATTCGCACTATATGTAACTTTAACCTATCCACTTCCCTTTCAAAATTTTCCAACCTACCTTCCCGATTAAGGGATCTGACATTCCATGCTCCGATCCGTAGGACGCCAGTTTTCTTTCTCCTGATAACGACGTGCTCTTGAGTAGTCCCCGCCCGGAGATCCGAATGGGGGACTATTTTACCTCCGGAATATTTTACCCAAGAGGACTCCATCATCATTTAATCATACGGTAAAGCTGCATGCCCTCGGGAAAAATTACGGCTGTAGTTTACCTTTGCTTTCAGCCGTTCGCAGTACCTGAACAGCAAGGCCATTTTGGTTAGTGTTACAAGGCCAGATCTGTCAATCATCCAGACTGTTGCCCCTGCAACTACTGGAAAGGCTGCTGCCCCTCTTCAGGAAGAAGACCGAAGACTTAAAAATTCAATAGGTTAAAGCAAACAAGTTAAATTCAAATCATCTAGAGGCCGAAAACTTAAAAATTCCAAAATTATTTAAAATGCCAAAGGCCTTATGTGAAGCAATACTTTAAACTAGGCTGAAGGCCTCAAGAGTAAAACAACTTTAATTTGAGACACAAAACCGGCTAGAAGCCATACCAATATCAAAAAGAAGAACAAATTTTAAAAAATAACGCAGTACACACAAGGGCGGCCAGATTTTCGAGGGTCGACCTGTAATTTAAACATTAACGCTCACTTAGGTAAGACAGGCAGTCGGACCAACCATTCACGATCCGACAACAACCCAACCGACCAACAGTCAGCGGACCCACCGACGAGATAACTTCCATTTCACCCGATCACGGCACAACAGGAAGTTCAACGGAACAACGTATAAGATATTGGCGCCCACAACCAATCATACACAGAGCTGTCAAACTACACATCGTGCTGGACAGCAACACCGCGATGAGACTATACTGCCTGAAATTTACGTCAACGGCCATGGCAGGTAATCGGAACGTTAACGGCCACAAGGCAGAAGATTCCGCTGGTGCACTTCAATTCAAATAACCAAATACAGTGAAACTCCGCCGAAGGGTGGGTGGGATTTTCCAACTTGAAAACCACGTTGTTGCTCGCGGGAATATCCCAACAGCCGACAACGAACTCCAAACGACACAACTGAACAATCTTGACTTGCTGGTAGGTTAAATCAAAACTCAACTTTAGTGTCCAGGGTAGGTGAGCAACGGACCTCGTAGCAATGGGAACAGCGCCACACACTCCGACACCTTGTAGAGACCGCCAGCGGACCCCGCCCAAACTACGCCCCGCCGAGAATTCCTCGCTGCTCCACTCCAACCGACCGACTGGTCTCACACCGCCCAGCCGGAAACCATAAGTGCCAGGTCAAAGTTGGTTCAAGTTGCGAATATGTATTCAGACCGCTGCTGTAACCCGCGGAGGGAGAGGATAACAGCATAATCGCGATAACCTCGGGAGACTAAACACAGAATCGCAATGAAGGTTTAATCCAGCGCATAACATGAGCCAGCCACGGCTCAATGAACTAATTCTTGAATCTTTTCCGTGTCCATATCACAGCTATATACAATGACTAACGTTCCCGCGCAGCTAGTTAAGGTGCGAGGCGATGATTATCACTGTAGACGTCTAGAGCATAGTGCGACGTATTGGGGTGCAATGCGCACCGAGTCCCTATTCGACGTACTGAGGTACTTAGATTGCGAGATTGAGACAGCTCGGTCTGCGGCTGCGGCCTGTGGTGCACGCTGACCAGGGGGCGTTTTCGGCGCGTAGCCTGGGGTCGTGTCTTGATCTTATCTGGCCATAGTTGCACGTACTTCAGCGCCTGCTATACAATGTTTCGTAGTGCCGATTGGTGTGCTGGCGAAGGCGTACGCCGGCACATAAATGTTATCAAACGTCCTAACGTAGCTCAGTTAATAGTCACATAAAATAGGTTAGTGAAACAGAAGTCCAAAGCCACACAGCATATCAGGTCCAATCACGAGTGCGTAAAACTAAACATGACACCGAAATATGCGGTGCTGAAGTCAAGAAATACCACACAAGCAGCCAAGAAAACTGTCTGTGCTGTCTAGAGGACGTGGGCGAGTGACGAAATGTTAAAGTGGTATGTGTTGCGTAATAATGTGTGTTTACATTTGAAGGTTGTTCGCATGACAATTTAGTCACTCCTACACCATTGTGAATTCGACATATTTGATAAAGCAGTCCGAGAAAAGTAGCTTGCCGTAACAAACCTGATGGACCTCCAACAGAAAGCTAAAATCAAACAGTTATCTGTAGATCCAGAAATGTTCAACGCTAGTTGTAGGCAGCAAAAGTGTTGTACACATTAAAGAAAAAACTGTCTTCTCAATATGTGACAGTTTAGTGTTACTTAAGAAGTTAAAATATATTAAAAAAATATTTTTATATTCCTTAACCCTGTTGAGTTCCATGTGTTATGTAATGATCCCAGAATGAAATATGCTGTGGAAATGAAGAACCTTATTAAAATCTACAAATCCATGTTTACTGAGATACATACATGAATCCAGCAGCAAGCAAGTTATATGCGTTACCTAAGTTTCACAAAGAAGATGTTACAATAAGACCTGTAGTGTCTTCAGTTTCAGCACGTTGTCATAAATTAGTAAAAGATTCATATTCATTGATTAAAACAAAAACTATATTTCGACGAAAATTTGGAGTACCTAATTCACCTGCATTAGTGAGTAAACTAAAAGATGTGCTGATATCTCCTAGTACAAAACTAGTCTCATTCGACGTTAGCAGCCGGCCGCTGTGGCCGAGCGGTTCTAGGCGCTTCAGTCTGGAACCGCGTGACCACTGCGGTCGAAGGTTTGAATCCTGCCTCGGGCATGGATGTGTGTGATGTCCTTAGGTTAGCTAGGTTTAAGTAGTTCTAAGTTCTAGGGGACTGATGACCTCAGATGTTAAGTCCCATAGTACTCAGAGTCATTTTGATGTTAGCAGCCCGTTTTCTATTATTCCTGTAGCAGAGACCAAGTAGATCTTTACTGAATGATTACATAAAATCGGAACAAGTCTAGTGGTGACAGGATGACAGCTGAAACATACAGTCTCTGTACAGGCAGATGGGTTAATAATGGTGTCCCTACTGAGTCCCTCATTAGTTAAACATTTATCGATAATTTTGAGCAAACATTTTCAGAAAATGAGCTTCTAATTCCTAAAATAAAATATTGGACTGTGTATGTGGCTGATGTACTGTGTTTTTTGGACAGGTACCACTAGACAATTAAATAAATTTTTTCAACTTTAGAATTCCCACCACGGTAAAATAGAGTTTACATTAGAGTTGAGAGGGAACTCTGTCAATATTTTAGACCCCACCATCGATTTCAGTAAGCCATAGCAATTATTTAAGATGAACAGGAAAGTAGCCTCAACAAACACAGTAACACCGGCCAGTTCCCAGCATCCCATCACATCAAAATGCAGCCTTCCACTCCATGGTGCAACACTCATTATCAGCACCCCAGACCAAACCAGTCCTACGCTGATTGACAAAATACTCAGCAGAAAGAAGAGACAGAGGATAACAGCTCTTCTTAACCTCATACAATACAAACCCACTCTGATTAAAAATGGGCTCCCATGCTATATGTAAGTAGGACCTCGCAGGCTCTCACCAGGAAACTAAGAATACTGTTCACCACCTTCTGTTCAACAGTAAAGATAAGATTCCAGCGTTGGAACCGAATGCAATTTATAGAATTTTCTCCAGTCTGTGTGGCAGATTATATGTAGGCCAGTCAGATAGGGCTGTAGCTACTAGTCTGACTGAGGGTGGAAGGAGTTGGGGAAAGAAAAAGAAAGATTCCGTCTCTGTTAAATATGCTGTGTATGAATGTTATTCAGATGATATGAAATGTGATGTTCTCCATACAGAAACTGAACAGAGAAAATTAACATTAGTTGAATTCCTGCCCTTTAATGAACACGAATCAAAGACTCATGGCCTGGTCCTTAATGACCAAACACAGTTTCATTACTCACCCTCATTAAAGTAGCAGCCAGTTATTTCCGGTATCAACGTTGGATACCACAGTTGTTAGGGGATGCAGATATCGACCGCGGCCGTAATAGATATTGCTGGACCCGCGAGTTGCGACTAGCGCTGCTAGCGCCGCTCCGCGGCTTGTGACAAGTATCTAGCGAACTCTCGACCACTCTTGCTCGGGACGTCAACTAGGAATGCAGCAGAGCCTTCAGCTCATAGGAAGCAACCTATAACAAGGCGCTTAGTCAAGAATGGCATAAGAAATGTCTCTCTAGATATCTGTTTGTAAATATGTGTATGCAGCATATGAAGAAGCCTGTAACACGGGTTAAGTACAATATCTGTTATTTTGACCCACGACTACTAATTATTTCAGTCGTTGCAGATACAGACTATGCAGCCAGCTCCTTGCCGACTTCACTGCCAAACCTGCAATGTATGTTTCTATTTAGCATTGGCCACCTGTCATCATATCAACTGACGACGAGAATCATAATATTATTACTCCTCTTACCATTAGCAAATAAGTTTGTTATAACTGTTCCACACCAACATACCATAGACTTCTTTCATGTCCTCCATTTATTCGGTCTGTTCGTCATATTCACGGGTTTGTTCATACGACATAGTAGCCTGAGCCATTACTCACTTGTAGAACATCTCTTTTGTAAACTCACATACTTTTAATATTTGAGCATACTGTAATGTAAGATGTATTTGTTGAGAGTCTATTTAGGTGTTACATCAAGCTTTTGTTTTTTATCAATATAGTCATAAAGTGACTCATATCTTTGTACAGCATTCTTTTTACAGCTACGAATTCTCGCTGTAGTTATGTATACTGTCTGTTCAGCATTAAGTTACCTGACGATGGCGAAAGGAGCCGAAAGCTTTACCATAACAAACTGATAATTATTATTACAAAACATTAATGCTTTGTATTCAAGTTATTAACTGCACTATACGTTGTTTGGCAGTTTTCTTTTATGTTTCCAATGTTCATGTTGTACCTTGTGTGCTACCAACTTTGCTGATTTTTATAGGTGAGGTTATAAAAACACTTCCACCTTACGCAATTGCATTTTTTTCCACACAGGATCTTTCTATAAGCAATGGTTTAAAATATATAACACTTCGGCAAAGTTTTGGAACAATGGGAGCATCATATGGTGATCTGATTTTCATTCCACATTATATTATGATTTTCACAAGGAGTTTCATTGGGTCGGTCTTTAGATACTTCAGCCTAAGCGGGAACGTTTGTCAGTATCCGTATGGTCGGTAACTAGAACCTGATCTCCAGTTTTCACCACGTGCTCTTTAAACACAAGAGCACCATAAGGATCAATCTAACATTCTTTGAACCTGTTTAATGTAATATCGATGGCAATTGTTATGAATAAATAGCACTCATTAGATTACGAGGTCAGCAAGTTGCCGCTGTCGGCTACGTGAAGACACTTTCACTTCTGGAGTAGGATGAACAAGAATAAAACACGTACAAAAATTACTGTTAAAGGAATGCTGTCTCTTTATTCGAGATATCTAGGGGTTTTTCTGGACTAACTTCGTAATTTTTTACTTCGTGTAGAGCAAGCAGGCAGAAAAGTGAAAACGCGATGAATAAAATTAAAACCATTGGAAATAGGCAATTTCGGCTTCCTTTGAAGCCAGTCGGAGTATACCACCAGTCTATGTCAGCATCAGACGTATAGTATGGTGCGAGAGTTTGGACCCATATGTTGCAGCTAGTAAAGACAACCTCCGTAGTGAGAAGAGTTCAACGAGGCGTGTTACTATTACTAACGGACACCTACCGCACTACACCGAATGAAGCTATGTTAGTAATTGTAGAAATATGCCCACTGAACTTGGAAATTAGGAGAAGGGGAGACTTTTACTGGTTAGAGAAAGATAATCAAACTGCAATACGAAGCATGCTAGGAACTGAGGCCAATTCGAAAAAGGCGATAAAAGATCGCATATTACAACTGTGGTAAAATGAATGGGACACTTCGGGCACTGGCAGGAGAATAAACGAATTTATCTCTAAGATCATGGAGGGATTAAAAATGAGGTTTTGTAACCTATCTAGTGGATTGGTACACTGCCTGAGTGGCCAAGGCCCTTTTCCAAATACCTATACAAAATCATTGTGAGAACACCAGAGCACACATCGTGGGACTGTACGATCTATGGTGATTCAGCAGGCAGGTAATGAACGTCAGGTATTAAGGATATTGGGTCCCAAAGCTGCACTAAGGAGCCAGTCGACCTTCCGCATCTTGGACGAAACTGAATGAAATGTTGTCAAGTGGTCATGGAAGTATAGACTTTCAGAAGTAACAGTGATGGGTGAAATTACTTGCTATAGTGAAAAGACTGCCGACGTTTCGCCCAACGTCCAGTGAACCTAGCAGGCAATAGCTGTTGACCGGGGTAGTATGAGGGCGGATCCAGTAGAGGAAACAACCATCTATAAGTTGAATTCCCCAAAATAAATGAACAGACAACAAACTCTATACTGTTTGTAGCAGATTAGTAGCTGGGTAACTGGTTTAGGGTTTTAAATGTGGTTTGATAATAATAGAAGTAGTTGTAGTATTTTAATATCTTTTTAAATTATCGTAAGTAAATGATTACGAAATAATCTATTGCTGTCCGAGGAAATGTGATTTATATGGCCTATTTTAGCTTTTCAGATAACAGGCTGTAATTATGAAGAATAAGTCTCTATATTCATCTATAAGGAAGTGTAAGAAATATCTTAAAAGTTTTTGCACAAGATATTATGGCGAGTTTTTTGAAAATTATAACTTGGCAGGCTATGTACGCGATAGCCACCTACTTCACACTGAAGTTGGGGCCGGGTCTCCAGTATGCGTCTATACTACTCGAACGATGATGCCATCTAGAAATATAAACATACAGATTATTCATCTTATCTCCTCTGTCAAAGCGACCCTATCTCCTCAGTTTGATGAGAGGAGTGGTGACTAATCGCTGGATTGAGTCACTGACGAGATGTTTCACTTATTTTCCTTTTATTTCTACTGCAAGATGCAACCAAATAATACTGCGTTGTGATTTCAGTCTCTTTCCCAAAGTAAGTGCCGTTGCGACTGGGAATTGGACTCGCAGTTCCCGTCCAGTAATAAAAAAGGCATAGAATTCCCGTGGTTTCCAGAAACAGTTTAATTGTGATGCGAGGATTATTCACTTAAAATGTCTTTTCTCATCCAACCTTCCATTTCCTCTATAATGGAAACAGTCCATAAAAGACTTTGAAACTTTATCTTCCTTCAATTGTTTCTCTTGTTTCCTTTCTCTAGCTTTCATAGCCAAGGTTTCACATTTCTGGCTCTTCAGAATTCCACGTTTCGGTTGTTAATCACATAGAATTTGTACACGTCGGTACGACTCGTAAATTTTGTCCTGTCTCGCTTGCAGTGCGTAGTTGATGGTGGAATATGGATGTAACTGAGGTAAAGCAGTTAATATTTTCTGTCATGGCGTGCTGCGAATACTGCCCGCACCAAAACCAGTAACTGTTTCACATGACTGGCACGTAATGTCAGGTGCGCGATGCGAGTGCTATTTTTTGAATCACGTGTATGTGTGTGTGTGTGTGTGTGTGTGTGTGTGTGTGTGTGTGTGTCATAGAGAGACAAACAGACACACAGAGAGGGAGAGAGAGAGATAGATAGATAGATAGAGAGAGAGAGAGAGAGAGAGAGAAATGTGGCACGCTAATTCCAGCTGCAGCATGAAAGTATTTTTCATCGCCATCGCCACCGCACGACATAAATCATTGTCATTATGTCCAGTCTGCTCGCTCTGCGTGCAGTGACAGAGTGCGGGAAGCGCGTTTGGCACTCTGTGTTCTCCAATGGTGCTCCGGCTATTTGAATTCCAATGGGCAGAAGTTTACCTCGTTTTGAATTAAAATGTCCTCAGTATGCAATTCTTTTGCCAATCGAAATACAACTATAAGGCAAAATGTGAAATTACTAGGCTATCCAAGTGGCATACAGATGGAGCTATTATCCCTGTGAAATATGTGCAATTGGACAAAATGATCAATTACATCTATGCACTGCACGTGTTTAAACATTCGAGCTCGTTTTCGTGACCTGGTTTGTGATTCTTAGTAAACCATCTTGGTGGCATGAATACTTACTGAATTGTGCTGAGATCTACTCAACACTGGACCAATAGCATTATATCCCGCTTAAGATACTAATATTTCCCTAGTGGCAGTACTGGAAAGGATCAAGCTGAAGTCAGTGTGTAGTCGCATTAAAAAACTATAGTGGATAAGGTCTTGTGAAAAAATATTAACGACTTGGAGAGCATTGTTCTGACAATATTGTAGGCAGTTCATCACACAAGATACGTGTGCACGGACATGAAAAAGAGGATCGGACATTTCAGGAATACAGAAGTACAAGTCACTGAGGAATGAAGTAAATAGGAAGTGCAGGGAAGCTAAGACGAAATGGGTAAATGAAAAATGTGAATAAATCCAAAAATAACTGGTTTTCGGAAGGACTGATTCAGCATACAAATGGATTAAATGGCTGTGAGCATTATGGGACTTAACATCTGAGGTCATCAGTACCCTAGAACTTAGAACTACTTAAACCTAACTAACCTAAGGACAACACACACATCTATGCCCGAGGCAGGATTCGAACCTGCGACCGTAGCGGACTCAGCATACAGGAAAGCCAAAACAACCATCTGTGAAATTAAAAGTAATGTTGGTAACACTAAGAGTGCAACGGGAAACCCGTAGCAAAATGCGGAGGACAGATCGGATAGGTGCAAAGATTACCTTGAAGACCTCCTCTACGTGGGGGAAAATTTGTGGAAAATTTGTCTCATCTGATAGAACAAGAAACAGTCGATTTACAAAAGATAAGGTATCAGGTATTAGAATTAGAAGAGAGCTTTGGAGGAATAAGTCAAATAAGGCAGAAGGGTAGATAACATTCCATCAGAATTTCTAAAATCTTTGGGGAATGAGGCTACAAAACGACTATTCACGTAGGTGTGTAGAATGTATGAGTCTGGCGACATACCATCTGACTTTCGGAAAAGCATCGTCTACACAGTTCCGATGATGGCAAGAGCTGACAGGTGCGAGAATTTCCGCACAATCAGCTTAACAGCTCATCCATGGAAGTTGCTTACAAGAATAATATGTAGAAGCCCGGGAAAGAAAATTGAAGATGTGCTAGATTACGATCAGTTTGGCTTTAGGGAATGTAAAATCATCAGAGAGACAAATCTGACGTTGCAGTTAATAATGGAAGCGAGGCAAAAGAAAAATCAAGACCCGATCAGAGGATTTGTCGAACTGGAAAAAGTGTTTTACAATGTGAAATGGAGCAAGGTGTTTGAAATTCTGAGAAAAATAGGGGTAAGTTATAGGGAGAGACAGATAATATACAATTTGTACAAGAGCCAAGATGGAATAATAATAGTGGACGACCAAGAACGAAGTGCTCGGATTAAAATGGGTGTAAGGCAGGGATGTAGCCTTTCGCCCCTACGGTTGAATCCGTACATAGAAGAAGCAATGATGAAGATAAAACAAACGTCCAGAAGTGGAATTAAAATTCAAGGTGAAAGTATATCAATGATAAGATTCACTGATGACATAGCTATCCTGAGTGAAAGTGATGAAGAATTACATGATCTGCTGATCGGAATGAACCGCCTAATGCGTACAGAATACGGATCTGATGAATGGAATGAACCGTCTAATGCCTACAGAATATCGATTAAGAGTAAATCGAAGAAAGACGAAAGTAATGAGAAATAGTGGAAATGAAAACAGCGAGAAACTTAACATCACGATTGACGGTCACGCAGTGGATGAAATTAAGCAATTGCACTTCTTAGGCAGAAAGACAATCAATGATGGACGCATGAAGGAGGCCATCAAAAGTAGACTAGCAATGGCAAAAAGGGCTTTCCTGACCAAGACAAGTTTACTAGTATCAAACATGGGCTTTAATTAGAAGAAGAAATTTCTAAGACTGTACAACTGGAGTACAGCAATGTATCTCAGTAAAACATGGACTGTGGGACAACCGGAACGGAAAAGAATCGATGCATTTGAGATGCTGTGTTATAGACGATTCTTGAAAATTTGGTTTACTGATAAGCTTACGAAGGAGGAGGTTCAGCGTAGAATAGGAGAGCAGGGGAATATGTGCAAAACACTGACAAGGAGAACGGACAGGACGATAGGATTTATGTTAAGACATCAAGGAATGACTTCCATGGTGCTAGACGGATCTCTAGAAGGCAAAAACTGTAGAGGAAGACAGAGATACATCCAGTAAATAATTGAGGAATTAGGGAGGAATTCTTGGCGGGCCGCATCAAATCAGTGAGAGGCATGCCGATGTCCGTGATCGACAGTATATGCCGGTATATACTTCTTTAACTGGCGATAACGTGTTTATATGGAATGCGTGTACCTTTCTTTAACTGACACCCACAGAGGCAGCCGACTAATGCCGAATTATTCTGATCACTGGTGATCGCCGGGGCAGTCATTTCTCGGTGTGGCTTGTGGCATATCCCTGGTATTAGCTCGGCGTACTACACCGCCTCGCGACTCTTTGTTATGACCGAGTGAGGAAGTTGGTCTTGGCGCCTTCCTACTTCGGGGGCGTTCCTGCAGTCCAGGTCTAGCTGTTAACTTAGAGGAGTGCCTTGAGAAAGAATTTAGCGTAAGAGCATTCAGTTTGCCACATGACACTAAACGCTAGGTCTACCTTACTCCAGGACGTTCACAGAGGGATGATCACTCGGTGAGCTTCGGATGTCACCAGGGAATTGAGACTGGACACTTAGCTATTCTCCCTATCACGGTTAATATATTACGTGTGCGTTCATCTTACTCCGTGTCGCGTGTTTAATGATGTAATTTACCACATCAGCTGCAGGATCTGTTATAATCCTACCGCTACTCTTAACTGGTGTTTTAACTGCATAATTGTAGTTCAGTACTTCTGTCTCTGTTAAAGTTCTGCATCGTTTGTTATACTCTCTATATTATTACTATTCCAAGGCAGTCGTAAATATTTAGCTAATGCAATTAGATAAATGCATTAGGAACTGCATAATTTATAATAACAATACTTTTTTTTCGTTAGTCTTCTAACAGGTTTGATGCGGCTCGTCACGAATACCTCTCCTGTACCAACCTCTTCATCTCAGAGTAGCACTTACAACCAACGTCCTCAGTTATTTGATGTATTCCAATCTCTGCCTTCCGCTACAGTTACTGCCCTCCAAAGCTCCTTCTAGTACCATGGTAGTCATTCCCTGATATCTTAACAGATGTACTATCATCCTGTCCCTTCTCCTTTTTAGTGTTTTCCACATATTTCTTTCCGATTCTGCTCACAACCTCCTCTTTCCTTACCTTATCAATCCATCCAATTTTAAACATTCGCCTGTAGCAACACATCTGAAATGCTTCAATTCTTTTCCGTTCCGGTTTTCTCAGAGTCCATGTTTCACTACCATAGAATGCTCTGCCCCACCCAACATTTTCAGCAATTACTTCTTCAGATTAAGGCCTATGTTTGATACCAGCAGACTTGTCTTGGCCAGGAATGCTATTTTCCCGATTGCTTTTGATGTCCCCCTTGCCCATTCCATCATTGTTTATTCTGTTATTCTGCTGCCTTGGTAGCTGAATTCTTTAATTCGTCTACTTCGTGCCCATCAACTTTGATGTTAAGATTTTACTTCTCATTACTTTCGGTTTTCTTCGATTTACTCTCAGTCCTTATTCTGTATCCATTAGAATGTTCACTCCATTCAGCATGTCGTGTAATTCTCACGTTCACTCTGGATAGAAATGTCTTCAGCGAATCTTATCACTGATATCCTTCCATCTTAAATTTCAGTTCCACTCCAGCACTTTTCTATTATTTCCATCACTCCTTCATCGATTTAGAGATTGAACAGTTTGGGGGGGGGGGGGGGGGAGAGAGACTAACCCTACCTTACATCCTTTTTAATTCGAGCGTTTCAGTCTTGGTCCGTTACTCTTATTATTCCCTCTTGTCTCTTGTACATACTTTATATTATCTGTGTCTCCATAGAGCTTACTCATATTTTCCTCAGAATTAAAAGAATCTTGTAGCATTGTAGATTGTCCAACTCTCTTTCGAGGTCAACAAATCATATGAACGTGTCTTGATTTCTCTTTCGTCTTGCTTCCATTACCAACCATATGGTCAGAATTGCCTCTCTGGTGCCTTAACCTTTCCTATAGCCAAACTGATGGTCATCTAGTACATCCTCAATTTCCTTTTTCATTCTTGTTGTCAGCAGCTTGGATGCAAGAGCTGTTAAGCTTACTGTGCGATATTTCTCGCACTTGTCATTTCTTGTCGTCTTTGGAATTGTGTTGATGTTTTTTTTTTCGAAAGTCAGACGGTATGTCGCCAGAGTAATACATTCTGCACACCAACGTGAATGGTCGTCTAGTTGCCACTTTTAGAAATTCTGCTGGAATGTTACCCCTTCTGTCTTTACGTGATCTTAAGCTTTCCAAACCTTTCTTAACTTCTGGATCCACTATCTCTTGTAAATCGACTCCAGTTTTTTCTTGTATCACATCAGACCAGTTTTCCCCCTCAGAGGCCTTCAATACACCCTATACACCTATTCCCTCTGCATTTAACAGTGAAATTCCCGTTGCACTATTAATGTTACTACCCTTGCTTCTAATGTTACATTAGGTTGTTTTGACTTTCCTCTATGCTGAGTCAGTCCGTCCGACAGTCATTTGTTCTTCGATTTCTTCACACATTTCGTGCAGACGTTTCGTCTTACCTTCCCTGCACTTCCTACTTATTTCATTCCTCAACGTCTTTGATTTCTCTATTCCGGAATTCCCTTGAACATTTTTTTACGTCCTTCTTTCGTCGATCAGCTGAAGTATTTCTTCTGAAGCCCGTAGTTCTTCGCTGTTACCTTCCTTGTACATGTTTTTCTTTCCAACATCTGTGATTGGCCTTTCTACGGATGTCCATTTCTCTTCAACCGTACTGCATACTGAGGTATTCCCTACTGCTGTATCTACTGACTTCGAGAACTTCAAGCCTGTGTTGTCATCCCTTACTACTTCTGTATCCCACTTCCTTGCGTATTTATTTTCTCTGGCTAACCTCTTGAACTTCAACCTACTCTTCATCACAACTACACTGTGATCTGAGGCTGTATCTTGCTCCTGGGTACGCCTTGCAATCCAGTATCTGATTTCGGATTCCCTGTCTGACCATGATGTAAGCTAATTGAAATCTATCGCCTGGTGTTTTCCAAGGATACCTCGTACTCTTGCGATTCTTGAACAGATTATTCGATACTACTAGCTGAAATTTGTTACAGAACTCAATTAGTATTCCTCCACTCTCATTCCTTGTCCCAAGCCCACATTCTCCTGTAATCATATCTTCTGTTCCTTCCTCTACAACATTCCAGACCTTCATGACTATTAGATTTACATCTCCTTTTACGTACTGTATTACCCTTTCAATATCCTCATATACTTTCTCTATCTCTTCACCTTCAACTTGCGAAGTCGCATTTATGCCTAAACTATCGTTGTTGGTGTTCGTTTGCTGTCGATTCTGACAAGAACAACCCTATCACTGAACTGTTCACTGTAACACTCTCTTGCCGTACCTTTCTATTCAAAACGAATTCTACTCCCGTTACACCATTTTCTGCTTTTGTCGATATTACCCTATAGCCATCTGAACAGAAATCTTAGTCGTATTTCCATTTCACCTCATTGACCCCTACTATACTTATATTGAGACTTTGCATTTCCCTTTTCATACTTTCTACGTTCCCTACCACATTCACGTTTCAAACATTCCACGCCCCGACTCGTAAAACGTTGTCCTTTCGTTGATTATTCAACCATTTTGCCTGGTCACCTCCCCCTTGGCAGTCCCCTCCCAGAGATTCGAATGGGGGACTATTCCGTAATCTTTTGCCAATGGAGAGATCATCATAATACTTTTTCAGCTATAAGCCACATTTAATGTGGACAGACGTTATGTGTCTTTAATGCCTTCTGCATCCTCAAGCAGTTGATCATTACTGATTCTTACTCCTTAAGGGGCATTTTGTCACCCCAAGGAGAAGAGAGTGCCCTGAACCCCTTGTCCGCTTCTCCGTCCTCTTTGGCATGGCCTTTGGCAGAATGAGAGTGACTTCATATGCTGGAATTCCTCGGCCGTCAGTGATGATTATTAATCAAAATTTAATCGGGCACGCGTTTCGAACCCATGACGGAGGAAATTTTGATTACTAGTCGAATAAACTTCCACCCGGTCATATTAAGTGCTATGAAATTTTCAAATGTTGATAATGGGCTTTTGACTTTCTATGTTGTCAAATTTTACTTCTGGGACAGCTAACCTAGTAAAATTGTTTGTGAAAATTGTGCTACTAATGGCCTGGCTCCCTACAACGCAAACGTTTTTTCCAGCCTCCTATCAAATCTCGTACCCTACGTATTCCTTGACCTACTCCTCAGACTAATGTAATACGCATAATATAGACTGCCTCTAGCCTTCGCCAGCTGATAATCTGTTAACTTCCATAATAGCCTTGCTACACTACGGATCACTCCGTCATCACCACTGTGGAGTTCAGCTGAACGTATTTTGCCTCCCATCGTGAAAGTTACATATGCAGCCGTCAATTACATTTCATTTTAATCCATTAAATTTCGGGCATGCAGCCGCGCAAATAAAATTTCTTCTACTGATATTTCGGCCGCGTATCGTCCGGCCATCTTCAGAGCGAGTCACAAGACTCCCTCTCTTGTGACTCGCTCTGAAGATGGCCGGACGATACGCGGCCGAAATATCAGTAGAAGAAATTTTATTTGCGCGGCTGCATGCCCGAAATTTAATGGATTATTCATTACGCCGCGAGAAGTTGAAAATGCACATTTCATTTTGTTTACGTGCCGACATTAAACGAATTATCGCCTTACGGCGTGAACGATTATCGTGGTGAGATACTGCCCGTCGAACTAGCGTGCGCGCAACGACGTCATTCGAGTATTCAATTGATAATCTGAGAAAAAAAAAAAAAAACAAGGAATACCTCCCTCGAAGTAATAGCCATCGGTTAACAACCCTAACTGCAGACAGCTACCTACAAGCTGGTGATATATGGATGGTTGAACATAAATGCAAATAACAGCCAAGCCTGGACGTTAAGATATTGTATTTGACCACGAACGACACCTGTGCCAGTCTAACGTCCTCAACAAGTTTCAAGTGTCAGTCGTAATCAGAACAGCGTGGGTGGACGAAAAGGTGTACTGAATGATCGTGACAGGCGTTCATTGAAGACGACTGCTGAAAAATAAGAGAACGAAAGCTGAAAAAGCCATTGCTGAATTGAATGTCACACTCGCGATCCCTGTCAACACCAGAACAAAACCAAGGGACCTCCATACACTGGAAATTACAGGTCGTACCGGAATTCCAAAGCGACACTTCACTGATGAAAATGCCCGAAATAGGAAATCGTATTGCTGAAGCCATAAAGCGTGGAATATGAAGCAGTGGAAGAAATTCATTTGGCAGTAAGTCTCTTCTTTCACACTTTTCCCACATTCTGGCCGAGTTTACTGCTCAAGAGTGAAACATGGCGAAGGAATTCCATGGGATGCATGATTACTCCGCAATGTCAGATTACTGCTAGGGATTACGTGATCATTTTGGCTGAGCAGTTCCAAGCCGTGGGAGAGTGGTTTTTCGTCGATATTTATTCTGTGCTCCAACATGCAATGGCCCCTGCTCACACAACTGTTATCCTCCAGCACTGGTTTTGTGAGCACGAAGATGAATTATCCCTTCTCCCCAGGCCATCGAAGTCTTCACATCACAATATTATCAAGCTATCCACCTCTACTCTTTTTTCAGAAAGAAATACGTAAAATTCCTTTGAAAGCCTACAGGACAAGTAATTACCCATTCGGAGACGACTGAAAGCTGTTTTGAATGACAGCCGTTACCCTACAGCGTATTATGCTTTGTAATATGTTGTATTCTTTGGGTTTGCGTATGACTATTCTGGTGTTCCAGGTGTTATAGTGTAGGGAGGCATGATGTTGCATGGGCAACCTCCAAATTTTTGAAATCATACGCTCACTGATCAACGTTATTTTAGCACTGTACTCCTGCTCCATCTGCGTCTTTACGGGAGTGCATTCCCCACCGACTTCATATACATGGATGACAATGTGCAGTGTTAGTTGCCAGTGACACAGGATCCGGAAGCTATTTTCGCTCGAAAGTTTTGTACACCGGTGCTTATAGATTAGCTTTCTCACCAAACAGTAGCGAGAAACGTGGCTAATTCTCTAACGTACACAAAATTTGTTGAGCTTATGCTGGCTGAGGTGCAACACCAACTTCAGTTTTTTACATGGAAATGTATTTCATATTGTACGCTGTGCACTTTAATAATGAGCTACTATCATGAGCAAGTAAAACCCTCATGTATTACGTTATACCGTATTATATGTTTATATCCATGCATACAATTAAAAACGCGATCTAATCACAAACGATTAACGAAATCACAGCATATCACATACTTTTATAATGTACATGCAACGGTAACGAGTTTGCATAGCGATGAATTCCTAAATGGAGAACTAGAGAATAACTCACCAAAGGCTGTCCAATATTTACACGATATCTACTCATTCCGCTTACAGCCAAAAGCAGTGCAATGAGCTGTTTCCTCGTGGCTGTATTCACTGAATATAGACTTTGAAATAATATTTAGTCAACTGCTCCACTAAACCAATGAGATCACAACATATTTTAAGATCTATATCTCCACATGCTCTTAGAAACAGGGACACCACCTATTCTGTGTTCCACAAAAACGCGCAGTGCACAGTGTTCCAAAAACATCCCAAAAGAGGCTCCGGACCTACCTCTCTGCTCCGGCCGTTTGGTTCATTCAAAGAATGAGATATTTAGTACCACTCGACAGCAGTAGTAGCATAGGACTGCATGATTTAACTATTCATACCAAAACTAGTCTTTGATAAGACGAAACAGGTAGCAACAGATTTGAACAAGGTTGGGCAGGACAGCATGGAACTATAACGTATGGTCCAATAAATGAATGACTTACGCTGAGTGAAATAATGGAGAGATGTGTTAGAATGAAGTTGTATATTGTTTTCAAAACTGCGAAAACAAGTCACAAAGACCACGTTCATTCTCAATGTTTGTAACATGAAGTGAGAGTGTAGGAAAAATGACAAATCTGATGTCTGTGATAGAAGTCTCCAGCAAGACCAGAAACTCTTCGTGATACAGTACACAAGCAATCTATGAACCTTTGTGTCGCTACGCCAAAGGATACAATTTTGCGTCATAACTCACTGCAAGTTACGCACGCGGAATTATTGGGAAACATGTGATGAATATATAGAGCATACGACTGAACCAAAGATTATATCGCCTAATTGTCACCACGGCAAATAACTATAAAGATCTTATGTAGCTGGTCGCAGTGGCCGAGTGGCTTTAGGCGCTTCAGTCCGGAACCGCACTGCTGCTGCGCTCGCAGGTTGGAATCCCGCCTCGCACATGGATGTGTGTGATGTCCTTAGGTTAGTTAGGTTTAAGTAGTTCTAAGTCTAGGGGAGGTAATGACCTCAAATGTTAAGTCCCATAGTGGTTCGATCCATTTTTTTGATCTCATACAGATTCACCATGATTGCAGGAGTCCAACTACAGCACACCGACATTACGAGGGGCGTTCAGAAAGTAATGCATCAAACTTTTTTTCTCAGCTGATTTTCGATGCAAAAATGCAGAATTTGTTGTGGGACATCGTAGTATGCCCCTACAATCTCATGAAGTTCCGACTGGTTGTGGTGCTCTGCGTACCTATAAAAACAAAAGCGTCGTAAATAGTTATAGGCGCTCTGGAATGTCTATAGACCCCTGCCAGTGAACTAAAGCACAGTGAGTCGTACGTCGAGGCGCTATCATCATAGCAACCAAGTCACTACGATCTCCCGCGAGCCGGCGGGCCGCACACAACTGTCTCTCCTGCAAAGCTGGTGCGTTCGGATTGACGGATCCTAAACAAACTCCTCTCTGCACAGCTGGTCATCTCTGGGCACAGTGTCGACACACTGTCCACTAGTTGGGGTACTCACATGTGTGCGTCGGCTGGATTGCTCGCCGAGTAACAGATTAAAATAAAGAGCAACGAAGGACCACATTTACGGCATTTCTAGCGCTTTGCGAGGCTGATGATGATAAATTTTAGTGAAGCATCATCACAGGTGATGAAATATGGGTTCATCATTTCGCACTGGAAAGGAGACGACAATCCATGAAGAAAGTTCACGGAAATAGTTTAAAGTCACACTCTCTGCCGGTAATGTCACGGCGATGGTCTTCTGGGACTCTCAAGTGATTAGTCCGTTTGCCTTGAACTCTCCAACTTCCATATGTGTCACCAAATGAAGAAGGCACTCTGCAGGATGGAGTATGTAGATGATACGGAGATTGTTAATTCAGCAAGTATTCAGCTCCAATATCGACCAGTTAAGTGGTACCATGCATGTTACGCAGTGGGTGTCATCACGACTCTGCGGGACGACTTCATGGAGACGGATTCTTTGCCTCCTCCGCCTCCTCTCGACTTCTACTTTCAGGGGAGGGGGAGAGGCGTTTTCCGGCGGAAGTTTCCACCAGAGCGAAGGCTGGATGATGGGATACGACCGGAAGTCTGACGATCCCTGCAGCCACAGCTTCCAGTCCATCAGGGCGTCCACGCTTCTGCCTCTAGTTCCCACCTCCCCCCCCCCCCCTCTCCACCATCGTCATGATCTTTATTCGACGACGGACCGTTGCTTTGGGTGGGGGAGGGGAGGGAGTGAGGAATGTTACGGCGTAAAGTCAGCGTCGGCACGTCAGTCGGGAACGAAAGAGAAGAGAGACGGCTGTGAGAAGACATCAGCCAATCGCGCACTGACCGACCTCCCTCCTGGACGACAATGCAACAGCAGCAGCCCCTCGGTGAAGATGACATAAGCGCCACGCCCGATTCGTCGCACCCACTACGACAGCAGCTTCAATGTTAGCTACTCCGTCACCTATCGCTATGCAGCACCGAAATGTGTTCGTCAATTCTGAGAAAAACTGATATTTTGCATGTCGCCCATTGAATGTGACACTTATCAAAGTTAAGTAATTGTAATTGTGTTTTGTTATAAAACTCATTAATACGCGTTGTTTGATTTTTTGTCTAGTGAACCGAGTATGCAGGAATCCTAGACCCAACAACATTTGTGCAAATGGTTCAAATGGTTCTGAGCACTATGGGACTTAACATCTTAGGTCATCAGTCCCCTAGAACTTAGAATTACTTAAACCTAACTAACCTAAGGACATCACACACATCCATGCCCGAGGCAGGATTCGAACTTGCGACCGTCGCGCGGTTCCAGACTGTAGCGCCGAGAACCGCTTGGCCACCCCGACCGGCGAACGTTCCTATGATCAGGTTGTAGATTACTTGAAAAGACATATTTTATTTAAAATAATTTCTAAGACATTATAGAGGACACAGTATTTGGTTTGTTCACAAGATACACGATTATATTACGACGCTACTAATGAGTGACACAATCGTCACTATTGCTTTTGCACTGTATGTGTTTATGTCTGCACAGTGTTCTACATTCTTCTGGAAAGTGAAATATGTTTAGCAGTAACGTTTGTGGTATAGATACAATGAGACAGACTTTTCCGTTACACAACAATATGTTATAGTACAGTACTTTCTTGATCACGGCAATGAGCGTAATAACTACGACACCTATACGCGTAGCATTTCACTTTTGTTTATGGTGTGGTAGGTACAATGACTTCTGCAAAACCTTTCTTATGGACGATGATAATTACGACACTTGGACATTTTTACCATTAAGTAATGACAGAAATTATCTTACAGCAAGATGCACAGATTAGCGCTACAGGACACGCATTTGAGTTATTAAATATTGTACTGGTTAGTAAAAAAACGTTGGAAACCAAGAATTGTACCTTAAAAGTTATAATGGGTGAGTGTGTGTGTGAATGTGAGTATCGAAGTGCGGATTTAGACACCGCTATTCATGAGATTTCGTTTCTACACACTTCTAACGTAAATTTTCAACCTGTGAATTTTTTTTATTTGCGAAACTGTTACTATAGCAGAAGCTGCAGTCCTGAATATTTTGGCAAGGAAGGTAGGTGATCTTGATGTGGTGTTGTATGGGCGCCTGGCCGCATGGCAATCGCCTGGTAAAAGAACCATTAGTATGTGCCTTTCACAGGCACCAACAAGTGAATGTGGTGGCAGCTAGGTACCAATTCTTTTATTGCAAGAAACGGTCAGAACAAACTTATCGCGAGTGAGTTATAGATTTGCATGGTATGACGAGGAAATGCAAATTCAAATTTGCTTGTGGTCCTACACGTTCAGGTGTTATGTTGCGTGATGTGATCGTGTACAAAGTAACTAATTTCGAACTTAGATTTTGAAACACTCAGATCCATCATTTCAGCAAGTAGTGCAAATTCTAGATCAGTATGATTCAAATGCTGTAGCAGCCGATAAATATGAGCAGCCACCAGTTTCTCGGGTTTAGTCGTTCCTTTCTCACCAACAGCTCAGTAGCCAGCAACAGCAGGCTCGCCACGCCACGTAAACATTTCTCCAAACAGGTGAAGAGAATTAACTCATACCCTCCGAGTTATTCAAGGCACAAACGCCAAGTTTGCCCGTCCAGACACGCACAGTCTTTCTCTTGTGGCAAGAAAGGTCACGTACAATCCGCATGTTTGCAACGGAACAAACATAAAAATTCTGCCCACTCACAAAAATCTACTCAAATGGACCATGTAATCAATGCAGTGTATTCAAAGCTTGCTGCAGACATTAGCAAAACTAGCAACCAAACAGTTTCTTCAGTGCTACACCAGTCCGACTTACATTTTGTTCATTTGCATCTTAGTGGAAAACGTGTGAAATATAAGTTGCTCACGGGTGCCTCTGTTACATTGCAGAGTCGTAAGCACATATGAACTGCTAGACTCCCCTCCCGTGTATAAAACTAGGACGCACCTGACATGACATTCCTGTTCTCGGAAAATGTCCTTTCCCTGTCATGTATCTCTCGCATACGAGATTCTGGAAACATATTTGGCCTTGATTCATTTGATTTGTTCGGCTTTCAACTTCAGAACAATGTGTTGTCAGCGACTGCATTCAATCCCAACGATAGTGTAGCTTGTTTGCTGAAAGAATTCCCTGAAATCTTTTCTAAAGGTTTATACAAGGCTAACAATTTTGTTGCACGTATTACTACGAAAGACAATTTGGCTCGCCAGAACCGTTCCCATTGTGTTGCTGGACAAAGTGGTGTGGCTACTGAACTTAGAGAATTGCAAGACAGCGGAGCTATTGCAGCCATACAAGCAAGTCAATGGGCTACTCCACCGGTTTTGCTCCATAAACCTTCACGTCGAATTCGCCTCTGTGTTGAATTTAAGTCTACATTCAACCCACAAACCGTGATTGTTACTTATCCATTGTCACGCCCAGAGAATGTCATGGACATATTAATCGCTGATAGCTACTTTTCAAAAATTCATTAGCATGAGGTATATCAGCAGATACCACTAGATGAAGAATCTCAAATAATGTGTGCTCTGAACACTCATTTGGACTTGTTTAAATATTTAGCTCTGCCTTTTGGCAGTCATTCCGCACCCTCTATTTTACAACGGTATTTGGAACAACTGACTGCTCAAGTACCAAACTAGACGATATCGTCGTAGCAGGTCGTATACCTGAAAAACGGATTGCAAATTTGCGTGCTTTGTTTCGTGTGTTATCTGATGCAGAACTAAAGTGTAGACCGGGTAAGTGTGAATTTCCTAAACCTTAGTTGCATTATTTTCGTCATGTCATAAACAGTCAAGGTGTACATCCTCTTCAGTAACATTTGTTAGCCGTACGTGGTCCGCTAGTTCATCAAACTGTCACAGAATTGCAGTCAGTCTTAGGGAAAAGGAATTATTATATTTGGTTTATACCGAATGCTGCACAATTCGCAACATCATTGCACCGTTTTCGTGGCAATAACGTGCCCTTTGTTTGGGCAGATGAGTGCCGAGAAGCTTTTCAAAAACTTCAAGCTGCATTTCTCAGTGATCGATGTTTGGTTCACTTTGATCCTGACAAACCAGTTGTGTTACGGAATCGGTGCAGCGCTTTCGCACAGATTTGGTGATAAAGAGTAGCCTATTGCTTCCTCATCAAGAGCGTTGTCCAAAGCTCAGTGTAACTATTCACACATAGAGAAAGAGGCATTGGCTGTTGTGTATGGTGTCACCAAACTCCACCACTATTTGTATGGCAGAAAATTCTACTTACTAACGGTTCACAAGCCATGGCAGTCCTTGCTTCATCCGATGAAGCCGGTTCCTGTGCGAACTGCCCAGAAATAGCAAAGATGGGCTTTGATGTTGTCTCAATACCAGTACGAGATTGTTTATCGTGCGACAGTGAACGTGGTAATGCGGACGCACTTTTACGTCTTCCGATTGGCCCTGATACAGACTTTGACGCTTCTGATGATTCTTGTTGTCACATCGATGCTCACGATTCTGAATTGCTTCAACCCTTTCCTCTGAACCAAAGGAAAATTGCACAGGCCACGGAAGCTGATTCAGATTTGAGCATTTTACAAAAATTCATTTGCACATCTTGGCCTCGCTCATTGCATAACATAAAGAACTCTGAAGTGCGCCGATGCTTTGCATGTCGTCATAGCCTCGTTGTACAGAAAGGTGTGATTTTTGTTGAAAATGACGGTGGAGAGTCACATGTGCTGATCCCCTAATCCTTGCAAAAAGAAGTGTTCAAGTTACTTTACCAATGACAGTGGGGGATTGTTCGTATGAAACAGTTAGCGCGTCGACACTCTACTTGGCAGGCTGTGGAGACCGGAATAGAACAGATGACGTCGCAGTGTCACGCATGTGCAGAAAATCAGTCCACTACGCCACAAAAACTCTCTGCTGGCCTAAGTCGCAATTGACATGCGAACGTATACACATATGCTTTGCGAGACCTTTCTGGAACATTCATTGGTTGACTGTGGTAGACTCATAGCAAGTTTCCTTTTGCTGTGCCAATGAATTGGACAACGTCACATAAAACAGTTCAGGCGTTGTCCTCTATTTTTTGCCTCGAAGGTTTCCCTGAAGTCATAGTGTCAGACAATGGCTCTCAGTTCACCTCAAATTAATTTGAAACATTCTTTGAACGCTGCCCAACCTCCCTCCAGGACCACAACGCGACAGCAGCAGCCCCTAGGTGAAGAGGATAGCGCCGAGCCTGACTGATGGCACCCACTTCGATAACAGCCTCAAAATTAGCTACTTCGTTAGCTAACTCTTTGTAGCACCGATATGTGTTTGTCTATTGTGAAGCAGACATTATTTTGTACATCGCCCTTTGGTTGCGACACATATCAAAGTTAAGTAATTGACTTTTGTAATAAAACCCATTAATACGAGTTGTTTCTTTGTTTGTGTAGCGAACCGAGTATGTTGACATGCAGACACAACACTGCAGACATATAGGCTGCCACGGTAAGGTATTCTAAAGCCTTCACATTGAATGGAGACTGTGTTAAATAAATAGCTGTTTGTAGCCAGAAGAGAGGGGAACAGTATAGAAATGCTGAATAAAACAAAACTCCTTTCAGAAAAATTTTGTTGCATTATTTATTGAATGCTTCTTCTAGTGAAAAAACAGACGAACCGAGAGCTAAAAGCAGAAGAGAATAAACTCGCGAACGTTTCCCATTGGCTGATGCTCCTAGCAGTCCACCAGAGATTCAAGCGTGCTTCACTAGAGACTCAAAGAGATAACCCAGAAAGTTTGGCACCACTAATCGAAGATACCCACTGAATGAATTTGCAAAACTTTTCAAGACAAAATCACGATTTTAGAAAACAAAAATATTGTGTCTGGTACCGCTCGCCGCGGAATATGAATCCGCGCCAGACGTTATGAACGTCGAAGACCCATAGAGGTCTCTGCACCATCGCGCCGTAAGCTGTGGCGGCGGGCGCCTCCTGGCCCGCTTTTAGTGTGAGGGCGCAACAGTGGAACACGTGGTTCCAGCGGCGAATGGCGGCGCCACCGATAGCGTACTTAAGCGCCTGCCTCTCTTTCAGCCAGCTATATCACCATTTATGGCCGTCCTATCACCCTTACCCCCACCCTCAAGTACCTTGGAGTCACCCATGACCGTCGCCTCTCCTGGACCCCCCATCTCCGGACAATTCACGACAAGGCACACTCCCAACCCAATCTCCTCAAGCTCCTTTCTGGCCGCACATGGGGTCTGGAACCTTCCACCATCCTCCATACCTATAAATCCCTCATCCACCTTATCCTCTGCTACGCCCACCCTGCCTGGATCTCCGCCCTTCCTACCTTTTACAAACCCCTTCAAATCCTAGAACGCCGTGCTCTCCGCCTCACTTATCGCATCCGTCTCCCCTCCCCCATGCAGATCCTGTATTACCTTATTCTTTTTCCCCACCTCCTCCTTTTCCTCGAACGGACACAGATCCTCTACACCTCCCGTAAACTTGATCCCCCTCACCCACTTGTCTCTCCCACCCCCATCCGCTCCTGCGCCTGTATTCCCACGTCTCACCTGCTTTCCATCTCTCCACTCTCGATACCCTCGCCCAAGGTGGCTTCCACCAACTCCCCCTACCTGATGATGCCCTTATCCCTTCCAACTTTGATCCTCCTCTTCCACATCCTGTGTTTTTTCTTAGGGCACCCTCTCTCCCTCCTCCCTTCCTCCCCCGTCCTCTCCCCGGGCTTCGCCTACCCCTCTGTACCTTCTTTCTTCCCCCCTTTCTCCTCTGCCCCTGGCAGCTACACTCTCCCCTCTTCCTCCTCCCCCACCCTTCCCCTTTTGGCAAGTCTCCAGACTCGCACACGTCAAGTGAACATTCGCGCGCCGGAGATCATCGCCATCGGTTCTGTGTGTGTGTGTGTGTCGTCGTGTTAGTGCTTCAGTGTTTTCGCCACCCACGCTCCATCGTTCACGTGTGTCATCTCAATCATCAGCTTTCATGTACAGTGCTGACAGTTTATTCTTATTTTTTATTTTTCTACACCTGTGAACGGCTTCGTGTTTTTTGTTCATGTATCTACTGTTTTTGTCCAGCGTTATGTTTTGCGTTTCTATGTCTTCTTTGATTCTATTTGTACTGTCTGTGGCCGAAGAGCGGCGTATTATTGCCGCTGCCTCACAGCTTTACTTCTGCCAGTATCTCGTCTCCTACCTTCCTAACCTTGTAGAACTAGCACTCCTGAAAGAAAGGATATTGCGGAGACATGGCTTAGCCACAGCCTGGGGTTATGTTTCCAGAACGAGATTTTCACTCTGCAGTGGAGTGTGCGCTGATATGAAACTTCCTGGCAGATTAAAACTGTGTGCCGGACCGAGACTCGAACTCGGGACCTTTGCATTTCGCGGGCAAGTGCTCTACCAACTGAGCTACCCAAGCACGACTCCGCCCCGTCCACACAGCTTTGCTTCTGCCAGTATCTCGTCTCCTACTGTGATGGAAATTGGAAAACTTAGGTGCCTTCCCTTTCTGGATGTTTTGGTACGACGCAAAGATAATGGCACCTTGGGCCATGCATTCAATCGGAATCCGACCCATACTAATTTATATTTACGTGCAAATAACTGCCACCATCCTTCACAGACAACGAGTATTCTCAGAAATCTGGTACACAGAGCACACGTCATTGCTGAAGGGAGTGGTCTGGAGGACGAGCATTTTTGAAGCCAACGGGTACTCTCCACAGCAGATACGTAAGGCACTAGAGATGAAACCAATAGTGGGCATAACTAATGCAGAAGAAGACAAGGAAAGTTTTAAATCTATGGCTTTTCTGCCATACGTTGGAAGCCTGTAGTCAAATACAGGACAGATCCTCACCCAAAACGAAGCGAAAGTGATTTTTCGCCCTCCACCAAAAACAGCAGTTACACCTGGGTTCCATTAAGGATGATTTGGTGCCTCGGTAGTCTGAGGCCTGGGGCTCTTCATACATCGGAAGGACGACGTTTACAGTCCATGAGAGATGCAAAGAGTATCGCAGGTACTCCCGTCAGTGGCAGAGCATTGTATTGACACAGGGCACTCTGTCTTGTATGACAACATCGAAATTTTAGTATGAAGGCTTTCACGACCGGATGACATATCTTCTGGTAAACCTTCCGGGATGTAAGGTCGTGGTCCATGAAACTCTTCAGCTCCTAACGTTTCGACCAGAGCTGCGCTGGACATCTTCAGAGGGGTGTTTCTCCTCCGGTGAGTCTTGCCGAGAGTCGACAAGACTCACAGGAAGAAGTGAAATTTATGCGACTGCTCCCCCGAAATCTTACGGAACAATCTAACTTTGTGTGCATGAATCCACTGTGAAGCCCAACTCCACTCAGATGGAATCAACTACGACCAAGCATTCCACACACTTTGACACACATGAGAACAGGGACCTATGAATATCATTTAACAACGCTACAGTGATGCAGCAGTATATTACCCATTCGTCTTGATTCAGACGTGGAGCGGTGCGTTGCTGCAGCTGTAATGTTCTGACGCGCCCTCGAAAATTTTCAACTTATGCGGTCCGGCGTTGTGATTACCAGAAAACGGGTATCTTCCCTATCAGAGCCCTCAGATCTCTGCAGATTTCAGTGTTAGGCGCATCCGTCTGGCTAAACCAAATTGACTCACAGGCATGGCGGTGCATGCTGGAATTTTCAAACGTCAGACGGCCCACACTGGACTAATACGTTCACCCTCATGACACATAATCTGTCTGAGATAATGTGCAATTCCCCTGTTTGTACAGTCGGAAACTGCCACTGACTCATAGTCAACCACAAGACTATCCTTTGACATGTGTACAGAAACAGAAAAGGCAAAGTATCGTGCTGAATTATTTTTTGTGGACAGTAGTCGTTGCTTGACTCACCAACAAAAGCGCAGAACAGATTGCGACTCCAGTTCTGTGAAAAACTGCAAAACACACCATACACACCTACCCTTCTACTGTGACTGAATTACTGGCTGCTGGAGACAAACATGAATTTGAGACCATAACGGTAGTACACCTTCCCATTGAGAAACGCACTGACTTCCTTTTGTAGCAAACGGGCCCAGTACTCACAATAAAATAACTACGCTACAATGGCAGAAAACGAAACAATATTGCACAAAAATATGTTACGCTCACCTCATGCCTTATGTACTCTAACTATCTGGCCAAGGCTATGCCTATATTAGGATTCGAACGCTCACAATATCTGCTGCTTATGCTCAACATACAAGGAACACTCAATAAGTAATGCAACAAAATTTTTGCTCCACCAATTTCAGTTGAAAAATATTCTTAGTTTGTTGGCCCCCCCCCCTTTCCCCCCCCCCCCCCCCCCCCATAGTTCCACGTCGTGGCGGCGCTATACGTACGTAAGCTTCGAAACTGAGATTGTATTGGAGTTATAATGTTCAATGGTTATTGAGTGTTGAGTGTTATTATTGTTATTTATTTTGTTTTCTAGTTTTGTACTACCTGGCATAGTGTGGCAGTTTCATGCTTAAGTTTATTTTCTTAATGATAACAAGTCATCCATATTATTGAAAATCGTCACTGCGTCTAACTGAATGATGGCATATCTAATAGGCGTTAAAAATCCGTCTTATTAATCTTACCCATGACCTACATCGAAGCAATATTAGCCAACAAGCATTAGCGCAACGGAATATCTTGGTGTATGTATCGCGTATCTCATAGACTCATACTGCGGCAAATAAACTCAAATGCTGAAAGAAATTTAGGTGCTGGCTCGTGCAACGCAATCGTACGTAAGTTATTGTGTTACAAAAAGGCTACATTGTGAGCATAGGGAAATAACGAAGAGCGTTACGGAATGTGTGTAATTTAGTAACAAATTTTTGCAATAGATCTACGAGGGGCGTTCTAAAAGTAGGAGAATTTTGTCTAGGATTCCTATACGTGTCATTGTTTCCCACTCGTCTGGCTACAACGACCTGTGTTTCGACAAAATCTCCGTCCAATGCTGTGTCCTCATGCCATCTTACCATACCTGCATGGCACCACTCTACTGGTCGACGTCCGACCCGAAGTCTTGCTGCACCTATGACGTCCTCAGTCATCCACATACTGCTTCCTGCGGAGAGAATCCTTCACTGTGCCGAACAGATGGAAGTCTGAATGTGCGTGATCGGGTCTGCAAGGAGGGAGGGAACCAGTTGGCACACATATTTGAGTGATCCAACTGATGTACGGGTGTGTCAACACTATCTACAGAGTCGACCAGTTGTGCAACGAAGTGTTTGACTGTCATCCATTGATCACCTCCAATGAGAATTACCGAACGTTCCAACATTGAGGGAGTCATAGCTGTGTGTGGCCAGCTGGCACGCTTCAGATGCGCGATCTTGTTAGGATGATGGCGTTGGCCATCAACTCACTAAGATTTTGTTTACTGCCAGGCCTCCGTAGAAATTCTGCAGGCGTCTATGAATAGCTGCAATGCTCTGATTTTCCGCCAAGAGAAACTCAATTACAGCACTGGTTTGTTTTAATAAAATTGAGTGCACCTGAAAGATGAGTGTATTGGTAGCCTTCACGATCTGCTTACACCACATCGACTTGTTAGCAATATAGCTATAGTACGCACATCACGCGGGATTTTAACTTTTATTTCAATTGTTTTTATACAGCAGATGTCTACTGGGTCTTATAACATATCCTGCGGGGCGTTATACGGCCGGACTCATTCAGCAGTCATTCAATCTACGAATGAGATTTTCACTCAGCAGCGGAGTATGCGCTGATATGAAACTTCCTGGCAGTTTCAAACTGTGTGCCGGACCGAGACTCGAACTCGGGACCTTTGCCTTTCGCGGGCAAGTGCTATACCAACTGAGCTAGCCAACAACGACTCACGCCCCGTACTCACAGCTTTACTTCCGCCGGTACCTCGTCTCCAGGAGTGCTAGTTCTGCAAGGTTCGCAGGAGAGCTACTGTGAAGGTTGGAAAGCAGGAGACTAGGTACTGGCGGAACTAAAGCTGTGAGGAGGAGGCGTCAGTCGTGCTTGGGTAGTTCAGTTAAAAGAGCACTTGCCCAAGAAAGGCAAAGGTCCCGAGTTCGAGTCTTGGTCCAGCACACAGTTCTAATCTGCCAGGAAGTTTCATGCTATCTACGTTTTGACAAGCATCTTCTGGGTGTACTCGATTTGATAATAAATATCCACCAATGTTGTTTATCTCTTAACGTGGACAATTTCCTGAAAGCTGGGACTTCAAATGGTTCAAATGGGTCTGAGCACTATGGGACTTGACATCTGAGGTCATCAGTCCCCTAGAACTTAGAACTACTTAAACCTAACTAACCTAAGCTCATCCATGCCCGAGGAAGGATTCGAACCTGCGACCGTAGCGGTCACCCAGCTCCAGACTGAAGCGCCTAGGACGGCTCGGCCATTCCAGACGGCGAAAGCTGGGACTCCGTAAATGTTCATTTATATTACGGAAATATAAACATGTCGGAGGAAGGCAATGGCAAACCACCTCCGCTACGACCTTGCCTAGTCGGCGGCGCGGGTCTCCCTCATCGTTCCCTACGTTCCTCGGAGTATGGGATAACCTCATCAAATATAAACATTGTTAACCTGAAGATGCATCTATACTGACTTGAACCCGGTAGCTGAGTAAAGTATCTTCATACAGCTACGCAGCTTTTGGAAACACCTCACCAATCTTGACTTTTTAATTATTATAATTTGAATGGTTATTGAGTGTTGTTGTCCTTATCCACAATGTCTCATAGCTGCGGTTGCGCGCCCAGAAACCTGTTTCTGGAAAACAAAAGCCTATTTAAGGGTTGCCTAAATACTGATTGCTCGCAAAACAACTGAGGCACGCCAGTTTTTGTGGCACAGAGAACGACTGCCGCCGGACGTGCACTGGAATCCTTGATCGTTAGCGTTAAGTAGGTGGCGGTGGTTCAATTTATGGCTCGAATACGCGATGGACGGTCGTTTGGACGGACAGGTAGATATCAATGGGAAATGGACACGGGTAAAGAGGAGGTCTGGGGGGTTCGTGGGTGGGGGGAGTGGGACGGCCGCGGCGGGGGCATAAATCCGCAGGTGGCCCATCTGTCGGCCTGACGCGGCCACGGCCGCTGATAAAGATCTATCGGCGCTCGGGGACTGCCTGTCCCGGCGGCTGCGTCACGCGCGTGTGTGATTGACTGGCGCGTGACAAATGCGAGTCGCAGTCGGCCCGTTAGCGGCGCCGCCCTGGCAACGTGCGTACGTGGCGCGCGCCGCGCCTGTGTGGGTGGCCGAGCCGATAGCTCGCATCTGCCGCCGCCGTCTGCCGCTAATCTAATTAGTGCGAGGCAGCTATGTTAACAGCGCCGGCCAACGTCCGGACCGCTAAACGGCGCAACTACAAGTGATGGCTGACGCTGCACTGGGTACGAGTATTTTAATTTGGACACTGTGCGATTATGTCCGTTTGACACGCCGAGGGGTGACGGTAGGCCCGGATATCGTTTCCAAGTCATTTAAACCCTATTACGGATGTAGTTTCGGTGTATTTTTAATGGCCGTTGTAGCGGAAACCAGATCGGGAACTAGTACGAAACTAACGCTTGCAAAATTCCTATGGCGTCCGTGAAACGTTGGACATCATTCACACACTAAGGGGACAAAATTCGTGGGATAGCCATCGGCACATATACAGATGTGGGTAGTATCGCATATGCAAGGTATGGAAGGGCAGTGTACACTACTGGCCATTAAAATTGCTACACCAGGAAGAAATGCAGATGATAAACGGGTATTCATTGGACAAATAAATTATACTAGAACTGACAGGTGATTACATTTTCACGCCATTTGGGTGCATAGATTCTGAGAAATCAGTACCCAGAACAACCACCTCTGGCCGTAATAACTGCCGTGATACGCCAGGGCATTGAGTCAAACAGAGCTTGGGTGGCGTGTACAGGTACAGCTGCCCATGCAGCTTCAACACGATAACACAAAAAAATGGCTCTGAGCACTATGGGACTAAACATCTATGGTCATCAGTCCCTAGAACTTAGAACTACTTAAACCTAACTAACCTAAGGACATCACACAACACCTAGTCATCACGAGGCAGAGAAAATCCCTGACCACGCCGGGAATCGAACCCGGGAACCCGGGCGCGGGAGGCGAGAACGCTACCGCACGACCACGAGCAGCGTACACGATACCACCGTTCATCTAAAGTAGTGACTGGCCTATTGTGACGAGCCAGTTGCTCGTCCACCATTGACCAGACGTTTTCAGTTGGTGAGAGATCTGGAGAATGTGTTGGCCAGGGCAGCAGCCAAACGTTTTCTGTGTCCAGAACGGCCCGTACAAGACCCGCAACATGCGGTCATGCATTATCCTGCTGAAATGTAGTGTTTCGCAGGGATCGAATGAAGGGTAGAGCAACGTGTCGTAACACATCCGAAATGTAACGTCCACTGTTCAAAGTGCCAACAATGCGAACAAGTGGTGACCGAGACGTGTAACCAATGGCACCCCATTCCATCAAGCCAGGTGATACGCCAGTATGGCGATGACGAATACACGATTCCAATGTGCGTTCACCGCAATGTCGCCAAACACGGATGCTGTAAACAGAACCTGGATTCAACCGAAACAATGACGCTTTGCCATTCGTGCATCCAGGTTCGTCGTTGAGTACACCATCGCTGGCGCTCCCGTTTGTGATGCAGCGTGAAGGGTAACTGCAGCCATGGTCTCCGAGCTGATAGTCCATGCTGCTGCGAACGTCGTCGAACTGTTCGTGCAGATGGTTGTTGTCTTGCAAACGTCTCCATCTGTTAACTCAGGGATCGAGACGTGGCTGCACGATCCGTTACAGCCATGCGGATAAGATGCCTGTCATCTCGACTGCTAGTGATACGAGGCCGTTGGGATCCAGCACGGCGTTCCGTATTACCCTCCTGAACTCACCGATTCCATATTCTGCTAGTCTTTGGATTTTGACCATCGCGAGCAGCAATGTCGCGATACGATAAACCGCAATCGCGATAGGCTACAATCTGACCTTGATCATAGTCGGAAACATGATGGTACGCATTTCTCATCCTTACATGAGGCATCACCAGGCAACGCCGGGCAACTGCTGTTTGTGTATGAGAAATCGGTTGGAAACTTTCCTCATGTCAGCACGTTGTAGGTGTCGCCACCGGCGCCAACCTTGTGTGAATGCTCTGAAAAGCTTATCATTTACATATCACAGCATCTTCTTCCTGTCGGTTAAATTACGAGTCTGTAGCACGTCATCTTCGTGGTGCAGCAATTTTAATGGCCAGTAGTGTGTTACTGGAGCTGACGTTTGTACTCAGGTGATTCATGTGAAAATGTTTCCGACATTATTATGACCGCACGACGGGAATGAGCAGACTTCGCACTCAGAGTGGTAGTTGGAGCTAAATGCATGGGACAGTTCGTTCCGGAAATTGTTGAGGCATTACCTCTCACCCCGGATAACGCAGTTCATGACCGGGAGCAGCAGCTTTTGCGTAGAGTTGTCTGTGCTAACACACAAGCAACAGTGCGTGAAATAACCGCAGCAGTTACTGTGGGATGTACGACGAACGTAGCTGCGATGGGCGTGCGGGGAAACTTGGCGTTAATCGTCTATGGCAGCAGAAGACCGACGCTGGTTATTGTGCTAACAAAACGACACCGTCTGCAGCGCCTCTTTCGGGCACGTCCTTAATTACGGGAAAACTGTGGCCTGGTTAGATGAGTCACCATTTCAGTTGGTAAGTGCCGATTTTAGGGTTCGAGTCTGGCGCCGACCTCATGAAATCATGGACTCACTTTGTCAACAAGGCGCTGTGAAGGCAGGTAGTGGCTCAAAAGTGGTGTGGGTTATCTTTACGTAGAATGGACTAGGTCCTCTGGTCCAAATCAACCGAATATTGACTGCAAATGACTGTGCTCGGTAGCTTGGAGACCATTTGCCGGCTTTCATTGACTTCATGTTCCCATACAAGAGTACGCCATGTCACCCGGCCAAAATTGTTCGGGATTTATTTGAAGAGCATTCTGGACAGTTCGAGTGAATGAGCGCCCAACGTGAATACCATCGAGCATTTATGGGGCGTAATGTAGAGCTCAATTCCTACACAAAATTCTGTACCGCCGCACTTCCACAGTTACGGATGCCTGTAGGGTCAGACTGGATCAACATTTTTGATGGAGACGTCCAACGACTTTCTGACTAGCTTCTGGGCAGTGCTAGTCAAAAGGAACTCCGACACGGTATTAGGAAGTATATATAGGCTTTGGTCACCTCAGCGTATCAGTAATAAGAATCGCTAATGACATAGCTGAACTTAATGAAACAAACGAACAACTGCAGACGCAAGCGCTCGCAAGATGGAGAGGTAGACCACTACCAGAATGTGTGGTATTTATTTTCCACTGACCAGTGACGCCAATGTGACCACCTGTCATAAGCCTGGATGACTAACATTTGTTGCGCGAGATGTGCAGGACGAGTGTCATTGTGTTTCTGGAAGGTACCGGTAGGAGTGTAGAACCTTACTGTCTAAAGTGCTGTGGCCAGCTGCGCTAGATTTCTCGGTTGAGAATCCTTGGAGCGAACAGCCCGATCGCGGCCGTCACAGAATCTCGATGCTGCCAGTTTGGTGGCCATGCGAGTACGTTACACTCATCCTGGCGCTGTTCGAAAGTCGCAAGTACGCTGCGAGTTTTGTGACAAGTTGTATTGTCCTGCTGGTGGACGCCACTGTGACAAGGAGAAACATACTGTATGTAGGCGTGTACATGTTCCGCAAAGATTAATGAATACTGGTGTTGATCCATTGTCCATTTGAGAGTGAAGAGATTAACCAGAGAATACCACGAAACATTCCGCAGACCATAACGCTCCTTTATGGTTGCAGGTGTTTGCGTTCACTCGTGTCACACCAACGCCGCCAACGGCCATCTGCACGAGGGAACATAAAACGTGATTCATCTACAGAGGCCACCTCTCGCCATTCACTGGATGACGAATCACGGGTCCCGCGTCCGGCGATCCTGATTTAGGTCTTCCGTGACTTCCCTCAATCACTCCAGGCAAATGTCGGGATGGTTCCTCTGAAAGGGCACGGCCGACTTCCTTCCCCATCCTTCCCTAATCCGATGAGACCGATGACCTAGCTGTCTGGTCTCCTTCCCCAAACAACCCAACCCAACCAATCTCGGTACTGAAGTCAAAATTTCAATCACTAATCTTTCCATTCTTCATAGAGCCGAGAAAGGAAGCTACGTGATCGTCATGTAGGAAATAGATATCTACACACATTTAGCGAAAAATTCAAATAATGTCTTACACGAACAAACAGATCTCAGAAACAAACAATATATTCAGAACTTCGACAGAATTACTATCGGAAACATAATTCAGACATATTTCCTAAATTTTACATGCGAAATAAATCGATGTTCATCAAAGACACTATTTTAATAGCGAAACATATCTCCGACACATAAAGGGATTATATAACAACCAGGCAAAACGATGATAAAACAAGTAGATCGTATTTTTTTAAAAAAATTAAGAAAAATATTGTTGTACAACTCTATGTGCATACATAGATATCTGCTGAAAATAGATTGACTGTATCTAGGTATTGTATATATTTCAGACAATTTGTTGAGGTTAGAGAACAGTATCCCCAACAAACCTCACATGGTTTCATTGTAGAAGAACTTCATACAGCATGTTTGAAGGTAGGCCTGGAAACCAATAACAATGTGTTAAGCCAACATATCGGAGAAGGTGTTGTTTATACTGAAGCCCGAGGATAATTTTGCGAATTATCATGTCAAATCAAACACCTTTCACCAGGGTAATTTCCAAATTGTTATTTTATCTGGCTACCAGTTTCGGTGATATATTTCACCATCTTCAGACCCCCTGACCACATTTAAGAAGATTCCAACCTCGGTTCCTTCACGTCGGTCAGGGAAACTGAAGACAGCGTTACATCGCCGAAACCAAAGTTTGAAAATTAGACGGCAGGAAAGCGTTTGATTTGACATTCTGTAGCGAATAGCAGAGAGCCGCAACCATCTCTGAAAAGATGTTCATACAGAGACTAGAAGCTTGGGCCATGTCTTATGCTAGTATATCAAGACGTTTCTGAAGGACAACTGAACACGGATTCCGCAAACAATTATCATGTGAAACCCAGCTCGCCATGAGAGCCAGACAGAAGTGGAAACTGTGCTCACGAAGATGCCGTATTCATTGCCATCCATAAACTCATTGAGATAGTGCGTCACTGCCGCTTAATGAAAAAAATACGAGCGTGCGGAATACCAGACCTGTAGTGTGATTGCAGAGTTCCAAGCAAACAGATCACAGCATGTCATTCTTAACATAAAGCAATCTCCAGGAGTAAAAGTAACTTGTAGTGTATCTCAAGGCAGTGATATAGGGCCATTACTCCTTACCATATATACAGATGACCTGGTTGATCACGTAGAAATTTCCATAAGGCTTTGCGCGGATGAAGCTTTTGTAAACAGAGAAGTGGCAGGCTAGAAAATTTCACCGAAATGTATGGAGATCTGTAGAGGACCGACCTTTGTGGCAGGCATTGTGCGTTGACCCTCCATATAAACTAGCACCTTACAGAAAGCCCCATTATAGTATGGCTTCACAACCTCAGAACAATAACTGGAAGCAGCCATAACCGTTAAAAATATGGAGTATGCACAAGAAGTGACTTAAAGTGGAATGACCACATAAAAGTATTCTCAGGAAGGGCGCCTGCCACACATATATTCGTTGGAAGATTTATCAGGAAGTGCAGTCAAAAATGTTTAAATGTGTGTGAAATCTTATGGTATTTAACTGCTAAGGTCATTAGTCCCTAAGCTTAAACACTACTTAACCTAAATTATCCTAAGGTCAGACACACACACACACACACACACACTCATGCCCGAGGGAGGACTCGAACCACCACCTCCGCCGGAACCAGCCGCACAGTCCGTGACCGCAGTGCCCTAGACCGCTCGGCTAATCCCGCGTGGCGAAGTGCAGTCCACCCACGAAGGAGGCAGCTTAGAAATACCTAGTTAGACAAATACTTGAATACTGTTCGTCAGTCTGGCATCCGTAACAAAGATGATAGGTAGGCGATACATAGAAGATCCAAAGAAAACTAGTACGTTTCGTAAAAGGTTCATGTAGAAAGCACAAAGCTGTCACGTCTTCAGTGACAGAAGCTGCAAGACAGATGTTCTGCGACACGTTGTGGTCTACTGTTAAAATTGCAAGCGCTTACGTTCCTAGAAGGGTCAACCCACATATTACTTCCTCCTATGTACAGAGTGTTACTTCTAGGATTCGTACAGGTGAGTCACCACATAATATATTGAATAGAAACCCATGACCATAAACGTACCGTTTCCGTCATACGATGGTTTCAATTCAGATGCGTGCTCGTTTGCTGCTCTAGAAATTGAAGAGACAGGAGGTGGAATGAAGAGTGCGTATCAAAACATGCTTCTTAAGGACAATGTCTATACCAATAGTCGTAGTTGCCACAACGAACCGCTGTTGTAAGGCAACAGTATTATTCTTTACCTACAGTAGGCTGTGTTGTTTGTTAATATAGACAAATGTACTTAAGTACTGAATGGATTATCTTTATGTTCCCTACCGAGTTGTTACCTATTACTAGCACTGTGTCACGCGTAATTCAGTTTCTCAAGTTCAAGTGTATCAGTTAAAGATTTGAACTGAAACCGTCGTAGAATGGAAACGTACGTTTCTTGACATGGGTTCCTATACAAAATGTTATGTTCTCATCCCCTCTACAAATCGTATAAGTTTGTAACGGCGTTTTGGGACACCTTGCATATTTCACGAAAAGACCATGAAAGAGATTCAAACTTAGACGCAGATTTACCAATAATATTTTCACCCACGAATCCTTGGCGACTGTAGCAGGGAAAGGTAAAAATGTACATAAATAAGTAGAAAAACAAATTAAAAATAATAGCAACAATAGTTGGGAAAGCTTTTGAAAAAGTAAATACGACTTTAAGAACAAAGTTTCTGATGTGTACCAAAAGATTATAATATACGAGTATCAACAGTTTGACTAAGAGCAGTGAAACATGGGATTTTAATGCGAGACAGTAGCCTGATGGATGGTTGGCAGATGGCCTTGTAAATATGCATCAGGGATTTGTACAGCTGCCGGCCGCTGTGGCCGAGCTGTTCTGGGCGCTTCAATCCGGAACAGCGCTGCTGCTACGGTCGCAGGTTCGAATCCTGCCTCGCGCATGGATGTGTGTGATGTCCTTAGGTTAGCTAGGTTTAAGTAGTTCTTAGGGGACTGATGACCTCAGATGTTAAGCCCAATAGTGCTTAGAGCCATTCTTTTAATTTGTACAGCTGAAGATCGTGAATAGGGTCCTTTTATCTATCAGTGGACTTCAACTGACTGAAGCGTAGGTCTGCAAAGACCATGAATTTCTTTGCCTCGTTTGCTCCCTGCGTTGTCTGTAAACTACTCAGTGACACGGCCCCCCTTTGCCCTGATATGACCCACTCATATGTGACTCGCGAAATTTGAGAGCAAATATATTAAGGAGTAGAATAGTATCCATCAGGTTACAAGCTGAATTTCTCGTGCAGCATGTGGAACATCTTGGTGGCGATTCCGCAACCGTGTTAAAAGTTTTGAAGAAAATGTGCGCGACACTTCCACTTTTAGTTTATTATTGCCCTAAAGTTCATTATCTAGTGGTATAAGAGAGGCATCCTGAGAGGTCGTCCCTTGACCTCTCAGGAGGCCTGACATTTGCCGTTGGTGGACCAAAACCAGTCGTGGTTTTAAATAGAGAAAAAAAGTGCAAATGTTGTGGACAATTTCTTCATAATAATATTAAGGTGCTTCGCTCAGTATATATAAATCTTTAATTTTATGTATAACTGTATATTAGTGAAATTTAGCTCCAGAGCAAAGGATATTTCCAATCCAGAGGGATGCCACCCATGCCTCATACGGTATCAATTCTGGAATGATGTGAAGGATACTCTGCAGAGGAGTGGATAATTGTACGCTGATACCACAAAAAAATATACTTTCATGAGTTTTATCGTTTGCAACGGAGGCTTATTGCTACATCATTCACTGAAAACTAGACAAAGGCACTGCTCTATTATTTGTGTCTCTACAGTGATACAGTTAACAAAACTGTCAGTTACTCGCCGACAAATATTGTACTCTTCAGACTTCCGCAATATTCTGTGGTGGCCAGTGACATTCTTTTGTATTTGAAACTCAAGAATATCGATTGGCAAGTCAATCCTCTCTTGATGTTTTACAGAAATAACTGACATTTCTATTACATTTTCATAAAGCCCGTTGCAGCACTCGCTATTGGAATCCTCTAGTTTTCCGAACTCATTACAGCCAAATACCGCGGATGCCCTGACAATAGGTCAACGCTGTCGCCTACGTTCCATGACCGTAAATTAAAAAAATTAATTTCGCGTCTCATATTATTATCATCGTTACAACAGTAGTCACTCCAAATGAGACCGCTGTATCGGATTTCGTGTTTTATGACTCGGCGGACACTTTCCATACACTTAGGACTGAGTAATGTATCGGCGGATAATTTCTGCAGACTGTTTGTTGTTGACAGATGGATATTTTATCAGTGTCATTGGTTTTCAAATGTCCAATAGGAATTTTTGCACTGCTACTAGTAAGCCAAGAAGCACTGTCATCACTTTCAGTGGTTTTTCGTCAGTCACTGCAGTTAGATTTTCCAAGTTCTCATATCTGGCAAATTTTCCAAGTTGTTTTTCGTCAACGTCACCAATCCACCCATTATTTTTATCGAAAGTGCTGGTGTCTGTAATTTTGTGATCCAGTATTCGATCTGCCTCTTCTCAGAAGTCCCACTGTAATTTGGTATGTTAGGTTCCGACAACTGTTTCTGGCTTTAGATTTCATCAGTTCCTTGCTACCGGCAGATGGTAATGTAGGCATAAATTCCTTTGGATCATTTGTACCACAGCATCGTGAATGAACCGGAAAATTGCTATTACTGTTCCGCATCAGCTCTAGAATATTTCACAACCAATGAGTATTTGTGCCGCACCGGTACTCGACCCCGTAATTCCAGCTTGTTACGAACGGTCGCCTTCACTGCTTCGGCTATCCGCGCACGCCTCCTGGAGCGGCCCAAATCTTCATTTCTCCTGGTGTTTTCACCTTCAGAGTAGAGACCATCATAAGCAGTTTTCGCCATTTTCTACTGTTTGTTGTTGCGTGACACAAGATAGTGTTATGTGCAGTGTTTTTAAATATTACGAGTTCTACGATGTAATTGCTATGTAATATATTAAAGCAAACTGGAGGATATTCGTGATTCTTCAGTCATAGAATCTTACGGCGAGTAACATTCCGTATATCTTTAAAACTAGTTATGTAACGTGCGGAGGGTTAAACCATACGTCGTTGGTTGTGCTCCTTATATTATCCGAAAACGACAGAAAGTCTTTTGCCACGGCAAATGTCACATTTGAAAACAATCTGAGTGTCTTCAATGCATTAATACTATTTTCCCTCTTATTAACAGGAAATATTTGTTCGCTGCCAACAGCTGTATTTCAAAACTTTTAAATTTGTATCTGGTTTTTTGTAATGTTCTCCATAATTTGATTTAACTTACTGATTATTAGCACCTAGTATAGTAATAATGTAGCACATAATATATGTGTATATACTTGGTCAAAAATGGTGAAACTTTTTCTTCCATCAGATAATTCTGTAGGATGTTAGAAACATTGTCTCTAATTTTAAGAGTTTAATTCGTGCCACAAATGATGTAAAACCCATCCTGTTTTGTACACGATTCTGTTCTTGTAAAGTGTAAACTTTCACTGCCGGAAATGTCATAATTAATAAAATGTTCCGTACTGTTATACCGTGGTCCAATGGATTTCACCTTAAAATCCAATGTTTCGTCTCCATTTGAGGAGGACATTTTCTAGAAGGATCGCAGTTTGAAGCTACGATCCTTCTTGAAAGTGTCCTCTGCAGATGGGGAAAAAACGTTGGATCATAATGTGAAATCCATTCGACCAAGGCATGATAGCTCTGGACATTTTATTAATTGTAACTCTGTCCTTGCTTGCAATACCTTATTGTTCCCTGCTATCAGAGAACTGATGTGTAGAGTAAAGAAGGGTGTGAGTCCATTTACGATGTGATTAATTACGATTTGTTATAGAAATGCATACATGATGGGACAAAAATACCGAACAAGGCTTAAACAACTGGTCATACGATTTTGATCTGGTCGTCAATGATGGTAACACTGGAAGCATCAGGACCGTTATCAAATTAGGATTTGATGCAGGGTGCTTCACTGCAAACCTGTTGAAGACGAAGAAAAGCTTATACAGCTGCTCATACGATTTTGATCTGGTCGTCAATGATGGTAACACTGGAAGCATCAGGACCCTTATCAAATTAGGATTTGATGCAGGCTTCTTCACTGCAAACCTGTTGAAGACGAACAAAAGCTTATACAGCTGCTCATACGATTTTGATCTGGTCGTCAATGATGGTAACACTGGAAGCATCAGGACCCGTATCAAATTAGGATTTGATGCAGGCTGCTTCACTGCAAACCTGTTGAAGAAGATCGATGATGTGTGTATTACTAGTTCTGAAATGTCAGTGATGTTATTGCCGAATGGGCACGACGGAAGGGTAAGACTAGAAGAATAGATCTGCATGAAGATCAAAAAGACAAAGTGTACTGTTATAGCAACGTTATATTCCTTCTTTCTGGAATAAATGGTAGTAAAATCTTTTTTCTGCATCGCCCGCAAATTTTATTTTTCAGGGTATAAGGAACATTTTCTGCTGAGTCATTGTAGATAAAAAGGTGATACATTCTACAGATTTTATACATAATATAGTACAACCTCATATGGAACAAAATTTTTCCAAGTGCATTAGTGTCAAATTTATCTAAATTTTTGTACAACTAAAATTCCTATTGATAGTACGCATAAATTTAAAAAAAGTTCCGAATGTTCTCGGAATGATATTAAAAAACTGGTACATCGTCTTGTTTATCTAATTAGTAGGAAGAACCTACTACATTTTGAAACTGGTAAGTAAAGTAATATCTTAAATATCTTCCTCACGTGATTGTACGATTTATAAATGTATCCAGCAACGACATGACGAAATAATTAGTCAAAAAATTGAAAAGAAAAACATCAGTTTTGTAGTCTATAACACAAGGACAATGTGTGGGTAATTTGGTTCAGGTGTCTCTCAAACGGTAAAAGCTACATTAGCTTATATGTACCCGAGCATTCCCTCACATTTCTCCCCTTAAATACAGCACTGGCAACATTTTCTTTTAGACTTGAGCGGAGTACTTCTTCCTAAGTAAATGACCATGTACCTTGGAACAGTTTTCCACGTTTAGAAAAACCTTATATTACGGCAGTGCATTTTCACAGTAGACTAAATTTGTATGAAGAGCCAAAGAAACTGGTACTCCTGCCTTATATCGTACAGGGCCTCCGCGAGAACGCAGAAGTGCCGTAACACGACGTGGCATGGACTCGACTAATATCGGAAGTATTAGTGGAGGGAAGTGACTCCATGAATACTGCAGGGCTGCCCATAAATTAGTAAGAGTACGAGGGGGTGCAAATCTCTTCTGAGCAGCACGTTGCAAGGAATTCTAAACATGCTCAGTAATTTTCATGTCTGGGAAATCTGGTGACCAGCGAAACTATTTAAATTCAGAAGAATGTTTCTGGAGCCACTCTGTAGCAATTCTGAATGTGTGAGGTGTCACATTATCCTGCTGGAATTGCCCAAGTCCGTCGCAATGCACGATGAACTTGAAAAAACGCAGGTGATCAAACAGGATGCTTAAGTACGTCTCATCTGTCAGAGTTGTATCTAAATGTATCAGGGGTCCCATACTACTCCAAATCCACACACCCAAAACCATTACAGAGCCAGCACCAGCTTCTGACATGCACGGTTCACGGCTTCATGAGCTTATCTCTATACCAGTACACGTTTATCCGCTCGATACAATTTGTAACGATAGTCGCCCGACCAGGCAACACGTTTCCACTCGTCAACAGTCCAACGTCAGTGTTCACGGGCCTAGGCGAGACATAAAGCTTTGTGTCGTGCAGTCATCAAGGGTACACGAGTGGGCCTTCGGCTCCGAAAGCCCATATCAGTGATGTTTCGTTGAATGGTTCACACGCTGACACTTGCTGATGGCCCAGCTGTGAAATATACAGCTATCTGCGGAAGGGCTGCACATCTGTGACGTTGACCGATTCTCTTCAGTCGTCGTTCGTTTCGTTCTTGCAGCATCTTTTTCCGCCCGCAGCGATGTCGGTGATTTTATGTTTTAACGGATTCCTGATATTCACGGTACACTCGTGATATGAGCATACGGGGAAATCCCCACTTCAAGGCTACCTCGATCATGCTGTGCCCCATCGCTCTTGCGCCGCCCACGTTTAAACTCGCTTAAATCTATATAACCCGCCATTGCAGCAGCAGTGAGTGATCTAACAACTGCGCCGGACACTTGTTGTCGTATACAATCTTTGCCGACCGCAGCGCCGTATTCTGTGTGTTTCCATACCTCTGTATTTTAATACGCCACCATCAACTTGCAGAGGGCCTTCTTGACAACTTAGGTCCATGGGTCCGTGCGGTCTGAGACACATTCTAACTCTACAATCAGCCCTTTTAAACTCAAATCGGAGCTCATTTGACTAGGCCACGATTTTCCAGTCGTCTAGGGTCTACCCGATGTGATCACGACCCCAGTAGAGGCTCTCCGTTTTATGTTTTGCGCTGTTAGCCTATGGAACTTGGACGTCTGCTGCCATAGGCCACTAAAGCCAAATTTCGCCGCACTTGGCTAATGGGTGTATTTGACATACGTCCCACATTGATTTCAGTGAGTACTTCATGCAGTGTTGTTTGTCTGTTAGCACTGACAGCTCTACAGAAGCGTCTCCACTACGTTGTGCGTGGTGAGAGGTAATGCCTGAGACTTTGTGTTCCCGTTAAACTCCAAACGCTGTGGGTATCAGATTACTCAATCTTCAAAAATGGTTCAGATGGCTCTGAGCACTATGGGACATAACATCTGTGGTCATCAGTCCCCTAGAACTTAGAACTACTTAAACCTAACTAACCCAAGGACATCACACACATCCATGCCGGAGGCAGGACTCGAACCTGCGACCGTAGCAGTCGCGCAGTTCCGGACTGAGCGCCTAGAACCGCTAGACCACCGCGGCCGGCGATTACTGAATCTCCCTAATGATTTCCGAAATGGAATGCCTCAAGAGTCTAGTTCCAACTACCATATATCGTTCAACAATTGTTAATTCCTGTCGAGCGGACATAACCACATCGGAAACCTTTACACATAAATCACCTGAATACGACAGCTCCGCCAATGCACTGCCCTTTTACACCCGGTGTACGCGACACTACCACCATCTTAGCATATCCACATCGTTATCTCATAACGTTTGAGAAAAATGGTTCTAATGGCTCTAAGCACTATGGGACATAACATCTGAGGTCATCAGTCCTTTACTCTTAGTTAGAACTACTTAAACCTAACTAACCTAAGGACATCACACACATCCATGCCCGAGGCAGGATTCGAACCTGCGACCGTAGCAGCAGCGCGGTTCCGGACCGAAGAGCCTAGAACCGCTCGGCTACAGCGGCCGGCCACTGCACAAAACTTTGGACACCTCCGTGTGTAGCAAGACAGTGTTCTTCATTCTCTGCTACAGTCTCTTTGATGTATAAAACGGAATGAAGTCTCACGAAGCCTTGTCAGTTCAAATGCTATCTTTAACATACGCACATGCGATGCTGATGGTCATGTCGGAATTCGGGACAGCTGTAGGACAGGAGGAACGCATCCATATTTATTCTGTTAGGTGTCAGAACTCTCTGTAGATCATTAAGGACTCTAGAAGAAAGCCACAATAAATAGATCAGATTCTCTGTTTCGGAAATGTTCTGTAAAGATTCGCATCTTTAAGGATTGCAAACAGCACAAAAAACTCTGAAACGAAAAGAATACGGTATAACTTCCTGAGGACAACATGACAAACAAACATTACATAGTAAAAGCCTCTGTGTTATCCATTACATGTGGCTGAATGGGACCGAACACAGTTATGTTTAGAAATGTGTCAGTAAACTGAAGTTATATGATCCAGTAACGTTAATATGACCGTAGCCTATATACGACGTCAAGATGCAATAACCCTCACAGGCGGCAGTGTCAGCTCTAGCAGTGAGGAGTAATATGGCGTGTTTGACGGATGCGGAAAGCAGTACATTCGTGGTCGTAACGCAGAAAATCTGCCATTCATCTTACATCCAAAAGCGCAGGATCACTGAATTTTGGTACAAGGGTGGAACGATGTTTGAAATGGCTAGGTTTGTAAACCAGTCACGTGCCACCATGATTGAAGTACAGTATGGATGGAATACACCACGCCTGCGCTGTACAAAATCGGTGGCGAGGCAACTGTGGTAAACACGGGCCGTAAATGACAGGGGTGAATGACAGCTGCAGAAATCTGTACGGGTGAACAGACGTGCAACTGTTAAGCAACTGACCGCTGACCATCAGAGACAATGCACCTGACGATCCGTGGGAGCGGTACGCCGTATATATATATATATATATATATATATATATATATATATATATATATATATATATATATATAAACACGAGCAGCGTGTTAGGCACATAAGTGCAGATATATCTAACAGCTACTACAATTGGTATGTTTGTATTTTGGGTAGTCCCGCCAAGCAAGCATGCGGAAAGCACGCCTGGGCAGCAGATCAAATATTTAAATATAGATGCGTGAATGGAAAACGGGTTATCTATGCTGATAGGCATAGTCCGCATTGCAGCACATTTATGTACGAGCAGAAAACATCATGTAATAAGCCTTGTGATGTGTCTGCGGGAAGACCGTTAGATGCAGAGAAAAAACAACTAAGTTAGTGCAGTGAGTACGTATTAAGGTTCTGTTTATTAAATACCTTACTCACTGGGAAAGTCATTGGATCTTCAGTCACATGGAACAGTAGAGACAAATTTGTAATAACGAGTCAAATATAGGAATTAACGTCCCCTCAGTCTGGTAGCTGTACGGCACACATCAGTGTGTGGTTGTTTAGGGCGTTTTATAACTGAGCATACTTTTGGACTATCTTCCTCGCCGCATCGAGACTATTATGAAGACTAGAGTTGGTGTTACAGGGTATTAGTGCTATGACAGCTTGTAAGTAGGACGTTTAGGTTTTTATGTTGGTAACGCCACGTAGTGCTCTGTATGGAAATCACCGACGGTGCTGAGTGCAGTCTGTGGCTGGTTGGCATTGTTGGAATGGAGTGCAATGAAGGAGGCTCCCCGAAGATTGCGACAGCAAGATACAAACGAGAACCGCAATCGGGCGCACCCCGGGCAACGTTGATCTATCCGCAGCTAATCCTTCAACCACCGGAACGGACTTCTGAGGAAATGAAGACCAATAAGACCCTACCCAAACGGTATTTTCTAAGGCCACTTTTGATGATATCGATAAACATTGAAAGAATGTCGAGAGACAAAGAAGTTTTATTATCTGACTTGTGTAAAGAATATCAATGTGACTTCCTCCTGATTCAAGAAACTCATCGGGGCAGTACGAGACCCACACCCAAAATAAATGGAATGAAGATGATCTTGGAGAGACCACATGGACGGTACGGTAGTGCCATCTTCGCCAGGCCAGGAATTAGTCACTTCAGCATCACTGACTGTTTTGTATTGGGCGATTTCAATTGTCAGAGCTCTACATGGGGCTATAAAGGAACTAACAGCAGCGGAGTGAAACTAGAGACCTTGGCTGAGGTACACGATCTACTGCTCATACATGACCCGAAACTGCCAAGCTCCTTTAATAGTGGCAGATGGAAGAAAGGGTACAATCCCTATAACATCTTTGTTAGCAAGAAACTCGCTGGCTAATGTGGAAAACTGATTGGGGAGCCAATTCCCCATACGCAGCATCGGCCCATAATTTGCACGGTCAATGCAATTGTTAAGCCTGAACAAGTTCCTTTCAAAAGAAGGTTTAATTTTAAAAAGGCCAATTGGAAGAAATTTAGAGAGCTCATTGATGCGGAAATAACAAAAATCCCCCCACAACCTGAGATGTACGACTCTTTTGTCAAACTCGTTCAGAAGGTGTCTAGGAAAACAATACCGCGAGGATGCAGAACACAGTATATTACGGGACTGTCTGAGGGCGCAAAGCCACTACTGGAAAGATACCAGAAGCTCTTCGATAACGACCCGTTTGATGATGAGACACTTCTAGCAGGCGATGAACTCATGTCAGTCATATCTGAGAACCGCAAAGCCAAATGGTGTGATCTCATGGAGAACCAGGATATGAATGTGAATAGTAGGTGGGCTTGGAAACTGTTAAAGAACCTTAACGGTGACGCCACAAAGTCAAATGATAAATTTACTAACGTCACGGCATACCAAGTCGCCACTACCCTCCTTATGAATGGCAAAACCCACGGCAGAAAGTACCAGAAACCATTAGCACGTGACCCGGCAGAGGAAAATCATCACCTCAAAGCACCATTTATAACGTCAGAACTCATTGCAGTCATTTCCAGCTTGAAGATTAACAGAGCTCCTGGTATCGATGAACTTAGAGTCGAGCAAATTAAAACTTTGGCAGTAATACCCTACAGTTGCTGCTAGATTTGATAAACGCATGGGTAGAAAAGCTCCACATTCCAAAGATGTGGAGGAAAGCCCGAGTGGTAGCACTTCTGAAACCAGGAAAGGACTCTGATGATCCATAAAACATCCGACCTGTGTCTCCTTTATGTCACTGTTTTAAGATCTTGGAATACCTGACGCTATGTCGTATAGAAAGCGTCCTGGAACAACAGATCATCCCACAGCAGTCAGGTTTCCGACCAGGCAAATTGTGCTGCGGTCAAGTTCTTAACCTGACCCAACATATCGAGGATGGGTTTGAGAGGAAAGATATCACGGGAGTGGCATTCATAGACCTTTCAGCTGCATATGATACTGTAAACCATCGGAGGCTCTTTAGGAAAGTATGTAATGTGACAAGAGATTACCATTTAACGTCACTGATACGTACTTTCCTGCATAACAGGAGATTTTTCGTCTGTCTCGAGGCCAAGAAAAGCAGGTGGAGAAGAATAGCCTACCTCAGGTAAGCGTCCTCGCCCCCAAGCTCTGTATAATGTATACACAAATACCAGTGCCAAACATCACGCGTCAATTTATGTATGCCGATGACACTGCAGTTGCAGCTCAAGTAACAATTTTATGGATGTAGAGGAGAAATTAACCAGTATCTTGGAAGCTCTCTCCCAGTATTGTGAGGCAAACCACCTAAGGCCGAACCCTTCCAAGACCCAGGTCTGTGTATTCCATTTAAAGAACAGGGAGGCAAATCGTGAATGAAATTTAATATGGGGAGGTCAACGTCTCGAGCATTGTAAAACGCCCAAATATCTTGGCGTCACGTTGGATCGCACACTGACCTATAAACATCAGTGTAATGCCACAAGGGAAAAAAGTCTCAACTAGAAACAACATCATCAGGAAACTAAACAGCGAAACCTGGGGTGCAAACCCAAAAGTCCGCCGGCCTGTGTGACCGAGCGGCTCTAGGCGCTTCAGTCTGGAACCACGCGACCGCTGCGGTCGCAGGTTCGAATCCTGCCTCGGAGATGGATGTGTGTGATGTCCTTAGGCTAGTTAGGTTTAAGTAGTTCTAAGTTTAGGGGAGTGATGACCTCAGATGTTAAGTCCCATAGCGCGCAGAGCCATTTGAACCCAAAAGTCCTCAGAACTTCAGCCCTTGCGCTCAGTTTGTCAGCCGCGGAATACGCCGCCCCAGTATGGTCTGCATCAACGCACGAGAGAAAAGTTGATGTCGCGGTGAATGAAATGGCACGGATTGTTACCGGATGCTTGAGGCAAACCCCAGTGCACAAGATGTACTTAATCATGGGGATCGCACCACCCAACATACGACGTGACATCGCTGCCGAAGCCGAAAAAACCAAGGAAGAAAAGGACAAGCGTCATCCTTTATATGTACACCAGCCTGCTGACCGACAGCTTTGTTCGAGGAAGAGTTTCCTGTCACGTACCCGAGCCCTGGAAAGGTCGGCTGCAGGAATCGTTATGAAAAGGTGGGAAATCGACCTGAGACACCCCCATAAAGATGTAAAAGAAAAACTGGCGCCTGGTGGAGACCTACCATACACAGTCTGGAGAACCCTAAACCGTATGAGGGTAGGAGTGCCGAAGTGCAAGACAAACCTGCAGCGATAGGGTTTCCTAAAAGAGAATGAGAACACTCTCTGACTGTGTGGTTCTGTCCAGGATCCTCAACACCTGCTTATCTGTCCATATTTAGACCGCCCTGCACAATGAATGACTTATGGGAGGCAAATGACAAGGCCATATTGGCTACCAATTTTTGGAAGTCTGAAGTCTAGTTCCGGACACGGAAAGTAAGTATTGTTGGAATACTCGCTATTGTAGTGTTGGGCAGTTGGATGTGAACAGCTCTTAGCCTTGTGCAGTTGGAGGTGAGCCGCCAGCAGTGGTGGATGTGGGGAGAGAGTTGGCAGCATTTTGAGAGCGGACGATCTGGACGTGTGTCCTTCAGAAAAAGGAAATTTGTAAGACTGGATGTCATGAACTGCTTAATATATTATGCCTTTTGAACACTATTAAGGTAAATTCATTGTTTGTTCTCTATCAAAATCTTTCATTTGCTAACTATGCCTATCAGTAGTTTGTGCCTTCAGTAGTTAGAATCTTTCATTTAGCTGTCAGTATTGGCGCTCTCTGTATTGCAGTAGTTCGAGTAACGAAGATTTTTGTGAGGTAAGTGATTCATGAAAGGTATAGGCTACTGTTAGTCAAGGCCGTGCTTTTGTGGGGATTATTGAAAGTCAGACTGCGTTGCGCTAAAAATATTATGTTTCACTTCAGTGTTGATCAGAATAAGTAAAGAGAGAAATGTCTGAGTACGTTCAGTTTTGCTCAGCTGTTTGAAAACTAAATAACTTAGAGGTTTACCAGCACAGTAATAGAAAATTTTTCTAAGGGGATGTTTCAAGCTGTAGCGGACTCATCTTTTTGTTAGCTGTGTTTGTATGCTGTTCAGATGGGGTTTCGATATTAGCCCTATTCATCTAAACAAATGGCTGTCACTTCACATACCGTGTTACCAGTAGAGGTGTATTATCGCAATACAGATGGAATGAGGTGTCATAACAAGAATGTACTGAAACCGACTAGTCGTCTTAGGTATGAGTTCCGATTAGAGGTGGGTGGTTTGTGTGTATACGAGGACAAGTCTTCCACGTGTCTGTACAACGCAGGTGCCCTCTTGTAGCATGACATGGAATATCACGGTGAGCCCGGCCTTTTCGGGGGCATAAGAGACGGGGAGCACCGCCGCGCCTGGGAAAGGCTTTCCGTGTCACATTACACGGCCAAGTGTCTGCGCTGCACCGTGGAGCGCCTCGCTGCAGAGTCCCGTCTCTCCTATGTCGTATAAATACGCTCGCCTCAGAAGTGAGTTTCCAGGTTATTCATAAACAGCGACGCAGTTCTCCACGATCGTCTAAATGAATGTAGCTGACTTACAAGTCGTTACAAAATCACTTTAAGGAACCCAATGACCTTTTATTCTGTGTTAAAGATACGACAATTTAGAAGAATGTTTTAACAGACACGAGTAGCATTTCTTAATTAAGGATCCTAAGTGATGGCTGTGTAAATACTGCGTGCATACAACCGAATCTTAGTAATCATAAGTTAAAAGAATATCTTCGAATAAGAGCGTTCGACATAACGAAAGAGTGACTGATCAAGGAGGAATAAATGAAACCGCTTAGAAAGCTAAGAAAATAAAAAAAAGACATATATAATTAATTAGAAGTAATGACATTTTCCTGGAGACGTATTTAGTCTCTAACTTCGACACGGATACAAGCTGAAGCAGTGAATTAAAATCTGCTGAAACCGCGACTAGAACCAATATTTCTAGCTTACGACACAGATGTGTTCATTACTCCACCACACTGGCATTGTAGCTAACGCTGCTTCTCAGAATGCGTAAATCCGACACGTTCCTGTTGAGATGGAACATGTCTCCTGAAAAATGTTATTATATCAGATCAATAGGTGGGAAGAATACTTTGAAAGCCTCTATGAGGGTGAAGATTTGTCTGATGTGATAGAAGAAGAAACAGGAGTCGATTTAGAAGGGATAGGGGATCCAGTATTAGAATCGGAATTTAAAAGAGCTTTGGAGGACTTACGGTCAAATAAGGCAGAAGGGATACATAACATTCCATCAGAATTTCGAAAATCATTAGTGGAAGTGGCAACAAAACGACTATTCACGTTGGTGTGTAGAATATATGAGTCTGGCGATATACCATCTGACTTTCGGAAATGCATCATCCACACAATTCCGAAGACGGCAAGAGCTGACAAGTGCGAGAATTATCGCACAATCAGCTTAACAGCTCATGCATCGAAGCTGCTTACAAGAATAATATAGATAAGAGTGGAAAAGAAAATTGAGAATGCGCTAGGTGACGATCAGTTTGCCGTTAGGAAAAGTAAAGGGACGAGACAGGCAATTCTGACGTTACGGCTAATAATGGAAGCAAGGCTAAAGAAAAATCAAGACACTTTCATAGGATTTGTCGACCTGGAAAAAGCGTTCGACAATATAAAATGGTGCAAGCTGTTCGAGATTCTGCATATAGTAGGGGTAAACTATAGGGAGAGACGGGTCATACACAATATGTACAACAAAAAAATGGTTCAAATAGCTCTGAGCACTATGGGACTTAACTTCTTTGGTCATCAGTCCCCTAGAACTTAGAACTACTTAAACCTACCTAACTTAAGGACATCACACACATCCATTCCCGAGGAAGGATTCGAACCTGCGACCGTAGCGGTCGCGCGGTTCCAGACTGCAGCGCCTAGAACCGCTCGGCCACACCGGCCGGCTATGTACAACAACCAAGAGGGAATAATAAGAGTGGACGATCAAGAACGAAGTGCTCGTATTATGAAGGGTGTAAGACAAGGCTGTAGCCTTTCGCCCCTACTCTTCAATCTGTACATCCAGGAAGCAATGATGGAAATAAAAGAAAGGTTCAGGAGTGGAATTAAAATACAAGGTGAAAGGATATCAATGATACGATTAGCTGATGACATTGCTATCCTGAGTGAAAGTGAAGAAGAATTAAATGATCTGCTGAACGGAATGAACAGTCTAATGAGTACAAAGTATGGTTTGAGAGTAAATCGGAGTAAGAAGAAGGTAATGAGAAGTAGTAGAAATGAGAACAGCGAGAAACTTAACATCAGGATTGATGGTCTCGAAGTCAATGAAGTTAAGTAATTCTGCTACCTAGGCAGTAAAATGAGCAATGACAGACGGAGCAAGGAGGACATCAAAAGCAGACTCGCTATGGCAAAAAAGGCATTTCGGGCCAAGAGAAGTCTACAAATACCAAATACCGGCCTTAATTTGAGGAAGAAATTTCTGAGGATGTACGTCTGGAGTACAGAATTGTATGGTAGTGAGACATGGACTGTGAGAAAACCGGAACAGAAGAGAATCGAAGGGTTTGGGATGTGGTACTATAGACGAATGTTGAAAATTAAGTGGACTGATAAGGTAAGGAATGAGGAGGTTCTACGCAGAATCAGAGAGGAAAGGAATATGTGGAAAACACTGATAAGGAGAAGGGACAGGATGATAGGACATCTGCTAAGACATTAGGGAATGACTTCCATGGTACTAGAGGGAGCTGTAGAGGGCAAAAACTGTAGAGGAAGACAGAGATTGGAATACGTCAAGCAAATAATTGAGGACGTAGGTTGCAAGTGCTACTCTGAGATGAAGAGGTTAGCACAGGAAAGGAATTCGTGGCGGGCTCATCAAACCAGTCAGTAGACTGATGACCAAAAAAAAAAAAAAAAAAGATCCACGCCTGAGGAATAGATGGGATTTCCTGATTACGTACGACGTTGGGGTGCTATTGCAAAGTAATCTTTCACCTTGTCAACTTCAGTGACCGCCAAAGTGCATCCTCACGCTCCTGCTGTATTGATCAAACCCTAAAATACACTACTGGCCATTAAAATTGCTACACCAAGAAGAAATGCCGATAATAAACGGGTATTCATCGGACAAACATATTATACTGTAAATGACTTGTGATTACATTTTCACGCAATTTGGGTGCATAGAACCTGAGAAATCAGTACCCAGAACAACCACCTGTCGCCTTAAGCAGAGGAATAACTTGCTATATACACTACTGGCCATTGAAACTGCTACACAAAGAAGAAATGCAGATGATAAACGGGTATTCATTGGACAAATGCATTATACTTGAACTGACATGTGATTACATTTTCACCCAATTTGTATGCATAGATCCTGAGAAATCAGTACCCAGAACAACCACTTCTGGCCGTAATAACGGCCTTGATCCGCCTGGGCATTGAATCAAACAGAGCTTGGATGGCGTGTACAGGTACAGCTGCCCATGCACCTTCAACACGATACCACAGTTCATCAAGAGTGGTGACTGGCGTATTGTGACGAGCCAGTTGCTCGGTCACCATTGATCAGATGTTTTCAATTCGTGAGAAATCTGGAGAACGTGCTGGCCAGGGCAACAGTTGAACATTCTCTGTTTCCAGAAAGGCCAGTACAGGACCTGCAACATGCGGTCGTGTATTATTCTGATGAAATGTAGGGTTTCGCAGGGATCGAATGAAGGGTAGAGCCACGGGTCGTAACACATCTGAAATGTAACGTCCACCCCATACCATCACGCCGGGTGATACGCCAGTATGACGATGACGAATACACGCTTACAATGCTCGTTCACCGCGATGTCGCTAACATGGATGTGACCATCATGATGCTGTAAACAGAACCTGGATTCATCCGAAAAATTGACGTTTTGCCATTCGTGCACCCAGGTTCGTCGTTGAGTACACCATCGCAGGCGCTCCTGTCTGTGATGCAGCATCAAGGGTAACCGCAGCCATGGTCTCCGAGCTGATAGTCCATGCTGCTGCAAACGTCATCGAACTGTTTGTGCAGATGGTTGTTGTCTTGCAAACGTCCCCATCTGTTGCCTCAGGGATGGAGACGTGGCTGCACGATCCGTTACAGCCATGCGGATAAGATGCCTGTCATCTCGACTGCTAGTGATACAAGGCCGTTGGGATCTAGCACAGCGTTCCGTATTACCCTCCTGGGATGGAGACGTGGCTGCACGATCCGTTACAGCCATGCGGGTGAGATGCCTGTCATCTCGACTGCTAGTGATAAAAGGCCGTTGGGATCTAGCACAGCGTTCCGTATTACCCTCCTGAACCCACCGATTCTGTTGTGTCTAGACAAGACAGCCTAGACACAATGAGAGGAAGCCGAAAGGCACGCGCTTAAACTCACGCAGGCTGGCGTGAGGTCTGAAACAGGATACGTAATGAATGCTATAAAGAAAAGTATGTAGCTTCTGGAATACTTAACTTTAATTCATAATTGTAGAACATCGCTCTTGATTGTACAGAAGTATAATAGCAATATAACAAAGGATAATGGCGCCTTGCTAGGTCGTAGCAAATGACGTAGCTGAAGGCTGTCCTATCGTCTCGGCAAATGAGAGCGTATTTGTCAGTCATCCATCGCTGGCAAAGTCGGCTGTACAACTGGGGCGAGTGCTAGTACGTCTCTCTAGACCTGCCGTGTGGTGGCGCTCGTTCTGCGATCACTGACAGTGGCGACACGCGGGTCCGACGTATACTAACGGACCGCGGCCGATTTAAAAGCTACCACCTAGCAAGTGTGGTGTCTGGCGGTGACACCACATTCCTCACCCGCAAATCGGCGTGCGGTTGTGTTATAAGGCTTCCGCCCGCCGTGGGGAGGACCCCATGTAGTCGTAAGCGATGAGGTGGGGAGCCTAACAACAGGCGAGGCTGTGCCACCCGCACCCGGCCATTCGGTCCGAGTGGAGCTAGGAAACGCCTGAAAACCTAGTCCAGGGTGCACGCCAACATGCGGTGTATGCGCCCGGAAAGAGACAGGAGGGGCCGAAGATTCGACCTCCATCTGGTCGGGGTACCCGACGGGCGAAGACGACATCTGGTCCGGAGCGGGCAAGAGGTCCAAGTCGGAGGATAGCTGGTCACGGGAAGCGATCGGCGGCGCGTGACTCAGGGAGGCGCCCGGCGGCTGTAGCGAAGCGTCCACTGTGGGCGGCGCCGGCGGGGGGACCGGCGGCGGCGCGTCGCCACGGGGCAAAATGGAAGGCAGCGTCGGTAACACCTGGGGATGAGGCGAGCCAGTAGATGGCTCCCCAGGGCGCTGACCGGACGGCATCGTCGCTGAAAGCAGACGGGGAGCGGCAAAACCCGTGCGACGACAGAGGCGCAGCTGATTGAGATGCCGACGCACCTCACCAGTGGCGCCCAAAACCAGATACATAGCGCGGCCGAGGCAGCGAAGAATGCGCCCTGCGAGCCAAAGCCGTGAACCTCGATAGTGGCGATAGTATACAACGTCGCCTGGAGCAAAGGCAGGTGGCTGCCGCTGCACAGGCACCTGATGCGGCGGATGCAGCAAAGACATCAAGGTTCGATGAGGACGACCGTGGAGCAACTCAGCCGGCGAGCGACCATCTCGGGGCTGAGAGCGATGCGAAGACAAAAAGAGCATCAACGCGTCCTCCCGAGAATGCGACTCTTTCAACTTCAACATCTGTGACTTGAAAGTCCGGACCAATCGTTCAGCGGCACCGTTTGACTGAGGCGAAAACGGCGCGGATGTCAGATGTTGAATACCATTGGCCTTGCAGAATGACTGAAATTCTGCGGACATTAATTGTGGGCCATTGTCGGAAACAATAGTCTGTGGAAGACCTTCAATGCAAAAGATAGCGGATAACGCTTAGATGGTGGCAGATGACGTCGTGGAAGACATCCGGACAACAAAAGGAAAATTACTGAATGAATCCAACACAACCAACCATCGAGCATTCCAGAATGGACCAGCAAAATCGATGTGTAAGCATTGCCAAGGGGAAGTGGCTTTTGGCCATGCAAAGAATTTCCGCGGTGGTGCGGATTGTTGTTCGGCACACGCCATTTAAGAACAGCACATATTCGTAACCGCAGCGTCGATTCCGAACCAAGTACAGTGCTGACGAGCAAGTTGTTTCGTTCGCACTATACCCCAATGTCCTTGGTGGAGAAGCCGTAAAACAGAGGACTGTAACAAACGTGGGACCACGACCCGGAACTGATCATTATCAGAACGCAACAGCAAAACACCACGTCGTACAAAAAGTCTCTCCTTGTGAGCAAAAAATCGGCGAACCAACGGATCCTCGATCCGTGACTTTGACAAGGGCCATTGCGTAGCAACAAAACGCAAAACGGTAGCAACGACAGGGTCAGCAGCTGTGGCTGTAGCTACACGACGAAAATCAATCGGAAACGATTCGACCACGTCATCGGTTTCCGCATCAATGAACATGCAAGCAAGTTCGGAGGAATCGAATGCTCTATCCTCAGCAACAGGCAAACGGGACAACGCATCGTCGTTTCCGTGCTTATCAGTGGACCGATACACGATATCGTAGCGGTACTGCGTGAGGAAAATAGACCAGCGAATGAATTTCTGCGCTGTACGTGGAGGTACAGGCTTGTTCGGATGAAAAAGCGATGTCAAAGGTTTGTGGTCTGTGATGATGGTAAAGTGACGACCATACAAGAAATCATGAAACTTTGTAACACCAAATACGAGAGCCAAAGCTTCTTTCTCAATCTGTGAATAATTTCTTTGCGCAGACGAGAGCAATTTCGACGCAAAGGCAATAGGGCGATCAAGCGAACCATCTTTGTGCGCAAGCACAGCACTGATCCCGAAAACCGAAGAATCGACCATCAACAAAAGGGGTTTCTGGGGATCGAATGGCGTAAGGCAAGTATTTGAAAGCAACGCCGATATCAACTGGCGAAAGGCGCGTTCGCAGTCCGTCGTCCAGACGAACGAAACACCTTTACGGCGTAAGCGATGAAGTGGAGCTGAAATGGAAGAGGCATGCGGGATATGTCTGTTATAGTAATTTACTTTTCCCAGCACACTCTGTAGCTGCTTCAAATTCTGCGGCGAAGGCAAGTCCTGTATGGCACGGAGGTGCTCTGGAGACGGATGTATGCCTTATGCATTGATTACATGTCCCAGATATGGTAAATCACGAGCAAAAATCACACATTTGTCCTTCCGCAAGCGAAGACCATTTTGTCGCAAGACCTGAAATAATGTTCGGAGATTGGCTAAATGTTCTTGTTCCGTCTTTCCGGAGATCACTATATCATCCAGATAGCTTGCTGCAGTAGGGACCGACGCACAAACAGTTTGCAGGTATTGCTGAAACAATGCAGGGGCGGATGCACACCCGAATGGCAGTCTTTTGAATTGGTACAAACCAAGATGCGTGTTAACCACCAAGACGCGCTGGGATTCTTCGTCCACTGGTATTTGCAAGTACGCATCTGCTAGGTCCAACTTCGAAAAATATTCACCCGGGCACAGTTCGTCAAAAAGATCTTCCGGGTGGGGTAAAGGAAAATTTGTAATCACTAGTTGTGGATTCACTGTAGCTTTGAAGTCCACACAAAGTCTCAATTTTCCGGAAGGTTTTGGCAAAATTACTAAGGGTGATGCCCAGAGAGAAGCCTGCAGACGTTCAATTACACCTTGTGATTCCAAATCGTGTAATGTTCTTGCGACCTCATCGCGCAATGCGTGGGGAACATTGCGCGCTCTGAAAAATTTCGGTTGCGCGGTCACTTTCAGTTCCAAATGTGCTGCATAGTTCGTAGCGCAACCAAGGCCCGATGCAAAAATGTCTGCAAAATCTTCACATAGACGAGAAACACTGTCTGAAGCCACAGTCTCGTTCACTGATAGGACCTGATTGACTATAGACAAGTTAAACAACTGAAATAAATCTAAACCAAACAAGTTCACTGCAGCAGAAGAATGAAGGACATAAAATGACACAAATTTTGTTTGTCCCTTGTATGTTGCAAGAAGGCTGCACTGTCCTAACACAGGGATATTCTGACCTGAATAACTATTTAACTTAACAGTTGCAGCACGTAACGGAGGTGTGCCCAGTTGTTTGTACGTGTCGTGATTTATTAGTGAAACTGCAGCTCCGGTATCGGGCTGGAATGGGATCGCGTTGCCATCAATGTCCAAGTCTACAAAAATTTTATCGACCTGTTGACGACAAGAGCGACTGTCTCGTGCAATTTGAACAGACACTGGTACAGAATCACTCGCTAAATGACGTGATTTCCGGCGACGTCAACGCACACTTTTTGTGGGACGCACACAGTCACTTTTAGAGAGATTAGCACTGGGCGGAGTAGAATTAACTACATGAATTTCCATGGGCGAAGGTTCACGAGCCTGAGTATTCTTGGTTCGATTCTGGCGCAAAGCAAAGGGCCTGGAATGGTTGTTAATGTCCGATCTGAGCTTTTTCTGGCAAACACTCTGAAAATGTCCTTTTTTATTACAGAAAAAGCAAATAGCTTGCCGTGACGGGCAATTCTCACGCGAATGTCTGGTTGCACACCGCGGGCATGATTTCAGCACTGCATTTGCCTGCTTACGTGGCACACGTGGCTGCGCGGATGGGCGCAAGGGCTGTTTACAGTTCCGTGCAGCTCGCCCGCCGGGCCGGTTAACGTGACACACGGCTGGCGAAGTTGCAAACGATTCCTGAGCAAAGTCAAGTGTGTCTTGCCTATCCAATATGTCTATCACTTGTTGAGGGGAGGGATTGACGAGTTTCAAAATCTGTTCCCTGATACGAACATCAGAAACGTTCTGTGCAATTACATGACGCACCATAGTATCTGAATAAGGGAGTCCACATTCACACTCAAAAGCACAGTCCCTTGCAAAGTTGCAACCCACTCCCGATTAGTTTCACCGGCCGTACGTTTTGTACGAAAGAACATATACCGTTTGGCAACTATATTGACTGATTCTTTTCAATATGCATCTAATGCGGCGGGGAAACAATTTCACTACCACACGGTAAGTGTGCACGCCGACACACGATAATAAGTGAGGTTGCCGCTCATTACCTTGAATTCTGTAGGCGGCGAGATGGAATCCAAATTGGCGTGACCACTCCGTCCAGCTTTCCATTGCCGCATCAAATTGACGAAAAGGTGGTGCAACTGCGTGTTGTGGCGGCGGTAGAAGTGGAGCGGCGGCGGCCGCATCATTTTACATTGCACGTTGTCCCTGGACGAGCAGTCCAAGGGCATCCTATAACGCCTGCGTCTGCTGATTCTGCAAGCGATAAAATTCGGACAGTACATCTGGAGATTGTGGCGAAGCCATGACACAAGTAAATTAGAGCAATACGACCGTTTGTATCCGAGTCGCCAAAATTGTTGTGTCGAGACAAGACAGCCTAGACACAATGAGAGGAAGCCGAAAGGCACGCGCTTAAACTCACGCAGGCTGGCGTGAGGTCTGAAACAGGATACGTAATGAATGCTATAAAGAAAAGTACGTAGCTTCTGGAATACTTAACTTTAATTCATAATTGTAGAACATCGCTCTTGATTGTACAGAAGTGTAATAGCAATATAACAAAGGATAATGGCGCCTTGCTAGGTCGTAGCAAATGACGTAGCTGAAGGCTAAGCTAACTATCGTCTCGGCAAATGAGAGCGTATTTGTCAGTCATCCATCTATTTTGTCAGTCATCCATCTATGGCAAAGTCGGCTGTACAACTCGGGCGAGTGCTACTACGTCTCTCTAGACCTTCCGTGTGGTGGCGCTCGGTCTGCGATCACTGACAGTGGCGACACACGGGTCCGACGTATACTAACGGACCGCGGCCGATTTAAAAGCTACCACATAGCAAGTGTGGTGTCTGGCGGTGACACCACAGATTCCATATAGTGCTAACAGTCATTGGATCTCGAGCAACGCGAGCAGCAACGTTGCGATACGATAAACCGCAATCGCGATAGGCTACAATCCGTCATTTATCAAAGTCGGAAACGTGATGGTACGCATTTCTCCTCCTTACACGAGGCATCACAACAACGTTTCACCAGGCAACGCCGGTCAACTGCTGTTTGTGTATGAGAAATCGGTCGGAAACTTTCGGCGTGTCAGCGCGTTGTAAGTGTCGCGACCGGCGACAACCTTGTGTGAATGCTCTGAAAAGCTAATCATTTGCATATCACAGCATCTTCTTCCTGTCGGTTAAGTTTCGCGTCTGCAACACGTCATCTTCGTGGTGTAGCTATTTTAATTGCCAGTAGTATACGACTTAATCTACATCCTTTGTAAGGAGTAGTTGTGCCATGACGCAAACGTCGAGTCTGACATATTTTAGACACAGTGGGAATCGATACTTTTTTTCCCTCCTCTCCTTCTTCTTCCTCTTCTTCTTTTTCGTCATCCTGTTCGTTCTTGTTACTCGGAACTCCTCAGGTATGAACATCAGCGCACTGAAACTTTCACATTATCTTAAAAATTTATGAAATCATCAAATGTTGTATTTTGTCACGAAGGTAACCCCATGCCCCATCGAAACCCGTGTCCATTTCTTCGCTATCCTGTTGCTGACTTTGATCAATTCTCGTTTCCTGAAACACTCCAAAATTTCGGTCGGGGTAACGCTGTCCAGTGCTGTACCAGCCATGGGTTTTTCTGACGAAAGTGACGCAGAACATCTTCAGTGCTATCCAACAAAATTCCGTATCGTCTCAGTTGCTGAGCTGCGACTAACTAAAGAGAATCGCGGTAAAACAATGCCATCGGTTAAATTCATGCCATGCAAACATGGTTGTGATAAAATTTATCTCTCATGAAAAAGAATGTTCCTTAGGAATTTGAGTTTGATAATGAGTAGGATAGTCTAAGTTACTCTACAGGCAAAAATTCTTCTCAAGAAACGGTATTAAAAGAAACTAGATAATTCTTGACATTATTGTGTTTACAAGATTTCACCAATGAAAACTTAGCAAGCAATGAAAAATATTTCGTGACAAATTTCATTTACGTAAGATCAACATTCAACAAAGATAAAAATGTAGCTCAGCATGAAAATTTATTCTAACACACAAATTCTTTTCGCCTTTTCAAAGCCATTAACATTGACTATTCAAATCCATTAACATTGACTGCTACGAAATTTTATTAAAAATAACAAGAAATTCCTAATTCGGATGTCCGTGTTGAACCAAGAATGCCTAACTGAACGCTGCCGCAATAACTTAAAACACGTTCTGCATTACCTTAGATCCCAATCTTCTCAAAATGGTATCTCTCTCAGAAAATCCATCTGGCTCAATGCATAATTTTATCATTCCTTTTATACACAGTAATATCTTCCACAAGGTCAATAAAATAGTTCCCAGGAGCACCATGTTCTGTATCCTACCCTGTGAAAGCTCACTGCCACGACACGCCGCCAGCACTCTCTGTATCTTGCCCTCGCGATCAACATTTACCACACGTTCATCTCCGAAGAGCAAAGATGACCTAACTTAGTCTTTGGGCAGTGCAGCGTCTCTCACGAGACAGCACGTGCATAACTAAATGATAGAAACATTACACGTGCGTCCTAAGACATCAACAAGAAAACTACGTATAAAACTGTGCACACACAGCTGTTTATCTTCACGAGCTTTGATTCCCACAGATTAAAAGTATTTTTGATTAGTAAAGTGGTTAATAGTTGACTTATGGCGTTTATTACACCCATTCACGACCGGTATATCGAATGTTTTTCTCTTGTTACCAGCGGAGGCTACAGTCGAAAAAGTTTCGATTTATTATTGCCCTTCACTTTTATTCTGCTTTCACACAAGAGTTTTTCACTTTGCCCCAAACTGCGTTCTTTGCAACTCACTCCACATTTGTAAAACGTCGCTAACTCTTTTCCTGTCATACTCTGAATATTTTTCCGAGGACAAGAAATATTTCTATTCTTCGGGTGACCGTTTTCCCTTTGTCTGGACTTTCATTTCATGAAATTAATACTTTAGTCTCTAAGGTACTGACAGGTCCAACAATTGATATTCACTAAAAGGAAATCTCTAAAACTTTCCCTCACGAACTAGGCCGGATGATGGGATATGAAGCATGTATTAATATGTTGCATACTGTCATAACTTCCACGTTCCATCACTTTTTCCCTTACAGTCATTACGATACTGCCCAGTCCACATGGCTTCAAGCACGCCATTAGTTTGAGTTCACATTACTTCGGCGTATTTGAATCAATCTGCTCTACCTTCTCGGCCACCTCGGTAGCATTCATACGTTAAGGAAAAGACAGTCTGTACTAATGTACTGACTAACTCCTGAATTACCACCCATTCAGTGAAAGTTTCCCACTTATAGCCTTAAGCAGAGGAATAACTTGCTATATACACTACTGGCCATTGAAACTGCTACACCAAGAAGAAATGCAGATGATAAACGGGTATTCATTGGACAAATGCATTATACTTGAACTGACATGTGATTACATTTTCACCCAATTTGTATGCATAGATCCTGAGAAATCAGTACCCAGAACAACCACTTCTGGCCGTAATAACGGCCTTGATACGCCTAGGCATTGAGTCAGAGCTTGGATGGCGTGTACAGGTACAGCTGCCCATGCAGCTTCAACACGATACCACAGTTCATCAAGAGTAGCGACTGGTGCATTGTGACGAGCCAGTTGCTCGCCCACCATTGACCAGACGTTTTCAATTGGTGAGAGATCTGAAGAATGTGCTTGCCAGGGCAGCAGTCGAACATTTTCTGTATCCAGAAAGGCCCGTACAGGACCTGCAACATCCGGTCGAGCATTTTCCTGCTGAAATGTAGGGCTTCGTAGCGATCGAATGAAGGGTAGAGCCCCTGGTCGTAGCACATCTGAAATGTAACATCCACTGTTCAAAGTGCAGTCAATACGAACAAGAGGTGACCGAGACGTGTAACCAATGGCACTCCATACCATCACGCCGGGTGATACGCGATGACGAATAAACGCTTCCAACGTGCGTTCACCGCGATGTCGCCAAACACGGATGCGACCATCATGTGGCTCTAAAGAGAACATGGATTCATCCGAAAAAATGACGTTTTGCCATTTGTGCACCCTTGTTCGTGGTTGAGTACACCATCGAACGTACTCCTGTCTGTGATGCAGCGTCAAGGGTAACCGCAGCCATGGTCTCCGAGCTGATAGTCCATGCTGCTGCAAACGTCGTCGAACTGTTCGTGCAGATAGTTGTTTTGCAAACGTCCCCATCTGTTGACTCAGGCATCCAGACGTGGCTGCACGATCCATTATAGCCATGTGGCTAAGATGCCTGTCATCTCGACTGCTAGTGATATGAGGCCATTGGGATCCAGCAAGGCGTTCCGTATTACCCTCCGTAACCCACCGATTCCATATTCTGCTAACAGTCATTAGATCTCGACCAACGCAACCATCAATGTTGCGATACGATAAACCGCAATCGCGATAGGCTACAATCCGATCTTTATCAAAGTCGGAAACATGATGGTACGCATTCCTCCTCATTACACGAGGCGTAACAGCAACGTTTCACCAGGCAACGCCGGTCAACTGCTGTTTGTGTATGAGAAATGGGTTGGAAACTTTTCTCATGTCAGCACGTTGTAGGTGTCGCCACCGGCGCCAACCTTGTGTGAATCCTCTGCAAAGCTAATCATTTGCATATCCCAGCATCTTCTTCCTGTCGGTTCAATTTAGCGTCTGTAGTACGTCATCTTCGTGGTATAGCAGTTTTAATGGCCAGTAATGTAATTATGTTCTCCGACATAGATCGTTCAGATTAGTACCCGGAAATATCTGTCTGTTGCGAGTTTTTAAATGTGATCGTAATTAACTCATTTTTCATGACTTTTGAAACGAATACGTTGTATATTTACTAGTAATCAGCTAACTTTAAGAGACTCTTGTATTAGCTGTTTTAGCCAGTCCCCACGTGAGCTTATCACCCGATGTGATAATAATAAAAGATTTCAAGCAATAACAATGCGTAACATGACAGGCTCACATCGGTGAGAAATATTTGTTTATTTCTCAGCTCAGTCACGGCTATTTGTGGGGAAAGTACAAGACTCGTTACCTCAGGAAGAAGGTTTCAAATTCTCGTTCGTCCCCTTGTCCGGCTTGACCGCAGGAGATCAGCCTCAGAAGCTCTAGAGAAGGGATGTGTGTCCCCGGAACACTAGTAGAGCTGTTTACGGAAACGGCTGATGGAAGCCCCTGCTCCATCCTTTGGCCGAAAATGCTGTTGTTTACTTTGATGACAGTGCCGTCAAGCTTCTACTTCACCCACATTGTTAAAGTGGGTGGTGTATTCACCTCCCTGTCAGCAGAACTAGGGATGGGACGCCATGACGCTGTTCGGCCGCCGTGACAAAACTCGTTGTCTTTCCCTCCAGAACTTGTTTCCCTTTAAATGAGCCTTGCCCATCAATGTGCATAGGCGCTACGTGTGCGGAAAGTGGCAGCGTCTTGCACAGCAAGACGTGTTCTGTAAACTAACAATGGGAAATTTCTGTAGAGTTAACCAATATTCATGGAAGTAAATTGATTTTTTTCAATGGTCACTATGGCAAGGGCCGGGTGTCATTCCTTTGACGTACGGTAGAGTCTTCCATGTGGGGGAGTTTGGTCTGGAGAAGAAAAATTTTGGGCACTTGCTGTCCTGCCTTGGAGGGAGAGAGACTAGCGGTTCTGCTCCTGCCGTGGAGGGAGAGACACTGCTTGTCCTGGCGCCGACTGGGGTGCACGTTTGCCGAATTTTGAGAAAGCGTCGCATTTTGCATTACTGAAATGCACTGTCTCGGCAGTTCACAATTTTTGGGATTTTTTAGGCAACTTGTGTGACCAGGTTCATTGAATAACTTGAGTCTTGGCCTCGTCTCTCATTTTAATGTGATAATTATCGAGATCTTAGAGTGAATAAGCGACTCATAAAACTAAAATTTAATTTAAATCTCAGAACCAAGCTATTGCCCTATCATTCCTTATTAGTTTTTCCTCACTAGAAATACAGGAGGGCAAGTTCGGTTCATAACGATCATTTCCCAGGATTTTTCTTGTGGAATCGTTTGATTTTACTCGGCGAGGACAGCATAGTGAGACATATCTTTGGATGCAAAATCAGTGTTAGCAACAATAAACAGTCCGAAGTCTCATTGTTCAATAGCCGCAGCACTGCTGGAGCGAAGTGTACTTTCTTTGCTTCTATGCGATTAATTTTGGAGAGATACGATTGTAACACTTCACGTTTGAAAATTTGTCTCTCTTGCGTGTCAAGATTTTTAATATGTTTATGGTTGTTTATTTGTATCTGATTGATGTTAGCGATTCTTCGCTAGTAGTAGGTTTTCTAATTCCACTATTTCACTTGGCTAGGGCTGTTAGAGTGCATTCTACGTAGGTTGCAGGAGTATTTTACAGGCCCGTTGGATCTCATGTCGGACATGAGAGGCATTGTCAGCAACTGAATTACCTGAAACATAACTGCACCGGCACCCGAGATAGGTGGCTGTAGCATTGCTTTTGAAAGGGGGTCAAGTTTAGGATTTACGGCGGACATTTCGCTCTAGCTCAAACAAGTGACAGGAAAGAGAGAGATAGGAAAGGTAAAGGAGACTGAAGAAAACCAGAAACAGACGGGAAAAAAATAGAAACAGAAAGGAAGGAAGCAGAGGCAGACAGGAAATCAGCTCAGGAGAGAAGGCTCAGGAAGGCAAAAGCAGATAGGAATGAAACAAAAGAGGATAGAGAAATTTTCTAAAAAATGAAAGAAGGTAATAGGAAAATTTGATCCTGAATTGAACTCAGTTGATGGAAACACGGCAAAAACTTTCGTAAGCGGCATTTTCAGATTGAATCGGGATTGGAGAAGGTAGAAGAAATTAATAGGTCACTGTATCAAATAGTGCAAAATCTGGGGTAGCCACTACTATAGAAGTCGGCAGAACCAGTACAATTTGCACAAACGTAAGAGTATATTATAATCATACGTGAACTGTTAAGAAAGCAAACTCAGCGACGTCAACCTGCGAAACCAGTAATGTCGGTAAGCAGAGATCAGGATGATCAATAATGCACAGACTACCCGGTAGAGATCACAGTCAAGCAACGTACCTTGGTCGGTACCAGATAGCGTCATTATGAGAGAATCACTTGGAGCAATAGCATCCACGTCCACCAACGGACAAACGTCTATTGACAAACACTTCATCTGGTTCACAAACTTACTGGCTTATACTGCATGCGGAGAATTCAATATCAAAACGTAGATGGCGCAATTTAAAGACTTTTTACTGACTCCTGACCAATCCAAAGCAAATTAGAATTCATTAGTAACTATATATGTGATGAAGCAAATTCGAAGGTTTTGCCAATGATACAAAACTGTGCAACGCTAGAGTCCGGAATCGTGAAATTGTATTGGTCTACAGAGCGTCATAAGAGCTCTGTCACTCGCTGCAGCACAGTTTAAATTATGTGTAACATATTTCGAGGAGATTTTAAAACGCACCCAGAACCTTCTCCATTCACATAAAAGCGGGGAGGTGATCAAACTATTTATAAACGCAATGCCTAAAGAGCATAAAGCAGCCCTCATTTTCGTTGTGAAGCTCGATTGGAGGCATTCAACGGAATTCCTACTGCTGTTGATGAATATGTGCGAGAAGAGGAAAGTGCATGTGGTGCAACAGAAAGAGAGAGCGCAGAGCTTTCTGGAAATATGAGCGAGTAAGTTAAAATGTAGGAGTGAGCTGAACTGGATCAATAAATAGTCAGAGGCCAGATCTACCAATGGAGAGAGAGAGAGAGGGAGAGAGGGAGAGAGAGAGAGAGAAAATGGCGGTTTGGCGACAACAGAATTGAGAAATCCTGCTTCACACTGCAGTCAGTGAAGCCAGGCAAATTATGAAACTTTTTGTAACATGTTTCTTTCATAATCTTTTGTCCTGTTTAACTGTAAGAGTTTATGTAATATTCTTGTGTGCGTATATTTAGTGAGTTGCTGTCATTAGTCTTTTCGGTATGTGTGTTTCTTTTGGGAATTAATAGTGCTACTTTTAGCCGGCCGAAGTGGCCGTGCGGTTAAAGGCGCTGCAGTCTGGAACCGCAAGACCGCTACGGTCGCAGGTTCGAATCCTGCCTCGGGCATGGATGTTTGTGATGTCCTTAGGTTAGTTAGGTTTAACTAGTTCTAAGTTCTAGGGGACTAATGACCTCAGCAGTTGAGTCCCATAGTGCTCAGAGCCATTTGAACCATTTTGCTACTTTTAATAGGCTGTTTCCTTAAGGCGTCGGAAATAAATGCTCCTTGCAACAAATTATTCAAATGTGAGAGACACACAACATATCATTTCACATTACCATGGGCCAAGAATCCTTAACTGCTTGAATGTTGATATGACGAAATGAAACTACAGTTTTCCGGCAATAATTCTGGGTTCTTTCATTGTTCTGATAGATTACATAAGAGTTATTACTTCACTTCATTACATGAATCATTAAAACGATTTAGTTGACCTGACACAGTCCTTTCGCACACGAGTGCTTGATAATTTACAACTGTCATTGACTATCTAAGAACGGCCGATACCCTTACACCACTGGTCATTAAAGTTGCTACACCACGAAGATGACGTGCTACATTCGCGAAATTTAACCGACAGGAAGAAGATGCTGTGATATGCAAATGATCAGCTTTTCAGAGCATTCAGAAAAGGTTGGCGCCGTTGGCGACTCCTACTACGTGCTGACACGAGGAAAGTTTCCAACCGATTTCTCATACACAAACAGCAGTTGACCGGCATTGCCTGTGAAACGTTGTTGTGGTGCCTCGTGTAAGGGGGAGAAATGCGTACCATCACGTTTCCGACTTTGATAAAGGGCGGATTGTAGCCTATCGCGATTGCGGTTTATCGTATCATGACATTGCTGCTCGCGTTGGTCGAGATACAATGACTGTTAGCAGAATATGGAATCGGTGGGTTCAGGAGGGTAATACGGAAAGCCGTGCTGGATCCAAACGGCCTCGTATCACTAGAAGTCGAGATGACAGGCATTTTATCCGTTTGGCTGTAACGGATCGTGCAGCCACGTCTCGATCCCTGAGTTAACTGACGGAGACGTTTGCAAGACAACAACCATCTGCACGAACAGTTCGACGACGTTTGCAGCAGCATGGACTATCAGCGCGGAGACCATGGCTGCGGTTACCCTTGACGCTGCATCACAGACAGGAGCGCCAGCGATGGTGTACTCAACGACGGACCTGGATGCACGAATAGCAAAACGTCATTTTTTCGGATGAATCCAGGTTCTGTTTACAGCATCATGATGGTCGCATTCGTGTTTGGCGGCATCGCGGTGAGCGCACATTGGTAGCGTGTTTTTGTCATCTCCATACTGGCGTATCACTCGGCGTGATGGTATGGAGTGCCATTGGTTACACGTCTCGGTCACCTCTTGTGCGCATTGACGGCAATTTGAACAGTGGACGTTACATTTCAGATGTGTTACGAACCTTGGCTCTACCCTTCATTCGATCCCAGCGAAACCCTCCATTTCAGCGGGATAATGCATGACCGTATGTAGCACGTCCTGTATGGGCCTTTCTGGATACAATGTTCGACTGCTGCCTTGGGCAGCACATTCTCCAGATCTCTCAACAACTGAAAGCGTCTGGTGAATGGTGGCCGAGCAACTGGCTTGTCACCATACGTCAGTCACTACTCTTGATGAACTGTGGTATCGTGTTGAAGCTGCGTGAGCAGCTGTACCTGTACACACCATCCAAACTCTGTTTGACTCAATGCACAGGCATATCAAGGCCGTTATTAGGGCCAGAGGTGATTTTCCTGGGTACTGATTTCTCTGGACCTATGCAGCCAAATTGCGTGAAAATGTAATCACATGTCAGTTCTAGTGTAATATATTTGTCCAATGAATACCCGCTTATCATCTACATTTCTTCTTGGTGTAGCAATTTTAATGGCCAGTGGTGTATTAACAGATTTTTATCTTGAAGAAAAATGTTCAGCATTTACATGAGTACATTTCTGTCTGAGACGTGAATAACTGCTTAGTCCCGTTCGATGATGGTTACTGCTTTGGATGAGGTCAGAGCGCTGGGAAAGCGCTTCAACGTTCGGCTGTATAGTGACCTCAGTGCGAGCGCACTGCCGTGCTGAAGAGAGAGGACGTGTTTCCTTTAGCCTCTCCCATTCGTCGTTGCGGATTGCAGCGTGACACCACTAATATCTGTGGTATCGAGATGTGCTGAAGCCGTGGTGTGTCATTGCGACCTGTGGACTATACCCCAAGTGTAACAAGTGTTCCACAAATAATCTAGGTAATGATGTGCAGCTGCAACCATCAAGTTCTGTCGGTGATTACTATTCAGATATGTTTTTTTTATTGTCTTTCAGGAGAGTGAGGATATCTACATATGTAAACCTAAACATAATGTGTCGTTCCTCAAAACATATAATTGTGTTAGTGCTTAGTGTGGCTCGCCTTTTTACTGCTGTCCAGTCCATATGTTTTGTGTTGACACATTGAGATGTCGGGTATTCTGTAGTCGTTCATCACAATATTTAGACAAATTGACTCCTTATCTTCATTAGACGCTGTCTGAGAACTCTCGTCGAGTTTCAGTTATTTATTTATTTATTTTTTGGCTCGTTTTAGTCCTTTCTCTGAAGGAGGAAGGCAGACTGTTATTGTCCTTCACTGCACTATTCAGCTGACTGTTGTAAGTAGTTTATACTATTGGGACACTATTTATTTTGTTCATTTGTTGCCAGTGATAAAAAGGTTGTGGTTCGTGTCCCAATTGGTAATTTATTTGCAGGAGATCTAGGGGACAGTAGTACTCACCTTAACGGCTAACGGAAACCTACAAAACCCGGAAAGAGCTGTTGTGCTCATCGAGTGGATCGGGTCCAGTGTTTATCAATATGGCATTCCCTCTACACGCTCGGTTCCAGACGTTCTGTCTGTAGTGCACTGCCGCTGAGTCTTAGGCGATGCCATTTTGATCCTGTGCACCAGGACGAGTGCTGGCGTTCCGTCTTCGGTTTAGTGCATCACACCCCACGAAAGCTATTTTCGAGCTTAATTTTTGCACTCACGTGTACTTTAATTAATTATCGAATTGTACCATAGAACTGCTGATATTGTGTGTGTAGCCATAAAGCGCTATTTCGTGATGGAGTAGGCCCTTTTCTGCACATTCATCTTTCAGTACCACAACTCTGATCTCAACGATGGATCTCTTGGAGAAGACTTTTGCAGAAGCATGCACTTCGGTTGTACAGGATATGTTTCAAGTCGAATATCACCGCGTGATCTTACTGGAAGTACCTGTCACACAATAGTTTCTTCATCAGAGAACAGAGGAAGAAGTCACTAGACGCCATGTCAGGAGAATAATGGTGGTAAATCAAAATTTGTTAGCACAAAATGCAATATGTGTCACTATAAACTGAGGCCTTGTTGCGGAGCAAAACGAACCCAATAGACAGATTCCTGTGTCACTTATGGTCGACAGCCTCGCGTAACTTGGTCGGAATATTTGTACTGTGTGTGTTCCAGTGACGGTTTTCCCTAACTAGAATTGGTTTCCATCTTTGGCTTGGGGATATAATGATACACCGAACACTAGTCTATGGTGTTCAAGAGGGTTAAGGAATGGATTGGTCGGAAATACATGAAAACATTTTCATTGCTACCTCGACTCAGTGGGTTTTAGGATTAATTGTGAGCAGTTACAGCACCCAGTGCAGTTTGTCTTGGTTAAAATGTCGGGCAAGAAGCTGAGCAATTATTCCAGATCGATTTTCACTTTTTTCAGTGTCATCTCGATACTGATGCTTCCTTACACCAGGCAGGGCCTGTAGTTCTCCTGCGAGGCCCGGTACTTCACAGAGCGAGCGACGGACTGCCACTTCGTTCTTCGTCATTCAGAGTAGTTTGGTGACGCTGGAAGCGCCATCACGCTACCGCCCATATCATGGTGACAGAGTACTTGTGGCATGCGCATGGGCGTTTTTTAGGCTAGACAGTAGTGCGAGGTGTTCTGATGAACACTCACCAGTCGCCGTGCAGGCAGGGAAATCAGGATGCGCTCAGTGTAAAAACTCTTCAACTATCAAGATATTAGCAGTAAGTTTTCAGAGTGTTCGGAATAAAGTTCCTGAATTTACTGCCCTCCAGGAAGCGTGTGGCGCGCAAATTATTCTCGGGACTGAGACCTGGCTGAACCCTGAGATAGGAAGTTCTGAAATATTTAGTGAGGGTTGGAATGTGTATCGGAAAGACAGATTAGACACCGTAGGAGGTGGTGTCTTCATTGCAATTGACAAAAATAATTTGTCTACTGAGGTCAAAGTAGAGCGTGATTGTAAAGTTATCTGGACACGTTTAACAGGAAATAAAGTTAATTGTGGGGTGTTATTACCGGCCACCAGGTTCCACCGTGACGATTCTAGAATCATTCAAAGAGAATCTACATTCTGTATCGCAGAAGTACCCAGATCATGCTATAATAGTCGGAGGCGACTTAAACCTACCTAGTATAGACTGGGATGTCTATGGATTCATTACAGGTGGTACGACATATTCTTGAGTACTGATCGAGCGTTTGGGATCCCTATCAGGTCGGATTGAGGGAGGACATAGAAGCAATTCAGAGGCGGGCTGCTAGATTTGTTACTGGTAGGGTTGATCATCACTCGAGTGTTACGGAAATGCTTCAGGAACTCGGGTGGGAGTCTCTACAGGAAAGGAGACATTCTTTTCGTGAATCGCTAGTGAGGAAATTTAGAGAACCAGCATTTGAGGCTGACTGCAGTACAATTTTACTGCCGCCAACTTACATTTCGCGGAAAGACCACAAGGATAAGATAAGAGAGATTGGAGCTCGTACAGAGGCATAGAGGCAGTCATTTTTTCCTCGTTCTGTTTGGGAGTGGAACCGGGAGAGAAGATGCTAGTTGTGGTACAAGGTAGGTTTGGTTTGGTTTGTGTGATTAAAGGGACCAGACTGCTACGGTTATCGGTCCCGGTACAAGGTACCCTCCGCCCCGCACCGTATGGTGGATTGCGGAGTATATATGTGGATGTAGATGTAGATGGTAGCTTCTTACTGTTCACTAAGGACGACTGTTGCGGTGTAGTTCACCATCAAATGCGGGAAAAGCTTTATTCCATGATTCCCCACTATATCAGTAGTCTGCATCACTTTGTTCTGACTCCTCCATCAGCACGCACCGGTGCTGTGACGTCTACGAGATATGCAGCCATTTACCTGGGAAGCAGAAATAATATTACGTCACTTTATTTGTTAAAGGTGATAAATATACATGTATAGTAAGGCCAACACGCTTTGTAAACATATGTGGGAGACAGGAGCGAAATTGTTCGTATAACTGGTCGTAACTATTGTCTTCTACAGTTTATCAATACACTGAAACGTCAGCACCCATTTATCTTCCTGAGAGCACGCTTGTCCTAAACCCCAGATTTTGAGTATGCCATTGAAATAACAGTTGACCAGAGCAACCCGATAACGTTAGCAGATTAACCACTTTTGTCTGTAGAAGAGGAAAAGGAGGAATGGCATTTAAATAATCTGTCTACATAGACCATGACTACATATATGAAAAGAGAGTTCATATGGTGACATAGAATAAGCCGTTCATAACTCTTTGTCGTCGCCAAACTTGGCTGCCTTAGATGTGAGTGACAAGCTGTAGCACACGTGTACTCTATTTTTAAGGAGGCAGAAGCAAACATATATGTAAACTAACTGAAGATTGGTGCAAGTCAAGCTTGTAAAGTGCCACGCAGAATAATGCAGCCAGATGAAGAAAACAACTCACCACAAAAGGTTTATCCGAATGAGAAGGAAATCGGCATATACGATGTACACTTAGAGACAAAAAATGACTACAATTACACGAAAGTAGGACGATTTATTCAAGAGAAAATGCTTTAGACATTGAGCAAGTCAGTAACCTATGACCCTTGGGCAAGCAGACATCGAGCTCGGCACTGTGTGACAGAGCTTTTGGGTGTCCTCCTGAGAGAATGCATGCCAACTTTTGTCCACTTGGTGCGTCTGATCATCGAAATCCCGAGCTTATTGGAGGGCCTTGTCTGTAACGCTACAAAAGTTCAAAGTCGTAGAGAGATCCTACGGCCTTCGTGGCTAATGTACGTTTCGGCAAGCGCGAAGATAAGCAGAAAAATCTCTCGCCGTGTAAGGACGGGAATTATGTTGTTGAAATGATAGGCCCAGGATTGTTAGCCTTGAAGGGCAAGAAAACGAGGGTAGAATATCGTCGGCGCACCGCTGTGCTATGACAGTTTAGCGAATGACAACCAAAGGGTTCCTGCAAAAATGAAATTTCACCTCAGACCATCACTCCAGGTGTTGAGAGCCAGATCAGTAACATACTGCTGTTTGGGTCGTCTCCAGACAGCTCTCCGCTGGTCATCGGTCTTCGTTCTAAGTGGGATTCATCACTTCACTCCACTCAATGAGATTTCAGCGCTGAAAAAAAACTAAAAATTTAATTAGGTGGGACCTGCATTAATCGAAAGAAATTGTCGACTTTTTCAGAGGAAGCATTAGCAAGGCTGGACTGAAACAAGGGAAAAGAAAACGACAGAGGAAGAATGGGTAGCTTTGTGAGACGATGTAGTGAAGGCAGCAGAGGAGCATATAGGTAGGAAGAGAAGGCTTAATAGATTTCCTTGTATGATACTGAAAATGCTGAATATAATTGAAAAAGAAAATATAAAGTTGCAGCAAATGAAGCTGGAGAGGGGAATATGGAAACCTAGAAAATGAGACTGATCGGAAACGCTAAATATGAAGGATGGTGAGGAATTACCGTTACAAACTTCTAGGACATGTAGAGGGTAGTCAGTACAGAACATTTTGAATAGGAACCCATGTCCGGAATCGTATCGTTTCCGTTTTACGACAGTTTCAATTCATATGTGTACCTCGTCAACGTCTGCTTAGGACAAGCGAAACGCCTCAGGGTTCCCTGTGCAGGTGTGCAACAGGGTAGACACCATGATGTGTACTACGTCAAACGATCCCCAGATGACACATATTGCCCGCTTTGCTGTGAGACCGAGTCAGTACCTGTGCATCATCGTTTGAGGAAACGTGGTGCAGTACACGTTAGCGGAATACACAGGTATGCTCCTTGCGTATGGCGAAGCTGGAGGTAACGGAAGCTCAGCTAGTCGTCTGTATCACAAGCGTTTTCCACACCTTCACACTCCATCGCACAAACTGTTTGCCCAAGTTACACAGTGGCAATGAGAAACGGGTACCTTCATCGTGAGGTGGCAGGACTGTGGTGCTCCACGGCGACGCAGCACTCCCGAATTTGAAGAAGGTGTACTGCGTCGCATTGAAGGCAGCTCGTCAACGAGTTCGCGAACAATTGCGCGTGCAATGGCTGTTAGTCACAGTACCGTCTTGGACGTCCTGCATGAGCAACAATAACATCCGTAGCACTTACAAAGGGTACACGCTATGGATCCAGCAGACTTTCCACACTGCGTCGCCTTCTGCACATGGTTCCTCCGCCGTTGCATCGACTTCCCCCTGTTCCCACGTCGAGTTCTCTTCACAGATGAATGTAGGTTCACAAAGGGTTGTGTTCAGAATGCTCGAAATAGCCATGTCTGGGCGGACGAAAACCCTCATGCCACGCATGTTCTGGGATTTCAGGTCTGGAATTAACGTGTGGGCAGGTATTCTGGACGGTCATGTGATCGGACCATACCTCCTTCCATCCAAGCTTACGGGTCCCGTATAATTAGTCTTCCTACGACCCGTAATTGACCCGTTCTTGGAAGCTGTGCCATTGAATGTCCGACAGAAAATGTGGTTTCAGCATGATGGAGCACCACCTCACTTTTCACTGACTGACTGGAGACATCTCAACAGACGGTATGGTGAAAGATGTCTAGGCCGTGGTGATCCAACCGCGTGGCTGCCACGATCGCCGGCTTTAACATTTATGAACTACTTCTTGTGGGGTCGTATGAAGAGCCTAATTTATAAGACACCTGTAGGGACAAAGGAACATCTGCTGGCACAAGTTCTGGCCGCTGCCCAAAACATTGAAAGACACCAGGTGGGATGGAGGGAGTGTACCAGAACATGCTTTGGGGGTACAATGTGTGTAACAACGTTGGTGGTCGCCACATCGAGCCGCTGTTGTAATGCATCCGTAGGTTGCGGCTGCTGCCGTAGATGCTGGGCTCTTGTTGTTGTCGACTAATGTAAACCATAAGGTGTAAGTTGTAATGCAAATGCATAAGTAATAACGTAACGAGTCAGTATTCTTTTCAAATGGATTACAACAATTGTACTGGGTCACGGCTAAGTACATTCCTCACGTGGGTGTGGATGAGATAATCATCTGCATTGAAACTGTCGTAGAACGGGAACTACACGTTTCTGAATGTGAGTTCCTATTCAAAATATTGTGTTCTCACTACCCTCTACATGTCCTAGAAGTTTGTAACGGGAATTTCCGACCACCCTGTATAGTAGGAGTAGCTCGAGAATAGCCAGATGCCACCTATAGGAGAACAGAAGAGGCTGGAGATAACAGAATTAGCTGTACGCATGTAAATGGCTCAGACTCCAAACCAGTACTGCGCAAAGAAGTGTCTGCCCAAAGGTAGAACAAATATATAAATTGCCTTGATGAGGGAAAAAATCTTGAGGGAAATATTGAAGAAAGAAAAGAGGAAAAGGAGAAAGATTAGATTGGAGATATGACACTGGAAACATTACCCTCAGAATTACTGAAATTCTTGGGAGAGTCAGTCACGACAAAACTGTATACGAGACAGGAGAAACGCTTTAAATTTAAAGAATGTAATCATTACAATTCAATGAAGACATATGCTGTCTTCTGAATGGGTCTGTCTGAAGACAGATATGTCAATGAATACAGGTGTTGACATGTTTGAATACCATTAAACCATCAGTTTAATAAGTCACTGATGCCACCTATTGACACGAAGCACTTTCAGTAGACTCTGTTGCAGGCTATCCTAGAGGCATAGCACTGACTAGACAACGTTTATAAAACTGAACCCCCGTATTATTTAGAAAATAGGTTGAGGATAGTAAACTTGCGTTTGTAGCATGTGTATATTAAGGGAGACCTTGAAACAGTTTTGACTGGACCATACTCTTTGAAATTCTGATCTTATCCATGATGAAATACAAGGCGTTAGTGTTTACTTACAACTTTTAAACTTTAAACAAACCGTGCTGCAGTTACAGTAGCCGATATGTATAGAAGGAAAGTAAGGGAGAAAACCAGTGTCGTAAAGTTTCCTCGATGTTACTCGGCCTCTACATTGGTAGGCCGAAAAGGAAACCAAGAAGAAATATGGAAGGCCCATTTAAGTTCAGGGAGACGAAATAAAAGCTTTGAATAAAAGCTTTGATATCTGTCAGAGACGGCAAAGGACTTGAACGAGCATGTGATCGCAACATATACTGTCTTGGAAAGAGTTTATATGATTAGCATCAACAAAACAGCAAAACCACCACAATGCTAACTAAACAGCGTACAATTAAATGGAACAACGTTGAGGGAATTTGGAAATGAGACCCTAAAAGGACGTAAAGCGGTTCAGGCAGGAAGAGAATACAAACTTTGCACATGTGATGCTAGAGAAGAATGTTGAAGATTGGACAGGTAGATGAAATATCTGACGAGGTACTCAATCAAATTGCGGAAAAATGTATTTGTGGTACACCTCAACTGAGAGTAGGGAGGCGCACATTCCATTACAGGAATAACAAAAAGCATTGGCCAAACTTTCAGGAAACATTCCTCGCACGTAGGGTATTAAAATGCTACATATGTAGACGTGTAGGTACCGCTTCATTTCCATGTTACAGCTCATTTTCTACTTCTCGTCATCACCACGTTATTCATGAGAAACACACAAAACGGAAGGTTTCAAGATTACATGAAACGTTTTCTTCCATGAAATGTTCAAAATACCCTTTCGCTTACGTCTGGTTAGAATACGCGGTAATCTGGAATTCTTAAGTTCACCGACAGTGCTTTTTTTTTTGCATCTGAACGAAGGTAATGTTGAGATGTCGCTCAACTCATTGCCTGTGTCGAAGTGCGACAAAACATGTACTTTATGTACAGTGGAGCTCCTCGTTTCAGTGCTAGCTCACGTAGGCTTCAACATAACGAACTGGTAGCTCGAGATGGACAAATTCCTTGGCCTCCAAACTCTCCGGACCGACAACCACTACACTTTTACTTGTGGGGTCATTAAAGCTCTTGTGTACGGAACACCGGTACAAGATGTGTAGAGTCTTCGTGCCCGTATTGTGGAAGGCACTGCAACAAAACGCACATCTCCAGGCATACATAAGCACTTTAGGGTTTCGATGCGACAGCAGACTGATACGTGTATTCTTGCTGACGAAGGACATCTAGAACATTTCACTCTGTGAAGATACGTTCCTTTCCCGTGTGATTACATGATTATCGTGATTATGAATAAAATCTAACATGGAAAGAAAGCGTTCCATATCGATGTTCATTATCACATTTTATTCATCAATGTTCGAGGAATGCTTCCTGGAAGTTTGTCCATACTATTTTCTTACATACTGTATGTTACGTTTAGAGAAAAACAGTGCAGTTTCGCTGATTGAGATTTTACATAAATTAATGAGAAGTCGAGAGCACTGGTATCGTCTAATATGTCTCGAGATTTAAAATGGGCAGTGCCGCTGCGCCTCTTGGCCTTTTGTGGTCAGTCGTTTTCACGTGACCGGTGCTGGTGGACAGTTTGTGATGAGTCTGGACAGCATTTGGCAATCTGGAAGCATCAATTTGGAGTCTTAAATTTTTATACATGAAATTTTGAGCAGCTCGGGAAAAAATAGACATTTTCAGTCTGCCGTCGAGTGCATATTTTCGCTACCGTAAGACTTTAACTTAGCGCAAGTGATACTTCACTTTCATGCATAAGAGTGAAGCCGCATCAATGATAAACTTCAAGACTCACAACTACTAGTTTTGATTACTCGGTGGATGATGTAAATGGGTAGTCTGAACATTGCAATCAGGCCCTGAAGAACACGTGACGTCGACTGGCTGCCGTGTCATCCTCTGCAGCGTGGCGTCATTCGGATACGCTTTGGCGGGACATGGAGTCACAATACCACTCTCCCGGCCTTGTCGACTACCCAGCCTTTAAAACCGCTACTTCTTAATGAAATCTCTGCTCAGCTGACATCACAAGACTTTCCGCGATGCAGTCATGCCACCAAGGAAAAACACTTGCAAGTAACTGAAAAGGAACCTTTGAGTGAGACTCCGTGACCACTTTTTCCTTTTAATTTGACTCCTTTCTTTCGATGTGTTACTAATTCATTTTTTCACCTGGGTTCTGTGTGGATGTCGCTAAACATCGTTCAGATTTCACCGCTGAGATCTTCTCTCTGCTTCCTTTATTACTACTTTATTACGAAGGGCGGCCAATGCCCTGGCTGAGGGGAGATACCGTGAGATACCGTGCCGGGACTCTCGGCTGCTGAGGTGGTCAAACTTTACTTGCTGTTGAGGCCTCTCAACTGTTCTTGATGTAATCTTCATTTTTTAATCTTCATATTAGTACCTGTAAGCATTTAATAATTTTATATCAGGGTATCCTGGTTTCTCTGTGTTGTGAGTGAATGTTGTTGTTGTCTTCAGTCCTGAGACTGGTTTGATGCAGTTCTCCATGCTACTCTATCCTGTGCAAGCTTCTTCATCTCCCAGTACTTACTGCAACCTACATCCTTCTGAATCTGCTTAGTGTATTCATCTCGTGGTCTCCCTCTACGATTTTTACCCTCCACGCTGCCCTCCAATGCTAAATTTGTGATCCCTTGATGCCTCAGAACATGTCCTACCAACCGGTCCATTCTTCTTCTCAAGTTGTGCCACAAACTCCTCTTCTCCCCAATTCTATTCAACACCTCCTCATTAGTTATGTGATCTACCCATCTAATCTTCAGCATTCTTCTGTAGCACCACGTTTCGAAAGCTTCTATTCTCTTCTTGTCCAAACTATTTATTGTCCATGTTTCACTTCCATACATGGCTACACTCCGTACAAATACTTTCAGAAACGACTTCCTGACACTTAAATCTATACTCGATGTTAGTAAATTTCTCTTCTTCAGAAACGCTTTCCTTGCCATTGCCAGTATACATTTTATATCCTCTCTACTTCGACCATCATCAGTTATTTTGCTCCCCAAATAGCAAAACTCCTTTACTACTTCAAGTGTCTCATTTCCTAATCTAATTCCCTCAGCATCACCCGACTTAATTCGACTAGTATACAGCAATTAATTCAACTTCAATACTCTGTTGGTCTGTATTACAGGATTTTCACTAACTAAATTTAGCTCACTTAATTGTTCATTAATTGTTGCAGTGCATGAAAAAGTTCATGCGTGTGTAAATTGTGCTTGCCTGACGAAAGCTGTTGTATAGAGCCAATCGTTTTAGTAAGGAATAGGTGCAGCAGTAGACAAATCATCCGTGTGTCTATTGATCCATACTTTGCTGTGTGTCATAAACTAGCCCGAAAGCCCCTTCCTCCCCTCCCCCCAAAAAAGAATGCTACAATAAATTCAGGAAATTTAACGTTACACATCGCGAACAACTTTCTCATTCTCAACTAAGAGTGGCGTGTGGGGTTGGTCGGGGGGAGGGGGGGGCAGTGTGATATTAATGGACATCCCATCTTAGCAACAGTAGCTTTTAGTGCAATTAGGTGTCGATTCACAAAAAATAGAACCAAGTACCTCTACTGACAGGTATCGTCAGTATATATTTATCATCTCTACATCGCCTGGGTTCACACATAAAAATGATATGCAGTCTGGCTCACTGATTAATTACCAAAGTGGCCGTGTTCTTTCAGGCATTAGGATATTGCCTATGTCCAATACATAATAATATCATACCCATGTTCTCTGAGGTCTTCCAGTATATATCTATCCTGTTCGGCTTGGAGTTACAGATTTTATGGGAAACTTTGTAATCAAACAGTGTCATGTTCACAATTTTAATGATACAGGGCGTGCTGAAAAGTGCTGTCTCCAAACGTTTATGTCAAAATTCTTACAGCTTTTTAAATAAAACAGACGTTACTAACATTCTAAATCGCTATTCTTCATGTGTACATATTTATTTCTCAACATACTCCGGGGATGGACACATTTCTTCCCACGAGAGACCAGTGTGTTGATATCGTAGCTGTAGAATGTTTGTTGATGAAGTCACAGCCTCACCTCTGCTTGCACCGTTTCATCACTATAACAGTGCCGTCCTCAGTTTATATGGAAACGGGTGAAAATCGCATGAGGCACATCAGGTATGTATGGGGGATAATCGATGACAGTGAAAAGACCTACAATTGTTGCATATGTCACTCCCGTGAGATGTGGTTTTGTCATGCTGAAAGAGACGGTGCACCATGTGTGGACGGACTCTTCGAAATCAAAACTCGATCACAGCACACTGGTTCACACGAACTAACATAAGTAACACACCACTCTGTTACACGCCTTAATTCGGAGCCCTCCAGCGACAGAAGGCTGCAATTATGTAGACATGAAGTACAAAAATGTAGAATGCTACTAATGTTTCTTTTATCGAAAAACCTTTAAGAATTTTCGTATAAAAATTGAAGAAATTCGTTTTCAGCACGACTCGTATGTTTGAAATTTTTAATTCGTGTTGAAAACATTTAATTCTACTTTAATATCTTCAGTTCTAATCGTACTGAAGCTTTTACTCCCATAGGACAAGACAGAAGCCCCCATCCCTTCAGAGAATGACATGGAGGTCTCTTTTTGCACTTCATGGCTAATGGTACCAAAGCCAGCCTGCAATTTGTATACTTCATTATCAGTAAAAGCACTCCGTCTTCAGGCCACAATGGCCCATCGGGACCATCCGACCGCCCTGTCATTCCCAGTGAGGATGCGGATAGGAGGGGCGTGTGGTCAGCACACCACTCTCCCTGTCGCTATGATGCTTTTTTTCACCGGGACCGCTACTATTCGGTCGAGTAGCTGCTCAATTGGCATCACGAGGCTGAGTGCACCCCGAAAAATGGCAACAGAGCAAGGCGACTGGATGGTCACCCATCCAAGTGCCGGCCACGCCCGACAGCGCTTAACTTCGCTGATCTCACGGGAACCGGTGTATCCACTGCGGCAAGGCCGTGGCCTCATTATCAGTAAGGGATTCTCAAAATTAAGAAAGTGCCTTTACCATAGGCTAAGTAGAGAATTCGAGAGACTTGTTCTAAATCCAAACTAAGAAAAACAGTTTTTGCTTTCACTGGATATTTTCTTGGAATAGCGTAACGTTCGTCTCGTTGCTAGAAAATTTTATATTGCATTTCTTGCATATGTACTTCAGCTGGAAGACTGAGCTTTAGAGGTTGAGCTGTTGTCGGCTCGAGTTGATGCCGTATTTTTTGGGCATTTTGTCACAGTCGAGTGGCGCCTTATTCCTCCCTCAGTTACTATGTGAACGAGTTTCTCACTTGCTTCCATCACTGGCAGCAGGAGCGTTTATCGATACTAGTACTGCTTTAACATCTTTGGTGTGGCAGTGATGTTTCCGTGTGTAGGTGTGTGTGGCAGATGGTCGGCTGCGGCGGAGCAGCGAGGTAGTCCCTACAGCGTGACACCAGACCGCAGCCTCTGGCGGCGTGCACGTGCGGTCGGCGTTGTGTGGCACTAGCTGTGAGAACTGCAAGTTCGTCGCCCACCACACCTGCATACTGGAGTTGAGTAATCAGTGAGCCTGTCATGAAAGCTCAACCTTTGTGACATCTCTTTGTTGATTAGTGGTTGCTGCATCCTGGGTTGTCCCCGCAAGCAGCAACGTGATGGTGTGTTGGAGTCGGAAAAATTTAGCAACTGTCTCCCTGTGTGGTATTTAACCTTTGAAATGATTATAATTTATTAGTGAAGCGCACCAGCGATATCTTCTAACTTGTGACCGTTAACGTTCCGGTTACCTGCCCTGTTCGTTAGTGTAGTGTGTTGTCCTTGCTGTGTTGATGCTGTCCGGCACAGCGTGTCGTTCGACTGCTTGGTATTGTTCTCTTTTCTCTTTGAGTGTTTATTGTGCATTGACTGTGTTTATCGCCAATTATTAAGACAGGATCCTGCTGCGATCCTCGTCTTCGCTGGTACTTTTGGTTGTCGCGCTGTTGGTCGACTGGAAGGGAACTGATTGGGCGACTGTTTGGTTTGTCAGCCGTCCGTAGGTCGTGCTGCAACCCTACTGTTTAGTGTTATGCTTGGGTGTCTGTCTCACCTAAGCTGTGGTTAGAGTTTCCTCCCCTTGCCGACCTTTGGAACACTTCTGAGCTCCACTTTTTGTTGTTTGTGATTGTCATTTTATTTGGTCGCAGGTACTGTGCTAGGCCTTCAGCCGAGTTTCGTAGCAACTTTAATATTAGCCCTTCAGCCGTGTTTCTTTTAAAATTTTTTTTGCCCTGTATTAAGGCTTTCACCCACGTTTGTTTCAGAATATGTGGCTTTAATGTGTAAATCCCTGTCTGTAAGGTTTCTCCTTAATTATCTTGAATTCTTGAAACAGCCTTAAGCCGTATTCTGTAAATGTTTATCTTAAGGTTTGAAACGTCCCCTTTTTAGAGAATTATACATGACTGTGCTTAAACTGACACACAATATTTTGTTAGCGCAACGCAATCTGACTTTCAAAATTCCCTACAAAAGAATGGCCCTGACTAACATTAAACTATACCTTTCACAAATCACTTACCTCACAAAAATCTTCGCTGCTCAAGCTACTGCAATACAGCGAGCGCCACTACTGCCAGCTAAATAAAAGATTCAAACTATGAAAGGCACTAACTACTGATAGGGATAGTTAGCAAATGAAAGATATTAATAGAGAACAAACAATGTATTTACCTTGATATAATCATATATAAATATAGCAGTTCATGACAAATTTCAAAACTCCGCCATCTCTCTCCCCACATCCACCACTGCTGGCGGCTCACCTCCAACTGCGCAACGCTACGCGCTGTTCACATCCAGCTGCCGCTGCCCAACACTACAATGGCGAGTATTACAACAATGCAAAGCAACCACAGACTGCACACAGCACAGCCAGTGATTTTCATACAGAGGTGGCGTTACCAATAAAAAAACCTAAACAGCCTACTTACAGGTTGTCTTTTATTATTCAGGAGTAGTTGGTTCAAATGGCTCTGAGCACTATGGGACTTAACATCTGAGGTCGTCAGTCCCCTAGGACTTAGAACTACTGAAACCTAACTAACCTAAGGACATTACACACATCCATGCCCGAGGCAGGATTCGAACCTGCGACCGTAGCGTTCACGCGGTTCCAGATTGAAGTGCCTAGAACCGCACGGCCACACCGGCCGGCTGGAGTAGTTGTTTGGGCCTTCAGCCGACAAGATACATTTCCTTAAGATCTTTTTCTGTTGTACTGTGTAAAGTCTTATCTTTAAAGTCTCTCTTTTCTTATGTAAAGAAATCGTTTTTTAAATTGGGCTTTCAGCCGAAGAATTAGCTATAATTTTCCTTAATATGACCCTTAGCCAGAATTTGTAAATTCTTAGTTTTTGAAGAATTTCCTTAGCTGATCTGAAATTATATTTCGGCCTTTAGCCGAGAAGATATTGCAATTTTACTTAAGTGAGGCCTTCAGCCGTTACCTTAAATTCTGGTGTTTTGAAAGCTATCATTTTAACTTATTCTGGAGAAGTTACTTGGGCCCTCAGCCGTGAGTTGATCTTTGTTGTTTTAAATAGAAAACAGTGCATCGGTTTGAGAAATAAGTTTGTGTGTGCTCTCGCATAACTAACAGTAATTGACCATGGCCCCTTTCCACAACCTGATCCGTTCTGTCCTGCGAAACCAGATTTCAGAGGTCATCTTCATTGTATTGAACAGTAATATTTAACAGTAACGTATTGAAACAGAAGCACATAGAATTAATTACCGTTCGTTCACTTAAATGCTTTCTTTGCTTCATAATTCCATTTCGAAGAAAGAAGTAAATATGAATACTAAAATGTGTAGTGACCAGATGATACCACAATTGTATGGCCACAACTGTGGGTTTTTCGAGTGCTCTGGGAGATAATTCATTTTTAACTACAGCAGAGCAGATATTATTTGAATTAATTACGTAAATGAAGAAAGTTTTCTTTAAGTTTGACACAGTTCCTTGCCACATGATTTCCGGCTTATTTACAACTTTCATTGACTATGAAAGTATCACTTGGTGCACAAATTCAGCAACTCTATCTTGTAGTACAAAATGCAACATTTACAAAAGTACATTTCATCAGGAACTTAAACGGCAACTGTCCTACAAGATGATGTTGACTGCTGTAGTCAAGATCTCGAACTGGTCAGAGATCTTGCGTGCCTGACAGCGCTAGGGCGTTGCAGTGCTGAGAGGGAGGGCGTGGTCTTGAGGAGTGCCTCCCTTACGTCGTAGTGTTGCATGACCTCCCTAACACTTCTGGTATCGATTCTCGTTGCAGACTTTGGTGTGTCATTGAGACTTCTGGACGATTTCACTGATTCCTGCTTCCGTTTATTACAGTAACTGTAGTTTCGTAAAGTTTTTCATTGCCTCTGTCAGGCAATAAGAACGTAATCTTTCCAAGGCATCTGGGCTCACAAGTTACAGAATTCTTTTTTTTTCTTTTTTTGCGTGTGGTGCTTTACTTCCTTTTATATGAAGTGTTCACGGGTTGTCAGTCGAGTAGCATCGTTTTCTCGTAGCAACGTTTCGATGGAATGCGTCTCCATCATCTTCAGGCGAAGTAGATGGAGACGCATTCCATCGAAACATTGCTACGAGAAGACTATGCTACTCGGCTGACAACCCGTAAAGACTTCATATAAGGGAAGTAAAGCCAAAGAAGCAAAAAAGAAAAAAAAATTATGTAACTTTTGAGCCCAGATGCCTTCGAAAGATTATGTTCTTCAGGAGAAGATGATGGAGACGCATTCCATCGAAACGTTGCTACGAGAAGACGATGCTACTCGACTGACAACCCGTGATGACTTCGTATATAAAATTCGCCGAGAAATCCTGCACTCGCATATTTACTTCCCTTATTTTACAGCTTTTACAGTTTTGTCGCCATCCCCTGAGGGTGTGGCGTGACATGGTCATAAAGCATCCGATGTTTTCCATGTCATTATTAGAGACAGACGTGTAAATTTGCACATGGAAATGTGAAATGGAAGGTCTGCTGGAGAAAATCCGGTACCACGGCGGCCACAGGTAGCCCACGAAGTGGCTGGCAGCCACAGCCGGCCCCCGCAGTGCGGGTCAGCCGTCGTGTCGGGCCCGCTGGCGACTGCAGCGTCTGGTGCCGACGCGTGTAACGCGCCGCCTGTTTACGACCCCGCCGCTGCTTTATGAAGAGTCCGCGCGCGCATTTTCACGTATGTAACCAGCAGCCGGGGGCGGGCTGGAGCCAGAACGCTGTCCACTGGCTCTGGCCATCCCTCTGAAGTCTCTGAGGTCACGACTCCCCAGCTCATTCCAGAACAAAAAAAACAGTGCTTATTACACCCGACGAGAGCTGGAGATGTAGTCGGCACATAAAAGCCTACCGGGGAAAAGGCACTGTCATGCTTATAAAAATATTCAGACACTTACTCTCTTAGTCCTCTTATTTCTCCAGGGGTACACCAATGTCGCAATACAAACATGTCCTGGAGAGAGCAATTTGTCATAATACTACCTACGTTCATCACAAATTTTAAAATAGAAGTTACTTAAAAATACGATCAATCAAAGTTCTTATCGCCTGAAGTATTCAGAAGCGACTTAAGGATCGTTTTACACTACTGTCCCTAAAAAGTACAACACCAAGAAGAAATGCAGATGTTACACGGGTATTCATTGGACAAATATATTAAACTAGAACTGACATGTGGTTTTATTTTCACGCAATTTGCGTGCATAGATCCTGAGAAATCAGTACCGAGAACAACCACTTCGGGCCGTAATACCGCCCTTGATACGCCTGGGCATTGAGTCAACAGAGCTTCGATGGCGTGTACAGGTACAGCTGTCCATGCAGCTTCAACACGATACCACAGTTCATCAAGAGTAGTGACTGGCGTATTGTGACGAGCCAGTTGCTCGGCCACCATTGACCAGACGTTTTCAATTGGTGAGAGATCTGGAGAATGTGCTGGCCAGCGCAGCAGTCGAACACTTCCTGTGTCCAGAAAGGCCCGTTTAGGATCTGCAACATGCGGTCGTGCATTATCCTGCTGAAATGTAGGGTTTCGCAGGGATCAAATGGAGAGTAGAGCCACGGGTCGTAACAAATCTGAAATGTAACGTCCACTGTTCAAAGTGCCGTCAATGCGAACAAGAGGTGACCGAGACGTTTAACTAATGGCACTCCATACCAGCACGCCGGGTGATACGCCAGTATGGCGATGACGAATACACGCTTCAAATGTGCGTTCACCGCGATGTCGCCAAATACGGATGCGACCATCATGATGCTGTAATCAGAACCTCGATTCATCCGAAAAAATCACGTATTGCCATTCGTGCACCCAGTTTCGTCGTTGAGTACACCATCGCTGGCGCTTCTGTCTGTGATGCAGCGTTAAGGGTAACCGCAGGCATGGTCTCCGAGCTGATAGTCCATGCTGCTGCAAAAGTCTAACTGTTCGTTGTCTTGCAAACGTCCCCATCTGTTGACTCAGGGATCGAGACTCGAGACGTGGCTGGACGATGCATGTCATCTCGACTGCTAGTGATACGAGGCCGTTGGGATCCAGCACGGCGTTCCGTATTACCCTCCTGAACCCATCGATTCCATATTCTGCTAACAGTCATTGGGTCACGACCAACGCGAGCAGCAATGTCGCGATACGATGAACGGCAATCGCGATAGGCTACAATTCGACCTTTATCAAAGTCTGAAACGTGATGGTACGCATTTCTCCTCCTTACACGAGGCATCACAACAACGTTTCACCAGGCAACGCTGGTCAACTGCTGCTAGTGTATGAGAAATCGGTTGGAAACTTTCCTCATGTCAGCACGTTGTATGTGTTGCGACCGGCGCCAACCTTGTGTGAATGCTCTGAAAAGCAAATCATTTGCATATCACAGCATCTTCATCCTGTCGGTTAAATTTCGCCTCTGTAGCACGTAATCTTCGTGGTGTAGCAATTTTAATGGCCAGTAGTGTATAATGACATTCCACCAGTACAAGTTTTTCTCCTACATTTTTAACTACACTGTCCAGTCACATCAATGTGGCCACCGCCTATGTTCGACGTCAACGTGCAGTATTCACTCACGCATGGCATGTGGCAGCACTAACAGTGAAGGGGGGACGGGGAAAACAGCGTAGTCGTCGCAATGCGAAAGGGCATGATCATTGGCTTTCGGTTCTAGGATGGAAACATTTCCATAACGGCTAAGTTTGTAAGCAAATCGTTAAAGTATAGCGAGCAGGCCAAATTGGCACTGTCCAAAACCGGTGCCGATGCAACTGTGTTACACCACGAGCCATAGTGACAGGGGTGAAGTGAACGTGATGGCTGCAGAGACATGCACAGGTGATCAGACGTGCAACTCTTGAGCAACTGACCGCCCAGGTGACCTAACTACTGTTCAGCGAACGTTGCAAACGACAGGTTCATTCACCCATACCGACTGTTGTCATCGGCGACGAAGGCTGGAATTCGCACGCCAGTTCCTCATCCGGACGTCCACTGTGTAACGTTTGTTGTGTAAAGTGGCCGTCCAATTCGATGAAAATCTCGCTGCCGCTCAAAAATATTAAGAAAGGCATCCGGATAGACGTATGCGTGGCTTGTAGGGCAGCACATAAACAATGAAAGTAACACAGATTACTGAATACTAAAATATAGTAGCCAACTTTGGTAACATTGGTTACAGTAGTTGTAGAATCCAGGTTTCTCCTATCTGTTGCGTGTTGACTACAGTTCCATAAACACAAAATAAATAACGATCTCTGAAGTAACTCGGCAGAAAACTTGTCTTCAAAGAACAGATCCGTACTAAAAATAGTTAAATCTCTACGCAGGCACTCTGACAAGAGGAAAGTTCTCCATGAACCAACATCGGCTCCTGCACGCTTACAAAAGCGCACGTCTCTCTTCCTGGATGGCGCTGTCGCTCCATGGGGTTTTATTCTCGCGGGCAACGATGTTCATGTTGCGGACGCGTGTTCACGTTGCTTCTGGTACCAAAAGTCGGAAACCCTATATTGAGTGGTATCTCAGTACGCCACATCGACAGGTGGCATTTCTTATGAATTACACTTGATGCTCCATTGGAGAGATGACCGCAAGTGTGTATGGTGTGGAATGGCTGAACGCAAACGTCCAGAAAGAATCCAGGCCGGAGGTTGGAACATTGTCGTCTGAAAATGATGTAGTGGCATTCGTTGGGTGATCTCGTTATTTTTTAAGCCACAGTGGATCAAAACAAGTAGGCACCTAGCCTTGGGGACCATGTCCATCCTTACATGCAGTTCGTTTATCCGCGCCGTGATGGCATCTGCCAGCAGGACAATGATACGGGTCACACAGCTTGCAGTGTACTTGTGTTTTCGAAGAGCACTACCCTGGCAACCGACTCTCCAGATTTAAAACCAATCGAGAATCTGAACACTACCTCGATCCGGCTGTTCGCATCCTGGATCCAAAACCGGAAACCTTACTCACTTGGCCATGGCCCTGGAGTTGTCGTGGACCTACATCCCTGTCGGTACGTTCCAGAGTCTCAGTGACTCTTCTTTCTGTATGTCCCGGATCAGTCTGCACTGCGAAATCTTGTTATTGAGGCTTTTGACATGTGGACACGTTAATGTGACTGTACGCTGTATATTGGAGAATTCTGCCCGTACTCTTCGATGAAACACCAAGTCTGAATGAAAGATTAACAAACAAAGGAGTAGCCACGGTATGTGCTAAGGGTTCGTAACACCTTCCACTCTAAAAGCGGAGTATAGGTAGTGATTTGTTACATACTATTGAAACGTTCCCTACACTGACATGCTGTCTGTTGGCTTTTGTCTCGAGATCATCGGTCGATTTTTATTTCATGAACTTCCTCACGTTTCGCCAGCATGAGTTGCTCTGCATTATCAAAGATTCACCCTACATCCTGGGTAGCCGTAAAACAACCGTCAGTCGAAGAGCCCGAGACAAAAGTCAAGAGGCTGTACGTCAACAAGTGACTACGAAAGGCTCAGGAATTTTGTACTCTGAACTGTAGGTAAAGCATTCTCAGTAATACTTTTTTATCAATAATTTTAAGCCTACAAGAAAAACAGCCACGTTCTCCAATATTCTGCAAAGAAGAGTGTAGCGGGACATCATCCTCTAGCATTACTTTTCCTTAACAGTAGCTGTCGATAGCAGTATTATTTTTCGAATTTTGAACGGGTCATTATTATATCAGCAGCTTTTCTGAAAACTTTCATACAATTTTATACACAGTATGTTATATTTCAAGCTAAAATTTATGAAAAGGAATTGCTTTATTTTGAATGTTATGGTCGACAAGTACTAGTTCTGAACGTACAATTATTTTCTTTTAAAACATTTGAAGTTACGAGTTATTTGGAACACTTAAAATTTCTGTTATTAATTACACAATCTAGTGCTGTTTATTATGTTTATTTATGGATTCATTTATGAAATAATAATCGAAGCTAATAGAAGTTCATTTCTCAAGAAAACTTGTAAACCCTTTGGAATATTGTTATTTCCACTGAATGAGAGGTAGTAAACATGCCTCTGATGTTATCGGACGTATTTTTGTATTTTGTGCGAAAAATGTAATTTCGGCTTTGTTAATGTGAAGAATTAAAATACTGTTTGAGATACTAAAATGTGACTAAATATATTAACGTAACAACAAACATTATGTAACAACAATCTTCAAATTCATTTAGATCAATTCAATCAATATTACCTAAAATGCGAGAATTTCAGCTTCAACTTGGGTGAAAAGATAAGTAAACCAGGAAGTTTGTGCTAATCTTCGCTCCTCTCAAATCTTCGTAAATGACTAATGAGGACAATAGCTGCAAGAAGGAAGGAGGGGGTAGATTACAAGGGGACAGGTAGTGGCACGTTGAAAACAAATAGTGGTCTGTCAGTCGTGCCTGGATAGCTCAGTGGTTAAACGCACTGCGTGCATAAGGGCAGATGTTAAACGAATTGCATGCGTAAGGGCAGAATGTGCACTGATTTCAGACTTCATCTTTTAAAAAACCGGACAAGTGCGAGTAGGGCCCACGCTCTGAGGGCTCCGTACAAAATTAATTGCATATCTGGATAATAATAGTAATTAATTCGTGTGGCTTAGTGACATGATTTTTATTGGACGCCACTTCGGAGAGTAACGTATGCCCAGTCTAACCCAGTTATCCAACCGAGGAAAGGGGACCTATGAAGTTAGATTTAAACGAAGCCTTTTTCAATACACATAAAATGAAAAATTGTTTCCTCTTGTCTGTTTCTCCGCAATTTTTTTTTCATTAACTTTTAATGACACCATCAAGGGATCCTAATCCTCAGCCGCCCGGGTTGGGCGAGCCATTCTAGACGCTACAGTCTGGATCCGCGAGACCGCTACGGTCGCAGGTTCGAATCCTGCCTCGGGCATGGATGTGTTGATGTCCTTAGGTTAGTTAGGTTTAAGTAGTTCTAAGTTCTAGGGGACTGATGACCTTAGAAGTTAAGTCCCATAGTGCTCAGAGCCATTTGAACCTAATTCCCAGCCCGTGATATAAATTTCAACTTGATAATTCTACCGGTTACTTTTTCGATGGTTCTTAACATATAGACAGACAGGCAACAAGTGGTAAAAAATAATATATGTGATACAGTAACAAATGATCAATTTTCGGTTTTTTTCCTGTATTTCTGTTGCCAAATTTCATGATTATGGGTGAAAGCGAAGTACGCTGTAGGTTTACATAAGTGATTTACAGAATATCGACATATGTGATATAAATAGCCGTATCTTTCCATTGGATTGTCTTAGAAGTTTACTTTGTCTTACACCGCCAGAGGCCCGTATACCTTATAGCTGACATAAATTCCACCATGATACTTTTACCTGTTGCTTAGAAACAGTGGCCTCAACATTCGCACACATAGACAGACGGACCACAAAGTGATCCCGCAAGGGCTGCATTTTTACCATTCAAGCTACGAAACCCTGAAAAACACACACTCAGCTGCTCGGTGAAAGACTCATTCTTAAAAATGATTAGGCTTTAAATTCCCGTCCACGGAGAGGTCGTAAGAGACAGAGTATAAATTCGGAAGGAGAAACTAGGGAAGGAATTAGTCTGGGACACTTCAAAGGACAAATCACGGCATTCGCCTCAAGATATTTAGGAAATCACGAAGAAACGTAAATCATGACAACCAGACGGGGATTTGAACCAATGCCCACCTGAATAGAACTAAAGATTCTTACAGAACGACAGATCAATTACTCGTACGTAGATCGACTGGTCATATATTCATTCCAGGAAATATGAACCTCAATAAAAGCTTTCTTATAGAAGGCAGAAGGTATCAGGTGCACATAGTTTTTACAGAATTGAAAGATGTCGAACAGCAAATGGGATATAACTGAGCCAATTCACGTAGAGTCTTCAAATGTGATAAATGGCGGCTAACGTTACTGTTACACGTAAGTGCGCCACTCGACTGGAGTTCTTCAGTGTTAGTGCAAGCTACCTGCCACACTCATGAATTCAGCACACACACAAGGCCAAACAGTCGATTCTACGCTTGTATAGAATCCAACACAATCGTACAACAGTTAAGGTGACAATTATTCACACTGCTATGTACTGGCGCAGCTAAAATTGCATTACCAACGAAATAAAAATTAAATTAAATTCGTATACTTAAAAATACCAAGCTAACTTTCCAACTGTCCATATTAGGAGAAAACAATATGTTTATCATCATGCCACCTGTACAACACAGGAAACACCGTCACACTAAGACTGCAGATCAGTGGGCAAGAAACCACCAACGATTTCCTTTAATAACCATATCCCCATCAGAATACTGTTGGTGGAATTGACGTAGTAAAAATTTAATCTCCTAATATACTAAATTATTTGGTCTAAGTCAGTCTAATCTATGTCGAGACTGTATTGATTCACAATTACTTTAATCAAAAACGTAAATAGCACAATGCTAACAATTGCTATGATTCTCTGGACCACCAGTGTGATAATATTCAGAGTAACTAACACTGTATCCGTGCAGAGGGCACATGAATGCTCTCTGGAAGACCATAGATCGTTACGCAAATCTCTTTCTAAAGTCTAGGTAACCCACAAAACTTACACATACTGGACACCGTAAAATTTAGATCCCATTACGATAACTAACTGACAATAAAATGCAAACACATGTTTAAAAAAATACTCCCGAATTGTGATATATGCTAAGCTAAGACAGACGCAATTGCTAAACGTCAAACTTACTCGAAGCCCGCGAATGCCGCCCCAAGCTGTAGCTGTGCACTGAAGAGCAATTCTCCAACAAAGGGAACACGAGCAGCCAAAATGTGCTCGCGGAGAAATCCACACTTCAAGCAATCTCTGACTAGACTTTGTCCCTCACGCTTCCAAAAATTACCATAGGAGGGGACAATATTGCAAGGTTTGTCACAATGACAACAGAAAATCTGTCCCCTTCAGCGTACAGGGAAAGCCTGCGGAACTTTCTTATTGAGAACTCATTGCATTTTCTGTCAACAAAATAAAGTTTGCAGAACACTATCTCTCGCCTTATGATTGGCAGAAAGATATCTGGGTTGCTTAAACGCAGTTCGCTTCTCACACTGTTAATGGGCGCTGCTTTCTTGTCTCCGTCTTCCAAACCAACTATGGGCTTTGTTCAAATCTCGCAGGAACCCTCGTTGGTAGCACTCTTGCTTCGTAGACCCTCAAAGCGGCTAATACATATAAGATAAAAGGTATCTGAGCACCCCCAAGAACATACGTTTTTCATGTTACGTGATTAAGCGCATTGTGCTACCACCTACTGCTAGGTACTCCACGTCACCGACGTCAGTAGTCATCAGACATCGTGAGAGAGCAGAATAGAACGCTCCTCGGAGCTCACGGACTTCGAACGTGGGCAGGTGATCCTGTGTCACTTATGTTATACATATGTACGCGAGGTTTCAACACTCCTAAACATCCCTACGTTCACTGTTTCCGATGTGATAGTTAAATGGAAACATGAAGGGACACGACAGCACAAAAGCGTACAGGCTGAACTCGTCTGTTGATTAACAGAGACCGCCGACAGTTGAAGAGGGTCGTAATGTGTAACAGGCAGACATCTATTCAGATCATCACACAGGAATTCCAAACTGCATTCAGATTCCACTGCAAGTACTAAGACTGTTAGGCGGGAGGTAAGAAAACTAGGATTTCATGATCGAGCGGCTACTCGTAAGCCGCACATCACGCCAGTAAATGCAAACCACGCCTCGCTTGCTGTAAGGAGCGTAAACATTGGACGATTGAATCGTGGAAAAACGTTGTGTGGAATGACAAACCACGTTACACAACGTGGCGATCCTATGGCAGAGTGTGGGTATGGCGAATGCCCAGTGAACGTCACCTGCCAGCGTATGTAGTGCCAACAGTAAAATTCGGAGGCGGTGGTGTTATGGTGTGGTCGTGTTTTTCATGGATGGGGTTGCACCCTTTGTTGTTTTGCGTGGCACCATCACAGCACAGGCCTACACTGATGTTTTAAGCATCTTCCTGCTACCCACTGTTGAAGAGCGATTCGGGGATAGCGATTGCATCTTTCAGCACGATCGAGCACCTGTTCATAATGCACGGCCTGCACAGAGTCTTGACCTGAATCCTAAAAACACCTTTGGGATGTTTTGGAACGCCGACTTCGTGCCAGCCCTCACCGACCTACATCGATACCTCTCTTCAGTGCAGCATTCGGTGATTGGCTGCCACTCCAGAAGAAACCTTCCAGCAGCTGACTGAACGCATGCCTGCGAGACTGGAAGCTGTCACGGCTAAGGGTGGGCCAACACCATGCGGCGTTCGCTGTGTTATTCAGTGGTTTGGTATTTAACTAATTTGTAAATGGAAATGATAATCTTATTTTATTACATTGAGTAATTACTAAATAATTTTTCTCGCGGCTAAAGATTTGATCAGGTTGCTAAAGAACTCCCAGTTAACGTCGTGTTAAAGTGTTGTCTGTAAGTTGTGTAAGTGTCACTAAATCACAGTTCATACAACAGATTCTATACAACTATGGATTATGATGGAAACAGTTATCTTCAGCAAAATGATCATTAAAACCACAGAATATCAGCCGCGCACAACACTGACGTATGTTACCTGAAACAATATTCTTCGCAACTTGTGCGTAATTATTTTCGGCTCCATACATCGGCTAGAAAAGATTGTTATAACGATCGTGCTATGAGCACTGTTTTTAAAGAACCAATCTGATTCGAATTGTTTTCATTAAAATGAGTTCGGGACCACCGGTGCACATTTATTTTTACACATTTGTATTACGTTCAGCATTTATGTCTGCAGAGTTGTGTAATTTGAATTTGCCGCTGTGATAATTGTGAGGATGGCTGCAGACAATTGATAGAGACTTTCTATTGTTAGAGCAAATAAGTATTTTAAATGCTTATTGAACTTTACAGAAACTCTACTTTCGTATCGTCCACTATTTAGACTTCATCAAGCAAACATTTGATTTGTTTCTAAGGAAAACACAGACAAAAACGCGATACAAATCGCTATCATCAATGGCTACGCTCCTTGGAGCGGAAAGAAACAATTAACACAGATAATGCTTACTGAGAGAGGAATTACAGTTACAAATAATTATTCACCCATGTTTATAATAATAATGAACTCTATTTTCAAGTAATAATTAACAAATAATTACAATTTCTCAACATACCTCAGTTTGATATGTGTCTTGCGTGCTGAACCTACAAAAGCCAACCAACAAAAGGTAAAAAAGCAAAGGAAGACAAACGCAGATCATAAAAGGAATTTACAACTATCATTGTCTTTGTATGATACACATCGATATGTCTAATTACATCATAGAATATTATAGAAATAATTAATTCACTATTTTTTCATATGCCGATTAGATAATGTTTATAACTGTTACAGGCATAGTTTCCTCTCGTCGCACTGTAGCCAAAAATTTATCACGTGGATGTTACAACCACATTGAATTCCAGCATTAGCGATGGAGGGCGCCACGAACTTGTAAGTCATTTTCAGCCACGTCTCCGGATAGTTCCTACTTTAAATGCAAACAGTACTAGCAATAGTTAACCATCACCATCCTCACCCATTCATTATCCGCAGCTGAACATAGGCCATGCTCAGACTTCTCCCTGCCTTGCATTATTCATGTTATGCATCCAACTTCGTTCAAATTTATTTCCTTATGTCGTGAAAACGTCTTCCATATAACGAGAAATCAAACACAAACCGCACTTTTTCTTGCATCGTTCCATCTCACTGGATCCGAAGGAAATTTACAGTTCAATTTTGTGACTATCACATTCTGAGTTTCTTTCTGCTCTGTTCCATTTTTTCCATGTTTTTTTCTGTTCCTCCTGTAATTGCCCAATCTTATAACCTGACCTATCTCAGACTCCGATTCATACATCGATATCGACACAGCACAATCGCTAGCAGACAATGCTGCCCTCGCTTGATCGACAATATCCTTCCGATATGAATGCAGATTTGGCGCCTACAGCCGTTGCAAAACACGTGAAATGTTTTTACAGTTGCGAATATGGAGAATCATCAGTTATATGCACAGGCACTGCTATATTGGGTCTATACACCAACACCGGGCAATATATTTTCAGGTATAAGTAAAATATCTCCCTATACGGGAATATACATAATGGATGTATGAGTGCAGGCTATAGTCACGTATGGAAATTAGGATCTTGTCGGGAGTAGTGCTGGGATAGCCTAATGATTAGGCGACCGATCGTGATAAGCTGTGGAAATCTGAGTTCGAGTTTTAGTCTGGCGTAGATTTTCATTGTAGTCATTGCATTATATAGATGATGGTTATCCATATGCGCTACCGCGAATGCGTTACCTATATATAACATAAATGGTTGCGTCATTTCATAGTATTTATTTGGAAGTTTAAATTTTTCACAACGCCAAGCAACCGCAGACATTTGTGTGTAATATAAATTTCCTCCTGATATCCCCACTCGCTCCTGCGAGCAACGTATCTTAACAGTCGGACAGACAGTCAACCAGACAGAGAGACGAACAAGGAAGTGAGCCTATAAATTCCTTTTTAACCGGCTGATGTATGGGACCGTCAGAAATAATATGTACATAAATTAACCATTTTCAGATTTTTTTACTTTACTTTCTTGTTCTCAAATTTTATGATTACCCTATGGATTTCGGTAAGCGAATCTGCGCATATTGAAATATGTGACAAAAGCGACCATATCCTTTGGCTTCCCTGATTTTGAAGCTTAAATCTTGCACACCACCTAGTTACAGTAGACCTTGCTATGTGACAAATTCCAACTTCATGCCTGTACCCGCTCCTGAGAGAAAAGGATTTAGCAATCGGACAGACAGACAGAGATCAAGAGAGATCATATAAGAGTTCCGGTTTTACCGATTAGTGTATGGAACCAAAAAAAGGCGGGAAACCCATTCTGTAGCAGACTCAGTTATGAGAGTAATTAGCAGAGATATCGCGGCAGAACTCAGAATATGTACCAAATGAACTCGAAGGCAGGCTACAACGCCGTGACTTTCCCCTTTGTTTTTTGGCACGCATGGAACTGGTTGACATACGGCCAGGGAATATTCTTTGGATCTGACTCTGCACAATGCCGTGAATGCACAGAAATGTAGCATATGGGGTTCTACTCCCTTACATGTTGTGGAGGAACATCAACTTCAATTTATGTCAAATATATATTGGCAAGTGCACTTTATAAGGACCCCCTTGTGCAAATGTGGTTCTCACTTTACAAGAACGCAACTGTACCCACACCAATATTTTAATGCAGGATGGGGGGGGGGGGACACCACATGTCGCTTACCAGGTGAAATATTTGCTATGAGGAACCTTCGGTAACGACCGCTTCATCTCTTGGCAATTACAGATCCCCCTACCTAAATCCACGTTACTTCTGCTTGTAGGAATATCTCAAATATCCTGTCAATCAGGAATGTATCCGCACTCTTCCTGATACGGAGTATATCGTACGAAAAGATATCACTATGATTACACTGAAGATGCTGCTAGCAACTATCGACCATGCCGCGTTACGGTTGAAGCATGTTGCTGAGTCGGGAGACCGTGTTGAAACATGTTATAACTTGTTACAATATCCTAATAAACGAACCAGAACCACAATTATCATGTGTCTACCCGTTTCTTCCCTTTTCTTCCACCCACAACACAAACCGACTCCTTACAGTGCCATAGTTTCACGTCGTGGTAGAAAGTGGAACTATTATTTTTGTAGCATACAGCGTGAGCACGCTGTTTAATGAACACACCAACGATGTTTCATCATCCTGCGATGTATAGAGCCCTCACTGTAGCCCTCAGAACACCGTCAGTTTAGTTATAACAACGTGGTACACTATTTTTTTGGTGTTTATCTCTCACCAATCTACACTTTATGAAGAACACGGACCTCTAATTTTGTGCCAACCATGCCTCAGTGCTCGCAGTAGGTGACTCCTTAGTTTTATGTGTGGTGACGCAATGCTGTCGCTGCATCATTTATAAATATATCTGTGAGCTGATGGTTTGGCTGACGAAATTAGTTTTTTTATCAGTGGTATGATTTGCGAGATATACGACGTCCGGGACGGCGCCGGAGTGTTCATGTATTCAGTCCTTTGAATGAAGTTCAGTATCTTTCTGCTATCAGAGAACTTCCTTATTTTTCTACCATCTCTTTGGTTTTCACAATTCTGTATTCATCTTTTCGCAGTAAGTCTATTGTTGCTTGAGGATATCTGAAATGTTGTAATACTCTCCTTAGATAATAACGTCTAGACAGAGGTGTCAGAACCCAATGTTTATGCCTGACGCTGTCATAAGAATGCAGTATTTCTCTGAACGAACAAATTCCATCTACAGTGTTGTTGCAGGATGCACTAAACATCAGTTTCAGCCTGAGTATATGTGAAAGTGTTTGTTTTAATCTTGCCACTGTCACATGAGGCATGATCTTCGAGGGTACATGTAATAATGTTATCGGCCTGAAATGCGATATCATCACCTCGTTACTTCCGTGAATTTTCTGTTAATTATTGACCAATAACTTTTATAAATCTGGTCTACTGATGGTCTACTCTACACTGATGTGGGATTGTGGTGAAGGTAAGTGTTCCCTAACAGTTCAAGTAACACAAAGACTGCACAATAAGGTGATAGAGAAATTTGCATTATATATAAACCAATTCCTCAAGCTGTATTGAAGGTGTCGATTTTATTTTGGCATTTTTAATATAAATTTATATCAGATGACGTCCCACTGTCCACCATTATAGAGATATTGTCGTCAGTCACTCTTTCGACAAAAATTCTTCCCAACGCGGTGCTTCGAGGGAGGTTTCTGACAAAACGGTCGTTCCGGCAATTGTTTAGAAAGTTCGTAAACGACACTGACTTGCAGTGTCATACCCGGTAAGTGGTTTGTGGTGCATCGTACTCTTGAGAGTGCGGGTCAAGGGCGTGGTGGCAGGGTATGGCGTGAAGATGTGTAGTGTCTTGGAATTAATTTTACTGTGTTTCTATAACTTGCTCAAATATTGGTACTGACAGAATAGTAATACTTTACTGCTACAGAATAAACATAAAATCTGGAAGCAGCTGTGTTGTTTCTGTACCTCAGGTGGCCGTGTTCCATACAGCCTTTGAATATGAGTTTTTGCACCTTACCGAGCCCCTGGCTAAGATATTCATTTCCACCTACAGGCAGGATATCGCTTCTATATATCTCTTCACATCTTTTCCTGTGATCTGCTGTGTAGTGTCGTAACACAGTCCTTGGTCGCAAAATTGTAAGTCTTTAACAAAAGTAAAGGGAATTAGCATGAAAGTGTCATAGAGTGTTGCGTAAACAGACAGTAGTTGGTAGCTGTCAGCGCGATGACATGCGGCTCACAACAACAGACAAGCCAGTGGCTTGTGCTGTGATGACAGCAGAACTCAGCGCTAACTGGTGCCGCACAGCGGTAACCATGTAGAAGTGGGGCAGTGGCACCATACCAACGTGAGTCTCCTGTAACGGAAACTCCACCAGGGGCCAGATTTTAGTGAAACGAGCACTGTCGGCGTATAAATAAGTCTGGATTTTAAGGCAGGGCGCACTTGTCAACTCTAGAAGCCGTCAGTGCCACCGCGACGCCAGGGGTACGCCGAACAGCAAGACAACTGGGCTCCGCCAGCTGCCGCCACAGATTTGAGACCTGGGCTGCACCTGCACTAAGTCCTTCACTTCACTTGGTACCACTGCCCTGTAGACCCGCACTCTGTGCCAGCTGCCTCCGATCCGGAGTTCCTAATGGGTCTTACTACCATAGCAGCAGCGGCCGACTGACTTCTGGTCTGAGGGCAGGGGGTGACACCTCATACACAGCAGACTCCACACCCTGCCACCAAAGCTGCGCGCAGAGCTGAGGGGCAGTCTCCCGAACGGAACGCTATTACACCACAGCACGATGTGCTGCTGACTCCAAGGGCCATGGCCTACAGATACTGCCGGCCTCAGCAGCGCGAGCAGAAACAGACAGAACCCACTGTCTGTTCACCAGCCTCAACCAGGATCAACGAGAAGAGGTGTGCATGCCTCACTACGCTACATACTGAGACTAATAAAAGTTTGTAATTGTTAACAGTGACTGCCCAAGGGCGCTCTCGACTCTGTCACCATCTCTCGAACGGTAGGGAGGGTGGCAGCAAGACCAGCCCATAGTATCGCCGTTACGGTGAGTGATACCATTTTTGCTCTTGCGTGTGTGATAGTCATGATGTAGAAGGTGTAATTATACGAGGGTTACCTGTAGAAGACCGGGGATCCATCTGACTTATCGCAGTTTAAGAGGAATTCTAGCTTTGGCACTCTGCCCCATGCGGTAATTCGGAGGAGTGAATTGTTTTATATGTAATTGTTTCGAGCACATAGTTAGCTAGTGTAGAGAGTCCAGGTGGGTTATGATTAGACAGAAGAAGTAGATTGATAGACAAAGGCTAGGTCAGAGACACGAGGTGTCGCCATTGATAGGCTTTACAATCGTTAGTGAATCAGATAGCTCATTTGAGGATGAATAAAATGGTAGCAAATACTTTATGGACCGCGAAAGATCACGGAGTAGAACAGCTCAGGTATCCGACTGTAGGGGTGGATCCGGCTGTTGATAGCCTTGTTCCGCTCTCCTCTGGCAGGACATATGAAAATATGGTAGCGTTTGTAGAATATATTAAGTCATCATTTAACTTAGGGAGGTGATCGGATAAGCACTCCGAGGTTATCTTCGGCGGGGGAAGCCAAATTCTCCGTAAGATGCAACGCCTCTTAATCATCTGAGACAGAGGCTGGAACAACGGTATAGGAAGCAGAATTCAGCGCAGTTTTTTTCGAGAGCAGAACGTATAATGAAGAAGTGGAGGACTTTGAGAACAACATTAGGAAATCGAATGTACGCACATATGTTGTGGAACAATGAGGTGAACAAAGTGGTGCTGGAAGAGTCCGAGCAAAGAGCACTCAGTGCTTTTCTGAGGGATTTGGCAGCGGAGACCTCTAGGAGAGAGCGTGTGGTGCACCTAAAGATCTCCATACTGGGGTTACATTAGCCCTGGAATACGAGAAAACTGACAGATCGTCAGGGGTGAGGGACCGAAGATATTTACTGTATTTGCATTGGATGTGCAGCGTTTTGATTGTGGACAAACAGGTAATATGCAGAGGTAGTGGTACCAGTCACGAAAGAGTGAAGGAGCTAATAGGGTCGGCCAGTTATATAACGGAAATACTAGTACGTGAGGTACAGATCACCGACAAGAGTACAGGGGTGGTAACAGACGTGCTCCATGGAAGGGTCCGTTGAACTTAGCAGGAAACCGCTAGGTCGCCAGCAGGAGTTCCTCTTAAAAGTAAATGCTGTGAGAAGTAATAATTGGTGTTACGGGGGGCGAGTAGGTAGGAGGCGTTGGAACCCATCACTTTAAAAATTGCGTAGACTAGGAGGTATACTGCACAACGACTGGGATCAGTAGTGATGCCCTCGTCTGGCAGAGAGCCCTCATGGGCAGCGGTGGTGGAGTGGAAGCGGCGTTCTGTGTCCACAGCGGCCTACTTTTGATACGAGGCGACCGGCGCTGTCGTCTGCTCCAATACGATAGGTCGCTGGCGACGGCTGGAGAACAGCGGGCACCAGCGATGACTAATGGTCCAGCAGCGGCAGTGGCAGAGTCCTTGGCAACCAGGCAGCGGCCATCTCCGCGCTTTCTTTTTTCATTCAGTGGCATTTCTTCTTTCCTGCCTCTTCAATTGCTTACAGTGTAAATTATTTAGCAATGTCGTGCATGCTTGGATGTTTTTGGAGTCTACTGGACTGTCTCATAGTAGCGTCACACATTAACATTTCAGGGCACGTACTTTGTGGCAAACCGGAAAACTTCATTGCGATTACGTCGAATTCGTGGACAGGAATATTAACACCTCCGTTCTTCGGTGAAGACAAATTTGGAAAATAAACTGCATTTTCTTTGTCCAGCTCATTCTTCCCAAAGTGACAATTTCACTTTGAGCTCCAGCATACGACTCACCGTGAATGTTGTAACGTCGTTCGGATGGCTGCTTGTATCGGTAAGGAATGCGAAGCCACATTTCCAGCAATTCTGTTTCATTTCAGGAACCAACACGTTGCTCAGTTCATGAAAGTATCGCGTGCAAAAGAAAACAAAGAAAGACCGATTTAACAATTGACACCCACTAATCCAGCGCAACTTTTTGTGAAAAGGTCAGTTTCTTTGCTAAATACCGATACCTTCAATAATGTTAACTGTGGATACTGTCGAAGTCCATGTCTTCATACACTATTGACAGCCGAACTAAACTCATTAAAATTTTCAAGTGACATTCATTGTACGTACTATGGTACATCTACTGCCGATTTATTTACAATGTCTTTGACGAGCTGTCTTAAGCCACTAATAAATTCAATGGTACAGTTGTATATTCCCCACTTTCTTCAACGCTCCTAAGAATGTTCTTCAGTGGTCCTAACAAGTCAAGGAACTAGGTTCTACGTAACAAATTCTTATCAAGAGCTTACAATCTGACGGTGAACATCGTCCACCGTATCATGTATGCCACTGATGATTGTCATGTTCGATTAAGGCGCCTTGTGAAACTAAAGACAGATTGACACTGGAGGATGATGTCGTTGTTACACGACACCGACTAATGATTGCTGCCTATAGCGGTTCCGCTGACCTCCTCCCATTTCCTGGGCCCACGAGAAATACGGACCCTGGAACGAATACGTGACGCCACACTACTAAGCTTGTCCGCCACACATCGAGAACGCTCGGCTCCACGCAGGACCTTGGGAAATCAATATCTAATTCAAATAGAGCTCACTAAGGGTCTTAAGTTTGTCGTATGCTATCGAGGGCTTTCATACACTGAAACGCGCGGTCAAGAATTACACGACTGGCCATTAAACTTTCTACACCAAGAAGAAATGCAGATGACAAACGGGTATTCATTGGACAAATATATTATACTAGAACTGGCACGTGATTACATTTTCGCGCAATTTGGGAGTATAGATCCTGAGAAATCAGTACCCAGAACAACCACCTCTGACCGTAATAACGACATTGATACGCCTGGCCATTGAGTCAAACAGAGCTTGGATGGCGTGTAGAGGTACAGCTACCCATGCAGCTTCAACACGATGCCACAGTTCATGAAGAGTGGTGACTGGTGTATTGTGACGAGGCAGTTGCCCGGCCACCATTGACCAGACATTTTTAATTGGTGAGAGATCTGGAGAATGTGCTGGCCAGGTCAGCAGTAGAACATTTTCTGTATCCAGAAAGCCCCGTACAGGACCTGCAACATGCTGAGATGTAGGGTTTCACAGGGATCGAATGAAGGGTAGAGCCACGGGTCGTAACACATGTGAAATGTAACGTCCACTGTTTAAAGTGCCGTCAATGCAAACAAGTGGCGACCGAGACGTGTAGCTAATGGCACCCCATACCATCACACCGGATGATACGCCAGTATGGCGATGACGAATACACGCTTCCAATGTGCGTTCACCGCGATGTCGCAAACACGGATGCGACCATCACGATGCTGTAGACGGAACCTGGATTCACCCGAAAAAAATGACGTTGTGCCATTCGTGCTCCCAGGTTCGTCGTTGAGTACACCATTGCAGGTGCTCCTGTCTGTGATGCAGCGTCAAGGGTAACCGCAGGCATGGTCTCCGAGCTGATAGTCCATGCTGCTGCAAACGTCGTCGCACTGTTCGTGCAGATGGTTGTTGTCCTGCAAACGTTCCCATCTGTTGACTCACGGATCGAGACGTGGCTGCACGATCCGTTACAGCCATGCGGATAAGATGCCTGTCATCTCGACTGCTAGTGATAAGCGGCCTTTGGGATCTAGCACGGCGTTCCGTATTACCCTCCTTAACCCACCGATTCCATATTCTGCTAACAGTCATTGGATCTCTACCAACGCCAGCAGCAATGTCGCGATACGATAAACCGCAATCGCGATAGGCTACAATCTGACCTTTATCAAAGGCGGAAACGTGGTGGTACGCATTTCTCCTCCTTACACGAGGCATCACAACAACGTTTCACCAGGCCACGCCTGTCAACTGCTGTTTGTGTATGAGAAATCTGTTGGAAACTTTCCTCATGTCAGCGCGTTGTGGGTGTCGCCACCAGCGCCAACCTTGTGTGAATGGTCTGATAAGCTAATCATTTGCATATCACAGCAACTTCTTCCTGTCGGTTAAATTTCGCGTCTGTAGCACGTCATCTTCGTGGTGTAGCAATTTTAATGGCCAGTAGTGTATAGTTACTCGCATCCCGCCGGAATCAGCTGCTGGCACCCTCCAGACCTGCAGTGTCACGTGCTGCGAGATACGCGCCACAACCTGTCTCTCAGTGCGTCTCGTCCTATTTCTAAGTTGGCGGTTCTCCTGTGTTATCGAAAATACATGATACGCTCGCAGTACACTCATTGTTCACCACACCTGCCCACAAGCAGCTGCCTGAGCAAGCGCGAGTGCCCACGCTCAAAATCAGAGGCTTCTTAGACCCTGCGGGCTAGAACAAGCTCTAATATATTTTACTTGTCCATCAGTGTTCTTTAGTGAGTCGTGACAGAGAACCATTTACTGTGTGCTATACGGTTCACAATTTCACTGAGTGATTTACTTGTTGATATACCAGTGGTCAACTCACTGAAAAGTGGTTGATCTTGTGCGAAAAATGCATTCCTATCTTCTTGTCTCGAAACTATTAGAAGCAAATGATTTTGCTGAACGGTACTTCCACATCCTCGCAAAAGTCACAAAGTGTCCTCGTCCCGCAACTTTTATATGCTGTTACACCATTCTGATTATTTACAGACTTAATACAACTTCCGTTTGGGATCGAGAAACATTGATGATGAATTCTTAAATGAAAATTAATTTTGCCACGACAGTACTCTAGCTTTTCGTCACACGACCCTAAAATATCCGAACCCAAGTGGTTGTTCCAAACAAAAATACATAATGATTTCAGGTACTGTATAAGTAAGGCTGAATAACAAGTAAACTGTTTTTCAAGATTTTGAACATGGCTACACTTCAGCAACTGTGTATGCAAGAGCTTTAATGGATTAGAAATAACTTCCAGTGTGTCGGCCCTACCAACAGAGATATTCAGTTGAACGGCCATGTGTTTGATTGTCATCCATCGATCACCTCGAACGAGAGTGTCCGCACGTTTGAGCCGTCTCGTTGCGACGGTGACAGACGCCTAGCCCACCGACTCACCGTGTTATTGTACACTGCTTTTGTTCACTGGAAGCGCTTATGAATATCTGTGATGCTTTGGTTTTCCGATAAAAGAAACTCAGTAACTGCTCTCAACTTGGTACCCACTTCCATTACACACTCCATTTTGAAGGCTACGTATAGCGCTGCCACATATGAGAACTTCATGGAACTACAGGAGCTGAAACGGGAATATAACACGATGTCTCGCAACAAATTCCGCATATGTATGGAATTACTTATTGAACGGCCACACAACTTGTTACACGAAATGAACAAGCTACTTCTTCACCGGCGGAAACCTTCCGTCTGGGCCACACAATCCTAGAGCAACATCATGTAGCTACATATCGAGAAAAACTGTAACAACACCCTTCGAATAAAGATTTTCCTGCTCTATGCATTTCTTTTAAGTTACTAATTTAGCTATACCACCATTTTCTTATAATCTCAGTGTTTTATCTTACCTCAGTTTATTTTTGTGCATGTGCGCGCGCGCGCGCGTGTGTGTGTGTGTGTGTGTGTGTGTGTGTGTGTGTGTGTGTGTGTCCTGGTGGTGGTTGCAAGTCGCCCTTCATCTTCCAGTGTGTGTTACGGACTTTAACCTGAAGATTGCAAAGTTGTGGCGGTGAGGTTTTGCCGATGTCCAGTTACCTATTTCAATCCTGCGCAATTTTCGATACAGGAAATATTGAGATATGACTGCATTCGAAACTAATCAGTAATTTCAACAATGATATCCAATATTCTCTAATGTTGTGAATAACTCAGTAAATCTGTAGAGTGTTTTAGATATTCAACGAATGTATTCGTGTGCTCTATAATTATCAATAAATTTCAATGTTTCTGAATGTTCTGCAAACAGAAATGTAATGTTTTGGAGTCGTCACAATGTTTAGGAACAACCCAGTGTTCTGGTACTGAAAATAATGATGTTGTATTCTAATAGTCGGTCTGTGAACGTGTAGACGGAGAACTACAACTCCATAACGTTAATAATGAGTCATAACTCAATAAAAGTATTTAAGTGAGAAATTCAAAGCAAGGATGAAAGAAATTCGAGTTAATTGGCTCCTTCTGTGTGTCAAAACGTTAGAGGATACATTCGCAGTCTCAAATAAAAGTAGAAGGGCAGTTTGGAGATGTCGTACTGAAGAATGAAACTCACGTTTTGCAACAAGATGGAGTGTTATGGAAAAATGAGAGTGAATCAAAGTGACATAAAATGATAAAAATTTCACAGTGGTGTGAGAAATATCAACTATTTCTATTTCTACCCTCATGTAAAACACTAATATAAGTGAATTGGTTCATGGCTCACTTCCAATTCGACACGAAATGAATAAATATTTGGTCAAACTTATGCAGCAAAGCAGGTCAATTATACTTTGCAAATATTTGAAATTATACAAGAATGTTTTTATCTATACAGCTGGATAATTGCTAGCCATTCAGTGCGACATAGCAACATCAATTACATAACATTTAGGTTTCTCAGCAAATTGATATCCTAGCACCAGTTTCTAAAAAAAACAGTAGGGGTTTTATTTAACTTAACAGTGATTAATGACATGTGCCTTGCTTCTGACATGTAATCACAGTATTTTCTTTGTTCCTTCACCACATGCCTCGATTAGAAAATAAGTTATTTTCCGTATTGCGCGAACACGGAGCCAAGTGTCAGTCACTAGCCTTTTACTGGAAATAACCACCTCCCCTGCTCCATCTGCACTTAAATAGGAGTGCGAAGTACCGGAAATACTTAGCTTTCGATTGAGGATGAAATGCGAAGCTGGTGAATAGATACTGAACTTCTGTTTGAAAACCTCTGACGTGTAAGTAAGTGCTTTTCGGTACATCATGGCTTATTTTACAGTAGAAACATCAGAGGAAAATTACGCTCGTCTTGATCTGCGGCATGTCTGCAAGCTGTTTCCTGCTCTAACACTGGTTTTCTGTAGGCACTGATGAACTCAAAGCCAAAGATGAAAGGGATAGAAATATTCGAGTGGTCCGCTATAACGGTTAGAAAGAAAACTGTAATTACTACGCCACAGCCAAGCGTAGTGATTAATATCTCCTAATTACTTTTCCACTCTCCCGCGTAGCTGTAACTAAGTTGATTGCTCGTATCATTTGATCTGACAGCTTACACATTGCGAGTTTTAAGCGGTATATGAAAGCCTTCTAATAACATCAGCAATTACATAATTGTTCTTGGTTTATGAAGCTTTTATTATAGCTAAGCAGCCTAACTTTCAGTGAAATATCATAATCAATGCGGAACGACGATGTATAAACTCCCTCAACCTCGTGATTATGAATAAAGGGCGTTCTGGAGGTACTTTCGTTTTAGGCACAATGCGAAAATTTAACCGCAGCTCAAGTGAGCCATAATAACACGCCAGAATTCATTTATAAACACTTAAAAACGCGTAAAACAAGTATCCAAAGGCTAATTTGAGCTCTGTTCTCTCGAAAAAATGTTGAGGGGAGGCCTCAACCTGTGCATTTTTCGTACGATGCAAAAACGCTTTTAGAAGTGATGTCGCACAATGCCCCCTGGATCGAAGGTGGTAATCCAAATGGAAGTTTTTTCAGGTTTTTGTAAGAGACATGTATTTGCTCAATGTTCCTTCGTGGAGGGAGAGACCAAGAGTCAGCTTCACTTGAACAAAGTGGGATATTGGTTAATAATGCGACCAACATGGGAAGTAGAAGAGGTGGTAAAAGCGGTGGGAAGGTATGGTAGGAAGGGAGCGGGAATTCACCACAGACTGATTCCTGCAACTTCCCAGCTGGTTACCAGGAGAGAGCTACGAAATGTAATTAAGGGTCATATTTTATAGTATGTAACATACCAATGTCATTCTGGGGCATTGTTCATCGATCGTTTCCTATGAAGTCTTCTATACGACGCTTAAATTATATTAACAGACTTCGGTTGTGCAGTTCGAGTGTTTGCATGAAGTGTGCGTTGGGAAAACAAACCATCCTGTCCATATGGACACAGTGACTGAAAAATTTATTCTGCTTCAGGATGTTTTGTAATCAACGAAACGTAGCAATAATAATGATTTATATATACATATGAAGTGGATTCATAAGTCCATAGCGTTTTTGTTTAATAAACACAACAGAGACACATAACAGAGACTTTCATCTTGAATAACATATTCTCATTCGCTATTTACATCATTCTGCTAGCGTTGGGGTTACTTTTCGATTCTACGACTGTAGAAAACACAGTTTTGAGGCGAACAGTTTGTCGAGTTATGTTCCGAGTGCATTTTCATCCGGAAAGGGAATTCATTGAAGTTTATTCGACAGAGAGCGGAAAAGGTGAAAATTCAAGGACGCTAGCTCAGATGAATAAGTTGCGTGCGGAATGACGTACCAGCCCAACTCCTGTATAGTTTATTTCTTCAGTCAGTTCACGAGCCAATTGATAACTAGCGATCAGAGATGCAAATATGGCCACCCGTTGATTGCTGTGATTTTGGCCTAGAGCATGTGGTGCCTGTACACACGTTTGTTCAATCTGCCCCGTTCCATGCAAACGCCGCACGATGGTGGAAAGAACATAGTTCATCACGTTAGCCACTTCTCGATTTCACTGAGGTGGATCATCGTGTATTAATGGGTCCAAACGATCTTCATCAAACTCAGAAGGTCTTCCTGTACGTGGAGAGTCAATAATGTTAAAACGATTTTCATCAAAGGTTTTGACCTTTCAATAAATGACTTTAACAGACTGAGCAGAAGGCTTTATTGAAGATGCATAATTTTGGTCGTGGTGGCCCTAACTTTAAAGTTAGATATTTTGCAGAACACTTTATGTTCTATATTAGCTACTGTATAACTGTCTCTTCGATACCCTATCTATGTTCACACAACTTTTACTGTCCCATCATCTTGGGCTCAAATAGACACAATTACGAATGACAAATCTGTCTACCTCTACATTTACATGCTCTCTGGGCTAGATACCACACGTCCTGCCGTGTGGAATCTAGCCAGACACTTCAGCAGGGAGAAACATTACATTCCCACGCTACAAGGACCAGACGGCCCAGCTTACTCCACTATGGAGAAGGCAGAGCTTATGGCCACAACGCTTACAGCATATTTCATGCCGAATCTCCCTCGGATCCAGTATTCACACTTGAAACGGAGCAGGAGGTTACGCGACTTGTAGCCCAGCCCTCACGCAACGAAATTAGACGCACTAGCACAAACGAAATCACATGGGCTATCAAGCACACCAACTCTAGGAAAGCCCGTAGGCCTGATGGCATTCAGGAGATCACGGATAAAGCCGTAGAATACCTTACACACTTAAAGAATGCCATCCTAAAACACCAACTCTTCCCTGACTTTTGGAAGGCGGCCAAGGTCCTGATGTTCAGAAAGCCAAGGAAAGACCACTCCCTCCCACAAAATAACCGACACATCAGTCTGCTGTGTTCGCTCAGCAAGATTGTTGAGAAGGTAATATTAAAAAGTATCACGAGGCACTACGTCGCCAATGACACCCTAAGACCGGAGCAAATTGGCTTTAGGAATCACCACTGGACAACACAACAACTCCTCCGCTTAGTCGAACATATAACACACGACTACAACATGAATAAAGCCACAGGGGCCGTGTTCCTGGACATCGAAAAAGCTTTCGACCGTCTCTGGCACAATGACCTCATACGCAAACTAAGCGAAGCTGGTTTCCCGGACGGATTCGTACGTCTCATACACTCATATATCACGAACAGGTGTTTCGACACTAACGTGCAGGATAAACAATCAACACAACATGGTATCCAAGCTGGAGTACCCCAAGGAAGCATCCTAGGGCCCAACTTGTTCAACCTGTACATTAACGACTTCCCAGCAACACAAAACTCGACGTTAGCCATCTACGCGGATTACACCGCCATCCTTGCGCAAGACTGGAAACCGTCAAACATTAATTCACGAATACAAACAACACTCAGAACAGCCGAACCTTGGTTGGAGCGATAGCGTATTGAAGTGAACATCGACATGCGCGAAGCAGTTCTTTTTACACGCAGGCCGAAACTACTGCGCAAACATCAACACAGTAGACCGATAACACTACATACACCGCCAACATTACAATAATTCTCTATTATTCCAATCTCGTACAGCGTGCGGATAAAACGAACACCTATATCATTCGGTGCAAGCTCTGATTTCTCTTATTTTATTACGGTGATCATTTCTCCCTACGTAGGTCGGCGCCAACAAGGAGGAGGAGGTTGATGATTTAAATTTCACGAGAATAATTCGCCGCAAAGAGAAACGCCTTTCTTTTAATGATGTCCAAACCAAATCCTGTATCACTTCAGTGAGACTCTCTCCTCTATGTCGCGATACTACAAAACGTGCTGCCCTTCTTTGAACTTTCTCGATGTACTTCGTCAATCCTATCCAGTAAGGATCCTACACCGCGCAGCAGTACTCTAAAAGAGGACGGACAAGCGTAGTGCAGGCAGTCAAATGGCTCGGAGCACTATGGGACTTAACTTCTAAGGTCATCAGTCCCCTAGAACTTAGAACTACTTAAACCTAACTAACCTAAGGACATCACAGACATCCATGCCCGAGGCAGGATTCGAACCTACGACCGTAGCGGTCACGCGGTTCCAGACTGTAGCGCCTTTAACCGCTTGGCCACCCCGGCCGGCAGCGCAGGCAGTCTCTTTAGCAGATCTGTTGTATTTTCTAAGTGTCCTGCCAATAAAACGCAGTCTGGTTAGCCTTCCCCACAACATTTTCTATGTTTTTCTTCTAATTTGAGTTGTTCATGATTGTAATTCCAAGATATTTAGTATTATTATGTGCAGAGACCATAATCCACGAGAGACTATAGCAGCAAATTTGTTAATAATGAGCTGGAAACCATGAATAATGAAAGCAGTACTACATATCTAGCACTTATCAGTGAAACCGTACTACTAACCTATAAACAAAAGCGTATTCATTTACGACGGAAAAATTTACTTTGACTATATAGACCCTTCTTGGAGACGGACTCGGTAGAGATGAACGGGTCGAACTGGTCGCCCGCAGTACAGCGGTGAGCATTCTAGAGTAGAGGCCACAGCAGTGGGACGCCTCGCGCCGTCGCTTCCATTAGCTGAGCGTCGCCAGGGAGAGGCAAAGACCCGCAGCCCGCCACAGGGAGCGGCCGAGTCCTGTAAGCGGGCCTAACAGAATAAAAGAACTCGTCCTTCCCGCTCCTGGGCGCGCCACTCGTTTACTCGAAGCGAGACTTTGCAGCCATTACGGGGTCCTAGGAGTCCTTTACGGGAAAGACGTGGGCCAAGTGGCAGAGACAAAGGAACACAGTAAAACGACGCATTAACTTGGCCCACTGACTGCTGAAGTATATAAAATGGGTAATAAACATACTAAGAATAATAATATCTATTCACTCTCTCTACGTTTCGTACAGTTAGACACAATCGCAATACATAGAATGTAGATCATACTACATTTAAGCAAATGATAATTTTATATTTTAATTGTTTCACATATCTCATTGCTTCTTGAGTCATGCACACACACACACACACACACACACACACACACACACTCACAATGAGACCACCAAATTCGCCCCACTTCAAGCACCTTCACTCACACTGCGTCAAGACAATTTCACAATTTTTTTGCGTATGCGATCGCAATGAAACAGACAATGCAAAAAAAGAACAGCAACAGAAATGTCCTTCATATGAAAGATGCAGAAAACACATTGCGTCTATTCTTGAACCAGGATGTGCCCCTCTGTCAATGTGAATATATTACAACTTCCTTAATGCTATAGTAACTATTGGATATTTTCATCTCCTTCAACTTCTACTTAAATACGCTGACGCAAGATGAAATCACAAGACCAAAAAATAATTTCTGTAAAGTTACAAAATTTCTGCAATAAATTTTGTATAGGCAACATAGTTAAGCGATTAACATTGCAAAATCACGGGTTAATCTAAGCGTGAGATACGCCATTGAAAATATGAAATACTGGTTCATTAATAAGGAGTGTAGCCTACAGAATGTTGAAGGAGGCCTTCTAACATGCTTGCCCTGTGTTGTAGAGGTAGCGGATGTCAGTTATTTGGTTGCGCTTGGTCCCTCAGTAGAGGGTCGATTAATGCTCTTAGTGCATGATGCTACAGTTGCCCCTTATGTCCCATTCGTGCTTCATTGGAGACAGATCTGGTCAATAAGCAGTCTAAAGCGACATGCCGAACCTCTGTAGAGGATATGGGGTTACATCAGCGGTATGCAGGCGAGAATCACCCTGCTGGAAAATACCCTCTGGAATTCTGTTCATGAATGGCAACACAACAGGCCGAATCACCAGACTGAAGTACAAATTTGCAGTCTGCATGCATGGGATAGCACGGAGACTGTTCCTGCTGTCACACGAAATGAGACCTCCGACCATAACTCTTGATGTACTCCAGTGTATCTAGCACTCAGTAAGGTTGGCTGTAGGACGTCAACCGGCCTCCTTCTGACCAGCACTTGGCCTTAACTGACGCCGAGTCAGAACCAGCTCTCACCGGAAAACATAACAGACCTCCACCAAGCCCTCTAATAAGCTATCGCTTGACACTACTGATGTCGCAAATGGAGGCAGTTTGTGATCAGTGGAGTGCACGCTACAGGGGGCTGGGCTAGGAGATGTCCTTGAAATAACTGATTTGTAGCAGTTCGTCGTAGCACTGTGGTGCCAACTGCTGCTCAAACTGCTGCTACTGATGCAGTACTATTTGCCAGTCGGGAGCCCGGTCTTCTTATACGGTACACACTCGTGACCACCGCTGCTAGCAGTTACGTACAGTGGCTACATATCTGCTTCTCCTATTACACGACCTCGTTCAGACTCATTGATGTGCTGATAATTGAGTCTTTGTCGCATAAAGGCATTCTTGACTTATAGCAGTTCATCACGCCCAAACTCAAAGGTAACTAACGCTCACGACCGTTACAGAGTGTATGCAAGGCAAACCCGATTTGCATCCTGATACTGGCGCTATGAGGGCCACTCTTATGCGACTGGCAAGAAATGTGAACAGAAAACATCTTCCATATGTAGAAACACGCCTAGCAGGTTTCGTTTATTCGGACAACTCGTTCTTGGTGTTAACGGTTTTTTCTCGTCAGTTTACATTGTTTTTGTATATTTTACAACTACAGATAATGCAGTGATGATTATTTAGGTTTACACAGCCTGATTTTCCGATACCGAAGATATTCGTAAAGTCTTACCTATTACTTCGAAAAAATTAAGTTCCGTAATTAGTTCTTTTCGTTTGCTTCCAACTACATACTGATATCTCCGAACCTAAACAGAATTCTGCATTCCATCTCCACGCTACCAATAGGCTGATTGGTTTTGCCCTTCTAACGCTATGGTATTGCGTCACGACGATTTCAGAGTGTACCAGGTCTGCAGACATCTACCTGATGAAAAACAGAAACAAAGGAATAAAATGCCTAGCCTTATGTATTCGAGCATATAGTTAAAAATTTATAATTTAAAACATATTCCTCCACAAAAGTGCGTCTGTCTCGTCAGCATGAAGCACAGTAGAACAATCAGCTACGCAATAACAAAAACCTCGACCAGGAAAACTGACTATTCATTTCGACTCACCTCTGTAGCTAGAGTCAAAGAGACATAATGATACCTCCCACTACCTTTGCACAAGCAGATCCAGGCAGTCAGTATCAATGCCATTCTGTAGTTCTGTGTAGGAACACCTGATACGTATGTACAGAAATAACAGATATAACGAAGCAATAAAGTTCTAATTACTGAATCTATGAGTTAAAAAAGAGGTTACTGAGCCGTGGCGGTATCGTTTCATCTTTCCTACCATTTTCATTTGTTGGCGCCATCTAGGATTCATGAATTATCGGTAGCTGGCATGGAGTTTGGAAAACATGCCGGATCGTGTGGAGTGTGGGAGGAGTCCTGGTCGTGGTGAGAGGACACACAGACAGCGATCGGCCCGTCGGCTGTGTGCCGCATTGGCTTTATTTGTGCGGAGATTGGTTAGTTGCGGGTGTGCCTTTAGTAGCTGCATCGAAGTTTTCACCACACGCCTAGCGTACTTCAGCTGAATTGTCTTCCCGTTTGTCCGTGCTGTGCGCTTTTGGGTGGTGGCGCTCTGCATAGAGCTGAAATTATGGAATACCGACATCTTGCTGTAGTAATGATCGTTCTGAAACCTGAGTGCCATGGAAAGGAGCGTTACTTGTAAATGCTAGCAATGAAGCACCACTTCCTGAAGCTCTTAGTTTTATGAATCTTGGGTTTGCTGTTTGAGCCGGAAGCGGTGGCCGAGTGGTTCTATGCGCTACAGTCTGGAACCGTCTGACTGCTACGGTCGCAAGTTCGAATCCTGCCTCTGGCATGGATATGTGTGATGTCCTTAGGTTAGTTCAAAGTTCTAGGGGACCGACGACCTCAGATGTTAAGTCCCATAGTGCTCAGAGCCATCTGCTGTTTGGGGCGCCACATGGCCATGGGAACCTGGTGCTGTTACGCATAGGCAGGCGTTTCTCAGGAGCGTTTGTGTCTGCCCGACATCACCTTGGTGGAGCTGTCCTCGCTAGTACCGTAGTTATTTTAAGTTACGTTTGTTTAATCTACGCTCTTATTACAACCTCTTATGTTAATATTGTCCACCAAGTATTTATGTCTCTCCTGAAATGGGTAATATGACAAATTTATGATTAGCTTTAAGATTTTTTAAATTTCGATTATTTCGGCCTGCACGTATTGTGCAAATATTTGGAAACTTTGATCTTACTTCCTCTAGTAGTCAATGTCTGCGATGTTTTTCTAATTATTTGCCATCAGTTACATATTCCATTCATTTCATTCTTGTAAAAGAAAATCTTGTGTAATCGTAACTGTCGACACTTAACTTTTAAAATTGATTTTTTCAGAAAACTGAATTTTTGGACTTGTGATTTATTTATCGCTGCTGCAGGTAACCTTTTCGAGGACTATTATGATTAATATAAATTTCTTCTCTATTAATAGCCATAAGTGCGGTTGATTCTCAAAATTATGTGAGAGTACTTATTTTGATTATTCCAAAACCAAACTGCTTTAATTAAGAAATGTCTTACCTTATTATCTTGCAATTTTGCACTTGTTACTCATTTCTTACACGACTTAACATCAAAGTAGGCAGAAAGGAACGACAACATCCCGTCAAAATTTCTAAAATCATTGGAAGTAAGTAACAAAAAGAACGTCTATTCCTGTTGGTGTGTACACCGTGTGACACTGGTCGACCTTCAGAGTCGAAAAAACATTATTCTCTAACCCTGAAGACAGTAAGAGCCGAAAAGCGCGAGAATTAACACACAGTCAGCTTAACAGCTTATGCAGTAGAGGAATACGTGGCGGGTCACATCAAACCAGCCAGAAGACTGATGTCATATATATGGCATCAGTCTTCTGGCTGGTTTGATGTGACCCGTCACATACTCCTCTACTATGCCAACACTTTTTTTTCACTTCAGTAGCACTTGCAACCTACATCCTCAATAATGATCTGTTCCAATGTTCCAATGAAAACGAAGAAACAAGACGATCTAACGATGTAAAGAAATTTCTACCTAACATTCCTCAAGAGCAGAAACCTCTTTATAGAGTATCTGCCTGTTGTGTCTAGACAAGACAGCCTAGACACAATCAGAGGAAGCCGAAAGGCACGCGCTAAGCTAAAGCTGGATGGCGTGAGGTCTGAAACAGGATACGTAATGAATGCTATAAAGAAAAGTACGTAGCTGCTGGAATACTTAACTTTAATCCATCCTTTTGGTACATCTGGAGATTGTGGCGATACAAGTGAGACTCTTTAGATACATGCAATGTTACTAATGGCGCCTTGCTAGGTCGTAGCCATTGACTTAGCTGAAGGCTATTCTAACTATCTGCTCTGCAAATGAGCGAGGCTTCGTCAGTGTGCATCGCTAGCTACGTCGTCAGTACAACTGGGGCGAGTGCTAGTCCGTATCTCGAGACCTGCCTTGTGGTGGCGCTCGGTCTGCGATCCCTGACAGTGGCGACACGCGGGTCCGACATGTACTAATGGACCGCGGCCGATTTAAAGCTACCACCTAGCAAGTGTGGTGTCTGGCGGTGACACCGCACTGCCAGTAGCCAACGAAGAATGGACAAGATAGAGATGATTGAAAGATACTCACCACAGGCTGCTTTGCTGTATTTTGGTTGTGGTTGGAGTTTTCGTACGTTATGCATAACGCTGTACGCTCATAAGATACTCTTTTATTGCTGTAATGAATATGAACAACATAAACTTGCGTAATAAAGTACTTCCACCGCTTCATCAAGTTCGAAAAAAGGGACTTCTTACCACACTCATACGGTTCAAATGGCTCTGAGCACTATGCGACTTAACTAACCTAAGGACATCACACACATCCAGTCCCGAGGCAGGATTCGAACCTGCGACCGTAGTGGTGGCCCGGCTCCAGAGTGAAGCGCCTAGAACCACACGGCCACTCCGGCCGGCTTACCACACTCGTTAGTCAAAGTATGTTGTTGTCATCAGTCCCCTAGAACTTAGAACTACTTAAACCTAACTAACCTAAGGAAATCACACACATCCATGCCCGAGGCAGGATTCGAACCTGAGACCGTAGCAGTCGCGCGGTTCCGGACTGAGCGCCTAGAACAAGCGTATTTGTTAACCACTGTTATGTTGCTTGATCATTGTATTTGAATTTCATTAACATATCATTTTTAGTAAATCAAATCATGCTCGAAGACCTGTAATATAACATGTGAATTATGTCACAATCGCACACGCTTCTTTCGCTTATTTTCATTACTGTCGACAGGCCTTAATTTTAGTTAGTACTGGTTTGTGTCGCCATCTTTACATTAGAAAAATGAAAACAATTCACCTGCAGTGCGCCTCTCGCTTCCAGAATTATAATATTGTGTAACACTGTGTCTCTCTCTCCCGGAATTATAAGATTGTGTAACTCAGATGACTCTTCCAGAGAAGGAAAACGACATAACTGTCCGGCTCGTTTCAAATTTAAAAATGAGTGGATGTGATGTGGAATAACGTATATAATGTAGATTAGCACAAGGTAATACATCCCAACAGTATTCTCCAAGCTGTACTGTAGTAGCGTTTCCTAAGTAACGGCACGTATGTTGTGGAGAACGGCTTCAGCCGCGTGGAACTATGGACACCATTCGTGGACTTCTCATGTCGTTGTTTACGTAATATGATGATACAAAAAGAAGACTGTCGCTACACATGGAGGGTTCAAGCTGGACATCGTTGATTTCTATTACTTTTAACTTACGTTTCGTCAGCAGCGACCATTAAAAGCAATGTTTCTTCATATTCCATGCCGAATCCTTTATACATTATGGCTGCGAGTCTAACTGTTTCTGCTTCATTTCAAGAATCCAGCGGTGGGAGTTCAACTGTGCAGAAATTATTTCTGTTGACTGAATGATTTCAGAATACTGATGAACAGCTAGTCTTTGTGAATAGGACAGTTCATAGTAGGTCTGTACAACATTTTTCGAAAGCATCTGTCACAAATCAGAAATTTCATAGACATGTTGATATCTTTGATCTCTTTAGAGATGGATTATCATCTGTACTCGCATGACCACGACTAAAGGCTTAGACCACTGAGTAAAAGTGCTATGGTTCACTGTGGTCCCATTTCAAACCTTCCTTAAAGGATTGTTGATTTCTGGCAGCTTTTAGCTACTAAGAGATTAATATTAATGTGTAATCTTTGATCTTCAACAGTCAGAATGAGGATGCCCGTGCATGCTTCTCGTCATGCTCGCGTTACTCACAAGAGAAACTCCCCATCGCAACTTCTTAGATTTAGTGGTAAGAGGGCCCAGTGGCAGTGGACAGCCCGTCAAAAACTGAACACAGATCAAGCATGAAAAAGGGAAGAATGTGTCCTGGACTCTGAACACGAACATGAAATTCAATACAAAGCAGCAGGAAAGAGAAGTGGTGTCGTGGTTAAGCGGTTACGGTTGTTGAACTGCCAAGAGGGCGAGCTATGTGCAAACCTCATGCCTATCAATTTTTTTTTTTTTCGATGTTCGCTTCATTCAAGTTTGTGTTTGTGCCATGGTGTAACGTCCGTTTTCAGCAACGAGTCGTAAGATAGAGATCTATAATAACAGTTGATTCTGCACGACTAGTCTATTAGCAGTCGAACAGCGCCTGGTTCAAATGGCTCTGAGCACTATGGGACAACTTCTGAAGTCATCAGTCCCCTAGAGCTTAGAAGTACTTAAACCTAACTAACCTAGGGATATCACACATGCCCGAGGCAGGATTTGAACCTGCGACCGTAGCGGTCTCGCGGCTCCACGCTGTAGCGCCTAGAACTGCACGGCCACTCCGCCCGGCGAACAGCGCCTGGTACGGACTTATAATGACAACTGATTTGCACATCATCTCTATTAGCATCCGGAAGGAAGTGGCTTTCGAATGGCAACCGAAAACTTTTTATGACAAGGTGACAAGTCAACCGAATCCTTCATCGGAAAATGCGTCTGGTATGTCATACGCGCCATTGGTGACAGTACGTGCGTCATATGATAGGAAACTCTTATCGACGCTCCTAATTTCTGTGATTGGTAAGTGAATGAGCTAACGGCGTTGCTGCAGTGGTAACACCGGTTCCTGTCAGATCACCGAAGTTAAGCGCTGTCGGGCTGGACTAGCACTTGGATGGATGAACATCCGGTACGCCGACTCGTATTGGTCAGCGGGGTGCACACAGCCCATGTGAGGCAAACTAAGGAGTTACTTGATGGAGAAGTAGCGGCTTCGGTTTCGTAAACTGACAAAACGGTCGGAAGAGCGGTGTGCTGACCACATGCCCCCACATATCCGCATGTAGTGACGCCTGTGGGCTGAGGACGACACGTTTTAGGTAAGTGAGTAGTTTGAGCCTTCTTGCCGGATATAGTGTTTGTATGAATGTGAATGTGATCGCTCCCAAGGAAATAATAAAAACGTAATAGTTCGTTGCATTAGCTGCAACAAATGAACGCAACAGTTTCACAATCGCACAGCTTCTCAGTTCTCTGTCAAAACATATGTTTTTAATGTTCTTGAAGCCCCATTCCGTTTTGGAAATCTTGACTCTTGAATTCCTTTGTTGCAACATAGTTCATACCCATTTATTTACTGTTTTCATTTCTGTGAGACGTCTATGTGGTATCTCGCCTTTTCTCAGTATTCATTACACTTACTTGCGACGGTAACATATTCTTACCGCATAACTGATATTCTATAACCAATGTGTAGTATGACATCTACAGAAAAAAAAAACGTTTCATTGACCGGACAGACAGTTCAAAATGTAAAAAAAAGGCACAGTGGAGTTTGAACACGGCTCGTCCGCGTGACAATCAAATGAATTTTATCAACACCTTCGGTTAGTCGCGAAGTGTCGGGTTGTCTGTGATTAACCATAGCAAAACACAGCACGGAAATAATCTCCATTAAGCGCATGTTCCTATACAGCATTTCGCTTGAAGTATTTTCCGCCAGTTTTAAGTACTCTTTCGTATTAGAAGTCAAAAGTGGTGGCTGTATCTTACACTTTCTCTCACCGGTCGTTCATTTCGATATAACTGACACCAGATCTCAATTGTCGTGACTTCAGCTAGGTGGAAGGAGTGCTCTTAACTTCAGTGCGTCCACTCCACGTTTAAGTAAGTCATGATTCGAAAGGAAAATAACAGCCGTAAACATAATCCGCAGAAGTTCCTGCACAGACCACTTCTGACGGCGGTCAGCAGTTAACTACTTGATGCATTTCTTACAGACTTAATAGTGCCACTCTCTCTCCCTCTCTCTCTCTCTCTCTCTCTCTCTCTCTCTCTTTCACTATTTATTAAATTTAAAGCTGTTGTCTTACTATTTAGATGTGCAGCGTTAGCTTGTAGCCAGTCGGCACGAACGCTCTGTTATTCATTCTGTGGAGTCAGGTAAATATTCCGGTCGTTTGAATATTCTGCCATAGAAGTGGCTACGTAATGCAGAACATATTATACAATCCTGTTTCTTTTGTTGTTGAGTTATAGCAGCTACATAATGGCTCGACTTGTCACCTAATTCCTTTAGTCTCCATTAAGCGTACTTCTGCACTTAAACCAGATCTTCTGCCTCTCACGTACTAGACACACTCATTTCCACTACCATTCAACAATATTTTATTTGGGAAAAAACTAAATTTCTGTTGTTATATTCTCTCCGATGACTAAAGACTAACTTCGCTGATACAATTGTTAAATTCATCGACGCTTGGTATATATATGTTTTTAATATTTTGTGATATCTCATACAAATGCCTAGGGCCAATTTAATATATAGCACCTGTCCATAGCTTATTCATTCTTAATTCGCCATTAACACCGTTCTATAAAGAAGCTTAATTCACTTATCTGAGTGAAGTACATTTACGGTGATAAAACAATAACAACACACAGGACGTTAGATATAAATGAAAACCAGTGACAACGTTTAGGGCAAGTTGAGTCCAACCTATTCCCTTCGCAGTGCAGCTACTAATTATACATGCCTGTCCACATTTGCACTATGGATGGAGAACTGAAAGGGGCTTGGTTGTACACTGCCGCATCACAAAGTAACATAAAAATTCTAATGGTCCTCCCACATGGTTTCTTCTGTAGATGTCTCTGCGCAGAATATCGCTAAGATCATAGAAACATGTTTCTTGATTGAGACTGACAGACACTTTCTAGTGAGGGGCAAAGGCTGCGATACATAATAAGAAGTCAAATTTCAGGTAGTGATGACAAAAATTGGCTCTGAGCACTGTGAGTTTAAACATCTGAGGTCATCAGTCCCCTAGAACTTAGAACTACTTCAACCTAACTAACCTAAGGACATCACGCACATCCATGGCTGAGGCAGGATTCGAACCTGCGACCGTAGCGGTCGCGCTGTTCCAGACCGAAGCTCCTAGAACCGCTCGGCCACACCGGCCGGCTTAGTGATGACAGTAGCTTTTAACTGAGAATGATATAGCAGACATAGCTGTAAATTGCTAACAAATGATCTAGCAAATATTAGACAGCAATGTCACATGCAACACAGTTTCTATACGTATCAACTGAAATGTACATAAAATATTTTGCTTGAATCACAGTCACATATCACATCGAACTTTCTATTTAATCTCCCCTCTATCCATTGCTCACATAGACGCTATTTATGACGATAATTTCGTGTAGATCGGGCGAATAAGGTAACGAACATACTGTCTTCTGCCTACAAACATACTGTACAACTGCCCCATTGGGTACTGTTCACTTCAATCTCCAAACTCAAAAGGTCAGCGCGAAACACTTCACTTGGTGTGCACTGGTGACGTGGACCAAAGGTAAACATTGTGCTTCGTAATACTAAAATTGTTAATGAAGAAAGGTTGTAAAGAGCATTGGAATAAAGAGTGTGATAGCTTACTACTGAAGGGATTGCTACTATCACTGCAAATACATCAGATTAATTTATTAAGGAAGCTGAATAAATGAAAATATATCTGCACCACACACGACCTATTAGTTTACACGTCAGATGACATTCTCTTTCTCATTTACAAAGTGAAGCTTGCAAGTGAATGTTATACATCCCAGTGCAAAAAATATTACTTATCCCCTCCATTGTGAGATTTAAAAATTCAAACGTTCTCATTGACAAAAAACAGTTTTTAAAATAGGTACACTAAGAGCATCAAAAACAAAAGTGAACAGACAAGTACCTCTAAATAGTACTGTTATCATAGTAACTCTAACATACCTCCGACGTTAATTGGCAAAAACACAATAAAATATGCATGCTAAAAATTTAATGAAGTAGTTCCAAAAGAAAGAAAGAAGAAGGAAATTATCTAATATTGCTTAGTTAATGAATCATAGATTTGTTATCACTGTAGAAGATATTTATTCAAATTGGCTTTTTTCTTTCAATACAGTTGCCAAAAAATTTATGCAATCCATTCAATTAACATTTTATCATGGTTATTTCTAAAATTTATTGTTTTAGATTTACATAAAACGTTGAAAACTGGATCCAGTTCATTTGGACAACAAAAGTGCTGTTACTAGCATCTTAGCTTACCACCTACATAAACATGTTTCTGTCGGAATTGTCCAGCAGTATTCCTGCAATGATATTCGGAATTTTACACTAACTTACAAATTTTCACATTCAAAAACTCGTCTATACAACACATTGCCATCGTGCTACAGCGTCATCAGTGAATCCCATCGCTTTCACGTTGTCTTTCCACTTGACACTACGTTTCAGCAATTTACTTTTACAGTCGTTGCATTGACATTATTTAATTTTAAAGACTGTTCTACAAGTAAACTTAACATGCGATTGGGGTGTGACAAAGATGTGCCAGCAACGTCTGGACTTGACTCAGTCATCTACAATGTTACCTTGCATTGTTTGACGTCAGTCTACCCCCAAGTTGCTAAAGGAGTGAAATATTTTTATCAGTTCTCTCGTCCCGTTGACAGCATACAGTACAGCACATACATACATGAAGAAACAGAAAATAGAGTCAAGTGGAAACTCAATTTACCTAGTTAAAACCTGAGACGGATCCTCATAGACCTTAACGACACTCACAGCTTATTAACATCTCCATCAGTATGAATTTTTGTTATAAGTCATTTCTACATTTACACTATATCGTAAATCCTAACCATATTCATCGCTTATCAACAGCTTCACAAATATGTATGTTATCCATAGTTTGTCATAGCATTTTTCAGAAATTCTTGTATAAAGACTGTATAGGTTTTGTTGTGATAAAAGAAGGTGGCTGTATAATTATGAATCATCAGCTTTGAGAGAACCCATAAGGCTACATGTCAAATAAATTCTGACGATATGCTTGCATTATAAATAAGAAAAAAGAATCCAGGCTTGAAACGTCGTTGTCTGTAGTCGACAATTAGAGGTACATTCTTTGCTGTTGTTTTATGTTACGTTTAATTATTTTACCAAAACTACAATTTATTTGTTGCCTTGTCTTTTTTCATGAAGTGTGCAACTGTATTTTCGAATGAAATGTATGTATGCATACACATAATAAGTATAAAAAATCCTTCATATCTATGCTCTTTTCAGTTACAATTAAGTATTTTCGCAGGGGAGACCGGGGCTAGTTTTCCGTAGTTTTTATTTTAAGATTATTTTTATTTTTTTTATAGTACTTCACGCTTATATGGTCGATGCTACAGATAGTGGTATCCCTTGGCTATTAATTAATGATGAAAATATCACCTAAAATTGCATGCTGAATTGATTAAAAAAGTGTTTACTGAAACGTTACATGTATGCCAATTTACCCAACATGTGGGAAAGTTGGCATACTAGCTGGGGTAAGTTGGCGTGGTTAACAGGTTCTGAGGAATAAACACAAGTTAGTCACTAAGGCAATTTTATTTCAATACGATATGAAGGACAAATGCTGCCGACACTTTCTTACTTTTAGATATTTCAGTTGAAGTACATTTTGTATTAGTGTGTGTCAAAATGGCAACAACCTTAAAATATAATTAAGACAATAAATTAACTCAGAAAGATGATAATCAAATAAAAAATAGCAACGAAATTATGGAATCACAACTTCATGTCCAACAACAACTAGCTCGGTTGCTCATTTGAACTGGTAGTATTATTTTTTGCACAATTTTGCTTCTGTTACTCCAGATCGTGTCTGGAACGTCCGGCCATCTCCCAAATTTCTTTTCTTTAACGATTGTGCAAAGAAATATTTCATCACCATCAATTTCCAATATCTTTACAGGATACAGATATGCACTATACGTCGCCAACATGAAGTCTTCCAGTTGATACTGCTTCGAATTGCCTTCTTGGACTACATTCATGCTTTTGTCTTTAGTAGTCTGTGTTGGTGGGCATTCTCGAGATGATGGGTACTTGTGCTCATATTTCTCTTAATTTTTTGTACTTAGGGGGAAATCGCGGCTATCCTCAGAATCAGCATAGCTCATTATTCATGACTTTTCCGTCATTTGTCAATCAGGACCCCGAGAATGCTTTCCCTTCATTTTTTTAAATGCAAGCTTTTTGCCTGACTTCTCTAAAATAGGCCTACTAATTGACACTTGATTACTTTTTGCCAGTACATTTTTGGTAGGTGTGTCTGTCAAGACAGCAGCGTGTCTCCGTCTCCTGTCACGGTTAAACAGTTTTCGTGGGCCTGCTTTTGGAAAATGGCGAATTTCTTCTGGTGTTACGATTCACGACGATGATGGTGTGCTTGGAATAGGTGCATCAGTGGAGGACGAGGTGGAAGGACTGCATTGAGGACACCATCAGGAGGCAGGCGAATAGTGACAGATGATCCCAGAAAGTAGACTTCATGAAAGATATCAGAATTCAAAGGGCAAATCTAGCTTACCCTAAACCCTGCGGTGATATTGGATGGGGTTGTTGCAACCGGAAAAGCTTTGTTCACGATGCTAGGTAAGTCATCAATTCAAATCATTTACTAAGGGTGATTACTCATCCAAGCATTGCAAGCAGTACTAATATATTGTTTAAGTAGCCCAAACACACACTGGTCCAGAGGCTGCAATTTATGACAGCAGTATGGGGGAAACGGTAGGACAACAATAATCAAGTGCTTCAATAGACAAATGCGAGTCGTGGTTATGAAGCAGAATAAGTGTTGGGCGATCCTTCGAGGTTCTGGAGCGTCTCGAACAAAGTGAGGTTTGTGTTTTGCTATAGTAAATATGAAGAATGGAGGGATAGCATTATCTCCAGATGATATGCTTGTTGCTAGGGTTACGAGGCTGTCTTTCAGCAGATGTTATGCTTGAAAATTGCTTCAGACTTTTCTAGGCTACCACTCTGTCTGGTTTCTGTACAGTTGTGATACCCGTTTCCTCCATATTCCAAATATCTTGAGCTTGTAACTTCAGTCGATTCAAAATATTTTTAAGCAAACTGAAGAAACTGTCCACATTTACTTTGTTAAAACTGGTAGCCCTGGCTAGGCTTGTGGCTTAAGGTGTTCGGATTGTGGCAAAACAAATTAAAATAATTAAATTTATTGCTTTCTTTGAAAAGAGAAAAAATTATGGATATGGAACTGTAACTTTAGAATTTTTGAAAAGCTTTTTTACCGACTGTATAGACCGCAGCCTTTAAGGTATTGTATGTCTCTGCGTCGGAATGTCTCATTACAGCGTGGATAAAGTCTGATGCCAGGCAGGTCCCGCCATTTTCCTTTCCTCCCAAGAAAGTTGTACGTTAACTTCATTTTTCGTGGCGTATTGAAAAGCAAATTTTCTAACCTCCTTCGGGCGTAAACCGAAATAAATATCCTATGCTTTCTTAAGGTATTCACTTAACAGAAACTTCTGTTCAAGAGAGAAAACCTGAGACACAAAATTTTAAGTATGTCATTAGTTGCGAATCTGATATTATGACAGGAATGTGTAGTGGCTAGATATATGGCCTTGGAGTTCAGTATGCCCACAGGCAAAACCTTACATAACTATTTTTTTTAAAGTCAATAGGCCGATACATTTCCTATGAGTTTCGTAAATATTTAGAACATTAGGGACTACATCAGTGGAAGCACCATATTCTCTCGCTGCCTAGCTATATTCCGTACAGCGATGTTGAATTCTTCTGCTGTGGCGGCTAGGGTTCTTTTGTCGATAATCGGAGCATGTATGGCATTCTTTACGTTCTGACCAGCATGCTTTCCTCTTTCCGTCTTTCTCTTGTAATTCCTCATGACAAACCTTCAACGAAATATAAAAGAAAGTAGTTAAAAAACGTAAACAGATACCTATGTGAAAAAGCTGCGAATGAGGGGTAGGTTGGCATACGCCACGTGGTCTATGCCAACATGCCCCAAAACCAAGATTCCAACTTGTCAAAACAACACATTTTAGACAAGATGGAGGCGCCGTTGCTACACAAAATGTTTTACAAAGCAGTTAAGTACGTGAATAGAATTATTATTTTCTCCTCTACCCATCACAGCTGCTTAAAATTCCCTTACATAATCTAGAGCTCCACGGAGAAACAAAAATTTACAGCGAAATGAAAAAAAAAAACAATACTCGCCCTTCTGAAAAATAAGAAACATGAAGTTTTTCCTCTGGGAGTTCTCATCAGACGGAAACTACAATGGAAGGTACAACCTCGTTTGTGACTTTCACTGTTCAGATCTAATATGTATTAACAGCCTCAAAAAACGTTCAGAAGTTTATGAATTGAGAGGCACCCACAAGCTTTGGTCATACTGTGGCATCAAGCAGTCAAGCCTGGAAGAGGAGTGATCTGCCAGGCGAGTGGATTTATTCTTATTTTTCGAGAAAACATCAATGACTGATTATTAACTCTAGTACCCACAGTTAAGCTACAAATTATTCTCCTGTTCAAATATTACGCAACGGAAACGGATAACGCACTTCTGACTATTGGGAATTTACACAACCCTGATTTGAAACTTCCTGGCAGATTAAAACTGTGTGCCCGACCGAGACTCGAACTCGGGACCTTTGCCTTTGGCGGGCAAGTTTCATATCAGCGCACACTCCGCTGCAGAGTGAAAATCTCATTCTGGAAACGTCCCCCAGGTTGTGGCTAAGCCATGTCTCCGCAGTATCCTTTCTTTCAGGAGTGCTAGTTCTGCAAGGTTCGCAGGAGAGCTTCTGTAAAGTTTGGAAGGTAGGAGACGAGGTACTGGCAGAAGTAAAGCTGTGAGTGCCGGGCGTGAGTCGTGCTTCGGTAGCTCAGATGGTAGAGCACTTGCCCGCGAAAGGCAAAGGTCCCGAGTTCGAGTCTCGGTCGGGCACACAGTTTTAATCTGCCAGGAAGTTTCATATCAGCGCACACTCCGCTGCAGAGGGAAAATCTCATTCTGACAACTCTGATTGTTCACTACGCTCTGGCAATACCACATTTTCTTTCTTACCGAACGGCTTTGACCAACACGTGGCCATCCCACGTGAATATGAATGGCGCACACATTATAAATTCTGGGTATCATGACAACACACTATTCGAAGAACAAGGCCACCAATCATTTTATTTTCACTATCTTTTTTATTCCGATAAATTCTATTACGATTCAAAGATAACCTAAACACACTATTACATTTATTCAACAATTACACGTGAGAAACTCCGAGCAGTGGGCATGGCTTTCCATTGGTGAGTCTCTATCTGATGGTCTCGTAATTGTCTAACGCTACAGTGCACTTTCTGGATAGGATGGTGGATCTTTTGCTATCTCGCACTTCGACTCTCACACCCATCATCAGAAAAAGTTACTCCAGACCGAGCGGTACAAAAGGAACATGAATAACCCACTGCCTCTGAACCCATCTTGCTACTCTCCCATGAAAACCACACATACTTAAATTACATGAAATACATCACATTGGAAACATAGAATACATCACAAAGAATAGTCATAACGATATAATCACTTCACTTTCAGCTTTCCCACTTCAATTAGTATTCATCCTAGTTTCACAAGACACTGCCGCACTATGTAACTTTTCTTTCCTACTACGATACTACGAACTCTGGAGGATATATTTACGTCTTCCTGTGCAATGCAAGCCAAGTGGCGTTGCTGGATAGACAGCAGACTCACCTTGCTGCTCTCTCAGAGTATTAGAGTTTGAATCTAGCGTCACACGGAAACATAACACGCAAAGTAGTATTAAGATCATATTCATCACACACGCGAGTCCTCAACTGATACCTTGGACGAGTACTTCTCTTTATCCTTTGTCTCACACAGATTGAGACTCACACAGTTCTCACCACGTGGAAGTGTTTGTCTCTAATGTCAAGTCCTGCACTCGCCATTTCTTAAATATTTCTAACATTTAGTACACACGCCAGTAATTCAGCTTAACATTAGCACTCGGAAGTACTTCAACTTAGTACTAGCATTCGCAAGTATTTCAACTTATTGCTACACGTGGTTTCATTGTGACCGCTGGTCACTTCTGAAGAATATTACGATCCCCTTAATATTACCTGCCTGTCATTTAATTATCCCCCCAAAAGTTACTGAAATAGAGAAACAATTATTCAAACTACTCTTTAAGTATTTCACATGCATACCATTCTCTCCGCCCTTTTGTCTTTACAGAGCACACCTAAGACAGGTCTTACCAACACAAGATCCGGCGCCAGAGTGTTGAAGCATGGCTGTTCTTCAGGTCATCTCGCAACTCCACCGAGGCGGGGGAGACCATGCTACCGTATTGGTCAGCCACATTTCAGGTGCTCAAAGATCAGGTAAATTGCATCTCTTTGGTTCCACCGAAGGTGACCTAAGGACCGTCTCAAAGATAATCATATATTGTACATTAACTACCTGCGGTTAGCAGATGACCATACGTTCATTCATTTCACAGATCTCAACAAATTGGATGTAGGGATTTATTTTGTGGGAGTGCACATGTGATCAATAAAATAAATAAATTGTCCTTCTTTCCTACATTGGGATCCGGCTTCGGTGTATTAAGTGAAATTGAGTTATTATTACAAAAAATATGTTGTTCTGACAAGAATATCGACGAATGTTGTACCTATTTTCAATGTCGGGCTGGTACTGTACCCTTTCAGAATTCCTAAGGAACGTAACTGCTGAGGTCATCGGTCCCTAGACTTATACATTACTTAAACTTAATTTAAACTAACTTAAACTAACAACAAACTAAGCAACACACTCACCCATTCCCGAGGGAGGACTCGAACTTCCGGCGGGAGGGCTAATAGCCTCAGTTTGTGAGTCAGCAGTTTTATTTACACTCTTTTTAATACAGGATTGGTTCAAACTGCACAAACATACAGTTGCTGATTATAGAGGGTTAATAGCCCAAGTTTGTGAGTCAGAGATTTTGTTAATACTCTCCTATCCTTGATTGGTGCAAAGTGGACAAGCATTAAGTTGCCTATTACAGTTTTTAATCTCTTTCAAAATCATTAAAATTTAGGTAAATGTAAGTTCTAATGTGTTCATATTGTTTTCATTTGGTACTGCTCAAATGTTTCTAGACGTATGCTTTTTATGTTTCATTCATTGTTATTGGTTATGTGATTCTAAGTGGATGCTATCCTATTTTCGGTAACATTCTTTGGAAACTAGCTTAATGGTGAAAAACCTAAGCTGTAAGGTAATATAATAAACAATTGTAATCAAGATAGAAGTTTTATTATAAATTTCTTCAGTCTGTTTTGTAGGTCAAAAGTAAATGAGAGTTCTCTGAGGAGGTTCACTGTGACTGTATTTGATTTACATCGTAACAGTGACTGCAAAGCTACCGACATAATGGCTGACGTACAGAAATGAAATCTGTTCGTAGAACATCAGATGTGTTGTTTTTTGGCAAAAGTGAAAATTAATAGTCTATGTTTGGGAATAACATTTTGTATCACGTGTTTGAACTCTGTGAGCATATGAATTTCAATACGGACTGAATATGAAATAATTATAAAATTTCAGGGAATGTGAGGCGAAGCTTAAATTGAAAATTTGATTAATTGAAAATAGTTCACTTACTACAATTGAGGATCACTAGGTAAATTGCTTAGTTGCGACGTTTAATCTACGTCAAATAAATTATACGTTTCAGGTTTTATTTTGTTGTTTCTGATGTTACAGGGACGTTTTGTTGCATTAATTGACACTATCTCCTTCGATAGAGTCCGTTTCTTTTATTACATTGACATGTTTTGATACATTAAACGAATTGGTTTCGTCTTAAGTAACTCGGTACATTACAGTGTTTATTTTTATGAAATAAAACTACAGCTAAACACATCATTATGCACATGATACATTGACAAGGAAATAAACGAGGTTTCAGTTCACCGTATACTGTTGGCCATGTGAATCGCAATATTGTTGACCTGTCACTCGCTGTATTGGCGTGAGAAGAAGCGTGCTGCGATACAAAAGGAATGAGAGAGAGAGAGAGATAGGATAGAGAGAGGAGGGAGGGGAGGGTGCAGGAGATGGAGGGTGGGATATATGGACTGTTCGTATTTGTTGGGAGGTAGTATAAGAAGATGAGAAAGCCGTATTGAATAAGGAATTATCCGCAAGCACAGAAATGGCTTTGTGTTGCTGTATCTGAGAGAAAAAAAGCTATTAAAGGGAATCCAACGATGTAGGCTAATGAGCGATATCGCATCGCGTACGCTGTTTGCTTACATCACACAAGCTTCACTTAATGGTGCGCGTAACAAACGTTCACTCTGCGAATCGATAGCTGTACGGAGAACTGTCGTAAACAACTTTCCAGAACGTTGCACGCAACAGTGCCTTCTCTGACAAACCCGAGCCAAAACAGATTTCAAAATCAGAAGCAGAAACATTTATTTTTCTCGCGTAGATATAGCACTTTTGACAGTATTTGCTCGTCCTGAAAAATACTGAAATAATTTTCGGTCTTTCTCTGAGAGTAGCGAAGTTTTGAGAGGCGAGATAACCGTCGTTGAAAGCCTTGGATTTCGTGTTATTCTTTCTTTGTTTTCCTTAATCCCTTTGGAGAGGTTATGGTAGGATTCATGTAGACATGTAGAGAACTCACTTAAAATTTATTTATTGGCCCTTGGCGTTAATCATTTGACCACTTATGTAAGCAATGACGGACTTGGTATACAAATCTCAATATACAGATTAGGGACTGTAAATTACTTTAGTACCACACTTCCTGCAATCGTACATTCAACGTAGCCCCAATATCATATAGTCTCACGTGGGATCATTTGACTTACAACTGAATATCCGCTTCTTGCAGAAGCAGAGTATACCTACAGCTCTATTGTAGAGAGCTGCGGAAATAGGTCAGTCACACATGTGGGTTAGAGAATTCCTTGGTCTGATCGAAGTCTTAGAGAAATTGCAGCAATGTCTGTCAGGGACGCGAACGTCATGGTAGCACATGGCTGAGGACTGCTATCTCAGTTAGATGGACTTCGCAGTACGGGGATGGCTGAGCATTCATTCTACAAAGATGTAAAGAACAACAACCGAGAGCTAGCTGGAAACGCGTAATAGTTTTGGTCTGACGTCTTGATAGCTTCACTTGGGAGCCGGAAAGCTCGGTTGTATTGCGGCATAAGGTCTGCATGTGATCTGTTGTGAGATTTTCTAAGTCCATGGCCATTCTTGAAGTTCATAAAATTAAACTATTTGAGGAATCTTGGTCAAACTGTAACGATTCATAACCAACAATCCCACATGTTTCAGGACCGTACGATACTGGGAATAAAAAATCTCTACCAAATGGAATCATCAGGTGTTTACTTCCATTGTCGGAAACCTAAATATTTACCTCGGGGAGAACTACAGATAAATAGTCGTCTTCGCTTTGCGGCAGGAGATAAGTATCGTCACCTACAAGCGCTGAAGTATTCCAATACTGAATGCTGCACAAATCAGAAGCTCCTCTGCAAGAATTACGGTTTTTTTTTCAGTTAAAAGGTCTGTCACTAACATCTTGCCTTAAAGATCATATTTACATCGAGTGCACTTGAAGTGTACTCATACGGTCTATTCCCAGTTTCGAACATCTTCTTCCTCTGCCTTTTACATATTAGGCATCTCGATCTTTTCTGCTCTGTTTCATCTCTTAGCTGTCCTTCCTAAGACTCTCTTTCTTTCGCATTTGAATTGTGAGAGCATCATAGGAATCCTCGAACCGTCCAGATGTATTCACTAGTTCTATCAGTGATCTCTTATTATATTATTTACCGCATAACTATTCATTTCTGGTCTAAGGTTTTCATTAGGAATACTGTCCAACGTAATGCAACAATTGACTTCTCTTAAAAATTTCATCTCAGCCTCCTATCCAATATTTTATAACACAACTACAATGCCTTACCATGAAGCAGGTAGATCGATCCTGATCTGGTATTATTTTTATGTCTGCTCGTGTATTTTTAATGTTATGCTTACAGTGACACATAATCAATAATATCTCTGTAATGTAATATTTACAACCTTATCTTCATTAAAAGCGATGTAGCTCTCTAGGTGACTGAGGCATTGAACTTGTTCCAAAGTCTGATCCTCAATTAAAATTTTGTTTCGTATTGGATATTTCTCATGGAATGCCATACTCTCAGCTTTATTTTCTGGTAGCTTGAAATAATAATCCTTTACAGTTGCTTTTGTTCTGCGTGTTTAGAATTTGTCATTAATACTATTTTGTAACCATATAATAGTTCAAATGGCTCTGAGCACTATGGGACTCAACTGCTGTGGTCATAAGTCCCCTAGAACTTAGAATTACTTAAACCTAACTAACCTAAGGACAGCACACAACACCCAGCCATCACGAGGCAGAGAAAATCCCTGACCCCGCCGGGAATCGAACCCGGGAACCCGGGCGTGGGAAGCGAGAACGCTACCGTACGACCACGAGATGCGGGCCCATATAATAGTAGGCCTAGGTTAATATAATTATTCCTGTTTATATGGATGCCTCCTGGCGCTATTTCCGTTTTCGGAAGGCGTCGTCTATATAAATACTGAAAAGAATAAGCGGTGAAGTACACAGCTTCAAACATACAGATGTATAACAGTGCCTGCTTCCGCTTCGCCTCGTGTCGTTGAAACTGCGATACTAATGTTCAGGGTCATTGGTTGTTTCTACGTGTATGTTCCACTAAGTAATATGGAACAATGTCCGTTGCAAACCGCAGTAGACGTTATGAAGCGGATTGTCAAACGTCAGCATCACGAATGAAACCCGATATGTGAATTCTGTACATTTCGTGTGTGCCTTACTATTCACCATTATAATAACGTTACAAAGCAGTATAGATGTAGAGCCACAGCAAATTACTGTCGTCCTATCACCTCTTACGTCCAACAGAGTGGAACACAACTGTTTTGCCTCTTTCTACTTTTACCTTTAGAAACGCCCTATGTCGACACATGTTACATTTGCTCCTCTTTTAAACTCAAAATGCTTACTACTTTTTCGTGTCGATCTCCATTTCTTCCTGTCGAGTACTGATGCTTTCCACTTCTGCCTAAGTATTTCATTTGACATCTTATATAATAAAATTCTCGCAATCTAGTCATAAATTTCCCCTTTTATTGGTCACTCCAAGTTCAGTATTCCAGGAGTGTGTATTTTTCTGTCTTCGAGTGTTTTCATGCAGATCTTTCCTCCCCCTTTCATTGCGCTACCTCTTTACTTCAAGGATGATCACGTAATTGTTAGCTTTCTTCAATAGAGCCATACTTCATTTGCTATTAGTTTCTTTACCTCTATATCTCCGTGTATTAAACGATACATGCTATCCTTACAAGCCATACTAGGATATCCTGCGATACCTTGGGACAAACTTTTAGGAATTTCTTCCTCTATTCCTTACGAACAATTGTCTCCAGTAAGACTCATTTACTCTAGTGATATTATTTCACTAGCAACGTTCAATATTTAATACCTTCCTTGGTTCAGCAATGCCGTGTTGTTTTATTTCCAATATGTAACCCTTAAATATTTCTGTTACTGTGAGATTCTTAAATAAGATGGTAAAAATGTTTGTATATCCTTTCTACTTGTCACGTGATCTTCGTCATAACATTTTTAACAAGTATTTTGCGTAAGGTAAAGTATCCGTACCTTACATCTTTAGTACAGATTATTGGCTAAATTATTGCATTTTTTCATAGAGTCTTCTGTTCATGAACCAGTTTCTTTATGTGTGCTGAGGTCATCAGCTACTTAGTATTTATGTCGCAAATCTTTCTCCGCTGGCCTGATGTTATATTTGCAAACTTTAATAAAATGGCGCAGACAAGTGAACTGCTTTAGAACTAAGTAAGTTAAGGAATGTATTCATTATTTACTACAAAGCAACCAAAGAAAACTACTTACGCGTATAATTTATGTACAAGTGAATAAAGATTAGCTTGAAAGATAATGCGAAATACAGACGACATACAGTAATTAAGCATCACCGATCGCAGCTGTGTAGTAGACGATAACACACCATGTAGAAAATGCTTTGCTTGTTTCTGGCAACGTTAACGTTACAGTTCTCTACTGTGTTCCAATGGAACTATGGAAATAACATCTTTAACTTCATAAATGACCACAGTTTACTTGATTAATGTGGCAGCGTGTACTGATATCCTGAACAGATCGTCCGAAGGTACACATCGTCTACAGTATCTGGGTCATCGTTCGTCTATGCGTTATTAGTATCCAGTTTTAGAAGCTCTAACAGCCGGCCGAACTGTTCTACGCGCTTCAGTCTGGAACCGCGCGACCGCTACGGTCGCAGGTTCGAATCCTGCCTCGGGAATGGATGTGTGTGATGTCCTTCGGTTGGTTAGGTTTAAGTAGTTCTAAGTTCTAGGGGACTGGTGACCTTAGATGTTAAGTCCCATAGTGCTCAGAGCCATTTGAACCATTTTTGGAAGCTCTGTCACTATCCCGTTGCTAGACAAAAACAGTCACACTGCAACAACGACTGGAAACGTCCACTATTACAGCGGAAGAAAGCAGATGGATGCCAATCGAGATCGGATATGTGTACCCGAAGATGGGGCGCTGAGACATGTAAGACGCTATCAAATTTCATCAAGTTGCATTGTGGTTAGGGACTTTCCTCGTATAGATATTTAATTCTTTCTGGAATTAGGTGACCGCATGTTATTGGCGTTTCAATGCCAGTTTTACCGTTCGGTCTGACTCATAAAACATGCTTCGGTATTCTTCCCTCTTGAATTCTCTTTAGGTGATGAGGTCATCTTTTGAGATCTCAGGCTTTCCCGGCGAATGTGCTGTATCCAAGGTTATCGGGTGTCCAGCCGGATCCGTTCGTCGAAGTTCCACGATATTTCGGCGGATAACCGTTCCGCCGTCATCAGGTGGTGCTGATGGAATGATGTGTCTGCGCTGTGTCCGTGGTGTTGATGTCCGCGGGGTCCCGAGTCGTACCCCGGCGCGGGCGGCCGGCGGGGCGCCGCGTGGTGGGAGGGGTGGGGGAAGCTGTAGCCACGTCCGGTGATAGGCGCAGTCCATCTCCGTCCGCCGTGGCGGGAGGATTTCGCGACCGCTCGTGCCGTTGCTCTTTGATGGTGTTGAATGACGGTTTCCAGGCCTTGCTAAGTTGAAACCTGGTGTCCCTGTCGATGAGGTTATCTGTTACTCGAATTTCTATGGCCTCCTTGTAGATACTGTCCCAGTAGGCACTTGTGGCAGTCAGGATTTTACTAGGAACGGCAAAAGATGACGTAGGGCTGACGAAAGCGGGCGTATACAAAATCCCGTGCGGCTGTGGCAAATCCTATATCGGCCAAACAGTTCGCACGGTCGAGGACCGATGCAAAGAACACGAACGTCACACCCGCTTACGCCAACCCAGCCATTCGGCCCTAGCAGAACACTGCATTGAAACCGGACACACAGCGAAATTCGAAGAGACAAAAATCCTGACTGCCACAAGTGCCTACTGGGACAGTATCTACAAGGAGGCCATAGAAATTCGAGTAACAGATAGCCTCATCAACAGGGACACCGGGTTTCAACTTAGCAAGGCCTGGAAACCGTTATTAAACACCATCAAAGAGCAGCGGCCTTCCCCCACCCCTCCCACCAAGCGGCGCCCCGCCGGCCGCCCACGCCGGGGTACGACTCGGGGACCCCGCGGACATAAATACCACGGACACAGCGCAGACACATCATTCCATCAGCACCACCTGATGATGGCGGAACGGTTATCCGCCGAAATATCGTGGAACTTCGACGAACGGATCCGGCTGGACATCCGAGAACCTTGGATACAGGTCATCTTTTGTTTCTTGTACCAGCTCTCTTGATAAACTGCCATTTTTAAACCTGTCCAGGATTATGCACAATTTCATAGTTCTAAGGAGTGTCATAGTAGCCTCTTAGCCATAAAGCAAAAGTGGCACAACGATCTGTCTACAAAATTCGACTAGAGAACTATAACATCCGAAACCAGTCGTCAACATTCGAAAGTATACGCAAAACCTTCAGAGCCATATGAGAAAGCTAGAACCTTTTCTCTTTAAACCTACGTTGATGGAAAAAAGGCAGAAGACGTCTTGGTTATGAGGACGATGCGATCAGTTTATACCCAGTGCATAATGGAGGAACCAACGTTAACTATAGATACGAAAACCGTTGACTGCCGGTGGGTGGTTTTGTAACCACAACGACTAAGCAGTGTGTTTTATTTACCTGGCTATCCCAAATAAGTTTTGAAACTTAACACAAAATAAACTTCGACTGTCCTGTACTACCAGCTGGGGTACTCTGGGTTGCGTCAACTTGTTGGAGGTGACAGTAAACAAATGCAAAAACAAGGAGAATGCACTTCGGCCATTCAGTCAACCGTCTTCTGTTGAAGATCTGAGTGAGTACAACATACACCAACGAAAAGAACGTACTGATGCTGTTCACGTATGCAGAATGAGATCAGAATATCAAATGCTTACTGTCTTCCGGTCTACGATGAAGGGACATGTGTTGTAGTTTTAAACAATATATGAGGTGTGGCTATAAAACAACGGCACTGATGCTGTCACAGGATAAATACGCATGCGCCAAAGACCAATGGCTGATATGTGTGATCTCAGTCGAATGCGGCATCTCTGGTGTCTCTAGACAAATCAGTGTGACCGTGGCCTTCCTTTGTATAACAGCTGATATTTTGTTTTGCCAGGAAAATGATAAGTGGAATAACAGAGCAACGAATTGTAGTGAACTTTCAAATGACACTTGGAAAAACTGCTTTTGAAACATAGAAGACTGGTTATCACGTACGGTAGTTTTCCAGTGATTCAATCACTTCCATGGTGGACAAGAATACGTTGAAGATGACTCATGACAGGACACCCTTCATCAAAAATTGTTGGAAGTATTGAAAAAGTGGGTGATCTGATTCGATTTGACTGTCGGTTGAGTACTGGAACTGTAGGAATTTACAAAGACCGTGTAAGGCAAATTTTACATTACCAGTTTAACATGAGGAAAGTGTGTGCGAAAATGGCGCTGAAAATTCTAACAACGAAATGGAGCTGGTGAAAATGTTTGTACTGACACTTTCAATACCACTGAAATTAATTCTAATTTTTGAAGAGAGTGATAACATGTGAAGATTTTTCACTTACGATCCTCAGATACTAAGCGTCAATCGATACATTCGAAGGGACCGCTAAGAACGAAAAAGGCTTGAATGAGCAAATCAAGATTCAAAGCGAAGATGAACGTTTTTACGACATTCATGTCACTGTGTATCTACACCGGGATCCTGGAGGTGATAATATGCATCAACATCATCGCCTTGAGATTCTTACTCAACTGAATGAGAAAGTGAGAATGAAATGACCCGAATTGCGGCAGAAAAAGTCATGGGTTCTGTATCAAGACAACACACCGGCTCATCTCGCATTGTGTATTAAGTACGTTATCTTCGTATGAGACTACCTGCCTTATTCGCCTGACCACCATGGACTTCTGTCTGTTTCCGAAGCTCACTTCTCTGTTAAAAGGAAGAAGATTTCAATTCGTTAAAACAGCGAAAGAAAAATGCCCTTCTCATTAAGGAGCTCACTGAGAAAGGCTACCAGCACTGTTTCCAGCAATCGAAAATTCACATGGAGCGTTGTAAGGGTAGAGGACGGGCGTATATTGAGGGTGAAAATAAATATGTGCGTTTTTGAAGTAAAGTGTTTTACAGTAACCGTCCCGTTGTTTTATAGCCACACCTCGTATTGTATGCTGTAAAGGCTGTCCTTGATTAAAAACTGAATCTTCATTAAATTATGCCATTGTAATTATTGGTGTGCTCACGCAGAGCAGCTCTACAGCAGCAGGCAGAATCTTGATAACAACCCACCTTCCCGAACGATGTTCCCTCATTGAATGTAACGAGCAGGGAAACGATGTGTTTCAACGCAAGACAACGTACATCCGAAGTCACCAAAGCTACTGTTCTCGTTCCTGTTTCAATTTGCATGTATCCTCTTTTTTTTTCTTTGTTTTTTTTTTTTTTTTTTTTTTTTGTAATCAGTCTTCTGACTGGTTTGACGCGGCTCGCCACGAATTCCTCTCCTATGCCAACATCTTCATCTCAGAGTAGCACTTTCAACCTACGTCCTCAACTGCTTGCTGGATGTATTCCAATTTCTGTCATCCTCTACAGTTTTTGCCCTTTACAGCTCCCTCCAGTACCACGGAAGTCATACCCTAATGTCTTAGCAGATGTCCTATCATCCTGTCCCTTCTCCGTATCAGTGTTTTCCACATATTCCTTTCCTCTTCGATTCTGCACAGAAACTCCTCATTCCTTACCTTATCAGTCCACCTAATTTTCAACATTCGTCTGTAGCACCACTATTCAAATGCTTCGACTGTCTTCTGCTCCGGTATTCCTACAGTCCATGTTTCACTACCATATAATGCTGTATTCCACACGTACATTCTCAGAATTTTCTTCCTCAATTAAGGCCGATATTTGATATTAGTAGACTTCTCTTGGCCAGGAATGCCTTTTTTGCCATTGCTAGTCTGCTTTTGATGTCCTTGCTCCGTATTTCATTGGTTATTTTACTGCCTACACAGCAGAATTCCTTAACTTCATCTACTTCGTGACCACCAATCCTGATGTTAAGTTTCTCGTTGTTCTCATTTCTACTATTTCTCATTACCTTCGTATTTCTTCGATTTATTCTCAGCCCACATTCTGTACTCATTAGCGCTACGGTCGCAGGTTCGAATCCTGCCTCGGGTATGGATGTGTGTGATGTGCTTAGGTTAGTTAGGTTGAAGTAGTTCTACGTTCTAGGGTACTGATGACCACAGCAATTAAGTGCCACAGTGCTCACAGCCATTTGAACCATTTTTTTGTACTCATTAGACTATTCAGTCTGTTCAACAGATCACATAATTCTTCTTCACTTTCACTCAGTATAGCAATGCCATCAGCGAATCGTATTATTGATATCCTTTCACCTTGAATTTTACTTCCACTCTTGAAACTTTCCTTTATTTCCGTCTTTGCTTCCTCGATTTACAGATTGAACAGTTTGATCAGCTGGGGTGAAAGGCTACATCATTGTCTAACAATCCTTTTAATACGAACACTTCGTTCTTGGTCGCCAACTTTTATTATTCCCCCTTGGCTGTTCTACATTTTGTATATGACCCGTCTCTCCCTCTGTGTGACCACAGAACAGCTTGAACAGAAGAAACTTATACAGACTTCACTGTAACGCATCACCATCGCTTCTACACGTAACACCAAGGACTGGACGGGAATGATTTCCAGCCTCTTGTACAGTTCTGTCAGTGAGCATAGTAGCAAATCCTCTCAGACCTTCTTCTCCATTGTTCATTTTACTGATGAATTTATCGAACAACGGATAGGGGAATGCACAGAGCTAAAATATACAACCTAGAGAGGTGGAACATCAGGGTCGATGGGGCGTTAATATCTGACGTGGGATGCTTGGTAATAGAATTATTATTACTGATTTTACCCGCGAACAACCATTTGCTGTATAAAAGCATGACCACATTGAAAATTTGTGCTGGAACGGCACTCGTACCCGGATTTCCCGGTTTACGTAAGCCCCTCGTTTCGGGATGCAACAGACAACGGCATCGTCAGCGAACAGTATCATAGTCTTCTAAGAACCAGAATGTTTATATGGTATCAACACTATGTCCAGAATACTATGCCTAGCATGTATCTCGTGTTCTGAATCGAGTATCTATCCAAATAGATTGGTCCTGGAGGAAGAGTGGTCTGGGCTGCCTGGTCTCCCGATTTAACTCCTCTGGACGTTTTCCTTAGAGTATGCGTAAAATAAACCTTTAATGACATTCCTACAACTCCAGAGAATACGCAGAATCGTATCATTCTTGCTTTTAATTCTCTTCAGCTGACAAGACTGGAAGCAGCGACAAATTCATTCATCCAACGCGTGGACAAATGTACTGGTGTTCATAGTGAACACTTTAAGCACCTTAGAAGCTGTACCCCTTTTTGTCCCGACAATGGGTTACAGTAACAGAAAATTGTGATGAAGATTACCATTTTGTCATACGAAGCTGAACGTTAAATTTACATAAATAACAGATACGGTTTCGAACACCTCCTGAGGAGAAACACTGCATTACCAAATAACCATATAGGGTGCCATTTTAAAAAGAGTGCGTTGGTTCGTATCTTTACGAGGCACAAATAGACAAGAAAGGCAATTATGATCTTTGATCCCCCTCTGGTAGCTAAACAACCTTTCATTTATTGATTAGTACATTGTCATTCCAGACCTAAGCTCCAAATACTAATTTAAAATAGAGATTAAATAGTAATCACATGAAAGATCAAACAGTCTTAGTTGCAAAACTGGCTTATTTATTTATCCCCCAGATGTGTTTCGGCTTGTACAAAGCGTATTCAGTTTGGCGAGAGTGAAGAAAAGAAAGTCTTTCACGTAAATGGCATGACCTCGATTTAGAAAAATTGGACTAACAAGAAGAGAAACAACTTGCTGGAAAAGCAGGCAACTCATCCAAACAAAATTTAAAAATTAATTAAAAACACCTTACTTGTGTGGAAGACATTATATACACTGGAAATCGCGCTTAGAACGCACGAAGGAGTCAGCAGGTAGTTTCCCTTGTCAACATTTCTTAAAGAGGCCTCGCGTGATGGGCTGTAAGACGTATCACCTCTGTAATAGCAACAAATTATTCAACAGTCAGTAACCAGCTTAGTCTCATGTATATATGTATAAATAGACCGCAGAGTACCTTGTCAGACATGCAGCTTCGTCCACATCCGCTACAATGGGATCTAGTCTACGTAGGTGCGCCACAAGTAAATACATAAGAGATGAATTTGGTCTTTTTCCCAACTGTGCATATAGTATTGGACGTAGAAAAGTATAAAAAAAGTGCGTGGCTAGTGTACGCAGCTGACAATAGCTGGCTCATGTAGGCGATGCGTTGGTGTAACTGTTAGGTTTGCAGATGCAATCACAAAGACAAACACGAAAAACAATAAGGCCATATAAAAAAAAAATCTTGCTTAAAATTACAGGTAAATTTACGAGTCTAAATAAATTAAAATATATGTATAAGATTATATGTGCTGTGGCGAAAATGAATAAAAGCTGCAAGAGGCAACGTAGATAACTAATTTCTCAGTGGGTCAGGCTGAAAATCATTTCGCACACTTTCATCACCTTCCGTCAAAATTAAGTTACAGATGCGCTAAATAGAGTCATATTGTAATCAGTAACCTCAAAGAGTAAGCGTGAATGAGTGGTGTGGTAGTAACTGAGACAAAGTATATTCCATTAGAACAATGACTTATGAAAATCTAAAGCAGAAAAAACATAAAATTGCTGGAAAGTAAGGGATCAAATGTAGTATTTCATGAAACAGTAGCACATATAATGCAAATTAGTAACCGTCACACAGTTCTACTATGTCGGATAAGATCGTCGGATGATTGCTCCCAATTCTTGCACTGGTTTTGCTTACAGTCCGAGAAAGATAAAGACCACACATGCTTATCTCGCTTCACACAGAGATTAAATGCTCAAGGGCAGGCTGTCCCCTGCGAATGAAATAGTAATGCAGGAAACCTGTCACGTTCCACTGTGGGAATGACAATGCCAGTTTTCAGCTCGAAGTCCCAGCGGGAATGTCAGCGACCGGGTTTCAATTATTCACCCCGCCCTGACACCCCCTCCCAACCCCCAGGGGCGCATTCCTCAGGCCACCCCTCGGCCTGGCGCAGCGGTCGGATAAAACGGGCCGCCGCCCCCGAGCCCTGGCGGGCGGTTGCCCTGGGGAGTAATTAGCGGCCACCACAAAGGGACGGCCGGTCCACTCTAATTCCGCATATCGGTCGTAATCGCCGCTTGCCGTACCGCCTCTCGTTTCTCCAAGGCAGTCCCTGCTTTAACGAGCGCCAGTGCAAAGAACTTTCCTGTCTCAGGATCGCTGTATAAGCTTAAGATATAGCGATCGATTCACACTTGTCGGAACGGACCGTAACGTCGAACCATTCCACAATGCATTTCAAATAGCGGCATCCTCACCGGACATCAATGGAAAGAGGGAGCGAGACGTCAGCGTCAAAGTTTCCGCGAAAAAAATTTCGGCGCTGGGAGGAGAGTGGTGCCGTCTGCTAAGACTCATGTTCTGGAAGTGAATTTTCAGCTTTTCAAACTTCTTAGTAGTGCTTTCGTTGTTTGCTTTTTTTCGTGACACAATGGCAATTTGCGTTGTGTACGACTTCATACACAACAGTAAGGAGAGGCGCGGTATAGAATGTTGTAGCAACTGTCGTCGTAGGAAAGCTGGACAGGAGTAGAAATGGTTAGCGAAAAAGTTAACACAGTACATCTACATCAACATCTACAGCCATACTCCGCAATCCACCATACGGTGCGTGGCTGAGGGTACCTCGTACCACAACTAGCCTCTTCTCTCCCTGTCCCACTCCCAAACAGAACGAGGGAGAAATGACTGCCTATATGTCTCTGTACGAGCCCCAAGCTCTCTTATCTTATCTTTGTGGTCGTTCCGCGACATTTAAGTTGGCGGCAGTAAAATTGTACTGCAGTTGGACTCAAATGCTGGTTCTCTAAATATCCTCAATAGCTATTCACGAAAAGAACGCCTCCTTTCCTCTAGAGACTCCCACCCGAGTTCCTGAAGCATTTCCGTAACACTCGCGTGATGATCAAACCTACCAGTAACAAATCTAGCGGCCTGCCTCTGAATTGCTTCTATGTCCTCCATCAATCCGACCTGATAGGGATCCCAAACGCTCCAGCAGTACTCAAGAATAGGTCGTATTAGTGTTTTATAAGCGGTCTCCTTTACAGATGAACCACATCTTCCCAAAATTCTACCAATGAACCGAAGACGACTATCCGCCTTCCCCACAACTGCCATTACATGCTTGTCCCACTTCATATCGCTCTGCAATGTTACGCTCAAATATTTAATCGACGTGACTGTGTCAAGCGCTATAGTAAACTGAAAATTTACTTAACTTTCATTTCTCCGAGTGTATGCAGGCTATTACAAATAATGCAGCGAGAAATAGACTCCAGCTCCCACTGTCAACAAAGATGAAGCTCTTTGAACTAAGCACCAACGATGACGTCAGGAACCACGACTAGGCGGTATCAGCGTAGCAAAGTGGCTCCGAACGCAAGCGGATGTCTGGCTGCCACCGGCGGTCCTACAAGGTTTGTTTAAAAAGTAATGAGACTGATTTTTTGTTGACAGGATTGTCCTTCACAGCGCGCGCTCGCCCGGGGGGCTGTTGCCTCGGCAGCATCGTGCGTTGAGTGGACTTGTCGCAGAGTCGTCGATCGTGGCACAACATGCTGCAAACGATCAAGCAGCCTTACGCCATCAAGTTTTCTTCGAAACTAGGAAAATTTTACACAGAAACGTTGGATATGTGTCGGCAAGCCTATGGCGATGATTGCCTGTCAAAAGCCCAGGTTTGCAGGTGGTTGAAGAGCTTTAAAGAGGGCTGGGACGGCGTTGAGGACGAGCACCACTCCGGACGCTCTTCAACCAGGAAACCGTGTGCGTGTTTTATTGAACACCGACCGTCGGATGAGTGTCAGGATGATAGCAGAAAACCTCGGGCTTGATAAAATTACAGTGCCTAACATCATCACCAATGATTTGTCGGTGGTGAAGATCTGTGCCATGTTGGTCCCAAAGATTTTGTCAGAAGTTCTAATGCAAACATGTGTGAGCGCCTGTGAAGACAATCTCAAGCGCCTTGAAGCTGATGTGGAATTTTTTGGTAACTTTATAACCAGAGACGAGACCAGGGTGTTTCAGTACGACCCGAAGACAAAGCGCATGAGTGCCGAATAGCACACTGCAGCATCACCAAGTCCAAACACGGCTCGCATGAGCAAATCGGAGGTGAGTGCCATGTTGATTGTGTTTTTCCACGTCAGGGGCGTAGTTCATTATGAGTTTGGGCTCAAGGCCAAACTATTGACGGTGCTTTTTATTCCAAAGTTCTCAAGAGATTGAAAGACAGAGTCCGTGGAAGAGGTCCAAGCTGCCACGACGAGAGCTTTGAAGGCCATCCCGCACAGAACGTTTGCGGCAGAGTTTGAAGCGCGGAAATCTTGCGTGCAGTGGGTTGTTGACTCTCAAGGGTCATACATTGAAGATCACTAAGTGGTTGCAGCGATATCTACATTAAATGTTGATTCACAAGCTCAGTCTCATTACTTTTTATACAAAACCTGTATATTGTGGCAACAGTGGCCGGCCGCGGTGGTCTAGCGGTTCTAGGCGCTCAGTCCGGAACCGCGCGACTGCTACGGTCGCAGGTTCGAATCCTGCCTCGGGCATGGATGTGTGTGATGTCCTTAGGTTAGTTAGGTTTAAGTAGTTCTAATTTCTAGGGGACTGAAGACCACAGATGTTAAGTCCCATAGTGCTCAGAGACATTTTTTTGTGGCAACAGTGGGCGCTTGTGGTAGCTAGCTCCTGGGGCATGGGTCAGCGGGCATGCTCCATTGGGTACGTTTGATCAAGTCTGACCGCTGTCAGCGTCTGTCGGAAACTTGCATTTTCATTGCCAACTTTGATGCCTGTGGGGATGTATCGATACATGATATCACAGTTTCCAAGTGGTCTTAGACATATTTTCCACGAGTGTTCTTTTACAAAAATTACCAGATGTCAGACAGCTAAAAATCGTATCTTGTTACAAAGTCTGGACAAGGGAGAGGTGTGCGCTGTGCGTAACTAGTTGCTTAATTCAGATACTATATTCCGACTTGTGTGATGGGTGGTATCTGATGGACACGCATTCACTGTTTCGTGCTGGACTAAGCGAAGTAGCGTATTGTCGTTAATGTGAGTAGACCACTATGTGATGGTGGCGTCAACTTTCATTCCATTAACGTCCAATGTGAATAGAACAAAACTGGCAGCGTTCACAAAGACCTTCATCAGAAGGGCATGTGACGCCAACATGAAGGATTCTCAGGATAAATACACCTACGTCTTATCTCACATTCTATTGGTTAAATTTTGAAATGTCCTAAGGTTAAATATGCAATGTTTAGGTTAAGTACGCTGGTTTATGGCTACAAACTGTGAAGATAAATAAGATTCAATGTCAGATGAGTGACTGAATTTTAGATATAACGACTGAGTTTGTCAAAATGTATAACGTACAACAGGAAGTGGGGCATGACATGACTCATTATAATGTTGGTGCAAAGATTTCATGCTCAGGTAGTTTACAAGGATCTGTTATGTGCCGGTCTGGTTTCTATTTATCTTACTGTGGTGCTGCTGGTAGAAAATGACACAACACGTTGTCAGGTTTGACACTCTCCGAAAATAGATGTCTCATTGATTTTGGCATTTAGTGTTAGCCAAGTGTTCTACATTCACGTTTACAATAACCAAGGATTAAGAATAAACGTATTCTAGAGAAAAGAAATCCCTCAGCATCCACTGACAAAGGCGATTTTGCCGACAGTCCGATTACTGAGGGTGAATGAAGGAAAATTTCACCTTCAGGTTTGCCTAAGGGGAGAAGTAACAGAGGTGTAAGGTTCCTAACCACCTTACTTTTGCGCCAGTGTGTATATTAGCTCAGATTTTTCGAGAATATCTTGAGCAGCGAATATCTCTGATGACCGGAGGATTTACGGACCAATATCGATAACATAAGTCGGTTCCAGAATCCCGGACCATACACTAACTATAAACTCAATTTTTTTTTTTTCGTTCCTCGAGAGAAATAAGCTTTTCTCAGATAATTGGCATCTGTGAAACATAGTTTTCTTTATTCATACTCATCCAACAATTGCAGGTGAACAGACATATTCCACTCACTCTTGATTTTACAAAGGCATTCGGCGCTGAAACACGACATCAGCTACGAACAGTAGGGGTCTATGATGCATATTCGACGAATATTTCGTTATAGAACTTGGGCGCTACAATGGACGCGAGGTGTTCTACTGAAGTGAAAGCAGCATAGATTTTGCTCCAAGGAGGCGTCATAGGGCGTCTGATATTTCCAATATACACTGATGATTTATCAGATGGGATTAGCAGGACTATAAGACTGTCCGCAGATGAAGGTGTTGTCTATAGGAATCTTAAGGATATGAAGGAAAACTTGAAGAAATTTCCATTTGCTGTAATATATGGTAGCTTTCTGTAAATTTCGAGAAATTTGAGATAATACAACAAAGAGAAAGAACCCGGGAAGTCAGGTTACAACTTTACAGGTGACATTCTTGAGGACTCCATATACTGAATATTTTAACACTAAGAAGCGATATGAAATGGAACTATCATGCTGCTATTATTATAAAAATTCTTTGCAGCCCCTACGAACGCGTAACGGACATGCTCGGGGAACTTCAAACGGAATACTAGGAAAAATGACGACGCAGTTCTCGAGAATGCCAGAGGAAGTTTAGAGCTTTGGCGTTCCAAAAAGACAGGGACCATTATGCAGCCACCTCTGTGAAGGGATTTTGAAAATAAGGCAACAAAGAATAGGTTTCGCACAGACAAATAATTTTGCCTAGTTCTACTGGCGAATGGGATAAGACGAAAATCTGTGATATAGGTACAACATACAATCTGCCAAGTACTGTACAGTGCTTTAAGGAGAAAATACATTACCTGACGAAAAAAGGGAAGCACCCAGAAGGGGGGGAAGAAGCGAAATGAAACTTCACGTGATGGCATGTTATTTCAGTGCTTACAATATCGACTCATATTTACAAAAAATTTGACAGTGTTACGCCAGTTACCTGTACGACGTTGCACTCTACCAGACCTGGATGCTTGCACTGATTCAGTTAGAGAGCTTCTAATAAAGCCGCTGTATCTTCTCCAGGGTCAGGGCAAACCACGACCGTTGTAACTGGTCTCTGATGTCCGGGATGCTGGCACTGGGACAGAACTGACGTCCGAGCTGGTCTCAAACATGTTCCATCGGGGATAGATTTGCGGATATCGCTGGCCACCAGAGACGTAGACATACATGCCTCAGGCGACCGGATATTGTTGTCTTGAAAAATAGCGATACAACACTGTCACAAGAGATGTAACGCGTGAGGAGGCTTGATGTCCATGACGTACCGCTGTACCGTCAGAGAAGCCCCCTTCATTACAAACCGTGACATGAAGTCATACCCGACAGCTCCCAGACTGTGACACATGAAGCAGCGTTGGAAGAGTTGGACTTCTCCCACGGTCCCCACAATAATCATCATCAGTCCTCCCTTCCCAGTCACGGCACCACTCCAAACGCAGCCGTCTGTGTTCTGGTGTTAACTGCAGTTCATACACGGGCCTGTAGTTACCTACTGCAGCCTCTGTAAGTCTCCGAACGAGGGTGCAGAACAACACAGATCGTTGCAGGGAGTCCATTACTTGTTCTCGGATGGCGGGCGCTGATGTGAAGGGTTTCCGATGTCCTTGGTGCACAATACAATAATCCTCCCTTGTGATTATCAGACGTGGTCGACCGAACCTTGTCGGCTGTCAGATCCGAATGCCCAACAAATCAGGATATTACATGATTCGACAAGCCCGTCAGAAGGGGGCCCACAATGAGGCCTGTTTAAAAATATGAGCGGTGCTGGAAATGCTGTTCATACGAGTACGCGGCGTCTACGTGTTCGTCACAATCATAATTCAACTTCTGAAGCTGTTCAAACCCGTCAAATAATGTACCAGTCCTCCCCGGTGCGTCTGACAAACAGGTTTCAGGCACTGTCTCTGGCTGAGCCAGATGCAGCTGCCTGCCCTGTTTCAGAGGATGATTCTCAGCCTTCAAGGTCCGGGCAATCGCAGAGGGTGGGCGTATTGCTGGTTGGGAGCTCCAATGTTAGGCGAGGCGCGTAATGGGGCCCCTTAGGGATATGGCGGCTAAGGAGGGGAAGAAATCCAGTGTGCACTCCGTGTGCATTCCGGGTGGAGTCATTCCTGATGTGGAAAGGGTCCTTCCGGATGCCATGAAGAGCACAGGGTGCAGCCAGCTGCAGATGGTGGCACATGTCGGCACCAATGACGTCTGTCGCTTTGGATCTGAGGAAATTCTCTCTGGATTCCAGCGGCTATCTGATTTGGCGAAGGCTGCCGGTCTTGCTTACGAGATGAAGGCAGAGCTCACCATCTGCAGCATCATTGACAGAACCGACTGCGGACCTTTCGTGCAGAGCCGGGTGGAGGGTCTGAATCAAGGGCTTAGACGGTTTTGCGACCGTGTTGGCTGCAGATTCCTTGACTTGCGCCATTGGATGGTGGGGTTTCGGGTTCCGCTGAATAGGTCAGGAGTTCACTAAACTCAGCTGGCGGCAACACGGGTAGCGAAGGCTGTGTGGCGTGAACTGGGCGGTTTTTTTAGGTTAGAAGGCCTAGGGAAAGTACGGGATGGGCTGCGATCTCAAAGGGCTCATGGCAAATACAGGACGTGCTTGGATCAAGGAACAGTCGGAATTGGGGTTGTAAACTGTTGTAGTTGTGCTGGGAAAGTCCCTGAGCTTCAAGCACTAATAGAAAGCACAGAAGCTGAAATAATCATAGGTACAGAAGGCCTGCTAAAGCCTGAAATAAGTTCTGCATAAATTTTTACGAAGTCTCAGACGGTGTTCAGGAAAGATAGATTAGGCAGAATTGGTGATGGAGTGTTTGTGTCTGTCAGTAGTGGTTTAACTTGTAGTGAAGTCGAAGTAGATACTCCGTGCGAATTGGTATGGGTGGAGGTTATACTTAACAGCCGAAATAAGTTAATAATTGGCTCCTTCTACCGACACCCAGACTCCGATAATATAGTTGCTGAACAGTTCAGAGAAAATTTGAGTCTCGTAACAAATAAGTACCCCACTCATACCGTTAAAGTTGGTGAGAACTTCAACCTTCCGTCGATATGTTGGCAAAAATACTTGCGCAAAACCGGTGGTAGGCAGAAAACATCTTCCGAGATTTTCCTAAATGTTTTCTCCGAAAATTATTTCGAGCAGTTAGTCTACGAACCCACGCGAATTGTAAATGGTTGCGAAAATACACTTGACCTCTTAGCCACAGAAACAATCCAGAGCTAATAGAGAGCATCATGACTGATACAGGGACTAGTGATCACAAGGTCGTTGCAGCTAGGCTCAATACCGTTTCTTCCAAATCTACCAGAAACAAACGCAAAATGATTTTATTTAAAAAAGCGGATTAAGTGTCACTAGAAGCCTGCCTAAGAGACAATCTCCATTCCTTCCGAACTGACTATGCAAATGTAGACGAGATGTGGCTCAAATTCAAAGATATAGTAGCAACAGCAATTGAGAGATTCATACCTCATAAATTGGTAAGAGATGGAACTGATCCCCCATGGTACACAAAACAGGTCCGAACGCTGTTGTAGAGGCAACGTAAAAAGTATGCGAAGTTCAGAAGAACGCGAAATCCCGAAGATTGGCTAATATTTATTGAACGCAGTTTTCCGAAATTCCTTCACCAGGGAAGACAACTGGAATATTCCAGAATTTGAAACACGAACAGCTGCTAGCATGAGTTTCTTAGAAGTAGATACCTTAGGGGTTGCGAAGCAACTCAAATCGCTTGATACAGGCAAGTCTTCAGGTCCAGATTGTATACCCATTAGGTTCCTTTCAGATTACGCTGATACAATAGCTCCCTACTTAGCAATCATATACAACCGCTCGCTCACCGATAGATCTGTACCTGCAGATTGGAAAATTGCGCAGGTCGCACTAGTGTTTAAGAAGGGTAGTAGGAGTAATCCATCGAACTACAGACCTATGTCATTGACGTCGGTTTGCAGTAGGGTTTTGGAGCATATACTGTATTCAAACTTTATGAATCACCTCGAAGGGAACGCTCTATTGATACGTAATCAGCATGGTTACAGAAAACATCGTTCTTGTGCAACGCAGCTAGCTCTTTATTCGCACGAAGTAATGGCCGCTATTGACAGGGGATCTCAAGTTGATTCCGTATTTCTAGGTTTTCGGATCGCTTTTGACACCGTTCCTCACAAGCGACTTCTATGCAAGCTTACGGCCGATGGGATATCGTCTCAGTTGTGCGACTTGATTCGTGATTTCCTGTCAGGAAGGTCGCAGTTCGTAGTAGTAGACGCAAATCATCGAGTAAAATTGAAGTAATATCAGGTGTTCCCCAGGGAAGCGTGCTGGGACCTCTGCTGTTCCTGATCTGTATAAATGACCTGGGTGACAATCTGAGCAGTTCTGTTAGGTTGGTCGGAGATGATGCTGTAATTTACTGTCTAGTAAGGTCATTCTAAGACCAGTATCAGTTGCAAAGCGATTTAGAAAAGATTGCTGTATGGTGTGGCAGGTGGCAGTTGACGCTAAATAACGAAAAGTGTGAGGTGATCCACATGAGTTCCAAAAGAAATCCGTTGGAATTCGATTACTCGATAAATAGTACAATTCTCAAGGCTGTCAATTCAACTAAGTACCTGGGTGTTAAAATTACCAACAACTTCAGATGGAAAGACCACATAGATAATATTGTGGGGAAGGCGAACCAAAGGTTGCGTTTCATTGGCAGGACACTTAGAAGATGCAACAAGTCCACTAAAGAGACAGCTTACACTACACTCGTTCTTCCTCTGTTAGAATATTGCTGCGCGGTGTGGGATCCTTACCAGGTTGGACTGACGGAGGACATTGAAAGGGTGCAAAAAAGGGCAGCTCGTTTTGTATTATCACGTAATAGGGGAGAGAGTGTGGCAGATATGATACGAAAGTTGGGATGGAAGTCAGTAAACCAAAGACGTTTTTCGTCGCGGCGAGATCTATTTACGAAATTTCAGTCACCAATGCGGAAGTATTTTGTTGAGCCCAACCTACATAGGTAGGAATGATCATCAAAATAAAATAAGAGAAATCAGAGCTCGAACAGAAAGGTTTAGGTGTTCGTTTTTCCCGCGTGGTGTTCGGGAGTGCAATGCTAGAGAGATAGTGTGATTGTGGTTCGATGAACCCTCTGCGAAGCACTTAAACGTGAATTGCAGAGTAATCATGTAGATGTAGATGTAGGTGTAACAACACTAAACTAGAACAGCAGAAATCTACTGTGGTGGCAGTTCTACTTGTCACAGAGAATTGCAACTCTATTAATTTACATACCAGTTTACATTGGCATCCGACTATGTACCCCTGGGAACTTTACTTTTTTTGTCAATCAGAGTATGTAGATGTGCATTCGAGAGTAGAAAGCCATGTGATAGCCTCGGATTTAACTCTCTCCTCTATGTTATCGTAATACTCAAACATGACTTCATACTACAGACGCAGCCTTTACAGTCACTTACACTTAACAGATTCGATTAAGGACCAACGTCTACAAACCGCCCTGACAGAGGAGATTTTGCGCGTAGAAAGGAAACCCATTCAGGTTAGATAGCTAAACATAGACTTTGGCAGTTTGGTTTATGCAGGTCAGCTATTTGTTTAATGCCTCTTTCTTCATTATTTTATCAGTAAGCCATTATAACTGATTGACAATGATATTTGTTACGTAAAGTGTACATTCGAGAGTGTTTTCAGCTGCTGATTTCAGGAAACTTACTTACAACGTTCAGTCACTCACACGTTTGACAAAAAATTACAGTTTCAGTATGCTGAGCCAAATGTTGCTATTTCATCGTGATAATACCACCAGGATTGTTTTGTGAAGCGTTGTAATGAAACCTACTAGAGTACGATGTTTAATTTTATAGTCTGTAATACAGCTACCTACATATTACGATGACGGTGTGATGTTGGGGCATATACGTTTGGTTTACATATCTCTTTTCATGAAAACACTATCAACTAGTGATAAATCGATTGCTGCCAGCATATACGAATTCGATGGCTTGAAAGGCCTACGTAAACTTTACTGACCATTTGTGAGAGAGCTGTGATGAATTTGTAGCGAAAGAGCAGCACCGGACAATCTCCGACATTGTCAAACAAGTATACTTTGTGGACTTTGGCCTAAAGGCTGGGGATGGCGACAGTTTATGAACCTCACGTTGCGTGTGAGGGAGGACTGCTGGCCCCTATACGAATGGGCCAGTCGTGTAAAAGACAAGTGCGTCTCAAAATATGTGGCCAATTAAACCTCCAAATGTTTGGGGGGAAAACGTACTATTGGATTCAAAGCTGTACGAAAAAAAGGAAAAAGGAACTCTGGCATCCACTTCGTATGAAACTTGGCATTGTGAAATAATTTGTTGAAGTCCTACCAAAAGATGATGACACTTTCAAATATGTTACTAGTAAGCCTCACAACGAGTTTCGTTTTGGACTGATGGCGCGTATCTCGGGCGTGAAAATATAATTATATTATAAAAAGTCGTTAATGTTTCTAATCCGTATTCAACGCCACATAATTTGCCTTACATATCAGTTTTTTCTCAATGTACTCTTCAGAAAACCAGGAAATTCTGACTCCATAAGAAGAGTACAAAACGAACGTACACTTTACATATAACTGCAACCTATTGAGATGTATGCTGCTAAAATGTTATGCTAGCACTCGAGATTGACCACAGTGTTTGTGGAAATTTAAAGTAAATTCATGCTGTAGCCATGAAATTGCTGTATTTGTGTAATTCATCATATTCAGATCACTTTTACGTCAATTTGACGTTTTGTTTGCGTGAAGTATGCAACCAGTCCTTTTTTGGAATATCTGAAGCTGTTTATTTTCTGCACCATTAGAACTAAAGCTGCCGTAGACAGTTCATCAGATGCTGTTACAGAAATATTAACTTCACCATGTGCATTTAGACGCTATGGTCTTGGTATTGTCAGCAATAACTGAAATTTATTTACCTGTAACGAAATTATATAAGACGAAATGTTTCTTCATTGCGCTGCGTCGTGGTATTCATGGCAAATTCGTATATGCACATTTTACGGGTTACAGATACACACATACACTGTATTTGTCTCCACTTTTTTCACACTCATTCACGGTAAGTAAACAAAGATGGGCAAGGAAAGGGAATGTGTTACGTATCACACTTCGTCACATCGAGGTAGATAACATCTACCAACACAAAGAAACCTTAGCTATGGGTAACGACATGTCAAACTTGCTGACTGACATATTCATCAACCACATACGAAATAACTTTTTGAAGAGAAAGTTTTTGCTGAAAAAATTGCATATTACGGTAAATATGTGAATGACACTCCGGTGCTTTTTGATGGCAGAAAATATGAACTTGATGAGCTTCTCACATTATTTAGATCACACTACTTTGAATTAAAATGAAACAAATCTATTTATTAGACAACAGAATATAGTGAAATACATACAGATTACAGTATAATAGCTCCCTGCGTTTTACATAGTCTAAACAGGAAGTATTTTTCACACAAATCACAAAAACACAAGGATGCCTTTAGACTTCATCAGTTTGACAAATCCACAACAGCCTACCACATGTACGTGAACAGTCACAGAAAACCATGGTAGAAAACTTGATCTACTAGATCAGCTAGAAATCTTCACGGTAAATTATAGCAGCCAAACAGTTGAAGCATAAAGATTTATTGAAATCCTTGACCACGGTTACGGTATATCTAAATATACCTTCATCAGAAGCGAAAATACACCTTCATTAGCAAAACACTTAGCAGCATAACTGAGAGAAAATAAAACACAAACACTTACAACTTTAAGTAGCAATGAAAATTACCAAAGTATTCCAAGCACTAAAACTTTTAGTCACTTACTAGAATCACATCCTGCAGCGGAAATACATAAAACAGTCGTGCCAAAGGCATCGTCAGTAGTTAAAATTAAAATATCACCTCCATCTGTACAGTGTAATTATGAAGAGATGGTCAATGCGAACATGGCATATTGTTAGTACTTAGCCAGTGAACTAGCGTAAAGAGGTTGTGTACTTCCACTGCAGGACGTGATTTTAGTAAGTGACTAAAAGTTTCTGTGCTTGTAATACTTATGTAACTTTCATGGTTACTTAAAGCTATAAGTGTTTGTTGTTCTCCTCTATCTCAGTTATGGTGCTAAGTTTTTTGCTAATGAAGAATTCTTAGTGTTTAGGTGTATTTTCACTTCTGATGAAGATATATTTAGACACACCGAAAATGTGGTCAAGGATTTCAATAAATCGTTATCCTGCAACTGTTTGGCTGTTATGATTTACCACGAAGATTTTCAACAATTTCTGCTTCATCCATGGTTAAAATTTTGAAACAACTAGAAATAGTGTTACTCAATGAAAAATCTTCTGAATACACGTTGAGTGAACAAAGAGAGTTTAGGAGCCATAGTGGTTTAATTAATTTTAAAAGGTTACCTATTCCTAATAGAAATAAATAATAGTGGAACAATTTGATAATTATAATCTATATTTTACATATTCACAAATAGTGGTCTTGTAAATTATGTCCTGCATAATCAATAATGCAATAACTTTGTATCTTTTCTGAAATAATAACACGTGTGTGTCTGCAGAAATGCTGCATCTTTACTTCTTAAATTCTTTAACTTGTATTCACAAAATGTACTCTAAAATGAAAAGTGAATATATGTGCATAAACATGTTTATTCATATTGTGCTTGAAAACAATATATTTATCACCGGGAACAATAAGTTATTTTTCAGTTTATGGTAGTTTGGCAAACTTATATTTAGAATGTCAGACATTGTAATATACCATTGTAACCTTGCCACGACAAGAATTCTCCTAAGTCCGAAAACAAGAAACGACATTGACTATTAAAGAAGTTGAAGATGAGCTCTCAGTGCTGGAAATACATAAAGTATTGAAATAAAATCACGATCGTGACGAGGGACGGTTGTTCTTTATTTTACACTTACTAATGCAATAACTTTGTATCTTCTCTGAAATAATAACACTTGTGTGTTTGTAGAAATCCTGCATCTTTTACTGCTTAGTGTTTAGGTGTATTTTCACTTCTGATGAAGATATATTTAGACACACTGAAAATGTGGTCAAGGATTTCAATAAATCGTTATCCTGCAACTGTTTGGCTGTTATGATTTACCGCGAAGATTTTCAACAATTTCTGCTTCATCCATGGTTAAAATTTTGAAACAACTAGAAATAGTGTTACTCAATGAAAAGTCTTCTGAATACACGTTGAGTGAACAAAGAGAGTTTAGGAGCCACAGTGGTTTCATTAATTTTAAAAGGTTACCTATTCCTAATAGAAATAAATAATGGTGGAACAATTTGATAATTATAATCTATATTTTACATATTCACAAATAGTGGTCTTGTAAATAATGTCCTGCATAATCAATAATGCAATAACTTTGTATCTTTTCTAAAATAATAACACCTGTGTGTTTGCAGAAATGCTGCATCTTTACTTCTTAAATTCTTTAACTTGTATTCACAAAATGTACTCTAAAATGAAAAGTGAATATATGTGCATAAACATGTTTATTCATATTGTGCTTGAAAACAATATATTTATCACCGGGAACAATAAGTTATTTTTCAGTTTATGGTAGTTTGGCAAACTTATATTTAGAATGTCAGACATCGTAATATACCATTCTAACCTTGCCACGACAAGAATTCTCCTAAGTCCGAAAACAAGAAATGACATTGACTATTAAAGAAGTTGAAGACGAGCTCTCAGTGCTGGAAATACATAAAGTATTGAAATAAAATCACGATCGTGACGAGGGACGGTTGTTCTTTATTTTACACTTACTAATGCAATAACTTTGTATCTTCTCTGAAATAATAACACTTGTGTGTTTGTAGAAGTGCTGCATCTTTTACTTCTTAAATTCTTTAGACTGCATCAGACTAGGGAAAGGAGTAAGACAAGGATGCTGTTTATCACCTACTCTTTTCAACCCCTACTTGGAAAATATGATTGACCAATGCTCATTAGATGACAAAGGAGTAGAAATTGGAGGATGAAGAGTAGGGTGTTTGAGTATTGCTGATGACATGGTCCTTCTAGCAACAGGGGAAAAATAATTACAGGATTTGGTGGACACCATTGCAACTAACGGAAAAAAATATGGAATGAAAATTAACACAAACAAATCAAAACTATTGGCACTAGGAGGAAATAAGGAATTAAAAGTTATGCTGAATGGAGAACTACTAGAACAGGTGCAAAATTTTAAATATCTTAGAAGCAGGATAGACTCCGACTGGAAGTGCACCACAGAAATTAAAACAAGGATAGCAATGGCAAAAGAGGCATTTTATAAGAAAAGGAGAATATTCTGCAGCGGTCTGGACAGAGAACTCAGAAAGAGACTCATAAAATGTGTTGTATGGAGTGTTCTTCTATATGGCGCTGAAACGTGGACTATGAGGAAAAAAGACAGAGAAAGGCTGGAGGCTTTTGAGATCTGGACATAGCGGAAGATGGACAGAATAAGTTGGATGGACAGAGTAAAAAATGAAGAGGTACTATGAAGAGTGGGAGAGAAAAGACAGTTACTAGATGTAATAAAGAGAAGAAAAGGAAATTGGATTGGGCATATGTTAAGAAAGAATGACGAACTGATAAAACTGTTTTAGAAGGTTATGTAGAAGGGAAAAGGAGGCGAGGAAGGAAGAGATTCCAGATACTGGATGACATGATGGACGGTACAACATACAGGAGCCTTAAGAAGGAAGCAATGGATCGCAGAAAATGGAGAGGCAACGGACCTGCTAATATAGCAGATAACTGATGATGATGATGATGAATGCGTCTGCAGTTACTTGAAAAGTAGTTAACAGTACAGCAAAGAAGTCCTATCAACAATTTAAAAAAGGCGACTGGTTGCATATTATATCAACACAAATTGCTAAATTATATCAGAATTGCGCTTCGTCATATTGTGAACCTACACATCATTTTAGGATTGTGTTCAGGGCCTAAAGAGATAACAACTTGTATCAGAGCCTAGGCTGCTATTAATCTAAGGTTATAATCCCTCATTTAAATCTTATCCCATGGTAGTGGAAATGTGGTATCAATTTAAAATCCTGATATTACTTGTCGCTATATAAGATACTTCGCGAACACTAAAATATTAGCCACTTATTCTATTTTGTGTTAGCTTTTGTCACTTAGCTGTGTCTGCTTGCGGAAGATACGATGTTTAGAATGGGTTGAACGGGATAAGGGTGGATTGTGGACGGTTAGGACCTGTCAGGTACACGTGGCAGACAAAACACGCTTCCTGCGACAGGAAGTAGGGGGAGTGGCCAGCGCCTGTGAAGTTTCCAGGTGTAATATTTAGCCGAGAAATGGCCGCTGCGAGTAAAGCTCTCACGGACAAAAGCTGCAGGCACATAAATCAGAGGATTAAATTTCTCGACCGCGGCTTACCTAATGAACTTGCGGTGCTTAACCAGGTGAATCAACTTTACCTGGCCGAGTCCAACTGCCCGTGTTTTGGCTAGGTCATGCTCCACTGGAATACAGAGCCACAGCGTATCTTCTGAGGCTATGCAGCGTTAGTTGGTCGTGAGTAATGTACGCCAACTAAGCGTTGTTCGACGCAAAAGATGTATACGACGCTGGTAAGGTAAGAATCTGCAGTAACGGGCTATATAAAATAATAAAACTTGAAACATAGGACAATCCAACATCTCTAAGGTAAAAAGAAGTAATGGAAATACAGGGAATAAATTTCAGTGGGTTGAGATCACTAGATTCGTAACTGAGGAACCGTTAGACGCAGTTTTCAGGCCATTTTCCAATTTAAATTGTTGGATAATTGGTTTCCTCGCTTGTGCTGGCAGTTTATTGTCGCAGGATATGTCAGATCTATGTTATCTCCTTACCTTGATTTGCAGGCGTTTCTTTGTACTGTTTCTTTCTGATGCCACAAGAACATTTTTCAAAATATGTGTCTGGAATGCTTCCCCTATTAAAAGTGAATAGTGGATGATAAACAATATGCGCAAGAGTAGAATAGAATCTTGCGAAATGTGATATAATACGATAATACTGACGACTAGAATACTGGATCGTGAAACGAAGAGATGACTGTACCGAATGGCGACGAAGAAAGCTTTATGAACTACCTTGACTAGAAGAAGGAATATGTTGATAAGGCACATCCTGAAGCATCGCAGAACACATAATGTGGTGATTCAGGGACGTGTTTGGGTGAGAGCAGTAGGGGGAATCAAGGCTTATTTACAGTGAACACATTAAAATGGATATCGGTTATAGCTGAGCTGAAGCAACTTCTCCAGGATGTACTCGCGTAGATAGCTACGTAGAACCAGTCTAAGGGCTGAAAACTACAACAGCAAAAACATACTAGCACAAAACAAGCTCGATCTTACCGTACACCTCACAGTAGGTTGGTAACAGCAGTACTGTAGTCATCGCTCAATCACAACAGTGCGTTAGATTGTCAAGCGAGGGAAGGCATGGCTTTGTGGTTTCTTGTTAGAGAAAATAAATTTTGCCTCCTCAAGATATTTTGTTCTATGCTCCAAGACAGTTATTTCGGTATACCAGTAAGTACAACGATTAAAGTCAATAAATTAAGTAATATTTTGACACTGTACACTGCAATACGTGTTCCAAGTGTTTTCGTAGAAGAAACTAAGATAATTCCAATATGATTATGGGGCACAGTGTCCCAATTAAACAAGAATGCTTCGGTCCATATGTCCAAGTTACCCCGCTTTCTTTGTGTAAGTACTCTTATGTGATGGTTCTACACGTAATAAAACCGGTAACATCTATTCGATGTTTAAATTTTTTCTGTTTGATTTTATGTTTTACACCGACTCCTTCGTACATAACAGACTTCATCCTAATGCTGTTGGTTGTGCTTCAACTGCTGAAGCGGACTCTTCAACTGCTCCAGAACAAAAAGCGAGATCTCTACTGTCAAAACAAAGCCTGTTGAGTGAAACATTACATCGCCCGACCAACTGCGCTTCCCAATGCCTGAAGAAGTCAGACCACTTGAAAAACGACAACCAAGAAAAAAAACATCGAACTAAAGATAAAGAACTTCAGTAATACAGCCACTGCAGTGAAATATGTGTCGCAATGTGAACAACAAGCTTCCACGCACAGAAAAGAAGACACTTCAAAAGGACATATATATGTTATGCGTACAAGACTTATTTTCTTAAAAATGATGGCCTTGGTGATGCTAAATCAAATGATAAAACTCCTGAAATAAAACACAAAAAGAAAGCTGGTTAAGGATGCTCTGAGTCTTAAGTGTCTTAGTATATTTTCCCTCAGCAATGTTGAAAGGTACATATACAATGTAAAATTTTATAAGAAAATATTATATTGAATCAGAGAGGTCAAATGTAGATCGATTGTGTAGCAGCGTCACTGATCAACAGCGATCGACGAGGTGTTATGGGTAATGTGTTAGAGTAACTTTAGATAAGGAGACGTATGGAGGACTCTCAAGTGTAAAGACGTGTTGTGTCTGATGTGTGCTAGATATATACTTACTAACTACGGGCAGTAATAATTTCTATGTTTTCAAGAAACCATACTGGAAATAATTAAGGTACAGAAAGTAGTTTTGTTAACAATGCAATGTTCTTATTCATAACTGAGGATTGAGACTATTTATAGCACTCTCATTCAATGATTTTGTAAAGCTAATTGTTAATGCATAATCAGTTTACTGTGTGTGTTAATTTCGAGCAATATTAGTTTACAAAGAGTCAAAATACAAGTTTTAAACTTAGTGCCAGATTGTTACTTACAACAACTCAATACCAGCTCCCAGATCCATGGTGTTTTTAATTATTTTGCTCCAGAAGTTATTGTCTCAGTCATATTCGATTTTATTAAAATTTATAGTAAGCAACAGCCTTGCAAAATAGCTGTATTATAATTTTACAATTTAAAATACTAACAGAGAGCAGTCAAAGCCGTTGCCATTGTGCAGATAAAGGTAAGAAATTGTACTGTTTCAGTGATAGTATTCGTGAAGCACAGGGACCATTATTTTCAAATTGATCAAGTTTTATTACCAGGGCCAATTTTAAATCGATACTGTTACATCAGATTCAGTTTTTGTGTTATGCAAATTTATGCAGTTTTGATTTGGTTTAAATTTATTGATAGTTCACGTTCTCACAGTCACAAAAGTTTAGTAGAGGGCAAAGCGCATAAGCGACCATATAATACTCGTTCGTAAAAGTGACGGGGAAGGACTTTTTTATGTATGATTGAACTGTGAAGATCCAGTCGAGTACTCAGACGAAATCTGATAAATATTTTGGACATACCTTTCCATCAAATTTATTCTAATAGGAAAAAACAATTAAATTTTTTGTCATAAACTTTTAGGAATTCGTATTGAAATAATATGTATCATATTCGCCAAATTTTCAAATAAATAACAAATTACGAAACTAAACTGAAAGTTAAAGTCCCACTCAAAATCTTTTTAAAAATAAAAAAACAGTGGAACGCCTTAATTACATAGATATAAGGGTGCTGAGTTAATGTACAAATGTTTCCGCATCAAAAATTCAAAGGAAGCATTTAAAATACAAACCGAAAAAAAATCAAAGATAAAAGTTTGCTAGCTTGCCTTTGGGGCCCCTATCTCTCTCTCTGTCTTTTTCTCTCTGTATATTTCTGCCTCTCTCTTACACACTCACATTCTCTGACTTTCCCTCTCTTTGTCACCTTCTGACTCTTTTGTTAGATCGGATGCAATTTAAAGGCCACTATAGTTTACGTACAATTCGTCAGTCTAGAAGAAATGAACATCGAGATTTACTGTAAAACTCGGAGACTGACAAACGATACTAATTCATTGCACACTTTCTTTGGTGGTAGTAACAGTTATAACAACAGTCATGCAGTGCAATCGAAAAGAATTCTCTGCATCATCACAGTGCTGTGTAGACAACTGAAAGAAGAAAACAATATGGTACTGGCAAGAGCGTGAGTTTTTGTAAAGTAATGAATATCTGAAAGGTTTTTAAATGTCACTTTTACAAATATTTGCCTTAAATCATCGGCCATGCGAAATAAGATTTTAGTGTAAAATTTCAGTATAAAATTTGATTTACAAATGGAAATAAAAAAGGCTGTATTCCAGCTGATTTTTCTATTAGAAAATCTGTGCAAATAAATTTAGATTTTTTTAAAAATTTTATGTAGTTTTTAAACAGTTATAATGATGGAATGTGATATATCATATGTGTGTCCGAGCGTCTCTTATGCAGATCAGATTCATTTCATTATATTTTGCTCGTGCCTTTAGTACAACTCTATTCTCATTTACTTGTCCGTTTTTGTCCCTTGCATCACGTTTTTGTTCACTTGATCGGCCTTATCTCTGCGATTCTTTGTTTCCTCCTGCCTTTTCCCTCCGTATTTGTCTCGAAGCCGAACGGAAACACACTCGCGCTCACACACACACACACACGCACACAGTGAGACAGAAATAGAGAGAGAGAGAGAGATTTGTGCTGGGATAAAGTTGGGACGAAACGAAAGCGAAGCGCGAGTGATAAGAGGAAAGCTAGGGAGCCGGTTTTCATTCGGCCTGTCGCAACAACGAATACACACACCGCGAGAGCAGTGATTGACTCCCTCCTGCCCTGGCAGTGATCCTTGCCCTCCGGCTAGCATTGCGTAAGCAGATCCCTTATGGTTCGGCAGCAGCAGTGGAACCCCAAGCCGAGATTCTTCCATTTAAGCAGCGGAGATAGAGCTGTTATCTGGCATCTCCTTCGGCTGAGACCTTGTTTCCTTTCGGGTCCTTTTTTACAATTGAACAGACGTGGTTCAGTATCTGAACGATATTATTATCATTCACTGCCACTGTTCTAGTTTACGGATATTACGTACTTCCGAATCACTACCTTTACGAATTTATTTTCTAACAGCCAATTCTTGAAGTCTCTGCATAGAAGCCAACACTTGCTTGTATACGGGTGTTTGTAATCTGTCGGATTGCGTTAGTAAATGTGTCTGTTAAGGAATGATGTGGTACCAATCATAACTTCTTTGGAATCTTTCACATGCGTGAATCTGGATGAGTCACTGCACCTATTGCTAAAATAACAAGTATTTACGAATTCCATTCATTCACTTTTACTGACCCTCCATACGCTTAAAACGAGCATTCCGTGTGTCGTTCGACAAAGGTTGGAAATTTGACCTTATTTTGGGATATTCAGTTTCAAATATTCAAATATTTGATTTCCTCCTAATTTCTACGGTATTGCCTTTAGTTTTCAACTTTTACCCAGTAGCTTGCCATATAACATTCAAACGTGTGTCAGACTAATTCCTGACAGTTTGCTATCGTTCATGCGGAACACAAGTGCTACAACGAATTTATTTTCTTGGTGCTGTCTTTATTCTCTCTCACTTCATTATACTACTCATCACTCTTCCAGCGCTTCCCCACTCCTCTTCTTTTTACTGAATTTTTGTTCCCATTCTCAAGTAATCTTCGAAATCTTTTGCAATAAGTTCAAAATTTCTGCTATACGCAGATCTGTTTGTCTTATAATGATTAAACGAAGTCTCATGGCATTCTATTGTGTAAGTTTTTTCCGGGTAAATGATTTCAGATTAATTACTTCCTCAATGACTAATTTTGCACTAGTTTTAAATCTTTTCCAGACAAACAGACTTCTTGTGTTTTCGACGGTTTGAATATCAAATTACATAGTTTTTATTTTCTTAAGTGAACACTTGAAGTTAGTCGTAAGTTTTGTTTTCTTTCCGGATAAATCTGTAAGTCTTAATTTTACTAGTTGTTCGTAGAGCTCTTCTAGCTTTCTACATCTACATCTACATTGATACTCTGCAAGCCACCCAACGGTGTGTGGCGGAGGGCACTTTACGTACCACTGTCATTACCTCCCTTTCCTGTTCCAGTCGCGTATGGTTCGCGGGAAGAACGACTGTCTGAAAGCCTCCGTGCGCGCTCTAATCTCTCTAATTTTACATTCGTGATCTCCTCGGGAGGTTTAAGTAGGGGGAAGCAATATATTCGATACCTCATCCAGAAACGCACCCTCTCGAAACCTGGCGAGCAAGCTACACCGCGATGCAGAGCGCCTCTCTTGCAGAGTCTGCCACTTGAGTTTATTAAACATCTCCGTAACGCTATCAAGGTTACCAAATAACCCTGTGACGAAACGCGCCGCTCTTCTTTGGATCTTCTCTATCTCCTCCGTCAGACCGATCTGGTACGGATCCCACACTGATGAGCAATACTCAAGTATAGGTCGAACGAGTGTTTTGTAAGCCACCTCCTTTGTTGATGGACTACATTTTCTAAGCACTCTCCCAATGAATGTCAACCTGGTACCCGCCTTACCAACAATTAATTTTATATGATCATTCCACTTCAAATCGTTACGCACGCATACTCCCAGATATTTTACAGAAGTAACTGCTACCAGTGTTTGTTCCCCTATCACATAATCATACAATAAAGGATCCTTCTTTCTATGTATTCGCAATACATTACATTTGTCTATGTTAAGGGTCAGTTGCCACTCACTGCACCTAGTGCCTATCCGCTGCAGATCTTCCTGCATTTCTCTACAATTTTCTAATGCTGCAACTTCTCTGTATACTACAGCATCATCCGCGAAAAGCCGCATGGAACTTCCGACACTATCTACTAGGTCATTTATATATATTGTGAAAAGCAATGGTCCCGTAACACTCCCCTGTGGCACGCCAGAGGTTACTTTAACGTCTGTAGACGTCTCTCCATTGATAACAACATGCTGTGTTCTGTTTGCTAAAAACTCTTCGATCCAGCCACACAGCTGGTCTGATATTCCGTAGGCTCTTACTTTCTTTATCAGGCGACAGTGCGGAACTGTATCGAACGCCTTCCGGAAGTCAAGAAAAATAGCATCTACCTGGGAGCCTGTATCTAATATTTTCTGGGTCTCATGAACAAATAAAGCGAGTTGGGTCTCACACGATCGCTGTTTCCGGAATCCATGTTGATTCCTACATAGTAGATTCTGGGTTTCCAAAAACGACATGATACTCGAGCAAAAAACATGTTCTAAAATTCTACAACAGATCGACGTCAGAGATATAGGTCTATAGTTTTCCGCATCTGCTCGACGACCCTTCTTGAAGACTGGGACTACCTGCGCTCTTTTCCAATCATTTGGAGCCCTCCGTTCCTCTAGAGACTTGCGGTACACGGCTGTTAGAAGGGGGGCAAGTTCTTTCGCGTACTCTGTGTAGAATCGAATTGGTATCCCATCAGGTCCAGTGGACTTTCCTCTATTGAGTGATTCCAGTTGCTTTTCTATTCCTTGGACACTTATTTCGATGTCAGCCATTTTTTCGTTTGTGCGAGGATTTAGAGAAGGAACTGCAATGCGGTCTTCCTCTGTGAAACAGCTTTGGAAAAAGGTGTTTAGTATTTCAGCTTTACGCGTGTCATCCTCTGTTTCAATGCCATCATCATCCCGTAGTGTCTGGATATGCTGTTTCGAGCCACTTACTGATTTAACGTAAGACCAGAACTTCCTAGGATTTTCTGTCAAGTCGGTACATAGAATTTTACTTTCGAATTCAATGAACGCTTCACGCATAGCCCTCCTTACGCTAACTTTGACATCGTTTAGCTTCTGTTTGTCTGAGAGGTTTTGGCTGCGTTTAAACTTGGAGTGGAGCTCTCTTTGCTTTCGCAGTAGTTTCCTAACTTTGTTGTTGTACCACGGTGGGTTTTTCCCGTCCCTCACAGTTTTACTCGGCACGTACCTGTCTAAAACGCATTTTACGATTGCCTTGAACTTTTTCCATAAACACTCAACATTGTCCGTGTCGGAACAGAAATTTTCGTTTTGATCTGTTAGGTAGTCAGAAATCTGCCTTCTATTACTCTTGCTAAACAGATAAACCTTCCTCCCTTTTTTTATATTCCTATTAACTTCCATATTCAGGGATGCTGCAACGGCCTTATGATCACTGATTCCCTGTTCTGTACATACAGAGTCGAAAAGTTCGGGTCTGTTTGTTATCAGTAGATCCAAGATGTTGTCTCCACGAGTCGGTCCCTGTTTAATTGCTCGAGGTAATTTTCGGATAGTGCACTCAGTATAATGTCACTCGATGCTCTGTCCCTACCACCCGTCCTAAACATCTGAGTGTCCCAGTCTATATCTGGTAAATTGAAATCTCCACCTAAGGCTATAACATGCTGAGAAAATTTTTGTGAAATGTATTCCAAATTTTCTCTCAGTTGTTCTGCCACTAATGCTGCTGAGTCGGGAGGTCGGTAAAAGGAGCCAATTATTAACCTAGTTCGGTTGTTTAGTGTAACCTCCACCCATAATAATTCACAGGAACTATCCACTTCTACTTCACTACAGGATAAACTACTACTAACAGCGACGAACACTCCACCACCGGTTGCATGCAACCTATCCTTTCTAAACACCGTCTGTACCTTTGTAAAAATTTCGGCAGAATTTATCTCTGGCTTAAGCCAGCTTTCTGTACCTATAACGATTTCAGCTTCGGTGCTTTCTATCAGCGCTTGAAGTTCCGGTACTTTACCAACGCAGCTTCGACAGTTGACAATTACAATACCGATTGCTGCTTGGTCCCCGCATGTCCTGACTTTGCCCCACACCCGTTGAGGCTGTTGCCCTTTCTGTACTTGCCCAAGGCCATCTAACCTAAAAAACCGCCCAGCCCACGCCACACAACCCCTGCTACCCGTGTAGCCGCTTGTTGCGTGTAGTGGACTCCTGACCTATCCAGCTGAACCCGAAACCCCACCACCCTATGGCGCAAGTCGAGGAATCTGCAGCCCACACGGTCGCAGAACCGTCTCAGCCTCTGATTCAGACCCTCCACTCGGCTCTGTACCAAAGGTCCGCAGTCAGTCCTGTCGACGATGCTGCAGATGATGAGCTCTGCTTTCATCCCGCTAGCGAGACTGGCAGTCTTCACCAAATCAGATAGCCGCCGGAAGCCAGAGAGGATTTCCTCCGATCCATAGCGACACACATCATTGGTGCCGACATGAGCGACCACCTGCAGATGGGTGCACCCTGTACCCTTCATGGCATCCGGAAGGACCCTTTCCACATCTGGAATGACTCCCCCCGGTATGTACACGGAGTGCACATTGGTTTTCTTCCCCTCTCTTGCTGCCATTTCCCTAAGGGGCCCCATTACGCGCCTGACGTTGGAGCTCCCAACTACCAGTAAGCCCATCCTCTGCAACTGCCCGGATCTTGCAGACTGAGGGGCAACCTCTGGAACAGGACAAGCAGCCATGTCAGGCCGAAGATCAGTATCAGCCTGAGACAGAGCCTGAAACCGGTTCGTCAGACAAACTGGAGAGGCTTTCCGTTCAGCCCTCCGGAATGTCTTTCGCCCCCTGCCACACCTTGAAACGACTTCCCACTCTACCACAGGTGAGGGATCAGCCTCAATGCGGGCAGTATCCCGGGCAACCACAGTCGTAGTCCGATCAGGGGATGCGTGGGACGAGCTGGCCGTCCCCGACAAACCCCCATCCGGACCCCCACAGTGATGCCCATTGGCAACAGCCTCAAGCTGTGTGACCGAAGCCAACGCTGCCTGAAGCTGGGAGCGAAGGGATGCCAACTCAGCCTGCATCCGAACACAGCAGTTGCAGTCCCTATCCATGCTAAAAACTGTTTTGCAAAAAACGTCTGAACTAATCTACAGAGAGCGCAAACAAATCGACAAAATTTAAACGGTTATTAAAATACAAGATTGCCTAGTAATTGCAGTAATGCTGCTACTTGCGCACTGCTGACACTGCTCGGCGGCGGAAGGAGACTAAGCGAAGTTACACTATTCAGGTACTGAAACGCGATGCTACACTCTCAAATACTATAAAACGCCCGAAATTTATGAATTAAACAATGCAAGTACCAAAAACACGCAAAGAAATTAAGAATTAAACTATGTAACAAACGAGTGAGCTAGGAGTATACGACTTGCTGCTCAGCTGCTTATCCAACGGCGGCAGGGAGCACACTGACTGACCAACCGACACTGGCCGTTCAAAACAAAAACAGTAGACAAACGACTACGCGAATTTACACTATTCAGGTACTAAAACGCGATGCTACAACTCTCAAATACTATAATACGCCCGAAATTTATGAATTAAACAATGCAAGTGCTGTTTCTTGTGTAGAGTAAATCAATTAATTCTTTTAATGATCTCGTTCCGTAGATCCTACTAAGCAGCAGAAACTTCAGGCAGTGAGTTAAGGCATACATTAACAGAAGAGAAATAGAAACACCACAAGGCTCTTTAGGCGTTAGCCTATCCGCTTGGCTTACCGGCGTTTTAAAATCAAAAGGTTCACGTAAAAATTTCGTCTTTGCATCACTGTTAGAGTATATTTGATAGTGTTTCTTGTGTCAATTTTTACCTCAAAATGTCTCAGATATTTATGAAACCTTGCCATCAAATTAGAAGCTTTCTTAAGGCAAGAAAGCAGAAGCTGTCTTGCTTCAGCTGTTATATTCGGTTCATATATCCAGATTCAAGACCTACTACGTACATTACAAAACATTTCTGACACTAGCGTGATATTGCAAGTCGGCCGTCATGTGCTTTGCCTCTGAGCAGGTATGGCTTGAAAAGACTTTAACATTTTACGTACAGAACTAACGTCCTTTGTGGTTATCAAGTTAATGTTGAAGATCTTACTTCATTAAGTGTAAGACAGCTTGTTTCCTGTTTGTTGAATCTCGTCCTACAGTGAATTAGACTCGTGTCATCAGAAACAGCGTGTGCCTATCTCACACTGAAAAGCACCCAACGTGACTGCTCCCTTCTTCAGTCAGTTCCATGTTCCACACATCATTTGAACGATTCTGTTACCTAAATAACATGGAACGAATCCGTTTACACGATATGACAGACGTTTTCTTTTAACCTTAATGATCACATTACTTTTTAATCCTACTCACCTGACTACACTTAGAATAAGTTTTGTTTACAAGATACCATTTTTTAAGCAGAAATTCGTTGATCGAATACAAGGAGTTCTCCAGGAAAATTAATATGATGTTAGATTTAAACTTGCATTGCTACCGGTCTGAAATTTTATATAATTGGGCGAAAGATCAAAATTTTTTGTCGCTGCATATTCAACTCCTTCCTGAGTGACTGACACCGTTAATCTTTTGCAATAAAGACCATTTTTTTCTCTAATACTGCAGGCTTGGACATCACTATTCTTCGGAAAGTGAGGTAAACTGTTTAGGACAGATATCCTTAACAAATGCACCTGGGGGCAAGGCTACCCGTGGTCTACGGATGGCAGCTTTTATTTGGAGACAAAATATCCCGGATTCGAAACACGACACCGATTAAATTTTGATTAATAATCATCATTGCTGGCCGATGACTTCAGCTTAAGAAGTCACCTCCAATCTGCCAACAGCCTTGTCAAAGAGGGCGGAGGAGCGGACAGAGGTTCAGGGCACTCTCTAGTCGTTGGGGCGGGAAACTGTGCTTAAGGACGGAAGAATCAGCAATGATCAAAGGCATGAGGATGCGGAAGACAATGGAAACAACTGCATCAAAGACATATTAAAGGGTATCCACAGGATATTTGGCCTGAAATCGAAAACGTCTTATGATGATCTCTCCACTGGCAAAAGATTCCAGGATAGTCCCCAGTTCGGATCTCCGGCAGGGGACAACCAAGGGGGAGGTGAGCAAGAGAAAAAGATAGAATAAACAGCGAAAGGACAACGTTCTACGAGTCGGGGCGTGGAATGTCAGACGCTTGAACATGCTATGTAAACTAGAAAATCTGAAAAGAAGAATACAGAATCTCAGTCTCGATATGGTAGGGTTCAGTGAAGTGAAATGGATAGAAGACAAGGATCTTTGGTCAGATGAGTATACCGTAATATTGACAGCATCAGAAAATGGTATAAAGGGAGTAGGATTCCTTATGAATACAAGGATGACGCAGAGAGTCTGTTATTGGGAACATTTCACTTATGAATACAAGGATGACGCAGAGAGTCTGTTATTGGGAACATTTCAGTGTTAAGGTTGTTCTTATCACAATCGACAGCAAACCAACGCCGACAACAATGTGGTTCAGGTGCAAATGCAGACATTGCTGGCCGAAGATGACGAAACAGAGAAAATATATCAGGATGTTGAAAGTTTAATACAGTACCTAAAGGGGGATGAAAATCATATAGTCATGGGGGGCTGGAATTCAGTTTTAGGAAAAGGAATAGAAGAAACAGTTACAGGAGAATGTGGACTTGGGACAAATGGTTCAGAGAGTAAAAGGACTAATTAAATCTTTAATAAATTTCAGTTATTAATAGCAAATACTCTGTTCAAGAATCGCTAGAGGAGGAGGTATACTTTGAAAAGGCCAGGCGATATGGGAAGATTTCAGTTAGGTCACATTATGTTCAGTCAGAGTTACCCAAAACAGATACTGGATCGTAAAGCGTACCCGGGAATAGATATAGACTCAGATCACAATTTAGCAGTGATGAAAAGGAGGCTGTAATTTAAGAGATTAGTCCACAAGAATCAATATGCAAAGAAGTGCGATACGGAAGTACTAAGGGATGACGAGGTAGCTTAGCAGGCAGTACAGTTGAAGAGGAAAGGATGCCTCAAATGAGAGTAATCACAGAAGTTGGAAAGAAAAACATAGGTACAAAGAAGGGAACTGAGAAGAAACAATTGGTAAGAGAAGGAATACTTCAGATGTTTGATGAAAGACGGAATTACAAAAATAGTTAGGAAAATTCAGGAATACGTACATACAGTACAAGTCGCTAAGGAATGAAATAAATCGCAAGTGTAGGGAAGTTAAGACGAAATGGCTGCATGAATTAAGAGTTCAACGGGAATTCCACAGCCCAATACAGAGTAAAGAGAGAACAGGTGGAAAGAATACATTGAAGGCCACTATGAGGGGAAATGTTTTGCTGTTGTGATAGAAAAAAGACAGAAGTGGATTTGCAGGAGACAGTATTAGAATAAGAATTTTAATGAACTTTGGAGGACTTAAGACCGAATAAGACAGAAGGGATAGATAACATACCATCATAATTTCTAATTTGGGGTGCTGACAACAACACGACTATTCGCTTTGGTATGTAGAATACGTAAGTCGGGCAACTTACCATCTGACTTTCAGAAAAACATCTTGCCCATAATTTCAAAGATTGCGAGAGCTGAAAAGTGCGAGAATTAACGCACAATCAGCTTAACAGCTTATGCATCCAACTTGCTGACAAGAATAGTATACAGAAGAAAGGAAAAGAAAATTGGGGATATGTTAGATGACGATCAATTTTCATTTAGGAAACGTGAAGGCACCAAAGAGGCAATTCTGACGTTGCGGCTGATCATGCAAGTAAGACTAAAAAAAGAATCAAGACACGTTCATAGGATTTGTCGACCTGGAAAAAGCGTTCGGTAATGTAAAATGATGTAAGATGTTCGTGATTCTGAGAAGAATAGGATAAGCTATAGGGAGAAACGTGTGACATAGAATATGTACAAGAGACAAGAGAGAATCATAACAGTGGGCGACCAAGAACGAAATGCTCGGATTGAAAAGCGTGTAAAACAGGTATGTAGCCTTTCGCCCTTACTGTTCAAACTGTACATCGAAGATACAATGATGGAAACAAAAGGAACATTCAGGAGTGGGATTTAAACTCTCGGTGAAAAGATATCAATGATACGATTCGCTGATGAGTGAAGAGAATATGGATAGAGAGTAAATCGAAGAAAGACGGAAGTAATGAGAAGTAGCAGAAATCAGAACTGCGAGAAACTTTACATCAGGACTGATGGTCACGAAGTATATGAAGTTAAGGGATTCTACTACCTAGGCAGCAAAATAACCACTGACGGACGGAGCAAGGACGACATCAAAAGCAGAGTAGCACTGGCAAAAAGGGCATTCCTGGCATTTAAGACGCTCGTTACATGTTGACTGCAGGTGAACACGAGCATTATTCTTTCAGCTCGCTCAGTATTCTCTTTGTAAGTAATGAGTGACACCAGAAATTTATCCCGTTAGGTATTATTGATTTGAAATATGTAAAGTATGGGAGGAGGGCAATTTGTCTGTCTCAGAGGCTAGCGATTATACGAAGAGCAGAACGACCTTATCTCAGTTGTTTTAGAAGATTAGTAATGTGATTCTTCCAGTTCAGGTTGTCATCAATATATACACTTAAAAAAAGTACTTGACTCCTGCACATGTGCCACTTCAGTTATTGGCATGACTGTTCTATGAAACTGAATACACTGAGTTTTTTTTAAAAATTATGGGAGAGTCAATTGCTCATAGAATCACTTCATCATTCGATCATTATAAAACTTGTGTCGTGTGTACAAAATATCATTTCTGCTGAGACTGCTTTTTAGTACACTACTTTTTCGAATACTTGGGGAAACGGTTTGAATAAGGAAAGTGGATGATACACTACTGGCCATTAAAACTGCTACACTAAGAAGAAATCCAGATGATTAACGGGTATTCATTGGACAAATATATTACTCTATAACTGACGTGTGACTACATTTTCACCCAATTTGGGTACATAGATCCTGAGAAATCAGCACCCACAACAACCACTTCGGGCCGTAATACCGGCCTTGATACGCCTGGGCATTGAGTCAAACAGAGCTTGGATGGCGTGTACAGATACAGCTGCCCATGCAGCTTCAACACGATACCGCAGTTCATCAAGAGTAGTGACTCACGTACTGTGACGAGGCAACTGCTCGGCCACCATTGAGAAGACGTTTTCAGTTGGTGAGAGATCTGGAGAATTTGCTGGCCAGGGCAGCAGTCGAACATTTTCTGTATCCAGAAAGGCCCGTACAGGACCTGCAACATGCGATCGTGGATTATCCTGCTGAAATATAGGGTTTCTCAGGGATCGAATTAAGGGTAGAACCACGGGTCGTAACACATCTGAAATGCAACGTCCACTGTTCAAAGTGCCGTCAATGCGAACGAGAGGTGACCGAGACTTGTAAGCACCGGCACCCCATAGCATCACGCCAGATGATTCGCCAGTATGGCGATAACGAATACACGCATCCAGTGTGCGTTCACCGCGATGTCGCCAAACACGGATGCGACCTTCATGATGCTGTAAACAGAACCTGGATTCATCCGAAAAAATGACGTTTTGCTATTCGTGCACCCAGGTTCGTCGTTGAGTACACCATCGCTGGCGCTTCTGTCTGTGATGCAGCGTCAAGGGTAACCGCAGCCATGGTCTCCGATCTGATAGTCCATGCTGCTGCAAACGACGTCGAACTGTTCGTGCAGATGGTTGTTATCTCGCTAACGTCCCCATCTGTTGACTCTGGGATCAGGACGTGACTGCACGATCCGTTACAGCCATGCGGATAAGATGCCTGTCATCTCGACTGCTAGTGACACGAGGCCGTTGAGATCCAGCACGGCGTTCCGTATTACCCTTCTGATCCCACCGATTCCATATTCTGCTAACAGTGATTGAATCTCGACCAACGCGAGCAGCAATGGCGCGATACCATAAACCGCAATCGCGATAGGCTACAATCCGACCCTTATCAAAATCGGAAACGTGATGGTACGCATTTCTCCTCCTTACACGAGGCATCACAATGACGTTTCACCAGGCAACGCCGGACAACTGCTGTTTGTGTATGAGAAATCGGTTGGAACTTTCCTCATGTCAGCACGTTGTAGGTGTCACCACCGACGACAACCTTGTGTGAATGCTCTGAAAAGCTAATCATTTGCATATCACAGCATCTTCTTCCCGTCGGTTAAATTTCCCGTGTGTAGCAAGTCATCTTCGTGGTGAAGCAATTTTAATGGCCAGTAGTGTAATTATTTCAGTCACTCTTGCCAATTTTCTTACAAAGAAGCTTGAGAGTTACATATTTTAATCCGTGTGGGAAAGTTGCCAGTGGCAGTGACGCAATATAGATACACATCACCAAGGACACTACTTATGAAGTCCCGTATGATCTTACGATTTTTTATAATTTTTATAACAATATCAATTTAAGTGAATGATTTTGACGCTACATTTAGCTGCTTAAGGTTTTATTGATACTGATTGTTGTTTTTATTGATATCCAGTATACATTCCAGGATAGGCACCGTACTTGACCAGAGAATCTCTTTTATTAATCTTAGCAAATGAACATTTAAGATTAGTCGTACCTTCTGTTTCTGTCAAACGTGCGGTACGAAGCAGGAACTGAGGGTAGTTCCTAATACTTCCGGTTCTTCTAACGTAGATAAATTGTTGGAAATTTCTTTAAACTAATGAAAAATGCAAATTGAGGCACGCAACAAAGGGATGGTAACGTGTTAACTGCTAATCTTCAGCATTGTTATAAGTAGAGGGTCTGGAGTGTTCACTGCATGGGTCTTGACGATCTTCCCTGTAACTGCACTCATTTTCTTATGCAGTGTCAAATGTGTCAAAACTACAGAACATGAAACTTAGTTATACTGCGATATTCCTGGTTAACTCTACTTGAGCACTTCACAGCCGCAAGCGAGAGAAGTTAACCCAAATGAGCCATTTATCGCGTAGGCAACTGGCTAGGCAGCAGTGCCAAAACAAACGTTACTTCAAGCGCAGCAGCGAAAGACACTAGTACCAGAAGCACTCTAGGGCAGTACGTCTACCCCTTAACGTGCTATAACTTCGAGAATATGGCAGACAGAGGTGTAGCGATGATACCTGGCTGGAAATGAGGCCGGCCAGTCACACAGACGTAAAGTCCTTACTCGAACGTGAGGTGCCACGAATAATGCATACACGTAACGTACCATGCCTCATTTGTACTGAATTTCGTTTTCATGCAAACAAGAGGACCGTTGTAAAGATGCCTGCTTACATTTTCTCCATTTTACTTTTATCGACATTTATTCATTCTATTTACCTGTAATTAAAACTGAAGCTATCGAAATGTGTTGGAATAAATTACATAAACAAATGTAACGTAATGCACTGAATTTAATCGAAAGACCCTTTATTTTGTAAGATTATACGATGGCACAAAAATCACTGGAGACAGTAACATCCGTAACATATCTAGGAGTATGCGTACGGGGAGATTTAAGGTGGAACGATTACATAAAGGTAATCGTAGGTAAGACAGTTGACGGACTGAAGTTCTTTGGAAGAATTCTCAGGAATTGTAGTCTACACACAGAGTATATAGGTTACAAAACCGTCGTTTGACAAATACTTGGATATTGCATGTTAGTCTGGGGCTTGTACATGACAGAAATGATAGAAGAAAGGCAGAAGATTCAAAGAAGAGCAGCATGTTTCGTTACAGAATTGGACATGTCCGAAAGAACAGATACAGTCTTCATGTATATAAATAGTTAAGGCTCACCGGCCATTTGACCATCTTCTTCCGTGCGGACAAACAAACAGTGCCCGAACTCTTACGGGAATCGGCAAAAAGCCGCGAGTAATGAGTATAATGGTCAGGGGCACTATTAATATAGTGCGGGACAATAAGTTGGGAATGTGTGTCTCACGGGAGGCGTGCCACAGATAAGTCCCTGCAGTCGCACTATCCTCTGTGTCCTCGGTGGCTCAGATGGATAGAGCGTCTGCCATGTAAGCAGTAGGTCCCTGCTTCGAGTCCCGGTCGCGGCACACTTTTTCTCCTGTCCCCGTTGGCTTATATCAACGCCTGTATGCAGCTAAGGGTATTCATTTCATTGTAATTTCAACTATGAACTGCGACCGTGTCACGCAGGAGCTCAGCTAACTCTACTGGCAGATGCTGCAAAAGTGACGTTCTGCTACGCGGTACAGTTTTGGAGTAAGCAGAAAAACCATAGATTTCTCAGGGTCTCTGAGAGAGCATTAGGCAATGATTGACAACAACAGGAGAAAGGAATACAGTACGAGACGAAAGGGCAACTTTGAGAGATGAAATAGTAAACGCAGATGAGATTCATGTAAGTACAAAGACAAGACCTACTAGAAATTCTTGGATAACAGAGGAGATAATTAATTTAAGTGACGAAAGAAGAAAATTTAAAAATGCAGTTAGTGAAGCAGGCGAAAGGTATTGCAGACGTCTAAAAAATTAGACTGACAGGATGTGCAGAATGGTTAAGCAGAAATGGTTAGGGGACAAACTTAAATATTTGGAAGCGTAGATCACTAAGGGAATACTGCCCACGGGAAAATTAAAGAGGACTGTGCAAGAAAGGTCAGCAGCTATGTGAATATCAAAAGCTAAATGATGTGTTGGTAAATGTGCCAACACCTTGTAGATATAGGAGGCCGAAATGCACGCTATCTAACGCAGACGGGCGTGAATTCTGGAACAGGATAAGTAGTGAATTCTAATAAGAAAAGTATGCAGCTCCTCGAATACTTATCTTTATTCCATCCTTGTGGTACATCGCTCTTGATAATACAAATAAGACTGTCTTCAGATACAGTTAATGGCGCCTTGCTAGGTCGTAGCCATGGACTTAGCTGAAGGCTATTCTAACTGTCTCTCGGCAAATGAGAGAAAGGCTTCGTCAGTATAGTCGCTAGCAATGTCGTCGTACAACTGGGGCGAGTGCTGTTCCGTATCTCGAGACCTGCCTTGTGGTGGCGCTCGGTCTGCGATCACACAGTGGCGACACGCGGGTCCGACATGTACTAAATGGACCGCGGCCGATTTAAGCTACCACCTAGCAAGTGTGGTGTCTGGCGGTGACACCACACTAAACAATGAAGGGAAATCTGAAAGGTGGAAGGTGTTTATAGAGGGTCACTAAAAGGAGATGAACTTAAAAGCAGTATTATAGAAAAGGAAACAGTACGTAAATGATGATGAAATGAAAGATATCATACTGCGAGAAGATTTTGACAGAGGACTGAAAGACTTAAGTGGGAAATAGGCTTGACAAATAGACGACTTTCCATCAGAACTTCTGAGAGCTTTGGGACTGCCAGCCATTATGAACTGTTCCATCTAAAGTATAAGATGCATGAGACATGCGGCATACCCTCACGCTTCACAAAGAATGAAAAAATTCCAGTTCCAAAGAAAGCTGGTGCTCACAGGTAAGAATATTACCGAGCTATCAGTTTAGTAAATTATGGTTAGTAAGTACTTACATGAATTCCTTACAGAAGGAACCATTCACGGGGAAGATCAGCTTGGATTCCAGAGAAATGTAGGAACACGAGAGGCAACTCTGACCCTACCGCTTCTCTTAGGAGACAGATTAAGGAAAGGCAAACCTACGTTTATAGCATTTGTAAACTTAGAGAAAGTCTTGTCAATGTTGGCTAGAATAGTCACGTTGAAACTCTGAAGTTAGCAAGAGTAAAATGCATGGAAAAAAAGGCTGTTTACAACTTGTACAGAAACCAGATGGCATTTACAAAACACAGATGACGTCGTGCTCGTTCTTGAAATTCAATGTAGTAAAGTATGTCTCTGGTGAAACAGAAGACTGATGAATGACTTCTACGCGCAAAGTCAATGAAAATCCGCCGTCCTGTCATACATTTACGTATAATATATTTCCACCAATCTAAAAAACTAACTTAAGAAGAAATTTTGAAAAAAAAAATGCATGCTACCCAGTGAGTGTCGCAAAAGTGCATTTCTATCCGACATTTACGATGAACCAAAAGCTTAGTAGTGCTGTTGCTCTTACCTTACGCATTTTCTTTTGCCGGTCGGTTGTACTGTAGTCGGTTTAAAGTTCAACGTTCCAAAACTTCCTTTTTCCCCAAATTTTTGGGATAAACATTTGTGGATTTTATGGACTGGTTTGGGTAATAACTCTCTTATTTGATACGCATTTGGCGTGACATGTAACAGAAACAATCGGTTTTGTCACAATAATGGATGAAAACTAATTATTTAAATATTTGAACTTACAATTCTTATCATTTTTTTGTGAGAAAAAGGTCATGGCACATTGTAACAGTCCTGTTAAATTGTTAGACACTTAGTCAGCCGGTGTCGTAATTTTGAAATAAGAGTTCGCATGAACGTCGCGTAGTAAATATTTCGCGTGAAGCGTCATTGCGACACAGGCAAAAGTCAATTGTGTAAACTAAGTCAATAAATGCTAAAAGTGACGTTATTAAAGAATGCAACGGACTGACTATACAAAATAAGAGGGCACGTACATTCGCGAGTGAGTGGTTGAAAATATGAATTAATACTGAAAGGGAAATCGTCGGTACACACTCAGTTATATACGAACGTACGACCCGGACAGAGGCACGAACGATCTAAGTACTATCATTCTCTGTGGTCTGGGTAAAAAGAATTATGGTTAAAATGCATTTATTCATCTAAGAAAGAAAACAGTCGGAGTTAAATTAATTAAATGATAAGAAAGATTGCAGGTTTTGAATATCGCGGCAAATATGACATACATATTGAAATTGACATTGGCGGCCACGAAAGGAAAGGTAGGAACACATTCACGTACCTCTATTGTTGAGCAGCGCCGTCGTGAAGATCGTTGCCTCCGTCTAAATTCTCCATACAAAATTAAAATAATAATAACCTTCCGAAGTTACAGGAGTTGGGATCTATGGTATCGAAAATGATTTCAGAAGTAGCTTTCATTATTTAGCACACTTTCACTGGTAATTACACAGCACGTCTAATCACCAGGGCATGAGAACAACTAAAGGTAACCATTAATTAAGATAACAAACGAAGAGCGTAAATCTTCTTTTATCCGTCAGTGTTCAACACTTTTCAAATTAATCTTTGGTATGAGAGTCGAATAATTATCTATGCATTTATCAATAAGAAAAAATTATTGAGTTCCTTTATATACTACAGAAAAATGCCGAAGGTTGGAAGGATAGATCAACTGACTAATCAGGAGGTTCTGACCAAAAAATGGAGAGAACAGAAATTTGTGGCACAACCTTACTAGAAGAGTGAATTTGTTGACAGGACACATTCTGAGACATCAAGCGATCACCAGTTTAGTATTTGAGGAAAGATTAAGGGGTAAAAATAGTAGAGGGAGACCAAGAGATGAACACAGTAAGCAGATTCAGAATAACGTAGGTTGCATGAGTTACTCGGGGATGCAGTGCTCCTCCACTGCTTCTAACTGTAGAAGTTAATAGATATAGGTAATTCTTACTGAAAACTGAACTAACATCTAACCTCACCGTCCGAGTGTGAAGTGAGACAGTGACTCTCCCTTGTGACTCGTATTGTAGCATGGAGTGCTGCATCAAACCACATTTCGGAATGAAGACCATAACAACAACAACAACAATGGTGACAACATTGCTCTGGCCTAAAGTCGTTTGAAACGTACTGTTCGCTTGTCTCTGCAGGTCGAGTACTCTTATTTACTTGATGCATCTCCTAACAATAAAAAAAAAAAAGAATGGTTCAAATGGCTCTGAGCACTATGGGACTTAACATATGAGGTCATCAGTCCCCTAGAACTTACAAGGGAACCTCCCCATCGCACCCTCCTCAGATTTAGATATAAGTTGGCACACTGGATAGGCCTTGAAAAACTGAACACAGATCAATCGAGAAAACAGGAAGAAGTTGAGTGGAACTATGAAAAAATAAGCAAAATATACAAACTGAGTAGTCCATGTGTAAGATATGCGACATCAAGTCTAACGTGAGCTAATGGGCGCCGTGGTCCCGTGGTTAGCGTGAGCAACTACCGAGCGAGAAGTCCTTGGTTCAAATCTTCCCTCCGGTGAAAAGTTTGATTTCTTTATTTTCGCAAAGTTATGATCTGTCCGTTCGTTCATTGACGTCTCTGTACACTGTAATAAGTTTAGTGTCTGTGTCTTGCGAGCGCACCGGTAAACCGTGCGATTAGTAGACGAAAGGACGTGCCTCTCTAATGGGAGCCGAAAACATTTGATCGCAAGGTCATAGGTCAACCGATCCCTCCACAGGAAAACGCGTCTGATACATTCTATACGACACTGGTGACGGAATGTGCGTCACATGACAGGAATATGTTGTCGACCCACTTAACTTGTACACTTGGCGAATGGGTAAAAAGATTCTTCTACCTTACCCGATTTCGGTTTTCTTGTGGATGTGATAATCACTCCCAAAATAGTGATGAAAACATAAGATTTTGACACGTAAACTGAAAATGATAAATTAAACTTTTCACTGGAGGGAAGACTTGAACCAAGGACCTCTCGTTCCGCACCACTCACGCTAACCACGGGACCACGGCGCTCCTGAGCTCACATCAGCCTTGGTGTTGCCTATCTTCCGCATGGACTACTCAGTTAGTATATTTTGCTTATTTTTTCATAGTTCCACAAAACTTCTTCCTGTTTTCTTGATTGATGTGTTCAGTTTTTCAAGGCCTATCCACTGTGCCAACTTATAACTAAATCTGAGGGGGGTGCGATGGGGAGGTTCCCTTGTTAGAACTACTTAAACCTAACTAACCTAAAGACATCACACACATCCATTCCCGAGGCAGGATTCGAACCTGCGACCGTAGCGGTCACGCGGTTCCACACTGTAGCGCCTAGAACCGCTCGGCCACCGCGGCCGGCCTTCTACCAATCGCAATGAAAGGTGTCAATTAATTCACCTTCCATATAAATTCACGGTTTTATAATTTGATGGATATTATCTAGTGCGCAGAGCATCTTTCCTCTATTTTTAATTACTAGGAAGATAGATCTCGCTGGAAACCGTAATTAGGTTGTTTTATTTTCATTTCACGACATCTGATATTGAGCACACCATGCACCAGCAACCACCTGTCCTAAACAGGGGTAATTACTGTATTGAATGAATGTGGTTCTATACAAAACGCATGCTACTGGGTGAATTCAGGCGGAAATTCCTGGTTTAACTTTGAAGCACCAGTATAGGAAATGCAGCTGAAAGCAATCTTCAATGATGGACCTTGCCACCAGACAGTCGCGACAACCATCTGCCAAGCATTTCGAACGTGCAGCAATGTGTTAGGTTAGTCCAGACCCACACGTTAGGGATACCGCCTTCGAATTTTGGTAAGCCGAATGGAAACTTTTAATGCGAAATAATCACGCATCGCCTCTCCTGTCTTCTTACTGGAGGAGACGCAGTGCGCCTCCACCAACAATGTTCGACTTCGTTGCTTGCAGGCGAGCAGTTTCGATGTTAGACAGAAATTACCGGGACAAGTATTACGTACTGTCTAAGTGAGCACCTGAATAGTGATCTTGGATTTGAGTTAGTCCAGATTCGAGATAGGGTTCTTTGTAACATTAGGCCTCTATCGCTAGGAGCAATGCGGGATACTCACGAATGATCTTTCTGCTACTGTTTTACTTAGATTCAGACGTAACAGAACTTGTTCCGTACTTGGATATACCTCACTACATGCACTGCGCGTCAAGTTAACGCTCATGAGTGTTTCCCCCCCCCCCCCCCCCCCCCCCCCACTGCGAGTCACAAGTCGGCTTTGCCAACTCTACCGATACTGCAAATCTGTGAATTTTGTTTTCACTTCTCCGTCAGTTTTAGTTCTTTGTGCGTGCAATTGGGTGTCCCCATTGCGCTCCCTTGTCACATTAATCCTTTCTAATTTATGATGATCAGTAAGCTATTACAGTTTGTTTGGAAGGAACCAAACAGTTAAGAAAACAGACTGCGTTTGGCATATTCATTACACGTCAAAAGAGTTCAGAGTACACTCCACCCTCGTGACCGTTAAACTTCTCAAGAATGAGCATACCAACGGATCTTCCATCCGGCTGTGATCCGTAACGTCACGTACCCAGTGGGAGAGAATTAATAGAAAATATTAAGTTGGTGCCGAAGAAATTAGTTTTAGTTTTGCATGTTGGTATTCTAGTTGCTATGAGTTTATTTATCGATTGTCATTTTTTATTTGTGGTTCATTGCTGCTATATGAGTTTGCATGTTCTAATTTTGTAATCTGGAGGCAGTGAGTGGAACTGCAGGTGCTAGAAAATGTAGTTTCAAGTGGAGGTATCTGAATGCGTCCGATATATTCCTCTGTTTTGATGAAGATCGTTTAAAGACGTAAATGGACAATGATCCACGTCAGTGTACTCGAGAACTTGCAAATGTGATGAAGTGTAATCAGTGCACCGCCGCGTGAACTTTCATACAGTGGGGAAGGCTCAAAATTCAGATGTACGCGTACGACAGCCTCTAATCCAAAATCACAAAAATAAGCAGGTGGTCAAAATTGTATTTCGGCTTGCTCATCATCTGGTGAACAACACCGAACATTCAAATCGTGTATTGTTACTGGAGAGAGAAGTGATGTCTTTGTGCCAACATAAGGTTCAAAAGGTTCAAATTGCTATAAGCACTTTTGGACTTAACATCTGAGGTCATTAGTCCACTAGACTTAGAACTACTTGAACCTAACTAACCGATAGGACATCACACACAACCATACCCGAGGCAGGATTCGAACCTGCGACTGTAGCAGCAGCGTGGTTCCGGACTGAGGCCCCTAGAACCGCTCGGCCACAACGGCCGGCTCCAACATATGGAAAAGGAAGTAATGGTGCAGTCCGAACAGAGTAGCGACTACATGTTCAAACCCCTGCGCGCATCCACAACGGTAATGGTTCAAATGGCTCTGAGCACTATGCGACTCAACTGCTGAGGTCATTAGTCCCCTAGAACTTAGAACTAGTTAAACCTAACTAACCTAAGGACATCACAAACATCCATGCCCGAGGCAGGATTCGAACCTGCGACCGTAGCGGTCTTGTGGTTCCAGACTGCAGCGCCTTTAACCGCACGGCCACTTCGGCCGGCACACAAAGGTAATGTTATGCATCCGATGGAACAGCGACGGTGTGGTGTACTACCAATCGCTTCACCGAGCTGTAACCATCTGTGCTGACAACTGAGACGTCTAACTCTCGCACTCATTTGCTAGACTTACAAAAATACTATACGGGAGTTGGGCTAGTAAGTCATTCCGCTCCTACCTTATTCACCTGATCTCACGCCCACAGATTTTCATCATTTCCGCCCTCTATCGAACAACCTTCAAGAAATTTCCTTTCCGGATGAAAATGCTCTCTGAACATGACTCGACGAATTCTTCGCTTCATAACCATGTGAGAAGTAGCGGAATCAAAAAGTTACGCCAGGGTTGGCAGACTGTAGCAAACAATGAAGAGGAATATATTATTGTTGAATAAATTCTGTATCACGCGTATCTGTTGTGTTGATTACACTTACGGAAAAACGCTATGAAATTACGTACCAACCTATTATTTAGTGAAGCGCAAAGCCTAGTCGTTCGATCTGTAGTTCTGTAGTGAGATTTCCGTTGCACGTTTTTCTCTGTAGTAGATACTAGGGCTAAAATTCAATTCAGACTTGTGGAACTTTAGATGATTTGTAACTTAGAGGTAGTAGACAACATTAAACACTGTACTTGCTCAAAAATAAGATTGCAGATACGAAACGCTCCTACTTCAGTGCGCAAGTGCAACCCACCATACAATTACAAAAACTGGTGATGCTAATACCTATTCCTTGATATCAGACAGTTAATAGGGCTACTTTTTTATTTGTACTCTACCACTGGTCGTACAAAACAGTAGTTGAAAGACGGTACATCACGTTGTCTGTTGTCTTGGCAAACTTCCAACAATGATTTTTGCCGGAACAACATAAACAAGCAGCCGCCAAGCATTCTCTAGTGTCCCCCTATGTAATTCCGTTGAACACCACGTACTTTTTTGATCAACCGTTTGCCGAGGCTACCGTGTTTGCGTTTCCTCTTGCGCATGAACGATGACGCGCGCGGCGTCCGCAGATTGCGTAATTAAAACGCAGGTGAGCGTGAATCGCATTCTCGTTCTGACTGCAGCCCTCGACGCGCTTGTACACATCTTTCACAATTTATGACCCATGGAACGCGACCTATCCGTGAAATTGCAACACCAACTGCTCTCGCTGCAGTTCACCTGCTTGCCTGGTGACAGACGATGTTTCAGCCACTGTAACAGTTAGAGAGGAAGGGAGACATGGACGAGGACGTTTTAGTTTCGCTTCAGTGCTCGAACTATAATAATTTTCTTTTTCCTTGTTTAGCCTGACAACACAGGAACCAACGTGTAGCACACTTCAGAGAGCGTTTAGTTCTACAAGACTCTCGACTTTCCTCTTAAATGACATGCTGACATGATCAGCTATACCTTCTCGATGGCTTAGTACAACGGTATTTTTCTTTTTCTTTATGTAAACAAACTATCAGAGTCTACATCGATTTATTGTGAATTAAAGTCGCAGAATTTTCACTTAATTCGTTTTTTTATTACATTACTAGCTGACAAACCTGGAATTGTTGCGATATTCTTTTTCCTAATTTTCTGTTTGAAAAACAGACTTTACAGTAGACTTGGTGCGAAATGATCCCTGACACTTTCTATGCGCTGGGCGGAACTGCTTCTCGTTTCTTTAATGCGACTTCTTTAAACGCCTTTATGGCAACACCTCTACATAGCTCTGTAGAAGGCTATTATTTTTTCTGCAGCCATTTCCGCTAACCTGTCAAAAGCCCTGGCTGGAACCAGGAATGTCAGTAAGTCGACTCGACTGTAGAAATGTCTTCGTGGCAAAGAATATATATAAAACTTCCTGCAGGATGCGACATTTTTTCACGCATCTTACTGTTTATGTCGTCATATTTCTTGAACTATGTGTGGGACCATGATATGATTTTGTAAGTACATATAGCGACATTTGTGGATACTCTCTGCGATATGTGAGGCGAATAGAATTATGAGCACAGAAATAACGTAATAAATTTATACATCTTGCATGGTACGGCAGTGTCTTACGCATCTTATGACGTCATATCTAATGACGTTGTAGGTGGCTTTTAACAACACGGCGATTGTTGGTGGCAGCAGGGATATGTGCACCAAGTTTGATTGAAAGGGGTCCAGTGGTTTGAGAAGAGATGTGGAACGTACACACATACATACCGTACACATATTTTTACAGAATGTATGGATTACATTAGTTGCATAGATAGCTCTTGAATTCGGAAATAAAGACGTAGTACTGATATAATTAAATTTTCTGTGAGACATATAAGTCTCAACTTTATCTATAATGATGATAGAATTTCTTCAGCTTCTGTCATTATCGTAAATACGTAGTAGTAAAAATAAATACTCCGTACTCAGAGCTCCCTGAAGTTGAAGAAGTTTTTGTTGGTTGCATGCAGGTTAGATAGAAATTGCGCAGGTCGCTAGTTTAGTACTTGCTAAAGAGCTGTTGGATTAAATTTGGTTACCTAGATATTCGACAGTTTTTGAAAACCAACTGTGAAAGCCTGCATTGTCCTGTTCCAAGGCTTATTATTATTTCTGTGAGCAGTCTTAATTTTTTTTTCCTTCCAGGCATTATCTAACCTTACCCAGGACCTCAACCTTGGTGCCGACCGGAGTGGCCGTGCGGTTCTAGGCGCTACAGTGTGGAGCAGAGCGACCGCTTCGGTTGCAGGTTAAATCCTGCCTCGGGCTTGGATGTGTGTGTGATGTCCTTAGGTTAGTTAGTTTAATTAGTTCCAGGATCTAGGCGACTGATGATCGTAGAAGTTAAGTCGCATACTGCTCAGAGCCATTTGAACCAACCTTGGTGACCATGATTTCGTTCTTCGGGGCTCTCCTTCCCCTAGGTTGCCTGCCTTCAATACGGCTCTCAGAGCCCCACCTCCCCTGCAGGTAGGTAGTGAAGACGAAAATGAAAGGCACCTTATGCCTCCAAACCTTGGGCTCAAAAGAGGAAGAGTCGACCACGACAGGGCGGTACAAAAGGAGAAAAAAGAAGCCTGACACAAGTAAGTGGAGGTAAGGTCACAAGATAAAAATAAATAAAACAATGGAGCACCGTGTTATGACATATGCAGTAGAAAACATAGCAAAATCGGAAAAGTTGAAGCAATATTTAACCGCGGTGGAAATGAAGGTACTAAGACAGATCGAAGGAGCAACTATGCGGGACAAAAGAACAAGTGAATTGTTAAGGGAGTGGTGTGGAATACAAGATACAGATAAATGGATGAAGACAAAAAAACAAAACAGAAAGGCTCATGTGGAAAGGATGAATTCCCCCCCCCCCCCCCCCCAAAAAAATAGCGGAAATCTGTAAATTTGAATGACCACACGGGAAAAGATTACGCGAACGATAATCCAAGAGGTAGACACTCAATTATTCCAGGATAGCCGGCCGGAGTGGCCGAGCGGTTGTGGGCGCTACAGTCTGGAACCGCGCGACCGCTACGGTCGCAGGTTCGAATCCTGCCTTGGGCATGGATGTGTGTGATGTCCTTAGGTTAGATAGGCTTAAGTTGTTCTAAGCTCTAGGGGACTGGTGACCTCAGAAGTTAAGCCCCATAGTGCTCAGAGCCATTTGCCATTCCAGGATATTTACGGAATGAGGTAGACGTCAGGGGCAACGTCAGCAGAAGAAGAAAAAGAAGAACCTAATTAGTGAAATAATAATACCCTAGTTGCATTCTGAGACACGTAACTATGATCCATATCTCTGTTCTCAATATCGGAGTGTCACGGACGTATAATATGTTTCTAACACAAGTACTGTAACCACTGCCGCTTTACGCGCTTAGGAAAGATGAGAGTAAAGTAATAGAGATTAGGTGGTGTTTGGTTGCATACCATCAGTCTTCTCTCCCTCTATTAGTGAATGAAGTAAGACAGAAAATCATTAGCGTTGTTAAGCCAAGCACAGTACACTGGCTTGCAGCAAATACACTGATGAGCCAAATCAATATGAGTACCAGCTTAATAGCTTATTTGTCCGGTCAAAAATGGTTCAAATGTCTCCAAGCACTATGTGACAATATCTGAGGTCATCAGTCCTCTAGACTTAGAACTACTTAAACCTAACTAACCTAAGGACATCACACACATCCATGCCCGAGGCAGGATTAGAATCTGCGACCGTAGCAGCAGCGCGGATCCGGACTAAAGCGCCTAGAACCACTCGACCACAGCGGCCGGCCTTGCTTGTCCGTCTTTGGATCGAAATACGTTACTGATTCTGGGTATCAAGGATAGGACATTTGTTGGTAGGTTTGTGGAGGTATGTGGCGTTAGATTTCTGGGTCATGTAATTCGCGTAAACGAGGGGGCCGCTGATTTGCGTACACGGCGATGCCGCCCGACAGCGACCAGGAAGGGTTCCAAAGCATTTACATCATTCCAATTTGTTTACCGAAACATCAAACTGAGATCACAATATTGCTCCTCAAAACACTGTAGCACGGTTCTGGCTCCGAGACGAGTGCCGTTATACTGTTGGTTGTTACACTACTGAAAGATGACATCGCCGTCGGGGGAAGACATCAGGTTTGAAGGATGCAACGGGTTCGCAGCTGTCAGCGTGTCTTGGATTACTACCACAGTTATCATGTCAGCGGAGGAGAATGTCTCCCATAGCTGCCGTTCATCTCGATGACGACGTTTGTAGAGACGATCTAGTGTTGCAAAAACGTGATTCACCCTCAAGAGCCAACACGTTTACATCGACCGACGGTCGAATCCAGATGGACCTGTGCCAACTGAAATCGTAACTGCAACGCGTTGGGTCAACGTGTGAAAAAATTGGAAATTTATAGTAGGATCTTATGGGACCAAACTGCTGAGCTCATCGGTCGCTAAACGTACTCCCTACTTAATGTAACTGTAACTAACTTACGCTAAGGACAACACACACGCACCCATGCCCGAAGGAGGACTCGAACGTCCGATGGGGGGAGCAGCGTGGCCCGTGACAAGGCGCCTCAAACCGCTCGGCTACCCCGCATGGCCGTCAACACGTAGGGATGGTCTGCTGCGGATTTCCATGTTCAACATTGTACGATGAACGATGTACTCCGAAATATTTGTGTGTGCACCAGCATTATCCACATTCGGCAGAGATGCAACAGATCACCATCTATCGTACTTCAAAGAGCAGACATGCCACCGAGCCCCATCTGCTGTAAAGAGTCGTGAAAGTACAGCCGTTTAGCCCCTAGTGGTAGTTTCACTGTCCGTATCCCTTTTACCATAGATGCTCACGACAGTAGCAGGCGAAGTTTGGGCAAGTTTCGCAGTTTTCAAGATACTCGTTCACAGGCCCTGCGTAATAATATTCTGGTTCTTGACAATGTAGCTTATCTCAGTGGATTTCCCCACTTTCCGCCAATATCTTCTCTAAGGTGATCCCTCATCCGTCTCTGCTCCGCCTACACGCTTTTCATAGTGCGTCTTGTGCCCACAGCGTCAACAGGCGGCATCCAACGTCACGGTGGGCAGTGGTCAAAACGTTTTACCTTATCAGTGTTTGTTTAAAGGTAGGTATCGGAAAGACATTGCCTTTTTTCTTAGAAATCCACTGTTCTATGTAGATCGTTGAAACAATTCTACTGCCTCGGCTGTATGCCTCGCGGAGGGATATGTGAAAGTAAGAGAAATTAGTACAAGCTGTCAGTCTGACAGTCATTTTATCTCGCTCCACTAGGGACTATATTGGTGCAGGAAGCGTATAATATGAGACAAATAATTTGCTATTTATATATTTACATGTTTTGGTTCAAAATGGTTCAAATGGCTCTGAGCACTACGGGACTTAACATCTGAGGTCATCAGTCCCATAGAACTTAGAACTACTTAAAACTAACTAACCTAAGGACATCACACACATCCATGCCCGAGGCAGGATTCGAACCTGCGACCGTAGCGGTCGCGCGGTTCCAGACTGAAGCGCCTACAACCGCTTGGCCACTCCGGCCGTCACATGTTTTGGGTCATCAGCCTTCTCAGTGGTTTTGATGCGACCTGCCACGAATTCCTCTCTTGGGCAGTCTCTTAATGTCGGAGTAGCATCTTTGCCCAACGCTCTCAATTATTGGCTCGATTTATTGCAATCTCAAGTACTCACTGAAGTTTATAGCCTCTGCAGTTCTCCCTTGTATCAAGTAAGTTGTCCACTGATGCCTTAACACATGTTCTATCATACAGTGCATTATTATTGTGACTTTTCTCCGCATGTTCCATTCTTCACCCATTCTGGGGGGTGCCTCCTCATTCATTATTTTATCAGCCTACGTAATTTTCAACGTACTTCTGTAGTACGATATCTCAAACCCTTTGATTCCCTTCTTATCCAGTTTTCCCACCGTTCTACACTCACTGCTACACCATGCTGTCTCTCAAACGTACATTGTATTTTTTCCTCAGACAAAGGTCTACGTTAGATAGTGGTATACTTCTCTTGCCCAGAAATACCCTATTTGCATGTGCTACTCTGGTTCTTCAATCCCCTATTCTACGTTCGTCATACTTCCAAGGGAGCAAATTACTACTATTTCAAGGTTGCATGTTTGATATTCAGTGTCTCGCAGTTCACATTTCTGTATTCTGCGTCAACAGGTCCAGTAATTCTTCCTCACTTTCATGGAGGGTAACAATGTCACAGCATATGTAAGTACTGAAATGCTTTCATAATGCATTCTAATCCCACTCTAGAACCATTCCTATATATCTGTCAATTGTTCTATATAATGGGTATTAAGGGCGATAGAGAGCATCCCAGGTTTGCACGCTTCTTAATCCGAGCAGTTGCTTTCATGGTCTACCATTCTTATTGTTGTCTGTTACCTATAAGCAACTAAAAATCCAAAACATTTTTTGGTTGCAGCGTGAAACCAAATAGTTACCATGAAATTGACTGTAATTGTCTACTACTCTACAATAAATCACTGAATTATGAGATTCGACGCATGTCAGAGACTGTGGGATCTACCCCTACATATATTTATTCATAGAAGTTTATCTCTTTACAAACAGCAAACGTATTACGTAAGGTTCTGTTGTATAAGGACTTTCACGTTACTAAGAAATATGTTGTATATCCTATCGCCACTAACATGAAAAATTAAATATTATCCACATATTATCCTTAATTACACACGGTGAATAACGTTTCGTAAACTTGTAACTGACACATACATGTAAAATTATTAGCAGCTCTTTCTCATGTTTGATGTGGATGATTTCTATACAGCATTATACCCAAATTGAAGATAACTCACTACATCTATCACTGCCGAAAATATGAGAGACACCCTTAGTACAAGACTTATTACTCTTCACAAACAGGTGAACGAACGGACCTAGAGCTAAACGAATAACCAGTGGAAGGGAATTCTATCACTTTACCGTAACTCATAATTGTTCTCAGGAATAACATCTGATTGGTCAATTTATGGGACTATTGTCTCTGCTAGATATTTCTGTTGATACCTCAAGTGATTGTTATGTAGTCCCATTTGTTCAAAATCTGAATGCTTCATGAACTACTTGTCCACAAAGCGCTAATAATGTGCCATTAATCCTATCAGTTTCAGCAATGTGAGCTTCATAGTCATGATTTGAGCAAAGAGATTTCATTTTGTAAGTACCGCTAAAATGTTTCCGTTAGGTCGGCTTTCATATGGATGTTGTCGTGTCATATTCCATGTGCAACTGATCAGATTAACACGCAGATAGTACGTCAGTAGCTTTGTGGAGTTACAGTAACCACACATGTACGTTAAAACACACAAGCAGAACTTGTTAATGGAGACTACACGGCGTACGACAAAACGATGACACGTAAACATCTGTTAACATGCTATCTCTCCCCATCTGCCCCGAACATTATAGCAAGTGTAATCCATTTGCGAACAATGCTAACAGCTTCCGATGAAAAACTCAAAGTCGATACATGTGAGAGTGTTTTACGTACACAACTAGGCCTTTTAACCAGTACTTTCTCTGTCAGCTTCATCGCACGAGGGAATAAGGGAAATATTCAGAACAAGCTGGTGACAGGAACAGTTAAAATACTTCACGAATTTCATTCAAATAGTTCAAATGGCTCTGAGCATTATGGAACCTACCATCTGAGGTCATCAGTCCCGTAGACTTAGAACTACTTAAACCTAACTAACCTAAGGACATCACACACAGCCATGCCCGAGGCAGGATTCGAATCTGTGACAGTAGCAGCAGCATGGTTTCGGACTGAAGCGCCTAGAAACGCTCGGCCACAGCGACCGGCTACGAATTTCATTCTACTTGATTAGCTATGTGGACCAGAGTTTAGTGTGAATTCCTCCCAATGCAAGATATACAGCGGAATGAACATGAAGTTACAACGCTCATTCAACAACACCGATAGAGAACCGTTTTTTATAGTGCAAGATGTTCATCTACTCTTCAACCCACACGAGCATGGAGTTAAAAAAAGGAATTCTGTTAAACAAATTAAACATTATTGACTCATTTTGTATTGAAGCATAAGGGTAAGCAAAGAGAGGAGTAAAGGTTACCCTCAGTATCAAAATAAATGTGATGTTCTGTGAGTGTTGGATTTGTTTCAGAGAGCTAAATTTTCAAATTTAATGACTTGTTTCAAGTATACATGAGCCTAATTATCGTTACTGATATACATTCCCGCTTGCATATGCAGCGCACTAGAGGCAAGGAATAATATTTATACGTAGCCTGTTGCGAAAAGGTGAAACCGCGTTCCCAGGCGTATGGTATGGGACGGAAAATCACTACAAAAAATGGTTCCAATGGCTCTGAGCACTATGGGACTTAACATCTGAGGTCATCAGTCCCCTAGAAAATGGCTCTGAACACTATGGGACTTAACAGCTGTGGTCATCATTCCCCTAGAACTTAGAACTACTTAAACCTAACTAACCTAAGGACATCACACTCATCCATGCCCGAGGCAGGATTCGAACCTGCGACAGTAGCAGTCGCGCGGTTCCGGAGTCCCCTAGAACTTAGAACTACTTAAACCTAACTAACCTAAGGACATCACACACATCCATGCCCGAGGCAGGATTCGAACCTGCGACTGTAGCGGTCGCGCGGTTCCAGACTGAAGCGCCTTTAACCGCGTGGCCACACTGGCTGGCAAATCACTACAGTACTTCATCTACACTCAGGAAGCCTCCACATGTGGCGAAGCGGATGGTACCCTATACCACGATTTGTCATGCCCTTTCATCTTCCACTAGCAAGTAGAGCGATTGAAATACGACTGTATACATACCTCCGTACGAGCCCTTATTTCCGTATCTTCATGGTTCTTACGCGAAATGTATGTTGACGCCAGTAGAATCGTTTTGCTGTCAGCCTCAGATGCCGGTTCTGCAAACAGAAGATTGCAACCTTATCTGCAGGGAATGCTATTTGAGTTACCGACACATCTCCGTAATAGAAGCGGGATGGTGGAATCTGCCGGTAAAAAACCTGACAGCCCGCCTCTGAATTGCTACGGTGTCTTCCTTTAATCCAACCTGGTGGTGATTCAAAACACTCGAGCATTACTCCAAGGTGCCTTGCACTAGTGTTCCATAAGTGGCGTCATTTAAAGATGAACTACACTTTCCTAAAATTGTCCCAATACAGCAAAATCAACCAATCGTCTTCCCTAGTACAATCTCTACGTACTCGTTCCATATCGTATCGATTTGCAGCGTTACGCCTATTATTTAATCGACGTGACTCTCCTAATGCTATATTCGAACATGACGAAATTATTTTTTCTACTCACCTGCCGTAGCTTAATTTTTCTACATTTAGAGCTAGCTGCCATTCACTACACAAACTGGCCGATCGGTTCTAGGCGCTACAGTCTGGAAACGCGCGACCGCTACGTTCGCAGGTTTGAATCCTGCCTCGGGCATGGATGTGTGTGATGTCCTTAGGTTAGTTAGGTTTAATTAGTTCTAAGTTCTAGGCGACTGATGACCTGAGAAGTTGAGTCGCATAGTGCTCAGAGCGATTTGAACCATTTGTATACAGAGAATAACAACGGTCGTGTCACACTTCCCTGGGGCAGTCATGACGATACCCTTGTCTCTATCCTGACTATAATTGAAGCTTCGCCTCCTCGTACAGGCGTAATTCGACATTGCCTCCACAGTTACAGTGGAGATGTTAAGGACGGAAGTGGCTAGCTCACCTCTATTTAAATAAGATCCAATCATAGACCTTCATAAAGACCCACAAATAAGTAATCAGTGAAGCTCACAGATCGAATAATCTAAAAATACACTGAATTAGATATCAAAAACATCTGTATACCAGAAAGTTATTACTCGGCCGACAGAATACGCTCATAAGTAATCAGAGGCCGCAAAACAGAGAAATAGAACACGTAATTCAGCCCGAGCGAGCAAGATATCAGTGACGTTACATGGCCGAAAAACATTCCAGATTACCACAGCGGCGGACTGGAGAGGTCTTTAATACAGTTTCAGCATTAATTAAAAGCTGGCATCGAAATTCCGGATGATCTGATTGTCGTAAATACGGAGCAGCAAGACCGTATACTGTTTACAAGCTACAGTCAGTTAAGGAATCTTCTGGTTCTTGTAGCACTCACTTAAATTATCTGAACGTGGTGCCTGAACGGCAGAACTGCGTGGTCTGGATATTGTACCAGCCACACAAACGCAACGCGTCTTCACGGCGTGAGAACTCCAGTCTTAGATAGGCAGAGGTCTTTCTATGGGGCTATTAACATCTTGGGTTTCGAAGAGAACGGCCGTCTGTGCAGAGTTACACTCATTTCACAGCGAACCTGTGTTCATTTGCACAGTTTAGGGAAAGTTGCTTTCTTGAGTTAGGTTTCAGACTCTGATTTCTACTAAAGAGCAGAACTGCTTCTCTGGCGCCACTCTGCAACAGGCACCGTTCAAACCTAGCACAAAGACTCCTTCACAACAGAAAACACATTTTGCCGAAAATGACTAAGTTTCGAATGCATTACCTTTGCGACCAGCCTACAGTATGGACAATACCCCTAAATCGGGGCATGATTACTCTTTGGTTCGAACTCGCGATATACATAGAATCACCAATTAAATTATAGTCAAAACTGAATAATATCGGTGCCGGCCCCGTAGGCTTGTTAATCTCTAATCAGCCTAATTCTGATGTGAGTACAATAAGATGGTCGTTCAATGAGTAACGTACAAAATTTTTATCTGTCGGCAGGTTGGTGTTATTCAGGTTTCCGGTACACCACTCTTTCGACTACAAAACCCTGATTTTCAACATAATCTCTGGCCCACATGGTACCACTCCAATGGTCGACGTCGGAGCCAACATCTCGCTGCATCAATAATCTCCCCATCATCCACGCACTCTTTCCTGTGGAGTGCATACTTCATTGGGCCACACAGATCGAAATCAGGATGTGGGAATGTGGGCGATACGGACTGTAGAGAGGATAAGGAAGAACAGTCCAGTGAAGTTCTGTGAGCTCCTCTCGTGTGCCCGGACTTGAGTGAGGCCTTGCGTTGTCATGGAGAGGGAGGAGTTCGTTTGTAATTTTGTGGCGACGAACACGATGAAGACATTTATTCATTTTCCTCGGGGTGGTACGAAATACCGTCGTTGCAGCATGAGGGTTATCAAACGGAACAACAACTTGAGAGTTACAAAAGACTGTCGTCACGACTGGGGAGAAGTGGTGTGGCACCACTCCATGGATTGCCGTTTTGATTCCGGTTCGCAGCAATGACCTCATATGTCATCACGCGTGACGATGTTCTACAGAAAATTTTGACTCTCAGCCGCGTAACGTACGAGCAGTTCCGGAAAGATGCACTTTATGGTCTTACGGTCTTACGTAGTCAGCGGGTACACACCTTTGAGTATCCAATCAAGTGGATGAATGTGTCAACACTACCAACATAGAAGTCCAGCTGATCAGTGGGGTGTTTGACTGTGATTCTTCGATCACCTCAGATGAGAGTGTACTCATGTTGCAACATCGTAGGAGCCACAGCCGGCACGCGAGAGAATGGACAAGTTTGTTCGACCCCGTCGATGACAGCCATCTCGTCAATCGAGTTACCAAGCTTTTGTTCACTGACAGGTGTCCGTACAAATTTTGCAAGCGCCTATGAATATCAGCGGTGCTCTACTTCTCCACCAAAAGAAACTCAATGACAGCTCGCTGCATGGACCGCACCTCCGTTATAGACCCTATTCTAAGGCTACGTAAGCGCCACTACCTATCGAAACTACATGTAACTATGGGGACTGAAGCACGATGTCCCACAACAAACTGCTCATATTTTCAAACGAATTCGCAAGAGAAAATAAAATTGAATTATTTATTGAACGTCCGTCGTACCGTCGTAGTTTGCCACCGATGGATCAGTGTGGTATCGCATTACGGCTATCTGAGACTCGCAGAAGTCGTTCTAGGTAAGTGTTGAGAAATTTGATATTTTTTCGCTACAAACCAAATTTTGTGTTAAATGCGGTAAAAGGGATTTGTTATCCTAAGATTACTGTGGTAGATAAAAAAGGTGGGTGAATTGTATCAGGACTGGTAGCTAGGCTAGAACTGCAGACTCACTTATAATAATAGCGATATTACATAGTTGGCATTCTTGTATTCATGCTACATATAACTTGGAAGGTGGTGGTCGATTGTTTAATTTATAATAGTACTTGGCCGGACGGAGTGGCCGAGCGGTTCTAGGTGCTACAGTATGGAACCGCGCGACCGCTACGTTCGCAGGTTCGAATCCTGCCTCGGGCATGGATGATGTCCTTAGGTTAGTTAGGTTTAAGTAGTTCTAAATTCTAGGGAACTGATGACCTCATAAGTTAAGTCCCGTAGTGCTCAGAGTTATTTGAACTATATAATAGTAATAATTATTATTATTTGCTCTGGCTGGTTTCCTCGGCGTGACTCGTTAACGGTGCGCTTCCCGGAGTACAGCCACGTTGTTGTGTTTTGAATTTGAACAAGTCTTGGTGTCTGGGACTTGTATTATTAAGAGCTCGCCGCTCGGTTAGAGGCGCCATGTCACTGATTGCGTGGTCCCTCCCGCCAGAGGTTGGAGTCCACTCGGGCATGGGTATGTATGTGTCGTTCTTAGCGTGTAGTGTGTACGTCTAGGGACCGATGACCTCAGCAATTAGGTCCCTTAGTAATTAACACACACACACACACACACACACACACACACACACACACACACACCTTTATACATACATAAAGAGCTCTCCCCTCATCACATTTACCAGAGCTGGGAAACGCTGAGAAAAAAGACTTCCACGGAATGTCAGTGCGGACTTGGAAAAACAAAAGAGCATCAACGGACGCACAAGGAGTGGTCACGACGTTGGGTTCACAGATATGCCAAAAACTTGGTGCAATTTTAGTACGCCATTAAAACAATATAATGTGGAAGTAGTAAGGTGCACTACTCAGGCAATTCCAAGAAGATCGCAAGAGAAGTTTTACTAGTCTATTACGTAACTGATGGATCTGTGCATAGACGCTGAACGTTCGAGCTCATGGTGGTCAAATGGTGCCGTCGCGGTAGTTCGAATGGATCTGAGCACTATGGGACTCAACTGCTGAGGTCATTAGTCCCCTAGAACTTAGAACTAGTTAAACCTAACGAACCTAAGGACATCACAAATATCCATGCCCGAGGCAGGTTTCGAACCTGCGACCGTAGCGGTCTTGCGGTTCCAGACTGCAGCGCCTTTAACCGCATGGCCACTTCGGCCGGCCGTCGCGGTAGCTCAGATTGTTAGATCAGAGGGCTGGTTGCCATCTGTAATTAATCATCTGAGTAAAGAAATCAACGATCAACTTGAACGGAGATAATGTAACGTTCGCTTAGGCAAACGCAATGAAAAATATCGAACAAAATGTGGGAAAACGCTGTTAGCATTCGAGCTTCGTAAGACGAACGTGTATGAGGCGACGGTTTGACTTCCGCCCAAACATAATTTTTATTCTGTACTTTCTTCATCACTTGTCACATTACTTAATTTATATGACATTTGAGGGATAATATAATTTAAAAAATATAAACTTTAGTAAATTTCATGTTTTTTGGGTAATTACTATGTTTTAATTAAATTTAATTACTAGAACAAACATATTTACAACAGTCGACAAGAAAGCAAAGAAACGCATAGGGTTTTCCTGAAAATGTATGTACAACGTGGTTTGCGAAATCACTTAGCCACACAGTCTGATAAGGTACCCTGAATTACTTTGCCCCTCGACGCTGCGAGCTGCAGACATTGAGGCAGGAACTGTTTGGTAGTTAACCTGCGTAGCGGTGAGACTTTGCTAACGTAGCAAGAACGAATAGTGTAGGCACCCATTCTTTGAATATCACAGAATATAAACGTGACTCTGAGTTCTTCAACCACCACAGATAATGAAGCTCATGACAATGTGAACAGTCGCATCGTCCACAACTCTCTAGCGAAGCTCGAATGCTAACCACTTGATCACACTGATTTTTTACGGCTGGCACCTTCGCACATGTACATCAGTTACGGAACAGACGCGTAAAACTTCTCTTGCGATTTTCTCCAAATTTTCAGAGTACCACACCTTACTACTTCCACATTAGGTTGTTTTACTAGCCAACGAAAGGTGTACAACGTGTGAAGAAAATCTGTGATCCCAACGTCGTGGCCTCCCCTTGTCAGTTATAAATGGTGGAGCAAGACCAACAACAGTCAACAACAAGGCGGCCGAACTTTCGAAAACACACCGTTATCTACCCGTACTGTGTTATTGTTGTTGCTGCTGTTGCTCCGTGTGTTCCGTTTCAAGTGTGGCCTCTCCTTACATCGATGATGTGTTCGTAATGCTGACGTTTGGAGTACACCTTGAATTTTAGGCCGCATGGCCTCAGACTGTGGCAGATGGAAACATCCGTTAAGCCTTAATGCTTCTCGTCAATAATGCAATCTGACTGCCATTCCTGTTCTTATTCTCAAGTGTTAGTCTGTATTAAGCCTTCATATGGTACAACACTGTCCCTTTAGATTTATGACTATTCGATAATAGCCCAGTACTTCAGAGTTTTGAAATTTTTGGAAATTTGTGGTAAGATCTTATGCGACAAAACTGCTGAGTTCATCGGTCCCTAAGCTTACACACTACATAAACTAACTTACGCTGAGGACAACACACACACCCATGCCTGAAGGAGGACTCGAACCTCCGACGGGGCTAGCGGCGCGTACCGTGGCAAGGCGCCTCAGAGCGCGCGGCTATCCCGCGCAGCTCGGAGTTCTGATTGAGGATAGGTTAACGATTCATTGCTTTCGTTACTGTCCCAAATTTCTTATCTACTGGGTGATCAAAAAGTCAGTATAAATTTGAAAACTTAACAAACCACGGAATAATGTAGATAGAGAGGTAAAAATTGACATCCATGCTTGGAATGACATGGGGTTTTATTAGAACCAAAGAAAAAAACACACCATATTGCTATACGCGTGAAAGATCTCTTGCGCGCTTCGTTTGGTGATGATCATATACTCAGCCGCCACTTTCGTCTTGCTTGGCCTCCCAGGTCCCCAGACCTCAGTTCGTGCGATTATTTGCTTTGGGGTTATCTGAAGTCACAAGTGTATCGTGATCGACCGACATCTCTAGGGATGCTGAAAGACAACATCCGACGCCAATGCCTCACCATAACTCCGGACATGCTTTACAGTGGTGTTCACAACATTATTCCTCGACTACAGCTATTGTTGAGGAATAATGGTGAACATATTGAGCATTTCCCTTAAAGAACATCATCTTTGCCTTGTCTAACTTTGCTATGCTAATTATTGCTATTCTGATCAGATGAAGCGCCATCCGCCGGACATTTTTTGAACGTTTGTATTTTTTTGGTTCTTATCAAACCCCACGTCATTCCAAGCATGTGTGTCAATTTGTACCTCTCTATCTACATTCTTCCGTGATTTATTCAGTTTTCAAATTTATAGTGACTTTCTGATCACCCGATATATACGCAGTGGCAGAAGGTTTGTACGCAGCCGCAATTGTTCTTCTAATAATCTGTTCTGTACTCTCCGAAACACTTCGTTAACGGGACGCTGCAGACTCACAAAATCTTTGATTTGGCTTAAATGGATAGTTCTGCTCATGTCACTGGAAATACATTGACAATGTCAAAGATGGCCCACATGTCATTAATAACTACATTTCTTAGATGTCATCCCATACTTCATAACTTGGTACTTATAGCAAGTACCTCACAATATTTTTTCTTCCTCTACATCATATTGCTACATCTTTGTTATAACTTACACGTAAAAGTTCGTAGCAATATCTTTTCTTCCTTAGGTTACAATCGTGATTTGCAGCCGTTCGTTATTAGGTGCACAGTCTTGCTTGAACGGCTGTTGTTTAATAGGTACAAAAATCTTGTGTCGCTCATACATGAAACTTGATTGGAGTACAAAGGATATCGTTACACTGGCACCTTCCATTTCTGTTGTTTTACTACAGCTTCAGGTAAAAGTGCAACTGTACCGAAAATCCTTTAAGTTTGTCACATTTCCTCTGTCTGTTACCTAATATTCTGTCATTTACAGGTTGAGAGTATGGAATAACATCAAAGTTAGGTTCTAACAATTTTAATTTATTTTACATTAGGTCATATCTACCTTCGACTAGGATATTTTAACGCGTTAAGGAGAAACTTGCCTGCATTTATAATTACAGATTTTTTGTATTGTGTTTTGACATCTGTGAATTTCTCTATGCTGGTTTCTCAGCTTTTAGTTTCGTAAATAACTACACGTATTTTCCGTTATTTCTGCATGATAACCAGTGCTGGTCAGAGTATTTTTGAAATTAGGTTCTTCAGAACATTTAAAATAAGGAGGAACATAAAGTATTTCGCAAACATTAGTAGCTAAATAATTTCTCAGTCGACTAGAAGTTGACGCGTAGCAAAAGTTCCACGTTTTTTATGTACAACCCACTAAGTCTGAAGGTTGAACCAATAAAATACGTGTACACGTTGTAAATGAGTACAGTGACAGTTTCCAAATTTTTGACTATACATACTGCAGTTTGAATAAAATGAGCTTTATCGAGATGATAAATTGCAGGATTTCCATTACTCATTTTCTAGGGAGACGCCTGCTACCTAAATCATCATTTCCGTGTTGAGTAAGTTGAATTATGAAACTGTTGTAGGTGGAAAATCGATCAGTAGAAATGTTTAACATTAGAGATCGTTATACTGAGAAATTAAGTGACAAATAATTTGTTATGACAGCCACACAGTATTACTGCTGTAGTACCGTCCACGTACGAGCAGCAGAAGAATAATCCAAATGGCCCGCGGCTGCGTAATATTTCACTTAGCACTGTTCGTGTGCATGGAACAACGCCCCTGTTATTGTTCAACCGTAATAACTGGAAGCTTTTATTTTTGGAATGCGTAACGTCAGTTTTGCGTGCTTTATAATGAAAGCACGTTTTGTGGCCAAGTCCCGGCAGGTAGACTTCATACGGGAAAACAGGCCTATTGTCCGTAGTTAGTGGTGCATTGCTACTTGTGAGTGGGACCATTATTCATACGTACGTATGCGGGCATGTATCAGTGTGTGAACGCAAGCAGGTGGCTCACTGTGAATGAGAATGCTTCAAAGTATTTTCTTGGTTGTAGTAGGGAATTTCTCTATACATAGTCTGACAGAAGGACAGCTGTCCGATAAGCTGTATCTTTATCGCGTACTGAAAATGCGCCATGCATTCTAAGCAGATTCTGCGTAAGAGTCACTCCAACTGCATAAATGCGATTTAGATGAAGAATTACAGTAAATTTTACGAAGGTCAGTGGGTACAGTTGTTAAACCGGTGACATCAAATTCTGTGATCTACTTACCGTTCAGACAGAACGTTATGACTATCTACCTAACAGCCGGTATGTCCACCTTTCGCACGGATAACAGCGGTGACGGATCGTGGCATGGAAGCTGTGAGACGTTGGTAGGTCGCTGGAGGGAGTTGACACCACATCGGCACACAAAACTCAATTTAATCCCGAAAATTCCGGGGAGGGGGCAATGAGCTCTGGCGCCACGTAAAATCAAATCCCAGATGTGTTCTATGGAGTTCAGATCTGACGAGCTGGATGGCCAGCACATCAATAAGAAGTAGCCACTATGTTCCTCGAACCACTCCCTCACATACCTGGCCTTGTGACATGGAGCATTATCTTGTTGAAAAATACAACTGCCGTCGGGAAACATGCAACCAGTGTATGACACGGTTTGGCGCTAGTGATGCTCTCCACGAGCTATCCTGCACTCATGGATGCCCACGTGAATGGAGCCCCCGCCATATTGTCTCTGTTCCACTGTAATGACGTCAAGGACCTGATCCCCTGGAAAACGACGGATTCGCGCCCTCCCATCGACGTCATGAAGGTATCGACATTCATCAGACCATGCAACGTTCTGCCACTGTGGCAGCGTCCAGTGCCGATGGTCAAGTGCCCATTTCAGTCGTACGTGGCACATGTATGAGTCGTCTGCTGAAGAGGCCCATTGTTACTAGAGTTCGGTGTACTGTGTGTTGATACAAACTTGTACTCTGCGCAGCATTGAAGTCTGATGATAGTTCCGCCATAGTTCTCCGCCTGTCTTATTTTACCTGTCTTTCCAGCCTCCGATGTCCGACATGTGTGTTGAAAGGTGGCCATCCAATTACGTCCCCCCCCCCCACCCCCCCGTTCCGCTCCCCCTCCCCTACCCCGATGCCTGGACATGGCTTCACCTTGGTTTCGCTACGTTCTGAAGACACTCATCACAGCACTCTTCGAACACTCGGCAATTCGTGTAGTTTCAGAAATAATTGTGCCGAGGCTTCGGGACATGACATCTGCCACTGGTGAAACCCAGACAGATCGCGTGCCTTCCTCATTCTACACACGGTCAGCTCGCTCACTGGTACTGCATGCACCGTGCACGTGTCTGATTACTTCTCGCCAGGTGACGCTGCTATCCGCTGGACGGGTTTATGTCGATAGTAGGTCGATGGTCATAATGTCCTGGCTGATCAGTGCATATTGTTTTGGAGGCGGTTTGTCATTACCTTCGTCCGAAGTCTTAATGAAGTATTGATTGTTGTTCCTATGATTTAGATAATGCGATGGAAACATTCTGACTGGACGTAGCCTGGGCCTTTAGAGTAGCGTCCCCCGGAGTTGGAAAATATTAAGATCGGGATTAGTTTAATGGACCATCACCAGTGCTATTGTAAGACATCCTGCCATGAGGCAGACAGATATAGAACGTAACGCATGCGTGTGGTGTAGCACGAATTGATTAGGACCTATCTACAACTACCTTTCCTCCCTTTGAAAAAAAAAGTGGTGTGGCGGAGGATAATTAATGCCAATAACAGTTAATTCTTATCCCATTCACTTCGCGTAATGTATTGCGGTGGCTGCAGCACAGTGTCCATCTAGTTTCGTGAGAATACTGTTAGTTTGATTTCAATAATTCTCATTCAAGTTCACCGAACATTCCGTTATATTATCTGTCGTGGCGTGCGACATTTCCGCCCATTGGAAAGTGTTTACTTATACTAGTTACCTTCTGAGATGTACGGCTTACCCTGAAGAGACACATAATGTGATTCAGACTGTACAGAAGACGAGCTGCACTTTGCATCAGTACGATGCATCAAATTTTCTGTCGTTTAACTTCCTGTAGCGTCATTCTATTAAGTGAGAATGGAGCTATTTAATAACACCATGTATCGAGAAAACCTTTTTTCTGTATTCTCATTGTTGAAATAGACATGCTGCTACCAAGTAGCCCTGTTATGCAATTCTTAACCAAAAATGAAATAATGTATGAGACTTAGCTCTATTCCGTTCAAGCACCATAGTCTTTCACCGGCAGCCAGCATAAGTATAGAAATCGCGACTAGCTGTCCAAAGAATCGCCACTGTTGTCAGTCAATAAACAACTGGATATTTCACGTGATTTTTATTGTAATGGAATATTTTGTATGTGATGGTAACAAAACTCTTTGAACTATTTAGTACTCCAAACCAAACGTTAACTTCGCCATTCCAAATTTCATTAACATTTCTCCCACGAACTGACAATCGGCAAGAGTATAGGAAGATGACACTTTCTGGTTTTACGACCATTTAAAACGTAAAATGGTATTCACCCCACTTGGTATCATTAACGGCCATAATCGATAACCATAAACCAAAAAAAATAACTCCTCACATTAAAAAGGACAGTTTCATTATGAAATCTGAGCAATTTTAGTTACGGAGAATTAATAGATACTGCGTGAATAATTAATGCAGTTATTTTGCCTGCACTAAAAGTTATGCATTGTCCGTTGTAGGATCCCACTACTTGATGAAGAAATACGTCCATGCTACAGACAGGAGACCACTGTTAGATCGTTAGTGACTATTGCTTATCGTCAAAGTACATCTTTTCAGCAAATTCAAAACTAGATAGCTGGAAATATCAGATTAATAGAAAACAGTTTCCATATTTAGTTTTGTCACACTATTTTCAAAAAATTACAAATATATACGAAATACTAAGAGAACTATCACAAGTAACAGTTAAGTTAAAACTTGTTCAGACCAACTTTACTCAACATTCGTAGAGCTAGTTACACTTTTCATGACACATAAACCAAATAAATTTACATCTTTCTGCGTTCATGTTACATAGATCAAAACCATACTACGTGTACAGTTATGAAAAATAGTACACCGACTCGTTATAAGCTCTGTTTTAATTCTTGTCACTTTTCCACCGCCACTGTACTTGAATGACAATATGTGACTCTCTCTCCACGTCAACACTACCATTTTCTCTCCTTTCGATAACCCAGTTAAACCTCGACCACTTGATACCGCCTGCTTAGTCTCCACCGTCCGTCACCTGATGCTGTCCTTCAGCAACGAAAACCAGAGTCATCCATTCACGTTCTAGATATTTATTATTCCTTTCGAATATTTTTCTTAAGCTTCCTCACATGCTACAAGCTTCATATTTCGTACTCTGAAATTTCAGGGCTACGACTTAATAGCATGTGAAGCGGGATTATTTAGCTCATCCCAAGAAGGTCACCAAATGTTCTAATAAATATCAAAACTTTCGGAAATATATTTTACACATTATCTTATGATTTGGCGAACCTTCCTGCTTCTCGGTGAGAGCAACTCATAAAGTATCACAGAAATACTGGAACACGAAAACGGCACAGACCGACACATGCAAACCTCTCTCGCTTTCAGAACTGGAGATCGCTCTCCTCACTGATCGGTCGCAACAATCAGCTTTATAGTATTTCGCTGGCAGCTTCTGTTATGTCCTAAATTTAATTTAGTGATTATCCTTGCATTGTATGTTTACAGAAACAGATACACGGAAATCGATCCAAGGAGAGAAGTAAAGATATCTCAGCTAAAATACATAAACTGATTACATTGAGAATATCACAATATGTATACGACTCACTGCTCGACCGCACAATACCATTCACACACTGATTTATGATCAGTTATCAACAAATTCCAACATCATATGTCCCATACATGACTATTCACCCCTAACTTCCCCTGACAACATTACAAATTAAATTAATAATATCAAACAATTTAAAGTAATAATTAGAATTTGAAAACAAAGGACTTACATAGTTATGAACCAAATATTATTTAATTGACCATTTAGTGACAAAATGTTTGTTGTAAGCCATCTTTCGATGTCCTGATGTACAATATTAATATCAGTATCAAGATAATATTATGTCACTATGTTGATTTTAATGAGCAATTGTAAAATGTAGATTTTAGCTAAATTTGAATATATCTGATACCATTGCAAGTATATAACTAAGACCAATCCAGCAGTTAACTATTTTTAATGTGAAACACTACATAAAATTTCGCAAGGATTAGTGTATGGGAAAATATTTTATTAGATCAAATTCAAATGGTTCAAATGGCTCTGAGAACTATGTGACTTAACATCTGTGGTCATCAGTCCCCTAGAACTTAGAACTACTTAAACCTAACTAACCTAAGGATATCACACACATCCATGCCCGAGGCAGGATTCGAACCTGCGACCGTAACAGTTGCGCCGTTCCGGACTGAGCGCCTAGAACTGTAGGGCCACTGCGGCCGGCTTTATTAGATCACAGGTTGGTGTGTTTAAGTGGTATGCTGAATACACACGTTCTGGGCTAAGCCAGCAATTTCTTCTATAGATATTGGTCGACTGGGTATGCCAACATTTTTTTGATTCCAACACATCTACGACTTTTACAGCATCATTTTTCTTAAAACAATTGTGACAACATGTTGCTCTTAAGGTTGTGTGGAGTGTCTTGTGAAGGGAGTGTGATTAGTTTAACATAAGGCATTTTCTTGATAACTAATAAATTATTGTTAATATTATTTTGACACTGAGGAAAGGCCCGTCACGTAAATTAAATCTTGGAAGTGATGGGTTTCTTCCAGGCACTCGTCACAATCCAAAATACTTCTGTCAATATTAGGCTGCAAAGTTGTTTTCTCTTCCTATATAGGTTCCCTGAAGAAGAATGACACACAGATTTATGAATACGAATGCTGTAAAGAAAAGATTTCAGGTCAATTGTGGACACTTGCATTTGTTACAAACATTCCAGAAAAATTGTTTAGACAGATCAAAGACTGGAAAGAACTGGCGTCAACGAAGTGTTATGCCAACAAAATTAGATTGTACTGGCCACCTTTGGCCAAAGTGACCTAAGCTCCATAACACTCCGAGTACCAGTTGTCATTAGACAGAACTTCCTGGACTGAAACGACTTATATTTCTTGACAGTCTGGACGGTTTCATTGTAGTAGTGTGTGCATAGGAGAGGTAGAGGAATAAGGAATAACTGTAAAAGTATAACTTCAGCAAATGTAGCATTTCAAGCAACTTTGTCTTAATGTGCTCCTACAAATGAAAAATTATATTCTAACAAAAAGAAAGGAATAGGTAGATAAATTTTGGTACCTTCTCGAACAAACTGTGAACAGACTCAATAAAAGGAATGTAAAAATCTTTTTGGAGGACTTCAAAACCCAGTTGGGTAATGAGAGGAACTACAAAAATATAAGTGGAAAATTGGAGTCCACATAACTTTACAAACAAAACAGTCAAAGACTTGTAGAACTCTGCAGATAATACCTCATATCTGAATAAACGTACATCAAGAGGACGCCAAATAAACTTAAAACAAGGAAACACCCTGAATGGAGGAAGGGGGAGTCACAACTAGATCATGTCAACATAGACGAAAGTTTTAATCAGGAAATCTACCACGTTAAAGTTGAAACCTAACTTTTTGTCCAGTTCCATACTTTTTCTCAATAAATTCCGATACCGGAGAATTATAGCGAGAGTGTTTTTACTCTGCATAAGTAAGTCGGGGGGTAACAAGCAGAAGAGAATGGATCAAGTGGAGTTTACTTACTTTTTCATTGATTTTTATTTCGTGTGTGCCACGTTTCCTTGCATCCTTTCTCTTACGTGACCTTGGACTGTATGAGTGAGATATTATACTAAGTAGTTGAAAGCTTTGGTCAGAGATCCTAGCATTGCATGAGTAGAGTGGTTCTGTGGTAGGACAGTACCAACCCCAAAGCGCGAACAAGTTTGGAAAAGATAGGGTGAAAGTCAGGTCAGAGAGGTCGTGAAGGCACGAGTATTGGCTATTCAGTTTGGTGAATCATCCCCTCCACCACCTTCTGAAAGAGCTACGGTTAGGCGGGGTGTCTGCAGGTCCACTTGTTCCTGGGTAGGGGCACTGGACAGACGTGGAAACGCTGGTAATGTTAACAAAGGTATCAGAATGTCTCAAAACTGCTCGTTATTATGGTCCAGATGTTGAACTTAGGTGTGATATTACCACTAAACCCCCCTAAGGGAGCATATTTTCATAATTTAGTCAAATTTCAGTAGAACTTGGCGTTTGTGTCTTGGTCAGGCCACGCAGCATGGGTCTTAAGCTCACAGTCGTATTATTGCTCTGTGTTTAACCGAAGTTCACTCATTTAATGTAATTTAATGTGGTCTTTCTTTTATAGTAATATTTATTTGTTATTCATGTGTCCTCTATGTACTTGCTTTCCCGTCACCTGGTCGGTTGGAGCAACCGCTACATTGGCAAACTTCCCCTACTGTTTGAAAATGTATAGTAGTTGAGTGAATAACCATATGGTAGTGGGTGAATGTAAGACAGAGAAGGAATAATCTCATGTGTCCGTATTTTTTGTATTTCTGTTGGCTACCGCTACTTGGCCACGTGTGTGGGATAGTATTGATGTGATATTTCTTGTGGCCCACATAACTATTTGACTCAACAACAGTGAAGTGCGTTAGGAAAAAAATTTAAACTTTTGTATCTAGGAAAGTTCAGATTTTAATGCCCATTGATGAAATAAACAACCGCAAAATTTTCCAGCCATGTAATAGTAAATGTTTTCCCCCAAGCGCAGTAACATGATGCTTCTGAAAGCAAGGTTAAACCAAACTTGTCATTCATAGTTCAGTGCACCACTTGCTACCCCTTCTTCAGCGTACGTTTTAAAGAAAAGCGGAATATTTAGGCAAATACTCTTCCGCCCTGACCAAGTTCACTTGTAGTGTCTTTGCGGAACTTGTTCTGCGTGACCTACAGTAATTGATGGTTTAGTTACAATTGCGTGCCTGCATAAAGTTACATTGAAGCCCTGTCTGCTCTCCCCCTGTCTCTTTCCATAATTACATGGCGAAAGTGAATCATGTTAACTAGAGAGACCTGTTCTAATGATGTATATTCCGGCAGACACACAGCTAGTTATTGAAATGCCATTGGTATTGAATAAATATAAATTAACCATACGCTCGACTGATTACTTTAACCCTTCATTACAAATAATAGGCTAAAGTCAGTACCACAGTTGAATGCTGAGTCATGAAAGTCAATAATGGCTCTATGCTCACTATTAATCCCTACATAGATGCCTTCTGTAGTGGTTCTAAAAAAATTTTGCGTTATCCTTTGCGTTCAAATTTTTACCGGTTGCTTAAAACATTCCGCTAGAAATTATTAATATCCAGCATTAACTCGCAGGGGCCTGTAATTTTGTCGACCACACGAATTTGTTACACCATTAGTACAGAGTGTAGCTTGCAGGAGCTGTAGGGCATGATAAGTGAGGGTAATCTACGTACCAGGCCGATTTATAGCCTTTACTATACCACCACCAGTGCGAAGGTTATGTTGTAAAGTAAATACAGGTTAAGAGAACTACTTAGTTAAAATGAAAATCAGATTCTTACATTAAATAAAAACAATGGGAAAACTAACAAAACAAGGAGGTATGACTCACGTTAGCTAATTAAAAATGACAAATACCAACAAGTCACGCAGACCAATGAAGTAACAAATGAACTATAACAGGTACCAAGTCTCAATAAACCAGGCGAGAATCTAGCTGCCTTGAACCCACAAAGATAACATCCATGGTAGACTCCAGAAAGTATTCAGTTACATAAAGAAAGACACAAAACATGTTCAAAGTTTCACGCAAAGAAAACGAAAGAAAATGCCATTACCCAAAAAAGTTAAATAACTGTACTGCAGTGCGTGTGTTATTCTGATTTCTATGCATTGTCAACATTCCATTCTACAACTGATGGTAGTCATTATTGGCAATTGCGAATTAATCTGATGTGTTACATAGTAGCTGTGGCCGCCATAATGCATTGTCATCAGAATAACACAAGCGCAGCAATATCGTATTTATCTGCTAATACCGGGCATGCGACATTCATGCTCAATGTCTGATCTGTACGGGAATACACATAACGGATGTGAGGGCACAGATTGTAGACGCGTGGTTGATGACATATGGAAGTTTGGGTCTGGCCGTGAGTCGTGCACGGATAGCAGAATGTAAGGCAGCCGCTCGCGATAAGAGGGAAATCCGGGTTCGAGTCCCGGTCTGGAACACATTTTCACCGTCCTCATCCCATTCTACAGCTGATGGTAGTCATTATTCTCATTTGCAAATTCATCTGACGTGTAAAAAATGAAAGGAAAAAATTCACAAAAATCTTAAGAACGTAGAGAGGATTTTATAAAAACATAATAAAATGTATAGAAGATAATTACCACAAAACTAATTCCAGGAACTACTACAAAATCTTTAGGAAACAACTCCAGTAGTATGACATCCTCCCCAACGCTACTACTGAAGATGAAGGTGGAAGCATGACCCACAGCTAGAAAGAAAGTTCTGAAAATTGGCAAAATCATTTAAAAACGAATGAAACGACACAGTCTCTGAGACTTGATATGATTTTATATAGACAGATTGTAGCGGCAAGTGAAATCATATCAGTATGAGAACAGTAAAGTTTCGGAAACTGTGTCTTTTCGTTTGTATAAGTACTACCACACGGGTTCCATCCTGGATCTCCCACTTACGTTCAATGCTGAGATGCTATTCCAGAACATGGAGAGCCCTAGCAGTTCTATTCGTGTAAGGGGGAATTTAAAGTATGCTGGGATGGCACTGAAAATCTGCCTGGTAAGCAGTAGACCTGGGTTTGATTACCACTCTTGGCACAAATCTTTCACTCGCAGCTACAGTCCGTATATATAAAAATTTAATAAACTTTTTAATTGTGAAGAACCCAGAGAACTCTTACAGATTAATGTAAATACCACAAACAAAACCGGACCCAACAAATTACACTTCCAAACTTTCAGGAAGTAGAGAGACAACTATAAGACATGTGGAGAAGATCAGGTCTCTGCCGAAATTTCAAAATATTCAAGTGATACAATGAAGATCACCTTTCACAATGTTCTAACAACAACTTTGATAACAGAACAGTTCCCTGACGATTGGACCGCGACCACCATCCACCTGCTACACAAAATGGAGGAAAAGAGCAAGCTGCACATAGATTTTATCCAAGATCATATATGGAAGAATCAATGAACAACAAGTACAGCAAATAGACGGAGGTTTCAGACCTTGGAGAAGCTGTGCAGAGCAGGTCATTAGCTTAAAACTGATTATGGCATACTACAGGAAATGGAACAAACATTTGCAGATTTTAAGAACGCGTGTGTCTGTCTAGATAGACCTGCACCATTAAAATTTTAATAAATCTGGGGTTACAATAAAACTAGTTAAAACAATAGACCTTACACTAACCAATACCATTTCGACAGTGAAGCCTAGAGGGGACCCATTCCTTATAAAAACAGCCTTCAGACAAAGTGACTGTCTATCACCGTTATTGTTCAACTGTGCAACGGAAAACAAAGTGAGAGACACAAAGAACATAAAACTGGAAGTGATAAGATGATATAAGTTTCAACTGCTGATGATCTTGTTCTCCTAGCCACCAATGTTCACGAAACCAGGCAACAAGTTAAAACACTACAATGAATAGCACAGGAAACTGACCTCAGGATATTATTTGAAAAATGGTGATACTAACTGATGCACAACTTGCAATCAGAATTACAGTATGTGGACAAGGAATGAAAATTATTGATAACTTTAAATATTAGGTGAAATCATAACTTTTAATCTATATGAGAAATCCTTAATAGCAAAGTAGAAAAAACAATGAACTATGCAAATTACATGACCAAAACAACACAGCACAAAAAAAGTTTGTACACTGTTGTAACAATGAAACATTATAAAATAGTTACACAACCAGATATAACTTAAACTGTTGTAAATATCCTTAAAACAACTAATATAGTTGAAATTGGCAAAATTCTAAAGGTAGAAAAAAGAATAATTAGGACATACACAAACAAACAATATCAAGTAAATGAGTACTGGAGAACAGCTTCAAATGAAGCCGTCCAGAGGAATATAGAACCAGTTATGAGCACAAAAACGTATCTCATTCTTTGGGCATCTGATGAGAAGACTTGAAAACAGAATTAGTAAGGCAAAATAGAAAAGTGGTGGAATAGTAAGAGAAACGTCAAATGGATCACAGGAATTAATGCAGACATAAGAGAACTTCAAATTACAGTACATGACCTAAAAACAAAGCAGAGAAAACGAGCAACTGCATGATTTATAACCCAGGCTACAAATGAAGATCAATAAAAGGGCTACATTAAAAGTAATGTCAGACGAAGAAACAAAGATAATACCTGAAATAATGAAGAAGTATTGGGCAGACAGGTGGTCAAAACACTCTTCAAACAATAATGAATAGTAATAGGGTTGGGGTTGGGTTGTTTGGGGGAAGAGACCAAACAGCGAGGTCATCGGTCTCATCGGATTAGGGAAGGAAGTCGTCCATGCCCTTTCAAAGGAACCATCCCAGCATTTGTCTGGAGCGATTTAGGGCAATCACGGAAAACCTAAATCAGGTTGGCCGGACGCGGGATTGAACCGTTGACCTCCCGAATGCGAGTCCAGTGTGCTACCACTGCGCCACCTCGCTCGGTTAAATAATAATAACCCTTGTACAACAACTGTATTTATGAATTGTCTTATTGAGTTACTGTTGAGCTGTACTGTATTATTAAGCAACATGAACTTGTATAAAACTTTGTATAACTGACTAGAGTGGTCCAATGAAGATTATTAAAATACTTTAGAATAACTCTGGAAATTTTATTTAATAAACATGATCGTTTAGTGGACTAGTACAGCAGAAATTTCTTTTTATTTTCAACTAGTATAAGTGTGACAAAAATGCAAATGAGAGAAGAAATGGAGAATGTTAAGGAAATAGCAACTACCATCTCCTTGATGAATAAGATAACTATGTGTTAATTTTTTGACATGTGAAATAAAAGTGTAGTAAATTAGTTACTATTTAAAAAATTAGCTCATTATCTACACTATTGTATTGTAGCAGTCTGTTAGTTGTATGCCATGTAACACAGTTGATTATGAACAAGTCAGTATTACCACAATTGTCGCCACTGTTTTGTCAAACATCGACATGTTCATGTACACAACAGATGAAGGAGTGACTTTTATAAAAGTGGAGGCTTTTCTGCCATCTTGACTTTGTTCAGTTTTGGATGAATGGGCACAAATAGTAAAAACAATGATGATTTTTTGTTGCCATTGCAAAAAAATTTAATTTATATCAGTTTTGTTGCTTTCTCATTTTACACCTATGTAGATTCTCTTCGTTTTCCGACCTATTGTACATTTAGGGTTTTCATACATACGCCTACGTAATGGTAACATAATGCTTTCAATTGCAGCCAGCATGTACCTCTGAGCCAAAAGATGGCAGACAAAAGAAAAGCACCTATCTGCTTCAACTTTGAATGTGTATGGCAGAAAAGCATATAGCTGCGCCCAGAGAGAATTCAAAACATCCCTGCCACATCTGACTACACTGAGAAGGTGATACTGTGCTATAGATTTGAGAACAGATGTCAGCAAAGAAGTAGCATTTGATTTAAAAGATAAGGAATTCATGAACGAGGGCTAGAAGTTGCTACGTGCTATTTCGTTTTATGATATATAAATTGTGGTGCAGAACTTGATCGTGATAATCCTCCCGCCGCAAAGGATGCTCAAAAGAAGCATTCAGAAATTTAACCAACTTAATAAGGCTCTAAACTTCATTTTTGATCATGGTGTTGTAGTCATATTGATAACTTTTAATAGTACTGCAACGGTGCATGAAATTGGTGCTTCTTTTTCAGTGTACAAAATGAAATCTTCTTCTCAACACATATTGTGTAATGTTAATATATCTGTTTCTCATGATCCATATCACATTTTAAAGCTACTATGTACCGATAATGTTGTAGCTGGTAACAGCTTGAGAAACGTAACCTACTTAATGAGGCCCTAAAGTTTAGGTTTGATGATGGTGTTGAGGTGATTTTGAGTAACTTTTCATGGTACTCATGTAAATTCTGCAACGGTGCATAAAATAGGTGCATCTCTTTCAATGTGCCAAATGAAATCTCTTTTTGAACAACTCTTGTGTAATGTTAGTGTATCTGTTCCTCTTTGTCAGTGTCACATGTTGAAGTTACTATGTACTGATAATATGTTATCTGTCATGGACTTGGTTTTTAGTTACAACAGAAGGCTTATTAAACGGATAGTGCAACGAAATTACACGTTTTTTGAAGGGTGGAACACTTCGTCTTGCCACGAAGGCAAGGATTAACCATGTTGGGTGGATCTGCCATAAACTGAATGTAACCTGTTCAGATATTGAGTCGCAGTGTAGCTAATGTCCTTGAATTGCTTGTCAAAAATTACTGATAGACGACTGTGAACAAAATAGTTTATGAAAAATGTTTCCAATTGCTTTAATATGCTAACCAAAGATACTCGTACAAAACACCGTAGTCACTGCAGACAACTAGCCATATTTTGTCATTGCTGGATGATGCTCAAATACGTACAAGGGAATTAAGACTGGATGCATATGGTCACTTTGTTTTCAACGTAGACCGAAATATTGGTTTCCGTTGTTTTATTTTGTCGATTTAGATGCTAAGAAGGTTATATGACTCGCTGGTAATTACCCATACGTCAAAACTTAAGTTCATTCTGACACACAACTTGTTACAAGGTTTGAAGTTTTGTAGTTAATTATCGGGGTATGGTGGCGAAAACAACAATCCCACATCTATTCGGTTAAAAGCTGCCTACAAAATCTTTCTCACTCATCAGCAGGCAAGGTTCCGAATTTGCAACTTTCTGGGACGTTGAAGATTGTTTTATCCCGAAGGTACGTTCAGCAATGGGTGTAGTGAAGACTGACCCATTTGTTTCATATATAGATTTTAGTGCTGTTTAATTCTGTAAATTAGAAGCGCAAACACATCGCTTGCAGCAGCAAAGGGTACGCGGAAATAGTAAATAAATAAATGTTATGGCAGTGGTCTTGTCCTGTCCTGTGGCAGCAAGTGATAGCAATAATTTCACATCTACTAGAGCATATATTATGAAAATTGAACCCACATAAGCCAAACCGAATCCATAGTATCGATTTAGATAGGAATTCCATCCGTTTGATATCCCCTGGATACAAACTACTTAAACCATAAAAGGGATTTCATTTAAAAATGTTTAAGTTTTCGTGGGAGAAAGAATCCGATTATTTCGTTTCACGCTACGAGAATAGGTATGTTTACGTTACAGGTTACTTCGATTGTGCTGTTTAGTGTGACCATGAAGTCCAAGTATCCCTCACACAATTATAACAAATATTTCCTCTGACCAATTCTCTATGCACGCAGTATACACAGCTGGGGAAAAAGTGCAACACCTTCGAGGTCATGGTTATTTTACTGACAAGTGATGTGTCGGGTAGTTCTTCGTCGTAGTGGTATATGATGACAAATTCAGACCAAACGAAAGGCACTTGTAACAGTAAAGAGTTCCCAAACAGTCGCATAATTACTTAGTGTTTCCACCTCTGGTGGAATCGTAGGCCTCCATTCTCGCATGTAAACGATTATAAATGTTTAACTTGTCATGGTCAGGGTTCACAGTCACGTAGAATTTTTAAAGGTAGTAATCGTCGTTGACTGTAAAAGTTATGTATTAAAAAGATAACTTCCGCAATCAACGACGAATATGATACCGTTCAAAAAAAAATGATCATGGCATCCCAAGAATGTTTCGCCTTCTGTTGTAATTCAGCAATGGTTCTTGCAGACCAAGGAAAATGGGTAAATTCCCATTTCATAATATCCCATACGTTGTCAACTGTCGACAGATCCTGCGATCTTGCTGATCTGTAGCGTCGCAGCATCCGTATGTGGATCTGCAATGCCCTGCTGAAAAAACGTATCACTTTTCTGTCGAAGAAATGGCAGTAGCACGGGGATAGCTGGAGCGCGCACTGGTTACTTTACGCAGCAGAAACACCAGATGTGACAGTGAGTTGTAGCCAATGGCTTACCACACCATCAAGCCTGGGATGGGGCCTGTGTGTTGTGGGTGAATGCGCTCTTGAATAGGCAGCACACCAAACACGTGTGCATCCATTACCCTCATACACACAGAACTTGCCCTCATAACGCAAGACAAAAGAGCACCATTGCACTTTCCCGTCAATACTTTCACGACACCAGAGAAGCCTTGCTTTGCTGTGTCGCCCCGTCAGTTGTAGCTTGGTCAGAGGTACACGTGATCTTAATCGTGTTACAAGCCGAAGATTCCCAGCGGTCGCTGACGACCCAGCAGGTGCTACAGGTATTACGATATCATCCCCAGATTTTGTTTGGTCGGCCACCACTGCCCACAAAATTCATCGATCTTGACGTGTGACTGTGACACGTGGACGTCCAGAACGTGGTCTACAGGTGTGGGAATATGCCACAGACTACTGTTGGAAGCAGCGACACAACATTGATACATTGCACCCAACATGCGGAGCAAACCGTCGATATGCCCATCGACCATATCGCCAATGCACTACACGACACCTTTCAAAAGCTGTTTACGTATTCGTCTACGTGACGTGGGTTGCACGCCAGAATGAATGTTGTAAACAATGTTCATCTCTAATCTCAGCACAGTTACTGCTTGCAGAGTAAAAACAGAAGGTGCACAGACACTTCTCCTTCTCGCTATCTGATCGCCGATGACCGTGACAAATGCATCACTAATACTATAACCCCACATTATGTACATGTTATACCAAAGTGCTACTGAATACAGTCATTAACTGTTTTACATGTTTTTCGGGATGTGTAGATTTTATACTTTGCACCAAGCGTATCCTTAATGACCAGTGCTTCTCATAATTAATAGTAGAGAAATAATGTCTCTTTATAATGGGTATTACGTTTCATTTATCGCTATTGTAGAGAACTGCTATACTTAAGTACAAGTGGTAAATTACGCCAAAACTTTTTATATTTTCTCAAATTCATCCATCGACGACGCTTACTGTCACCAACAAAAATTTTAGGACACCTAACAGTACCTAATCAGTCGTTCACGTATACTCAGAACATTTGAAGTCAGATTACATGTCTTCGTGGCACACCCAAACTTACTTCATAATTTAAAATTTTTTTAGAGCCAATCGAATATTCGTGAATATTCTCTTGCTTATCCGGGTAGAGTGGCTGTGTAAAGTTTAGGAAAAAGAAATATTCTCATATTTGAAAGAGTTGATAAAAGCAATGTGGAAATATTAATATAGTATCTTCTCCCCTCAGTTCCGAAGCAATAAATGTTGTTAGAAAAGTTCACTCGTTGGTCGTATCCTTTTGTATCTATTTACTTTTTTGATCGCAGTGTACAATTTTGCTTCCTAGACAGCAGCATCTTTACTTCTTCAACTGCCGTGTCTTCGCCGCTTTTGAAGTTGCAGTAATCCCTTCAACCACTAATCATCATTCATGCTTCTGCTGTTTTCATTTCTCAGCAATTATCAGTGATCATTACACTGTCCACTGCGCTATGCATATCACCTACGTCTTCTTTATTTTCTACGAGGAAAACAGAAGCGTCTGTGATTCCTTGGCTGTGTTTCTTATCCGTCGTTCTTCTATTTCTCGTCAGACTTTTTTCTTCTTTCCTTTCATTATTTCCCAGACGCTCTAGTTAGAAAAAAGAAGCCGAAAGCTGCGATACTGCATTCCCTTTCTTAGAAGAATTTTGTTTCTTCTGTTTTGTTTTCATTCTGAGAGTGAGTTTTCTTCTTATGAGTGTAGATTAATCGCCAAATTATGTGTTTTGTACTACACATCTCTATATTGCGAATGTCTCATTCTGTCTTACAGCGCTGTGGCTCTTTTTTTTTTTATAGATCTACGCCATTATGGTTGGTAACGTTTCTTGTGTCTTTCCGTTATTGACTACCGAGTCACAATCGCTTTTCTGAAATTTTCATGTTCCTTTTACCTAGCTGCTTCGGAACAGCTACTGTCCCGAACATAATAATGAGTAGTGATGTAGGATTTTCACTCCATGAAGAAGCTACGAAAACTTAAGTCATCGGAGAAATTCGCCTAAGATGACAACTAGTGTTTACATATATTTGTTATGGTGGAACGCTCTACCTGTAGCTCATTATGAACACCTTTGTTTTCCAGCAACGCTGTCTACAAGATCCTCTGGTTGTGGCATTGCCTGAGTTGTGAAGGCAATTGGAATAATTCGGTTGGAAATGAATGAGTCACCGTGCTTCCTGCCCGGCTGGCTAACACATTTTCCCTCGTGCACGCATTGTGGTCAGGGGATTTTTAATTTTCACTTACATCTCCCGGTCACGACAGCTGATACCGTAGCGATATCCACGAAACCCCAAATTTCATTAAGTACACCTTTTTATTGTCCAGCTCTCCCCTCTCGTTCAGATAGCGGTAGGCGTGATAAATTCACCCCTCGAGTGTTGTCAGACTTACTCAGCAGACGCAGCCTTACATGATTTCCAACTTTTGTGCTACTTTCCGTGCGCGACATTTTGAATTTAGTTTTATGTAACAACGAAACGTGGCATTTTTAAGAATGTAGACAGTCACTTCGTACAAATACTTTATTAAAATAAAGAGGAAAAATTTGAAACGGGCAACATATCGAATAAAATGCCACGCCATGACGAATTCACTGGAGTCTTTTTAATACTTAGTGGACGTATAATCGTATATAAATGTGGTACATTAACAGTTATATTTAAAGGGTGAAAACACAAGTTTTGGTCGTTATGATTAGTACTCCCACGAAACGCAAACATCGAATCAGAAAATGTACCTACCCAGTTTTCTGTCACTAAACTTCTAAAATACATACTATATGCAGTTCACAACTTGTAAAAGGTTTTCTGCCTGTATATGCCTAAAATATGACGTCAATCACATACAAGTTTACAGTGATAAATTACTTGGATTACAGCTTGATAATAAATTTAACTGAAAGGAGCATTCCACAAAGCTTTTCCTATGAGAAAGTTCTCAGACATAGATGGTGTAAAAACAACAAAAGCAGTTAGCATAGTATGCTTACTTTCCTTCCATAATGTCGTACGGGACTTGTTTCTCGGGTAATTTATCAGGCCAAGCAAAAGTTTTCCGAGTCCAAAAAGTGCTACACGAATTATTTGTGGTATGATCTCAAGAACGTCCTCCAGAGGGCTGGTTAACGACCTAGGTATATCATCTACTGCTTGCCAATATATTTAAACCTTAATCAATTTGATCGTTATAATATGTCTTTTTTCTTTTCAAACCGACAGATCAGTTCATGGAATCGATAGTATAAATAATAACAACTCTCGAAAAGATTTAAAATCACTTACTTTGGTTCAGAAAGGTGTCCACTGATCAACAGTACACATTTTCTATAATATGCTAGCAACCATAAAAAATTTAACTAAGAATAAAGTTCAGTTTGAGAAGGTTCGAAAGGATTTAGTGGCGGAAAACTCCTTTTACTCCACTGCTTAATTTCGTAGCAGAACCGACTGATGCGCGTATGTTGTTAATAATGTTGCATAATGTGAACATTCCGTACAATCTAAATTCGGAGAAAATTTTGTTCAGAGACTGAAAATAAGTGCAGCAAAATACGTTTTATTTTTTTATTTTATTTTTTTTTTATTTGATGACTACAACAGCCTAAGAGTTGCCACATGCTCATAAGTGCATTGAACTTTTAATACTTGGTGACATGTTTTACATCCCTTTAAATGTATATATGCTTAAGATATTTCTTATTTTTATTTATTTATTTATTTATTCCTACCGATTCCACATCCACAGGGGCTATTTCAACTGTGATCTCCATATGCGTTCACGTTTTCAAAATATTTATTGTGTATTCTTGTTATCTGGGATGTTCAATACCCCAGGGACCACTTCACTGTGTATCAACTGGAATAAAATGTACATCTAATCCAATCTAGCGTAATAATTTTCGCATTTCTTTCTGAAAAAGACATCCAAAATAGCAACTGTCCAAATTAAAAGCGTAGAGGTGGCGCATGATTCAGCTACTGTGCTCTCATTCAGGAGACGGACTATGCTTCATCCAGGTTTAGGTTTCCGTGATTCTCTAAATCGATTAAGGCGAGGGCCTCGACGGACCCGACCATCTTCCATCCTAGTCCAAACCTTGCTCGTCTTTCGTGTCTTACATCAACGTCGTAAAGGTAGTTTAAATAATATCCTTTTAGCCCCAAACGGTCAATTCTACAGCCTACAGCGAGAGAGATTCAAAAGAGGCGACACATGTCTAAAACTACGGCAAAGTGTCCGTGAACCTTATGGAAACGAGATATTCTCTAGCAATCTCGAAGATCTCTTTCTACAAAGGTACGACAAATTTCTCTTTTCAGTTGCAGTCCGGAAACCCAGAGAAGGTGACAATCGTGGGGTTCTGTGAACTGTGTCCAGTGAAATTTGGCCCAGTTCTGTTTATGCCCAGAGAAGAAAGGCGTACTGATTCCCTGTTCGAGCTCCGGACCATGAAAGGCAGGTAGAACTGCAAAATGTCGTTAAGTCAAGTATAAATGAGGACTGGCTACGCTCAAAATGACAAACATTTTCCATTGGGGGTCATTATTATTTGTTTGACTTTATGTCAGGCGCAAACACAAAATTTTTACTGATGATCTGACTTTCAAAAACTACAACAGAAAACATAAAACTCACATTACAAACACGGAATTGGAAAATCATATCCCTTATACTTGACACATAAATTCAAAATAAATAGAAAATAAAATTTAGATAAGAATATGGTTCTAGTGCATAAGATGTTCTGTCTTGTTAACATAAAGGCCAGGATTATAAACAAATAATGTTGACGTAAGCTGTACCTTGCATCTCCTCCCACTAGTAGCGCACATCCTCTACTCGTGAATTCAATACATGAAAACAATTTTCATTATAATCCTATATATTTTTCTCATTACTTTCAGATGGCACATGAGCATTATAAAATTGCATATTACGTAACACATTACTTTAAAAAAAAAAACAGAATATGCCTTGTAAAATAACTCACCTGATACAAGCAAACGAAAGTTAAGGTGACAATGTATGATATTCAACTTGATAAAATCGTACAGAATATCCACCACAAAAAAGGAAAAGTAGTATTTATGCGGTAAAACAATTAGAACTGGCGCAATATGTTTATTTAAGAGGGCATATTGTCAAACATTGTGTCGACCACTGATGACGCTCTTCTTCCGGCAACAGGATATGTTTACGTTGCTGTTTATTTTCACAGCACAGCGTCTTTGCTTCGGATATATGGCGCATTTTTGCCTGATGAGCACTTTCTGGATGTAATTAGCCTGTAACTTAAGGCCTAACTAGTTTCCGGCAATACTGGTTGTAAATTTCACACATTCTCATTTGGACACTAATTTCACCGAGCGCAGTTTTCACATACCCCATCTTGGTAGATTAGTCGCTCTGTGCAAAGACGAGTCCTCCTTTGTCAAGGGTATATTTGGAGACAGATGGAGCTTGCAAATAGGACTAGTAGTCTATCAAATGAAACAATTTCTCGCAGTAGTAGAGAGTTGGATAACACGTTAAGTGATGTTCTGCTGTTCTTCGCTGGGATGACGATAAAGCGACTAGTATTTGATATCCCACGATGAGGTCATATTTTATTGTCTCACTCGTTTACCTTCGCTCGAAGTCTTCCGCTCGTGCTTCATTTTTGTGACACCACTTCTTACATGCAAATACAACTAATGAAAGAATATTTTATGGCAAGAGGGAAGAGGTGGAAAGGTGATGCCCCTCAGTTACACAACAACGTGCCATGCTGCAAAGTGATGTTACGGTGGACGTCTCCACTCTCCACATGGAGTGTGGATGTATCGCCCTGTGGCTACCTACCACTGTGTATTAAATTCCATTGTTGAGCAGAACAAAGTCATGTTTGTTATGTTTCGGATGAGAGTAGAATGGTAGAGGGGAACCTCTTGCATTACAACCTGTTGTTCACGAACGGCGCTTATGGGAAACCCGAGTGGAATTGTAGTTGGTGATTCGTCCATTAGTTGAAGACACTGGGTTCGTCATTTCTTGGTACTATTGGAGATGAGTACCTATGAGCTGGCACAGGGTGCCACGCTTTCCCATCCTCTAGAGAAACTGTTTGGAAAATTTTGGGAACCTGTCTTCGAGAGTGCCTGTATGACTATTGTGCTGCCAGTATCGTATATCGCTTGGAGGGATAATGAGAATAGTAAATCAGCTTTAGGGTTTTTACAGAGGACTGCAGGCAAATAAAATATAACTGAAAGTGGTTAATAATTGTATGTAGCAACATTCGTCCACTTTAGGTATGCGTTAATGAACAACGTCTACTAGGACATTACTTGAATAGCGATTCGGGATTTCAGAGTTGTTCAACCTGTGGAGGAGCCTAGCTCCTGTGGGCTGAAAGCTAACCACTACAACTTTTCACCGGGTTACTGATATGTAACAATAAAAATGGCTCAAATGGCTCTGAGCACTATGGGACTTAACATCTATGGTCATCAGTTCCCCAGAGCTTATAACAACTTAAACGTAACTAACCTAAGGACAGCACACAACACCCAGTCATCACGAGGCAGAGAAAACCCCTGACCCCGCCGGGAATCGAACCCGGGAACCCGGGCGTGGGAAGCGAGAACGCCAGCGCACGACCACGAGCTGTGGACTGTGTAACTATACTCCACAACGTTGGTGATCAACCAATGCATGGTTGTAGTAATTTATTCTTCTTTGAACTACGCTCTACGTGTTTCATAAGTGAAATTTTTATATATAACCACAACAAGGCTACTATAACCTCTTTTGTTCTGCGACTAGTTTGAACTTCAAAATTCTAAAACGGTGTATACCACCAACCCATGGTTTTAAAACACATTGTATTTATATTTACGTTCACAACACTGAATAAGTATACCCGGCCAGTACAAAGGGTTTCGAAACTGAGATAACAAGAAACAGAAAACTGATTTTACTGTTTCAGCTGTTCTACATATCTACGTATTCTCTCCCCCCACCCACTCGCACTTGAATAAAACTTCTAGAACACCCTTAAAACCAAGTGGAACTATCAGAGAAATCGTTCTTTATGGTGTTCTTCAAATTGTGCTTCACACTGTCTTGAATGTCAATAATGATGACAGAGCATTGGACCCTCATAAGAATTTCTGCATATGGCTGTTTGTGATCGTCATGATAACACCAAGTCTCATTCCCGGTGATGATGCCATGATTTTTTCCCGAAAATAATTGTCCGAATTTCGTATTTCAGTTACCGTGTAAGGCGTCCAAGCTTTGTTCTTTTTGTTCGGGAGTCAAGATGTGTTGGACAAACTTTACACACCACTCTACTCATCTTCATAACACTCTGGAGCATATGTTGAACATATGACTAAGAGATTTTTCTCCACTGACAAACCATAGCCACATGTCCACTACTTAAAGTGTCTGCTAACTGACTGGTGTGTGTGTGTGTGTGTGTGTGTGTGTGTGTGTGCGTGTGTGCGTGCGCGGTTCACGGGGTTCAACGAGGAGCTTGTCAGCACACATACGAAAATTAGTAAGTGTGATTATGAGCAAAGTGGCTATAAATAACAAAATAAACCAAGCTCTATTGAGTTACATTCTCTCCTAACCACAATAATGGTTATGCACACGATCATAGTGTCTCAGATCACTTAGGATATCAAAATCAGTGAAATTATCTACAACTGGTAATTAAATCATAAGTAATACAAGTGGACAGTTAGAACAACTACACTCCTGGAAATTGAAATAAGAACACCGTGAATTCATTGTCCCAGGAAGGGGAAACTTTATTGACACATTCCTGGGGTCAGATACATCACATGATCACACTGACAGAACCACAGGCACATAGACACAGGCAACAGAGCATGCACAATGTTGGCACTAGTACAGTGTATAGCCACCTTTCGCAGCAATGCAGGCTGCTATTCTCCCATGGAGACGATCGTAGAGATGCTGGATGTAGTCCTGTGGAACGGCTTGCCATGCCATTTCCACCTGGCGCCTCAGTTGGACCAGCGTTCGTGCTGGACGTGCAGACCGCGTGAGACGACGCTTCATCCAGTCCCAAACATGCTCAATGGGGGACAGATCCGGAGATCTTGCTGGCCAGGGTAGTTGACTTACATCTTCTAGAGCACGTTGGGTGGCACGGGATACGTGCGGACGTGCATTGTCCTGTTGGAACAGCAAGTTCCCTTGCCGGTCTAGGAATGGTAGAACGATGGGTTCGATGCCGGTTTGGATGTACCGTGCACTATTCAGTGTCCCCTCGACGATCACCAGTGGTGTACGGCCAGTGTAGGAGATCGCTCCCCACACCTTGATGCCGGGTGTTGGCCCTGTGTGCCTCGGTCGTATGCAGTCCTGATTGTGGCGCTCACCTGCACGGCGCCAAACACGCATACGACCATCATTGGCACCAAGGCAGAAGCGACTCTCATCGCTGAAGACACACGTCTCCATTCGTCCCTCCATTCACGCCTGTCGCGACACCACTGGAGGCGGGCTGCACGATGTTGGGGCGTGAGCGGAAGACGGCCTAACGGTGTGCGGGACCGTAGCCCAGCTTCATGGAGACGGTTGCGAATGGTCCTCGCCGATACCCCAGGAGCAACAGTGTCCCTAATTTGCTGGGAAGTGGCGGTGCGGTCCCCTACGGCACTGCATAGGATCCTACGGTCTTGGCGTGCATCCGTGCGTCGCTGCGGTCCGGTCCCAGGTCGACGGGCACGTGCACCTTCCGCCGACCACTGGCGACAACATCGATGTACTGTGGAGACCTCACGCCCCACGTGTTGAGCAATTCGGCGGTACGTCCACCCGGCCTCCCGCATGCCCACTATACGCCCTCGCTCAAAGTCCGTCAACTGCACATACGGTTCACGTCCACGCTGTCGCGGCATGCTACCAGTGTTAAAAGACTGCGATGGAGCTCCGTATGCCACGGCAAACTGGCTGACACTGACGGCGGCGGTGCACAAATGCTGCGCAGCTAGCGCCATTCGACGGCCAACACCGCGGTTCCTGGTGTGTCCGCTGTGCCGTGCGTGTGATCATTGCTTGTACAGCCCTCTCGCAGTGTCCGGAGCAAGTATGGTGGGTCTGACACACCGGTGTCAATGTGTTCTTTTTTCCATTTCCAGGAGTGTATTTATCAAAACGTTGCTGGCTAACCAACCCCAAAAAGCATGGATGAGCCTGCTATCTTAGTAACACATTAAAAACTTTTCTCTAAAATTTTAGGGAACTAGTCGAACATTTCACAGAAAGTACCACAATCGTGTCATTGTCATTTAAAATAGAAGGTAGATCTGTCGGTAAATGAGCTGATGTACTGTGGTCTGAATATAAATAAATGTAGCACGCAGTGATATGTATGCCACAATCACCGCACAACACCTCTCGCTAGAGTCAGAAGACTGGCTTATCCTACTTGAAGACGACTGCGAAGGACATTATGCCGCCCGGTAGGAGGTGCGCTGCTGTCGCATTGTGGATTTTAGCAGTCCAAGCTCACCGTCTGTCACTTCCAGGCATTGTTCTTCCCATGGACGAGTGTGTCTGCACTTCACTGCGAGGTGATAGCATGGGGATAGTACAGTGAACTTTCTGCTGATCACGACATGCGTCTTGCTTCTACATCTGCCATATCGTTTGCTTTAATACCCATGTGCCTTGGCACCCAAGGAAAAGACCCTATCTTCCGCAGACTTTATGGGTTCAGGAGAGCGTCCTGGATAATTTAGACTACCTTATCTCCTGGCTACTAATGTTATAGAGATGCAAAGTAACTCAGGATGTCGAAAAAGACGAGGAATTTATAATTCGTCACACATCTCATCTGCTCCAGCGTCTTGAAGAATGCAAGTAAGACAACATAACACACAGTGAATTCCTGAGGTAACAGGATCTTGAGGATACGATCAGAAGTCAGCATATAATTTGCCATAGAATTCGATGAATTCCTGAAGCAACCTACTCTTGAAGATTCGATCAATAGGAACAAAAGAGCAGCCAAAGGAGTCCGCCATCTGAGAATACTTGTAAAAAAAGACGGAGGGGAACTATCTCTTCTGTAACGCACTAAATTTAAAACTACTCTGAACCTATGCAACAACCTGGGTGACATTCGGTTAAAACTCTGGATTAGGGCTTATACTTAATCCACGCAAGTGATTCCAGCACACGTTTCACTAATTAGCGACTGGAGGAAGGGCGCTACATAGGTGGACGAGCAACAGTATGGTACGATGGTGAATGGAGAGCAGCGAGAACCTTATACAACTGACGCACAATGAGGAGTTGCCTCCTGATGGTGATAGCCGGTTCCACAACTTCAGTACAGAGACTCGGTGTGGGCCTGGTTCAGTAAACACCAGTGGCCAGCTGAATCCATTTATGGTGGATAGCGCCAATGATTTCCGTGCAAGAAGGTCGCACGAAAGACCTATAAAAAACTCTAGCAGACAAGCCCTTTCCGCTCACAGAGTCTTGTTGCTAAGCCACTTTAAAAGTTCGACAACCTCTGCTTCCCGACATCCAGTAACTTTGGGTGTGTTAACCACGACAGTTCGGAAGTAAGAATTATGTCAGAAACCCTACCGAGTCCTTAAAATGTTGAAGTGATGTCTCAAGTAAATTAAAAATATAGCGAGAACGATTAAAGAGAAACTGACGAATTTATCTTCAGAAAAGTTAAAACCGTCTTTGAAACCATCTCCTCCCAGCACTTCACAGCATATTGTAACTGAGGAGACGATGTTGCTTTGTTAAGGTACATAAAACTGCACAATCGACCGCAGATAAGGAACACCGTACAGGACAACACACTGTAGACGTTATAGTGATAATGAATAGGGAAAAGAGGGCGGTCCTTAAAACACTTCCCTGCGGAACACCATTCTCCTGCTCAAAATTATCTGACAGCACATCATCAACTCGGTACATAATAAGGCAAAGTTACAAGGATAAAATGAAAGGGGGTGGGGGCAACGGAAGTCGCACTGGTGAAGCTGACAGAAAACATTATGCCTCCAAGCAGTACTGTACACCTCATCCATGTCAAAAAATATGCCTTTACAATGCTGTCTACGTAGGAAAGCCTACAGGATAGCAGACTCTAGAAGGGTCAGGTTGTCGACAGTGGATCGATATCTCCTGAATCCACACTACAGAGCTGTTACATGTCATATATTAACTGACAGAACGTCGTATATTGTTTTATAGCCTTTTTATGTTACTAGTCAGTGAGACATCCTCCTGCTATACCCGCAGGACAGGACAGATAGTTTAATTAGTGGAAAGGGGCCAAAATGAGTGGCTGTCAGTTGCACTCGAACATACTACTTTATTCATTTGACAAACATTGCAAGAGTAAAGGAAACATTAAAAACAGACCAAGCCAAATAATGAATTTTAGAACTTAATTCCCGGCTAAATGCGATATTCAATCTCACACCTCGAGGGCAAAACTGAAGGCCAATAACTTAAGAACCAAAAACAGGAATTTGAACTTAAAAGTAGAAGGCATTATCTTATAACATTTCTTTAAATTAGGCTGAAGGCCCAAACAACCTCACGCCCTAAGGGCTAACAACTTTAACTTAAAATCAGCAAAAGGCCAATAACTGAAGGCTCAAAACAGGAATTTAAATTCTGAGAGGTAGAAGACCTTATCCCATAATTTCTTTAAATCAGGCTGAAGGCCAAAACAATCTCACGCCTTAAGGGCAAAACAACCTTAATTTAAAATCGACTAGAAGCCATACATAAACAAACAATAAGGACAAATAAGAAAAGGGAGCACATCAAACGGTGCTCAGAAGTTTCCAAGGTTCAGCCTGGAATTCAAACACTAACGCTCACATAGGTGAGACAGGCAGCCGGCCCCACAGTTCTCAATCCGACGGCAACCCGACCGACAGACAGTCAGTGGAACCAGCGACAGGATAACTTCCCCTCCACCCGACCAGCACACAACAGGGAGTTCAATGGAACAATGCAGAAGGTATCGGCGCCCACAACGAATTACTCATTCAGCTGTCAAACTACACTCTGTGTTGGACAGCCACAACACGACGAGGAAAATGCACTGCCTGAATGTACGTCAATGGCCAGGGCAGGAAACAGGAACGTTAACGGCCACAAGGCAGAAGATTCCGTCGGTTCACTTCATTTCAAAAATAATCAAGTTAAGTTAAACTCCACAGGCAGGCACACGTTGGTGCTCGCGGAAATATCCCAACAGCCCACAACGAAATTCAAACGACACAATGTGAACAGTTGGGGCTGGCAGGTAGGTTAACTAAAAACTCAACTTTCGTGTCTGGTTTCGGTGAGCCACGGACCAAGCAATGGGAAAAGACCCTCACACTCCAACCGCGCGTGGACGCCGCCAGTGGCCCCGGCCAGACACGCGCCATGGAGATTTCCTCGCTGCTCCACGTCAACCGACCAACTGCCTGCACACGGCACAGCCGGAAAATATAGGCGTGAGTCCAAAGATAGTACAAGGGTGTGAAAATCGATACGCGATAACCGCAGGAGACTAATCACAGAATAGCAACCAATGTTTAATGCAAAGCATAACGCGAGCCAGTCACGGCTCACAGTGATATATATTTGATAAAGATTAATGCAATACAAAAACTCTCCCCACACTGGTCTCTCGCAACCAAGTCAATCTCCAGTGGGATGACTAGTTGCATAAGCAGAGTAATAGCTCTACCGTCCGTGCATCGAAGAATTAAGGCCCGCGGCACAGCTTCCTTAACGAGAGCACTGTTCCACATGTGTCTTGGCAGTTTATCTTCTTGTAAGAGTACAATGTCTTCCACATGACATCAGATCATTTTCATGGCTCTGAGCACTATGGGACTTAACATCTTAGGTCATCAGTCCCCTAGAACTTAGAACTACTTAAACCTAAGTAACCTAAAGACATCACACACATCCATGCCCGAGACAGGATTCGAACCTGCGACCGTAGCAGTCCCGCGGTTCCGGACTGCAGCGCCTAGAACCGTAGGACCACAGCTGCCGGCCAGATCAGTTTCATGTTAGGACGTTGTACTTCACGGAAATTCCACAATTCCAATAAATAATCTTTCTTCCACCTTATCATAGCTAACTGTTCTCCCATAAGATATGCCTTTATGTCAATGCTTATAGTGCCCCATGTGCGGTTTTTCGTGAGTTGAAGGCTTCTTAAATTCGCGGATCTTTCAATGTCTTTGAGATCTGTGTCTGCAGCCTGAAACGTTTTTCCATCATCCTAATCGACAGAGTGTAACACGCATAACTGCAGTTATTTATATATGGGGTACCTTAATATGTACACACATCATTATGTTGGTTGTTTTTTCTCTGCGTCGAACAGTATTCTCACAAACACCTCGCAAACTTTATAACCTGATGTCTACGGTACGGTCGTACCTGCACCATGAAGTGAACAACGCCTGGCAGTATAGATTATCCGTTGTGGGAACACACTTCCACAGTTAGACACCTCACTAGCTGCCCAGTGGAAAGTAAGTATCGATTGTTTGCTCTTGCCACATGTACTTGGAAGTACTAACCAACCTAAAAACACGCGATTTGTAATAAATGCCATTATTATTCTGAGAATAACGCAATTATTTAAGTAATGTTGTGCAGTACAGACTGTCACAAATTTATCTGTGCGCCTATCTGATAATGGAGGTGGAGAGTTCTGGTTGTAGCACATGTAAAAAGTAAGATACAGCACTTCTGCAGCAAGCTGCCAAGTTTGTCGTAATGTGATTCTGTAAAATCTAAGACGGTCACTGTAAACTGATAGTAAATTTAATGCCATCGTAGAAGAGAATCTATCTCATGTCTGTGTACTCTTCTGGCTATCTGCAAGGAGCACCCATGTTTGTGAACTCTTTTACTGTTTGTCTTCCCCTTAAAATTCATTTCGTATTTCAGTTAATATTACAGTAGTCACTAGGTGGTGTAATTGTACGTCTGTTGAAGAAGCACCCACGTAAATGGATGAGAACCTTTTAAGAGAGCTGGAAGCTTGCTAGACTACACTAGTCTCGCAGAATGATTTGAAAGGCAACTGGTGACTATAAGTTCATGCTCTGACAGTAGTTACTTTAACTAGCAAGCCTTCCACTTGACCAACAGGCCTATGCGTCTATAAAACTGACTTTGCCCTTTGACTGTGGTTGTTGCTGATAGGCAGCATTAGAGGTTATTGCGGTGTCACCGTCAGACACCACTCTTGCTAGGTGGTAGCTTTTAAATCGGCCGCGTTCCGGTAGTATACGTCGGACCCGCGTGTCGCCACTGTCAGTGATCGCAGACCGAGCGCCACCACACGGCAGGTCTAGAGAGACGTAGTAGCACTCGCCCCAGTTGTACAGACGACTTTGCCAGAAGGAGATCACTGACAAATACGCTCTCATTTGCCGAGACGATAGTTAGCATAGCCTTCAGCTAAGTCAATTGCTACGACCTAGCAAGGCGCCATCACCAAGTTATATTGAGATGATAATACTGTGTCAACAAGACCAATGTTCACCAATTATGTATTAAAGTTAAGTATTCCAGAAGCTACGTACTTTTCTTTATAGCATTCATTACGTATCCTGTTTCAGACCTCACGCCAGCCTGCGTGAGTTCAAGCGCGTGCCTTTCGGCTTCCTCTCATTGTGTCTAGGCTGTCTTGCCTAGACACAACAGTTATCACTTTCATCAGAATATAAATTAACTTGAATGCTGGAAAAATTCAATGAAATTTTGGCCCTGTCATTATTGTGGTCAATTTTTGGTGGGTTATTAATATGTCAACACGGGATTGATATCCTATAATAATTACGGCAAAAGTTTATTGATAACAGAATAGGAGAAACCATAAGAGTTAAGCGTGATGATAGGTAAACCATGATCTGCTGGCAACAGAAATAGCTGCAACAAATAGTTAACACTCCACTTGGTGGCGGTTGGTTGGCAAAGACTAAGGTACTTCTGAGTAAACTATTTACTCTGGCTGAAAACATGGATAACACAATTTGAAATTATCTAATGCTGAACAGACTGATGGATTTGGCCTACACATAAGTTATACTAAACTGAGAAAAAGCGGAGAGATCGTGATAATGTTTGACCTAACAAGCCACAGCAGCAATATTATAACCCTTTTTCAATGTGTGGTACTGCCCCAGGTGATTGTCAAAGTTCAAGTGTTTGCAGTGCAGTTGTGCGCAGCGCATTCGTTACTGCACACACGAAATATGCAAAGTCACCACTGGCGATGTATTACAAAGATCACAATCACTCTCTAATGGAGCCTTGAAATCTCATCAGATTGCAGTGTATGGCACTCCCGGTCGCCAGTCAGACCATGGATCAATTTGACTCACTTATATGGCAGTGTGTATAAGGAAATCAAACCTCAGGGTGGCAGACTTGACGTGAATAAGCCTGCCCTTGGCACAGCAAGTCGTCCAGGGTGACTGATGTCTAAACTGTTGGTATAACCACGTTCTCATCACAGGCTCCCCAGTCAAGCCCAATGCTAGTGCGAAGTCATGCTCAGGACAAGTATCCCAAGTGCAAGCCACTCGTAACAAGAGGCAAGACGAGAAACCTCTCCAAACGGGAATCTGAACCACAAGACCATGTTTCTCCTCTCCTCAATTTCCATCAAACCTCGGTAAACTCCACAAAAGCACTTATGCAACTGTCCCCACGAGGGTTTCGTGTCAATCACATGAATCCACATGCTCCACATCTCCCCTCAATTCGTCTACTCTACTCTTCTTCCAGTCCTAATCAAAATTAACAATACTGTTCTCTTTTCTGGAGAAGCAGGCCATCTCTGACTTGTAAATTCCCGTTTGACTCCTGACTTATTTTTTCCCATTGGCCGCCTTAGGCAGCGTGTTTTGAGTTTCCATTTAGCCATAAAGTGAACAACACATTTATCATGGAGATCATTATCAGGATTGTCCAAACCTTACAGCGTGTCTGACCAGGAGCCTCAGCTACACTAAGAGAAACGCTTTTGTGTCCCAGCATAGACCATGTCAGAGCCCCGATAAATGTAGCATTCCATTCTAAAATTGTTTCAAAGGCCTGAAGCTACCCAGAAACTCCGCAGGCAGAGGGAACTTTACTGACAGCCACCCCTGTTAACAAGGGGCGTTTACTACACTGTCCAAATGCCTTGACAAGGTGACCTAAATTTGTCTCTTGCTCCTGCCCCTGCTATGGCTAAAGGCACCTAACAGGTGGATCCAGGCAGGCGGATTTTTCCACCTCTCCAGCCGAAAGCATTTTCGACACACTCGTGCAAGAAATTCTTGCAACTAGCAGCTTCGAGACGTTCCTTTCCCCAATGACTGTAAGAGGCTTACAGGAACAAACGTCCACTGCAAGATTTACTGTTCAATGACCAAACCGTATGCTTATTGTCAACTCCAGAAAATGCTATTCACAGGAGAATCAGCATACAGATCCTTCATGCATTAACAATGTACATGCTCCTATCAGAGCCCGCTCATGTTGATAACTTCCTGTCATCACGCAAAAATTATATCTTTTGACAAAAATCAACACTACATAGTAGCTTTCGAATACGAAAAATAGTGAGAGAGTGACTCCTCCTCTCAGGCTTTTCCTGTAAATTCAATTATACAAACTGATGTCGTCCTCATAGCGGTATGAGTCCATCCAGAAGAAATGGGTTGTAGCGTTCTTTGATTTTGTTGGAAACTCAGGTCTTGTTGTTACGCTCTTAGTATTCTGCAAGAGAGATAACCTGCTAGGACATTCGTAGCCTACTTCGGTTTGCTGAATCTAGTTCGTGGATAATGAACCTGCCCTTTCTCTTTTCTGGACCTTTAAAGTTATGAATGAAATGGAAAATTCATGACATTATGTGCAATACCTATAGCTTCCACTAAGAGCTGTAACTTGATGTGTTAAATAGGTAACCCATGCATTACTAGCCAAGCCTTGTTTATATGTCTTTTGTGTCTCTGGCCAAGGGTCGTAGGAGACGTGTCGTTTATGTCAAGTTTCAAGTGTGAACCATTAAGGCCCATGCCAGCAGAATGGAAGACTATAATCGCTCTTTTGATGTGAGTGAGAGCAAATTTTTCCGATTGACTGAGGCGAGGCAGTGTTACCACTGCGATAACATTAAATTCCTTGTATTTCATTTTTTATTAACAACAAAAGTATTTCAGTGATTTGGGTCGCTCGTATCCAGCCATGTGCCACCATGGAATCAGTAAACTGACAGTTCGCGATGTCAAATCCAGAAGAGCGTCACCAATACCTTCAGTCTTGAACCCAGGAAGGCAAGTAGTAATCCATGTTGAGGAAAGGTTATCTTTCTTATTGGAGAATCTGTTTTTACTGACAACCAAATGGACAAGTGTATTTTTAATCTCGGATGTTCTAATGTACAGAACTGCTCCTTATACCCTTTGTGAGGCATCACAGAATACTATAAGTTTGAAATTTACGAATTTTAACCATGCAGTCCCTTCCATCTGGGTAATCAGAATGATTTGGTTCTGGCGTCCAAAATTCGCGTCTGCGTGCTAAGTGTTGAGTTAAGGTGCTTTTATCAGCTGCCATGGGCTACGTGTCCGTAAACCCTGTAGCCAATTCATGCAAAGCAGTAGAAACCGGAAAAGGGTTGCCTGTAAGCCAAATTGTAAACGTGCAAATCTGTACTCGTTCGTAGTTTACCGAACTGTATCTTCCCTTCTCTCAGTACATGTTCAGAAGAATCGCATTGAACTTCAGCCTTTTCCTTCAATGATAGACGTAAGAATGCTTGAATGCCACCCCCTACAACTGACTTTTGCTACATCCCGACGAGAATTAAAGTTGACAGCAGCAAATCTGGTCGGAAATTGAGATTGTCAATAAGTAACTGTGTATTATTTTCTTGTGTTAAGATTCGAAGACGTTTCTTCACTTTGAAACCCCTGTCTTTCGTCCTTCACTGCGTGATGACATATGTGAAATACTACATTTCAAGTGTCCTGCAAGCTGATCCTTTAACATGCTCATTTAGCATGTAAATCGGCATTTGTGCGTAACACATCTCACGAAAATGAACGTTACTACACTATTTTATTTGTAACCACATAACACGTTTTCGTGTGTTGCAACGATCTGAAGAAAGGATCATATCTTGTAGCCCTAGTAATGAAACTACCTTCCGCCATTTGGAATGTGTCACTGAAATTCTGCAAACCGGCGGCACATTTCGGTGAGAGTGATCTTTCTTGTTGCTCTTTTAAGCCTAAACGCATGTTCTTATCTAATGAAGATGAATCTTCGTTGAGGTGCACGGGGCTAACAGTAGTATGGCTGACAATAATACCCGAGTTGCATACACTGAAAATCTATCCAGATCTAGAAGGAAGAAGAACTGTCAGGTCAGTAAGGCGTATTGGTGTGTCGTCCTTTAATATTTTCTAGTACTGGTAGGCACCTGTAAGAACTTCAATAGGGCACTGGTGCTCGTCGTCCTTGTGATCAGCAAGTAGCAGCTTATGGATGGTAATATTATGTGGAACAGGTGTAAGTGATGAGTGCGTGCTCCTATTTCAAAAGTCGGAGAAATTCAAGGTATTTTTTGTAGAAACTCTTGTAAACTTGAAGAGAACAACACTGTCATTTGTTGAGAGGTTTTGAGGGTGATAAACCGTAAAAGCAAGCTGCTGGCCTAATCCTGTCGACGGAACTCGTGCAAATGATACTGCATTGTCTTCCGGTGCCGAGTAAATCGCGCGTTAGGCTATTCAGTCCTGAAGATAGGCAGTTGAACATCAGTCTTTATGATCGAGACTCGTAGTTCTACTTTGTAGACAGATACATGTTGGAACACCTTGCATGCAGAAAAAGCTACAAAGCTACTTTGTTTTTCCTGTTGCCTTCGTAGATATTAGGCCCCATTTTCGGATGCAAGAAAAGTAATGGTGAGATTTTCAGTTTGTTAACCCTATTCTTGATGCTCGATATCTTCATCCATTCCTGCTTCCAATGAAGACATGAGTCACAAAACACGTAGTATTTAGACTGCTCTCTTCTCGTCTTTCCTCCTAGCTGTCACCCTCCCCCTCCTTAGTATTCACCTGTAGAGTCGCAGCTTTCGGATGTGAATGTATGTAAAACGCTACTACCTCTAATTTACTGGGTCTTTTCCTATGTCGTTCCAAAATTTCCATTAGCTTCACGGCGTTACTTTTGGCAATTCTCTCTCTTGTAGAGGGAATAACCCAGCGTCTAACTATATCTATTGGAAGTGCAAGCAGTCTTGCGCGGCGTGTACGCGTCGATTATATTCGATCTGTTGATGAATGTCCAATTGGTTTCATAGTTTCGAGATAAGCATGAATTATAAACTTTTGGTCTCTAAAAATGGTTCAAATGGCTCTGAGCACTATGGGACTTAACATCTGTGGTCATCAGTCCCCTAGAACTTAGAACTACTTAAACCTAACTAACCTAAGGACACCACAAACATCCATGCCCGAGGCAGGATTCGAACCTGCGACCGTAGCAGTCGCGCGGTTCCGGACTGAGCTTTTGGTCACTATAGAGAGAAAATAATATACTTTTCGTTTCCTTATACGAACCCGTAGAGACATTCAACCAAGTTCTTTGGCATGGCATCTATAATTCCTCGGAGAATGATGAGTTCGACTGCAATAGAAATCGAAAGATTGCTGTCTACGGATGAGTGACAGTGTTTCCAAATTCGAGAGCACTTCTCCATTTCTCCTGAAAACAACTCCAATTTGATGGTGAGAATTATTTCAATATGTGCCATATTTAACGGAGTGCTATTACATCTAAAGCTAGTGCATGTGTCAGGTTTGTAATCCATGAATAAAAACTAACAGCCTGCCTTGTTGCTTTCATGACTGCGTTCCTAGTGATGTCTACATATTCCCGCACTTACTGACGTCTGCGTCATAGTCTGTGTCGGAAACAAGATACTAAATTGCATAGTCATGCACTCTCAAACCATTTAGCATCTATCCCAATCGACCCCGAACATCTCATAATCTGTATCTTCGCCTGCATCTCCTTCGTCAATTTTCACACTGAACTCGTATTACCATTGTTCTTCCAGACTTTCCTTTCCTTTTCGAGTAGCGTAAGTGCATATCTATATACGTCTCCGTCACCGTATCTTGAACTCAAGTGATGCACGAACAGTAAGATAATGTGAAACGAGGAACGTCCATCTTGCGCTGTCTCTGGTTACCGCTACGGAACAGCAGAAAATAATTGTAGTACAACGAACAATAGAAGGTGCTGCTATAATTCCAATATTTAGCATTAAAACGCAGAGCAAGTAACTCACTATATTTCCCAAGTCAGTTAATATGCGCCTACCACGAAAAAAAGCTTACTACTCAAAATGAAGGTGATGAGGTTCCTGGACTCAAGATCTGCTGCTATGGGCTGTCGAAGTGAAACAAGCGTGCGTCGTTTATTCTCTTTTTTCGTCTTGCAGTTGGTTTCTCGCCGCAACGTGTTACAGTTCCCGGGTTTCGGCACCATTTTATATGGCGTATATTAACTGACAAGACAACACTTACTATGTTATTAGTCAGAAATATACATACTTCAAAGGTTAATTCAGTATAAATAAATTATTTAATTCACAACATGAGCTGCCCCGTCTCTATCATTCAGCCCAGACGACGATTGATCTTTTGAACCAAGGTCTTTCCTACGCAACTCTTTAACGCGAATCCTGGCTTGAGGGGAGGTGTGAAAACTGCCTCTCTCCATGAGTTCGCAAAGTGACCGTCCACGCACTGAATTAAAATTATTCTGAGAAGAGGATTTCCTATGACGCTGTTTGCTATTTTTGCAGCATACTCTATTGGATTTGGCCATGAGCGGCTTCTCTATCAAGAGCCTTAGGCAATTACGAAGACAGCTCCCACATGTAGAAACAGTAATTGTAGCACTGAGAATTGTTGTACATCAAGTCCCGCTAACCCCTCTCCACACTGCAGCACCACCTCTATTTACCAGAAATTCTCCAGATGGATCCTCATAGTGTCGTCCAAAGACTGGAGTGATTATGTAGTACATGAACAGGTGCCACGATCTTTCTTTGCTCTCCGTGTTACTGTTTTGAGCTTCGTGTGTCGCTACTCGAAAAAATATGAGGTTTTCTGATATTGAGCGACACTTAAACTCTTCCAGAGCTTCACGCATGCATGCCACCCATTCCTGAACACTCCCTCAGCGTTCAAACCTTGACACAGGTTTCAATGGTTTCCAGTTGACTTTAATTTTCGTCCCTCTTCGTAGTTTCTTTCCTAGTATTGATCCATCTCGTAGGGAGATGGTGAATGGGAAGTGGTCACTGGAATGAAGGTCTTAGTAACCCTCCACTGAATAGTATTGGTGAAGGATCCGGAGCAGAAACAGAGGGGTTGGTAGAGAACGACCCAGTACCAGTGTTGAAATGAGTGGGACTACCCTTGTTGCCGATTCACAGCTCCTGAGACATCATGAGGCTTTCTGAAACTGTAGTGGCAACCAAATAACACATTAAGGGCACTGAAGTCTCACAGGACTGGCGGGGATATTGATCTATGTAACATCTGTGAAAGCCCCAGAATCGATGGTTTTTTTTTGCGGGAGCGAGCAAATAGTCATTCCTTGCTCGCATGAACTCCAGTGGCAACCGTTTGCAGGTCCCAGTAATATAGGAGTGGTGAGTGTTACTGACAAACACAGCTATCCATCCCCCTGCCATTTGCCAAATCAGGTCTTCCTTGTGGTGGAGCATATGGCGACATAGGACTGGGGCGTTAGTAGCTTTATAATGTTTGATGTAAACACAATCACAGCGGACATTCCTACTCTAGGAGTTTGTTCCTCCATAAGCGTTCTGAACCCACTGATGTATCACTGGGTACGGATCAATTTTATCAGTGAAGCTTTTTTCCATCCTATCTCTCCGTCTGGCTGGTGATTCAGCGAAAATTGAGTGCTTAGTCGTGGGGCTTGATGATTATCCAAATATTTCAATGTCTCCGAAGTCAGATCAACAAATCAGTTAAATAGAATGAGATCAATATGGTGTGATGGTTTACGACCTGTCTTATTCAGTAATAGACGTGTCCCATCCAGCTTGGTTACCAGAAGAGAAGTCGGACAAATGACTGCAGCAGTTGTGGTGGCTGTGGAGGCTATTTATTAGATTCTGCCTGAATTGTTCCTGTGAACTTGTTACTCAGGAGAGCCATGGCTGCAGGAATGGCAACAGCTCTACAACAGCACTTACAGAAGCAGATATTAGTGCTGACACTAGCATCCTCCATTTCAGTTGAGATATCGGCTTTTAGAAAAGGTTTTGAGTGAGCTGAACCAAACCAAGCAGCGAAACTGAGAAGCTTCATTGCTTTGTCGTTCTTCCGTATTCCGTACAATGAGGGCATAAAGATCCTCATTGTACGGAACACACCTTGTCTCTGCTTCAGAAAGGGGGAGGGATCCTCAGAACAATTAACAGACTACGGCTGAGACGAATGAACAACGCATGCCATGATGGTAGGCTGTGGCGGTGAATGGAACGGGTGTTCACGAATGTCAACTGAGTAGTCGATGCTCTTGAGTTACAACACTAGCTCCGTTTACCGCCGCTGCCTACCACCTTGGAATGAGTGTCTAAGGATGACCAAAATCTGACCGAACCTGGTTACCATCAAAATATATGTACACTCCTGGAAATTGAAATAAGAACACCGTGAATTCATTGTCCCAGGAAGGGGAAACTTTATTGACATATTCCTGGGGTCAGATACATCACATGATCACACTGACAGAACCACAGGCACATAGACACAGGCAACAGAGCATGCACAATGTCGGCACTAGTACAGTGTATATCCACCTTTCGCAGCAATGCAGGCTGCTATTCTCCCATGGAGACGATCTTAGAGATGCTGGATGTAGTCCTGTGGAACGGCTTGCCATGCCATTTCCACCTGGCGCCTCAGTTGGACCAGCGTTCGTGCTGGACGTGCAGACCGCGTGAGACGACGCTTCATCCAGTCCCAAACATGCTCAATGGGGGACAGATCCGGAGATCTTGCTGGCCAGGGTAGTTGACTTACACCTTCTAGAGCACGTTGGGTGGCACGGGATACATGCGGACGTGCATTGTCCTGTTGGAACAGCAAGTTCCCTTGCCGGTCTAGGAATGGTAGAACGATGGGTTCGATGACGGTTTGGATGTACCGTGCACTATTCAGTGTCCCCTCGACGATCACCAGTGGTGTACGGCCAGTGTAGGAGATCGCTCCCCACACCATGATGCCGGGTGTTGGCCCTGTGTGCCTCGGTCGTATGCAGTCCTGATTGTGGCGCTCACCTGCACGGCGCCAAACACGCATACGACCATCATTGGCACCAAGGCAGAAGCGACTCTCATCGCTGAAGACGACACGTCTCCTTTCGTCCCTCCATTCACGCCTGTCGCGACACCACTGGAGGCGGGCTGCACGATGTTGGGGCGTGAGCGGAAGATGGCCTAACGGTGTGCGGGACCGTAGCCCAGCTTCATGGAGACGGTTGCGAATGGTCCTCGCCGATACCCCAGGAGCAACAGTGTCCCTAATTTGCTGGGAAGTGGCGGTGCGGTCCCCTACGGCACTGCGTAGGATCCTGCGGTCTTGGCGTGCATCCGTGCGTCGCTGCGGTCCGGTCCCAGGTCGACGGGCACGTGCACCTTCCGCCGACCACTGGCGACAACATCGATGTACTGTGGAGACCTCACGCCCCACGTGTTGAGCAATTCGGCGGTAAGTCCACCCGGCCTCCCGCATGCCCACTATACGCCCTCGCTCAAAGTCCATCAACTGCACATACGGTTCACGTCCACGCTGTCGCGGCATGCTACCAGTGTTAAAGACTGCGATGGAGCTCCGTATGCCACGGAAAGCTGGCTGACACTGACAGCGGCGGTGCACAAATGCTGCGCAGCTAGCGCCATTCGACGGCCAACACCGCGGTTCCTGGTGTGTCCGCTGTGCCGTGCGTGTGATCATTGCTTGTACAGCCCTCTCGCAGTGTCCGGAGCAGGTATGGTGGGTCTGACACACCGGTGTCAATGTGTTCTTTTTTCCATTTCCTGGAGTGTATTTGCGGTCAAGACTGTGTCTGTCCAGTTTTAAAATTACTAAGGCTTACTCCAGAATGAGATTTTTCACTCTGCAGCGGAGTGTGCGCTGATATGAAACTTCCTGGCAGATTAAAACTGTGTGCCCGACCGAGACTCGAACTCGGGACCTTTGCCTTTCGCGGGCAAGTGCTCTACCAACTGAGCTACCGAAGCACGACTAAGGCACGCTACCCACAGCTTTACTTCTGGCAGTTCCGCGTCTTCTACCTTCCAAACTTTACAGAAGCTCTTCTGCGAACCAAGCAGAACTAGCACTGCTGAAAGAAAGGATATTGCGGAGACATGGCTTAGCCACAGCCTGGGGGACGTTTCCAGAATGAGATTTTCACTCTGCAGCGGAGTGTGCGCTGATATGAAACTTCCTGGCAGATTAAAACTGTGTACCCGACCGAGACTCGAACTCAGGACCTTTGCCTTTCGCGGGCAAGTGATCAACCAGCTGAGCTACCGCAGGAGAGCTTCTGTAAAGTTTGGAAGGTAGGGGACGAGGTACTGGCAGAAGTAAAGCTGTGGGTATCGTGCCTGAGTCGTGCTTCGGTAGCTCAGTTGTTAGAGCACTTACCCGCGAAAGGCAAGGGTCCCGAGTTCGAGTCTCGGTCGGGCACACAGTTTTAATCTGCCCGGAAGTTTCAGTAAGGCTTACTGCTTCTTGGGAACTAAACGTTTCAGCGAACAGTTTTCCACTCCTCATTTGCTTAATCCATGTCAAAGAACCCGCAATGTTCTCTCAACCCTTCTGCATTTTTTTTTAATCAATACTCTTCTAAGTGGTTTGATGCAGCCTGCCACAAATACCTCGCAAGTGCCAGCCTTTTCACTTTGGTGTAGCAGCTCCAACTTACATCCTCAATTATTTGCTAGATGTATTCCAACCGCTGTCTTCCTCTACAGTTTTTGCCGTCTACAGCTCCCACTAGTACCACCGAAATCACTCCCTGGTGTCTTAACAGATATCCCATCACCCTGTTCCTTCTCCTTCTCGGTGTCTTCTACATATTCCTTTCCTCCCAGATTCTACGCAGAACCTCCTCATTCCTTAGTTATCAGTCCACCTAATTACCAACATTCGTCTGTAGCACCACATCTTAAATGCTTCGATTCTCTTCTGTTTCATATTTCCACAGCCCATGTTCCGGTGTAACGACAAGCGTCAGCATGACGAAGAAGAACAAAAGATCAAAGACGGCTGTGAGACTACGTCAGCCAATAGCACGCTAACTAGGACGACACCACCACTAGCGCGGCACGTGTATGAAGAGAATATAAGTATAGCGCCCCCTAACTGCGGCCTGAGTGGTAGAAGAGCCGTCATGCAAACGCTACAGCAGTGACTTATGAACTGTAATGTTTTACTTGCGTTTCAATTGCCTATAGCAAACTACATTGATTATTTTTATGTCGCCATTTGCTTGCGGCACACCTTTGTGAATATGGAAAGTTAAGTATTGTCAATTTAACTTACTATTGTAAACTCCATTAATATGATTTGCTTGAATTTTTGTCTAGTGATCCAAGAAAAAAGAGTCCTAGGCACCCTATATTAGACGAGTGAGCAGGATAGTACATTGGCGACGAGTTATAAGAAGAAACCAGTGCCTCGCGGCCACGGAATTTTCTTTTGTGTTTTGCTGGCGCCTTACTTCTCTCTTGTCTCTTCTTTGCAGGGGTGTTTACTTGCTTTAACAGTTAGGCAGCGTATTTTTGCTTATCAGGTGGGCGTTGCAGAAATTCTTCGCTTTTGCACCGCTTTTTCTTGCTTGCCTATTCTGTTTTTTGCATTTGATTTGTCTCTTCCACCAATCCCCCCCTCCCCCCCCCCCCCCCCCTCCCCGCTCAGGCGCCACAGTTGCAAGCGTTAGATGCAACGCATCTAATGTGGATGTTTCAGTTTCAGAACCAGCAAATATTCTTACTGCTAAACGCTGTATAGCAACTGCTGGCAAACCAAACTAATAATGAAGCACAAGCAACACTTGCTACAGCTCGAAGTGCTACTCCACCTTTTCGTTTGTTTCATGAACCACAAGAGGCATGGCTCGAGTGGTTGCAATAGTTCGAAGCCCATCGTAATTGCTCACAACATACTAGGTAGTGTAAAACTTCCCTATCTGCTGTGCATAGTAGGAAGCATTTAGGCTCCTATAAAAACTTTTCCCTAATGCCACTCCGAGTGAACTTTCGTATGATCAGGTTGTAGATTCGCTAACCAACTATTATGACCAACAAGTGAATGTGGTAACAGCTAGATAGCAATTGTTTATTTATAAGAAACGATCAGAAAAACTTATTGGCCGGCCGGTGTGGCCGTGCGGTTCTAGGCGCGTCAGTCTGGAACCGCGTGACCGCTACGGTCGCAGGTTCGAATCCTGCCTCGGGCATGGATGTGTGTGACGTCCTTAGGTTAGTTAGGTTTAAGTAGTTCTAAGTTCTAGGGGACTTATGACCTAAGATGTTGAGTCCCATAGTGCTCAGAGCCATTTGAACCAAAAACTTATTGCGAATGGATAACAGATTTGCAGGGCATGACAGGGAAATGAAAATTCACACACGCTTGTGGTATTTTACAAAAAAAAATGGTTCAAATGACTCTGAGCACTATGGGACTTAACTTCTGAGGTCATCAGTCCCCTACAACTTAGAACTACTTAAACCTAACTAACCTAAGGACATCACACACATCCATGCCCGAGGCAGGATTCGAACCTGCGACCGAAGCAGTCGCTCGATATTTTATATTCAGATGTTATGTTGCGTGATGCGATTATTTACAATGTAATTGATGTCAAACTGAGAGAAGGCATTTTGAAACAGCCCGATCCACCATTTCAGCAAATACTAGATCGGTAGCAAATACTAGATCAGTAGGATTCAGGTGTCCTGCCGGCCGATAAATTTGAGCAGGCAGTAGTTTGTCAGTTTGAGTCCCTTGTTAGCGACTGGCCCATTTGGAGCGGCAGTTTGCACTTGCCACGCCGGTTAAACAACTCTCTACGCCCCGTAAGGAGTTTGCTAAACAGGTGGCTACACAGGCGAACTGATTTAAATCATGTCCTCAGTGTTATTCACGGCACAAACGATGAGACTGCTCCTCCCAACAAGCGCAGTGTCACGCTCGTGTCAAGAAAGGGCATGTACAATCTGTAAGTTTGCAATATTACAGACGTAAGAATTCGGACCTCTCAAAAAAATCTTTTCAGTCCATCAATTTCTTCACATTTTTTATGCAATGATTTTGTCCTACCTTCCCTGCACTTCCTGTTTGTTTTATTCTTCAGCGTCTTGTATTTCTGGCTTCTTAAATTTCCCTAAACATTTTAGTAGTTTCGTATTTCATCGATCAACTGAAGTAATTCTTCTGTCACACACAGTTTCTTTCTTCCTCAACCGTACTTTTGCCAGCCGAGACACAAGCAGCACCAGGGAAGTAACCGATTTTGTGACTTTCATGAGATGCTAACCAGGAGCGAATTTTATATTATCATTTGTGTGCTTTAATAGTTTAGTTTCTTGCGTTTCTGCGTGTTTATTTAATATCTAATAGCCACAGTTCTCGCGTTTTCGTATGCGTCGGAATGTAAACCGATTTTGTGACATGTTCCTAATCTGGGGCGAATTATTTAGTTTCACCCGAGTGCTTCGGTAGTTGGGTTTTTGAATCTGTGCTCATTAATCTATTTTATTATACACAGTTCCTGCGTTTTCCTGAGGGTCTACAGTAGAGTTGCGCAGCACGTGCCATTATTCCGTTTATCTGCATAGTTTAATTTCCTACGGTCTTGAGGCTGCAGTGGTTGGGATACAACGGACGTCCAGCACGGCCGAGTCCTCCGATCGGTCCTCACCGGTTGCCAGCCCAGTTACTGCTCACACTGAGGTTGACGCCTCACCTGTGCTCAAGTGAAAGGTTGCCCCAGGGCGTACCAGCATGCGAAAGACTTCCCAGGCGGCCGTACGTAAGACCTCCCCGATTTGTCTGACAAACAGGTTCCAGGTGCTGTCTGAGCCTGACACTGTCACTGATCCAGATGCTGTCACCTCTCCTGTTTCAGAGGAAATCTCTCAACCTGCAAGATCCGGACAATGACGGTGGGATTTTTGATAGTTGGGAGCTGCAGCGTTAGGAGCGTTATGAGGCCCCTTAGGGACATGGCTGCCAAGAAGGAAAGAAAAGCAATGTGCACTCCGTGTGCATACCGGGTGGGGTCATTCCAGATGTGGAAGGTGTCTTCCTGTATGCCACGAAGAGCACAGGGTGCAACCTACTGCAGGTGGTTGCTCACGTCGGTACCAGTGATATGTGCCACTTTGGATCGGAGTATATTCTCTCTGATTTCGAGCGGCTAACAGGTCTGTTGAAGGCTGCCGGTCTTGTTTGGAAGATGAAAGCAGAGCTGGCCATTTGCAATATAGTCAACAGGACAATTGCGGACATCTGGTACAGAGCCGACTGTAGGGTTTGAATCAGAGGCTCTGACGGTTCTGCGACCGTGTAGGCTGCAGATGCGTCGACTTGCGCCAAAGGGTGGTTGGGTTTCGGGTTCCGCTCAATAGTTCAGGTGTCCACTGTATGCAGGAGGCGGCCGGTAGCAGCGACAGTGTGGCGTGAACTGGGTGGTTTTTTAGGATAGAAGGTCTCGCGAAAACGCAAGAAGGGCTTCAGTCACAAATGATGCAGTCCTAACAAAGGGAGAACGTAGATACACGTACCATCAGTATAACAGTAGTAAACCGTGTAGCTGCGTTGGGAAAGTACAAGAGCTCCAAGTCCTAATAGAAAGTACTGATGCTCAAATCGCTATAGGCACTGAAAGCTGGCTAAAGCCGGAGATAAGCACAGCCGAAATTTTTTGAAAAACCTAACGGTGTTCCTAAAGGTTAGGCTAAACACGGTTGGCGGTGGCGTGTCTCTTAGAAGTAGTTTAGCTTCCGACTCATGCGATTATAGTTGGTGGTGAATTTAATTTACCCTCGATATGTTGGCGAAAATACGTTTTTAATTCCGGAGGTACGCATGAAACATCATCCGAAATTGGGCTAAACCCATTCTCTAAAAATTATTTCGAGCACTTAGTTCATGAGCCGAAGCCCGCCCGGTTAGCCGATCGGTCTAAAGCACTGCTTTCCAGGCGGGAAGGCGTGCCGGTCTCCGGCACAAATCAGCCCGGCGGATAAGTCCGGTGTGCTGGCCAGTCTGTGGATGGTTTTAAGGAGGTTTTCCATCTGCCTCAGCGAATGCGGGCTGGTTCCCATTATTCCGTCTCAGTTACACTATCTCGGCGATTGCTGCGCAAACACTGTCTCCACGTACGCGTACACCATAATTACTCTACCAAGCAAACATTGTGGCTATACTCGTCTGGTGTGAGACGCTACCCGGAGGTGTCCACTAGGGGCCGAACCGCACAATAATCCTGGGTTTGGTGTGGGGCGGCTTTGGAGTGAGTGGATGACTGTAACCTGTTGTAGGGTTGTGAACCACTGAGGGCTAAGGCAGGGACGAAGCCCCTCCGTCGTTTCTAGGTCCCTAATTCCATGCAATACAATGTCGTGAGCCCACTCGAATAGTAAACGGTTATGAAAACACACTTGACCTCTTAGAAACAAATAATCCTGAGTTAATAGCGAGCATCAAAACGGATAAAAGGATTACTGAACACAGGATTGTCGTAGCGAGACTGAATATTGTAACTTCCAAATCCTCCAAAACTAAACGAAAAATATACCTATTCAAAAAAAGCTCATAAAAATTCACTTGACGCCTTCCTTAGAGACTATCTCCACTCCTTCCAAATTAATAATTTAAGTATAGAACAGATGTGGTTTCAGTTCAGAGAAATAGTATCGGCTGCAATTGAAAGATTTATACCAAACAAATTAAGAAAAGACGGAACTGATTCTCCTTGGTACACAAAACGGGTCAGAATACTGTTGTAGAAACATCGAAACAATTTAAAGAGACGCAAAACCCAAAGATTTGAAATTTTATATAGAAACTCGAAATTTAGCGCGGACTTCAATACGAGATGCTTGTAACAGTTTCCACAACGAAACTTTGTCTCGAAACCTGGCAGAAAATCCAAAGAGCTTCTGGTCGTAAGTGAAGTATGTTAGAGGCAAGAAACAATCAATGACTCATCTGCATGATAGCAATGGAGATACTATCGAAGACAGTGCTGCCAAAGCAGAGTTACTAAACACAGCCTTCCGAAATGCCTTCACAAAAGAAGACGAAGTAAATATTCCAGAAATCGAATCAAGAACAGCTGCGAATACGAGTAACGTAGAAGTAAATATCCTCGGAGTAGTGAGGCAACTTAAATCACTTAATAAAAGCAAATCTTCTGGTCCAGACCGTATATCAATTAGGTTCCTTTCAGAGTATGTTGATGCATTTGCTCCATACTTAATAATCGTATACAACCTTTCGCTCGACGAATGATCCGTACCCAAGGACTGGAAAGTTGTACAGGTCACTCCAATATTCAAGAAAGGTAGTAGGAGTAAACCACTTAATTACAGGCCCATATCATTAACTTCGATATGCATCAGGATTTTTGAACATATATTGTGTTCGAATATTACGTGTTACCCCGAAGAAAACGGTCTGTTGACACACAGTCTACATGGGTTTAGAAAACATTGTTCTTGTGAAACACAACTAGCTCTTTATTCACATGAAGTATTGAGTGCTATTGACAAGGGATTAGAGATAAATTCCGTATTTTTGGATTTCAGGAAGCCTTTTGCCACTGTACCACATAATCGGCATGTAGTGAAATTGCGTGCTTATGGAATATCGTCTCTGTTAAGTGACTGGATTTGTGACTTCCTGTCAGAGAGGTCACAGCTCGCAGTAACTGACGGAAAGTCATCAAGTAAAACAAATGTTTTCTGGCGTTCCCCATGGTAGTGTTACAGTCTCTTCACTGTTTCTTATCTATATAAACGATTTGGGAGACAATGTGAGCAGCCGTCTTAGGTTTTTTGCAGATGACGTTTATGGACCAATAAAAGCATCAGAAGATCAAAATAAAGTGCAAAACGATTAACAAAAGTTATCTGAATGTTGTGAAAATTCGCAGTAGGCCCTAAATATCGAAAAGTGTGAGGTCATCACATGAGTGCTAAATAGAATTCGTTAGACTTCGGGTACACGATAAATCAGTCAAATCTAAAGGCCGTAAATTCAACTTAATATCTAGGAACTACAATTACGGACAGCTTAAATTGGAATGAGCTCACAGAAAATGTTGTGGAGAAGGCTAACCAAAGACAGCGTTTTATTGGCAGGACACTTAGAATATGTAATAGATCTACTAAGGATACTGCCTACACTAAGCTTCTCCGTCCTCTATTATAATACTGCCGCACAGTGTGGGAACTCTGTCAGATAGGACTGACGGAGTACATCGAAAAAGTTCAAGGAAGGGCAGCACGTTTTGTATTATCGCTAAATATGGGAGAGAGTGTCACTGAAATGATACAGGATTTGGGGTGTACATAGTTAAAAGAAAGGTGTTTTTCGTTGCGACGGATTCTTTTCACGACATTCCAATGACTAACTTAGAATGAAAAAATATTTTGTTGACACTGACCTACATAGGGAGAAGCGATCACCACGATAAAATCAGGAAAATCAGAGATCGTATTGATAGATATGGGTGTTCCTTGTTTCCGCGCGCTATACGAGATTGGAATATGAGAGAATTCTGAAGGTGGTTCGATCAAGCCTCCTCCAGGCACTTAAATGTGATTTGCAGAGCATCCATGCAGATGTAGATGTACTGAGTTATTCCTTATTCCTGTATCTACAGCTTTAGAGGACTTAAAGTGTATCTCGTCATTCCTCACTACTCCCGTATCAACCTCTTAGCGTTTTGATTCTTCTTCACTTATCTCTTGTTCAGCCTACATTTCATTACTACAACTTTATGAACCGAATCTATATCTGCTTCTGGGTATATCTCGCAATCCAATATCTGATTCCGGAATCTATGTCTGACCACGATATAATCTAATTGAAATCTTACCGCATCACCAGACCTTTTGGACGCGTATCTCCCTCTTGTGATTCTTGAACAGATTATTCGCTATTATTAGCTGAAATTTATTGCACAATTAAATTAGTGCTTCTTCTTTCTCATTGGGTGTTGTCCCAAGCCCATGATCTCCTGTAACCTTTTCTTCAGCTGCTTCCCCTACAACTGCATTCGAGTCCCCAAAGACAATTAGATTTTCATCTCCCTCTATGTACTGTATTACACTTTCAATATCTTCATTAGATTTCTCTATTTCTTCATTTTCAGCTTGCGACGTTGGCATGTATACCTGAACTATCTTTGTCGGTGTCGGTTTGCTGTCGATTCTGGTAAGAACAACCGTATCACTGAACTGAACACACTTTTGCCCTACCTTTCTTTTTATAACAAATTCTATTCCCTTCATACCGTTTTCTCCTGCTGTCGATATTACCATCTACTCATCTGACCAGATATACTTGTCTTTTTCCATTTCACTTCACTGTCTTCGACTATATCTAGATAGAGCCTTTGCACTTTCATTTTCAGTTTTTCTAGCTTCCCTATCATGCTCAAGCTTCTGACATTCCACGCCCGACTCGTAGAACATTATCCTTTTGTTGGTTATTCAATCTTTTTGTCATGTTCACCTCTTACTTGCCAGTCGGCTCCCGGAATTCCGAAAGGGGGACTGTTCCGGAATCTTGTCAATGGAGAGATCATGATGACACTTTTTCAATTACAAGTTACATGTCCTGTGGATACAGGTTATGTGTCTTCAATTGCAGTGCTTGGCTTCTGCATCCGCATGCCGTTGATCACTGCTGAATCTTCCTACTTGAGGGGCAGTTTCCCACCCTAAGCCCAAGAGCGCTCTTAACCTTTGTCCGCTTCTCCGCCCTCTTTAACAAGGCCGTTGGCACAATGAGTGGTATTTCTTATGCCGGAGGTCTTCGGCTGCCAATGCTGATTTTTAACAAAAATTTAATCGTTGGTGGGTCTCTAACCCGGGACCGACGACGTTTTAATTACTGACGCTACCCCTAGCAGCAATGAAAAGGTCTGGATTCCGTATGCTTAAAACGCACATCTCCTGAGAAATCATATGACTCTGCAAAACTCGACGTTTGGGGCACGTATTTTATGGACGAATTTCAATAATTCCTGTATCAGGAGGACTGGGTACACGAATCCTTTGTTGGATTGGGTGTTTACACCTACCAACGGTTCACCCATATCACAGGGAAATGGTGTGGATAAGTTAAAGGTTTTAATCACAGTCCCACGAGCAGCTAGGGTAATAAGGGGCCACCCAAATAGGGCCCCACTAGCTCGTGTAGATCTTATGTAGACGACGTGCAGCAGGTTACCCGGAGGTTGCCCGCTATCTGCTGTTCTACCTCAACAGCCGTGCATCTCATCGACGCACACATTACCTAAAGTCTATAATTTTTTAAATTGTTTTTTATCCTCTTCACAATCGGTTGGTTTCACCGCCGCGTCACACGACGATAACTGAAGAATGCTCAAAGCTTGTGGTTACATCTGTAGCTCACGGTTATTAGTGCAAGCTCCCACCGTAATGACTGCGCTTACGACGGTTGTAAGCCCATATAAAACTTACCTTTTGTACGAACGGTGTATAACATGTAGTACAAACCATTCCATAATTTTGAATTCAGCCAAATCATCATATATTTTGAAAAAACTTTTTGAATAATAAATGGTTTAGCAACTTTATGGTGGTTGCACATAAAAATGCAATAATTTATTTGTGACATCGATACGTATGTTGTAAGTTTCATTACTGATTCCCCTTTTATGCTGTAACTTTAGAAAGCAACTCTACATACAGTTCTATTACTACTGGTTGTGTTGGTAAAACGCTGTAATATACTGCTTATTGTGAAATAAGGTCGTTTAGTGCGCGATTTCTTCGTATTATGTCACACTCAAGCTGTAACAACACAAATTTTTAAAGACCAGTTCTGCTTTAAGTATACTTCCGGTTCCCAAAAATTTTTGTGAAACATTTGTTTCTCTTCCTATCTTACTATGAAGTGCATTAACAAACAATAGGTCCTTTTAAGGGTGTAGGTAGATCCTTTTAAAGATGCAGGGTTTACACGATGTAAAGTTCAGACTACATCTTTGCGCGACTTTCGGAGACTGTCAAACACATCCAGATTAATACAGTACATTTCTCCTTTGTATTAGGAAGAGATATTACTGTATTCTAGTTCCATGAATCTTATGCTCCATGGTTATTGATCACAATACTAAAAACAGTTGAACAACTATTCTGCCAAGACTTCTGGTTTTCCATTAAGCGAATTAGCTGTAACAGAAGCATCCATCATGCTGATGTATCAGTAGTGAATTACTGCTTCTAGTGGCAGAGAGTAATTAAGAAGACAGCAATGAGTACTTAAGTGGTGGTCGATGTTGACAGAAGGGATCAATTGCGGCTTATATATAACCATCAGTGAACTGAGCCCAGGGCAATATCCGTTATTACTGCTATTGTGCGATGCTGCTTGCACAGTCTCAGGCAATTAACTATATTGGCCGTAACTCCTGCCCTTCCCCCCTGCGGACCCCCACGGTCAACGAACAATGGAATCGCTGCCAGATTTAGATTGTTACAACGCTTGACGCCTGCCGTCGTTATTAGTGTAAAGTAACAGAAGACTGTTTTTAATAAACACAACAAGCGAGTTGTAACACTAGATAACATCTACTTAGGCTCATCAGTTTAATAAATAAAATGCTCAGGCGACAGGTATTGTAACAAAAGTATCAACGAAGTGTTCAATATTCAAAAGAAAATCGTACTCCTTTAAAATCAATCTGCTGTCCTCAGAAAGTGTTCCGTGTCTGTAATTGTACAAGAAACTTTTACAAACATCTAACCTAGGTAGTCTATGGTAGTAATATTACTCAACACTGAAGACTGCACAAACTGCAGACAAGGATTCCATTCTGCTATCGAGAGAAATGACGCAACGGTTAGGACACAAGACGAGTATTCACAGACATCGAGATTCAAATCTTGATTTAAATCTGTCATGGCCAGCTGTGGTCTCGGAGATGCCTCTTTTGAAAGGCACATTGACAATTCCTGCCGCATCCTTGTTCAATCCCAGACTATTATTTATCTCGTCGTCGTGAAATCTTACGACTCCTTCTCCCTGACATTGTTAAGGGAAATATCGTCATCTCATTTCAGAGAGAGAAATAGGGCATGAGACTCATTCATAGAAGAATCATTCAAACACAAGTATACTGGCCAGCGATTCGATGAGTAGCAACGATCAAAATGTTATGAGTCTGCAAGACTAAATAAAAGATATTTTGCTTTTCTAAAACCTCAGCTGAACCTTTCCTGTTCCATCTTGGATCCTTTTTCTGTATTACTAATTATAATTTTAATTAGCAAATTCTATATCCTGGCAGCACGTTTTCTGTTCAAATGAAGTGGACTGAGTCAGCTTTCGTATCAGTTAAAAGAATTACTATTTTTTATCTGGTAAAATCTTCTGCAGACTTGTAGAGTCTGCTTGTAACTACTAGTCATAGCCAATATCCGCTATGACTCACTATTTGTTTGGAATGCACCCGATGTCATCACATACTCACTGGAGCAGAGATAGCTACTTTTTAAGTGCTATCAGGAATTCAAAATCGGTTCAAATTATTAAGTTCCTCGCCGCGCGGGATTAGCCGAGCGGTCTTGGGCACTGCAGTCATGGACGTTGCCTCTGGTCCCGGCGGAAGTTCGAGTCCTCCCTCGGGCATGGGTGTGTGTGTGTTCGTCCTTAAGATAATTTAGGTTAAGTAGTGTGTAAACTTAGGGACTGATGACCTTAGCAGTTAAGTCCCATAAGATTTCAGACACATTTGAACATTTATTAAGTTCCTCAACGGTGACGCATAATTATCTAAGAGCACTTGATCCTTTGCAACTGATATATCCAGGATAAGCGCATTATAGAGCGTGGGAAGATCATAGTGGCTTAATGGCTTAATGTAATACAGCCAAATTAACCTGAAGACGATTCATTATCGCGAAAGCAGTTCTATCTTGGACTCATAAAGAAAGAGGATTAGCAGCTGCAAGCGCTATCCACAATTTTTTGGAAGATTTTTCCACATTAATTTTAAAAGATCTCTTAGCTATGTATAAATTAAGCCGCAGTTTCCCACGTAGACAGCTTATACGTTTTCATATACACCTACGTGCTGGCCATTGAAATTACAAAGACTGTTAAATACCACAGAGGATTAACTCAAATTTAAATGAACATAACAGTCTCTAATATTACCCACTAATGAATCAGACAACAGCTAAGTATAACAACAAATATAGAAGCCTATATCGTGAGAATTACAAGTGATGCTACATATTAAATGGGTATTCGTCTAGAGGACAGGAACAGTTAAAAAAAGTATGCTGTTTCAGATAATTATTATTTTCCTTTTTTTGCTTCACTAACATTAAGACGTTTTCGTGCAGAGTACTGAATGCAACTGCTTCAACAAAATGTAGTGAACATAATATTTCCATCCAGTGTTGCAATAGCTTTCCAAATAATTTCTTCTTTTTCTTTCTCCTACTACTTTTTCACATCTCCCTTAACCCCCCTCCCCTCCCCCTTCGCCTTCTGTGGTCATTCCTCATTTACCTGGTCTGTAGAAAACCTTCAGGCTCCGAAGAAACGGTGCCCAGTGCAAGCCTACTAGCTTCCATAGCCTACCTTCTGATCAGGGTGTCACCGACTTCAGTGGAAGTCACCTAATGATGTACTCAAAAGTTAGAGAAGTTCTTTCTAAGTGACTCAATTTACATTCGTTGAAACATCATTACTCAGTGTGACGCCAAGAATTTTCTCCACACAGGCAGATCGCCCATTGGATTCTGTTCATCATCTTCCTCCCCGTTTTACTTTTCACTGCCTCTTCACTTTTTTCTTTGTTCCTTTTCCCTTGCTCATTCTTTTCGTCTTACACGAAATAGCACCATACACTTGTTACGCCACTTGCTTGTTCCGAGTCCACTGAAAATCGTCTCATAATGTATTCCAAAGCTACAGGCCTTTCGTCCAAATAACCCGTACGTACACCACTACTCAAAGTGTCACTTGCTGTTTTGCTCCGCACAGATTTCATGCTGAGATCTAGCGAGTCGCTCGTTGAAACGTGGCGTTTCTGCGTTCCGAGTGGCTCGGTAATCGCCGGCCGGAAAGGTCGCGCTGCCCCCACCTCGGCGGCAGCCACGCGTCACGCACACCGTGTTGCGCTGATGCAGGGGCGGCCCGCGCCGCCCTGCACGCCCCTAATATTCACTTAGCCGGGGGCGGCGTCGCAGCCCACCCGCTCTTTTGTTTTATGAGCGGCTCCCACGAAAGGTGCAGGGGACGTGTGCCCTCGCGCAGCCAGCCGGCGACTGCGCGAATCCCTAGGGTACGTGATTCAATTCTTCAACTTACAAAAAGTAGAGGACTGCGCAGGAAAACTCTCATGCGTTCTCTAGTAGGGTCACAGCCATTTGAATTCCACTTGGGAACCAAAAGAATCGGAAAGTTATTAGTAATTAACATACAAATCCAAATATAGAGTCAAAATAAATTATTTACTCGTGTTACGAAACAGATTTCTCTCTTGAAAGACTGCAATGTGACGTTTAATACATAATGGGCACCCAATATGAAAGTTTTATATTTACTGTCTTAGTGTTCTGCAGCCCCTGAACAATATTTGACAAGTTCAATATGGCGGCAGTCACAGCTACATATATCCCTCACAAGCCATCACCACATGATATATGGCGAAGGCTTCCTTGTACCACTAGTAGTAATTTTCTTTCCTGTCCCACTCGTAAACAGCTCTAAGGAAAGCGACTTAAGAACACCGAGGTGACAGAGGTCATGAGTCAGCGACATGCACATATATAGATGGCAGTAGTAACGCGTGTATAGGTATAAAAGAGCAGTGTATTGGCGAAGCTGTCATTTGCACTCAGGTTATTCAAGTGATAATATGTCCGACGTCACTGAGCCGTTGTAAAATTTTCTGTTTTCAAGAGCGCACTGCAGCCCGTAATGTCAAGCAGTCGCCCTCCATTTCTGGCGGTGGCGCCGATGTGGCAATCGCAGCTTTGGTGTCTCCCTCTGGTGGAAAAGGGGAAAGATAGCCTGCTCATGTGCATTTAAGGGGCGCTATGAGCTCGCTGGGGGCGAGATGGGTCAGTTGGTCAGCCGAGTCTGTGTGGGCCAGTCAGTGTCTGTCTGTCGTCCGGAGTGCTAATATGTGTTAGGCCGCCAGTCTGCTTGAGTTTGTTCAGGCAATGGTCATTGGCGGTTGGATCGATCGGTTGGTCGGTCGCGCACTGGGACGCAAGATGACTTGTCCGTCTTGAGTGTCGGCGCATTTGTGGTCGCCACGTCAGTCCAGTGGGCCGTGCCGTATAGCGAGGGGTAGTGGCTTCGCGGCCGACACGAGAACAACAGGAGTCAACCCCACGACATCGGTCTGGCCGGTGCGAGCTGCGACGCAGTGAGAAGGGAGATCAACGCGCCTTCCTGCGTCCGTTGAAGCGGCTGACAGCGGACGGTTCGGGAGAGCTTTTTGGTGGTGCTGCTCCGGGTCTTCGCCAGACATCGCAGTTTATTAGAAGTTAAGTGATTCGTTGTTCCATTTACTTGTTAAATTCTACGTGTTTTCTTGGTCAGTCTCTCGTCTCCAGCTTGCTCGTCTGCCTCCCGTCCCCTTTTGTTAGGCAGTTAGTGTCTGCTTGTCTGTCCGTCAGTCTGCCGTACGTTAATAGCTGCCTCTGTCATATTTGTCGGATTCGGTGTTAACGAATTTATTGCTTGAAGTATAACGACCGAATTTCTGAAATATATTTTTATCTTGCCTATCATCTTCAGAGGCGATATATGTGTAATGTAGAGCATGTCTGTATATTTTATGTAAGACTGCATTTCATGGGTTTTTATTTAAATCATCATTTTAGTAAATAAACTTACCACCCTTCCACCATAAGAGGTTTTTTTTCTCAAGTAGCACCTTCGGTGGCAAGTAATTTTTTTCTTTTTAATGTTACTGTTTTGTACCATTTCCATCCCTCCTACGGGGTGCATAGTTTATGTGCTTGTGTGAGTTGTTAAATATTTATTTTAAAGTAATCTGGTGTGTTGCAGATTTGCACCAGTGTAGTCTTTCAGAGGTTGTTGTGAGCGATCGTGACTACGGCCGCGTCAAAAGGGAGTGGCAAGGTTCTCAGCCTCTGAATAAATTGTGACTTGATATTTAGAGGGTGCTTTCTGATTATAATCTGTTTAAAAAAAAGGGCTATTAGATATAAAATTTCCATTTGTTGAAAGAAATCTAACTTGATTTCATTAGTTACCCACTGGCAACTACCTCCACGCTCACATAGTGTGATTAAATGTGTTGATGTTCTTGATGAATCGCTAGTAAATAAAGTAAATTCTTAAGAAAAGTTTTTGAAAGTTAATTCACGGTTGAGTGACTATGACCACACTACGAGAATTAACTGACTTTGAACGCGGAATCGTAGTTGGAGCTAGACGCAGTGGACATTCCATTTCGGATATCGTTAGGGAATTCAGTATTCTCAGATCCACAGTGTTAAGAGTGTGCAGAGAATACCAAATTTCAGGCATTACCTCTCAGCTTGGGCAACGCAGTGGGTGACGGCCTTAACTTAAATATCGACAGTAGCGACGTCTGAACAGAGTTATCAGCCCTCATAGACAACCAACACCGCTTAAAATAATCACAGAAATCAATGTGGGACGTGCGGCGAACGTCTCCGTTAAGACAGTGGTGTGAAATTTGGCGTCAATGGGCTACTGCAGCAGACTACGGGCGCGAGTGCCTTTGCTAACAGCACGACATCGCCTGCAGCGCCTCCCATGGTCTCGTAACGATTGGGAAACCTGGATGTTATCAAGTAATTAAGGTTTCAGTTGATAATAGCTGTAGCAGGGTCCGAGTGTGGCGCAAAGCCCACGAAGCCATGGACCGAACTTGTCACGAAGACATTGTGAAAGCAGGTAGCGGTTCTATAACGCTATTTTTTGTGTTTACGTGGAGTCCTCTGGTCCAGTTGAACCTATTATTGACTGGAAATGGCTATTTTCGGCTACTTGGAGACCATTTGCATTTATTCATGGACTTCATGTCATCTGGCCACAATTGTTCGCGATTGGCTGGGAGAAGATTCTGGACAATTCGAGCGAATGATTCGGCCACCCACATGGCCCGGCTTGAATCCCGTCGAACATTTATTGGTTGTAATTGAGAGCTCATCCATGCACAATATCCTACACCGGCATTTCTGCCGCGTTTATGGACTGCAGCGGAGGCAGCATCGTTCAGTATTTTTGCAGATGGCTTCCAACGAATTTTTTGAGTCAATGGTACGTCGAATTTCTGCACAATGTCGGGCAAAAGGAAGCCTGACCGCATGTTAGGAGGAATCCCGCGACTTCTGACATCTCAGTGTATGCTTCCATTCTTGCTTGCCTTTGCAGTCTTTACAAGACAAGTACGTATCTCACAGTAGACTCGTTCTGCAGTCTGCTGTAAATGTCGATTCCTTAATTTTTCACGTACTGGTTCACGAAAAAACCTCGTCTTCCCTACATGAATTCCCATTTCATTTCGCGAAGCATCTCCATAACACTTGCTTGTTCATTCAATCGAGCTGTAACGATCATTGTAACACACATGCGAATTATTTTGATGCCTTCCTTCTGTCGAACTCACTAGGGACAGAAAACATTCGGGCAGTACCCAAGAACTGGTCGTACTATAAATCTATGTGTCGTCTCCTTTATAGATGAGCTACACTTTCCTTAAAATCTGGCAAGACATTTCCTTCGCGGGAGGGAATAAAACATTCTTTTGACGAAATATTGTGAGGAAAGTTTAGAGAACAGCTGCAGAGAGATTCTACTACCACCAAGGTACATCATTTGAACGGATCGCGAAGGCAAGAGAAATCTGACTCCATACAGAGCATACGGATAGTCGCTGTTCCTCCTTGTATCTGCATGTGGAATGATTAGCTGCGGTAAAAGATGCTGCCCACCGTTCATCGTGTGCAATGTATGAACTAAAGAATCGTATTCTACCATCTGCGAATGAAAGGTCAATCTAGAATGTATCCAAGTGTAGCCATTCCTCCCTTGTGCAACCTGTCTGAACACATTGATTTTCAACTTGACTGTTTTGAGTGCCAACACACATATCCTGGTAAATCATAGTCTGTAGGCATTACCACAGTTCTAAATCTAATTCCTAACAGTGTCGGTATCGACAGTGTGCTGAAAATACACACAAGTTATTCATGAACTCTAATGAGTCTTTCACATTCGCACGTGCGCGTTTATAGTTTTAAGAAACTTTCGTATTTGTCTGTACTGCACGAAATACAGTTATACAATGTTTCCATAAATTATGTTTAAAAGTTAAGACGTTAAAACTATACTAGATGATAATAACTGCTCTTCAACACGTAACAGGGTAAGTAGTAGAGTTCTTTACTTTCCAGGTATCACAGGTTTAAGAAATATGTAGACGATATGGGAGAAATATCAATGTGTAACCCGTTTCATGGAGATGCTGTCCGATGCTCAAAAGCAATGAAACTTTCTGGCATAGAATGCTGAAGGAAGAGAAGCACCACCTGTTCAGGTTTGGCATTTATTAACACGAGCGCGGTTGTATAAAAACAGGGGAGGGGTTCCTCATCTGTTTCAGACACCCCCGTGGACAATTACTGTACGTAAGGGAGTTTGCAAGAAATCGATGAAAATCAGTTTGAATTACGTCGGTCACAAACGCACTAGACATGCATACCATGCCACGTACCCTATGTGATCAAAAGTATCCAGACACCCGGCTGAAAATGACTTACAAGTCCGTTGCGCCCTCCGTCGGTAAAGCTGGGAATCATTAGGGTGTTGGCCCATCCTTGGCGTTGATGACAGGTTCCCCTCTCGCAGGGATACATTCAATCACCTGCTGGAAGGTTTTTTAGGGAATGGCAGCCCATTCTTCACGGAGTGCTGCACTGAGGAGAGGTATCGATGTCGGTCGCTGAGGCCTGGCACGAAGTCGGCGTTCCAAAATATCCCAAAGGTGTTCTATAGGATTCAGGTCGGGACTCTGTGCAGGCCAGTCCATTACAGGGATGTTATTGTAGTGTAACAACTTCGACACAGGCCGTGCATTATGAAAAGGTGCTCGATCTTGCTGAAAGCTGCAATCGCCATGCCTGAATTGATCTTCAACAATGGGAAGCAAGAAGGTGTTTGAAACATCAATGTAGGTCTGTGCTGTGATAGTTCCAAGCAAAAGAACAAGGAATGCAAGCCCCCTCCAATAAAAACATGTCCACAAAATAACACCATCGCCTCCGAACTTAACTGTTGGCACTACACGCGCCGGTAGATGACGATCACCGGGCAATCGCCATACCCACACCCTGCCATCGCATCGCCACACTATGTACCCTGATTCGTCACTTTACACTCTTTATTTTTTCCACGGTTCAATCGTCCAATGTTTACGCTCCTTACACTAAGCGAGGCGTCGTTTTGCATTTACCGGCGTGATGTGTGCCTTATGTGTTCTGGCGTAACCACAAGCGCCAGAACGAATACGAAGAACGGAAAACCAGAGAAGGATTTGAGGATACGCCTGCCATACACAGTTAACAAGGACCGAGCCGCTCCAAGAGCGCAACCTGCAAGAAGTGAATATAAGCGCCGCTCCTGCAGATCTGTTATCAGTGACGTATGTCAGCTTGCAGGAACTTTGTCTATAGCGGTGAACATTACTGTTTGCATGTTACTTACGACACCGATGTACTCCGAAGTTAAGTATAGTCAAATCGGTTTTATAGAAATAAAACTGCTAATGTTATTTGCTTGAATTGCTGTTTGCCTTCCGAGAACGCAAAATCCCGTAGGCACCCTATAAGCAACTAATGGACAAGATCAAACAATTGGCAACGAGGTGTTACGAACGCACTTCATGCGCTGGCCACGGACATATTTCTGCAGGCACCTTAATTCTCTCTTGTCTTTACTTTGCAGGGGCGCTGGCTTTGCTCTGTTTGTTGTCGTATTTGCAAATTTGTGTTTTCAGGTGGGTGTTGCTGAAACTTTCTTTGTTCATATTTTTGTCTATTTGTTAGATTTGTGTCTTCCAATATGGCCACCCTACCTGTCCCGCCCCTTGCTCAGGCGCCACATCCGCAAGCCTTAGATGCAACACAGCTAATGCAGATGCTTCAGTTCCAGAATCATCAAATCTCCACGTTACTCAACACGGTGCAACAGCTACTTGCCAACGCTGCGCGCCCGCCACAACAAGCAACGCCTACTACATCTGCTATATCACCTTTTCGATAATTTAGTGAACAAGACGAGGAATGGCTCAAGTGGTTATCCCAGTTTGAAGCACACGTCATCGTTCACTATGTATCAGGTACTGTGAAACTTCCGTATCTGCTAACCACGGTAGGAAGTGCAGCATTCAGATTAGTTGAAAACTCTTTCCTCACACCACTCCGAATGATCTTGCGTATGACAGTGTTATAGACTCACTAACAAACTGTTATGATTTACAAGTGAGTGTGATAGCTGCTAAGTATCAATCCTTTAACTGCAAAAAGCCGTCAGAACAAACATATCGCGAGTGGGTAAGAGATTTGCAGGGAATGACAAGGAAATGCAAATTCAAATGTGCTTGTGGTGCTTTATATTCAGACAGTATGTTGCGTGATGCGATCGTGTACAATGTGCTTGATGTCAGATTCAAAGAACAAATATTAAAACAGTCTGATTCATCATTTTAGCAAACAGTGCAGGTACTAGATCAGTAAGATCTGGTGCCTTGTCAGCTCATACATTTGAGCAACCACCTATTTGCCGAGTGGATACCCTTGTTTGTGATGCCCCATTCCGCACTGGCGGTGTGCGATAGCCACGTCGAGTAAACAACGCCTCGCCACGCCACGTCAGCAGTTCGAAAACCAGGCGGCTACACAGGCGAACAAAAAAAAAAAAAAAAATTGTTCAAATGGCTCTGAGCACTATGGGACTTAACTGCTGAGGTCATCAGTCCCCTAGAACTTAGAACTACTTAAACCTAGCTAACCTAAGGACATTGCACACATACATGCCCGAGGCAAGATTCGAACCTGCGACCGTAGCGGTCGCACGGTTCCAGACTGTAGCGCCTAGAACCGTTCGGCCACTAAGGCCGGCCACGGGCGAACAGAATTAAGTATTGTGTGTGATTCACGGCAAAAACGCCAAAACGCCAAGACTCCCCCCCCCCCCCCTCCCCCGACAAGCTCCGTGTTACGCTTGTGGTAGGAAAGGACATGTGCAAGCCACATGTTTGCCACGGATCAAACATAAGAAATCGGCCCACTCACAAAACTCTAGTCACGAGGCTCACGTCATTAATGCAGTATATTCCAAGTCTGCAACTAGCAAGCGTGCAGTTTCGTCAGTGATACGTCAGTTAAACAAACGTTTTGTTGATTTACTTATTTGAGGGAAAAGTGTGATTCTTCAGTTGGACATGGGTGCCTATGTCACTTTGCTCAATCGTCGCACGTATGAACTATTGAGCTGCCCACGCCTGTCTAAAACTAGCACGTAACTGCCGGCTTATAATCTACAAGACATTCCCGTTCTCGTAACATATACATTCCCTGCCATGTATCGCTCGCATAGGCGAACAGTGACTTTTACTGTGCTACGATCACGTGAGTATGAGAACATATTTGGTCTTGATTCATTTGTGATCTTTGGCTTTGATATTCAGGACAATTTCTTGTCAGTGTCTACAATGAATTCAAAAGACAGTGTAGCTAGCCTGCTAAAAGAAATCTCAGAACCCTTTTCTGGGGGTTTAAGAAAGGCTAACAATTTTGTTGCACATAGTACTTTTAAAAGACAATGCTCATCAGAATTTTTCTGGGCCAGAATTTTTCCCGTTGCATTACGGGACAAAGTCGCTGCTGATTTTAAAGAATTGTAAGATAACGTAGTTATTGCGCCCATATCAGCTAGTCAATGCGCAAAGTCCAGTGGTTTAGCTCCTCAAACCTTCTGGTCCATTCGCCTGCGTGTTGACTTTAAGTCTACACTCAACTCACAAACTGTAATTGATACTTATCCATTGCCACCGCCAGAGGTCGTTATGGAAAAATTAGGCGCTGGACGCTACTTTTCAAAAATTGATTTGCGCGCCGCGTATCTTCAAATACCGCTCGATGAAGAATTTCTAAAAGTGTGTGAAGTACATACTCATTTGGACTTGTAGAAATACTTGCGTTTGCCTTTTCCCAGTGCTTCCGCACCCTCCATTTTCCAACGGTATTAGGAACAGCTTACTGCATAATTGCCAAACTGTTCAAACTACGCCGGCCTGAGTGGCCGAGCAGTTCTAGGCGCTTAAGTCTGGAACCGCGCGACCGCTACGGTTGCTGGTTCGAATCCTGCCTTGAGCATGGATGTGTGTGATGTCCTTAGGTTAGTTAGGTTTAAGTAGTTCTAAGTTCTAGGGGACTGATGACCTTAGAAGTTAAGTCCCATAGTGCTCAGAGCCATTTTCTTTGTTCAAACTACAGTATTTGGACGATATTGTAGTAGCAGGTCGTGCACCCGAAGAACATACTGCAAATTTACGTGGTTTGTTTCGTGTGTTATCTGCAGCGGGACTAGATTGTAGACTGGACAAAAGTGATTTTTTTAAACCTTAGTTGCAGTATCTTGGTTACGTCATAAACAGTCAAGTTGTACATACTCTTCAGTCGCATTTTTTAGCCATACGATACTTGCCATTTCCTCGCAATATCACAGAATTGCAGGCAATCTTAGGAAAAATGAACTATTATATTCGGTTCATACCGAATGCTGCACAAATCGCAGCTCCATTGCATTGCTTACGTCGCAAGAATGTCCCCTTTGTTTCGACAGATGAGTGTCAAGTCTCCTTTCGAAAACTTAAAGATGCATTGCTCCGTGATCGATGCTTAGTTCACTTTGATCCTGAAAAACCAGTTGTATTGAAATTTCACTCGTCCTCTTACGGATTCGGAGCAGTGCTTTCGCACAGAATTGGTGACATAGACAGTCTTACTACTTTTGAGTCAAAAGTGTTGTCCAAAGCTCAACGTAACTATTCACAAATTGAAAACGTGGCATTGTCTATTGTGTATGGTGTCACCAAATTCCACCACTATTCGTATGGCAGAAAATTCTATTTAGTTACGGATCAAAAGCCTGTGCTGTCCTTGTTTTATCCGACGAAACTGGTTACTGTAAGAACTTACCAAAAATTGCAAAGATGGGCTTTGTTGTTGTGCCAATACAAGACTGTGTATCGTCCGACAGCTCAACATGGTAATGTTACAATTGGCCCTGATACAGATTCGACGGTTCTGCTGCGTGTTGTTGGCACGTCAGTGCTCAGGATTCTGAACTGCTTCAGTCTTTCCCGCTGAACTATAAGAAAATTGCACAGACAACGGAATCTGATTCAGATTTGAAAATTTTGCTAAATTATATTCGCACATCTTGGCCTCACTCACTGAATAGCATAAAGAACTCTGCAGCGCGCCGATACTTTGCACATAGAAATAGCCTCGCTGTACAGAATGGAGTCATCCTTGTTCAAAATGACAGTGGACAGTCACGTGTGTTGATCATTAAAGCTTTGCAAAGAGAAGTGTTGCAGTTACTTCACCAAAGACACTGGGGGCTTGTTCTTACAAAACAGTTAGGGCGTCGACAATGTACACTCCTGGAAATGGAAAAAAGAACACATTGACACCGGTGTGTCAGACCCACCATACTTGCTCCGGACACTGCGAGAGGGCTGTACAAGCAATGATCACACGCACGGCACAGCGGACACACCAGGAACCGCGGTGTTGGCCGTCGAATGGCGCTAGCTGCGCAGCGTTTGTGCACCGCCGCCGTCAGTGTCAGCCAGTTTGCCGTGGCATACGGAGCTCCATCGCAGTCTTTAACACTGGTAGCATGCCGCGACAGCGTGGACGTGAACCGTATGTGCAGTTGACGGACTTTGAGCGAGGGCGTATAGTGGGCATGCGGGAGGCCGGGTGGACGTACCGCCGAATTGCTCAACACGTGGGGCGTGAGGTCTCCACAGTACATCGATGTTGTCGCCAGTGGTCGGCGGAAGGTGCACGTGCCCGTCGACCTGGGACCGGACCGCAGCGACGCACGGGTGCACGCCAAGACCGTAGGATCCAACGCAGTGCCGTAGGGGACCGCACCGCCACTTCCCAGCAAATTAGGGACACTGTTGCTCCTGGGGTATCGGCGAGGACCATTCGCAACCGTCTCCATGAAGCTGGGCTACGGTCCCGCACACCGTTAGGCCGTCTTCCGCTCACGCCCCAACATCGTGCAGCCCGCCTCCAGTGGTGTCGCGACAGGCGTGAATGGAGGGACGAATGGAGACGTGTCGTCTTCAGCGATGAGAGTCGCTTCTGCCTTGGCGCCAATGATGGTCGTATGCGTGTTTGGCGCCGTGCAAGTGAGCGCCACAATCAGGACTGCATACGACCGAGGCACACAGGGCCAACACCCGGCATCATGGTGTGGGGAGCGATCTCCTACACTGGCCGTACACCACTGGTGATCGTCGAGGGGACACTGAATAGTGCACGGTACATCCAAACCGTCATCGAACCCATCGTTCTACCATTCCTAGACCGGCAAGGGAACTTGCTGTTCCAACAGGACAATGCACGTCCGCATGTATCCCGTGCCACCCAACGTGCTCTAGAAGGTGTAAGTCAACTACCCTGGCCAGCAAGATCTCCGGATCTGTCCCCCATTGAGCATGTTTGGGACTGGATGAAGCGTCGTCTCACGCGGTCTGCACGTCCAGCACGAACGCTGGTCCAACTGAGGCGCCAGGTGGAAATGGCATGGCAAGCCGTTCCACAGGACTACATCCAGCATCTCTACGATCGTCTCCATGGGAGAATAGCAGCCTGCATTGCTGCGAAAGGTGGATATACACTGTACTAGTGCCGACATTGTGCATGCTCTGTTGCCTGTGTCTATGTGCCTGTGGTTCTGTCAGTGTGATCATGTGATGCATCTGACCCCAGGAATGTGTCAAAAAGTTTCCCCTTCCTGGGACAATGAATTCCCGGTGTTCTTATTTCAGTTTCCAGAAGTGTACTTACCAAGGTATGGACATCCTAATAAAACAGATGACGTCACGGTTCGCTTTGCCACAAAAATTCTAGGCTTGGCTTAAGTCGGAATCGCTATGGCTACATGTGCACATAGAACTTGCAGATCTTTTTGGGACATTCGTTGGTTAATTGTGGTTGATTCGTATAGCAAGTTTCATTTTACTGTGCCAATGAACTCGACAACGTCACGGAGCACAATTCAGGTGTTGTCATGGATTTTTAGCGTAGAAGGTTTACCTGAAGTAATAATGTCAGACAACGGCCCTCAGTTCACGTGAATGAATTTTAAACATTCTGTGAACGCAATGGCATACACCATCTAACTAGTGCACTGTTCCGTCCGCAGTCAAACGGCGAAGTGGAACCTTTGGTCAGAACATTGAAGCAACAGATGGCCAAATTTCGATCCTCACACACGGTTTCTCGCCTCATATCGTTCACACCCACGAGATGGACCATCGCCGGCGGAATTGCTTCACGGCCATCGCACACTGCTCCATCTGCTCCACACTCCTCGGCATCCGGCGTCGAAGGAAGGCTGCAGGTATAGCTTCGCACCGCATGAAATTGTCTTCTACAGTGGTTTTAGTGGCAGCAGATGGTGGGCGCATGGCAAGATTATCTGCCGACTTGGCGCTTCCATGTATCTTCTTTCAGGTCCAGATGGCGCCACTATCAAAACCAATTTTGCCTCTATCATGTATACGATGATCTTTCAGTCTCTTGTTACCCCAGATTCACGGGTCAAGAGGACAGAGCGTCCGCAGCAGCTGACAGAGGGTGTCAGCACGACACCGCGGGATGACCCTATGGAGACGGAGCCTTCGCCTCCTCCGCCTCCTCTCGTCCTACCGATGGAGCGCACACCGCAGCAGTCGCCACGTTTCTTATGTGGTTCATGGCAGCAGGAGGTGGACGCGTACCCTTCTGGTCGTTTTCCGGGGGACGTTTCCGCCAGAGCGCAGGCCGGATTGTGGAGTACAGCCGGAAATTTGACGTCACCTGCAGCCACAGCTTCCGGCTGGACGTTGCGCCCACACTCCTGCATTCCTCGCCGTGGTCGCACTCCATACATGACGACGGTCCGTCGCTTTGAGGGGCCGGAATGTCTGGCGTTACCACAAGCGCACTAACGAAGAACGAAAAATCAGTGAAGGCGGCCAGGAAGCGTCAGCCAACAGCCGGCTGACAAGGACCGAGCCGTGCCAGGAGCGCCGCCTGCAAGAAATGAACATAAGCCAGCCTCGACCGCTCAGATCGGCGCCGTATAGGGGCAGGATGGGTACACGTGTAGACTAGACTCCGTATCGCAGATAAGTTACCAGTACCGTTTGTCTACTTGCAGGAACTTTGTCTCTAGCGACGAACATTATTGTTTGCAGGTTACTTGCGATACCGATGTAACTCTAAAAATAATTATTGTCAAATAAGACTGCTGGTGTTATTTGCTTGAATTGTTGTATAGCATTCTGAGAACGCAGCATCCGTTAGGCACCCTATAAGCGGCGAGTGGGCAAGATCCAAAATGATGAGCAGACGCTCGACCATGAAATCCAAGTTTTCTTACCTCCCGCGTAACTGTCATAGTACTTGCAGTGAATCCTGATGCAGTACGGAATATCTGTGTGATGGCCTGGATGGATGTCTGCCTATTACACATTACTAACCTCTTAAACTTTCGGCGGTCTCTGTCGGTCAACAGACGAGGTCGGCCTGTACGCTTTTGTGCTTTACGTGTCCTTTCATGTTTCCACTTCACCATCACATCGGAAGCAGGGGACCTAGGGATGCTTAGATCTGTGGAGACCTCGTGTACAGACGTATGACACAAGTGACACCCATTCATCTGACCACGTTCGAAGTCAGTGAGTTCCGTGGAGCGCCCCATTCTGCTCTCTCACGATGTGTCATGACTACTGAGGTCGCTGATATGGAGCACCTGGCAGTAGCTTGGAACACAATGCACCTAATATGGAAAACGTACGTTTTTGGCGGTGTCAGGATACTTCTGAACACACCGTGTATCTACACTTAAAAGGTACAGTTGCTGAAGGCACTGAAGCCGACGGACACGCCACAGCACAAGCAGTTTGCAGTGGCTACACTGGCGAAGACTGGCGCAAAGAATACCTTTTCCAAAAAATCTTGAGCCTTAATAATTGTCTTAAGTTGTAATTAGTCCTTTATTTTTAGATCACTAGCGGTTTCATGGTACTAAAAGCCACATTTTCCGGAGAACATGTAACTAAAACATTAGATCTAAAAGGCTCTGTACTTTGTAGTAAGCATTCGTTGTCCAAACCGGGGATGAAAGGTGGCGTGTAAGTAGCAGTGTGTGAGGGTGTAGTTCAGCGTGGAGGTGACTGTTTTGCTATCGTACCATAAGCCGAGCGCGTTCATTCGGTTCAATACGTTCATGAACCAGGGTATAGCTCAATATTCTTGATAATCAAACCGTTCCTTCTAGGTCTTCATGACGAGTTGTAATGCACACTGCCGAGATGAATTTACCCGTTTTCAGAGGGCTTCACGCACGCGATCTTGGTTTGACAAACACTCACACATCCTGTACACATCGACTGTGTAAGGTAGCGTATTTTCGCGTGTGTACTTCCAGACGAATTTCGTTCGCGTGAAATACATTTTTTGTACCCCATGAAATGCAGATAATTTCTCACAGCACACAAGCGCATTGTACTTGTTCAAATGTGTGTGAAATCATATGGGAATTAACTGCTAAGGTCATCAGTCCCTAAGCTTACACACTACTTAACCTAAATTATCCTAAGGACAAACACACACACCCATGCCCTAGGGAGGACTCGAACCTCCGCCGGGACCAGCGCAATGTAATTTATGTAAGATGTTTTAAAATATGTAGCAAAGAGGTAACAGTATTTAAAAATTGGTTTTATTTCGTTTTTCCTATGACCTGTCGACGAGATTGACATCTATATACAAGTGAGAAAATGTAGTTAGTGCCAGCGCATTTTATTTGTCTTCCACGAATTCCTCGTCTGTTCCAACCTCATCATTTCAAAGTAGCACTTACAACCAACGTCCTCACTTATTTGCTGCTTTTATCCCACTATCTGTCTTCATCTACAGCTGTTACCCTCTAAACCTAAGGTATTCCCTGATGTCTTAACAGATGTCCTATCTTCGTGTCCCTTCTTCTTGTCAGTGTTGTCCGTATGTTCCTTTCCTCTCCGATTCTGTGGAGAACCTCTTCATTGCATGCCTTATCAATTCACCAAATTTTCAACATTCTTCCGTAGCACAACATCTGAAATGCTTCGATTGTCTTCTACCTTACTACACTGCGGCCCAAACGTACATTCTCAACAATTTCTTCCTCAAATTAATCCTATGTTTGATACTAGACTTCTCTTAGTCAGAAATGCTCTTTTTGCTAGAGCTACTCTGCTTTTTATGACCTTCTTGCTCCGTCCGTCATGGGTTATTTTCGTGTCTAGGTAGCAAATTTTCTTAACTTAATCTACTTCCTGATCATCAATCCTGTTGTTAAGTTTCTCGCTATTCTCATTTCTGCTATTTCGCATCGATTTTATACCTACGTAAACAGCAATTATTCTTTGATATCGCGATGTATTAACTTTATTGTTCTTAAAAATGTTCAGGTGTTTCTTGGATGGAGGAATGAAATGTGCTGGCTCCTGTTAGATTACAGACGTGAAAAACGTTTTGTTGTAAGTGTTTGAGAAGGAAACAGCATTGTGCTTTGAAAAACATGCACGCAGTCATTCTGTGCACTAGCAGCTGACCCATTAAACCACTCAATCCAACTGAATGTTTCTAACAGGGCGTGGAACGTAGCAGCTTATAATTACGGCATTTGGTATCGCTAAGGGCTCTAATTGTCAAAGAATGGCAGCAGACGGACACGTCATGCGAGAAGAAGTTGGAGCCCTTCGTTCCTCGCTGACCACAGGTCCTTAAGGTGTTGTATGGTGTTAGCGAATCGTCTCTTGCTGTTGACTAATTTTTTGTGCACCGTGTTCATTTCTTGAAGTGTACAAATTAACATCAGTTATTTCAGTCTAGACGTCATATAGTTTCCAGTTTGTTTTGAAATATATTTACCATCGCATACAAGTCTGGGACAGGAGCATGTTGTCAGATATATATAGTAAATACTAGAAGTATCCGTTAGTAACGACCAACCATTGTATGATGTGGAAATAAAGCTGATGCTGATGTGAATGTAGATTATAATGTGACTAAAATGTTATTGATTATACTGACATCTACCTGATACAAGCTGCCAGTGATGGGTGGAAGATCATCAATCACAATTAACGGCTGTGTTCAATTAGCCGCGCACGATCCAGAGTCACCTGTTGTGCGAGTACGAGTTGAGCTATTTGTTCGGATTCGAGTAACCTATTTCTTTAGTGTGAACAACATTTATCATCCTTTGAGAACTAATGTTTTCTAGTTACATGTACTGTCTTCATATAAATTAACGGAGAAATATATAGTTTCACATTCTAGACTTGAATTTCTGTCGATGATGCTCTGAAGAGTCTGATTAATCACTTTCACACTCTGTCTTAAGAACTCTGTGGCCTTATACTAAATTCATTAGTTTACGCAAGCTTAAAATTATTTTTTGCAATGTGTGTGGAAGATCTAGAAGTCAGATTGAGAAAATCACGTAAATTTGTTAATACATGACTTAAAACCTTAGTAAAATGAGAAATTTTATATCACGGTGAATATTTTAGCTTAATTACTGGCGGCAGATTTTGAACTATAGTATACACATAGTGAAAGCACGAGGTAAATAGAATCGTTGTTGTTGATGGGCGGTCTATTACGTTATCATCAACACCTGTAACACACAAGTGCCATTCATCATTCACGACGAAGGGAAGAAAATCATAAAAATCAAAATAAATGGAATTCGCCGTCATGGAAATATTTCAGCATTAAGATTTTAGTTTTAAGTAGTTGTGGAAGGGATTTCAAAATTCGTAAATCGTCAAATCCATGAATGAATTCCTTTTAACAGGATATACCTGAACCACCTCTGTGCCCTAAGGATACTGCACAATATGTCTCCAATGGAGATGATTTCACAACTACAGGGATAACAGAATACACTCCTGGAAATTGAAATAAAAACACCGTGAATTCATTGTCCCAGGAAGGGGAAACTTTATTGACACATTCGTGGGGTCAGGTACATCACATGATCACACTGACAGAACCACAGGCACATAGACACAGGCAACAGAGCATGCACAATGTCGGCACTAGTGCAGTGTATATCCACCTTTCGCAGCAATGCAGGCTGCTATTCTCCCATGGAGACGATCGTAGAGATGCTGGATGTAGTCCTGTGGAACGGCTTGCCATGCCATTTCCACCTGGCGCCTCAGTTGGACCAGCGTTTGTGCTGGACGTGCAGACCGCGTGAGACGACGCTTCATCCAGTCCCAAACATGCTCAATGGGGGACAGATCCGGAGATCTTGCTGGCCAGGGTAGTTGACTTACACCTTCTAGAGCACGTTGGGTGGCACGGGATACATGCGGACGTGCATTGTCCTGTTGGAACAGCAAGTTCCCTTGCCGGTCTAGGAATGGTAGAACGATGGGTTCGATGACGGTTTGGATGTACCGTGCACTATTCAGTGTCCCCTCGACGATCACCAGTGGTGTAGGGCCAGTGTAGGAGATCGCTCCCCACACCATGATGCCGGGTGTTGGCCCTGTGTGCCTCGGTCGTATGCAGTCCTGATTGTGGCGCTCACCTGCACGGCGCCAAACACGCATACGACCATCATTGTCACCAAGGCACAAGCGACTCTCATCGCTGAAGACGACACGTCTCCATTCGTCCCTCCATTCACGCCTGTCGCGACACCACTGGAGGCGGGCTGCACGATGTTGGGGTGTGAGCGGAAGACGGCCTAACGGTGTGCGGGACCGTAGCCCAGCTTCATGGAGACGGTTGCGAATGGTCCTCGTCGATACCCCAGGAGCAACAGTGTCCCTAATTTGCTGGGAAGTGGCGGTGCGGTCCCCTACGGCACTGCGTAGGATCCTACGGTCTTGGCGTGCATCCGTGCGTCGCTGCGGTCCGGTCCCAGGTCGACGGGCACGTGCACCTTCCGCCGACCACTGGCGACAACATCGATGTACTGTGGAGACCTCACGCCCCACGTGTTGAGCAATTCGGCGGTACGTCCACCCGGCCTCCCGCATGCCCACTATACGCCCTCGCTCAAAGTCCGTCAACTGCACATACGGTTCACGTCCACGCTGTCGCGGCATGCTACCAGTGTTAAAGACTGCGATGGAGCTCCGTATGCCACGGCAAACTGGCTGACACTGACGGCGGCGGTGCACAAATGCTGCGCAGCTAGCGCCATTCGACGGCCAACACCGCGGTTCCTGGTGTGTCCGCTGTGCCGTGCGTGTGATCATTGCTTGTACAGCCCTCTCGCAGTGTCCGGAGCAAGTATGGTGGGTCTGACACACCGGTGTCAATGTGTTCTTTTTTCCATTTCCAGGAGTGTAGATCAGTTATGAAAGCAGACTTGCAAATAAAAAATGATAACACTAAAATAACGTACGACACATCGAAAACAATAAAAAAGTAGTCATAGTATTCTTTGAAAATCTCTTTTGTAGAGGAAACTAAAACAACGGCAGGACGGAAAACCAAAGAAATAAACATACTGGTAAAAATGACCAGGATTGCTTTTGATAGTCTCAGTGGATGGCATATGTCTGAAACATAACTATACAGTCAGTATTTCGTACTCGCGTTTAAGAATGACGGTGACTCTTTCTACATCAATAGTCTGCAAGCCACCTTGCAGTGTGTGGCGGGGAATACTTTGTTTACCATTGCACTTCTCACTTTATCTGGTTCCACTTACGATGGTTCGCCTGAAGGACTGCTGGTAAGCCATGCGTAGGCTTGTATGTGCGTATTAAACCGCGGATCAAGACACGACGGGAACGTCTCATACCAGACAAGTGTTGCATGGTAATTACGGTGGATGCGTACGTGCAAATGGTGTTTGGGCAGTAATCGCCGAGACAGTGTAACTGAGGCGGAATAAGGGGAACCAGCCCGGATTCGCCGAGGCTGATGGTAAACCGCATTAAAAACGATCCACAGGCTGGCCGGCACACCGGACCTCGACACTAATCCGCCAGGCGTATACTTGCAGGGGACCGGCACGCCTTCCGGCTCGGGAAGCAGTGCGATGGACCTCGCGGCTAGCCGCGCGGTTTCTATGTAGCCTTGAATAGCATTAATTTTTTCGTAATCTTTTCGCGAGACATAGTGCAAGGAAACGATGTGTTGGTTGACTCTTCTAGGAACGTACGCTCTCTGATTTTTAGTAATAAACCACATTGTGATGCAGAACGTGTCTCTTGGCACTGGTCTGAGCATCTTCATACGGTTACGTTCTCACTAAATTAACCTGTAACGAAACGTACTGCTTTCTTTGGATCTTCTCTATTTCATCTGTCAACCAGATCTGATACAGATGCTGTGTTGCCAAGCAGTATTCAAGTATCTGTCGAATATGTGTTTTGTCAGCTACCAACTTCACTGATGAACTAATTTTTTTTGGATTCTTCTGAAGCATTTCAGTCTGGCGTCTGGCTTGCCTGCGATTAGCTTTATGTGGTAGTTACGCTACAAATCGCTCCGTACACATTCTCCTGCATATTTTGTGTGCAAGTAACTGTTTCCAACGATTGCTCTGTAATCGTGTAGGTTCCTTCTGTCTATGTATTCGCAATACGTTTCATTTGGTTTTGTTCCCTGCATCAAGCGTTGATCCTCTGCATGTCTTCCTGCATTTTACTATAGTTTTCTAGCATCGCAATTCCTTTGTAAAAAGCAGCATTATCCATGAAAAGCCTCATGGAACTTGCAGCACTATCCATTACATCATTTTCATATAGTGTGAAAACTAATGATCATATAGCACTCCCTTGTCCTTGAAGTTACTTATATGTCTTAAGGCCCCTTTTTGTCTGTTTGCTATAAACTCTTCATTCCACTCAAACAGTTATTCTGGTATTTCGTGCGATAGAATTTTATTCATTAGGTGGCAGCGCGGAACTGTGTCGGAAGCCTTTTGTAAGTCAAGGAACGTGGAACCTAGCTGGGCGCTTAAATTTTCTGCTTTCTGTGTGTAATGGACAATCAAAGCCAGCTGGGTTTTGCAGGGTCATTGTTTTCGGGAAACATGTTGATTTTTACAGAGTAGTTTTCCGGTTTCCAGGAATGTCTATTAAGCCAGAATAAAACATGTTTCAGAATTTTACATACACCGATGTCAGAGACACAGGCCTATAGTACTGTGCGTCTGTTTGACGACCCTTCTTGTAACCGCGAATAACCTATGGTGTTATTCCAATCACTAGGAACTTTTCGCACCTCCAAAGACCTTTGGTACATTGCTGCTAGAAGCATATCTTTCGGTTATTCTATGCAGAATCGTATTGTCATTCTGTAAGGGAATGAATACTTTCTTCTGTTGAGCGATTTAAGTTGCTTTCCTATCCCGTGATCACTTATTCTGATATCCATCATTTTATCGTGAAGATTTAGAGAAAGAATTGCAATGTGTTATTCCTCTGTGTAACAGTTTTGACAACTATGTAAAGTATTTTGGAATTTTCTATATCCTCCGTTTCGACGCTTCTTGAGCACGGAATGTGTTGATACTTGTGTACATTCTGTTTACTGATTAAATTGAGACCTTAACTTGTTAAGACTTTTCCGGCAAGTTGGTAGATAGAATGTTACTTGCGAATAACTGGAACGCTTCATGCAAGACTCTCCTTACATTGACAGATTTTTAAAGCTAAACGTATTCCAACCTTGTCATTTGTCAGCAAGTAATGGAGGAGAATATGTTAGGGATGAGTAGGAGTGATAGGGGAACAAACGGATCGGGGAATGAACTGCAGAGGAAAACGTAATTATTACTGTATTTAGAATCAAACTGAGGTGTAGAGGACATTTAGTCAGGTTCATCTACCTTATTTACTCCATTTCAAGAGCTAAGAGAAGGTCAAGGTAACAAAATAAAGGAATGTGCGTAGATAACAATACTTACGGGAGAGAGTTGAACAAGTGCTCGATTTAGGGTGGACTTCGTTCAAACATTCATGGTCATCTTCAAATCGTCTGCTTAGGCATTCCCATACTATTTTCGTTCACAATAATTTGGTGGTTAGTGATTTATGATTCTATTTAACTACACGGATATCGTTTTCCGCTGATTACTAACTGAATCAGACCGTAATGTAAAACGATATCCAAGAGAGAACTTGGACAGAAGTACAATAGTGATGTCTAGTATCCACTGTAGTTATTTGGATAACATTATAAATATGACATGGAGATAAGTGTTACTGTCTGCTTAAAGCAGTGACTATCTTGTTGTGGTAATTTGTACCTAAATCAGTGATGTCGAATGTTGTGTAAACATCGGATAACTTATGGCAATGGCATAAGTAGATCTGGAGAAGGCCTCAGGTAGGCATTGAAACAGAGGATGACACGCGTAAAGCCGAAATACTAAACACCTTTTTCCAAAGCTGTTTCACAGAGGAGGACCGCACTGCAGTTCCTTCTCTAAATCCTCGCACAAACGAAAAAATGGCTGACATCGAAATAAGTGTCCAAGGAATAGAAAAGCACCTGGAATCACTCAATGGAGGAAAGTCCACTGGACCTGACGGGATACCAATTCGATTCTACACAGAGTACGCGAAAGAACTTGCCCCCCTTCTAACAGCCGTGTACCGCAAGTCTCTAGAGGAACGGAGGGTTCCAAATGATTGGAAAAGAGCACAGATAGTCCCAGTCTTCAAGAAGGGTCGTCGAGCAGATACGCAAAACTATAGACCTATATCTCTGACGTCGATCTGTTGTAGAATTTTAGAACATGTTTTTTGCTCGAGTATCATGTCGTTTTTGGAAACCCAGAATCTACTATGTAGGAATCAACATGGATTCCGGAAACAGCGATCGTGTGATACCCAACTCGCTTTATTTGTTCATGAGACCCAGAAAATATTAGATACAGGCTCCCAAGTAGATGCTATTTTTCTTGACTTCCGGAAGGCGTTCGATACAGTTCCCCACTGTCGCCTGATAAACAAAGTAAGAGCCTACGGAATATCAGACCAGCTGTGTGGCTGGATTGAAGAGTTTTTAGCAAACAGAACACAGCATGTTGTTATCAATGGAGAGACGTCTACAGACGTTAAAGTAACCTCTGGCGTGCCACAGGGGAGTGTTATGGGACCATTGCTTTTCACAATATATATAAATGACCTAGTAGATAGTATCGGAAGTTCCATGCGGCTTTTCGCGGATGATGCTGTAGTATACAGAGAAGTTGCAGCATTAGAAAATTGTAGCGAAATGCAGGAAGATCTGCAGCGGATAGGCACTTGGTGCAGGGAGGGCAACTGACACTTAACATAGACAAATGTAATGTATTGCGAATACATAGAAAGAAGGATCCTTTATTGTATGATTATATGATAGCGGAACAAACACTGGTAGCAGTTACTTCTGTAAAATATCTGGGAGTATGCGTGCGGAACGTTTTGAAGTGGAATGATCATATAAAATTAATTGTTGGTATGGCGGGTACCAGGTTGAGATTCATTGGGAGAGTACTTAGAAAATGTAGTCCATCAACAAAGGAGGTGGCTTACAAAACACTCGTTCGACCTATACTTGAGTATCGCTCATCAGTGTGGGATCCGTACCAGATCGGTCTGACGGAGGAGATAGAGAAGATCCAAAGAAGAGCGGCGCGTTTCGTCACAGGGTTATTTGGTAACCGTGATAGCGTTACGGAGATGTTTAATAAACTCAAGTGGCAGACTCTGCAAGAGAGGCGCTCTGCGTCGCGGTGTAGCTTGCTCGCCAGGTTTCGAGAGGGTGCGTTTCTGGATGAGGTATCGAATATATTGCTTCCCCCTACTTATACCTCCCGAGGAGATCACGAATGTAAAATTAGAGAGATTAGAGCGCGCACGGAGGCTTTCAGACAGTCGTTCTTCCCACGAACCATACGCGACTGGAACAGGAAAGGGAGGTAATGACAGTGGCACGTAAAGTGCCCTCCGCCACACACCGTTGGGTGGCTTGCGGAGTATAAATTTAGATGTAGATGTAGATGTAGGGTGAGGTATGAACTACGGAATATAGTGCCTAACGGGCCTACCTTCAGCACGTAATAAAGCGTGGAAAAAGTTTCTACAGTGGTACTTGATTCGGACTCAGTTTATATAGCTGCAATGGGCTAAATATATAACGCGCAGTCAAATGAAAACGATACAAATGGAAAAATAGTAACAGTTCATTCTTTCAAAAGTAATCGCCGTAACCGTTAAAACGATTATCCGAATGTGAGTCAAGACGAGCGAAGTCTTCATGGAAAATAGTTTTCGGTTACCTACGAAAACATTTTTGTACCCAGGGGTGTGCATCTTCGTCGGAAGCAAATTGACGGCCACAAATGTCTTACAGATGGAAATAAAACTTGGAAATCGCATGGGGAGAGCTCGAGGTTAAATAAAGGTTTGGTAAGGGCTTCCCAGTGATATTTCGGCAGTCTAGTCGACACAACCTTGGCAACACGTGTTCGGATCTTGACAAAATAATAAATAAGGGTATACGGAATCAGTTACAAATATTTGCAAAACGGGAAAAACAAACGAATATAGAAGAAACTGCGAGCAACATTTATGACAGTGGTCGTCAAACTTTTTCACTGAAGGTGGAGCGTGAAAGCTACCAAAATTGTAAAATATTTTTTATTTGCTATTCATTTACTACATAGTGTTGAAAATTTCATTCTGAATATTACGTTTCAATTACACTCGTAAGGGCGATTAAAATATTAACTGGTGCAAGTTTGCACAGGGCCATGCTGCTTTTTTGTTCTGTATTTCCTCATATTATTTATTTCTGCGACGTTTTCTTTCAGTCTTATACAATCACCATGCAGGGAATGCTTGTACAGCATATCAATAAGGCTGTGGAATGGCATAACTGCCGCTGATTTTGTATTCTTTGCTTTATGGTGTTCGTTTACCAGTGGTTGCAAAGGAGTAAGACTTACGGAATTTGTACGCATATGTGTTATTACAATCTAAGGCATGCCTCGTTCCAGTAAGGTTTAATTACTACACTCCACAGAGACTAGGGATTGTTACAGGAGCTTTAACACACTCCATACTGATGGACATCGGTAACACAATAGGTGACATTGTAGCTACTCGGTTTGAAAATCAGATTAACCAAAGAAGTAACCAAAGCGAAGATTGCTTGAGGATGAAAAGGAATCTGCAAAGCGGTCTACTTTACATTAGTCCACCCACAGAAGGCAAGGCCTTACACAAACAATGTCAATTCTTTGATCTGGGTTTCCTGCAACTTACATTTTGGAAAATTTATGTACCTTTTCCACACAAACCACTAACGTGGTAACTAGCCAGTACTATAGTGCAATATTCTGTGGAAGTAATTTTCTTTTAGTACAACAATAATGACCTTATGTAAGAAGAAAGTCTATAGAAATACAGGAAAAAAAGATATCAAAATTCTGTTCCACAGATATTTTTAATAATGATATACAAACTCTTTATAAAAATGCGTTAAGATTTTTCAGAAAGCGACATTAGTACTCACATTGGTGAAAAAACTTTAACTGTTTATAATTAAAATAAATAAAATGAAGCTTCGAAACGTATGTACGTATAACATTTTTAACAATGGTGCCAAATGTAGTTACACTGTAATGAAAACTTTGGACTCTTTAAGGTTTTTTGGTTTGTTGGTTAGTTGATTTGGGGGAGGGGACCAAACAATGCGGTCATCGGTCCCGTCCGATTAGGGAAGGATGGGGAAGGAAAGCGGCTGTGCCCTTTCAAAGGAATCGTCTTGAAATTTGCCAGAAGCGATTTAGGGGATGTGTAAACATTGACTTCCGCGGCCACTGTCACATTCAGTAAGATTTTTATGAGTTTGTCACCGCATTGTTAATATATAAAACCGGCGAAGTTTCGGTCCGTGTTGCAAGTGACTCACTGAAGAAGGTCACTTGCAACAAGGGTCGAAACGTCGGTAGTTTTATATATTGACAGTGAGGACACAAACCTAGAAAAATTTTATTCAAGCCACGGCAAACATAAACCAGGATGGCCGACGCAGGGTTGAATGCCATCCTCCCGAACATGAGTCCAGGGTGCTAACCACTGCGCCATCTGGCTCGGTAAGGACACCTGGAGCCGCATAGGATGGAACGGGGACCAGTGGGGTGAGGGGTGGGGGACGCTTCTTGCTTGTAAAGTGCCCGCTCAAAGAGAAATTCAATTTTCACCAAACCACGTTTATTGTTAGAAGTTTACCACTTTCATATTTTGAGCATATATTTTATAACGTATTACGTAAAATGTTATTATCATCATCATCATCTTGGACAGTTTCTAACCTCTGACCGGATCTTCTCCTTTCTTCTGGACGCATTCTTCTACTCCTTTCAGCCACCTGTCTCTCGGTCTTCCTCTTGGTCTACCGAGCGACGTGGCGCAGTGGTTAAACACTGGACTCGCATTCGGGAGGACGACGGTTCAATCCGCGTCCAGCTATCCTGATTTAGGTTTTCCGTGATTTCCCTAAATCGCTCCAGGCAAATGCCGGGATGGTTCCTTTCAAAGGGCACGGCCGACTTCCTTCCCCGTCCTTTCCTAATCCGATGAGACCGATGACCTCGCTGTCTGGTCTCCTTCCCCAAAAACAACCCCAACCCTCTTGGTCTCTTTCCTTCTAGTTTCCTCTCGTGTATCCTCCTGGGTATCATATTCTCCGCCGTTCTCTTAACGTGTTCATAGCATCTCATCCTTGATTTCTCTATCTCTTCCTGTAATGGTTCCACCTTCACTAACTCTGTGATCATCTCATTTCTTAACATGTCTATCTTTGTCGCTCCAATACTTTTTCTCAAGAATTTCATGTCACTAGTTTGTACTTTTCTTTTCTCCTTTCCTTTCATAACCCAGGTTTTTGATTCAAATGTCAGGATCGGGACATAGTATGATTTGTGTATAACCTTTTTACTGATTTGGTATACATCCTTGCTCCATATCAGGGTTCTGACACTCTTCCGAAATACTTCCGCTTTTCTCTTACGCTCGTTTACTCTTTGTCGTTTTTTCGATCTTCCTGTATCAGCCTCCTAGGTACTTGAAACTCTTCACTCTCCTCAATCGTTTCCCACCAATTTTTATTCCATTTGTTCCTCTCACCTTTTTTCTTGTTGTAATAATCATGTCACTCTTACTCATACTAAATTTCATCCCAAGTTCTTGTACTGTTCGCTACCATACGTCCAACTGCTCTTGTACTTCCTCCTCCTTATTCTTCCAGATCATCAGATCATCTGCAAACACCATAGCTTTCATCTTCCTTTCAGCAATTACTTGTGCTACTGTACTCATTATATCACCCATCACTACAATGAAGAGTAATGGTGAAAGAGCACTACCCTGCCTCAAGCTGTTCCTCTGTTCCGTCCAAGCTGATCTCTCTCTTCCCACTTTCACACAGCTGACACTTCCGCGGTACACTTCCCTTATCCTCCAAATAATCTGTTTTGCTACTCCTCTGTTCTCGAGGACTTTCCACACTTTGCTTCTACGTACACTATCATATGCTTTTTCAATGTCCAGGAAGATCATTAGTACATCTATTCCATATTCCTAGTGCTGTTCCTGCAGTTGTCTAACAGCAAAAATTAGATCCACCGTGGACCTTCCTGTTCTGAAGTGTGCGCAGCTCGTGGTCGTGCGGTAGCGTTCTCGCTTCCCACGCCCGGGTTCCCGGGTTCGATTCTTGGCGGGGTCAGGGATTTTTTCCGCCTCGTGATGACTGGGTGTTGTGTGCTGTCCTTAGGTTAGTTAGGTTTAAGTAGTTCTAAGTTCTAGGGGACTGATGACCATCGATGTTAAGTCCCATAGTGCTCAGAGCTATTTCAACCATTTTGTTCTGAAGTCATGTTGCTCTTCTCTCATTCTTCCTTCTAATTTTGCCCGAATCCGTGCGTCCAAAATTTTATCAAAAATCTTTGCGCAATGACTCATCAATGTTATCCCCCGATAGTTCTTGCACTCTTTTCTATTTCCCTTCTTAAAGATCGGGACAATTTTCACTTCTTCCAGTCTTCTGGGATCATCTTCTGTCTCCACACAATTTTCATTACTCGATATTGCCATGTTATCCCCACTTCTCCTGCTGCTCTCACCATGTCTACACTTAGCTCACCCAGACCTGGTGACTTCCCTCCCTTCATCTTGCCCAGTGCCTCTTCCACTTCTCCCCATGTAAGGTCTTTTCCTATTTGCTGTTCCTCCTATTTTATCTCCTCGGCTTGTTCCTCTATGTTCCACTATGCTCGAATTGTGAACAAAAGGGGACCAGATGTAGAGAATAAGGAGGAACTCAAGAATTATTAAGTTATATGGATAATAATGTACTGGTACTACACGAATTTTTCGGAAGGCTTTCATAGTGACCATGTTTTCGTACCTAAGCTGGTAATGTGGCCAATAGTATCACAACACGATCCCATGTTTGTTTTCCTGATGTCTGGACGCATTCTCGACACACCCCACGTCCCAGTGTCTGAAAGAATACCAAGCGGTTGCAGTACACAGTTTTCAATCGGAGTTTTGTATTACGCAAAATATAACAGGAAAAGAGGGTTTTAAGTAATATAACTTAATTAATTCAAAATCATCACCAATGGGCAGAACTGTGGATGATAGCTTTGTACATAAAAGGGTTTAGAAGTCTGTTTTACTCGTATCTGTTGTGCTTTGCGTATTTTTTGGAAGTAACTAACTCTTATTGAGGTGAACATCTTGGTCACTTTCTCCGGTGAGTAATGTGGCCACATTTCCCGATCGGATGTCATGTCGCCGTAAGTGGTCGACAGAAGAAACTATCAATCGGTAAGAAATAACAAGGAACTATAATTGTAGGCCAAAAGACTTTGTTTGGGCGTAGACAAAGTAAAATAACATTTCCCTCCATACAGGGGATGTAACGAAAATAATATAAACGAGTGATGCAAGAGAATAATATAAATGACTGGTGTCACGTCTAACGACTCATGTTCTTACTAAGAAAATAACGGAACACGCTTCCTCTGTCAACCATACTAATAAGCAATGGCGGTTTACATTGGATCCAGTGTCATCAGTTTTCGGAAGGTACCAGGACAAAAAATAGTATGGCCGCTTTCTCCGTCCTTGCCACTTTACCACTCCTCTCCCTTCTTACTATTAGTTGGAAACCTATATAAAAATGAGTTAGTTATATTAGTTATTAACAGTAACTGCAGTGTGAGACACGATCACAAGTGTTTACTAAACGTTTTGAATGTAGTTTTCCTTGTACTCACTTAAAAATTATTACAACAGTCTTGATTTGAGTTCATGTTACTTGCTACAAACGTGCACCACAATTCAAGATGACCTTCTCTATAACGCACACTGAGGAAACGCTGTTAATTACGTTTGGTATTTATACCACAGCAGCTGCGCATGCTCGTGATTTCTCCGTATTGGAAGAGAACAGCTCCGGATCTACGATATTTCGAAACCGGGGCAAAAACCTGATAATGGCGCCCCCCCCCCCCCGCCCCCTCTTCCTTCCTCCTCGTGCTCTCGTGATCGGACGACAGATATTAAAAAAAAATGATTTTTGAAAAATATATTCATTTTTTAGTGCACTTCTTTCTGAAGAGTTTGATTTATAAACCATATCTTCGAGGAAATGTAAGACATGTTATTTGGTACTGAGTGTGCCAAAGTGCAGGGCCACGCCTCTTCACACAGTAATCTTCTATCGTACGTCGCTATATTTCGCTCTGTGGAATTTAAACGTGAATATTTTGCTACAGAAGACGTGAAATCCATAATCAGGGCAGTGGAAATTAAAATGTCCTATGGTGCTCCCAATCGGCTGGTCCGTTATCCTACCTCCTCCTCCCCCCCCCCCCAAATAGAAATTCACAAAAAATACTAGGTGAGATTATTTGTGACCGGTAGAAAAACAACTCTTCAGAAATTTCGTACTTTCTATTTCCTATTAGCTAATAACTTTCTCTCTTATGTGACAAAATCAATTAAAGGATACGTAAAAGCAGAAAAGACAAGAGAAATGCAAGACAGTACAAATTTCTTCAATCCTTAAGCCCCAGCATTATTTCTCTCTAGTCTTACTACAGCTTTACATGGCGTGCTTTCCTTTCTGCGAAAAGATCTATTACCTCATCAAAGTTAGTCAAACGTTTTGTTACATGAAAAATAAAAATTGTCGTTTTCTAATACCGCAAAAGGTGTTAATACGAATAGTACACAAGAGTTGTGTGTTTTCTCCATTTCATTACGTCTATTTTGGGTCTGTCTGTTAGGTAAAACGAAATAGGCCTTTCTAATGTTACAGCAGTTGTAACACATGTCAAAAAAAGAGAGACTTTCGTCGCAAACGTTCATTTTCATCTACGTCATTTATATAATTAATACGACAGAGTGTACGAAGTTCCAATATCAGATGCCTATTAGGCCTACTAAAAGCAGAAAGGTTTATATTAGGTAATAGTGTGACTTTTCATTCATATGCTCCAGTTTTTCATGCATGAGGCTGAAAAGTAGCAGTATCAGAAATTTTATTACTATTTTGGAATCGGCATATTCATCCACATAATTTGTTTGATGTCCCAGTTTCTTCTCCTTCCACGTTCTAACAAACAATCTTGTCATCACTAATCCTGCAACAATTCCCGTCATTTTCAATATTTATTCTCGAGTTAACTTTACTAACCCTGCCAGAATCACGGCGTTAGTTCTCCGGTTAGACATCATTATGCTTTCGTACAACCTGTTTTCTCACTATTCCGAGAACAGAATTAAGCGGCTGCTAACCGAGGACTGTACAGGCGGCCCTGAGTAGAGTAGTGATCTGGAAAACATTTCTGTCAAACTTTCATTTTATTACCAGTTATTCCTATCAGTCGTTTATCCCCACTCCCGTAGTTTCAACCTATATATTTCGCTAGTGGCTATAACAAAGCCTATCATTGGCACACCCAGTGAAAGACATAAACAATCAGCGATTGGCATTCACCCGTTCGGAGGTATTCGGGTCAGCTCGTATAGCCCTATCCTCTTTTGTCTGCGGGAGAGTTTTTTATTTCTAAATGCGACGGGGGTTCACCTGCCAGAGACATCAAGTACACTAAGCACTCATTAAAAAAAATCAGCTTATGATTCGTTCAGAAATCGACTTACAATGTGTTCAAAAATGTTCAGAAGCCAACAGGGATGCATATGAAAGTCGTATGAACAATCTATTGACCAACTTGCGCTGGCTACTAGGCACTTTGTGGAATCAGATTTTTTTCTTCAAGAATATGAATTCGGCGTCCCCTGACATTGCCTGAGTAGATACCACTGTTTGGCCCTCTCTCTCGTCCTCGCCCCACTTCATAGGGGCATGGAAGACAAGCAACAAAATATTCAACCTCTCAGTTCTATTAATCTCGCAGTAGCCGCAACACTTAACACTCTGCCCCTGACGTAATCGGCAAACTTTACTTAGTTCACGAAATTCATCAACATCAATTAAAATTAAGCACATCTTAAAATACAGTATCACTGTCTTGGTGAGCGAGGTAAATACGGTCTTTACAAGTCCAGGTCTTTTTTTTTTTTTTTTTTTTTTTTTTTTTTTTTTTTTTTTTTTTGTTTCTGCTGTCAGTTATTATGTATCCATCTATCTTCTCAGCGATCACAGACCCTGTAGACCACGTGCTGCATCAACGATCTGCTTCCACCGCCTTCTATTTCTCGCAGCTTCTCTCCACCCTGCGGAAATTCCTAATGCGGCGATGTCCATCTCCATGTCATCTTTTCATCTTGCACGAGGTCGGCACAATGGTCTTCTTGCCTGGAGAGTTCCTTCAAATGCTTCCTTGGTGATCCTGTTGTTTTCCATTCCGGCCACATGTCCAGCCCATTGCAGTCTCCTACTTTTTAATTTCTGGATGATAGTGGGTTGGTTCATTAACTTATAAATTTCGTTATTCTTTCGGATTCTCCATGCACCATTCTCCAACACAGGTCCCCATATTTTTCTCATTGCTTTTCTTTCGAAAACATTCAGTTTTTCTCTTTCATTCTTTGTAAGCGTCCAGTTTTCTGATCCGTATAGTACTATGAGGCAGATAATAGTGTTGTATATCTTCAACTTTGTGGTGATTGACAAAGCTTTACTTTTGACTGGGTTGCTTAGTCGGTACAGACATCTTGACCCTGAGGCTATTCTTTCATTGATATCCATTTTTATGGTATTGTTACTGTTGAAACGTCACCCAAGGTATTTAAACTGGAGAACTTTTCTGAATTTAGAATGTTGGTCAATTTCAAAGTAAGGATTTGGATTTATGACTGGACCTATTTCCATATATTCGGTTTTCTCTTGGCTAATGGAAAGCCCGATTTTGCTGGCATTGTGCCTGAGAGATCGGTACATATCCTTCATTTCTTCTTCAGTTTCACTTAGCAACACTATATCATCTGCATAAGCCAAGATTTTTAACTTCAGTGTGTTCGAATCGGAGACCATTGTATAGATGTAAATTACTGTCCCGAACCACTTTCTCTAATGCAAGGTTGATGAGGGCACATGAAAGAGCGTCTCCCTGTCGTATGCCTGTTTTAATTGGAAAGGTGGGGGATATGTATCCTCTGAACTTCATCGCTGCCTGGGAGCCACCCACGCACAGTTGTATCATCCTAATGATTTTACTCGATGTACTAAATTCTCGTAACGTGTTGTAGAGGCCACTTCTGTGTATGCTGTCGTAGGCTCGCTGGAAGTCAATGAAGAGACAGTGGATGTTTTTGTTAAATTCCCAGTAGCAGGCGAGGACCAGATATCAGCAGAGATGTTAAAATAGGGCGGAAACCAACTACACAAAGAAATTTATAACCCTACAATAATGATCTGGGAAACTGAAACACTGTCTGAAGATTGGAAAACTGCGATAATTTGTGCCATACACAAGAAAGGAAACAGAATGGAATGTGGAAATTACAGAGGAATCAGTTTGCTGAACATAACATACAAAACTCTGTCAATGACCATTCTGGAAAAACGTAAACCTTACGCACAAAACATTATTCAAGATTACCAGGTTGGGGCCGGCCGGTGTGGCCGTGCGGTTCTGGGCGCTTCAGTCTGGAACCGCGTGACCGCTACGGTCGCAGGTTCGAATCCTGCCTCGGGCATGGATGTGTGTGATGTCCTTAGGTTGGTTAGGTTTAAGTAGGTCTAAGTTCTAGAGGACTGATGACCACAGATGTTAAGTCCCATAGTGCGCAGAGCCATTACCAGGTTGGATTTCGAACGAACCTTTCCACAACTGATAATTTGTCAGTTACTAGAAGCAAAATATTAAAAAATACAACTAAGAACCACGGACAGCCCGAACGCTTGATTCCGACAGCATCAAGCTCAAGGGGACGCAGTTTGACAACCACTGATTCAGAAAGACTTGACGATACCAGGATCCCGAAAATGGCACTGTCATACGGACCTATTGGCTGAAAGATTGAGGCAAAGATGAACTGAGCGCAGAAGAGGCCGATGGTCTTAATCCTTGAAGGGATAATGATGATGATGGCGATGCTTTGATGGCATTTTGGCTGATCACGAATGTGCGAATGGCAGACAGTAGAGTATGGCCAGTTCCTGAATAGAGTCGGAAACGGAAAGCACGTGTGTGACAGCGAAAGGCGTGAGTCCGAAGTCGGGGGTCAGACAGCCAGCACCCCTCCCCTTAAACTCCCTCCCCACCCTCTCCCTCTCTCCCGTGTCTGGCGCCGTCGTAATATTCACTTAGCGGGTGCGCACGCGAGCGCCACCCTCGTTAGCGATAACGCCACGACACGGCGCGGGCCGACCCGCTGCTCTGCCCCCCCCCCCCTCCCCCTCCTCTCTTTCACTCTCTCTCTCTCTCTCTCTCTCTATCTTTCTCTCTCTCTCTCTCTCTCTCTCTCTCACACACACACACACACATAGAGGTAGCGCCCAGGCTGACAAAAAAACCGGCGCTGGACGCCGTCGGCGCGGCTCGGCGATGGCCCGTTCGCACGCCACTGTGGCACGTCACCAGCGCGCCTCGGAGTCTAGGAGCTGTGCATGCCACTGCTGCACGGCGCCGGTTGCAACCCGTTGCCATCGTTACAGTGGAGGGCACTAAATTCACAACAACTCCGTCCGCAGCCAGCCACTGCGGAACACTCTGCAACGACAAGCGACAAACTTCCTATAGTACGTAAACTGAACGGTCCAAGACTGTTTCGGAAATGTTCTACACAAAATTGTTATTCATACACTATAATTAAAGATACATAACTGGCTCAAAAACTGTACCTGTGAAGTAAGAACCTATTATCAAAAGTATCTTCAAAAATAGCTCAGAGCACTATGTGACGTAACGTCTGAGGTCATAAGTCCCCTAGAACTTAGCACTACTTAAACCTAACTAACCTAAGGACATCACACACATCCATGCCCGAGGCAGGATTCGAACCTGAGACCGTAGCGGTCGCCCGGTTCCGGACTGAAGCGCCTAGAACCGCTCGGCCAAACTATCTTCTCTTAGGAGAATTTTTGCATTTCCAATAAGATACGAATCTCATTTCACTTTACCATCGTCCTAGCAGTGCAATTGCTCAACGGGAAATGTAAATATACACTATGGAGCGCTAGTTGTAATCTAAAACTTTTACTCTAACGTCCTGTATATTTCATTTGCCCTTACCTCAGTAGGCAGCTTTGTTAATAGGACACTGCATTTCATTATGGTCACAATTAACAGAAGCTACTGTAATTGTTCAAGGCGAGCAACCAAGGACCTCTCGGAGAGAAAGACACTTCAGATGCTCGTCCACGAGGGCCGTTGTGATTGTAGGACGAACTCGTGTTTATTGTCGCTCTGGCCGCGATTACAAGAAGGATGATCGAACAGATCCACAAAAAGATGGTCATATATCGCAATGGGCCATCAGGAGCTCTAGCGACACAATTAAATATTTTAGGACACTGTAGCACGCTGAGTTCGTAGATCATGAGGAAAATAATAATCCACGAAATACTGATGATGGTCATGTTTGGTTTTGTTGGGCGCTCAACAGCGCGGTCATCAGCGTCCATACAAAGACCCAATTTTTTACACGGGCCAATATCATTACTCAGTCCAATTTAGTCACTGACACGAATGATGATGATGGAGATGAAATGATGAGGACAACACAAACACCCAGTCTCCGGGCAGAGATAATACCTAACCCGGCCGAGAATCGAATCCGGGACCCCGAGATCCAGAGGCAGCAACGCTAACCACTAGACGACGAGCTGCGGACTCCACGAAATACTATTCTGCTACTACATCCTTCTAGAGGGAAAAATTTCATGGATTATGTATGATTTAATGCGTGGCAAAAAGGAGCGTGATAGTTGCTAACAAATAATTTGTGAGATACTGAGGACGCAAAAGCTAATAGTGAATATAGCACTACATCAAAAACCATATAAATAACTGCAACTTGATTTACGTTTTAAAAGGAGAGATAAACAACAACAGGAAGATGTTGACAAAAAAGTAAAGGATTCTCAACATATTACCCGTTTCTCTACTGAAGACGATTTTAATACAGTAATAAAAATACTTAAATTGGAAAATGTTGCAGGAAACGAAGAAATGACTTGTAAGTACTTTAAAATTATGGCCTTTTTAAGTTAGAAGATTGTTCAGCAGTCCTTCGCGAGTACTCTTAATACTGAAAGAATCAAACAAAAATTTCAGACTACCAGCAGACCTACTTAGAAAACTTAGGAATGATCCATCAAGTAATTGTCACATTGCTCAAATGTGTAATATTAACTATTACAAACGATAAGTTACAACAGAAGATCTTCAATTACTGACAGTATAGTATCCCCAGAGCAGATTGTATTCCAGTCGAACAGAAGCTGTTGTGATTAACTTCGTTTATTGAGACGGGTTGCCATAGAGGCCAGAATAGTGTCAGTTTTGTTCATTTAACTGCCACGTACAATGCTCTATCGACAAGTGGGCTACTGATCAAACGAACCATGAGCTGTGCTAAGCTCACTATTCCTCTGTAGATTGTGCTTATAAATCATTCTTTATTACTCTTTCCATGTAGATCACTTTTTCAAGCTCACTGCCGAAAAAATATGAAGTAAATGATGCATGATGAAAAGCTGACTTCATCAAGGCTTAGTGTTTGTTCCACTTTCATTTAAACTATTCACAATCGAGACGCCGCGAACAACAGAGTTTTGAATACAGACACGATTGTTCTAGCAAACACACAATTGACGACTCTCCAAATCAGAATAAACACAGCAAGATTAAGTAGATATCGTAAGTGGACGTTACAAACAGTGGAGACTATACTAATTCCAATAAAAAGTGTGGTGTGAATGAGCTACCTAAGGAACAAGCTATTCAACATAAAAGTTCATATGAGGTCTGCGAAGCACCGTCAATACTCGTACAATATCCTCGTCCTAAATATCTATCCTAATACTTGACCGTACTGTTACTTTAAGGACAAACAGGTTAACATACTCATCTAAATAAATTAAAACGAAGAACGTCATTATCAGAAAACTGGCTGTTATCTCTGTACTTACATTAGCGTAATCGATTGTGCTGGCGAGTAAACTGCGCTCCTCTGGTGACTGGAAACAATCGTGTCAGCAATATTAACGTCTAACTCACCGACTGAGAACTGTCACTGACATACTTAAATAAGCATCTCATGCCTTCATTAGCCTGTTGTCTAATTTAACACAGGTAGATCTCAGACGACCACATGCAGTGAACCGAGGCTAGAGTAAGGAATACAGTGGATCAGTTTCTGCAAAATCTCGAGTCAGAAAAGTTCTTTCCACATATGCGGCTTAATGATATTTAAGACACTGGAAAACCTAGCCTCAAGTTCTGTGACGCATGAGCCTCGAATACGTACAAAATTGCTGTTGTGAAACTATTTCGTCACCGCTAAGGCAGTGAACTCCTTTCCCGAAAATCAGATCTTCAATTACCAACAGACCATCGTGATTTAGGTCTTCTGAGACAACCCTTTTTGCTTAAGTTAATGGTGACATGGACCCTTTCAGGGCAAATCCATTTTGATTCTCCATTTGTCACATTTCTAGGATTCATTTCTAGTTGTCAGAGATATTTTCTTTGGTCACGAGATGCTTTTAAAACGATTGCATTTATTCTCTTCACAGTTTTAATCTGCCACGAAGTTTCACATCCGTGCACACTCCGCTGCAGAGTGAAAATCTCATTCAGTATATAATCACTTACAGGCTTAGAGCGACGAATGGATGGCATTAATGGATACGCATAATATTCTCGACATAAATCAGCAACAATGGTAGATATAAATAAGTGAGGCATTAATTGGTTGTTGTAGTATGCTATCAAACAAAGCGAAGTACGCGTTGGATACAGAATCGATTTGTATATTGATCACGCTTGAGGGCTCATTCTTTTTGGCCTTGGAAATGTCTAACTCTTCCAACAAATCATGAGCATTACGTTTTTCTCTTTTGTGCAGAATACGCATATAATTCTCAACATTCCCTATAATTTGACCAGTTTCAGCTAAGTTCATTCCCAATGCCGTTTTGTTATGTGCATACAAATGCTCCTTGAACCTCACTTTAAAAGAACGACCGGTTTGACCGATATTAAATGTTTCTCAACTAATACAAACGATATTTTAAGCCCCAGAACCATGAGATTTATCAGAATTATAAATTTATGTTTTACACGGAGTTTCAGAGAACGATATTGTAAGCCCCAAAACCACAAGATTTATCACAATTATTAAATTATGTTTTACACGGAGTTTCAGAGCGTTATTAACTTGAAAACAATATCCAACCTTAGACGTCCAGAAGCATTTTGCTGTATTCCGGGTCATTCTTACGTAAAATTTCATTGGAATTGTTTCCAGGTTTTCTTTAGTACTTCTTTTTTCTAGGTAACTGTGCGTCTGCCTACTATTTATATTCCATTTTTTTCTATTATACGGACGCATAACATCATTTGCCGAAAAACCGTTGGCTACTACATTTTGCTTTAAGGTACTAATTTCTTGGCATGTTTCATTGTCAGCCAATGATAATCGAATAAGTCGGTAGTGAATCATTGCGGTGAGAAAGGCCCTTTTATATCGTGGCGGATGGCACATTTGGTACCCATAACAGATCTGCATATGTAGGCTTCCTAAAAATCGAAAATTTATGTCTGTTTTCAACTTTCTTATTAGTAAAGTCCAAATAGTTAATGTAGCTCGCTTCTTCTACTTCTATAGTAAAGGCTATATTTTGGTGCTTGCTGCCTATGGCTTGAGCAGATGCCGTAACCTCATTCTCGTCAGCCTCTAATAGTAGCAAGACGTCATCCACATGACGTTTAAAATATATAGTCTCGTCCTGTAGTTGTGGAAACTTAGCAAAGAACTTACATTCTACATCGTTCATAAAAATATTGGCTAACGAACCAACCAAACTTACCCTTCCCAAGACCATATTTTTGTTGATATATTTTGCCATTGAAGGTAAAAGGTTATAAGTTAAAGCAAATTCTAAAAATTCTATTGATTCTGTGTATTCTGCAGTACTAATGTGCTATGAGTTAGCAGATTACGTTTAATGATCTGAATCGTTTTCTTTATCGGGACACTACTGTAAAGGTTTTTTACATCCAGGGATGCTAGTGTCGCATTATTTGTAATATGGGTACCCTTAATCGCGTTAGCAAGGTTTAGAACTGTTTTTCACGCCAAAATTGGGAGTGAACGTGTACACTGTTGTAAGTTTGTTGTTAAGAAAATTATTTAGTGGAAAACATGGCGATGAAAAATTGTTAACAACTGGTCGGACTGGATTTCCTTTCTTATGTATCTTAATCTGCGATCTCAATTGGGTGAGTTTAAGATTCATTTTTTTAGTGATTTCTTTTCGTAATGGCTAAGCAGAGATTGGGAGCTGACTATTTTTTTCGTAGATCTACCTGGAACTTATGCGTTGGGTCTTTGTGAACTTCTATTGTCTCATTATCAGAAAAGAATTCCTCGGTTTTCCTAATGTAGTCTTCTTCATATATACGGACCGCTGTATTCCACTATCTGCGCAGTTGGCCATTGCCTTATCTTTTACAACTTTGTATTAAGATTTTTTAAGATACTACTTTCGTGATTGGCGGCAGCAGAAGCGTTACACTGTCTGGATAAGGCTTTATTAACTTTAAAGGCTGTGTCCGCAACTTCTAGTTTCGTCTTCTTAGCTGCTTCACACGCCATTTTAATTTCTACTTTGACTTCTAATGGTTTGTTTATTAGCATTTCCAGTGACATTATGTTATAAACCTTTATTCAGCAAAGTATTTTGATCGTCGTTCAATTCGATTTTTGTCAAGTTAGCTTCCCTAACATAAAAACGTTGTTGCCCAACGGCGACCTTACTTTTTACAACATTAACCTTCTGACGCTTTATCAGTATGCCTAACTTTTTGTTATGCCTCTTTTCTATTCTTTCAACATTAATCGTTACTCTGTTAGAAATTTCCGGCCAAATAAACTGGGAATTAGTACTAGACAGTTCGTTACTTAATTGCAAATCTAAATCGAAAGCTTCTTTACTTAACAAGTCTTTATGCTTATACGATTCACATATTGGGCCCTAATCCAGTCCACCCCACGCTTCGCTTTAATACACAAGGCGAGAGCTGACCGCTGTTTAATTTCGACTTTCTCATAGTTCGGCGTGACACCTGCTGCAGGATACTGCATATTGAATTTAATGTTCATTACCTCAGTACTGATTTTCTGCTTCAGTTTACAGAGACTTCTGACACTGTCGGAAACCATACGTGGAACAAGTTTCACAAGCTGCAACATAGTCGCTTGTAGAAACAGTGATCCAGGTACTGTCAAATGGTTTTTATTCCAGAATTTGATCACAATATTAAGTCCTTAGACGATGACCGGTTTCAGACAGTATGACATAAATTAAATTTACACTTTGAATTAAAATTCCGTAGAGTTACTTGTTCTGATATTTTTCTTTTAAGACCAGGTGGACATCTTTAAACAAGAGCTTGAATTTCTTTGATTTGTTCAGGTTACTGTTGTGAGACGAGCACACCTCAACTGCTAACCGAACTCAGTTGGAGAAAAAATCAACTAATAAATTGCAATAACGTGATCTTAACTTTTTTCCTCAATTTTTGAATCGGGTAATCTGAGGGTACCTGCCGTGAGTCTCTACGCGAAATATTTTTGTTTTCAATTTCTGTGTTACTTAGGAAAAAATTCGAAATACTTGCCGAACGTGGTGGCCAGGCGGTTCTAGGCGCTTCAGTCCCGAACCGCGCGACTGCTACGGCCGCAGGTTCGAATCCCGCCTCGGGCATGGATGTGTGTGATGTCCATAGGTTCGTTAGGTTTAAGTAGTTCTAAGTTCCAAGGGACTGATGACCTCAGATGTTAAGTCCTATAGTTCTCAGAGCCATTTCTTTTTTGCGAAATACTTCTCGGTATATTGTATTTATGTTTTTTTAAATAGCGTTCAAAGGAAAGACTAAGGGGCACTTGGGACTGCGAATGAATTTCTAGGATGGGATTTTAAGGCGTACACAGGAACTTCATGAATAAAATTAGATCCTTTTGTCATTTTACAGTTGATGATTTACACTTACTGTAGTAATATTAATTGTAAATGCAGGAGAAGAATCAGTTTTTTTGGCATCTGATACACATTATAAATTCTGCGTTTTATAACTACACGGTTGTTTTAAAGTTTCTAGTGAGATACACAGATGGTTTACATTGATAAAACGTTCTCTCCAGTATCTTTGACTTTCAATTTCTTCTTGCAATATTATTTATGAGTCCCGTGGACGCTAAAAGTACAATTTCCTTCTGGAAATTTATTTGCCTTTCCTTTTCATTCCTAATAAGGATTACACTACTGGTCATTAAAACTGCTACACCAAGAGGAAATGCAGATGATAAACGTGTATTCATTGGACGTATATGTTATACTAGAACTGACATGTGATTACATTTTCACGCAATTTGGGTGCGTAGATCCTGAGAAATCAGTACTCAAAACAACAACCTCTGGCCGTAGTAACGGCCTTGAACGCCTGGGCATTCAGTCAAACAGATCTTGGATGGCGTGTACATGTACAGCTGCCCGTGCACTTCAACACGATACCACAGTTCATCAATAGTAGTAACTGGCGTATTGTGATGAGCCAGCTGCTCCGCCACCAGGAGTTTTCAGTTGGTGAGAGATCTGGAGAATGTGCTGGCCACTGCAGCTGTCGAACATTTTCTGTATCCAGAAAGGCCCGTACAGGACATGCAATATGCGGTCGTGCGTTATCCTGCTGAAATGTAGGGTTTCGCAGGGATCGAATGAAGGGTAGAGCCACGGGTCGTAACACATCTGAAACATAACGTCACCTGTCTGTGATGCAGCAATGGTAACCGCAGCCATGGTCTCCGAGCTGATAGTCCATGCTGCTGCAAACGTCGTCGAACTGTTCGTGTAGATGGTTGTTGTCTTGCAAACGTCCCCATCTGTTGATTCAGGGATCGAGACGTGGCTGCACGATCCGTTACAGTCATGCGGATAAGATGCCTGTCATCTCGACTGCTAGTGATACGACGCCGTTGGGATCCAGCACGGCGTTCCGTATTACCCTCCTGAACCCACCGATTCCATATTCTGCTAACAGTCATTGGATCTCGACCAACGCGAGCAGCAATGTCACGATACGATAAACCGCAATTGCGATAGGATACAATCCTACCTTTATCAAAGTGGGAAACGTGATGGTACGCATTTCTCCTCCTTACACGAGGCATCACAATATCGTTTCACCAGGCAACGCCGGTCAATTGCTGTTTGTATGAAAAATCCGTTGGAAACTTTCCTCATGTCAGCACGTTGTAGGGGTCGCCACCGGCACCAACCTTGTGTGAATGCTCTGAAAAGTTAATAATTTTAATATCACAGCATCTTCTTCCTGTTGGTTAAATTTCGCGTCTGTAGCACGTCATCTTCGTGGTGTAGCAATGATAGTGGCCAGTAGTGTATTAATAAACGGAAAGCATTAAGCTATGTTTCGGTTTATATGCAGTGTAAGTAGAAATATGTTTCTGGATAGAGACTCGACCGCACCATCTTCGAATTACCGTTGTGTTCTCTCTGCGCTGCGCCGACCACTGCCTGTAAATGACTCTTAAACTTAAATGGCTCGCGCTCACCCGGTCGATGCAGAAATACTGCTACTTCTCTTCTCGTTTGGCCATCTGGCACTCCCAGTTGTGTCATTCTGACTTCTGGTCAAGTTCTGAGTAGACCATAAATTTGGGCAAATTGGGTGATGACAAGTGAGCACGGGTTACTTGTTAAACTAAAATCGGGATATGTGTAACAATTCATTAAGACAACTACGCAACAGAGAGAATTAAATTATTATAGCACTGTCTAAAAAGAAGTCGAGATACTCAAATATGTGCTGAAGATTGACTAATATTCAAGCTCCCATTTGATGATGTTCAACAGCTGTAACGTATTTTATATAATGAATTTTAACCACGAACTGTTTATTTGTCCCATTTTTCATCTACCAGTTTTGGTTATTAACGATCATCGACGATATAGGGTACAACATACGGCTCAGCTTCAAAGAAATATGGGATGCCTTTAACTAATCCGTTGTACCCTACATACTGGATGATGGTTAATAACCGAAATCGGTAAATGATTAACGGGACGGATAAACAGCTGATGGCTAAAATGCATTTTATAAGGAAGAGACTGGTGTTCATACTATCAAGAAAAGATATCCACGAATAGTTGACCGAGAACTGCAAGTAGCTGCTGTTGGACATTAAACGGGATACAGAGAAATATTACGATATATAGTACAAAAAAAAATGGCTCTGAGCACTATGGGACTTAACATCTGAGGTCATCAGTCCCATAGAACTTAGAACTACTTAAACCTAACTAACCTAAGGACATCACACAACACCCAGCCATCACGAGGCAGAGAAAATCCCTGACCCCGCCGGGAATCGAACCCGGGAACCCGGGCATGGGAAGCGAGAACGCTACCGCACGACCACGAGATGCGGGCAGATATCTAGTACAGAATGGGGAGAACAGTGAGTGTCAGGAATTAAGCGATGACATGAAGGACACGATAGCAACAGAATATGAGTCATTCGAATGACGAATCAGCATAATAAAATATGAATATTTCAAGATATGACTCGTAAATTGTAGCGCTCTGATTCTTTACCGTGACAAACTCTGTTACTTTCTGTATAAAGTTGATTATCGAAAGAAATTTCTGTTTTTTTTGTGCGCTTAAAAATGTACATTTATTCAATAAACCAGAAAATCTAAGTAAAGACACCGAAACGATTGTAAGATTACTGATTTGAAAGTAAATGATCAGTAAACATCTATAGCCTACGGCTAAGGTTCATGGACCCTATTACCCACGGATTGGTGATACTGTATTTTGGACATACTGATTAAAAAACTTGCTGCAGACTCAATGAAAACCGATAAACACTGAAATAACATTTTACCAAAAGTACAAGAGTGAAAGTAAGGACTTACGCTTTATGAAACCAATTAGATATGGTTTTTGCGATGTACCCCCTGACAACCGGACATACACATCACGGTAATGGACAATAATACTGTTGAGTTGTATATGCTCGGCAGTCTAAATGTTGCACATACAGGGAGTTTCCGGTAAGGTGTTTTTATCTGTGACTTATAAAATGATAATTGAGAGCAACGCTTATTTAGTTAGGTAAATGCAAGAAATGTTACTCTTCCTGCAGGGATATTATCGTTGATTATTAATCTGACTTCAAGAGAATTACAGCAACGAGTTTCAGTTTTTTAATACCACGTTTTCTCTATCATATAGCTGATATAGTTAAACTGTGTACATATCATTTAAAATTTCTAGTAATTTTAATTATGGAGTTAGAAACGCTAAAAACTTTAGGGACTGCAACAACTAGTGACATGGCTGACTGTTTTGTTTTGGTGTCGAAATGTTCATTGAAGGTAGGTGTTCGCATAAGTGCCAATTTTCCAGAATCTAAGATTCAGTACATTGTCTAAACAATCTGCGAGTGGGATGTAAAGTTGCTGTTGTCACTAAAAGTTTGGTCCTCACCTCTGTGACACCAGCAATTTTATATCTCATCCAAAGGTCGATTAGATTGTGCACTGAGTTGTACATTCAATAAAATGGGCAGTCGTTTTAACACTTGAATTAAATGAGAAATCCTGTATCAGAACATCCATTTCATCACAACCAACAATATACGGAATATGGCAACCAACTCAAAAACTCTGAAAGTTTCTAGCTACCCAGCCAAAATTTTTATGAATTTCATTTACAGTGATTTGTGCACAGTTGGTAAACTCATCAGCTACATGACAGGAAAAAAACGACAGTTGCACTGGAAAATGAGCTCCTCAGTAAGAGTAATGTTTCTAAAGTTTACGTTCCTAAATAAACATTCTTTTCATTTATTAATTTCAATGTTACAGAGAAAAAACCCATAATCTCAAACGTCCTGTATGTTACATGAAGACTTAATACAATTGAAGGATCGAAGTAAACTGCGATTTGGAATAACGACCCACAATCGAGTCTACTGAAATTTAGCAAGAATGAGCAAGGTTGTACTCAGCGAGTGCCCCCCCCCCCCCTCATCCTTCCCACAAAAATCAGGTCATATTAAACCATTATCAGTCTGATCCTGAACAGGAGCAGGAAATGATATGGGTATTGACTGGTAGCTAATTTTCCGTTAAGTATTTGTCATGATATCTCAAAACCGTTATTCATCATGAATTTGCAGTTCAGTGGTAACTGACCTGTGCTGTTTTCAATGCACGTAGAAGACGAACTAGAATTGGAAATGTAGAACAAGTGATGCTGTAATACTCCATACTCCGAAGCGTTCCGTATCCCGCAGTGAATGGAGAAAATTATTGGCTATTATATACTGCTGACAATTTAATTCGAATACCGTGAACAGAAGATAACGAAATATTTGCATATGTAATATAGCTGGAAGAAATCATTCAATTTGTAGCTAGTTTTGAAAGTATCCAGAGAAATGGATCTACACTGCTGGGCATCCAGTCGGAGTTTGGATGAGAGTATCCTACTGCTTCAGCTCAATATCACAGTTCATCAAGGAAGACAGGTGATTAATGTTGTGCCAGTCCTTCGTGCAACCCATCATCCAGATGTTTCTAATGGCTGAAAGATATAGACAACTTAAGTGGCACCAGTCCTACTACCTCTAATCCACGTAGGTGACTAAAACAGCTGAATAATGCTTATTATCGAAGCGTAACTTTAAAATGAGCGCGTAAATAGCCGAATATATAGCATTTAGAATAAAAAACCATCCACTCAGGCTGTTAAAGTCCTTTACAGAAAGGACACGAGTGTTTTCGGATTCTTGAAATGCATTTTCGGATGTCTTTATCCTTTAAATCATTACGTACTACAATGACGGGGAAAAAGTCGCAACATGAAGCAGTTGAGCGACATAAACGGAAGCCCGTAGGCGTGTTTCTACAGCTGAAATTCAAATTTCTTGGCAGTCGCATAAGTGTGACGCTAATAACACTACGAGAACGAATATCAGGTTTGCTTTGAAAGAACCTTTTAACGAATATGAGCGATAGTTACCTTTGATATTCGATGTGGTGAGTTACTGGTACTCAAGAACTCCTTTAACGAAACAAAGAAGCCATTACCAGTACTTTGAAAGAGATCGTGTAGGAGGACTATGAAGAACTGGATGTTCCATCTGCAATTTTGCAGAAAAACTTGCCATGAATTTAATAGCACTGTACACGAATGCTGACAGCGGTGGTCACGAAAATGTACTGTCAAAAGAAGACCAGACTCAGAACTGCCACGTGGCACTTACGAGAGATAGAAGAACATAGTTACTTTATAATTGTTAGATCTTGTGAACCCCTGGTTGCGTCATTAGCCAACGAAGATCATAATGTTTGCCGTACAGCTCTCTTGCAGCGTACTGCATCTACAGCACCAATCTGTGCAGTAGTCGGCACTACAGTGACACAGAGAACTGATACAAGTCGGTTACTTCAAGGGCAGCTCCGAGCCAGGCGGCCTGTAACGTGAATTCCACTGACTCCAAATCACCGCCATGGCCGACTTCAGTGCGAGAGCTAATTGGAGAGCATGTTGGAGGTCTGTTGTGATTTCTGGTGAAAGCTGGTTCTGCGTTGGTGTCAGTGATGATCGAGAATTGGTTAGAAAGAGGGCCGTTGAGATCCTGTAACCAGTCTGCCTGTGTGGTACACACATTGGACCTAAAGCTCGAGTTGTGGTGCGGCGTTGATTCTGTGTGACAACAGCAGCTTCCTGACTGCATATTTGTACCTCAATATTCGGTGATTCAACCTGTTGCGCTGCCTTTATGAACAGCATTCCAAGGGGTATTTTCGAACAGGATAACGCTTGCGCGCATATTACTGTTGTATCCCAACATGATCTACAGAGTGTTGACATGTTGCCTTGGTCTGCTTGATCTCCATATCTGTCTCCAGTCGAGCACATATGGGACGTCATCGGACGTCAGGTCCAGAGTCATTCCCAATCAGCATAACCGTCCCTCTATTAAATGACCAAGTGTAGCAGGCAGGGAACTACATCTCACGCATTGACATCCAGCACAATTCATTCACGCTTACATTCTTGCATTCAACATGATGGTGGCTGCACCCGTTATTAACGTACGACAGTTTCAAATTTGCAAAGGCTCATCTCGCACTTGTATTAACCTGTGATCTCGCAATGTTAATCATTTCAGTATGTTAGGCAGACAAATGTAGTCGAGAAATTTCATTACTCTACGTTAATCATCTCTTTTTCTGTCGGTGCAATATCAGTTACGTAATATTTCAAAAAAAGACTCTAACAGTTTGTTCAAAATTAACTTTACGTGGACCTCGAAAACAGAGCACAGATATCGGTCTTAACACATAAGGAGTATAACGGCAGCTTTCCGGATTACCCGCTATAATTCGTAACTGACGGCACTGTAAACCATGACACCAGGCGTCGGGCGTCTCTCTTGTGCCACATCAAGGGAAGATACAACGATGGTCGTTGTGCTCCAAGCGCTGTCTAACGGTCTGTATCGATATTTTTCTCGCAGCAACGATGACCATTTACTGACTTAATTTACGTGACTGTACGTTGTAGTGTTAAGTTATAGCTTGCCATCAGGTATCGCTATAGTACAGTAACATGGAGCAGGGGAATGCAATGGGGGCAGATGGAAGTGTATTCGATACTCTGGTTCGGTGTGGTCTCTACATGTATATTTCTGTAAATTTTATGAGATGTGTACGTCTCGTGTTCATGTCATTTATTGTTTGTCATCTTCTATTACGGTACTGCCGCCTCGTTTTCTTATTCCATTTACTGGGGTCGCTAACTTCCTGCCTTACTTGCCCGTGAGCGGCAGCAGCAGCGCGTATCGATAAGCGCACTGTCGCACCATCTCTGGAACGACCGATTGTATTTCAGGGTCGTCGTGTGTCTGCCAGTCAGTTGGACCAGCAGTGCAGTCGGGACGAAGCAGCAGTAAAGTCGGGGACGGAGCGCCGGTGAGGCGCAGACAGCCAGTGCTCGCCGTCCGCTGGCGACACACATGAACTCTCCGACGGAGGGAGATTGAAGCGGGACGACTGTTGGTTGGTCGTTCGATTGGTCGTCTCATCGGCCGACGTATATTTGGTACTTTCACATTTTCTGGGCCTGGGCAGTCGGTCGGTTGGCGTGGAGCAGCGAGGAAGTCTCCGTCGCGTGTACTCTGGCCGGGGCCGCTGGTGGCGTGCTTGCACGGTTGGAGTGTTAGGCGCTGCTTGCGAGTGCTACGAAGTTCGTCGCCCACCGAACATGGACATGAAAGTTGAGTACTCACTTAACCTAGAACCGAGCCTCGACTGTTTACATTTCTTCGGTTGATCCTGGTTGCCGCTTTTGGGGCATTCCCACGAGCAACAACGTGTGTGTATTCGAGTTGGCTAAATTCCAGCCGTCTTCCTGTGGAATTTAACTTAATTTAATTTTTCCCTATTATTGAAGTTGATCAGCAGTATCTTCTGCCTTGTGGCCGTTGAAGTTCTGGTTACCTGCCGTAGTCGTTGACGTAATTTTCGGCTGTGTATTTTCTTCGTCGTGTTGTTGCTGTCCAGTGCGGCATGTTGTTCGACAGCTCGGGTGTTGTTGGTCGTTGTGGGCGCCAATATTCTGTGTGTCGTTGTATTGAAATCTTGCGGTCATTTCGCTGGTTGCGTGGAGCGGAACTGAACTTGTTGGTTGGTCGGTCAGCTGTCTGTCGGTTGGGTTGCCTTCAGATTAAGGAGTCGTTGGACAGACTGTCTGTCTCACTCACGGGCGTTAGTGCTATAATCCCAGGCCGGCCCCTGGAAACTTCTGAGCGCCGTTCCTTGTGTGCCACATAGTAATTTCCCTGTCTGGGTTTTATTTATTTGGTTGATGTGAGGCTTTCAGCCGAGTATCAGTATCTCTTAAATTAATATTCTTGCCTTTCCCTTAAGACATGAGATAGTTAATCTTTTAGATGGAGACTTCAGCCGAATTTTACATGAGATGTTTAAGATAAGGCCTTCTACCATTTAAATTGAAACTCTTTTTCTAGCCCTTACGCCGTTAAACATATTTTGTTGCTATGTGGCCTTCATCCGAGTATTAATTTCTCTTAAATTAATGTTCTTGTTTTGCCCTTAAGGCATGAGATTGTTGTTCTTTATAGGCGCCTTTGAATGAAATGTTTTAAGATATGGCCTTCTGCCTTTTGACTGTAACGCTTATTATTGCTTAATATGCGGCCTTCAGCCAAGTTCCATTAAGACTAACTTTCTAAGGCCTTCAGCCTGTTTAGATTGGAGACATAAATGTTTTGGTGTGAAACCTCCAGAAGAACCTTATATTTCAATTTACTGCGTTGACCTTGCGTCTTGCATTTTTAGTGTGGCCTTCAGCCGAACTAAAGTTAATCAAAGGAGTTCGATTAAGGTTTTGACTGTTTTGCATACTTGTTGGAATATTGTGTGTTTATAAATAAAGTTTGCATTTTGAGTGCAACTGACAGCAACTTAGTTTGGTCCCTTCCACAACCTAATCCGTTCTGTCCTGCTATCCCAGGCATTTCACTTTAATTGTAGCTTTATTTCAGATTATTAGTACGCTCTCTTCGAATTTAGATAATGGAGAAGAAATATTTTTGGTGCTGAAAATATTCTTTCCGTTTTATTCAATTTACTGTACTTACGAAACATACAGCGGCTTTACTGGTCCTAATAATTTCAATATAACATACACACATCAAAAAAGTATTGCAATTCCTCGGTTCCGCAACCTATACAGAAAATTGGAATAGAGATCTACATAAACATCATTTCCGCCCTTTTTATTGCTCATGAAAACCACACATTGCATGTTGTACCACTATACAGTGATGGTTGTCCAGACTGCTGTACACACTGGTACCTCTAATACCCAGTAGCACATCCCCTTGCATTGATACATGCCTGTATTCGTCGTGGCATACTATCTACAAGTTCATCAAGACACTGTTGGTCCAGATTGTTCCACTCCTCAACGGCGACTCGGCGTAGATCCCTATGAGTGCTAGGTGGGTCACATCATCCATAAACAGCTCTTTTCGATCTATCCTAGGCATGTTCGTTAGTGTTCATGTCTGGAGAACATGCTGGCCACTCTAGTAGAGCGATGTCGTTATCCTGATGGAAATCATTCACAAGATGTGCACGATGGGGGTGCGAATTGCCCCCCACGAGGACAAATGCCTCGCCAATATGCTGCCGATATGGTTCACTACCGGTCGGAGGATGGCATTCACGTGCCGCACAGCCGTTACGGCGACATCCATAACCACCAGCGGCGTACGTCGGCGCACATAATGCCACCCCAAAACATCAGGGAACCTCGACCATGCTGCACACACTGGACAGTGTGTCTAAGGCATTCAGCACGACAGGGTCGCCTCCAAACACGTCTGTGACTATTGTCTAGTTGAAGGCATATCCCACACACATCGGTGAAGAGAACTTGATGCCAATCCTGAGCGGTCCATTCAGCATGTTGTTGGGCCCATCTGTACCGCGCTGCATGGTGTCGTGGTTGCAAAGTGGGACCTCGCCATGGACGTCGGGAGTGAAGTTGCGCATCATGCAGCCTATTAATCACAGTTTGAGTCGTAACACGACGCCCCGTGACTGCACGAAAAGCATTATTCAACATGGTAGCTTTGCTGTCAGCGTTCCTCCGAACCATAATCCGCAGGTATCGGTTACCCATTGCAGTAGTAGCCCTTGGGTGGCCTGACCGAAGTTTGTCATCGACAGTTGCTGGCCCTCTGTATATCCTCCATGTCCGACCAACATCGCTTTGGTTTCCTCCGAGACTCCTGGACACTTCCCTTGTTGAGAGCCGTTCCTGGCACATAGTAAAAATGCGGACGGTATCTAAACGCTGCATTGACCGTCTAGGCATGATTGAACTACAGACAACACGAGCCGTGTACCTCTTTCCTGGTGGAATTACTGGAAGTGATTGGCTGTCGGGCCCCCTCCGTATAATAGGCGCTCCTCATGAATGGTTGTTTACATCTTTGGGCGGGTGTAGTGTCATCTCTGAACAGTCAAAGGGACCGTTTCTATGATACAATATCTACAGTCAACGTCTGGGAACCGGGGTAATGTAAAATTTTTTTTTAGGTGTGTATTTTGAAGCCAGCTGTATATAAGTGAATCCTGGATTAATTTTATTATGACTCATCGTAAAAATTAGTACATGTGAGTGTATGACATGGACTATTCACTTCCTATGTTCGGTTAGAACTGCTTTAATTGCTACAATATTATTTTACGTTTTAGGAATGTTTGGAAGCTAGGAGATGAGACACTGTCAGAAGTAATGCTGTGAGGAACGGTTGTGATCATGTTCAGGTAGCTCATTCAGTGCGGTACACGCCCCCGCCCCCCGAAAGGCAACTGTATCTGGTTCGAGTCCCAGCGCAAAGCATGGTTTTCATTTTTCAGGAGGTTTCATTATTTAATGTCTAATGTCAGTTTCGATTCTCCACAGATGTTCATTAACATATATTCCATGGTTTCATTAACAAACATTTAAATTTTTTTAGACACATGGCTCATTCAATGCATAGGTAAAAACAACCTTATGAATCAACTGTATTATATTTTAGCCAAGTGATCACACATAATACGTCGCGAATCAATCTACTATTATCAAATATAGTGCTTTCAATGTTTTGAATAGCTTGGCAAATAAATTCTTACAGTTTGGTGAACGGAAGTAGACTGGCCCTTTTACAGTCTCATAAAATTTGATTCATTTACAATAATACATTTACTTTTTCCATAACAATGTACGAAATTTAAAGTCAGCGACGCAGATGAGTCCAGAGGCATATACTGCCGCATACTAACCGCCGGCTGTTTAGTTTTGCGCGACCGCCACTAACTAGACACTTTGCAAAGGAAGTATACCACGGTGGTCTCTGATCTCACTTGTTGACGTGCAACAGAGCAAATAAACACTAATATGTAGTTTTGGTTGTTACTTTGAGCTTCATACATTAAAATCATTGCGTCAAAATAACACAACGTAGTTCACTCAACACGTTCAGCACGCTACAACGATCCTGAAAGGCGGAGAGACACTGTACGTCTGTCCTGTTGTGCGCTAGGGGCGGGGCGCCTTTGAGGTCTTGTATGGCGTTGTGGCCCTCGAGAATCCATACACTTGATATTCGTATGACAGTTGTGGGATACTAACCATCGCAAGCAGGAGTATCGCGGGACAATAAACCGCAGTCTCGTTTGGCCACTTCTATGCCACTCTGAAGTTCTGAAACTTAGTGAAACACGTGTCTCCTTCTTACAAGAGGCATAATAAGAATTTCTTGCAAACAGCATTCACATTTACGTATGAGAAACACGCTACGTAATCTTCTGATAATAACGTCGTTGCTACTAACTATTTTGTGTAGCTAGGCTGATGTGCTAATAGTTTGCATAGCCAGTCGTGTAGTATACAGTTCATGAAAGTTTACCGTTTGTTTCATGTTACCTCCTTTGTGTTGCAGGTTTAATAGCCAGTAGCATACATGTGTGGCACTGAGAAGACCTTTTCATTCGACTGAGATACTTCTTTGAGTAAGGACAAAATGGAATTCCCTCGTGTCTGAATTCGGGCTTACAGGGTTTCGCGTCTTTCATTTTACAAATATCTGGAACACCGATGGATCGAAAGCCATGTGATCTGAGAGAGGAACTCAGTACCGGAGTCAATCAATTGGAATGAAGTTTTTCCAGACGTATTCGGTCGGCATTTAAAACAGAGAGTGCATTCGCTGGCCGCCGTATTGACCGAGGCGACACAAAGCCAGAGCGTAGCGGCTGGGACGCCAGTGGGTGTGAGGTGAGAGACGAGGGGGTAGACGCGGCAGCCGCTACAGGTCGTATCCGAGCCGCGGCTCAGCTCTCGCGTTTCATTTCCGCAGCAGCGCTTCAAAGGACAGCACAGAACCGACCCGGCCGGCTAAACAAGCCAGCCCCGGGCAGCACTGTGCGCACTGCGGGTCGCCTCTCTGCCAGGGGCGCCGACACTTCTGGCGACTCGTCCGTCCAGTAAGTTCTGATCACGCCTGCGGTAAAGGCCACAACATCAGGCATCTGGAACTTCGCAGTTTCAACACATTTAAAACTAATACCAATTCATAATTTTAAGGCAATTAATTTTTAAAAAATATGTTAATTGTCTTAATCGCAAAAGAATGTATTATGCAACTGATTACTACGGAGGGTGTTCAATAAATAGGGGAACACTTTTTTCCTCCGCCAATTTCAGTTAAAGAAATGCCGAATTTGTTGTCGGAAGTCGTGAAATATTCCCACTTCAGCCCCTCTGGTTTCATATTCGCATTCAAAAGGTGTCAATAAAGGAGATGTGTCTCAAACAGAGAGCTGTCATTGAGTTTCCTTTGGCAGAAAACCAGAGCATTGCATACAATTATAGATGGGTTCTATACAATGTCTCCGGAAACCTGGCAGTGACCCAAAGCACCGTGAGTCATCTTTATCGTAACAGGGTCGCGCAAACTTGTCCGCTTTCCAACTTGCCGGCAGCCTGCATACAGTTGATACTCCCACAGTGTTGGAACAGACCGGGTCTCGCTACTTCCATCTGCTTGGTCCATTGAAGGATGCGCTCTGCGGTACGGAGAAGTGGATGATAGGGAGGTTATCGGTACAGCAGGACGTTGGCTCCAACGTCAGCCAATGAAATGGTACTATGCGGACATACAGGCCTTGCCATTAGGGCGTCGTAAGGCCGTCGCACTGAGCGGAGATTTTTAGCCAGAGCAGTGGAAAATAATATGGTGTATTTGAATCCTGAAATACACCAACCTGCTTCCAGAAAAACAACTGTGGTGCATTAATTATTGGACGCCCCTTTTAGATTCGGTTGCTAAACAACCATCTTCACATCATTGATGGTAAAGGCACTGTGTCTACCTACACTGTAGGGCAGAACGCCATCGTCTGCTGTTATAGCTCGGTACGTGCTCGTGAATTAGGCAAGTTTCAATACACTATCGGCCACACTTCGTTGGTATAGCCATCAGGCTACTGGCACGTAGCCAATTCGTGAGCCTGTACTGCGCTATAACTGCAGACGTCAGCTTCCTAGCATGCATTGCGGGTAGGGACAGTGTCTTTAACTTGAGTGATCTGAAGACGGTAGCTTATCAACGGAAATGAAAGTAATCATTAGTATGTAATTTAAATTTTGTGATCAAGACAATTTGAAAGATTGTGTAAAAATGATTTAAAAATACGCAAGTTCCCTTTTCTCTATTACATGATAATACAAATTTATTCCGATACTTATGTGTACCTCTGCGATCTCCCACTTTTCCTCTTACAATCCTAAATTATATTGGAAAAGAATCTTTTCCGATAAATTTCCGTATTACCTGTAATAGCTAGGATTTTCTTGTTGTTGTCTTTTCTGAGACCTATGTGGAAACAAGAAAAGTAAAGTAAAGGCACAGTTGGCTTGGAGACTCCGAAATGCAGGTAGGCCGCCTAATGCTAAAAAATTTTCCTATCCCTCACACGCACTTGCTGCTTTTCACGCCGAAGTGTAAGGGTTGTTTGTTTAAATGTATTGGGTAACTGTCCGACGAACTACCATCATCAAAAGTGCCATAGCCCTCACTTCATGAGAATCTGCAGAGAGGTTTGGAGCTACATTCAGGACATCGACGCATTTATGCCACCACAAGCGCTCCTTCCCTTAACGGAACAGATAAAGGAAAAGCATCCAACAACGCGTCGCGTACACAGGTGGTTACCCATCCAAGTACTGGGTACGACCGATATTGCTTAATTTCGGCGTTCAGATGAAAGCCAGTGTATTCAATGAGACAAGCTCGTTGACTCGAGGGAGTAACAAAGTCTCAGGAATCTAGGAATCTCAGTAGTAATTTGGTGATGCACAAGATCTTCCGTGTAGCGTCTGCCACTGGGGTTTCTTGAGATTCTCAGTAACGCTGTCTCGCAGACTAAGCGATCCCGTCACGAAACGTGCCTCCGATCATTTGATCTTCTATATCTCTTCTCTTAATTATAATTGGGAAGGAGCCATGTCTAATCGACAATATTAAAGAATCAGACAGACACCTATTTTGTACGGCTGTTTTCCCACGCATGACTTACATTACATTAAGATTCTCCCAATAAACCTCAGTCTGGCATCTGATACATGTTGTTTTACTTCGTCATTCCGCTTTGCGTCGCTCCTAATCGTTACTTATAGGTATTTTACGGTAATTATTCTTTTCAGTAATTTGGTGCCAATAGCATATCGAACGGTAGTGAAACCCGTTGTTTTAGGCTTTGCTTCATTCTCTTATAACGGTCACTTTACTGAAATAAAGTTAGGCAACTGGCAACTCTACACTTCCGTAATGAAATAAAATTTGGCTCTCTGCGTACCAGGCTTGCAGCATAAATGCAGGGAGATAAAGCTATAGCTCCTCTCTGTGATTATATTTAGAGTCATCAGTCATTTGACTGGTTTCATACGGCCCGCCACGAATTTCTGATCCGTTCCAACCCCCTCATCCCATAGTCCACGGTTATTCACTTGATGTATTCCAGTCTCTGTCATCATCTACAATTTATACCCTCTACTACCATGAAAATTATTCCGTGACGTCCTACAATACTGTGTCTTCTTCTTGTCAGTATTTTATATACATTCCTTTTCTCGTCGATTCTGCAGAGAACTTCTTCACTGAATACCTTATCAGTCCACCAGACATTCAACATTCTCCTGCAGCATCACATCCCAAATGATTCGACTCTTTTCTGTTCCGGTTTTCCCAAAGTCCATGTTTCACTACCATACAATGATGTTCTCCAGACGGACAGTCCCGGACATTGCTTGATATTAGAAGACTTCTCTCGATACTTCTCTCGATCCGGAATATCCTTTTTGACATTGTTAGTCTGTTTTTTATATGCGTATCGTCTTTGCTCCGTCCGTCATGGGTTATTTTGTTGACTAGCAGAATTCCTTAACTTCATCTACTTCGTGATAACAAATACTGATGTTAAGTTAGTCGCTGTTCTAATTTCTACTACTTCTCATAACTAACATCTTTCTTCGATTCACTCTCAGTTCATACTCTGTACTCATTAGAATGCTCATTCCACTCAGCAGATGCCGTAATTCTTCTTCACTCACAATGAGAATACAAACGTCATCAGCGGATCATATCACTGACACCTATCCTATGAATTTTTATTGCAGTTTTGATTCTTTCTTTTATTTCCATCAACGCTTTTTCGATGTATAGACTGAACAGTAATGGCGGAACGCTACATCACTGTCTTACACCCCTTTTTATTCGAGCACTTCGTTCTTCGTTTCCCACTCTTATTGTTCCCTCGTGGCCCTACACAGGTTGTGTATTATCCGTCTTTCCTTGTAGCCTACCCCTATTTTCCTAAGGATTTCAAACATCTTGCGCGACGTGATACTGTCGAACTCTTTCTCCAAGTCGAAACTGATCGTCTTATAACCTATACTCAATTTTTCTTTCTATTTTCCTGTATATTACTCTTCTTAGCAACTAGGATGCCAGAGAATTTAATCTCATTGTGCGATAATTCTCGTACTTGTCGGCTCTTGCAGTCTACGGAATTATGTGGACGACGTTTATCCGAAAGTCGTATGGTATATCGGCAGACTCACACATTTTCCCCAAAAACCTGTATAGTCACTTTGTTACCACTTTTCCTAGTAGTTTCCGAAATCCTGATTGATTGTTATCTACCTCTTCTGCCTTGTTTGATCTTACGAAGCTCTTTTAAATTCCGATTCTAACACTGTATGTTATATATTTTCGGTATCGACTCCTGTTTCTATTTGTATCAGACCTCTTTCCCATCACAGAGGTCTTCAGCGCACTCTTTTCTCCTATATGCTCTCTCTCTTCTTCATTTAACAGTGGAATTCCCATTCGTAAGTGACTTGTACTTCTCTGTTCCTCAATTTCCCCGAATATTTTTGTGCTTCCTTATTTCATTGGACAGCTGAGGTATTTCTGTTACCCACGGCTTCTCCCCAGTTACATGCTATTTACTTACTTTTCTTCCAATTTCCATGATTGTTCTTTTTAGCGTGTACTTCCCTCATTAACCGATCTGCCTATGGAGATATTTGTGGTTATAGTATCTATAGGCTTAGAGTACTACAAATGTATTTCTTCATTCTTTACTACTTCCGTATCCCACTTCTTCGCGCAATGATTCTTTCTGTCTAGTCTCTTGAACTCCAACATACTCTTCATCAGTAATAAATTGTGCTCTGCCTGACCATGACGTAATCTATCCGAAATCTTTCCGTACCTCCTGGCCTTTTCCATGAATACCTCGTCCTATTGCGATTCTCGAAAAGAGTTTTCGATATTACTACCTGATATTTATTGAAGAACGCAATTAGTCTTACTCCTGTCTCATGCCTAATACGTAGCCCATAGTCTCCTGTCACCTTTCTTCTTCTCTTCCCCCTACAACCGCGTTCCACTTCACCCATGATTATTAGCTTCTTGCTTCCCTTTACATACCAAATTATTCTGAGTAAAATCTCTGTAGTCTTGAGTCCAATGATGGGACTATGCTTTGCTCAAAAGGCTCTAGAGATCTATCTTAAAAGTAAATCCATGAATAATTATATTCTTTGCAACTTTCAGTTATCATCGGAACTAACAAAGGGAAATAAACATTTATTTAAAAGAAATGCTTTGCAGAGGTATAACTTTTGTTGACTCGCTAAGATCACAGGAAATAAACTAAATGTATCTCTTGTGTGTGAAAGGTATTATTAAGTATTACAGTATTAACATAGACACAAATCGTTTATCTGACATTTGCTGATGCACTATTCAAGAATAGACGATGATGAATTCTGTATTTGTATGAGTGACATTATAACATGACAACGATAGTTGTCATACAAATAACTGGTTCTTGAGTGTGTGTGTGTGTGTGTGTGTGTGTGTGTGTGTGTGTGTGTGTGTGTGTGTGGGTGGGTGGGTGGGTGGGTGGGAGGGAGGGTGTAAGTGTGTATCTGTCTCGCCTTTTCTAGTAACTAACGGACATTAAACCGTCATCTCCCAAGCTGACGAAATGATCTTTAACCACACAACATGCTGCAGTGGCCACATAATGTTCTAGCAGACCACGTCCTTTACTGTTCAGAGTTTCGCTGCGTCCTGTAAACATTAGCTCAACGATGCACTTTTTTAAGAGAATGGCACCATGAGACCTTATAAAGCTGCAAAAATTTGTAATTCCTTACAGCAACAAGTTTCGATGAAGCAAACATCTGCAAATCACGCCTTACACCAAAGTAAAGTGGCGTTCCTTGACGTCAAGAACAAAATTATTATCAGCTGCAGAATCTAAATGAAAAGTTAAAATTACAGTATGGATGAACAATGAACACATTATAACTACAGAATATATAATATGCAAATCTAGCATGAGTAATTACCTTCCATTATGCACTAAGTGTACCCGTGGACTAGGGGTAGCGTCTGTGATTCATAATCGGTCCCGGGTTCGATCCCCGCCACTGCCTAAATTTTGATAAATAATCAGCATTGGCGGTCGAAGACTTCCGGCGTAAGAAGTCAGCCTCATTCTGCCAACGGCCTTGTCAAAGAGTGCGGAGGAGCGGATAGAGGTTCAGGGCACTCTCTTGTCCTAGGGGTGGGAAATTGCCCCTAAAGGCGGAAGAATCAGCAATGATCAACGACATGAGGATGCAGAAGGCAATGGAAACCACTGCATTAAAGACACGTAACGTGTATCCACAGGACATGTGGCCTGTAATTGAAGAAGTGTCATGATCTCTCCATTGGCAAAAGATTCCGGAATAGTCCCCCATTCGGATCTCCGGGAGGGGACTGCCAAGGGGGAGGTTACCATGAGAAAAAGATTGAATAATCAACGAAAGGATAACGCTCTACGAGTCGGGGCGTGGAATGTCAGAAGCTTGAACGTGGTAGGGAAACTAGAAAATCTGAAAAGGGAAATGCAAAGGCTCAATCTAGATATAGTAGGGATCAGTGAAGTGAAGTGGAAGGAAGACAAGGATTTCTGGTCAGATGAGTATCGGGTAATTTCAACAGCAGCAGAAAATGGTATAACAGGTGTAGGATTCGTTATGAATTGGAAGTTAGGGCAGAGGGTGTGTTACTGTGAACAGTTCAGTGACCGGGTTGTTCTAATCAGAATCGACAGCAGACCAACACCGACAACGGTAGTTCAGGTATACATGCCGACGTCGCAAGCTGAAGATGAACAGATAGAGAAAGTGTATGAGGATATTGAAAGGGTAATGCAGTATGTAAAGGGGGACGAAAATCTAATAGTCATGGGCGACTGGAATGCAGTTGTAGGGGAAGGAGTAGAAGAAAAGGTTACAGGAGAATATGGGCTTGGGACAAGGAATGAAAGAGGAGAAAGACTAATTGAGTTCCGTAACAAGTTTCGGCTAGTAATAGCGAATTCCCTGTTCCAGAATCACAAGAGGAGGAGGTATACTTGGAAAAGGCCGGGAGATACGGGAAGATTTCAATTAGATTACATCATGGTCAGACAGAGATTCCGAAATCAGATACTGGATTGTAAGGCGTACCCAGGAGCAGATATAGACTCAGATCACAATATAGTAGTGATGAAGAGTAGGCTGAAGTTCAAGACATTAGTCAGGAAGAATCAATACGCAAAGAAGTGGGATACGGAAGTACTAAGGAATGACGAGATACGTTTGAAGTTCTCTAACGCTATAGATACAGCAATAAGGAATAGCGCAGTAGGCAGTACAGTTGAAGAGGAATGGACATCTCTAAAAAGGGCCATCACAGAAGTTGGGAACGAAAACATAGGTACAAAGAAGGTAGCTGCGAAGAAACCATGGGTAACAGAAGAAATACTTCAGGTGATTGATGAAAGGAGGAAGTACAAACATGTTCTGGGAAAATCAGGAATACAGAAATACAAGTCGCTGAGGAATGAAATAAATAGGAAGTGCAGGGAAGCTTGGACGAAATGGCTGCAGGAAAAATGTGAAGACATCGAAAAAGATATGATTGTCGGAAGGACGACTCAGCATACAGGAAAGTCAAAACAACCTTTGGTGACATTAAAAGCAACGGTGGTAACATTAAGAGTGCAACGGGAATTCCACTCTTAAATGCAGAGGAGAGAGCAGATAGGTGGAAAGAATACATTGAAAGCCTCTATGAGTGTGAAGATTTGTCTGATGTGATAGAAGAAGAAACAGGAGTCGGTTTAGAAGAGATAGGGGATCCAGGATTAGAATCGGAATTTAAAAGAGCTTTGGAGGACTTACGGTCAAATAAGGCAGAAGGGATAGATAACATTCCATCAGAATTTCTAATATCATTGGGGGAAGTGGCGACAAATCGACTATTCACGTTGGTGTGTAGAATATATGAGTCTGGCGATATACCATCTGACTTTCGGAAAAGCATCATCCACACAATTCTGAAGACGGCAAGAGCTGAAAAGTGCGAGAATTATCGCACAATCAGTTTAACAGCTCATGCATCGAAGCTGCTTACAAGAATAATATACAGAAGAATGGAAAAGAAAATTGAGAATGGGCTAGGTGACGACCAGTTTGGCTTTAGGAAAAGTAAAGGGACAAGAGAGGCAATTCCGACGTTACGGTTAATAATGGAAGCAAGGCTAAAGAAAAATCAAGACACTTCATAGGATTTGTCGACCTGGAAAAAGCGTTCGACAATATAAAATGGTGCAAGTTGTTCGAGATTCTGAAAGAAGTAGGGGTAAGCTATAGGGAGAGATGGGTCATATACATAATGTACAACAACCAAGAGGGGATAATAAGAGTGGACGATCAAGAACGAAGTGCTCGTATTAAGAAGGGTGTAAGACACGGCTGTAGCCTTTCGCCCCTACTCTTCAATCTGTACATCGAGGAAGCAATGATGGAAATAAAAGAAAGGTTCAGGAGTGGAATTAAAATAAAAGGTGAAAGGATATCAATGATACGATTCGCTGGTGACATTGCTATCCTGAGTGAAAGTGAAGAAGAATTAAATGATCTGCTAAACAGAATGAACAGTCTAATGAGTACACATTATGGTTTGAGAGTAAATCGGCGAAAGACGAAGGTAATGAGAGGTAGTAGAAATGAGAACAGCGAGAAACTTAACATCAGGATTGATGGTCACGAAGTCAATGAAGTTAAGGAATTCTGCTACCTAGGCAGTAAAATAACCAATGACGGACGGAGCAAGGAGGACATCAAAAGCAGACTCGCTATGGCAAAAAACGCATTTCTGGGCAAGAGAAGTCCACTAATATCAAATATCGGTCTTAATTTGAGGAAGAAATTTCTGAGGATGTACGTCTGGAGTACAGCATTGAATGGTAGTGAAACATGGACTGTGGGAAAATCGGAACAGAAGAGAACCGAAGCATTTGAGATGTGGTGCTACAGACGAATGTTGAAATTTAGGTGGACTGTTAAGGTAAGGATTGAGGAGGCTCTACGCAGAATCGGAGAGGAAATGAATATGTGGAAAACACTGATAAGGAGACGGGACAGGATGATAGGACACCGGCTAAGACATGAGGAAATGACTTCCATGGTACTAGAGGGAGCGGTAGAGGGCAAAAACTGTAGAGGAAGACAGAGATTCGAATACGTCAAGCAAATAATTGAGGACGTAGGTTGCAAGTGTTACTCTGAGATGAAGAGGTTAGCACAGGAAAGGAATTCGTGGCGGGCCGCGTCAAACCAGTCAGTAGACTGATGACCAAAAACAAAAAAATGCACTAAGTGCATTAGTTGATCTTCCATTACGTCTTTTCATCGAACTACACAATAAAAGTGGGAAAGTGACGATTGAATCATCTGATAAGTGCTTTTCAGCTGATATGTGCTTTCAGACGAGTCCAGCGATGTTAATTACAAAGTTTTAATAACTATACATATGATTTCCTACAATGCATAGAACTACTAAAACAGAGGAAGCCGAATAGCCCATGATGCTGTACAGTCTATATGCTAGAGCGCTGATTAGACCTGTGAAATCGTCTGATGGCAAATAGTACTCTTTTTGCAACAGCTGTTGATGGTTTCGCGATGGACTGTAACTGTGAAGCAGAATTTACTAAAAAGATTCACTTATTACTAAAAAAGGTAAATTACAGCTTATAACGAGCCTACAGGTGTGTGATTCTGGAGCGTAGTACATGGCGATTCAGATGTAATCAGTCGTACATCACGATACACATTTTTCCCTTTCAAATGTTTCGTAACGTTCGTAATGTACATTTTGCCAATGTGAACTCATTGGTATATTTCGATGTTTGGGGACCTACCATTTTTATGTCATGTTTGTTAACATTGTGTCATTATGAAAGAATGTCAAAAATGAACTAACTGTTCAGAACTTACTAAAATCCAATTACTATATGATGCAAAATATTCTGCTTCAGTATTATAAGTGTTTGAGAATCGATGTATGGTACTCTATAAGCTATCGATGTAAGTTTGATGTTTCTTTGGCTTATGCTTTTTCTGACTCGGTGGAGAGCTGAATGTGATCTGTGGTGGAGACAAGTCGAAATAAAACTCACGTCTGATGTGCCCATGAGGGTTATTTTCTTAACGATAAATGAAGTGTAGGGAAAGTTTCTTGTGGTTAATTGCAAGTTAAGATTAAATAGGAGAGAAACACTATCTGGTGTCTCATTTTAAAGAACTCACATCCAGAGAGTACCGCTAATCTACATTTTTAACGACTTAACTGAATGAAGGAATTATGCTACAACATTGACTGTAAGAGTAAGATTAACATAGTTTTCTTAAAAAGTTTCAAGATCCAGGAAACCTCTCGGCTAGATAGGATCCCGTTTATTTTCAGGACGACGAGCGACAACAACCACAACGGCAACTACAACATTAAACAGAAAGAGAAATATTGTTTTAACTGTTATCTCTCTACAACGAGCAGTGCTAACGAAATTAGTTGGTAGAACCACTATCTGAATTAACCTTAATCAATTCTCTGTCTGAAACTTAATGACAGATTTGTATCTGAGCACTACTTCGTTAGTTATTTAACAATAATTCATTTATAGACTGACAGGATTCCGCTAGAAGCTGCACACGCTACATACACTGATAAGCCAAAAGAATGATGAGAACTGCCCACTGCGACGTTGGATGCCGCCTGATGGCGTTGCGGACACGTGACACGGTAACAGTGGATCAGAGTCGAACGGAGGTTCACCCTAGCGAAGATCTGGGCTGCAAATGGGGAAATCCGCTGAAAAAGCGACTTTGACAGAGGGCAGATTATTGTTACGGAGAGCATGTGAAAGAGTATCTCGAAGACGGCGAAGCTGGTTGAATGTCCACGTGCTACTCTCGTGAGCATCTGCACAAAGAGGTAGGAGGACAGTTAAATTACCTCTAAGCAGAATTTTTTGAACGTCGACATTTCACAGAACTTGGGGTTGTCGTCTCTGTAACGTAGGAGAAATAGTGATTTGTGGTATCTGTGCCGAAAGAAACCAAGTGTTTCGGGGCACACCGTTCACTGTATACTTTTGAATATGGAGCTCCGCAGTAGACCACCCCTTCGTGCTCACAAGTTCACCCATCGACATTGTCAATTGCGATTGCAGTAGGCACGGGACAATTGGGATTCTACCGTCAGTCAATGTTAACGTGTCGGTTCTTCGGGTGAATCACTTTTTGCGACACTAGGTCGTTGGTAACGTCCACAAACGTCGTCGTCGAGGTGAACGGTGGCTCGAAACGTGCAGCGCACCACGTACGCAGGCTGGTGGATGCAGCATTATGCTGTGGTGAGAATTCTCCTGCGCCTTCATGGGATCTGTGGTAGCAGTTGAAGACATGTTGGCAGCTGCGAACCACTTGCATCCCTTCATGCTTGGTGTCTTTGCCAACGGCGATGTCGTCTTTTAGCCGTATAATTTATTATCCATGTCTCGGAACCAGAACAGTGCTACAGTTGTTTGGGGAGCTTTATAGCGAACTCACGTTGATGTGTCGACGACGAAATTCGACTGATGTAAATACTATGGAACCTATCAGAGTCGCTAACAGGCGCTATCACCGCGTACGCAAATCAGCGGCCTGTTATTTAGCGACTTACACGACCTGTGCGTAGACCTCTAATACCACATATCCCCACAAACCTACCAGCAAATTACCTGATTCGAAAACGGATAAACACGCTATTAAGGAGGCGGTCATAATGTTTTGGCTCATCAATGTAGAATTTACGAATTCGTACAAGTTTTAACAGAATGCACATTTTCACTTAAGCATTTGGTGAATTATGTCGATGCACGAAAATATAATGAAGGTGGATGAACTGACAGTTATCTCTAGAGTTATTTGAATATAAAGTAGTGTTCGTTGAATGGTGAAAGAGTCGGTGTTGTTTAATCACAAAATTGGTACTCACTGAGCGGAACATAACAGCCATAAAATAGATTATGCGTGCACGGCGGCTTAAATTGAAAAGAGCACTGAAAACCAGATGTGGAAATGGTATATACCGGACCACAACACACTGGAAGCACCATAACGGGAAACAATTCACCAATGGGAGAGCTAACTTCAAATCCCTCTGTGATATACACTCCTGGAAATTGAAATAAGAACACCGTGAATTCATCGTCCCAGGAAGGGGAAACTTTATTGACACATTCCTGGGGTCAGATACATCACATGATCACACTGACAGAACCACAGGCACATAGACACAGGCAACAGAGCATGCACAATGTCGGCACTAGTACAGTGTATATCCACCTTTCGCAGCAATGCAGGTTGCTATTCTCCCATGGAGACGATCGTAGAGATGCTGGATGTAGTCCTGTGGAACGGCTTGCCATGCCAGTTGGACCGGCGTTCGTGCTGGACGTGCAGACCGCGTGAGACGACGCTTCATCCAGTCCCAAACATGCTCAATGGGGGACAGATCCGGAGATCTTGCTGGCCAGGGTAGTTGACGTACACCTTCTAGAGCACGTTGGGTGGCACGGGATACATGCGGACGTGCATTGTCCTGTTGGAACAGCAAGTTCCCTTGCCGGTCTAGGAATGGTAGAACGATGGGTTCGATGATGGTTTGGATGTACCGTGCACTATTCAGTGTCCCCTCGACGATCACCAGTGGCGTACGGCCAGTGTAGGAGATCGCTCCCCACACCATGATGCCGGGTGTTGGCCCTGTGTGCCTCGGTCGTATGCAGTCCTGATTGTGGCGCTCACCTGCACGGCGCCAAACATGCATACGACCATCATTGTCACCAAGGCAGAAGCGACTCTCATCGCTGAAGACGAGACGTCTCCATTCGTCCCTCCATTCACGCCTGTCGCGACACCACTGGAGGCGGGCTGCACGATGTTGGGGCGTGAGCGGAAGACGGCCTAACGGTGTGCGGGACCGTAGCCCTGCTTCATGGAGACGGTTGCGAATGGTCCTCGCCGATACCCCAGGAGCAACAGTGTCTCTAATTTGCTGGGAAGTGGCGGTGCGGTCCCCTACGGCACTGCGTAAGATCCTACGCTCTTGGCGTGCATCCGTGCGTCGCTGCGGTCCGGTCCCAGGTCGACGGGCACGTGCACCTTCCGCCGACCACTGGCGACAACATCGATGTACTGTGGAGACCTCACGCCCCACGTGTTGAGCAATTCGGCGGTACGTCCACCCGTCCTCCCGCATGCCCACTATACGCCCTCGCTCAAAGTCCGTCAACTGCACATACGGTTCACGTCCACGCTGTCGCGGCATGCTACCAGTGTTAAAGACTGCGATGGAGCTCCGTATGCCACGGCAAACTGGCTGACACTGACGGCGGTGGTGCACGAATGCTGCGCAGCTAGCGCCATTCGACGGCCAACACCGCGGTTCCTGGTGTGTCCGCTGTGCCGTGCGTGTGATCATTGCTTGTACAGCCCTCTCGCAGTGTCCGGAGCAAGTATGGTGGGTCTGACACACCGGTGTCAATGTGTTCTTTTTTCCATTTCCAGGAGTGTATTAAAGAGTAAGGCTAGTAAGATTGGGACTCGTTCCAGACATCGTTAATAGGGAAGATGGTTTAGATTGTCGAGATGTAAACAATGCTTGAATTATTCGAACATTACATGCAAATGGAGCATCTATAATTTTTATCTGCAAAGAAAGGCTGTGTGGTCTTACCATTGACTCGTTTCGTAAAGACGACGGTGTCATAGAGATGCTACAAGAGATGTGGTATACACCATGTAGGGGTATACTGTTAAAATTCCAACTTGTTATCGTCAATGAAGAATCAAGCGAGTTGTCACTTGAAGAATTAACTATAACAGGGAAGTCATAAAAAAACTCATTCAGAAATCTACCAACGGCCGTTCTTTGAGTACCCTTAAGGGTAAGATTTCCATTCCAGGTACCGTCGCTTCATACCCTATGACGACAAGATGAGGGTGTGGAGATTAAGGCTCAATACCGACGCAGTCGTTTACGTGGCTTCCTGTTGAAGGTGGACTGTATTCATACACTGTCTATCGATAGAGTAAGAGTAGTATTGGGCAGTCCATCCTTTAATTTTAAGAATAACATTACACAGCACCTACCAATGACTTTTTTGAAAGAAAGAACACCTAGCTGTATGTGATCTGCAGTGATGATCATTGCCAAATTCTAGCATTACAATAGCAGCATGCATCCAATGTGTCATTGAATTGGGTTGAATTGTACTACATGCTTGGCTATACAAATTATTAGCATTTGAGCACAGCTGCACGAAACAGAACACGGTACCACCATCTACATTCTGTATAGAAGGAAATATAATGAAACGCTTGTCTCTTTCTTTAAAATAGTGTTTGAATGTTTGTTGTTTGTGAGAAGATGGCGTTAAAAGTCATGTAAGATGGAAAATCGTCCACAGGTATGTACTGGAATTCGGCGGCTGTCGTGCCAATGGGGAGCCAACGGTTTCATGAGGACTTTACTCAGCGCCATGGACGATCTAAACGGTTTCACGAAACTTGCTCTCGAGAGGACTACTTATGCTCAATCGTGCAATATCATAAACTCAAGTCGTGTACCTTCGGTAAGGATATATGCTAGTTTGCAATGAGGTTAGTATCCTTACGGACAGTGCAACGACGGCTAGAGCACCACGTACTGTCGTCACTGAGAAGATTATGGAGACAATGATTGACGTGGCAGAAGAGGGAGATTCGTCAACAGTGGTGCGTCCAACGAAAACAGCGGACAGAGAAGCGGCATCACATTTTCTTTTCAGATTAGTTCCTACTCCATGCACAGCATCATGATGGCCGTATCTGTTGTGTGGAAATTTCGAGTACAATGAACGTTGCCACAGAGCGTTTCTCACAGTCTCACGGGCCTGTCATCTACAGTGGTAGAATGAAGTGTAACACAGTCATGTCTTGTTCACATAGCAGGTCATTTGGACAAAAGGAGATATCTTTCTGTCGTCTGCTCTGCCCTAGTTTCGATTTTTCCGTGATATTCTCTTTCATCAGCATAATAAAATACCATATGTTACCGCTGCTACGGTGATTTACCCATTAAGTACATCTGCTCTTAGGGTGTGACACACTGCGACAACACAACGTTTCGGGCACTAAGATTGATGAAATCAAGAATTGTCTTGAAGCAGAGTTGATTAGAATATCTGTATCTGCAGTCCAACCTCAGTACTTCAACACTTACATTACATACACACTCAGCAAGCCACCGTGATGCTCGTGGGGGGCTATACCTTTTACCACTATTAGTTACTACCTTCTCTGTACCACTCACGAAAATAGACCGACAGAGAAACGACTGACGATCTGCCTCCGTACAAGCCCTAATTTCTGTAACCTTATCATCGCACTCTTCTGCAGTCGAGTTCACATACCGGTTTTCTAAATTTTCGCTACAGTCTTTCACGAAACGAACATCGTCTTCCCCCGAGTTTCTGACTTGAGTTCGTGAATAATGTCCGTAATAACTGTTGATAGAACCTACCGGTAACAAATCTGCCAGTCCACCTCTGAATTACCTCGATGTTTTACTTTAATCCGACCTATAGGAGATCCCAAACACTTGAGCAGTACTCAAAAGTAAGTCACACCAGTGTCCCGTATGCTGTCTTCTCTAGAGATAAACTACAATTTCCTAAAATTCTTCCAATAAATCGAAGTCTACCATTCGTCCTCCCTACTAATGCCCTTAGCGGCTAGTATAATGTCATATCGAAGTTGCAATGTTACGCACAGATGTTTAATCGATGTGACTGTATCTGTCAGTACACTACTAATGCTGCATTCGAACGATATGGGAGTGTTTCTCGTACTCAGCTGCATTACCTTACATTTACTTACGTTAGATCCAGCAGCCAGTCATCACACCTAAACAGAAAAGTTGTCGGAATCATCTTTTATCCTCATGTATGTCTGAGTTCCAGCAAGCCAGATTAACAGGAATTCATGGGAGGGCAAGGTCTCAGGATATGACATCATTCATTATTGACCAAGCAATTCACACTCATTAAACAATTAAAAAAACAATAGTAGAGCAATGAAATAAAGCTTCAGAAATCGGCAGTTCTTAAACAATGAGTGGAAGGCTTTGAATTCAAAGGAGCACCTTGGCTTAACCTAATTATGAACGACAGCAAAATGATACCAGACTGACACAATGGCCTTAAATTACAGACCCGAGATTTAACGAGGTTCTTTAATGGATCTAACAGCTTTAAAGAGGACCGTCAAATGTAACAACTAGCTCAAATTTAGTAACAGGTAAAATGTATAAGGAAACTTAAATGTGCAAAGCTAACAAATGGTTTTAAATTACAGATCCAATTTTTTTACGCTCCTTTAAGAGATTGTCAAATTTAAAGCAAGATTTTTAAAAGTCAAATGTAACAACTAGTGCCAATTTAGAGATGGGTAAAAAGTTCAAACAAATTTGAATGTTCAGCCTAAGAATTTTTTAAATTACAGATCAAAAGGGGATGGCTCCAAAAGGCAAGTCCGCAGCTAGTGGTCTAGTGACTAGCGTTGCTGCCTGTTGATCATAAGGTCCCGAGTTCGATTCCCGGCAGGCTTGGGGATTTTCTCTGCCTGGGGACTGGATGTTTGTGTTGTCCTTACTATTTTCATCATCTTCATCATTTGTGACAGCGTCTAGATTGGATTGTGAAAAATATGGACTCTGTAAGAAATGGTACTTGTACGGGCGCTGATGACGGCACAGTTGAGCGTCCCACAAACCAAACATCATCATCATCATCCAAAAGGCATCCAAGCCAAAAGACAAATATTAGTGTACTCTGAAAAGACTTAGGTCCACGCGAACCAGCAAGGAAAAAACTTACAAAGCAGTCACCGTGTGGTATAACTGCTTCAAACGTGGCAACAACGGCGGCGAACCCCCTAATGCCGCAAAGTAATATCGTGCGCCAGCGCGCTCGCCTTCGTCAGGCCCCACTAATTGCGTGAATGGACAGCAGAAACAGTAGCTGACCCATCAGGCAACAGCAGGGCGCTAGTGAAATAATCGTCTTGCGAGAAGAACATGCCTAGGAACACCAAAAACACCATTAGCAATCAAAAATAAGATAGATAACAGCCAGAAAACGGCGAACAACAAACTAAACAAAGGATGTCAAAAATAGTACAATTTAAACGCTGGCAAGAACCAAGAATATCAATATTGACATAACCATCTAAAAATAGTTGAAGCAGACTTTAAAAAACCATTTTGAACTTCCGGCTTCAAACCTCGGTTCTGTCAACAGTAAAACTGTCGGATACCAGTAAAAGACGGCCTGCAGGCCCAATCAAGCTCCAAGAACTAGATATCGAATCTCGCCTTGCAGGGAGAAGCACTATTAAAACCAAACAATAAAAAACTATCACCACAATCGTCACACATGGACACCTCAACTAATTTATTTTTAAGGAAAGCAACACAGGGCGCTCAGCAAGCACCATGGCTGCCAGGTCAGACAGTTTCTATACGCGATGCAAACCACACCAACGGCATATCCATACTCGCCGGGAAGCACAAATCCACAACTCAGGAAATAATCAAATAGGTCAGGGCAGTAACAACAAAGCCCACTAACGCCGCCAAATTAGATCACACAACACGGGTCGACAACAGTAACGAGGTGCCCTTCCAGCGCACCAAAATTAGCTAGTAATAAAGTCATTCGTGGTCCAACAGTTGCTTTAGAGCGATTCGGTGAAGAAACCGACCACCGACGCGTGACAACACATGTTTCCTTCAACCGGTAACTGTCTGTTCCACACTCGCCCGCCTTGCAAACCTTACAAAACAGGAAGACGCGGGGAAAGAGTGCCGCCTGGCGACCAGAGTGAAAACAAACCGGAGATATACGATCTACAGACGGCAATAGGCACGGATCACAGTCACTCAAAGACTACATCTTCCCGTACATCAAAACATCATCAGCTAACAGGCGCAGATTGCTGCTCACAATTCCTTCATACACTTTATATAATGTGTATAGAGAATGTATACTTCCCTAAGGCATTCTTGCCGTTTCCCTTGTCCCTTGTGAACAGTCGCCTTTGAAGACAACGTACTGGGTGCTATTACGTAAGAAGTCATCGAGCTACTCACGTATCTGTCTACCTGATACTCGTATCTTCGTTAACAATCTGCAGTGTCAAACTCTTCTGGGAAATCTAGGAATATGGATCATGCTTATTGCCTATCAACGATGGTTCGCATGATATCATGTGAGAAAATGGCGAGATGAGTTTCGAATGAGCGATGCATTCTTAATTGATTTGTGAATAGAAGCTCCGAAAGTGATAGCCTTATAACAAATAACATCGTAAGGACGGCTGTAGGTGTTCAATTTTATTACATCTGACGGCCGAAGTCCCTCAGACATCCACTCACAAGTATGGATATGCAAAGACTTTACTTCATTGGCCTCGGCTTGAGCCACAACTTGCAGACGACTGCATCTCGGATGAGGCCACCCGAGCGAATATGTCAACTGCACTAAGGGACTCCATAGCTAGTAAACCCCTTCCCCACGTGTCTCGACCCTCCTGAAGGAGCGGCCACATGTCCACTCAAAGCGTGAATGGGCGAGGCCAGACGGCCAGCTATCCACCTCGAGTGACATGAGCTGAGTGCCAACGCCACTCGCCCTGCGGTGAGAGCACATCCACATTGTCTGGTGCAAGATGTCTCCGCAGCAGAGCCCTTGGGCGAGACAAGTGACATCTGAGCTGCACCATGTGTTGCGCCATTCTGCCAAAGACAGATGACCATGGCTAAAAGTACCCTCAACTCTTCAAGAACTGCGACCAGCTCCTCCTGCGTCTGCACACAGCGTGCACACATGCTACTGATCGTAGTACCACTACCTTAAGGATCAGCTACAAAAACACACACAGGAAGCTCAAAATGTAAACAGTTACTTCCCTCACACGTCAACAACGGAGTCTTACGATTTACTGAGCTGTGTAGCTGATCGTGCAACAGAAACGGGAAGTACGCTACAGATTACGCACTTGTATACTTTAAAAGGCGAGCAACCCGAATGGTCTAGGGGTAGCGATTTTGATTAGCAGTCAGAACGTCTTCAGTCCCGAGTTAGAACACAGCCACTGCTGAAATTCTGAATAAAAGTCGTCCCAAACGTGGTAGAAGACTCCTGGCATAATAAGTCACCCTCATTCAGGCAACGGCCTTATCAAAGGGACGTAGGTGCGGACAGAGGTTCGGGGCACACTGATGCGGTGGGAAACTGCTACTAAAGGCGAAAAAATGTATTAATGATCAACGGCACTGGGATGCAGAAAGGCATGAAAATCAGAGCATTAGAGACACAGAATGTGTACATGTGGCCTGTAACTAGCAAAGTGTCATGATGTTCTCTCCATTGGCCAAAGATTCTGGAATAGTCTTCCATTCGGGTTTCCGGAAGGGGAGTAGCAAGGACGCGCTAATCATGAGAAAAAGACTGGATAACCGACGAAATGATAACGTTCTACGAGTCGGGGCGTGGAATGTCATAATTTTGAGCGTGGTAGGAAAGCTGGGAAATCTGAGATGGGAAATGCTTAATGTTCAGTCTAGATATAGTGAAGGTCAGTGAAGTATAGGGTAACATCAGCAACAGCAGATAATGCTATAAAGTGAGTAGGATTTGTTACGAATAGGAAGATAGGGCAGAGAGTGAGTTACTGTGAACTGTTAAGTGACAGGCTTGTTCTCTTCACAATCGACAGCAAAATGACCTGCGCAGCCACTCCCGTCGGAGGTTCGAGTCCCTCTGGAATGGGTGTGTGTATTATTCTTAACATATTTTAATTTAAGTCAATTTAAGTAGTGTGTAAGTCTAGGGACCGATTACCTCAGCAGTTTGGTCCCTTAGAAATTCACACACATTTGAGCAGTTGAATAGCAAAATGACACCGACAATGATAGTTAGGTGTACATGAAGGAAGATAAAGAGGAACAGAAAATGTATGAGTATATTAAACTAGTAATTCAGGAAATAAATGGAGATGAAAATCTAATGGCTTGGGTGGGAGGGAGGCGGGGGGCTAGAGCGCAGTTCTAGGCGAAGCACTAGAAGGAAGGTTTACAGGCTAATATGGGCTTCGTACTATGAATGAGAGAGTAGAAAGACTAACTGACTTCGGCAATAAAGCTAATCTAGTAATAGCGAAAACTCTGTTAAGGAATCACAAGAAGATGAGATGTACTTGGACAAGGTAGCAAGATTACCTCATGGTCAGGCAGGGGTCCGAAATCAGAAACTGTATTGTGAGGCGCACCCAGGGGCAGATACAGACTCAGATCCAAATTTAGTGATGAATAAAGGCTGACGTTTAAGCGACTAGTTACGAAGAATGAATGTGTAAAGAAGTGAGATACGGAAGTCCTAAGGAATGAAGATATACGCTTGAAGTTCTCAAAGGCAATAGATACAGCAATAAGAAATAGTTCAGTAGTCAGTACAGTTGAGGAGGAATGGACACCTCTAAAAAGGGCAATCACAGAAACAGAAAAGAAAATAATAGTACAAAGAAGGAACTGCGGAGAAACCACGAGTAACAGAAGGAGTAATTCAACAGATCGATGAGAAAAGGATGTACAAAAATGTCTAGGGAAGTTCAGGAATACAAAAATACAAGTCGCTAAGGAATGAAACAAATAGGAAGAGCAGGGTAGCTAAGCGAAACGGCTACACGAAAAATTTGAAGAAATCATAAAAGAATTGATTGTTGAAAGGGCTGACTCAGTATATAGGAAAGTCTATATAACGTTCGGTGAAATTAAAAGGATGGGTGGTAACATTAATAATGTACGGGAATTTCACTGTTAAATTCAGAGGAGAGAGAAGATGGATGGAAAGAATACTTTGAAGGTTTCGATCAAGGGAAAGACTTGTTTGATGATGTAATAGAAGAAGAAACAGGAATCTATGTAGGAGATATAGGTGATCCAGTATAAGTGTCAGAATTTAAAAGAGCTCTGTAATACTTGAGATAGGTAACATAGGGATAGATGACTTTCCACGCGAGTTTCTAACATCGTTGGTTGACGTGGTAATAAAGCTTTTATTCACGTTGTTGTGCACAATGTTTGAGACTGGCAATATATGAGTCTGGCTGACATCATTTGACTTTCGGGAAAATATCATCCACACAATTCCTCAAGAACTGAAAAGTGCAAGAATTATCGAACAGTCAACCTAACATCTGATTCATCCAAGTTACTGACAATATACAGAAGAACAGGAAAGAAAATTGAGGATGTGGTAGAAGATGGTCAGTATCACTTTAGGAAAGATAGAGGCACCAGAGGGGTACGTCTGACGTTACGGCTGATAATGGGAGCAAGACTAAAGAAAAATTAAGACACATTCGTAGGATTTGACAAGACGAAAAAAGCGTTCGAAAGCATTAAACGGTGCAAGGGCCATGTGGGAACAATGAGAGTGGGAGACGAAGAACGATGTACTCGAATTAAAAAGGGTGTAATACAGGGGTGCAGTCTTTCGACCCAACTGTACTATCTATACATCCAAGAAGGAATGATGAAAGTAAAAGAAAGGTTCAAGTGACGAACTGAAATTCAAAGTGAAAGTATATCAATGATAAGATTCCCTGATAACATTGCTATCTTTAGTGTGTAAGTGAAGAAGAATTACAACATCTGATGAGTGGAATGAACATTCTAATGAGTACAGACGATGAACTGAGAGTAAATCGAAAAAATATGTAAGTTATGAATAGTATAAAAAGATAACAGTGACAAACTTTACATCAGGATTGGTCATCACGAAGTAGATGAATGTAAGGAATTCTGCTATCTAGGCAGCAAAATAAGCAATGACGGGCGGAGCAAGGAGGACATAGAAATCAGACCACCACGGATAAAAAGAGCATTCCTGGCCTAGAGGAGTGTCAAACATAGGCCTTAATTTGAGGAAGAAATATCTGGGAATGTTCGTTCGGAATTGTGTGGTAATGAAACATGGGCAGTCGAAAAACCGGAATGGAAGAGAATCGTAGTACTTCAGATGTGATGCTATAGAAGAACGTTGGGAACTAGATGGACTGATACGGTAAGAACAGCGAGATTACACCTGGTAAACAACAAAACACGAAAACCAGGAGTTTAAGATTTAAACCACGAAATAACACAAAAGAAGTTGAAAAGGTAACTTGGGCTCAGCTGATTTGCACCAGACGCACAGCCGCATCAGGCTCGAAGTTGCAAGTAGCTGCTAGAGACAAGAAATGGAGATCCAGAACTTCCAAACAAAGTATTTTGCGGATTCCTGCATATGATGAGATCTATTTGACCCTCGCCAAAAAAAACTGGACAGACAGCTGCAAATGTCACACATATCGTCATGTGGACTGGTCGAAATTAACAGGAAAATTTATGTGTGATTTTTGGGAATGAGGTATACTGATCTACTTTTGTATTTATTTTCACGAGAATTGATTCTTTATATGCTATTTGATAAGAAATATATTAGAATGTTTCATTAATTAGAGCACTGTCTTACTGTCTTGTATTTTCTAAGAAGAAAAATATATTTGCTTTTTATCAATACTGTCATTTTACGCCGTGCTGAAGTTGAAGATGAACGCTTCTATTCATTTGTAAATTTAGCATCATAACTGTGACCGTGTTATAACAAAAAAATATGGAACTAAGCAGAATACGAGTTGTGGCTATAAAATAGCAAGACTATTGCTGTAAGACATTTTATTTCAGAAACATGCATATTTAATTATTGTTATCCTCAATACACTCCCCACCTCTACCGCTAGAATGCTGCATGCGATTTTTTCATAGCTGGAAACTGTGCTTGAAGTCTTCCTCGGTGAGCTCCTTGAAAGCGTGCGCCTCTTACTTTGACTGCTTCAAGGGACTGAAATCTTGTTGCTTTTAATGCAAGTTTGACATTATGGAATAGATAACAATCGCTTCGTTGTAGATCAGGCGAATAACGTGCGTGGTCTAATGTTGGCATGCTATACTTCGCTAGAAACCCCCTAACAGACAATCCTGTGTGGGAAGGTGCGTTGGCTCCATTAAAATCCAATATTTGGTTTTCCACAATTGGGAAGATTTTTCTTACTTTCCCACAGAGCTGAGCAAGAACCTCAAGGCAGTAATTCTGGTTAATAGTCTGATCATCATTCATTCAGTCACTGATGATAAACAATTCCATTAATATCGATAAACTCGTCATGGCTCTGAATCTTGGTTTGTTCATTCGAGCTTTTCTCGTTTCGGGTAAGTTGAGCCCTTCCAGTTCATGGACTGGCGTTTAGTTTCTGGATCATAAGTAAGAAAGCGGTATTCGTCACTCGTTACCACTGTTTCCAAGATATTAGGATCATTTTCACCTTACTTGCCTAATCTAACACCACTTGAGATTTATCTATTCCGCAAGGTTGAATCTGCATTAAAAGAAAAAAGATTTCAGTTAGCTGAAGCAATGGAAAACGTCAGCACATGCCTTAAAGGAGCTCACAGAAGAGGACTTCCAGCACTTTTTCCATCAATGGAAAATTCACAGGCAGCATTGTAGAGATAGAGGAGGGAATACATTCATTTTCACAAGAGTCTATTTGTCCGATTGTGAGAATTTTCGATACCAATTTCACGCACAATTTTCTCATATTCGACTGGTTATTAAAAATTTACCTTTGGAATTCCTTGTCAATTCCTACACTTTCAGCAATCGATCAAATCCTCAACCAGCGGACATATCGAATCAGATTATCTACTTTAGATATTTTCACGCCGGGCGTTAGTCATTTTCAACGTATTCTCGGCCACCTTGGAAACGGTTGAACCACACAAATAAGTTGCGTAGGTGATAAAAAGTCTTCACCATACTCATTTCTTTAGTAAAAGAGAGGTTTCAGTAGCAATTATTCCTATTTTCACCTGCTACTTCATGATAAGTTATTGCTCTATTGTTACACTTCTCATTTACCAGCAAAACGAATTAACTGCTTTTACATAAACGAAGGCCACATCTGAACTCATTTGTCTACTGACACGAGATGCAGCTTTCGACTGAGAAGGCTTCACACTTCGCAGGTATTGGTCGTTCATATTTGGCACATGCACACTTACAGGCTCATTTTTTTACAGCCACGCCTCGTACAACAGAATGCAATTATATTAATACACCCAAAGGCGTACAAGTACCACAAAAAATTGAATCGGTTAATAACGGTTAATCGTTAACAATGTGAAGTAATCACGATTTCCTTTAAAAAGACATTTTACCTCCATCTTAACTAGATTCTCTCTCCGTTGTCAGTACTTTAATTACCATTCGGCGCTTGTCTGGAGGGAGAAGGCAAAACTTTGCTCGTCATGTTCAGATGAAATTACATGAAGACTTTGGCTGAGCCCCCTGGTCGATGACAGGGCGGAGCGATAAACTGCCGCGCGAGTAGCGCTGTAAAATGTGCGAAGGCGATGCCCCGAGATGTGAGGCAGTCAAAACGCAACGTGCACTAAATAATGGACCAACATCCGCTGCGGTCGTTGCCGCTAAGGCGCCTACGAGTAAATCGATCAAGCCACGCCGGTCCGCACTGAACCAACTACGTGAAAGCGTTACAAATTCACATTAGGTTCTTCGTTTGCCTTACCACACCGCAGAGAGAATCTTTTTCCAGGTAAGATATCACAATCATTTCATACCACTATGGTCTCTGCTTTTCTACGGAATGAAGCTGTACCACGAGCCTTGATAGACTGCATGACTAGCATCGCGGTCTAACGCGCTGCTTCACGAGCGGGAAGGCCTGCCGGTCCCCAGCAAGAATCCGCCAGGCGGATTAGTATCGAGGTCCGGTGCCGGCCAGCTTGTGGGTGGTTTTTAAGGCGGTTTCCCATCTGCCTCGGCGAATTCGGAATGGTTCCTCTTATTCCGCCCCTGTTACACTGTGTCGGCCATTGCTGCGCAAACACCGTTCCCACGTATGCGTACACAATAATTTCTGTAACACGCAAAAATTTGGGGTTACACTCACCTGGAATGAGACGTTCCCGGAAGGGGGCGGGGACGGGGGAGGGGATGGGGGGAGATTTCCACCAGGGCCCGAACCGCACAATAGCCCTGTGTTCGGTGTGGGGCGGCGGAGAGGTGCGTGGACTGCAGTGGCTTGGTGTTGGGTTGTGAACCACTGAGTGCTAGGGAAGGATGAACCTGTCCGTCGTTTCTAGGTCCCCGGTTTTAATACATACATACATAAATACAATCATGCATACGACTCTTGGTACTGATCGACGAATTGCTCGCCAGTGTACCACAAAGCTGTATGTAACAAAGAAATATAGATAAAACTCCAGATGTAACTGCTGGAATTTCGGTGTCAGACCTAGAAACCTTTATTAGGTATTCATATTCAAAGAGATGTTATCACGAGGTACAGTTATCTCCTAGCCGTCCTTATAATACGAAACACGCCCCATCTCAGGAGACCGCCCGAGAATTCGGACTTCATACTGAGCGTCCACAATGGCACATTGGTGTATCTAAACACAGACGATAGCACATCGGCGTGATATCCGGAGATGGAGAGTAAGAGTCATGGGGGCTATAATTTCTCTTTCTCTAGAACTGGATAACAAAGGATTGTTGTAGCACATTACTATCAGGAAAAGAAAGGGGAATTAATGAGTTGAGCTGAGATAGAAACCGGCGTAATCAATGACTGTTGGCTCATTGCTAACAGGACAGTGCACGACAATGAGAATAAATATCTATATTTCAATGGTGGTATTTTCTTTGCATTTCAACGATTCCTTATAAAGTATCAGACGTCGTAGTTTTCCTTTTTGATTCATCAACCTTCTGATTTGATGCGGCCCACTCAGAATTCCTTTTATGTCTTAACATTTTTATCTCCTAGTAGCACTACCTTCTCAGTTATTTGCTGAATGTATTCCAGTCTCTGTCTACCTCTTCCGTTTTTATGCTTTGCAGGTCCCTCTAGTACCACGGAGCTTATTTTCTGATGTTTTAAACGGCGTCCTACCATCCTGTGCCTTCTTCTTGTCAGTGTTATCTCTATACTCCTAACCTCGCTGACTCTGCAGATAACTTCTTCATTCCTTACCTTATCAGTCCACCTAATTCGCAACATTCTTCTGTAGCAACACATCCCAAATACTTCGATTCTCTTCTGCTCCAGCTTTCCGAGACAATTCTGCGCTCCAAACGCATATTCTCAGAAATTTCTTCCTTAAATAAAGACCCGTTTTTGATACTAGCTCGTCTCTCTTGGCCAGAAATGTCCGTTTTGCCAGTGTTAGTCTCGTTTTTATGTCCTCCTTGCTCCGTTCGTCAGAGCTTACTTTGCTACCAAAACAGCACATTCCCTTGACTTCAACTCCTAGACGCTCACCAGTTGTCGTGTTAAGTTTGCCGCTGTCGTCATCTGTGCTACTTCTCATTACTTTCCTCTTTCTTCAGTTTACTCTCAGTCAATATTCTGTACTAATCAGAATGTTCACGACATACGAAAGATCCAGAATTTCTTCTTCACTTTCACTGAGGATAGCAATATCAACCCCGAAAAGTGCCACTGACATTCTTTCACCCTCAATTTTAATCTCGCTATTGAACATTCTTTTCATTTCCCTCATTACTTCTTCGATGTATAGATTGAACACAGAAAGATTACATCCCTGTCCCACAACTTTTTTAATATAAGCACTTCCTTCTCTGTCTTCCACTATTATTGCTCCCATTTTGCCTCTAACTTACACCTAGCTTTCTCAGAATTTCGAAACCCTTGATCAGTTTTACATTGTCGAGCGCTTTTTCCAGTTACACAAATCCTATGAACATGTTTTAATTTTACTTCTCTCTTGTTTCCATTTTCAACGTCAGAACTGCCTCTATGAGACCCTTACCTTTCCGAAAACCAAACTAATCATCATGTAACCAATACTCAACTTTCTTTTCCATTCTTCTTCATATTATTCTTGTTAGCAACTTGGACGCATAAACCGATTGTGTGTAACCCTCGCATTGTCCGACTCTTCATAATATGAATGTAGAACAAATGAATGTTCTTTTACTGACCATGCGATATTCTTTCAAGGCTGCACCAGTAGCGGCCGATCTATAGCACCTTCGTATTAATAACATCCAATTTAATTAGATGCTCGCCATTAAAAGAGCCTGTAAAAACTTTAAAAATCGAAATTAAAACCAGGATTAGTGTTAATTGTAATGAAAAGCTTTCAATCAAATCGGTCTAAGTGATACGCAGGCAAAAACGAGACAACTTTACGATTACACTTGAGACAGATAAAGTGTGCTTCACGAAGCCGGCCAAGTGTCAGCAGTCGTTTATAAACATAATCAGAACGAACATACCATCATAGAACTTATACATTCTATATTTGCGTAATTCTATATCAACTCAAAGCAGTAAATTATCATTTTCAACCTGAGCATCTCAGATTTCGTCAAAATGTGGTGCATACAGTGATGGAGAAAAGAGATCGACAACTATCAGTTGTCAGAGGTATATGACAATCACGAAGAAAGTTACCTGTCTCTATATAAATTCTGGTTAAAATTCAGACACAACAATGGAACTTGTATCATTGAACAGCTAACGAGTAGAGCTTTACACTGGTATGCAACATGGCAAGTTCCTACTAATTTCCGCATTCAAGGTCATTGACCTTAACCTTTGACCTTGAATATCTCAAAACACCCAACGTAAGACTTTTGTGAAAAAATATATTTTATTGCTCCGGTATGCCCCTACAAACGTGGTAAATATCAAGACGTCACATGAAATGCATCGTGCACAAAAATTGACTTTGTCTGCATCAGTGTACTCAAAATGCAATTGGTAGCAGATGAATATGAAACGCAAACTATTAAAAAATACAACTCATTAAGTAATGTTGTACAAGAATGAGCTTTATAACACTGTAGTTGTGTTATGGACCATTTACAGAGTAGGCTCAGTGAGAAGGCCATAGAAAAGGCTACATATTGTTTCACAAGTCCCAAATTAAATCGTTAATGTTCACCAGAGCTGATGCAGAGGGATAGTACGTGCTGCTAGTAGGTGTCACTGGGTCCAGTTTTGTGAGAATGTCACGTCTTCGGCTTACATAAGTGTCTGTTAAGGTAAGAAACACAAATAATGGAGCAGGTTCATGTGGATACAAGAAGCTGGTCTCTACTTCGCCTGTTTCTTCGTATGCTTGTAAGATATATGCAACCTATCAATGAATGTCGTACATACAAGCAACATTTCCATGTATGTCTGGTAGCAGCATTTCTTTCCGCATAGCAATCGTTGTGTCTTCTCTGCTCACTAATGAAGCAGAATACATCTTTCTTTTTATTATATCTTTCTTAGTTGGAATTACACAATGAAGCTTATGGGTATCGGAATTATATTTTTACTTTCGAAATGTTGCTTCAGCTTGGCCATATCTTAATTCTGATGGGAAACCAGCGTACAGTCGAAGACACATGAAGGAATATTTTCTTTGGACCACTGAAACACCTGCTGTGGTGTCAAAATGTGACTTTTCATAATGGCGCTTAAAGTCAGCAACTGTAAATATTTTCTTTACAGTCTCTGCAATCACATTACACGGTTCTTTTCTGAGCTGTAGCAAAACAATGCAATTCAAAATCTTCCTGAGGGCAGGACAGACTCATGAATTTTTTTCTGTTTCTGTATTGGGCAGCACATCCCTCCAAAATGGGTAAATGTGTTACAGAGTTGGCACAAGATATTTTAAGAAATCGATGAAATTATGCTGGAACGAATACAAGTGCTCTGTGTCACAGGCAGGCAATCAGATATTTCCGCAATAACACATGGCGTATTTCAATAGCATCGGCGTTTCTTTAATAAGCTACAAATTGGTGACTTGTAATATGTCAGGTGTTGCAAAGAAATCCCTGTACATGATCTTGAATGGTGAAGGACAATTCTTTGCAAAATACAGGCTACAAGATACTCATTTACTTTGAGTTTTTCTTTAGGGATTTTAAACATCTGAGGCTGCTGCTGGGTGATACATGAGTGCGGTAGGGACTGCAAACACCTCAATGAAATCGTCTGTTAATTTTTTATAGTCGCGAGAAGTACCCTGCCTGTGATTAACCAACACTTGTATACGATTTCTTCAGTGAATTTCATACCGAACAATTCAACGTGATAGTCAATTAGTGTTTTTCACTATTTCTTAGTTCATTCAATTGAATCTCTTTAACCATTAAGTTACAGTTACGGTGTGAGATAAACAAACAAACAAATAGAATGGGTTGCACCGGCACAGGCAAGAACACTGTACTTTGACAGCAACTCACAAAATGCTGAAAATCCAATAGTTCCATCTTGGGATATATCTTTGAAATACGCATACAATTTCTTGAGATTGTGCATCTCTAGACGCTTCTACTTAAGTACGACAATTTCACTGATACATAATCTTTTGCTCCTCGCATCACATGATCAAATTATGATCAGAGCGAAAATCATGCAGACAATGAACTGTTTTTCAAAACGTCTTACCTAGCTTTGGATTTGGGTCACTAACATACCACGTTCTGCTGACTATATTGCTCCTCGTAACATATAATATGAAGTGGAAAATTCTTTAATGGTTTTCCTTATCCTCCTTTTGAAGTTCTCTCAAAATTTGCATTTTGTCACACATACATTCCGTATTGTCAAACATATCCTTCATCTGGGCTATGAGCTCTTTTGCTCCATTTTTCACACTCTTATTTTTCCAGTTGTGCCACAGAAGTATGCTCCAACACTGAGGAACTCTTTAAATTTTGGCTTTGGGTATTTTTTCTCGCACTGAAGCCTTTTTTCCACAGGAGATGCTACTGAAAACTGAAGGCTAGTGTTTGAAGAATTCACTGCCAGTTCTGATGCTATTTATCTCCACTTAATATCTTCGCTGTAAGTACCTAGCACATGTGAGGCAACACCTGCAGGGACTTACGAGTTTCGTGATACTTGCCTTGCACACCTCTTGCAAAATTACCACCTACCAGTACACTAGGACATATGCTTCTGTACTCTTGCATGACCTCCTTTAAATTGACTGAAACAGTACAATTTTGACTTGAAAGTCATTTTTCAGAAACTGCTACTGAACTCTATTTCATAGCACATGTACACTGCACTTTTAGTAAATAAGCCACACCCTTGAAACAAGCTAATGATGATTGGTTGAAATAAAAGGCTTTCTGATTGGCTTTCCCCAATAAGAAGTTTTCACCAATTTCTCAGAATAATAGTAGCCGCTATTATCTACTGTTCCGGAGAAAACCCAGTTACATAGCTGCTTACTGAATTTTGATAGTGTAGTGATGTAGATAAAATAAATTTTTCCTCATGATGCTTTTAGTGCGCCATCTTGGTATTTATATTGCCTGTAGTAGCATACTGGAGCAAGAGAAGATTTTTTTTTTTTGAAAGACAACAAAATTGGGTTGTTTGTGATATTCAGGGTCACAGGTTAAGGTCAATGATCTTGAATGTGAAAATTCTTAGGATCACTCTATATTGCACATCAATGTAAAGCTCCACTCATTAGCTTTTCAATGACATATGTTTCACTGCTGTACCTGGATTATAAGATCTGATATTGTGTCGCTCTGTGTAATACTTTATATATATAATTTTCAATTACAACAGCACGAACCTCCAACTGCCCCCTCCCCCCTCCCCCCCCCCTCCAATGTCCAACCCAAAGAACATTTTAGTAGAAGCACGTGTTCCTTCTGGACGCTATGATCTACCTCTTAAAGCACTGAACTCAGTTCGTTGAAGTCCGCGTTCAATCCCAGATGTGGTTTGGTTGTTTTTCTCGTTCCAGTTTCTCCAGGACAGCCCCAGGTCCAGTTAGCCTGTTACGAAATGAGAACCGGGGATCTTTCCAAGAAGTAAAAGTGGCGGGATGCTTTCCACATTCTCCCCCCCCCCCCCCCCCCCTCACATGTCCTGCATACATGTAATCACAATCGTAGTGGTGAATGAAATTCTGATATCAGTATTGTGGCACTTTGATTTTATATCGTGTAAATTATGCCAATACAAAACTGGTCAAAGTATTTTATTATAGCCGCGATACAAACTAATTTAAATGTTTTACACATAATGTATTTCTTTGAGTGGCAGTTTTTGTTGGAAACTGCAAAACCGATGTACTAAGCACTGATCTAAAACCATTCTAAAGCTGACAGAAAGTTATACCCTGGGGGGGGGGGGGGGGGCAGGGGGGAGTTTTGGTTTGTTGGTTGGTTGATTTGGGGGACAGCAGCAAAAAGCGAGGTCATCGGTCCCATCGGATTAGGGAAGGATGGGGAAGGAAGTCTGCCATGTCCTTCCAAATGAACCATTCCAAAATTTGTCTGAGGCGATTGAGGGATATCATGGAAAGCCTAAGCCAATATGGCCAGACGCTAGTTTGAACCGTCATCCTCCCGAATGCAAGGAGAGGTAGAGAGTGGTCAGAGCAAATAACTATGAGCTTCTTCCCCCCACCCCCCCCTCCTCAAACAGAGTCGCACTTTGGACACACCTCTGTCCGAACTGGTGCGACAATCATCAAAGTCAGAGCAGCTGGTTTACAATGCCTGATGATGGCGTAACAGCCGAAAATTGGTTCATGTAACAAATAATAAATACTGATCTGTGTGTTTCACTCATCATGTATAAAATATTCTACCAAGAAACGACAGATCCGTCAATCAATGTAATTTATTTGTGACGACAAGATATATATAGTAAGCAGGAGAAGACATTGTCAATTGCAGAAATACGTCGCATATCTATACAGTAATGTGAAGGTTTATTCACTATGTTTCGAAACAAACCTGCTTACGAATGTGTGAAATAGGAAACTGAAATGGAAGCCAGTAGCTACTTTTATTAACGTACCAGTTAAGCGCCCATAAGAGTAGCTGAAGAGCAGTCTACCGCACAGGCGTAATAATCAGCCATAACAAGAATACCATTTTACGACTCAAAAGAAACCAGTTTCGCAGTTGTTTCAACATGAGAGTCACTACCATCAGAATTTATCAGCACACTGGTCCTTCTAAGAAGAAGTAATTGTATCAAACATATATTCCTGATTTGCAGAGTCGAATGAAGTGTAAGAAATCCTAAGAGTACGTGCAAAATTTTGACTAGTCAAAGAGACTGACAGTCATTCTAAAAGTCAGCAACAGAGATTTTTTTCTCTTTACGAGTAAAATACTGCGTTTATATTCTCCTCATTTCAGTGAGGTAAATTACAATGATGTGCATTTTCGAGAGTATTTCTTCGTTGATACGTTGCAAGTTCAGTCGTTTCATTCGTGAGTGTTGGCTCTGTAACATTTACTACACTATTTTTAACACATCTTGATATTTTAGTAACGATTGGGACGCGATATATGACCAACATTTTCGCAAACAGGTAGCAAGATTATTAACAACATTCATTAATCATATTACTCATAACGTTGTGTAACTAATGGCTTCATGGCTCCTAGCGGAACTACAGTTGAACTATACGACGGTTTCAGTTTTCGCCGCAGTGAGTGTCTTGACACGTTTAAGTTCTTTTTTGGTTCAAGGATTAATCCTTTGACCCATTTCCGTCTGTGTATCTTAGAGACTGCCTGGCGTGTTTGTGCCTTTGTGTTTTATAAGCGATCATAGGCTGACGAGTACGTATATTCTACTATGCACATTGCTGGCGTAATCACTACTTTCTCAAAGACGTCTTCGATTTGCCGCTAGATGGTGTAAGTAGACTGCTTCTGTGTTGGCAGCGCTGTGTATCGCTTTGCATTGGATGTCTGACTGCGCTTTCTTTGAAAGAGACTCTGTGGCTGGTTGGATTTGTTGTTCGAAGTTAATTGCCAGTAGTTTTGGGCAGTTGGAAGTTAGTCGCCAGCAGTGATGAAAGTACTATTGGGCAGTGGGAGGTGAACAGCCAACAGTGATGGATATTAGATGTGATGGAGGGTAGAGGTCTAAAGTGTTAGCGTAGGCTAACGATCTGGAAGTATCCGCCTAGGAGATTGAAAATTATTCATTATTGTATATCTTTGTGCTGGATCTCAATGACGATTTATATTCGTGTTTGAAGTGGATGTCACATTATTAAGGTGAAAAATGCATTATTTGGTTTGCAGCAAAATCTTTCCTTTGCTAGCCACATGCCTATTGGTAGTTAGTGGCTTTAGTAGTTAGAATCTTTTATTAGCTGGCAGTATTGACGCTCGCTGTATTGCAGTAGTTCGCCTAACGAAGATTTTTGTGAGGTAAGTGCTTAATGAAATGTATAGGTTATTGTCAGGATTGCTTCTTATTCAGGGCCATTCTTATGAATTAATTATTTGAAGTCAGATTGTAATTTTTTGTAGCAGTCAAATTGCGTTGCTCTAGAATATTGTTGGTCAGTGTTGACATGCTAAGAAAAAGTAAAGAGGAAGTTGGCTCAGTTCGTTCAGACTTACTCAGCTGTTTCAGAATCAAATAACATATAAGCTTCATCTTCTCAGTCATTCAGCAATTTACGTATAGATTCACACATTTAAATAAAGATGTTTCGTCGGATCTTGTACCTTTTTCTCAGCAGCGTCCGTGTTTATTTGAAAAGTTACACAAAAGAGGTCGTAACATTACTTTTCATTAAATTATACCTAGCATACAGAATCAAAGATAAAAATTTTTTCTTCAGTTTTTCGTGTTTAGAGAAAATACGTGTGTATGCCGAATGAAAAGTAACGCATATTAGAATAGAATTTTGCACAAACTCCTCAAAACAGGCCAGGAAAAAGTGTTACAGTGCGGTATCCTACACGTGGGACATTTCATTTCATCAATGGTGGTGAATACGTTATTCCGATTATCAAAACAAATATATTTATAATCTACTACTAATGGCAAAGTGTGTGGATGGTATGACGGAAGAGTGATGACACTGTGTTCCCACAACTTGACTAGGAAATGCCACGTTGGTTCGTTCGTTTTATCAGCCTTCTCGTTTAGCGATGACATTGGCGGTAACTACGTGCCTATCTGCGTACCTGCGTCCGCTGCTATTTCCACCTGCTTAGCGTGTGCGGAGCAGTTCCACTATCACAGCTGCGAATGGAAATTGTCACGTAACACAAAAAAATCCTGTGTCGTTGGTTGTGCATGTCAGCTGCGGCTATAAATATTTCCCTTACACGGCTCACGCAGCCGCAGAGATTGCGGCCGATTTCAGGGAACTGTCACATTTTTTTTCAGCGTAACCGGTACTTATCCAGCAAGTTACCAAATTTAATTGGAGAGCCTAGAGTCGAGTGAAATGCTTCCTGCTGGACATAGCCACGGTCGTGGAGAGCTGTAATATACTGAGTACAGCCGACTGGTAATGGTCGAAGTTTGTTACGAAACGACTCATCCTCTACACAGTAATCCAGGCGGAGAGAAGCGATGTGGCTCCCTCATACATAATTTGCCACCGTGTGTCGGGCGAGACATACAAAGTTCTGCCTCTGCTTTGAAGCACCTGGATCAGAATTCCGCTTTCCCACACTTACCTGCAATTGGGGGAGTCATTGCGGAGGACTGTTATGGCAAGAGTCGGAAGTCGTTCCTACGGTTGAGAGTTCGATCCATCGTGTAAAGCAAGTTCTTCCTTTGTATGACATATGTGTACCATTCCCACGTACCGTAGTCGAATGTTTTTAATAGAATTGTTATGTAGCCACCATGATCAGGTGATTTTTCTCTTCTGTAAGTGAAATTTATCGATTTAGAAAACATTTTCGGGGATGCAGACTGGTTTAAAATAACGGAAATTTTAATACGCTTTACGATGGATCATGATGACAACACAATCCACCAGCCTTACAGGAATCAGAACACATTTTTTCAAAATAAAATATATTATCGCAACATTTGCAAGAGTTGGTAATCGATAGGTATGGGAACTTTATACATTTCTCTTCAACGTATTCGTTGAGGACTCAGTAAATGAATGCAGAATTAAGTATTCCGAAATTATAACCGTAGGTGCAACAAACAAAATGTAGGATTTGTAGCAATGCTAGCCGAACTGAAAAGGCCATTGCTGGCATGACGAAAGTATTTTCTGAGAATTGCGAAATGAGGATAAATAAGAATAAACGCGACATCTTTGTGTTTGATAAAGTTCCAGTAGCAGCAAGTTCTTCCTTTGTATGACATATGTGTACCATTCCCACGTACCGTAGTCGCATGTTTTTAATAGAATTGTTATGTAGCCACCATGATCGGGTGATTTTTCTCTTCTGTAAGTGAAATTTATCGATTTAGAAAACGTTTTCGGGGACCCGAGACGAAAGTCTCAATAGAGAGAATCTGACTCTAATCACCATCTTAAAGTACGTTAATTTCAGAATAACATGCTTATTGATTTCATTTAGTTGCTGCTCATTCATCCTGACCATACGGTCAGATCGTGAATGGTGGATCGAGCCAGGGCATGAAGTGCACAATACCACAACTAGATCACCACTCGAAGTGAAGAAGAAGCTGCTAACATCACAGAGATTAATTGAAACATCAAAATACTGTATGTAAAATCTTCTGTTAACAGTGTCGGCGTATAAGGCTCGGAGACATCCATAGAAGAGGAGGCAGAACGAAAAAAACTAGAGAGTTTCTAGGCACGATGTTGGAGGAGTGCCCTCAGGATTACAAGGACAGAAAGAACTATCAATGAAATTCAGCAACGTATCTACACCTACATGACTACTCTGCAAATCACACAAAGTGTCTGACAGAGGAGAGGAAAGATCGCTATGGATGGCAATCAGGCAACAGATCAACTGGTTGGCTGTACTCCCATACAGAACCCTCATTGCGAAATTAATACAAGGAATAATGCTAACGAAGAATAAACAAGGAATACCTAGACACCAGAAGATTAGGCAGATAAAGCAACAACTGAAATTGGCGTGATGCTATGAAATGAACAGGATTGCAGAAGACAGGGGAACATGGAAAACACGAGAAGCCGCCGAAGAATCTTCGCACTTAAAACAAAAGATGACATAGACGCGCAGTTTCTAGTTTTACGTTTATATTTATCGACATTTGTTTTACATTTATAACTTTATTGTATTTACTAGCTTGCAAGCCCGGCATTTCCCGGATATTCATTTGTTCAATTTTCTATCAGAAACGAAAACAAAAAAATTAACACTTTCAGACCCTCTGGCTACAACTGTGTACAATAGCTTTTACAGTCTGTTAGCTGCAACAAAAGTATTTCTTCCCTAAGCGAACCTGAGCTACACACTTGTAAATGTTCAACCTTTTCATCACGCGCAAATGCTGCCAACCGTTGGGCATCACTATAAAAATATCAGCAAGTCAATGTAGCAGTCCGCAGCAACTCGTGACCACCAGAATGCATGGTTCGCTATATTCCGGTGTATATTTGAGTATTGTTGTTGTTATTTTACATGGAAATTATTGAATGATCATTTTACTATTTATTAAAATAGAGAATATTTCATAATTAGTTGTTTTAGTTCTTAAAGTGAAGCCAAGTGATCAAAGGACGTTTTGGAAACGGGTATATATTTTTGTATAAATCTTGCTCCTAAAATCATTAAAAAATCTCCTAAGACCACTACCACATAGAGAAAAGTGTTTCATCCTCCAGAAAAATTTCGGATCTGAAAGGGTTATCTTGTTATATAGTGAAGTATACATTTTATACAGTCAAGTATCAAAAAAACTTCATTTACCTGTATTCGCGAAGACACCTTTGAAATATACATGATGTAGAGATACACTACTCGCCATTAAAATTGCTACACCACGAAGATTACGTGCTACAGATGCGAAAAGTAGTCGACAGGAAGAAGATGCTCTGATATGCAAGTGATTAGCTTTTCAGAGCATTCACACAAGGTTGGCGCCGGTGGCGACCCCTACAACGAGCTATCATGAAGGCAGTTTCCAACCGATTTCTCATACACAAACAGCAGTTGACCGGCGTTGCCTGGTGAAACGTTGTTGTGATGCCTCATGTAAGGAGGAGAAATGCGTACCATCACGTTTCCGACTTTGATAAAGGTCGGATTGTAGCCTATCGCGATTGAGGTTTATCGTATCGCGACATTGCTGCTCTCGTTGGTCGAGATCCAATGACTGTTAGAAGAATATGCAATCGGTCGGTTCAGGAGGGTAATCCGGAACGCCGTGCTGAACCCCAACGGCCTCGTATCACTAGCTGTCGAGATGACAGGCATCTTATCCCCATGGCTGTAACGGATCGTGCAGCCACGTGTCGATCCCTGAGTCAACAGATGGGGTCGTTAGCAAGACAACAACCATCTGCACGAACAGGTCGACGCCCTTTGCAGCAGCATGGACTATCAGCTACGAGACCATGGCTGCGGTTACCCTTGACGCTGCATCACAGACAGGAGTGCCTGCGATGGTTTACTCAACGACGAACCTAAGTGCACGAATGGCAAAATGTCATTTTTTCGGATGAATTCAGGTTCTGTTTACAGCATCATGATGGTCGCATCCGTGTTTGGCGACATCGCGGTGAACGCACATTGGAAACGTGTACTTGTCATCGCTATACTGGCGTATCACCCGGCGTGATAGTATGGGGTGCCATTGGTGACATGTCTCGGTCACCTCTTGTTCGCATTGACGGCACTTTAAACAGTGGACGTTACATTTCAGATGTGTCACAACCCTTGGCTCTACCCTTCATTCGATCGCTGTGA